>NC_138165.1:111855795-113055795 GCF_964165515.1 Mesoplodon bidens | reverse complement strand
GTGTGGGCCGCGGGCCCGCGTGGATGGTCAGGAGCCGAGGCCCAGCCCTGCACAGACGCAGCTGAGAGGTGGCTTGGGGGGGGGGGTGGTCAAGGTTCATGCGTGATCTCAAAGGTCCCGTTAGACCCTGGACGGCGGGAACCCCGACGCCCTCTCAGGGATTCTTGGGCGCTGGGGGTGGGCCTGGCTTTCAGACACCTGGAGCCCCCGGTGCTCGGCGGGGCAGGCGGGAGAGGAAGGCACGGCTTGCGCTCCGGCGGGACACTGCTCGGGCCGCCTCCTTGCAGGCCCTGGTGCTGCCGTGATGGCGCAAGAGCTGGGGCGAGAGACGGCACTGGCATCCCCGAGGTCCCTGAAATGCATGGCTTTTGGGGACACTGTTCCCTGCTGACCTGAGGACCTCATACAAAACTAAAAGCCAGGGTGGCTGGCAAAGCCACTCGCCTGGCCCCCAGCACAGTCAATGCCGCGGTTCCTCGCCGACCCTTCCTGTCCCGCCCCGGGGGCTCTCGGCCGAGGGAGTTCAATACCGTCTGGTTCGAGTTTTGGCAAAGTCAGTCCTTGGCCTCGGTCCCTGGGGCCGGGCAGTTACCGCCACCGGGGCCTGGCTGCTGAGAGCACCAGGGGGAGGACGGAGAGGAGCAAGAGGCACGTGCAGGGCTGGGGGCAGCCCGTGGCTGACGTCTTCTGGCCCTCCTGCTCGGAAAGGCCGGGCAGGGCGTGGCTCAGGGGCGTCCGGGAGCTGGAGCTCTTCTTGCTGACCCTCCGGCCACACTCGTCATCTGGGCAGCCCTCGCCGCTGCCTGAGCCGCTGCCGTCATCACCTGGGGAGGAGAGGAGGCTCCAGCGGGCCCGCCCAGCCCTGGGGGCCCCGAGAGCCGCGTTCCTCCACCTGGGCCTTGCGGGCCGGTGATGCCAGCTCCACCCTGACCACAGCACCCCGACCCCCTGGGCCTGCCGAGGCTGGGAGGACATCCGGGCCGGGTCACAACTGTGCCTGGGGACAAGGGGCAGGGGGACTTTGTGACCACACCCGGGCAGCGGCAGTGTTCTCAGAGCCACTGTGGAGGCCCAGGGGCTGGGAGGGCCCCGTCCCCTGCACCCTTCCCCAGCCGGGGGTGCTCCCTGGCGTTCCGGCACCAACCCTAGGCTCTCAGCCCCCAGGCCCACCCTGGGCCCTGCTCTCACTGGCGTCCTGGAAGTCCACGTCGTTGCCGTTGTAGGCGCTGCGCAGACGGTTGGTCATGATCTTCAGCTGCATGATCTGCTGGCGGATGGTCATGTCGGGCTTGGTGATGTCCACCTCCACCTCGGGGTTGTTGATCTGGTTGGCCAGGCCATCACCCATCACCTCGGGGAGGTACCTGGAGGCCGGGAAGGCAGGCCCTGGGTCACTGCCCTGCTCCCCGCACAGGGGCACTGCCCCGGCACGCCTGCCCACTCCCCTCCCCCCGTCAGGGCAGTGGCAAGCCTGAGACCCCCCCCAGAGGCTTCAGGGGCCAACGGGAGCCAGTGCAGACCCCACCGCAGCGGGGCGAGGATGCGCTGAGCACGGCGCCTGCTGTGGGGAGCTGGCACAGGGCGAGGACTCAGCCCTCATCCCAGCTCTGGGTCCCGCTGGGTGTCCCACGTCAGGTATGGCCCTATGCACACAACATCTGGTGCCCCAGACCGGCGAGGGGCCGTGGAGGAGGGATGGACTGTGTCAGCCAGGGGTCACCTACCGACCCTTGGCCACCCCGTTCCAGCAGCGGTCATCACTGGCCGCACTCATGGCCAACTTCTCACTGCACAGCGTCCCCGGGAGGCTGATCCAGAAGTCCTGGGCATCTCGGAGCTGGGCCTTGGCCTCGGAGACCTGCAGGGCAGCAGTCAGGCCACCGGGCACCCCGGCCCAGCCTGCCCTGGACCCCCAACCGCGCCCACCCGGGGCCTGCCCAGCTGAGGGGCCACTCACCAGCTTCTGCAGTGTGCCCACGGGCGGCTTCTCCGGCAGTGCCAGCTTGCCCCGGCGCCTCTTCTCCTCAGGCTCGGGGCCCTGGGGGTTCACCTTGGGGTTCCCGCAGCCCTGGATGACCTGGGGGGAGAACGCAGGGGTCCTGGAAGGGTACGAGGCTGTATCTGGGGCGCCCCCCCTCGCCCACTGCACGCCCCTGCCCGCACCTTGGCCGTGAGGGTGTCGCTGTTGTCCTGTAGGGTGCTGATGGCCTCTGCCAGCCACAAGTGCACGCCGCCGATGACGCTCTCTGCGCCCGTCGGGCCCCAGAACTTGTCTGTGATGAGCACCATGGAGTCTGGCACAGGCGTGAGCACACACACAGGGGGCACTTTGTACGTACGCGCACTGGCTCACCATGTGCTACTATGCACACGGCAGCTTGTACGAGACGATATATCTGCATGCCGGCTCACTTCAGGCCAGCCCGTGTACACGTTAGCGCCTGTGTGTGTCGGCACACGTGCAGGTTGAGCACGTGTGTAAGCTTATACCTGTCGGCACATGTACACCTGGCCCACCACACGCCTATGTTACCTCACACATTTTCATGTTGGCTCGAGGCATGCCATCACACATCCATGTTAGCACGTGTCTCAGCATGAACGTGTGCTGGCCCACGTGTCAGCACGCGTTAGAACTTACATATCTCAGTATACAGGCACGCTGAGCCCTCCCGTCAGCCCACGTGTGTCGATATGGATGCACGCAGGCTCACCTCACAGCAGCAGGTACACACACTGTGGTACATCTGTGTTGGCACAGCTGCTTGGTGACCCACGTCACATCGGCACACCTCAGAGCTGGCCCAACCCAGGGCAGCAACACACACGTTAACTCACGCACGTGTTGGCACGTACGCGCTCGGTGGGGAAGGGCAGGACTGTGACCCCGCGGGGCTCCCTCCCGGGCAGCTGCCCACGTTGCACTCTGTTCGCGACATTCAGGGGCCATCTTGTTCCTCGCCCCAGGGACTGCCTGCTCCAGAGGACAGGCCCGGTTTTGCATGCCCCCAACCCCCCTTCCCGCAGGTGGGGGCGGCAGTGGGAGCTCACCCAGAAGGTTCCTCCACTCGGCATCCAGGTCGGCCTGGTTGGCCAGGCAGCCCTTGAGCACGTTGCGGCAGTAGTCGGGGCATGGCCGGGCGCCGGGCACCCCCAGGCAGTGGGCGCAGTACACCAGCTTCATGACGGCCCGTGAGCACTCCGGGCTCAGGGGCACCTGGGGAGGCAAGGCAGCCTGAGCGCCACCCCGCAGCAGGTGTGCAGCCCCACAAGGCGCGCCGGGGTCCTTCTCAGATGACCAGCAGGTCTGCTGGCCGTGGTGGGGCTCCGTCTAATAAGCGATACGCTCACAGAGCCGCGACTCCCCGGGGCACCGTGGTCACGAACCCTCCCAGGGAAGCGGGAATACCGCCCACCACGCAGTTGAATGGATGGAGGCTGGGGGTGACTCGTTAGGGACCCCAGTTGGGGTGAAGGTGGCTCACGATGCCCTCCCACACCCGACGCTGGTGGGTCTGACGCGAGCGAGCTGCCCGATGGGGCCAGGCATCCCCGCCCCAGCCTCGGAGCACGCATTTCCCTCATCTCCCGTCTCCCGTCCACCTGACCCCTGGAGCTGGCTCAGCATCCAGCCGCGGCCCTCCTCCCTTCCCTTTCTGCCCGGGACCGGCCTGGCAATCGCTGCCCGGAGCAGAGCTCACATGCTGGATCCTCCCACCCGCCCGGGGCAGGGGGCGGAAGGAGGCACGGTAGAGCCCCGGGGTGGGGGCGCGGGGATGTGCGGCAGGGGGCGGGGTCTCCGCGCGCACCTGGGCCACCTTCCGGACCACGTCGCTGGCCACGCCCAGGCCCTGCACAAAGGCGCGCGCCGCCACGAAGGCGCGGGTGGCGCGCAGGCGCAGCTCGCGGGGGGCCTCCCCGAAGGGCCGCAGAGGCTCGGCCTGCTTGCCCAGGCAGTCCAGGTAGTCGTCGGGCAGCAGCAGCTGCGGGTGCAGCTGCCGGAAGAGGCGCTCGAGCAGGCGGGCCCAGAACTCGGCCAGCGTCTCCTCCAGGTGCAGGTTGGCGCCGCGGTAGTAGAGGCGCAGCTCGGCATACAGGTCGCGGAAGGCCTTGGCGTTCTGCACGTACAGCTCTCCGAAGGCGCCCGGGAAGGCCTCGTGCAGCGCCCGCTCCGAGTCGTTCAGCAGGCGCTGGAAGTGATCTGCGCGCGGGAGGCGGGTGTCAGGCCTTCCCGGAGCCCCCTGCCCACCCCGCGTGCTGTGGCAGTGCGACCGGCATTAAGGGGGCTCCGCCGGGGACCCCCGGTGCTCTGAGAGTCAACAGAGCCTGCACGGGCCCTGGGTGCCCGCCCCCACGGGGCTCTGAGACCTCCCCCTCCTGGCCTGGGGCCTGGGCATCCAGAATCCATTTCTGAGCTGGGCCTTGAGCAGGGGACACACGGTGCCTCAGTGCCCCACGAGATCACCTGGCAAGGGTCTGTGTGGAGGGGCAGGAGGGTGCTCTGAGTCGGGGTGGGACCCACTGGGGGAAGAAGGCCCAGGGTGTCCCTCGCCTGCTTTCCCTCCCAGCAGCTCTCCTTGCGTCCCTCCCCCTCCCCCAGCCTCTCTGTCACCCAGCCAGGCCCCCTGCCCTGGGGGTGTGCCTCTGTGCACTCTCCACCCTGCCCACCTCTGAGGCTCTCCTGGGCTTTCTGCCCTCCCCCTCGTCCTTATCTCTTTTGGACACCCTCCCTCTGGTTTTGGAAGCTGGCCAGCCTGAGGGTCTGGAGAGGGTCTCCTGCAGCCCTCGGGATGCACCCAGAGTCTTGGACGGGGGTGCCGAGGCGGGGCATGAGCGTGGGCCGCAGACCCCTGTGGTTTTGGGGAAATACCTCTGTGCCCCGTGTGCTGAGAACGAGGCCCCCAACGCCGTCCACCCCTTTCAGCAGGGAGACTGCAGGGTCCATAAGCACACAGACCGTCCACTCAGACGCTTTCTCGAGAGCTGTGGCCAGCCCTCCCCACACAGGCCCAAACTCGGGTGTCCAGGGACACAGGGCCAGGTTGGCTTTCCTCTGAGGCGTGGTGGACATTAGGCCTCTGGCCCTCGGACCCGTGTCTACACTCACCCCACCCAAGACCCTCCTGCAGCTCCGGGGGTGCCCCTGCAGCTCCCCAGGTGGAAACTGGGAAGGAGCAGACAGTCCAAGTTCCCGTCCGGCTCCCGCCGCGGGACTGCGGGTCCTGGTCCCCACCCCAGCCTCCGGCCCACATGGGCAGTCTGTAGCTCATCACTAGCCCCGCAGCACACGGGGTGGTCACGGGGCCCCCAACCCCATGGCCAGCCCCCAGCCCCATCTTTTGAGCAGGGTCCTGCTCTGAGCCAGGCCCCTGGCAGCCGGCCCAGAAGGTGTGGTGCGTGAGCGTGGGCCCCGCATCCTGGAACACAGCCACCGAGGCCCGGCTAGACGCAGGTCCCAGGCGCACTTCAGACGAAGGCTCTGAGACCCCTGCCGCTGCTGGCCAGGTAAGGACTGCTCCTGAGGCACGAGGGGCGGGGGGAGCCAGAGCAGGCACGGCAGTGGGGCTGAGGCGCAGGGCGGGAAGGGGCACGCAGAGGGGCGGGTGCAAAGGACTCTCGGGGTGGGGGTGGGGCACAAGTGGGCCTGGAAGCGGATGAGGAATCGCTTTTAACACAGATCAGTGTCCCGAATGGATGCTGTGCAGGCTCTGACATCAGCTGTGACTTCCGGGGCCCCTCCCACCGCCGCCCGCCTTCCCCTCCGAGGTGCCTGCTGTCAGCGTCACAGCGTCCTCCCACCATCCCTTGTTTAGGGGCCCAGACACGACGAGAGAGCTGGTGAGGGGCTGGGAATAGATGACTGACACACACAGCTGACCTGGAGGCTCGAGGGCCATGGTAGGGGCCCTGAACTCCTCGTGCCTCCACCCGGCACCCTGCAGTCCCGGCCTGTCCCCCAGACCTCAGTTCTCGCGCTGAGCTCCCCAGCTCCAGACCACCTGGTGGCCAGTGCCAGCCTGTCCCTGGCAGGTGCCTAGGAGAGCTCTGGAGGGCAGAGGGTCCCCTCTGAGGGCCTGATGGAAAGGACAGGCTGGCTCTCCCCAAACGTGCATGCCTCCGGGTGGACAGAGACCTGCAGGTGACTCCGAGTTCACGGATCCCCCGCTCAGGCCCCTGCACGCGGCCAGTGTTCTGCTACTACGTCCCCTCTGACCCTGCCTCACTGCGAGAGGCCCCCAAGTGCCCAGCCCCCCGCCGTGAGTGTCCTGCGGCCCTGGAGCCCCTCACCGTCAAAGCCCCGCAGCTGGGCGGCCAGCGTGGCCTGCAGCGCCCGGCCGCCGTCCAGGAGCGCCGTCTCCAGCTCGGCCCGGCTGCGGTTGGCCAGGTTCTCCTCCATCTCGCTGGTGCAGCAGGTGTAGCCCTGGGGGCAGATCCGCAGGTGCTCACCTGTGGGGAGGGGCTGGCGTGAGGGAGAGGAGGGCTATGGGAGGGAGGCTGGGGGGCGGGGCACCAGGAGAACGGGCCTCGCGGGCGGTGGGCTCTTCTCCACAGAGGGGACGTGGGCAGCACGCAGGTGGGGCTGCCTGCCAGGGTGGGGGGGAAGGTAGGCCCGGCTCGGGGCAGTGCTTAGGGTGGGCCGTGCAGCTCTCAGCACAGGACACAGGAGCAGGGCTTCCTCTGCAGAATCCCACCTCCAGCCCCCTGGGGCAAGCCCCAGTGGGGATGGGTGTAAAGCAGGAGTGCAGAAGGCTGAGCCCCAGGGCAGGGCTGGTCCTGCCCCAGGGGTGCTGTCCCCACTCAGCTCCTTCCAGCCCTCCACGCCCCCTGCGTGTGAGGAGCGCCGCCCCAGGGACCCTGAGCAGCTCAGCTCACGCCTGGACCTCAGCACAGAGAGGCCTCAGGTCCTGCGTGGGGGGCACGGGGGGCTCACAGGAGAAGTGTCCAGGCCTGCCCGGCGCCCCTCCCTGGGCCCAGGCTGAGGACAGGGAGAGGAAGGGATCCCCGAGGGGCGGGGCAGGACAGCCCCAGCCTCCCCGACCCCAGTCCGGGGTGCCGGCTCCCACTGAGGACAGCAGGCCCTGCATGCTGGGCAGGCCACCCACCCAGAGCTCCGGGCCGGCCAGAGGCAGTGGCCCCCCAGGCCGAGGCCCACCCCGTCAGGACAGCCCGGGCACAAGTCTGCTGGGGCCCTGCTGCGAGACCCGCACCCACCCGGCAGGACACACCGAGCCCCTCAGGGGTGTGCACCCTCCTCTGTACCCTCAAAGCCACCATCACCCCCGTGCCACTGCCCGGGCGCGGGCTCCCGGCAGCACTGCTTACAGCAGCGCTAGGACGTGACTGAGGTTGCTTCCACCACTCTCGTGGTGCAGGGCACACCTTTGAAACTGTGCTGGTCCCAGTTCTGAGGTGGGTGTTGTGAACCCACTTTACAGACCAGGAAACTGAGGCTGGCAGAGATGAGAGTTTCTGTCCGAAGTCACATAGTCAGGGGCCAAGTGGCTCAGGCCGCTCGATTTCAGGCCCCCACGGCCACTGGGCTGCCTCAGAGCCCCCCAGGCCCACTCCCCACAGGCCGCAATTCCTGCCTCTAAGCAGGGCAGGGCACGGAGGGAAGTGGACTCAGGGGTCTGACCTGGACACAGGCTGTGTGGGGCTGGGGTCGAGGGCTTGCCCGGTGCAACCAGCATGGTTGCAGGGGGTCGTGGAGCAGCCTGGGCAGAGATCTCTGGGTCCCGAGGCTGCCCTGAGGGGTGGGGGGCTGCAGGGTGGGCAGCGGCCTCCAGCGGAGGCCTTGCGGCGGGGAGAGGGGTGGGTAACACCAAGTCATTCTCCGCAGGCTGAATTAACCCTGAAGAGCCTGCGGGGGTGGCTAGGTCACACTTAAGTCTGAGCGTCTTCCTTTCCTGCACACGCCCCGGGGAAGCAGGGACAGGTGCGGAGAACACAGTCGCCCTATGGCCCCTCTGCAGCTCTGTGCCAGTCAGTGTAACAGCCAGAAGAGGGCAGCGGTGCCCCAGGCGCGGTGGGAGGGGGAGAGGGGCGCTGCACACTCGGGTGGCACTGAGGGAGGCGTCAGGGGTCGGTGGGGAGGAAGGAGGGTGGGGGGGCAGAGGCGGGAAGTGCAGCTCCCTCCCCCTTTTCCCTCACAAACCTGCCCCCAGCCGCCTCGCCCCCAGGGCCTCCAACCCTGCTCCCAGGGCCTGCTGTCTAAGGGGCCCTGTGGCCTCCACCCTGGAACAGGGCTGACTGTGGGGTAGATGTCAGAGCTCGTGTGCCTACGCCCTGCAGAGCCCCAGGCCCGCGGGGTGGGGAGTCAGGGGTCTGGGACCTGCCCCCTGCCCCGGGGCGAGTCAGGCCTTTCTGGCCACGTGCGGGCCTCACGGGAACCAGCTGGGGTGGAGGGACAGAGCCTGGCTCCCCAGGGCCTGGCAGAGAGTAAGCACCCCCATCCCTGCCCTCCTTCCTTCGGGGGGTGGGGTGGGTGGGCACCTCCAGGCAGGGAGGGCTGGAACCCGAGGACGTCCCCAGAGACAGTTCTTCCTCTCAGCTGCCCTTGCTGATGCTGACCCGTGGCCCTGGACCATCGCCAGCAGGGGGCAGCTCACAGAGCAGGACGAGGGTCCTCCACCCGGTGTCCCAGCTGGCAGAGCCGGGCAGATACTGGACCCGTCTCCCTGATGGTGGAGGCTGTGCAATAGGGCCGTGTACACCCAGCCTGGAGGGGCCTGGGCCCCGACCGCCCTCCCCCTGGCCTCCCCTCCAACGGCAGGGGCCAGGAGAGCACCCTTGGCGAGGACCCTCCCCTGCTGCTTGGGACCAGTGGGCCATGGTGGTGCCGGGCTGGGGGTCGGGGGCTGAACTGGGGACATGCCCTGGGGCTGGGAGTGGCTGCAGGTGCCAGCCTGGGGCTTCCAGGTGCCAGCCTAGGCTCAGCTGTGACAGGCACCCAGGCCAGGCTGGATGGGTCACGGGGCAGTGGCGGGCAGACAGGAGAGGCAGGAGGGTGCAGGCTGCCGAGGTGCAAGCACCTGCGGGCCACAGGGGCCGGCGGCCTCCCCAGCTGGCTGCCCTCCCTCCCGAACCTTCCATTCCTGCAGGCAGGAGAGAAGCGAGGACAAAACACCCAGGACCCCCTTTTCTAAGGCCAGCTCCTTGGCACTGTCGGGCCCACCCACCGCTCACAGCCGTGAGCCGCCCCCCCTCACCCTTAGCCTCCCTGCCCCTCCCCCGCCCCCGCCGCCTCCTTGCGGCACCTCCTCAGCCCTGCCTGGCCACCTCGTCCAGCCAGCCCGGTGACCTGCGCTGTTCCGGCCGCCCCAGCACAGCCCCCGTCCCTCCCTCCCTCCTCGGACACACACGGGAGTGAAGACACGGAGCCAGAGCCCGGGCGCCGGCCTGAGGCCCCGGGCAGGCTGGGCTGAGGGTCCCCGAGCCCGCGGCAGGGCAGATGCGGTGGCTGGTGCTAGTCGATGGTCAAGGCACTGGCCCAGCTCGGCCTGGGCCCGCAGGTCATCTGTCGGTCCTGGATATCAGCTGGGCAGAGGTGGGCTCTGCAGGGCACCTTCCCAAAAAGCAAGTCTGTTCCCTGATCTAAGCCAAACGGTTGGAGGAGGGTGGGGCCTGCCAGAGAGGAGGTGAGCTCCCTGACCCTGGAAGTGTACAAGGCAGGCTGATAAAATCCCCCTCTTGTCATTTCAGACCTCCACCCCCAAACCTCACCTCTTCTCGGCTAAATGCCTGGAGAAAGGGGGGCACTCGGGCCAGGCAGGAGGGCATGGCTGGTGTCCCGTGCATCTTAGAGCTGCCCAGTCCACCCCTGCGGTCACCCCCCCTCCGCCCTTTCCCCTCCCCACTGGGAGGCATCAGCCTGTCTGCTCTTCCCACTGACCCCTCCCATCTGCACTGAGGCTTCTCCCCCAGCTGGCCAGTGATGGCCCCTCCTTTCTTCCTCAGTCTGTTGCTGCTTTTTCAACAGCAGACTACATCCTTCTAGAACTCTCCCTTCCCTCAGCCTTTGGGACACCTCCTCCTCTCGTGATCCCGGGTTTTTTGGGGGGAAGAGGGGAGAGCTCTTTCATGGCAGGTTTGCTCCCCCATGCCCAGTCTCTTTAGAGCCTCTCCTCTAGGCCCGGCCCCCAGGTCCCAAGTCTCCAAACCCCCAGCCGCTCTCCCCAGGTTAAAACACCTGCACTCGCTTCCTAACCGCCCCCCCCCCAGCAGTTCCTTCTCTTGCTGTATGGCAGACCACGTATCCGCCTTCTTCCCCCCATACTCAGACCTCCTGGGGTCACCCCAGATTCCGGCTTCTCCTCAGCAAGTCCCATCAGCCTATGGCTTAAACACCTTTAAGCCTCACACCTCCTGCCACCTGCTGACACAGCCGCAGTTCCTCCTAAGGGCACAAGCAGCCTCCTGATGGCGTTCCCACCCAGCAGTCCCCCCACCGGCTCTGCAGACCCAGTGCTTTAGCCCAAGACCCCATCCCAGCAGGGATCCCCATCACCAATGCTGGACGCAGACCTCATCCGTCCGGGCCCAGCCTGGCAGCCGCTCCTGACTGGTGGCCCTAGAGCCCTCCCAAGGAGGCTGCAGAGGGAAGATGGCGCCACACCAAGCCCACCTCTCCAGAAGCTTCTGCAGCTCACACGGGTACGCAGACCGCCTGCTCAACTTGCCTTTAAAACCACGTCCCAGATGCTCCGCACCAACTAATCCTGCCGCCCCTAGAATACTCTCGGCAATTCGGTGTAGGCAATTAGCCGCCCTGGCCTCCCAGGACGGTGCTGGAATGCAGCTCTGTGGACAGTTCTAGGCACCCTGGCCTCCAAAACACGAGGGAGAGGCCCAGGTCTGGAAAAGCAGTTGGGGGGCTGCGTCCCTACCCCTCCCTTCTTCTCAGCTCTGGACCCCAGCCGGCCTGCTGAGGGGGTGGGGCGTGCAGAAGGCTTTCCCTAAGCACGTGACCCTTCTTGGGACAACTGCCCATGCCCACTCCTGCTCCTGGACCCCTTCCAACTCCAGTGGGCGTTGCAGGAGCCTGCTGGCATGTCCACCAGCCTGCTGGTGGGGGGCACTGGACAAATAACCCGAGGTCCCCTGGGCACCACCCACAACCTGAGCTCCAGACCTCCTTTCCTCAGCTCCTCACCCCGCCCCACCCCCACCCCGGCCCCGACCAAGAAGCGTTTGTCCCTGGCCAGTCTCTGTGGCAGGGTCACCCTGAGCACCTAGAGTCTATGCAGGGGGCAGCCTCAGACCCACCCCGGACGGGACATTTCAACCACCATCCTCCCCCGCTCCTGACGCGGCGACAAAACCCGTAGCCCCTCCCGCCCCGCCCCCAGCGCGCTCCTCTTCCCCTCGCCGGCCGCCTCTCCGCCGGCCCTAAGCCCCTCCACCATTCCGGCCACGGGACAGCATCACCAAGGCCGCCCTCTGCCGCCGCTGCGGAGCCTCCGTCACGCACGGGGACCGAAACTGAGGGGTCTCGGCTGCGACACCTCTGCGCTCGGCGGGAGGGGTCCGCCCCTCAGGCTCGCCAGGGATCCCGCTGCCCAGGGGCTGCGTCGCTGGCGGCGGGACAAAGGCCGAGCGCCCGGGCGCCAGTCGCTGCCGGCCAGGGACCGAGGGCCCCACGCCGCGGCGCAGGAGCCGGCGCGCGAGGGTCTGGAGCGGCGGCCGAGCTCCTGGCTCCTGGCGCAGCGAGCGGGGGGCGCTGGCGCAGTGGGCGCGGCCGCGCAGAGAGCAGGGGGGCCGCGCCGCCGGGGCCTGCGGCAGGCGAAGGGGGGCGGGCAGCAGGGCGACGCGATTGGCGGGGAAGGGGCTTGCCGCAGTGGGCGCGGCAGGCCCTGGCGGGGGTGGCAGGAGAGGGGGCTCGCAGGGGCTGCCGCAAGCGAAGGGGAGGGGAATGGGTTTGACGGAAGAGGAAGGGGGGCTTGCTTGCAGGAAGAGATGGGGGCGGGGAGGGGGGCAGGGGCGCTGCGGGGATACAGCGGGAGGCACGCGAAGATGGGGTGAAGGTGGGGAACTGAGGGGAGGAGAGGTGGATTGGTGATGGGCGCACTGACGCTGAGGGATCGATGGGGTGGACACGGACACTGGCGGGGGGCTCATGATGGGAAGGAGGTGGAGAAATGGATGACGGCGCAGACGAGGGCTTGTGGTGAGGGTGAGAGTGAGGGCAGGGTAGCATGGACTGAAGGTGGGGTTCTGGCGGTGGTGATGGGGGACGACAGGGCTGGAGATGAACATGGCTAGGAGGAGGGAGTGGAGGTGAGGGTGGCGGGCCTGCGGATGGAGATGCGGTGGGCCGGCGGAGATGGAAATGGGTATAGGGCGGGCGGCGGACTGGGCCCGGGCGGGGTCACCGGCTTGGATCCCAGCTCCGCGGACGCCGCCCGGGCTTAGCCCGAAACCCCTTCTCGGCGGCGGCTCCGGCGGCGGCGTCCCCAGTGCGGTGGTGGCGACGGCGGTGACGGTCCGGGCGGGCGGCGCGTGACGCCGGGTGCGGGTGCGTGGGGGTCTAGGGGTCCGCCCGTGGAAAGGCGGAGGAGCAGGATCGGGCTGGAGGGCTTGGAGGAGGCGCGCGGAAGCGCAGCCGAGCGGGACCGCCGGGAGGACTCCGCGGCCGCCTCCCAGGGCGGCACTGCAGCCGCACTGGCGCGCACCGTGGAGGGCGGCGGCTCCCCGTGCGGCGACGCGCCTCCTCCCGCAGCCCCCGCCCCGCTGCGCTCGGCACCGCCCCCGTCTCCCAGGAAACCGCCGCGGCCGCCCCGCACCCTTCCCGCCGCCGGCTCGGCAGCCGCGCTCAGCCCCCGAGCTTCCCACGGCCAGGGGCCCACCCGGTGCCCGCCAGGCTCCTGCCGCCCTGCCCTACGGGGGGCTGCTCCCCATCTGGAGTCTAGTGCGCAGGGGAGCCAGGGCCCATCCCAGAATGGTGATGGGAGGGGCGTCAGCTCTCTCCTCCGAAGGAGAGTGGCAGCCCACTGCCTGAGAGTCCCCTCTCCGCATGACAACGACCAGATCCCTACTGCTGTCTGGGCACTCAAGGGCCACCATCGGTCACTCCCGTATCCTCTCCCCGCCCTCTCCAGCCCCCAGCCTCTGGCCTCAGGGACCTGGGCCTCCATCCTAACGTCCTGATCTGCTTCCCTAGGAAATATCAGACCGCGCCTGGCCACGCCCTCCTATGGCTCAGCCACCTCCTCCTCCTGGATCACCCTGCCACACCCAGGACCAATCCCCTCCACTCGCTGCAGCCCCAGCCCTGCTCCTTGCCTCCGCAGTGCCTGACAGACCCACTGGAGAAACCACCCACTGAGGCCCCCCTCCCCGCAGTGCCGCCGCGCCGGGTCCCCCACTCCCCCGTCCCCACCCCGGACAGCCTGCACAGGGACACGGAGACACGTGCTGCACAGGTAGCTCTGGAGCGAAGTGCCCTCTCCAAGGCGGCCCAGAACACTGAGGGCCCCCGAAGAAGGGGGTTCCACCAGGTAACTCACAAGGCCGCTCTCTGCTGCCTGGTTCCTGCTCAGGGACCCCCCCCACCCCAAGCAGGCCACCCTGCCGGCAGGCACCGGGCTTGGGGGTGCCTTGGCGAGGCGGTGGGCCCCCCGGATGTGGGCCTGGAAGCAGCTCTGGCTCAGAGGCCAGGCCTCTTCCCACTGGCCTCCCCACAGTGCTTCAGGGTTCAGGGCTCACACCGTGGCCTCAGAACAAACTGGGGATGAAGGGGCGTCTTCTGTGCCCGTGACCCCAGGTCTTGGTTGCAGGGCAGGGGCCTCTCTCATGGATCCTGGGAGTGAGATGCTCCCTGGAAGCCTCACCCACCAGGCCAAGCTCAGCGCTGATTTCTCATCCTTGGCTCAAGCCAAGCTGCAGAGGACACTCACTCAGGACTCTACATAGCCATCCCTGACAGGGGCTGGGTGGGAACTCCTGGGCTCCGTACAGCTCTCCCATTTAGCTTGTCCGTCCACCCAACCTCTGGGCCAGGGGAGCAGCCCAGGAGATGGACTGATGCTGCCTGCCTCTGCCGTGTCCACCGGGGAGATCCTGGAATAGCAGAAGGGGACACTGCGGCCCAGGGGTCCTCTCAGCCAGTTTCTCCCGAAGACCCAACGTAGGCCCATCCATCCACGCCGGGAAGGCTGAACAGGCAGAGGGCACAGACCCTCAGCTGGGCCAGAATATAGAGCAGACCCCTGGGTGCCACTGAGGGAGCCCTCGGGGGCAGGCTGAGTCCCAGGCCCACGCCCAGCACCGGCTCCATAAAGGGGAAGGAACAGAGAGGCTCAGCCGCTCACCCCCAACTGAGCACCAAAGCCTGGCAGCCATCTCCAAGGTCACGGCCATCCCCGCTGGCATCCAGCTCCGATTGGCTGCTTCTGCTAGCCCCTCGATCTCACGCACCCTTCTCCCTTGCCCTACTCTCTTTCAAGGCCCACTCACCTCTCCCTTCCTCCAGGAAGCCTTCCAGGTCCCTCTGGGACAAAGCACCTGCCTAGCCTCTAACCTCCCTGAGCATGGGCAGCCCTCCCTGGGGGCTTTCCGACTGGCCACCCTTCCCAGCAGCAGCAGGAGAGCTGCTCGGCCTGCTGGTGGGAGCCTCTTCTCTCGCCTCTCTGCCCAGCACCCAGGCTGGACCTGGTGCTGAGTAACAAATATGTATAAAGAAAGGATCTCTGTGCAGTGTTGGCATTCAGGGAAATGAGGCTTAACACCAGCGTTGCCCCAGAGCCGCAGCCTCAGACCTCCCCCTCCCCTGGAAAGCCAGCACCTCCCCGACCCGAACCCTCCCCAGAGGCGGCATGACAGCCAGCTGCGTGCTGCTGTGAGGGGGGCCTGCGGGGGTGACTTCACAGTCCACAAGGACTCCCTTATCCTTCCAGAGGCCCTGGCCACCTCCTGATGAGATGGAGCTCTCACTGGGTGCCTGCAAGGGTCTCAGCCATTTCCGGGTTTGAGAATCCTTTCCTCTTCACGACAACTGCTCTCTCCCATTCTACTGCTGCCGGCGCCACACAGGGAGCTAGAGTGACATGCCCAGGCGACTCATCTTGGAGTGCTGCAAGGGACACAGAAGAATCCTGGCCTCCCCCGCCTCTCCCATCGCAAGACCTCCCTTGATTCCAGTCCCAGGGGAATTCCTGAGCAGGAGGGCGGCGACTGAAGCAGGAGCAGACACGCTCTGCCACCAAGCGATATGCAGACTGAGCCACCCGGAGGGCCCTGGAGTTCTCAGGTGGGATGGTCCCCAGCTGCTGACTCAGCACGCCCGCCCAGGCAGCACCTCCGGGCTCAGCACACACCCAGCTCGCCGGTGCAAGCCCAGCCCCAAAGGCACGACTGTGAGGGCGTGCGCGCAGATACAGCCAGGACACAGCTAACTGTGCATTTCAGATACACGATGCATTATTTTTCAGAATAAAAGTATCTGGCCCCAAAGAACTGAAAGCAGGGACTTGAACAGAATCTTTTCCACCCCTGTTCACAGCAGCATTATTTGCAGGAGACAAAAGGTGGAAAGAGCCCAAGTGTCCACGATGGGTGAACAGATAAACACAACGGGGCACGTCCATGCAACGGACACCATGCAGCCCTGAGTCACGAAGTGCCGACACACACCACAACGTGGATGTACCCTGAACACATGATGCTGAACGCAAGAAGCCCGTCTTGAAACGACAAATACTGTTATGCTTCCACTTAAATGAGGTCCCCAGAGGAGTCAAATTCATAGAGACAGTAGAATGGTGATTACCAGGCATGAAGAGAGGGGGGTGGGGGGGGGCGGTGAGTGTTTAATGGGTACGAAGTTGGGGAAGGTGGATGGTGGTGACGGCTGCACAACAGTGTGAATGAGCCTAATGCCACTGAATGTACACTTAAGATCATTAAAACGGTACATTTTATTATGCATATTTTACCACCAAAAAAGCACACAATCCCCCCTCCCCAATATTTGGGACATACTTATACTAAATATGTGGAGCATACTTATACTAAAAATGTATTTGTTGTTTATTTGAAACTTAAATATTCAGGACATACGCTACAAAATTATTAACTATCTGAAATTGCAATTTAACTGGGTCTCCTGTAGTTTTATCTGCTAAATCTGGCGGCCCGGCCCTTCGTGGGGCGTGGGGAGAAGCCTGACCGAAGTCACTCAGGCTCCCCACCGGCAACTCCCCGCCACACGTGGGCATGCACACATGTGCATTGTCTTGCAGGCTCCCTAGGCGAGGACCTCAGACCCTGCCCATGCCAGCGGCAGGAGGGCAGAGGTGGATGTCAGAGCAGGGTCCGCCTTCCCACAGCCCCCGGCCTCCTTAGAGAATGGTGGGCCTCACCATCTCAGTCAACAGGAAGATACAATTATCCCCATCTCACAGATGGGAAGACTGAGGCTGGGGGGGTTCTGAGACTTGCTCAATGTCTCAAACGTGTTGCCTAGTGCTGGTCTCCTTCCACTGGCCCGAGTGCCTCCCTGTCTTCACTGAAGGGAAGGAAATGAAAGTGCTGGGCGCCTGGGGGCCCACCAGCAGCCCAGAGGTCCTAGGTACAGAGATGAAGGCTCCTGGAAGATGAGGGCAGAGTGGTGGCCTGGCCACCCTGCTAGCCTGCACCACCCCGTCAGTGGCCAGAAGCTGAGACCTAGGACACCATCAGGCAGCTGGGCAGGAGCCCATGGGGCCAGCGGCCATGCCCCCGCCACCCCCCCACCGCACGGGAAGGACACCTGTCGGGACACTCCTGCCAGCAGCACAAACCCACCAGAAAGGGCCCCCACCAGCCAAGCACACAGAGGGCTCCCAACCTGGAGCAGTCAGGTGACCTCGGCATTTGCCCGCTTGTCCGGCTCCCCAAAGATGGGACCCTGGCTTCCTGTGGGTCCTGGGGGCCAGTGGGAATGGGTGGGCCAGCCTATTTCCTGACCTCTACAGCTCAGTTTCTCCAGGGTGGTCAAGCTGACGTATGCATCAGGGAAGGGCCAGGTCTCTAAGCAGGCCGTGAATTCTGCTCCCTTAGGCACCCAGTGTCTTGGTCTCCGCCCTGTTCAGCCACATCCAGCAGGCAGAGGTGGGACGGTCCCGCCCAGGGCAGTCCGATTCCTGGGGCAGACAGCCCCATCCCCAGAGAGGGGTCAAAGGGGCCCCACATGACCTGGGCAAGGAGAGGCCCCTTCTGATGCAGGCTGCCAGGCCCCTAGGCTGGCCGTGGGCTGACCATGAGTGGGGTCCTGCTGGCACTGTCCTCCCCCCACCCTCTAATGTCTCTGTAGAGCCTGCAGGGCCTTCTGGGCCTCTGCTTGGGACTCATGTCTGAATACCAGCTGCCACCCTCCAAGGCTGCCCCAAGAGCCCTCCTGGCTGGCGGCATGGCCCTGTGCTGGGGCAGCACTCCTTCATCGCGGGCTGCCCCTCCAGGAGGGGCCTGCAAGCCAACTCTTCTTGTAGTTCCCAATTTCTCAGGACCAGGGCCAGCCAAGGGGGAACACGGGACACCACGACACAGCACCACCCAGGAAGCAGCAGTAGTGACCGGGGAGCCCCTCCTCTCCCGCCGGATCCCTCTGACCCCAGTGTTGCCCCTGGGCCTGGCCGGCGCAGGCTGGCCGCCCTCCCCACCAGGGGGCACTCTTCCCCACAGCCACCTCTGGAGAAAGGATGAGCCTGTCTCTCCAACAGGCTCCCCCCTGCCGTGATGCCCCCCAGGACACAGCCCCATGCTGAGCACTCCACACGAGAACCCAGTTTCACAACCACTCCACACAGCAGGTGTTGCTACCATCCCCATTTTACAGAAAAGGATTCTGAGGCACAGAGACATTCAGTAATTGGCCCAAGGTCACACAGCAAGGGAGCATGGCGCCAGACCTGAACCCTGGCAGCAGGATGGCCGGGTCCAGGAGACCAGGTTTTGGCTTCTGCTAGGGCTCCACCTCTTTCCTAAGACATACGCCACTGGGAATGGCCACTGGATCCAAAGGACACTGGCCCTGGACTAGGGGTGTGGCCTTGAAAACTCTAGGTAGCAGAGGAGGTGGGGGCTGATTCCTTGGGCCAGGAATGCCTGGGGTGCGGGGCCCAAGGCAAGAGCCCTGCAAGGGCAGCGTAGGACCCTCGGGCCAGGAGGGGAGCTGTGGCCGAGCAAGCGCCTCAAGCCCTCAGGGAGAATGGGGCGAGAAGGCCACGGCTCACAGCGAGGGTGGCCAAGCGGCATGTGGGCCAGGGGCCGCCCCAGGCTGGGAGGTGTCTTCGCTGTGCGGTCAAGGAGGACATGTATGATTGCAAACCGCATGCGTTGTGTCTAAACCCACACATTATTTCTCGTCACTTATAACTTACAAAAGTAACACGTGGTCACCGTGGCCAGCAAAGCTGCAGCTCACGTGAAGCCTCTGACACCCGTCCAGTCCCTGCGCGGATGGCATTGTGGCTGCATTTCAGCACTGAGGACAGCGTCTGGCACACAGTAGGAGCTCAAGGAACACTACCGAGTGACTCAGAGAGACTGATCTCTGTGTCCCTATCACCCCCACCTGCAGGCAGCTGGCCGGGCCCCCGCTCTGCCCCAGGGCTCCCGTCCGGTTCGCTGGCTCTCATGGGGCAGACATGGGGCTCCACCGGCCCTCCTGCCTTGGCTGAGGGCCCAGCCCGCCGCCCAGAGGCCTCCTCTTCTCTGGGCCCTGGGCCTCCTTGACCGCTGGCTGAAGACTGCGGACCTGTTCACAGAATAAAGAAGTAATGAAGTAAAAAATTACGCAGAGGATCACGAAGGAAGCTAGCTGAAGTGCTGCAGCCGTCGGCACATTATAAACAGGCGCGTGAGGTGGTGTCCATACACTTTCCTATGAACATCCTGCAGGCCTGATGCCCATCAGAAACTCAGAGCTGTGGTGCGTGGAAACGGTACTTTGAGATATTTGCTACAAATGTAAAGGGACATGAAAAAATCAGCAGTTTCCACTGGTGACCAAGTCCCAGATTCTAGAATGACATCGTCGCCTTGTTCATAGTAACAAGAAATGCTAAAGGTTAGCAAAAAAGGAGATTAATTTCTTTCTCAGTCAAGTTCATGAACTCCCT
The DNA here is from genome assembly GCF_964165515.1 of Mesoplodon bidens. NCBI lineage: Eukaryota > Metazoa > Chordata > Mammalia > Artiodactyla > Ziphiidae > Mesoplodon > Mesoplodon bidens. The sequence goes on along the minus strand of NC_138165.1, from coordinate 113,036,698 downwards.
GACTTCTAAACCTGGGCCTCTCCAGGGCACCCTGGGGAAGGACCCCAGCCTCAAATGACCTGCCTGCACCCCCACGTCTGTCCACCCCCGTCTGCCCGTCCTTCTGGAGCTGACTCCACCACCGGCCCTGGACGGCCATCCTGGCCCCAACGCAGAGGGGCGCCTCCTCCCCTCCGCTCCCTCGGCCGCTGGCTCCATCCTGCCTAGAGCTTCGGTTCAAGGGCTTCTCATGGGGTGGGACTGGGGTTTCGGGAAGCCACCTCCCGCCTGTTCAGGAGTGTCCTGCACTTCCTGGGGTCCCTGGCCTCCCTGTCCCCTCCCCTAAATGCCGTGACAACCAAAAACGCCCCTGGGGAATGGCTCCCGGTTGGGAACACCCACTTTATCCTGGGGCGCTTAGCTGTGTGTCTGACCTGCAGCAGCTCCCAAACATACAGTGACGGGGAGGTGGCAGTCTCTGGGTGTTAGGTCACTGGAATGGAGACCGGCAAGGTGCCTGGAGTGTCTTGTGGGCAGCCACTGCCAGGCCAGGGGAGGAGGGTCAGGGACGGCGGGGTTAAATGTTTTAAGAGCCTCGTCCCTTTAAAATACCCCTATGGGTCCGGTGTGTCCCGAACTCCATAATGAAGGGAGATGGGAGTGAATACCTCAGCCAGTCCTGAAGCAGGTGGCATCATCTGTCTCCCCAGGGCCTGCAGATGGTCACAGGTGGGTGGGATGTACTTTCCGTAGCCCCAGACACTTGAGGACGCACACAGACGTCACACATGGCTCACCACAGGGCCCAGATGTCCACAGGTGGCCCTAGGCGCCAAGGATGCGCTTAGACACAGACGAGCCCGGACGGCCACCCTCAGGTTCAGAGAGCGGTCCTCAGCACTGGGGATGGTGTCCGAAGGTGTGCACAGGCCACAGACCTCCACAGGTTCTGGTGCTGATGGTGAGCCCAAGAAATGTCCCCACCAGGGAGGCACAGGGCCACAGTCACTGCCAGGTGCACCTGTCCAGGGCCTGGCTGCCCGCCTGAGAGGGAGACGTGTTGGCCTATCCCTCAAGCTGCTGGGAGCACTGCAGCCAAATCCACCCCCAGGGCCAACAGCTGGGGCGCAGACGAGGCTCAGGATATGGCCAGTGGCTGCCTGGCTTTGGACTGCGGCGTCTGGGGGGGCCTTGCAGCCCCAGCTGAGTTTCTCACTAGACCCTGACCTTCTGGGGGAGGGGCCCACAGCCTGAGGGTGAGCACAGAGCGGATGAATGGATGGATGGGTAGGAGGGTGAAGGGCCTTGCCTCCTGCCTGGCCAGCCTCTCCTCATGCCTTCCAAGCAGGCGGGGCGGCGGGGCTCGGGCGTTTGGTGCCCGTCGGCAGGACCAGCTCTGAGCTTAGGAGGCCCTCCTTGAGGTGGTGACCTTCTCTTCTCCTGCCAGCCGGCCAGCCGGGCCCTCCTGCAGCCCGAGTCCTCACGTGCGCCGCTCTCAGGCCGGCTCCTCTCCCGGACACCCCACCCAGCCCCTCCTGGGGCTCGCCCACCTGTCCCAGCCTTGGAGCCCCTCAGTCCTCTGGGGTCTGCCAGGGACCGTCTTTCCTTGTACCTGTGGGAGCTCTGTGGCCTCCCCGCCAGCTCTGTCCTCTGGCTGACCTCACCCTGCAGCCTGGAACACATACCCAGCACCTACGGACAGGGCCACACGGATGCCCCCCAGCGCCCCGATGAGGCAGGCTCGCGTGGGCTCGCCCCTGACCTCCTCCTCTCTGGGGGACCCCCTCAATGGGTGGCACCATTGCCCGGTGCCCACACCAGGTACCTGGGACAAACCTGGGCCAGGGCAGCAAGGCCACGGAGAAGAAGCTACTCCAGGGACAGGGCTCTGAGCACTGAGGACCCCTTTCTGGGACCCAGCTTCCCCACCTGCACACTAAGTGGTTGCACCAGGTGGTACTTGGCCTGCCCTGCAGGCACCCTGTCCTGCTCGCTCTGGGAGGCTGGGAGGGGCTGCCAGGCAATGGGCCAGCGGAGGCCAGGGCATGGCTTAAGGATGCAGGGCCTTGGACTGAGGCCGGGGCTGGCTCTTGGGCACTTCATCGGGTGGGAAGGAGGGGTGAGGAAGGCAGGGCCCAAGCTGGGGCTCCTGCAGGGCCTCCGCTTGCTGGCCTGCTCCAGCCCAGGTGCTTTCCCTGGCCCCAGGCCCTGGTCACCCTGTGCATCCTGTCCACCTGTAGGGCCCTGGGCTCGGCCACACTGCAGACACCCGAGCTGATGGGAGGCCTGCCTCATGGTGCTGCTGGCTGGTCCTCACCATCTCCCGGTGCTGGACCCCATTTTCCATCGCCTCCCTTCCTGCAGCCCCGGACTCGGCCAGGTCGCAAACTGCTTGGCCTCCCCCTGCTGGAGTCCGACCCTGCACAGCTCTCCTCCTCCAAGATGCAGCAGGGGCGGCAGGCAGGGCGCTGGGCCTCCAGGGGGCCGAGGTCGGGGCAGATGGTGAGGGAGCAGGGTTGATGGAGTCCGCCGGGCCTGCCCTGTCATCTAGCCAAGCCTCTAGAACCCAGGGAGCACTTCGCACAAATCGGCAGCCAGCGTCCTCGGCTGGGCCATGGAGCCAGGAGCCAGCTGCCTGCCCACCTCCCCTCCGCACACCCTGCCCCGCATGCTGTGTGCCCTGCTCAGGGGCCCTCGCACTTGTTGGGGGGGACCCCCAGCCTGTCCACGGCAAACTGGTGCCAGCGAGTCACAACTCTCCCAGACAGGTGCCCCTGACCCCCATGAAGGTCTTACAGCTGGGCCTCTCATTGCCCACCCAGGTTCTGGGACGTGCCACAAGTGAGATGCATCAGCGGGTCGGCAGTTACCAGACTCTGAATGTCAGAATGAGTGGCCCCCGGCCCTCCTCTCTGACTCAGTTGGAGAAGTTAAGGCCCATGGGGTGCAGAGCTCTGGCCATTTTCCTGAGAGGCTTGCAGGCTGGTGGGGGTGAGGAGCAGGCTGAGGATGGTCTGACACCCTCACTCCAACACCAAGGCACCGGTGCACGTCTGAGCCGAGACCCTGAGCCTATGGCATGGCCCTGTCCTGAGGAGCCACACACCGAAATACCCAGAGCCCAGGATCCCCGCCCACTGGACAGGATGCGCCCAAGAGTGAGGTGCCACGCCTGCAATGGGCTGAACCATGACCCTCGTTCATATGTCAGAGTCTAAACCCCCAGGACTTCAGGAGGTGACCTCATTTGAGCGTGGGGTCTTTGCAAATGTAACTGGTTGGGCCCCTAACTTGATAGGATTGGTGTCCTCATTTCCATAAAGTGAAATTCAGAAGCAGACCAGCACAGGGACATCTACTCACAAAGACAAACCCAGAGACTACAGACCAAGGACCCCCAAGGATCGCCTACAACCCTCAGAAGCCAGGAGAGGCCCTGGAACAGCTTCCCTTTCACGGCCTCAGGAGGAACTAGCCCAGTGACACCTTGATCTTGGACTTCCAGCCTCTGAACTGCAAGACAATAAACTCCTGCTGTGAGGCCACCTAGCCTGCTGCATCTGTGCCAGCAGCCAGGGGAAGTGGACACATGCCTGACCCCCAGCACCCAGCCCAGCCTGACACCATGTGCGCAGTGTTCAGCACACTTACTGCTGAGGTTGCCCAGACTTGGGGAGCACCCTGGGAAAACAGGGAGAGCCCTGGAGAGTAGTGGGTGTGTTGGGGATGCCCGGGAAGCTGAGCAGCAGGGCCAAGCCCTGTAGGGAGGATAGTGATGGGCGGGTGCCGAGGGTGGGCATGGGGAGGGCCGACCTGGCAGGAGGGGGGGGCACGTGTGCCAGGAAGGTGAGCCAGCCAGGAGCTGGTGGGAGCCAACGCTGAGGCCACAGGCAGACGAGGGGCTGGGGTGGGTATGGCCTGGCCCCCTCAGGGGCTCCTAGATCTACCCAGGATTCCAGGATTCCTGCCAGCAAAGCTGGTATGCACCCCTCACACCCAGAGCTTCCCTTGCACCCATGGTGAGACCAAGAACAGTCAAGAAAGCTGGAGGCCCCAGCCCTGCTCCCAGTGTAGGGGTCACAGCTGGGAGGACAGGACAGCCCCCACCCCACAACTGGGGACAGGGCGAAGGGCCTGGGGTTGGGGAGGACTGCAGCACCTCCGCCTGAACCATCTCCGCCCAGAGACTTCAGGCAGCTCAGAGCACCTGCCCAGGCCTGTTCCTAGACACACATGGCAAGAAAGCTGCCAGCTGGCATGGGGTAGGTGGCCCCGGGCTGGAGCCCTCACCCTCCTGAGCCTGTGTCCTCTCCCGAATGTGGGTGATGACCTGACCCCACCGGGCTGTGCTGACGGCTAGATGCGGTCACAGCTGGTGTCAGGCACCAGGCAAGGAGACATCAGACAGGCAAGGCCTGGGCCCTGAGTCTTGGTCTGAAATCTTCCTGAAGCAAGCCAGGACTCAGGGAGGAGGGTCTGGCTTATAGGAGAGCTGACCAACCTCTTACCACCTGGGCATGTCCAGGCCTGGGCCCGATTTGATACCAGCGTGGCCTTGGGTGAGCCCCTCTCCTGGCCTGTCTCCCTGTCCAGGACCAGCCAGGCTGCCACCTGTGCCCGTGCACGTGGGTGGCCTAGCACAGGCCCGGTGCACCCACACACCCGCTGTGCATTCCTCCCGGCTCCGAAGCCCACCTGCCGCCTGGCGGGAGTGTCCTCAGTCCCTCTCCTGGGAGGCCTCAGTGGCCCTGCAGCCCTGTCCACCACAGGCTCACGCTGTTCCTTATTAGGGCCAGCATGGAACCAAGACCGACCTGTCTTGTCTTCTGGACTCATCTACCCCTGGATGGGACATCTGTCCATGACTCCTGGGGGACTTGGCCCAGCATGGTGCTGGGGACACACCAGGGGCTGCTCTTAGGGTCGGCCAGCAGCACACAGCTGGGCCATCCTCTGCGTACACCCCGGGCAGGGTCGCCTGATTCACGCCCCTGGAACAGCCCTCTCCAGCAGGGCAGGAGCGGCAGGCCTTCACTGGACAGGCTCCCAGGACCAGCTCAGGGTGAGGCCCGGCTACACGGAAGGCCGAGTCACCGGCAGCAGTTGGGGTGGGGGCAGGGCGGCCCCGGAGAAGGCACAGGAGGCGTTCCAGTTAAGAGGAGTTCTAACCCGGCCTAAGCAGTGGAGTCTACGACCAGAAGGCAGCTGGTGGCCCATAAGGGCCCGGCCTCGAGGCCCCATTTCAGGCCTCCAGGCTGGGGTGGCACGAGGCTTCCAGAGAACACAGAGCTCAGGACTGTTCAGCAGTTAATGCCACCGGCTTTGGGGTCAACAGACTGGGCTGTAGACCTCAGAGCTCCATGTGGGCCGAGCCCCCTGAAGAAAGCTGTGGGGCTTCTCGGCCTCAGTTACTTATCTGTGAAGCAGGTCTGCAAAGACCCCTCCTCATCCGCTGTACCAGCTAGACAGTCACGCGGAGGGACCCACGCTGAGTCTGGGTCACGGTGAGGGCTCCCAAGTGCCAGACACCACTGCCTGCAGGCCCTCCAGGGGCCTCTAGGGCAGGGGGCAAAGGGGAGGACACGCCTGAGGCGGCCGCAGAGTGCATGGCGTCCGCGTGCTCCCCTCCTGCAGCCTTCCGGTGGTCGTGACTATTCCCGTTGTCACACGTGAAGAAACAGAGGCACAGAGAAGCCAGGTTGGGGGGTGGTGGTGGCAGGGAGGCTGACGCGGCAGGGCTGGCATCTGAGCCCAGGCCCACGGAGGACGTCCCGCCCCGCCCCTTGGATGTCCGGCACTGCAGCTCCAGCAAGGGCCAGGCCGCCGCATCGTGCAGGTGGCCCTGTCGGCTCCTGGCTCCCCTGGGCCCCCCTACCTGTGGTTCTCCCCCCCCCACCAGCCCTGCCCTCACGCTGGGGATGATGAAACCTCAGCTGTTCTAGTGGTGACGGGACAGGGCAGCAGCTCAGCTGGAAGCCACGGACCACCCTGGGGCCCCAAGCCAGGCACACGGGGGCCTCTGCCCTCTGAACAGGACTGGGTGCACACAACCGCCTGGTGTGAGGCCGGGCTGTATGCAGATGGCCTGCGAGAGCCGCACAGCTGATGGACAGACTCGGAGGGCTCTCTCGGCCTCGGGCAGGAGGGCTCTCTCGGCCTCGGGCAGGAGGGCTCTCTCGGCCTCGGGCAGGACGGCTCAGAGAAGCAGCGGTTTCCGCTGGGAGGCTAAGGGGTGGCCCTCGGTGGGGGATCCACAGCCAGCCGGGGTCCACGAGCAGAGGGGCTGCCCCCGGTCTGTGTCGCACTGACAGGCCCACGCTCCCCTCTGACCTCCATCCCCAAGGTCCAGGCCCCTTCTCCTGGGCCCAGGCCCTCCGTCTCCCAGTGCCCACCCACCACGGCTGGCATACAGCAGGCCGTGTGCGGGTCTCCAGCAAGTTGTGACTGAGAACCTACTTTGTGCCAGGAACTGTGCCAGGTTCTGTGGCTGCTACAGAGGACAGTACAGACAGAGGCGGCCTCTGCCCCCAGGGCCTCAGTGAGGGGTCAGAGAGATACACGACAAACCGTGTCAAGTGTCAGGAGGCTGAGCAGGTGCTCAGGAGACATCTGGGGACCAGAAGCAACCCCACCGGCAGAGATAGAAGATGGCAGGCCCGTGTGCATGCACGCGTGTGTGCATGTGTGCGTGTGCGTGTGCATGTGCATGTGCGTGCGTGAGATGCAGCACGGGGCTGGGCTTTGCCCCAGTGCTGCAGGGGGAGCCAGCTGGAGGGGTCGCTCCCCCTCACCTTCCATACAGTGCTCTGGCCGGAGGGAGGGCTACCTGGGCTGTGCAGCCTGTAAAAGGGGATGACCGTCGTCCTCACCACGGCCACGCCTGGCCGTCCATCCAAAACACTACACAAAGCCACGAACGGAAGCCCCATGCGCGCTGATGGTCCCTCCTTCACGAGCCCACACCATTTCTGCTCTCCCGGGCCGGCACAGGCTGAAAAGGCCACCCAAAGGCCTAGGGCCGCCCTCCCTCCCTTCCAACGACTAGCAAGCATTGAGTCTCTACCCCACCAGCTAGCCCAGGCGTCCACCCCCGGGGCTCCCCAGGCTGGAGAAGTCTGCCTGCCGGCTGGCAGGACAGGAAACCAAAGGCCGGATGCCCGAGAGCAGCGTGTCACCAAGGGGCCACCAGAGGGCGCCCGTTGCACGGAGCCCGGCCAAGTTGCTCGGAGAAGGAGAGGACAGGACTGGCTGTTGCCTTGGGAGGTCACTCTGTTTCCTTCACCCCACGTGGCACCGGCACTCTCCTCGGTGCCTGGGCCCTGCAGGGCACTCTCCAGTTCAGGTGCTTATGGGGGAGGATGAAGCCATAGGGGGTCGGGGAGAGCAGCTTCCCAGAAGCCCCTGGAGCTGGGACAGGAGCCACGGGCGCTGGTGGGGGGGGGCGCAGTCCAGACCCCCGGGGGGGTGGGCAGCACCTGAAGCCCTGGCTGGCGCGGTGCTGGGACAGCTGCTGGGCGGCCGTACAGCCCCCCTCCGTCACGTGCACAGCAAGGCACTCTGCTGGTCCCGGGTCCCCAACCCACTGCAGCCCCAGCCCAAGGAGGCCAAGGCCCAGCCCCTGCGCCGGCCCCACCTCACCTTCTCCAGCCCGCCCTGCTCTCTCCCGGCCCCTGACGGTTGCCCAGACTCTGCCACTCCGTCTCTCAGCCTAACTGGGACAGGGCCTGTGGATGCGATCAAGTTTAGGACGGTCCCGAGGACACAGCGGCCGAGTGGGAGTGGGCGTGTGAAGGAGAGCTGTGGGGTGAGGGGACCCTGGAGCGCCGTCTAAGATCGGGGCTGGGTGAGGGCAGCTGCTCAGCTGCCCTGAGACCCTGGCGTCCAGGGGAAGGGATTCAACCGAAAGGCCAGGAATTCCCAGGCATGAGCTCCTCTGTTCGCATGGCGGGTGGCGGAGCTTATGAGCCAACGTGTGCTGGCCCCAGGCACCCAGATGTGCCCCCCAGACCTGTTCCCTAGGTAGGGTGGCAGCCCTGACAATGACAGGGCTTTGTCAGCAGACAGAGGCACAGGAAGGCCTACCTTGGGGGACTTGAACCCAGGGCAGGGGGCTGTCAAGGTATCAAGGCAGCCTTCTGTGGGTCCCCTGGGGGCAGGGGTCCAGGGCCTGGCTGCCCCCTCCCATTCCCCAGCAAGACAAGGCCATGGACTTGCCCCTCATACTCCTCTCTCACTCAGAACTCCTGTGGCTGTGGACTGACACATGTCCCCCGTGTCAGTACTCGAATGCCCCCTCCCCACCCCCGCCCCAGTTTGGGAGGAGTTCCCCACGGCAGGAAGCTGGTCTGCTCCGCTCTCATCCACCGTGTCCCAGGCACCCTGAACAGACGCGCAGACCCACGGTGGTTCTGGACACGTTTGCAGTTGGAGGAAAGAGCCTGGGGGGTGTCTGTGAAATCCTTAGTTTGCAGTTGGAGGAAAAAGCCTGGGGGTTGTCTGTGAAATCCTTAGACCTCCACCCTCACTCCAGTCCCCAAAGCTCCTCAGAGGCCTGCAGGGAGGGTGTGCGCAGGACTGCGGGCAGCTGCAGGGCTGAGGCCGCCTGGGACGGCGATGCTCTTACAAAGAAATGACACGGCCCCTGGGCGGGATCCAAGGCGCCGACCACCTGCAGCTGGACTCCCCGCCCGAGGCGGCCCTGAGTGCCAGGCGAGCACAAGTTCCCTGGGCAGGAATCCCTGCGAGGTGATGTTCCCTTCCCGATGTCAGAGGTCGAGCCTCTCCACCCTCGCCCCCGCCCCTCCCCGAGCGCACAGTTCGCTCCCGACCTCCCCGGGGCCCCTAGGCTGCCTCTGCCGGGGACCACCGGGAATCCCCGGGCCGACCCGAGGCGCCTCCCGGAGAGGGCCGCACAGCCGGTGGAGTCCCTAGCCCATGGCCGCCGTCGGCTGCGCCCCGACAGCCGGCCCCGCAGCTCAGCCCTGCCTGTCCCGGAGGACGCACCGAGCCGGGGACCGCCCGGTCCGCCGCCCGGCGAGGACAGCTCCGCGGGGAAGGGGCCGGTGTGCGTGTTGGGGGCCGGGGGGCGGCCGAGCGGAGCAGAGGAGACCCGGGCGGAGGGAGGGCGGCTCGGGGCGCGGAGGCGCAGGGCGGACGAGGGCAGAACGGGAGAGAGAAGGGGGCGCAGGGGAAACCCGGGAGCTCCGGGTCACTCACCCGAGATCTCCGCCTGGGGCACGTCGCTCAGGCTGAAGCCCTTGGCCCCGTAGATCTGGCGGACTTCGCTGCAGCTCCGACTCTTGCTGGCAGGGTCCCCATGGGCGCAGGCGGCCAGCGCGACGGCCACGCACAGCAGCCACCAGCCTCGGGCCCGGAGCTCCATGGCGGGGCCGGCGGCGCCCCCGGCCGGGCCCGTGCAGCCCCCGCCCGCGAAGGGCAGAGCCAAGGTCCCGGCGCACTCGGCTCGCGGTCCGGAGGCGCCGGCGGCGGGGGAGGCGGAGACAACAAAAGCCGGCGGCGGCTGGGCGCGGGGCGCGCGGGGCGCGAGGTTCGGCCGCTCTCTCCGGCGGCCCAGAGCGCGGCAGGCGAGCGCGCAGTCCCGGCCCGGCCCCTCGGCGGCCCGGGAGAGGGGCGGGGAGGGCCGCGCGGGGCGGGGCGCGCAGGGGCGGGGCGGGGCGCGGCGCGGGGGCGCGATCCGAGGCGCACGGGGCGCCCCTCCTGCTCCCGGGGCCGCCCGGCTCGCGCGGATCTGTTGACTGCTGGAGGGAAGCGGGGTGGTCGGGAGCGCGCGGGCCGTGTCCGGGGTCCCCGAGGGCGGGCCCTCCACGCCCAGCGCCCGGGGCGGCGGCACCACCTGTGGGGGCGGGGGCGGGGGTGCTGAGGCAGGGCTTCCCCCGCCGGACGTGACATCACGCCTTCCGCGCGCCTATCAGGGGCTTCCCCGCCCCCAGCCGAAGTCGGCATCCCTCCCGTCTTCCCTCTCCTCGGATCAGGCCGTTCCTTGCTGCACCCTGGCCGCGTGCCTCGCGCGTCCGCTCCCACAGCCTTGGTCCCCTTTGTCCCCCGCCCGCACCTGGCCTGCACCCCTTTATGGCCCCTCGCCCCCGCGCCCATTTCAGCCACCTCTCCCGCGGCTGCAGCTCACACTTGATTTTTTTTGTGGAGGAGCGGGGGGGGGGCTGTACGTGGGAAACTATTCAAGAGTCTAGACCTCACGCGCGCCCGTTCCTGTGTAGAGGCAACCAACGAGTTAGTTGTTGGAGATCGTCAGCGGGTTTTGTGTCCCCTCCACGTGATGCTTTGGGAGCTCGAGAAGCGAGCGAGGGGGGCAGAAGCTTGTCCGTTGAGTTGGGCCGCTGGGCGGTGGCAGGTGACCTCTTGGGGAAGGGATGGCGTCGGGCCGACAACAGGTCAGATTGCTGGGGGCTGAGGAGAGCTTGACAGTGAGTGAGGCGGCGGGGGACCGTGCAGGGCAGGTGGACAGTGCTGGTAGCCACAGAGGATGGGGATGCGGGCCGTGGGAAGTGAGGTGAGAGGCCGGGGCGGGGGGAGGGGCGCCGGGAGCTGAGGGCGCCTCCGTTTCTTTCTTCCCGGCTGCTGCACTCCCCCACCCCATTCCTGCTCTCCTGATACGTGGGCAAAGGCCCCAGAGACCACCAGGCCATGACCCCAGATGCCTGATTGATTGAAATGGGGGGAAAGCAAATAGGCGCCCTTGGAAGAGGACCCCAGGATAACCCCCATGTGCCTATAAGGGTGCCCAAACCTTGAACCTGGGGGCTTATTGTTTCACCTCACAGCAGGGGGAGCTTGTCCACTGTGGGCAGGAAGAAGGGCTCCATGTCTCCCCTGGGGTTCCCCGAGTGGTGGGCTCAGCAGCCTCAGAGGGGGCTTGCAGCCTTGTACCCCCTCGCCCAGAGAGAGTCATTGTGTGAGAGAGGGGCTGGGAGGCCCCTACCCCAGTGTGCTGGCCTCTGGCCCTGCTCATGCACCTGCCACCCGGTCATGCTGGTGACTCACAGATCCCGCACAGCGCTCGGGCCAGCCTGTTCCTGCTTGCCTGTGCCTGGCACAGCTGCCTGGATGCCTCCCCTGTGCCTGCCTGGCCCAGGCCACCCCATGCCTGGCTCAGGCCAACGGGCCCCTGCCCCTGCCTTCTCTTTAGGAGCTCACCTCCAGCCACGTGCTTCCGGGTCAGGCAGGAGCGAGACGGCCTGAGGCTCGATGGAGTCACACACACTTACTGTGGTTGTTATGGGGATCTGTCGTCTCCTCTTAATCTGGCCAGACGGGGAGATTTCTCAGGGTGGCGTCGGCGTCCAGTGCGTTTCTGAGCCTCCAGACAGTGGTATGGCCAGAATGTCCACGTGCCATGCTCACGTGGCTGGTTTTCAGGACATGGTGATCACGGGCACGGCCCCTGCACACGCCCCTCCCAAGTGTACGATGACTCCGTCCCCTAGAGAAATCCTCACCACTGCCTGCATGGTCCCTGTGTCGTTCCCCTTCAGAGGTCACGACCCTCGCAGCCAGGGCCCTTCCCCTAGTGTCCCCTAGTGAGGAGACACGCCCCCAGCGGGATCCGAGCTCTCATTTCCCTGACGTCGAGGGGAGCCGGGTAAGTGAGGCGTGCAGTGTCCCTTTGGAGAATGGCTGTAAGGAAAACTGGGAATGGCAGCCGGGCACCCTCCCCTCCCCAGGGGTGCGGGGCTCTGGCTGTGTTCCTCTTGGTCTCCTCCACGTTGGGTGGCTTCGTGGGTGCTCAGCCTCCATGCACTTGAGGGGGCCGAGGGGAGGCCAGGGTCCAGGCTGGGGCGGAGGTTCTTCCCAGGGCACATGCGTGCCTCCCCGCCAGGTGCAGTTTCTTGCCAGTTTACCATCATCAGGACACTTGATGACTGAAAGTGACAGCCAACGTGAGGAAAGGAAATGCATCATCTTGGTAGCTGGCACTAGCTGGCTCGCTGGTCCTGTCCCGGAGCGAAAGGAACAGACCTGAGTTCAAATCCCGGCCCTCACACTTGTCAGCAGTGTGATTCTGGATGTGGCACTCGGCTTAGTTTCCTTATTTCCTCTGTGAGGATCTAGGAGGGAGGTCTGTGCCTGTGCAGGAGAGATGCTGCTGCTGTGACCCAGTGTGGACCCAACTCCTGGGGGGCCCATTCTCAGGGCCTGGGAGGAGGCAGTGATGAAGGCCCTGCCACAGTGTTGGCCTGTGGCCCAGAGGGATGGCAGGCGGGACCATCCTCCCGGCTCTGGATGAGGCCGGCACCTGCCAGAGGGCCTCGATGACAAGGAGCTGGAAGGCCAGGTGTGGAGGCAGCTGACTGCTAGGTGGTCACAGCTCGAGGCGGCTCTGCCGGGTCATGGGGCTTTGGGGGCCTGGAGAGGAGATGGCCTGTGCACCTGCAGTGTTCCTTCACCTCTTCCATCCAGTCGTCTGGCCTGCAGAGCCTCCTTCCTTGCTGCCCCACCCAGGGGAGTGCTTATGTTGTACAGATGTGGACACTGTTACTGGGAGAGTAACACGACCCCATCCTGGGTCGTGAAGCCCAGAGGAACTGCCCCAGTGCCAGCTGCTGGGACTCCGCTCTTCCTGAGACACAGCTGCTTCTGCCAGGCCCCCACTTACTGCCCCGGCCCTGCCGTTCAGATCTAGTGCCCGTCTGGGGCAGCCCAAGGGTGAGGGATCCCCACGCAGCCTGGGCTTCGGGAACCAGGGCCGGGTTACACTGGGGAGGGCCTTGTGAGCCCACATGTGGCTGCTGTGGCTCCAACCAAGACCACCACCTCCTGCTTTGGGGCCCTGGTCTGCCAGAGGTGTGGGCACAGACGTGCAGACACAGACGTGCAATGGAAGGAAGGGAGGAAGGAGTGAGTGGTTTGCTCTTGAAAAGGAAGTGGCAGCGTCCCTGAACGAGTGGGTGTGTGATGGGGGCTGGATTTGCCCTCTGCTTACACCGAGGGAGGGCTGAGAAGAAAGGGACCATTTAGAGTCATCTCGGAAGGGGGCCTGTGCTCTCCCACGTTTCCGTCTTCTCGAGGAGTGACCCCGAGTCCTGGAGGGCAGCACCCTGCCTCCCACTTCCTGACTCTGGAGGGGTCAGGGCACGCTGGGCCCTGGCTGCTCAGAAGACATGGGGAGTGAGTGGGTTGCCGGCTCCACACATTAGGGCTGCCGGCCTGCTGGCCTCCACCCCTGGATCCCCGTGGGCCGGTGCTCCCCGTCCCCAGCTATTGAGGAGCAACAGGGGAGCCCCAAAAGCAAGTTTTCAGATAGATTGAGCAATACCAGCCACGTGTCTGCTGACGACCGTCACTGCCAACCGTGTCCCTAACGAGGGCCCCATCTTGTTGGCAGTAAGGCACGGGGTCAGAGGGCACTGGGCAGGACAGCTAGGCTGCCACACCCTGACCCACTGGGGCCCCGGAGGTGTTGTGATGCCCTGGGAGTCAGTGGAGGACACAGGGTCCCCCCACCTCTGTAGGGCACGGGAGCCCCAGGCAGCAGCCTGAGAGAGGAAGTAGACGCCACGGGGTGCGGCTGATAGAGGGTAATGTGACACTGGCTGAGCAGAGGCTTCGCCAGCGGGGCGTCCTGCAGACGGAATCAGGGTCCCTGACAGAGTTCCCCAGAGCCTGGGGGTGGGAGGGGGAGCCTCGTGGATGCCACTGGTTTACTGCAGCTCCCTGCCTCTGTGGGGAGGTGGGAAACACTTAGAGTCCCTCACTCGTCAGCTCGGGAATGCGTCTCTTGTCCTCATAAAGGGTCTCGGCCCAAGGCCACCCCGGGATTGCCCCAGTGTGGAGACCCCAGAGTTGGCCCCAACTCTGCCCAGACACTCAGTGGGACTCTGGAGGCCCCCCAGACGTGGGCCTCGTCCCCAACCCCCAGAAGATTGACTCTGCTCTGAGACTGAGCTGCTCCCCGAGCCGGGGCAGGGGCTGCCTCTCGGGAGGAGGCCCATGCTGAGCACCGTGGGGTCAGCAGGTCAGACAAAACATGGGTGCTCTTGCTCCGCAAGGGTGGTCCTACCTGTCCCCCTGCGCCTCGCTCCAACCCCTGCCGGGCTCAGACTTCAAGGCAGACTTGTTGGCAGCCTGCTCAGCTCTGCGGGGCCCTTTGATCCTCCAGAAGCCTGGGCAGGCCTCTCGTGCACGCGGGGCTCGCTGGGGAGGAGCTGCGCGGGCGGGGCGGCCCCTCTGCAGCCCGTGCCCAAGTCTGGGGTCTGCGCACCCACTGGAGGAGGAGGCCCCACCCTCAGCCCTGGGCCCGCCTGGCGCACTCTCCCCTGTGCCGCCTTCCTCGCCCCGGCTCCTCGGCCCGTCCCCTGGGAAGGGCTAAGCCGGGACCTGGGGTGTCCAGGCACCGTCTGCCATGTTGGGGCGAAGCTCTCCTGGCAGGCCCAGGCCACTGGGAACTTGCTGCTTTCCGGCTGGGCTGGCCGGCTCTCCCTCCCTGCCTGGTTCTGTGTGCCCCTCCGCACCTCTTCCCTCTTGGACCGTCTCTGGCTTCTCATCTTTTCTTTCTCCAGTCCATGTGGCCAGGCTGCCGGCTCTAAAACCAGCTTCTACCCAAAGTCCGCAAAGACTCTGCCTGCAGGGTGATGCCAGAGAGCGCTCGGCTGCTCCTCACTTTGCGGCTGACCGGCCGACCGTCACATTAAACCAAACCAGGCCACTCCCTCAGCCCCAGACAACCCTGGCTCACTCCCGGAATCTTCCCCTCGTCTTGGGGCAGGTCTGAGGTTGCTTCCAGCCCCAGAGGTTTGGGGCCGAGGATGTATGTGTCCACGCAGATGCAGCACCTGAGACCTCGAGGAACCTCGAGGGAAGTCAGTCTTCCGCACTTGAGGCCTTCCAGCGCCTTCATCACCCGGAGAGCCCTCAGGGGTTGCTGGGTCCCCAAAGCAAAGAGCAATTTCCAGGGCTCGGTCAGGTTCGAGGCATCCTCTGAGAACCCCGTGGAGGACTCGCCTCTGGGAGGAGCTGGCCCAGAAGGACCAGGGTCCACCACGTGGCCGAAGGAGGACCCAGATTCCAGTTGTCATTTTTAGGAAGAGACAAATCGGCATCTAAAACAAGGCATCACCTTGTTCTTCGGATGTGACCTTGCTCACTCACCTAGATGCTCCCTGAGCTCCTGTAGGCGCGGACCCCATGTTCGCCTCGTGGGCCAGGATCCCAGCAAACCCAGGACACGATGCTTCCTCTGCACCACGCGGCCGTTGAGTGGTGCTCCAGGAACGGACCTCTCTCTGACTGGCTGTCCCAATCTTTGCTGCTCCTGACGAAGGTACCCCGGGCTGCAGGGCCGTCGGTCCGAGGGTCTTCCCCAGGGAGTCCGCCTGAGAGAAGGGGCTGAGTCGGCAGGGAGGACAGGAGAGGTGGCCAGGCTGGGGGCCCCTGTCAGCCAGCCTGGGAGGAGCAGAGAACAGTGGGCAGGTGGCTCTGGCCTCAGCGGCCTTGGTGGGCAGCCCACGGGCTGGGGGCGGGGCCTGCACGGCGGGCTGAGGGGGCCCCCAGCCTGTGTGGTCAGGACCCAGCCCAGCCACCCAATGCTCAGACCACCACGCGCTGTGTGAAGCTGGGGCCGGGGCAGAGCCGGGGGGGGGACGGAGTGTGGGCCCACAGGGAAGTGCTTTCTCCTGGGGGGCCCTGCAGCATCCAAGGAGCAGGGTCTTGCAACCTTGGCAGGTGCACCGAGTCCCAGGGTGGGAACTCGGGTCTTCTGGACCCCCAGGGGAGGCAGTGGTAGGTGGGGCTGAGAGAAGATTCCAGCCGCCGTGGTCTGCCAGTGACGCTTACTCTCTGTGCAAGAGTAAAAGCCTCCTGGGTGGGAGGGGACATCTGACGCTGAGCCAGGGACCCCTACCCCTGGAAACGGGCGGAAGGTGGGAGGGAGGGGTAGTCAAGGGGCAGGCTGCTTCCAGAGTCAGGTGTGCGCTGCTGGGAAGGACGGCGTGGGGAGCGGTTTGGCCTCGTCCTGCCCTGCTGTCCTGGGTGCAACCCAAGGTGAGGGAGGGTTCCGGCCCTGGCCCTGCTCACAGGAGGCTACAGCCCCCCATCCCCCAGCACAGCAGGGACATCCCCATGGATAAAAGAGGCACCGGCTGGAGCAACACGGCTGAGGAGTTGGGTGAGAAAGGGGAGGCTGGTGACCACAGCCTGCAGCCATGACCTGGCGTTTGGGTCGTTCCTACAGCCAAGCTCAGCCTGAGTGCCCCAGACCTGGGCCAGTTCTGGATGAGCAGGACATGGCCATGGCCCACCTTTGCTGGGAGGCAGGGGGCACTGGAGGTCAAGTGTCCCCTCTGCAGAGGCAGTTGGTGGCTTAGACCGGATGGTGACATTGACCAGCTTGCCTGTCTCCTTGGTGCCTGCACTTCAGTGAGAATCTGGCAAAGGTGTCCCCGAGAAGGGGACAGATGGGACAGCCTAGCCCTTCCCGAGAGCCCCAGATCAAAGGGCTCCCCAGGCCTGAGGCTGGGGCTGGAGCTGGGGAGGGTGGCCTGAGGTGCCTGCCCACTGTGCCCTCAGCCCCAGGAGCCCCAGAGCCAGGTCAAGGCAGCCCCTGGAGGTGCTCCCTGGCCTGAAGACCCAGTGCCCTTGCCTCGTCCCGAGCCCTCTCCCCTCATCCCTTCCAACACAGCCGGTGCCCAGCTGAGCCACCCCAGGAGGGCACTGTCTTTTGCTTTCTCCATTATCTCATAGAAAAAATGGGCACGATACAAGGTTGTTGCCTGAATAGCCAAATAACCTTAAAAAGGGACAACAAAGTTGAAGGAGTTACATTTCTCAATTTCAAAACCCACTACAAAGCTACAGTAATCAGATAGCATGATACAGGCATAAAGACATAGACCAATGGAATGGAAATTAGCCCGTGCATGTCTATGGTCAATTGGTTTTCAACCAGGGTGTGGAGACCATTCACTGAGAGAAAGAATATTCCCTTCAACAAATGGTGCTGGGATAATGAAGTTAGACCCCTAGCTCACACCATACACAAAAATTAACTCAAAATGGATCAAAGACCTAAATGGGAAGAGCTAAAACTATAAAACTCTTAGAAGAAAACAGGGGCCGATCTTCATGACCTTGGATTTGGCGATGAGTCTTTAGCTAGGACACCAAAAGCACAGGCAACAGAAGAAAAAAATTGATACATTGGATTTCTTCATGAAAATTAGAAACTTCTATGCATCAAGGGACACAGTCAAGAAAGTGAAAGGACAACCTACAGGGTGGGAGAAAATGTTTGCAGGTTACATCTCTGGTACAGATCTAGTGTCTAGATCTAGTGTGTATATAATATAAATTAACTAAATATATAATGTATGTACATATTTTACATATATGTATATATATACAAGAACTCTTACAACACAACCATAGAAGGTCAAACAACCCAATTAAAAAATGGGCAGAGGACTTGAGTGGCATTTTTCCAAAGAAAATATGCAAATAGCCAAAAGTATATGAAAAGATGCTCAGCATCGTTAGTTATTACGGAAATGCAAATCAAAACCACAAGGAAGTACCGTTTCATACCCACTAGGATGGATATAATAAAAAAGATGGAAAATAACAAATGTTGGCCAGGATGTGGAGAATTTGGAACTGCCATACCTTGCTGATGGGAATGTAAAATGGTGCAGCCACTGGGCTAAACAGTTTGGTGGGTCCTTAAAAAGAAAAGGAGAATTACCATTTGACCTAGCTATTGTACTGCTAAGTATATATTTACCCCAAAGAACTGAAGGCAGGTAGGTACACGGATGTTCATGGCAGCGTTAGTCACAGCAGATAAAATGTGGAAACAACCCCAATGTCCATCAGCTAATGAGTGGATAAAGCAAGTGTGGTCCATCTACACAATGGAGTGTTATTCATCCATAAAAAGAAGGAAGTGCAGACACAGCCAACAACCTGGATGAACCTCGAAAGCATTACGCTCAGTGAAAGAAGCCAGTCACAAAAGCCACGTATTGTCTGATTCCTCTTATACGAAATGTCTGGAGGAGAGAAATCCGTAGGGGCAGAAAATAGGTTGGTAGTGGCCAGGGGCCGGGGCAGGTGGTGAATGTGGAGTGGCTGCCAGTGGGTGTGAGGCTTCCTTTTGGGGTGATGAGAATGTTTTAGAACCAGAGAGAGGAGGTGGTGGTTGCACAACATTGTGAAGGTACCAAATGCCACCGAATCGTAGGCTTTAAAATGGTTAATTTTATGCTACGTGAACTCTACGTAACCCGCGCCCCACCAAAAACAAAACCAGGGTCGTCGTTCTTTGTAAGTCTGATTAATTTGAGTGAAGCCTAAGAGCACGCCTGGCGTGAGTGACCCTCCTGGGACATTCTTGTGATAAGCTGTTGTGACAGTAGTTTCCAGAGTGGGGACAGCGAGGGACACTGGAGTGACAGGGAAAGGAGGCAATCGGGTAGTGTGTCCTCGCTTTAACTCCAGCCCTGGTGGGAACCTGCATTTGTCACCTCAAAGGCAGGTCCCCTGGGAGGGAGGGAAGCGGTGGGGAGGGGAAGCGCCTGCCAAGAGAAGAGCTTCTCAAGCTCTGAGTTTTTAGTTTCCCACCCACTGGGAATGGATCTACCCTTTTATAACAGACAAGAGCAATGTCGTCGCAACGTCAGGTTCCCATAGAGGCTTCTCCGGGTGCCACTGACTCGTCACCACCAGGTCATGAGCCACAGCAGGCCGCGGAGCTCACAGCAGGAGCTGGCGCGTCCATCCTCCAACTGCCCTCTGAGCCGGCAGCCAGCCCAGCCACAGGTGAGTGAGGCTGCTCCCCGACATGCCCCTCCCCTGACCCTCCACCTCTGGCTCCCTAGCTCAGGGACTCCCAGGGGGGATAGTCGCCTTGGCTCTGACCAGCACAGGCTGGCCCTCTCCTGAGTGTTCACGCCCTGCACGTGTCCCTTGTGCCCTGGTCCAGGCCACGAAGACCCCCGATGTCCTGCTTCTTCATCCTCAGGGGCCTTTCCTGTGGGGATGGGACACGCCCCTCAGGGCTGCGTTCAGGATGAGGCTCAGAGCAGTGGTCGCCGGCCAGCCTGCTTGCTGACCCTCCCATTGCCTCAGAGAGACCCCCAGCCTCAGGCTCCTTCCCACCCTGCCTGCAGATTTTCTGGAAGGAGCTAGTCTCACCAGATGACCATTTCTACGTCTGAACCTTCAAGCTGTCCAGATTGGGTATTCTGACTTAACTGCAATTGTGGAAAATGCACTTCAGAACCAGAGACCTTGCCAGCCCCCTGCCCACCCGCCGCAGCGGTCAGAAACCCCCGGGGACACCAGGCAGGAGCTGGGTTGGGTGCCCCCGGCGCCGGGAGTGCAGTTGTTATGTACGGGGTAGCAGGAGGGCCCGGAATCCTGGGACTTAAGGTGACACGCTTGGTTTGGACAGGTGGGTCCACCTGTCCAAACCAAGGAGGGTCTCCCGCAGGGCCTTGGGTAGGGGGACTGTTTGCTGCAGCCCCTGCTGGAGTGGGCAGAGGTGCTGGGGTGAGAGGTGGCCGAGCAGGCTGAAGCCCAAAGCTCTCAGCCAAGATCCGGTGTGCGTGACCAACAGCCAGAATTGAAAGCTTCCTAAAAACTTTAAAAAATTCTCTAGTAGCGTATGTATATGTGATTGCTATAACTCCAAATTCAGAAGTGTGTGACGAGAAATAAAGTTCCTGTTCACACCCCAGATCACACCCTCCAACCAGAGTATTGAGGTTAACACTGCAGGCATGCCCTTCTAGAACTTTCTCTGGGTCTTATCTGGGCATCTGAGAGACCCTAATAGTTCACGTCTATCAGGCATATTGTTGTGGAGCATTTTTAACTGAACCCTAAGTCCTGGTGGTCATTTCACATTCGTATGTCCAGATCTCCCTGTCTTCCCTGTTTGTTTCCTCTTTATTCTGAAAAGTGGCTGCATTCTCCTTCTATTTAACCATGCCTCTGCTCGAGAGTTCTGTCATTTCAGACAAATCGACATTAAACCCCACCGGTGAGTCTATGTGAGCACACATGAGTTCTTCTATAGAACAGATGATCAGAAACATGTCTGCTGAGTTATGGGGTGTGCACTTTAATATTTTAAATAAACATGGCCAAAGTGTCCTTCCTAAACACCCAGCCAGGTGAAGCCCCTTGTCATGTGCCCACCTGGACGACAGGTGAATCTCACGAATGTTTCCATCTGTGCTTCCCTAGGACTGGGAGGTTGAGATGTTCTCATAAGTTCGTGGCACCTTGCATGTTTCCTGGGGCCCATCTATCCGAGCCCTTTGCCATCTTCCACCTTTGTTGTTGGTCTTTCTGTAATGATATTTGAGGAGTTCTCTATGGATCAAAGACCGGTCTCTCACCTGGAGTCTCCGTTGCAGATTCCACCTCTACCGCAACCATGTGGATCAGTCCACATGAATTCCCACCCACGCAGGTGTGTTTCTGGACTCCATCCTCCCACCTCTGTGCACGTTTCCGTCTCACTGTTTCAAATACCAGAGTTTAATAGGACACATATTTCTTAAGTTTCAAAATTTCTTGGCTATTCTTTCAAATGTTCTCCTCTGTAAGAACTTTGGGCTCGACCTTAAGTCTCATGAATTGCCCTGAATGTGTAGGCTAATTTTGGAAGAATTGATTTTTTTCCTCAAAATTGAGAATCTTACGTATTTCAAATTTCTCCCTTTATTCAGTTTTTTAAAAAAATTGCTTTTCAATGAAGTTTTATAATTTTTATCATGTAGGCCAGCGGTCCTCAACCTTTTTGGCACCAGGGACCAGTTTTGTGGAAAACAATTTTTCCACCGGCTGGGGGTGGGGGGATGGTTTCAGGATGACTCAAGTGCATTACATTTGTTGTGCGCTTTATTTCTATTATTATTACATTGTAATACATAATGAAATAATTATGCAACTCCCCATAATGCTGACAGGAGGCGGAGCTCAGGCAGTAACGCGAGCCATGAGGAGCGGCTGTAAATACAGATGAAGCTTCGCCCGCTCGCCCCCTGTTCTCCTCCTGCTGTGCGGCCCGGTTCCTAACAGGCGATGGACTGGCAGTGGTCCATGGCCCAGGGGTTGGGGACCCCCGATCTAGGCCTTTTACATTTTTTTGGATTTATTTTAAGATTTGTTTGGCTCTTGTGACATTTTTGACAATATATTTTCATCAGTCATTACTGTACAGGGAAGTTAGTGACTATTGAATGTTGCTTTGGGGCCTCACAACTTGACTAAATTATATAACTAGTTCTAACATTGATATATATATTTTTTTGGGGGGGGGCTGCACTGCGCAGCTTGTGGGATCTTAGTTCTCTGACCAGGGATCGAACCTGGGCCCTCGGCAGTGAAAGTGCTGAGTCTTAACCACTGGACCCCCAGGGAGTTCAAACAGCTTTTCAGTTGGCCCCCTTCTGATTTCTCCATAGCACCTACAGTTAGTCATGGCTTGATCTTTTTATTTTCAAATATTTATGGCTTTCAGTTCTTTTTTAAAGTATATATATTACTGCCTTGCCTATGCTCTCTGGTGTAATATTGGTAAAAGATGAAATGTTGTAAAAATATTGGTGGGACTTCCCTGGTGGCGCAGTGGTTAAGAATCCGCCTGCCGATACAGGGGACACGGGTTCGATCCCTGGGCCGGGAAGATCCCACATGCCGCAGAACAAGTAAGCCCGTGCGCCACAACTACTGAGCCTGCGCTCCAGAGCCCGCGAGCCACAACTGCTGAAGCCCGTGTGCCTAGAGCCCATGCTCTGCAACAAGAGAAGCCACCGCAAGGAGAAGTCCTTGCACCGTGACGAAGAGTAGCCCCTGCTCGCCGCAACTAGAGAGAGCCTGTGCGTGGCAACGAAGACCCAGCACAGCCAAAAATAAAAATAAATAAATAACTTTATAAAAAAATATATTGGTAACGATGGAGACCCTTGTCTGTTCTCCTGACTGTAAGGGGGATGCTTTTAAAGTTTTACCGTTAATCATGACTTTGGCTGAAGGTTTTTAGAAGAAATCTTTATCAAGTTCGGGAGGTTTGCTCCATTCTTTTCTTGCTAAGGAATTTCCAAGTTTTTAGTAGGAAAGGATGTGAAATGCTTTCAACACCTCTAAGATGATCATGTTTTTTCTCCTCACTTCTGAACACAGTGGTTCTGTTTATAGATTCACTGATGCCGAGCCACCCTTCTGTCCCGGGATTACACCCTACATGAAATGCAGGTGTTTTCAACCCCATCCTGGCTGTGGTTTGCTGAGGTCCGCCCCCAAGCCCTCCGGTTCTGATGGTCTGGGTGACGGTCTCCTGCCCCGGGGCTCCCTGCTGGGCTCAGGGCAGATGGCCACAACACTGTGACTGTGGGGTCAGAGGGGCATCAGTGGCTCTGTCCCCCATGTACCTCTGGCTGCTGTTCAGCCAGGGTGTGACGGACAGCACCTGTCGGGCCTGGCCTGCCTTACGCAGCTTCTGGTGCTGTGTGTCCCACAGTCTGGAAAGTTCCCTGTAGAACCCTGGCCCCCTCCTGTCCTGCCCCGGGCTTTCCGTGGCCTGCTTAGTGTCCCCAGTCGTCATTGCCCGTGCTCACGGCGGCACCATCCTGCCTTGGGGAGGCTGGTGTGGCCTTTCCGGGGTTGCCTGGAAATGCGTGGGGTCTCCAGGAGGGACTCCACGTCCTCGGACTCCTGCTCGAGTGAGTCACTGAGCAAAGGCCTGTCTGGGAGCCTCCAGTGTCCTATGTCTTGTATGTCCCAAATGGGTGGAGTCACCCACCCCGGAACCCCCCATGCCCAGCAGCTGAGACCCAGGGGTCTGAAGCCTCTCCCCGCACATTTTTGTACAGTAGGTCCTTTGGAATTTTGAGCTTGGGGGCACACGGCTGAGCGCCATACCAGGGCTGGAGGGCGGAAACCTTCCCTCATGAAGTCTGGGCGCTGGCCTGTGCCTCACTTTGTGGGCCCGGTGTCCCGAGCAGGCCGATGCCCCCGGGCAGATCTGAAGAATGGGTCACATGGTGGAAGTGGAGATGTGCATCCCTTAATCCGAGCAGAAACCACTGCTCAAAGCTGTGGACACTTGGCTCCCGGCCCTGTAAGTGGGCTGGTGCCTTGTCATTACACAGAGGTGTGTGGCTCGGCGGCTCCCTGGGGCATGGCACCCACCCATCTGCAGATGGTATAGGCCCTGCAGGGTCCCTCCTCCGCTGAGGGCCACGGAAAACCCACGGATGGAGGACACACGGGGCTCGGTCAGGGGGAGCCCTGGCAGCACAAGTCAAATGGACCAGACAGCAGATCCTGCCTGCCTGTCCCAAGAGCTCAGCCAGGGGTCCTATCCCTCTGGCGTCTCCCCTGCCTGGGGTCTGCTCACCCAGGAGGCCACCCTTCTATCCTTTGTTTTCCCAGGGAACCCCCCAGAGGGCAAGATGCAGGTCAAGCACCAGCCATGATCCCGAGGACCTCATCCTTCCCCAGACCCCACCGTGGTAGAGCAGCCCTTCCCTGTTAGCCCCCAGAGCACGGAGCAGAGGCCACCAAGGCCCTCTGGGCCCTGTGGGTGGTGTCAGCAAGTCTGCCTGTCCTGGCACACGGAGTCAGGAGACCGTATCGGGTCCCTAGCCTCTGAAGTGGACGGGCAGGGTGGGGGGCGGCAGCTCACAACCCAGGACCCCTCACCGGCTTTCCCCCTTCCACCCACAGCTGGGGTCTGGCCCGCCGGCTCCCGGGTACCGGCCCTCAGGCCTGGCAGCCCTGGGGAGGGGTTCTGGGCAGGGATCACCGGGCCACCTGTGGCCTGGCCGGCTCCCAAATCCCTGCAGAGACAGCACCTCATGGACGGATTAAAATAAAGCGATAAAATAGAAAATGACCAAACTCAGAGAAAGGCTCTGCGAGGCCGTTGGACCCGACGTCGATTCTCCAAACCATGATTTTGATGACGCGGCAGAAGTGGCACACAGACCGAGCTTCCCTTGAAATGCACAGTGGTTTGGCGTCTTGTTTTTTTTTTCTTCTTTAAATTACAGGAGGAAGGAGAGCTTGGCAAAGTATAGTTTGGGACTTGCCAAGCCCAAACTATTTGGAAAGAAGGAAAATCACAAGATTTTTGCCCAAACTCTAAAAAGACTTTGATTCTGTTTGAAATTGAGGTCTGTGAAGATGGCCTGCTGGGAGGAGGTGGAGCCTTGGCCCGGCCCCCCGTGTGGCTGCAGTGTGGCCCTGGAAGGTGGCCTCAGTAAGGGGACCCCGCTGTGCCGTTCTCCAACTAAGGAACCTGAGTCCCAGAGGGCCAGTGGCCAGAGCTTGTTTAGATGTTTACAGACCCTTATCCATCTTCACCGCCCTGCCAGCATAGCCATTTGTGTTCAGAGGAGCAAGTGGGTGACCTCCAGCACCTCCGCCACATGTCGGGGGCCCCCCGGGACAGCAGGACCAGTCTCCCTGCAGCAGCTCTGGGAGGTGGGGTCCAGGATTTACCTGGCACAGGCAGGAGGGAAAATCCACACGACTGTTTCTGACATCAGTGACAAGTCTGCGGTCCCTGAGACCAGCCTCACGTTCTGTAATTCACTAGAAAGACTCTCAGAACTCACCACAGCTGCTACACTCAGGGTTATGGTTTTTCCCAGGAAAGGAGACAGGTTAAAGGCAGCCATGGGGAGAAGCTGAGGGGAGGACCTGGGAGAAACGCTGGACAGGAAGCTTCCACTGTCTTCTCTTGGAGGTAGGATGGCCGGCCTCCCCACATCCACGTGAGATCAGGGCCCGGAGCACAGCCAATTGTGGGCTCACTGCAGCCCGAGTCTGGAGTTTCTCCGGGAGCCCCGCTATGGGAGCACGATTCATTGACTGATTGATGATTGTCCAAGTGGCTGACCTCAGCGTCCAGCCCCTCCTGAGATCAATTGATACCACATGACCCCAAGACTGCACCCCATATCACATTTGTCACCGAGGTCCCCAGGTGAACAAAGACACCCCCACTAGGTGGTACCTTCCAAGGGCTCAGGGCTCACCTCCTGGAAGCTGGGGCCGTGGCCAGACCTCGTTTTGGGCGAGGTTAGATTCTCTGCTACCCGGGCCTGCTCTGGGGCACATCTGAGGGATTCCTGTCCGGACCAGCATGCTCTTTCCGGAGGCATCTCCGCCTCCTGTGTCTTTCCATGTTGTCACCCCAATCCTTCTCTGGGGCCACCCTCCAAGGGGTTCCCTGGATGGGGAGTGGGGAGCAGACCCCTGGGGGTGTGCGTGCGGGGGGCTCCAAAGCCCCAGGGGCCTTGGCCTGGTTTGGGGTTGGCCTGTCTTTAGGGCTGGCCGTGGTGCCCAACTCTGCATCAGCGGGGCGGCGGGCAGGCAGCATCCCCTACGCCCTGAGACCACCACAGCCAACCCTCCTCCCCGGGGTCCCAAATGCACAGCCGATGGAGGTGGGGCTCAGCCTCAGGAGAATGGCCTGGAGCCCCACCCAAGGTCGGCGCAGGACTGGGGAAGAGGAGGCCAACAACAGCTCCCTGACGTCACCCCGCTTCTGGAGAAAGAATGGGAGCAGTGAAGCAGACTGTTCCGGAATCTTCCAGAAGTGAGGCTCCATCAACCCTGGGTGATTGATGACAGACCTGGGACTGCCTGCCAGTGATCGATGCCGGGAGAGGGGCCGGACTGCCTGGCCCGGCTGCAGGGGGTCCCCTGCCATGTCCCTCTACCACCCTGGCCCAAAGCGCCAGACCCAGACAGGGAGAGGCTGAGGCCGCAGGGTGTGTGGGGCTGCCCCCAGCTGGCTTTGCCCTTGACCGGCCCGGCCTCTTCCTCCCCTGGTTGCACTGCCTCCTTCGGGGCATTGATGAGGTTTGGCTCCGTCAGTGGTTTGCAAACTTCACTTTTAGCAGAAGGTGATTAATTGAAAGAAGAGCTTACCTGGACCCCAGCTCAGTCTATAAAATGGACAAGCCCGAAGCTCTTCGGGCTGTTGCAGGAAGGCGGCCCTCACCCCGCCCTTGCAGCCCCGCCGTGCCGGAGAGATGGAACCAACAGCACCTTTATCATCAGCCAGGAGATGTCTGGGGGTCTGCCCGGGTCACAGGGGTCACCTCCGTTACTGAAGCCAGCTGACTCGGATGCTGGCCTGTCTACAACCGGCTTCCCAGCAGCACCTAGATTCCTGTGCGATTGAATCACTGGCACCAAAGGTTAGCCAAGGGTCACATAAACTGACCACTGCCCTCAGGACGCCCAGGCTCCAGAGCACTGGGACCCACCTGCAGATGCCTCTGCTCTCCACAGCCATGGCGTCCCCGCTTACCTGGACCTCGGGACCGGGGGAGGACTTGGCACACCCTGGCCCCATGCTTGCTCAGGGCTCTGCCCAGGAGTGGACTGGGACCTTCGCCCCACCGGGCCCTCCTCCAGGAGCCTCAGCTCTCACACGGGGGAGCAGTCCCCAGTGATAACAGAGAGAGAAGGGACGGGCGGAGGTCCATGCAAGTCCCTGCCGGCCCAGGACGCATCTTGAGAGCCTCTCCCTGGCACGGTGGAGTGACCTGGGGCTCACCCCACACTGGACCCAAAAGCCCACGGCCCCCAGAGGGCTCTGAACCTCGAAACCTGCCCATGGCAGACATCCCAGGGCAGAGGCCTGTGTGTCGCTTGCCTTCCATGTGAGGCCACTGCCTGGTCACAGTCAGGCGAGGGCAAGGCTGGGGTCCAGTGTTCAGACTCAGCCCGAGTCCTTCCAGCCGCTGTCCACCCTGCCGACCATGAGGGAGCCAAGCTCGACTCTTGTGGGCCCCGCCCTCTCCCCTCTTGGACCCCGGCGTCCATCCCTGGCGAGCTGGTCTCGGCCTCTCCCTGAGCCTCCCCTGCCCTGGGGGGTGGGGAGCAGGTGCAGCTGGGCCTCAGGCCTCTCTGCCCCCCGGTGGGAAGGGGAGAGTCTGCAGGGGGAGGACAATGCCTGCGACGCTGAGGTCTTGTGGGGACGACTGCTATGACCTCGTGGCTTCTGGGCCCTTGGGAACTCGATGGCGGAGAAGAGCTGCAGTGGGACTCCGAATCCCAGGGGTTCCTGACGTAGCCCCCCGCCACACACACGCAGGAGATGCGGATACAGGCCACATCCTGCTTGGGAGGTAGGGGGTGGCTACGCCGTGAGGAGGAGGGCTGGGCGGTAGGCCAGGGCCCTCAGGAGCCTGTCAGAGGCTGGGCCCCAAAGCCAGGGCCTGAGCTCGGTGGGAATGAGCCCACAGCCCTGCTCAGGGGTGGCTGCAGCTGTGGCAGACGCCCTCCCCGCTGGGACCCATCTTCCCGCCTGCTCGCCCTGGAGGCCTGGAGGGAAGGAGCGGCCACCCTGTGCCCCATACGTGACGGCCGTGAGGCTGGGGCGAGGGGCGCTCCGGTGGGCGGCCCAGGAGGACCCCTGGTGAGGCAGGCTGCCTTCCCTCTGTCAGGTTGCAGAGAACTATACCCAGCGAGGGACGAGAAAGGGGAGAAATGTGGGAGGGCAGGGGTGCCCCCGTGGGGTGCTGATGGGAGGGGTAGGGACACGCGGCCACCATGGAGGGTCTGGGATGCCATGGCCCTCGTGTGGCCTCAGAGCATGGTAGACTCCAGTGGGGCTCAGTGCCCTGCTCCCCCAACCCCTCCTGGCTGGGACCTGCAGCTGGACGAGAAGGTCTGAACAGGCCACAGGCTCCCAGGGCAGGCCCCGTGGGCCCTTTGTCCCTCCCAGGTCTGACCTGCCCTTCCCCTCCTGGAAGGGCCACCCCTCTGTCTCCAGCCAGTAGCACCGTGTAGAGCTGTGCCGGGGGTCTGCGGAGAAGGTCTCTGGGTGGACCCGGGGGGGCGCGGACCAGAGACAGGGGGCTAGAAATGCAGCTTGGAGGCAGCGGGGTAGGGCCGGGGGCTGGGGGTCATGGAGGCTAGTGCCCCTGAGCGCCTGAAGGTCAGCAAGCGGGGACAGCGTCCCATCACTAAGCTGTGCACAGGTGTCCACTGTTGAGCAGGGCCGTCCCCTCGTCCTGCACAGCCTCAGCCTTTGCTGTGTTTCCAGAGGAGGTGAACAGACCCCTCCCCTCCACGGGGCAGCACCTCAGCACTCCCAGTCCTGCCAGGGTGTCTGGGCCCCAAGCTGTGGCTTAGGCACCCCACTTGCCCTGCCTTCTCCTGGGGTAGGATGGTGGTGGGGAGATACCAGCTAACAGACCCTTCAGGGCCACGCTGGGAGGGGCAGGAGGTTACAGGGGGACCACGAGGATGGCCTGGAAAGAATTGGGGTCTCTGGTTCCCAGGTCTCTGCTTCCCACAACAGAGACGGGCTGGGGTTCCTGGGCCCAAGGGCAAAACGTGTGCATGTGGCCCCAGGGCCAGCCGGGCCCAAGGTGGCTGCAAGGAGGGAAGAGTTCTGCTCTCTCTCCGGAGGTGAGGACAGCTGGTCCCTGCCCTGGGGGGCCAGTGAGGTGAGCCCAGGAGCGTCACTAGGGTGGGTGGCAGAAGGCAGGGCAGGGGGCATGTTGGGGAGCTAGAGGGGGAACTGGGGACATTCCACTGTTTCTTTACTGGTTCATTCTTTCTTTCATTCATTCATCCAGCATTATCTGACTCCTGCTCTGTGCCAGGTGCTGTGAACCCCAAGAGACTCCCCCAGCTGGAACCTGGTCTCCCCAGGAACCACTAAGCATTATTTAAAACGTTTACAGTTAGCGTTTCTGAGTAAAGAGTAAATCCCTTGGTCAGAGTTCAGAGGTGCTGGGGCTTGTGCAGGGCCACGTCTCCTTCCGCTGGTGTCTCCCCTCCTGGAGGCCTCTTGAGGGTTTGTGCGTCTGTAGTGGGGCACACCTAGACCTGGACCTGCAGCCAGGACACACACGCATGGAGCTGTGCACTCGCGCTGTCTGCATCCTCCGCATGTGCACATGCCTGTGCGCGTGTGCACACGGCTGCCCCAGTTGTGGTTCCCCGCACACTTTTGCCCCAGTGTGCGGTATGTCCTGTGCGCACGGAGACATGTGGACATGAGGGTGCTCCCATTTTTTGGGCCCAGAGCCCTCAGCCCCGGGTCATTTCATAGGCACGCAGGGCTGGCAAAAGGATTCCCTCCTGACGGGCAGGGTGGAACTTTGGGCCGAGGTTTCACCGTGGCACCCCCGGATAGAGGATGTAGAAAGGACAGAGCATGCAAACTGCTTCTCGGTGCTGTTGTTTTTTTCAACTTTTTATCCTGAAGCGACTGCTCACTGAAGAGCTCCGGGAGACCCTCACCCCGCTTCCCCCAGGGCTGACAGGATGCAAGGTACAGGCCTTTGTCCCCACGGACACTTACCCTGCTGGATCCTACTGACTAAATGACACACACAGGACACGCTCCCCAGGACGGAACATGCTGGGTCTCCAGGGTTCCCTCTGCTGTCTTTCCCTTCGCCCCATGGTACCCAGTGCAGGGTTTACATGCAATCCCACCCCACGCCCAAAGGCAGTACTCCCAGCCTCATTTTTGGTGTCCCGAAGGCAGGCTGGTCACCGTCCCCTGATGCAGAGGACACCTGCCTGGCATCAGACAGAATCAGGGGCACAGGTGGTTTCTCCTGGCTCACCTGCCCTTCCATCGCCGCCGGATGGGCACCCCATGCCCTGCGCCACAGAGCGGCTCTCCAAGCCCCCTGGGTGGCCCCCAGGACTCGGCAGGGCCTAAGCAAGCATGACCCCTGTGTCTGGACTCCTGGGGCTTCCAAACCGCCACGTCAGCCCCATGGGGTCCTGAGAACTTGTCAAAACGCTGCCGATTTCTGCTTCCCAGCTTGGGGGCAGCTGTACGCCTTGTCCGCTGGATTTTAGCTCCCGGGGCTGTCCTTCCACCTCAGCTCCTCCAGTGGCTCCAAAATGATGATTCTGAAGCCTTATTCATGTCACAGTGGGAGTGGCATTCTCTCGTCACTTCTTCCATCCTAAGCAGAAGAAAACTCCCCCTAAGCAGTTACTTTGTACCATGTTTTTACAGCTTCAGATTTTGTCTTGTGTAGAGAGGCCCTCCTCACCCTGAGATAAGGAAATGTAATGGTCTCCCAGGGATCCTTTGAACATTCATGCTTTCACTGTATTTATATCTTTGACTTTTCTGGTGTCAAATGTGAGATCTATATCTAAGCTTTCCCCCAGCCAGCTCTAGCTGTCCCAGCATTGCCTATCATACACCGAACAACCCAGGTCTCCCCACACAGGTCGTGGTCCGCATGTTTGGGTTGATACCAGGAATGCCTCGTCCAACATTTATCTGCTTACACGCGTGACGGTACCACCTGATTTTAATTATGATGCTTTAATTTAAACTTTTCCTTTTCTATTTAAAATGTTTTATTGGTGTTTTTATTGGAATCACATTAATGTTTTAGATGAAGCTATGGAGAACTGACATCTTTATGATGTTGAATCTGTCTACGCAAGGGCATAGTCTGACTTTTTATTCATTCAAAACATATCTCTGTAAAAATTTTCTTCATGTAGAATTTATTCCTTAGGATTTTATCAGTCTTGTTGCTATTTCAAGTGGGATCTTCTCTTCTATCTTCTACAATTTATTATCAGGGGTATTGATGAAAACTACAGATTTCTATATATTATTTATTTATTTATTATTTATTTATTTATTCATTTATTATTTTTTGTGGTACGCGGGCCTCTCACTGTTGTGGCCTCTCCTGTTACGGAGCACAGGCTCCGGACGCGCAGGCTCAGCGGCCACGGCTCACGGGCCCAGCCGCTCCGCGGCATGTGGGATCCTCCCAGACCGGGGCACGAACCCGCGTCCCCTGCATCGGCAGGTGGACTCTCAACCACTGCGCCACCAGGGAAGCCCTATATATTATTTTTGTACTTAGTCATCATGCAGAATTCTCCTTTGGCTTATAACAATGTTTAGTTGATTTTGTTTGTTTTTCCAAGTATGCAATCATATACTCTGAAAATAGTGTTAATTTTACCTTTCTTTTTCAGTTTGAATGCCCCTGGTTTCTTTCCTTTTCTCACCTGTGCAGCAATGCCAAACAGTAGGGCGGATGGTGGATTTGTCTTGCTTTGGTCTTAGGGACAAAGATATTTATTTCCCCATCAAGCATGATGCTCGTGTGGGGCGGAGGTGTCTTTATCATGTGAGGGAGGTTTCCACCTATTCCTACTTCGTTACCTTTTGAAACTTTCAATGAGAATGAATGTTGCATTTCATTAAACATCTTCATCAAATCCACGAATTGTGTCAGTAACTGCCCCCTGAAATAGGCCCTGCTTCTCATGGAGTCTGATGCTCCAAAAGTGCAAACAGGCTAGAACCTGTTTGCTTGCATTTTATTTAGGATTTTTGCATGGGTCTTCATAGAAGAGATCCATCTTTATGTACAATATACGTTGGATTTTGACATCAGTATCACGTTTACCTTGGATACAATCAGAACCTGTCTGTGTCTGTGCTCTAAAGCTGTGTGAATGATGTTGGAATGATCTGTTTTTCCTGCAGGGGGGGTGGGACGAATTTCTTGGTTATACTGCCTGGGTCTCGTACTTTTTGGGAACATAGCTGCTTGACAGATTTCTCTTTTTCTTCTGGCAATTGTTCTATTTAGGTCTCTCCCTCACCCTTGTTAGTTTTAGTAAATTATGTTTCCTAGGATAAGTGCTCATTTTATCCATTTTCCACATCTATTTGCATAGAGTTTGAGGAGGTAGCAAGTGCTTTCTCCTTGCTGGGACTGCAGGGCCGCTGCTCTCAAGTGCCTGCACTCCTGGAAGGTTCCTGTTTAAAAGGAGAAGGACTCATCTGAGGTGGGGAAACGGGGGTCTCACGCACTGCGGGTGGGGGAGTGAAACGGCTGCAGCCGCTTTGGAAAAGTCCGGTAGTTCATTCAAAGGTTAAACATACAGCTACCACATGACCCGGCAATTCCACTCCACTTGAGTATATACTCAAGAGACATGAAATCACATGTTCCTACGGAAACTTGTACGTGGATGATTACAGCAGCATTACTCACTGCAGCCGGAAGGTGGAAACAACCCAAGAGTCCAGTGACGGATGGATGGATGAACACAGCGCGGTCTATCCATACAACGGAATATTATTCGGCCACAAAAAGGGCTGGAGTTCTGATCCGCGTTACAACATGAGTGAACCTGGAAATCATTACACTAAGTGAAAGAAGCCAGTCACACGAGACCACATGTTATGTGATTCCATTTATATGAAGTATCCAGAATAGACAAATCTAAAGAGACAGGGAGCAGATTTGTGGTTGCCGAGGGCTGGGGGGTGGGGGAGTGTGTGGAATGGCT
Organism: Mesoplodon bidens; assembly: GCF_964165515.1. Lineage (NCBI taxonomy): Eukaryota > Metazoa > Chordata > Mammalia > Artiodactyla > Ziphiidae > Mesoplodon > Mesoplodon bidens. Next base: position 113,004,406 of record NC_138165.1, on the reverse strand, counting down.
GCAAACGGGAATGAGGTTTCTTTGGGGGAGCGTGACGGTGTCCTACAGTTACATGGTGGTATTGGTTGCACAACTCTGTGGGTATGTTACGGTATGTAAATTATAGCTCAATAAAGCCATTAAAATGGGGGGTGGGGTGGAAAGTAAACAGCCTCAGCACACGTTCTTATCATCCTAACACGCAGAGACAAGCCAGGGGCAGGAGGGTGTAAGGGGTCATTTGAAACAAAGTGCGATGTGCCCGACTAGGAACCTTGAGGGAAATGGACTCAAAGTGGCGTTTTGGAGACAAATCTCGTAAAATAATTTATTGAAAATTCAAACGAATATAATCGTAATCCATTGTAATCCTCCACCCTCAGCCCTGCACCTCAGGTTTCAACTTCGTTAACGTTGGGACGGGCAGACTTTCAGATACTCAGAAGGCTGCATTCTGGGGTTTCTCAGCCTTGGCACTGTCGACATTCTCTGTGTAGAGACTGAGCCGTGCTTCATGGGATGGTGAGCAGATTCCCTGCCCTCCGCCCACCAGACGCCAGGAGTACCCGAGTCGTGACAATCACACATGTCACATCGTGACATGCATAGCTGTCTGGAGATGTGGCCGTGTCCCCAGGTTGTGCGAGTTGGGTGGGAACCCGTCCCTGGCTGAGAACTGCTGCTACGTCCTAACACAACTGAGATCTTGCTGTAACTTCTGGAACCAAGGGGCAGCTTCCTCTGGAGACATGCACAGGCCAAACCTACCCCACCCTACGGGGGGGACCATATATTCACTCTACCAGCCAGGTTCCGGTGGCTTTTCTGCTAGTTTTTCACCATTATGACAAAGGTTCCTGCCATATGCATCCTTGCGCAATTTTTTCCTTAGGAAAAAATTCTCAGAAATGCAGGGTCAGAGGTCTGCATATTTTAACTTTGGACGCACGTTTCCAGAAGTCCTCCAGGAAGAGTTTGTCACAGCTCCCAGCGTGTGGAGGTACTCTGGGCAAGCATTAGTAACTGCGTAGCCAGTCTGAATTTTGGTTACCTTATTCAAGAACTAAAACACAGCATCTGACGGAAAAGAGCAGTTTCATAGCAAGAGATCACATTGGGTGTTAAAACGCCATTTTGTAAATCTCTTCTTGAATTTTTTCCGTCTTTGATATGCGGAATTGTTTCCCACCTCTCAGGCGCTTTAATTACTCAGGGTTACTTCGACTCTGTGTGTTTTGGAAATAGCTGTCATTCTAATCTTCCTTGAAAACGGCGCACAGAGAAATCTTATCAGTTCAATGTGCGGCTCCTGAGTGCCCAAGGTGCACCGCCTTGTGAGGGCTCCACATTTTGGAAGGAAGTTTATAAGAAAGAGAAGGAAATCATGATATGATTTTTCTCCCTCCCCAGGTGTATCTCAGATGCTCGCTGTGTCGTGTCCCAGCCGTGCTTGTGCACGCGGGGGGCTCACACGCACAGTGCTGCGCCCATGCTGCCTGTTCCCTCCAGGTGCTGCCCACCGGCTCCCCCTTTCCTGAGAGCTGGGGCGAGACTGGGGGGTGGGCGGAGGCTGGGATGCTGAGCCAGCCCAGGACAAGGGATGCCCTCGGCGGAGGCTGCGAAGAGGCAGGAGGGCGGGGAGACCAGGAAGGACGGGTGAAGGTGTGCTCACGCAGGTGTGAGGCTGAAAGTGAGGCTTAGGGTGAGGGGTTCTGGAAGAGGGGAGACCCAGGTGCGTGGGGCGGGGGGGGGCGTACCTTTGGGGAGTTCCTTCTCCTCGGCCTGGGGCCCCTGCCTTGCCCACAGAGGGCCCCTGGGGTGTAAGGGGCGGAGTCCGCTTTTGCTGGGGAGACTCTGCCTGAGCCACTTGGCTCGTCTGACCCCCAGGCTCTGATTAAACGCCTGTGCCCAGGGCGGCCTCTGGGAGACAGCCGGGCCCCCTGCCCACGGGCTCCGGGCTGTACTGCGGGCCGGCACCTCGGGGTCCCTGACTGAGGGTGGGGATGTGTCCCTCGTGGTCCAGGAGGCCATGGAGGTACAAAGTGGGAGCCTGTGCCCATCCGCAGTGGAAGCCCTTGTGGAGCTGGGGTGTGCCCGGACTCCAGGTGTCTAGTCAGCCTCCCGGCCGTCAGAAACCACGCTGAGCTGCCCCCTGCGCCCACCCCCAGCCCCCCAGCCCTCTCTGAACTTACGCTCACTTTTCCTGAAGTGTGAAATTGACGTGTCCAGTGGGTGAGTTTTCACAAGCAGGAAACACCCGTGAGACCAGCACCCAGATTGAGATGCTGAGCACAGCTGAGCCCTTCCCAGGCACGCCCTGCCCCCCGCGGGTGAGGCCGCCCCCGGTCCCCAGGGGTGTGCGCCGCTCTCTGGGCTGCACTTACTTAGGGGAAGCAAATAGCACCAGCTCTCGGGCTTCCTTGGTGGCGCAGTGGTTAAGAATCCGCCTGCCAATGCAAGAGACACGGGTTCGAGCCCTGGTCCGGGAAGATGCCACATGCCGCAGAGCAACTAAGCCCGTGCGCCACAACCCTTGAGCCTGTGCTCTAGAGCCTACATGCCACACTACTGAAGCCCGCATGCCTAGAGCCCGTGCTCTGCAGCAAGAGAAGCCACTGCAATGGGAAACCCACAACACACACCACGACGAAAAGGAGCCCCTGCTTGCCGCAACTAGAGAAAGCCCACGTGCAGTAACGAAGAACCAACACAGCCAAAAATAAATAAATAAATGAAATAAATAAATTAAAAACAAACAGTACCCACTTTTGGCTTCTCCTCCTTCTCACCTACTCTGACAAATCCCCCCAGGTCAGTGGCTTAAATAACACACTTTCATTCTCTCTCAGTTCTGGAGGTCAGAGGTCTAAAATCACTGTGTCTGCAGGATTGGTTCCTTCTGGAAGCTCCACGGGAGAATCCGTTCCTGGCTGTTTCCAGTTTCTAGAGGCACCTGCATCCCTTGGCTTGTGGCCTCCTCACCCCATGTCTGATTCCTTCTCTGACCCAACGGCCTCCCTCTTACAAGGACCCACGTGGTAACAGTGGGACCTCAGGGACCTCCACTTAATCCCATTGGCAATGTCCTTTCTCCAGTAAGGGGACACAGTCACAGGTTCTGGGGCTTAGGACATGCATGTCTCAGGGGCAGTATTCTGTCATCCCTTGGGGGCTGCTACCAGTGCCTTCTTGCCCCTGCATGGGGGACACGTGTGCTGCTGTCTGCTGGCGACACCCTGTGGGTAGAACAGCTGGATCAAAGGCCTGTGTATGTTCAGTTTCCAGGCCTGAGCCTCTCGAAGGCTGGAGGCTGGGACTCCGGCGCCCAGACATCCTGCTGCCCAGGCCTCTGTTGCTCCCGTTGTCCCCTCCCTCCCAGCCCTTCCACACCCCCAGGGTTAGCCTCTGGCCTCCCTGCTGCGCACAAGGCAGGGCGTCCAGATGGTAGGTGATTGCCCTGCCCTGGGCAGTCAGACAGAGGCCCAGGACTCACCCAGCCAGGGACCCCAGCCACCTCACGTCCTTGTCTACAGATGAGGGGCTGTGGGCAGGGGGTCTCAGAGGCCCTTGGGTGCTGCAGTCAGATGAGCACAGATTGTGCGCCTGTGGCCGTCCCCACGCGGGCATGTATATGTGTGTGTGTGTGTGTGTGTGTGTGTGTGTGGTCAGGGCTGGGGGGCGTCCACATCCACACACATGGGGCTCCTCTGGGGCAGGCGCAGGGTCCCCTGGCCACTCCCTGAAACGTGTACTTGAGGCCCCGCGTGTGCTCCTGGGAGCGTCCACTCAGATGGGCTGGCAACCCACCCCCTGCCCCACCCCAGCAGTGGCTCAGCGCCCTGAGGAAGCCCCGCCCCAGGGAGGGTCTCTGCACCTCCTCCAGCCTGTGGGCCTGAGCAGGGATGGTGCTCGGGGGGCCGGGGTGCCCTCCCTCTCGGGGGCAGGTTCGTTGCCTGGCAGCAGGCAAGCACTTGTGGGGCCGCTCGGCCCTCGTGCTCCAGCCTTTCTCCCTCTGCCCACAGCCCGGCCCCTTTGATGCCTGCGTCCTAGGTCTGGCCGGGCGGGGCCCTGTCTGAGCAGGCACGACAGCCCTACCTTCGGGCTGTGGGTCCGGAGGGCAGGGGTGTGGGTGCCAGTCCCCTTCAGGGACCAGGGCTGGGCCTCCTGCCTGTTGCCTGGCTTTAGCCTCCGCCCCTACCAATTCAGACACTCATCTCCTTTGATCTCAGGTCCCTCCATCCACTGCCCTCAGTCCTCAGATGGAGAAACGGAAGCCAAAGAAGGGAACTCACGTGTGGAGAGTGGGCGAGGGGCCTGGGGCAGGGGTCTCCGGCTCCTGGCCTCACCTGGGGGACAGCACGCCTGGTCCTTCCTGTCACTCCCTCTCCTTTCCTGTCCGCGAGGCCAGCTGTCCCGGCGGTGGCCAAGCAATGCTTGTACCAGGAAGGGGAACATCTCATGGAGTGTGGTGTCCACTGAAGCAGGTGCCGGGCTCTGGAGAGAGGAGCTGCGGGCGCTGGCGTCTCGTCGAGGTTCCAACTCTGAGCAGTGCTGGAAGTGGGACTGTCCCCTGAGTGGGGCCACCCTCCCGCAGGGGGTTGGTGGGCATCAGTGTCTGCTCTCCAAACTGGCCTGGTCACCCCTCATCTTCCAGACCGGGCTCCTTGGACCTGGGCCATCCTCGGAGCCACGTCCCTGTGAAAGGATGCGGGGACAGCGGTCTCAGCCCCACAGCCCGTGCAGCTGGCCGTGCCCCGTGGCTGCGCGGTGGCCAGAGCCTCGGCGGGGCGGGAGGCCGGCGTGTGCCATGACCACTTTGTCGCATCAGGATGTTCGGAGGGTGTGAACGAGGGCTCTGTCCTCAAGCCCAGGACACAGGGCCGGCCTGGCCAGGTCCCTCTTCATCAGGCCCTGGCTGCCCTGTGTTGTGGGGGGGGACACTTCCTGTGGCTCAGGGTTTGGGAGGCGGGTCTGAGTCTCCTCCCATTTCTGTGTCTCTGTGCTTCCACATGTGTGTTAGCGGTGACGTGAAATGCAACATTTAAACTTCTGGAAGGACTTCTGAAGTACTGCATAAAAATAAAGAAAGTGGGAGACAAAGAAGTTAGATTAGAAAACCCACATGTTCTAATAAACGTGTGTATTTCAGAAAACATGTCAGCAGAATGAGGTCACTGCCAGTGGGAAAGGACACGTGCAGCCTGTAGGAACTGTAGGCAGTGGGTCCTACAGGGAGAGTCACACCGTGTTTCAGCAACAGGGACGGACGCAGGCAGAGTCCACGCAGGAGGAGTGCCAGCGGCCGTCAGCGTGAGAGATGGTGCAGTCTCATTTTTAACTAGAATCATCACAGATATTCCAAATTGTATTAACGGTGATTTCTGGAGGCTTTTAATCTTTTTCTCTGCTATTATACATTTTTGCAATTTCTAAATTTCCTGTATTTGCTTTAAAATCAGAGAAAGGAGGTAGGGCACATGTGGGGCGAGGTGTGTCCACCTGTCCTCCAGCACCGTCTGAGCTGCGAGTCTGTGGACCAAAGGGCCTGGGAGCGTGTGGGGAGCACCTCCTGTGGGCCAGGTGTGATCGCACGTGGGCTCAGGCCCAGAATCCCACCCGGGGCTCTGAAGCCCAAGCCCCTTCCTCCACTGTTACCCACAGATTCTCACACTCCTGCGTGTCCCTCAGACTTAGGATCAGCCTCGTCCTGCGGAGCCTGTGTGTCTAAGGCTGGGCGTGGCCTGGCCAGGGGGACCCCGAGGTACTGAGACCCTGACTCTAGCTGCATCTTCCCCCTGGCCTGCACTCGGCCAAGAGCTGGGGTCCACAGTCCCGGGCTGGGCTGGCCCCTCTCCTGGCTGTGGCTTGTTGGCAAGTCGCAGGACTCGAATTTCCCTTTCCTCTTCTGTAGAAGCAGTTGATAACATCCACTGTCTCGGGAGGTAGTGGCAATTGGATGATGTGCACAAGTGAGAAAAGGGGGTGCCGTGCCTGGCCTGGGGTCGGGGCTTCTCAGACAGTGAATCCATTAGGAATTGCACGTGGCTGCTAGTAACGGACCTCTGACTACAGTGACGAAAACATCCGGAGCTGATTTTCTCAAGCAGAAGTTTGGGGGTCGTGTGGCAGGTCCAAGCTCTCGTCAGCGGCCGGGGCTCCTCTGTGTGGCTGCTCTGCCGTCTTGAGCACAGAGCGTCCGGGCTCGTGGCTGCCCCCTGGTTGAAGATGGTTGCTGGGGCGCCCTCCTTCACGCCTGCATTCCAGGTAAGGGGAAGGGACGGGCCCAGGGCAGTGGGGACCTTCTGAGTTGAGTTGGCCTCTTCTCCCTGGAGCTCTCCTGGAAGCCCTTTAGCATGACTTTTGCTTCCATCTTGTTGGGTCCCTCGAGCTGCAAGGAGGCTGGGAGATGTCTTTACATTGCTGCCCCATAAAATCAGAATGCTATACTGAGGGTGGAGGGAGGGTGGATGGTGGGGGGCAGCAAGCAGCGTCTGTACAGCTGCTATTATCACCTGCGAAGTGCCCCACACAGCACTGGGCATGGCGGGCTGTCAGGACTCTGAGGGACGCAGTGGGTGCAGCCTGCCAGGATGGTGGTGGCTTCCTGGGGCCACGGGTGCTGGGGAGGCGGGAGCTGGCGGAGCGGGGCTTTGCACACAGAGACTCCTTTAGTCCTCACTAGATCCCGAAAGCCAGCAGCGCTGTCCGCTGCGTGACACAGACGAGATTTGGAGATGTCCAGCTTCTGGCCTGAGCGATCCACCTGGTAAGTGATGAGCTGGCATCTCCCCAGCCGGCCTGACACCACATGCAGCTCTCGCCACAGCCTCCCTGCCCCCTCTGCCCATAGTTGACCATGACCACGGCTCTGAAGAGGGGCTCTCAGCAGAGTCCCAGCCTGGCTGCTCCTGCCCCTTGGCAGACTTGGAGGGGACACTGGGCAAGTCTGCCTCCGCTTCTGGGCTCCAGGCAGGGGTGGGGCCTGAGGCCACCAGCTGTCCTGCCCCTGTGGGGTGGGCGTCTGGGGAGCAGGTCCTGGCTGGAGCTCCCGGCTCCCAGGGGCTGAGCAGGGGCAGCTGGAGGGCAGTGCCTGGGTCTCCTAGGGGTCTGTGGAGGACTGAGTAGCCTGTCAGGAGGACATCTGGACACAAGTGGAGGGGTGGTGCCCGCCTGGCCTGCCTGCCCGAGGCCTCACAGGGAGCCCACGAAGCGGGCCCGGGGCTACGTGATGTGGGCCGTGCCCTGGCCTGGCTGGTCCGGCCCTGACCCTCGGGGAACCTGTCTTTTGGCCCTGGCTCCCTGACGTCCCTCAGCAGAGCTGGCCCCACGTGTTCTGAGCCTCCCCGACCAGCCTCCTCCTGCGCCCCAGGTGATGCCAGGCCTCCACCCGTGGTGTCCCTTCAGCGCTGCAGCTTTGTGTGTGTTTCTGTACCCCTGTCTGTTGTAAAAGTGACACAGACAAGGGTACAGAACATCTGGAAAAGACAGAAGAGAAAAACAAGCAGCCTGGCACCAGCAAGCCTGGCATTTTGGGGTATTTACCGCTAGTCCTTCGCCCTGACAAGGCTCCTTTATTCTGCTCCTGTGGGTGACAGGGGCCCAGCACAACTCCGAGGGCTCCTTCCTCAGCGTCGGTGGACAGAGCGTAGGACCCATCCGGGTCTGGCTGGTCACACCCTATTTTTAGCAGCTCGCGGGGAGCTGGGGCTTCAGGGAGTGAATGTGAGCAATGGGGCTGGAATCCCCCAAGTGGTTCAAGATGTCAGGGGGGTAGGGAGGGACGTGGGGCTGGCATTTCCTGTGCTTGCTTTGAAGATGTGAAGACAAAGGATGGGCTGTGGGCGCGGTTGGAGGGACCCCAGCCTGTCTGGCCTCTGAGCCGGAATGGGCAGGGCAGGGAAGGAGCTGCTCACCCAGGAAGGGCCTGGTGGGGACCAGCAGGCGGGACGTTGCCCGGCGGGGCCTTCGGGCGGGGAGCCCCGGACAGGAGAGCGCTCCCTCCTGGCCAGCTGGGAGGCCCCGCTGCGGCGACGGCCACCCTCTGGGCGCCCTCCTGGGGCCTGCTGGGTGACGATTTCCCAGACCTCTACCTGCGCCTGGGTCTCCCCAGGAGTCTGTCAGTTATCTCAGCTGCCCCCTCTCCCACTGTCACACCTGACCCAGGCCGGGAGGGTGCAAGCCCTGGGGCACTTGCTGAACCCTCCACAAGCACCTGATCGGTCACCTTCCCAGCTGCTCAGGTGGGGAAGGGGCTGCCAGGAGAGGTTCCCCCAGAGGTTCTTCCAGCAGCTGCCCCCATCCTGCCGCAGCTCAGCAAACCCGCCTCGTGTGGGGCGCTGTCAACAGCTACACACACGTGGTCCCCCCTTTCACTGAGCTGATGCGGTCACAAAGGTGGGGTCCCCTCCCGGGTGGGACCCGGGTCTACGAGCGGACTGGACAGGACGGCGCCATGGGAAGTAGAGACAGCGCTGTGGGCAGGCGGGTGGGCGCAGGCACAGAGCCCTCCGGGGGACTGCCCATTCTCACTGCCCATGAGGACAGCCCTGTGCCCTAATGGCCCTGCCAGTCCCTGCCCTGCCGCCGGCTCTCAACACCCCTCCCCTTGAAGATGGTAAAGGCAGCATTGCAGATCCTTTGGAGGGTGAGGGCTTCAGGCTGAGTGCCCTCAGCGCCTTCTCTCTTGGTCGCTCACTGGAGGCAGGAGACAGAACAGGTGAGCAGAATTAAGAAGAAAAACCAATTTCCTAATGAAATCTGTCCACCACTGCCTGCTTGTGCCCCAGCTCCTGCCTGTGGGAATTCTAGGGGGGCTGCCACCGGGGGGGTGCCTCAAGGTGCGGGTGTCCGGGGGGTGAGGGGGCCTGTTCTGGAAGTGGGCGTGGCCCCGGGGCAGGAAAGGTCCAGCCTGGACTTTGTCACGGCGGCCCTGGCCCACGGCCCTCCTGCTTCTGGGCCCTGAGCATGCTCATTCCCGGGCAGCCCTGCTTCTAGAAGCAGTGAGGGCAGAGCCGCAGAACCCGGGTGCTGCCTGCCTGGGCTGAGCCCACGTGGCCTGGGGTGCTGGGACCCACACCCCTCTTTCCCCTGAGGCCCTGTGAGGCCTTGGGATGCGAGGCTGAGCAGGGGGTGCCCAAGGTCCAGTAGGCCCAGCCCTGCTCTCGCTCGTATGGGGCGGGGATACCCCGTCAGCTGCCCGGGGTTTGCTCAGCCCATCCCTCTGGGGTGAGGGTCCTCGATCCCAGAGACAGAGAGGGCAGGTCTGAGGGCCTGGGCCCTGGCTGGCCTCCTCAGAGCTGATGTCCAGGAGAGGGAGAGACTGTGAACCGTCTCTGACCATGTTTCTGCCCCCAAACTTGATTGTTGAACCACACTCCGGAACCCTGAACGCCCTCTATTGCTTCGGATGAAACCTCCCCTGACTCCACCTTCATAAACTGGCCCCAAGCCCCCTCTGCGGAGGGGCAGTGCCCCTGGCCTCACGTCTCCCTAGGGTGGTTCTGTGGAGCCCCCAGTCTGCCGCAGGGCCGGGCCTGGGCCGGGCCTCTGTCCTGCACACCCTGTGTCTGCAAGTCCCCCTGTCTGTGTGGGGCTGGCCTCCACCATGGGCAGGACCAAGGATCTTGCCTGAAGACAGAAATCCAGCTCAGAGGAGCTCAGTGATGGAGAAATGAGTGTCACTCGTGAGACCAAGCCGCCTGCCGGGTGAGCGGTAAGTCACCTCTCCAAGCCCTGGTGGCTATGTGACCTCGGGGCGGTTTGGGGCAGAATCAAGGCAGCGAGAAGATCCCTCAGGGCTGGCTGTGCAGCTGGGAAGGTTCACTGTGGTGGGCAGAGGTGGATGAAAGGGCCACCCGGCAGGAGGCTGCTCAGCGCCCTGGACCAGAGGAAGTGCTGCTGCTGCGATCCCTGGGGCTGCGCTGGGCCAGTCTCCTCCCCAGCTCATGGTCACCCACCCTTGTGTACGTCCCATCCCTGCCCCCTTCGGGATTCTGCAGAGCCACCCCTCCTGGTCCCTGGGGTCCCCGCTCTAGAGTCCCCAACCAGCCGCTGCACCCCGCTCCACCCCGCCTGCTCCAGGCCCTGTGTTACTGTGTTTTCTAGCATCCCCCCATCCTTGCCTCACATACTTGAGGGTGAGATGCAGGTACTTTCTGGCACCTTCCAGCCCCACCCACGCATGTGTCTGCAGCTCCTGGGGCCACGGTAGCCTTGTCGAAGGCCTGGCTCAGCTGGTGTTTATGCAGCGAAGGGCGGGGAGCAGAGGGGAGGGGGAGGGGTGCGGTGTGCAGGGAAGAGCCGCTTCCTCTGCGGTTCCATGGCCTCCTTGGGTGGGGATGGATGAGTGGGTGGGTTGGGCCTCTCCCAAGGAGACTGCCTGCTGGGAGGGACCACCCGCGGAGAGCCCAGTGCCCTCAGCCAGGAGCCCCGGGGCCGGGGTTGGGGTCCCTCCCCGACCCTCGGGCCCTGAAGGGGCGTCCGGGCAGCACGTGCAGAGTCCACTCCAGCGGGGCCACATCGTAGCCTGCTGCAGGGCCAGATGCTCCTGGACACGGCTGGCTGCATGTCCCCGGGGGCTGGGGCGTCGCGTCTTGTCGACTCTCTGCACTCTGTGTGTCACTTTTGTGGGTGGAGGATGCGACCCCATCAATGAGCTGCCCAGGTCACTCCGGCGTGTCCCTATGGTGGCGCTGAGGGTCAGAAGACCCAGGACCCGTGTTAGGGCCCCTCAGCACGTCACCCCCAGTCACTGAGGCTGCAGAAGTCAGTGTCGGTGGGGAGGGGCGAGACCCCCGGCCTTAGCAGCCCCCTGGTTGCTCAGCGTGGGTTCTAGAATTAAAGCAGAAACTCTAGAGTCCCAGCGCCCATCACATGTCCAGTGTAGACCCCACTGGCCCTCGGAGGGGGTGGGAGGGCCTCACCCCTCTCAGCACCAGCCTCACCCCAGGAAGCCCCCTTCCTAACACACCTCAGGCCTGGAGTCGCTTGTGACCTCGGTCTGTTCCCTAAACTGAAGAGGAAACGGTGCTTTCCCGCTTTGCAGTCTCCGGCTCTGCAATATAACTTTCAGATCCGTTAAGCTGTTCAAGACTAAAGATCTGGATAAAATACATTCCGTCTACAGGACGTCAGCTTCTGGGATTCAGGAACACATGGCTGTGGGACCAGATGCTGTATATTTTAGACTTTTTATGAGGCAATTTCTAACAGTGGTGACGCTGCCCTGGGGGTACTTGTGATGCCGCAGCCCTGTGGCCTCTGGTCAGGTGAGGGCCACTGGCAAGGAACTGGACGCCCCCTTGACCCTCCCTGGGGTGACCACAGCAGACAGAATCTTCCGGAAAGCCCCCTCCCCCCAGCTGCTTAGGCTTGTCCTGGACGCTGAGAGGCTTGTCTCCCCGAGGATGCTGTTCCTGTGCCTCAGGGCTCCTTCCTCCTGTGTCTGGACACCTGGTGGGTCTGCGGGGGTGGACTCTGCAGGACCCACCTGGAGATGGCAGGGGGCTGGCTCCCCCCTGGCCCGCCCTGCTCAGCATTCCCGCAGCTGAGGTCCTTCCCCAGAGACAAGCCCCCACCCAGAGCCCTCACAGCAACTCACCAACATCAGACCACATAGCGTGGGAGTCTCCCAGGCCCGGACAGCGGCTCAGAGCCATGGAGTCGGGCAGCACTCGGCGGGTCTCCTCCCCCAGCTCTGTGGGCCTCGATCTTACAAAACAAGTCTGCTGACTCTCCAAGCTCCCTTCCCTGGTTGCCACTGGGGGACCGGGGAGCTCTGACCGGCACCCCTAAGGAAGCGGAGGCCTCTGCGATCTTTGAGGATGCAGGATGCTTATCCCTACACGTTCTCTCTGGCCACACTGAGGCCTCTGTGGCCCTGCTGCCCGTGGTCAGCAGGCAGCCAGACCTGGTCTCTGGGCTACACTTGGTCCCTTGGGGGCCCCTCTCCTGGGCAAACCCGCCCTCCCCCACGGCCTCCAGGACAGCCTGATGCTGAGGACTCCCTGGCTGTCCACACATCTTCCTGGTGGCTGCCAGGATTTTTCCCCAGATGCCCTCAGGGGAGCCAGCACCGCCGGGACCCCAGAGGAGCCCTCCTCCCGTCCGGCCCCAGCTCCTACCTCATGTAGGCCGGGTCATCTCTGTCTGCTCACTGCTTAGTCCCCGGGCTGGCCCTGCCCCTGGCCTTGTCTACGCTGTGGCCAGACAGGTCCTCCCCAAATATGCTGAGTCCTGGGCCTGGGTCACCCTCAAGATGGAGCCCAGTGTTGACCGTTCATAACCCGGGCCAGCGCAGCCTGACCTCCTGACCCCCTACCCTAGTCTGAGGCTTTGTGGACCACTCAGGGCCCCCCGAGGGTCCTGTCTTTCTGCTGCCCTGGCCCATGAACACCACATTCCTCACTGGTGGTTTGGTGGCTGGGCCAGCCCTCTGGACGCCTTGCTCGGCGCTGAGCTTCCAGGTCATGGCTCTGACATCCCCGCGGGGGGTCTGGGCGAGTCTGTCCCTCTGCCTGCCTCCGTTTTCCTGTGTGTCCGCTGAGGAGGCCAGAACCCTGTTTTGCTAGCTGTTTTCCAGGGTGGATGGTGCTGGCTGTGCTGGGGTGTGATCTGTAGAAGGTGTGCAGCTCTGGCTGCCTTTGATCACGTCTTCGATCCCGGGAGGACCTGCCTGTGGGCTGGGTGAGAGGGTGTGAAGGGGAGGTCGGCCAGCAGCCCCTGCTGGGAGGAGCCCACGTCCTATAGGAGGAACAGGTGCTCCTGACCTTCTGGGGCTCGTGCCCTGCCCCATCTTTCCCTGAGCCTGAGGAAGGCTCCTATTGTGTTTTCAAAATGGGCATAGTGCCCAGGGCCCCAGTGGATGCAGAAGAGCCTAGATGGCATTGCGTCAGGAGGTGCTCCTTAGGGCTCCCACTCTGGGCGCCTCCCCAGTCGGGCCACAGCCAACAGGAGCGTGGGAGCTGTCTCGGTCAGAAGCCTCTGGACAAGTTTTCTTCAGTGGAGAAGACTTCTGGGGTCCCTTCCAGCTCTGGGGTTCTGGAATTGGGGACATCGTGACTCAGCAATTGAAGATGAGCCAGGAGCTGTGAGATTTATAATTTAGCCATTTTCGATTGCATGACTCAACTCTTTTAAAGTCCTATGATTCATCAATCTCGAAATGCTCGAATGGATATTAAACCTCCTTTATTCATAATACCCCGATACGATTGAAATTTGAATATTGATTGAAACGCCAAGATTACATTTATCTGTGACTTCAGGTTATTTGACTGTTCTAAGGATAACAGAGCTGCACAGAAATCTTAGTTTAATTGTTAGAAGTAATATGTTAGTGTTTATCAGGTACGTGTGTGTTTTTATACTTCTGCTGTAGAAGAATGCAAAAGAGTAGTTCAGTGATTAGGAACAAAGAGTTTTAGTGTAAAAGACAAGAGACGCAAGTAGAAAAGAAGTTGATTAAAAATCGCTACTATCAGGCTTGAGTTGTATCAGGATGAACTCATTCTTTTTTCTTTTCAAACAGATGTGTTTCCCAGCTCATTGCCCAGAAAAGGCGGGAAGCCGTGACAGCCGACGGCGGGAGTACACGCGCCCACATGTGGGTCTGGACAGAGCCCCACCGACGGGAACCCTGAGGGATCTTTGGTGAAATGGCCAAGTCCAGGGCTGGGGCAGGGAAAGCGTTTGCCGTGTTGTTTTAATAACAGCTTTGTTGAGAAATGAGTCACATGCCATGTAACTCACTCAAGTACAGTGTGCAATTCACTGGCTTTTAAGTATGTTCACCCAGTTGCACAACCTTCACCACCATCCAATTCCAGAGCACCTCATAACCCCAGAAGGAAACCCGCACAGCTGGCAGCTGCTACTCCCTGCCCCTCCCCCAGCCCCGGGCCACCACGCGTCTGCTGTCCCCCTCTATGCACTTGCCCGTTCCGGACATATCGTGTGGATGTGGGCTTCAAGGCTGCCTGCTTTCCCTGAGCACATGGAATATGCAGGAGGTTGTCTTCAAAGATTGCCCTCTACCACCCAGTTCTTCCAAGAGCTCCTTTGTTGCTTCTCCCTTCAGGGCTGGGGTCTCCTTCCTGCTCCCCTTGCCTCTGGGCCGGCCTTGTCCCCCACAGCCCTTGGTGGAAGCCACTCAGTGTCATCACATTCCTGTGGCCTCTGTTGGGCCCCAGGGCCCGCAGACCCCGGCAGGCAGCGTCCTGCTTGTGGGTGACACTTGCAAGTGCCACTGAGGCCCAAGTCCTCTTCATCCCCCATGGCCACCAGCTTCTTCAGGCCCACTGTGGCCTTCGGAGTGTGCCAGCCTGGTCCTTTGAGCGTTTCCAGCCCATAAGCTCAGGCAGTGTAAGCTGGCAGCCCCAGTCCAGCCCAGCCCAGCTCAGCCCAGCCCAGCCCAGCTTAGCCCAGCTCAAGTCCTGTTCTTCTCCTACAGGAGGACATGCTTTGTGGGCTGGAGCTGGGCCGTCAGGGAAGTTCATGTGGGGTCGGGGGAAGAGCCAAGAGTCCTCGCCAGGCTGTGCAGCTGAGAGCCTGACCCAGAGGAGCCTCAGAACTGGTGCGGGAGGCAGGGCCAGGTGCTGGGTCGAGGCCGGTGGTGGGCTGTGCAGCACGTCATAGGTTTCTGTTGGTACAGCCCTCAGGTCAGCGCCTGCCCTCTGCGGTGCCCACTGCACGTCTCCTCCCACTTTTGCGTCAGCCATGATGGGCGTGTTTGCACCATGGAGAGTGGCAATCGGGGCAAAGCAGCCTGTCCCCCTGTGAGAGTCCACTGCTGAGCATTAAGCTGCATGCTGCCAATTTAACTGAGTTACTGGAAATCAGGGTGGGATCAGTGCTTCCCCCAGAACAGTGCCTGCCCCAAGTCCTCACAGGCTGCAGGGTGTGCTGGAGGGGGAGGGGAGGGACGCACCCTAAGGGAGGTGGGCATTGGGAGCGCCCTTGGGTGGCCCCGACCCTGGGCCTGCTGCAAGCCAGGTCCTGGGCCCTGAGGATGGGGACTCCCCTGTCAGGCCCGGTCCTGCACCTGTGGAGGCCTGGGTCCCATGCCGGGGCCGCAGCACACAGAACAGGGGCTGCCCCGGGCCCGGGAGACTCTGAGACCCACCCGTGACCACCAGGCAGGGCAACCTGCAGGGGGCGCGGTGGGGGTGGGGCGCGGCTGCCAGACCCAGGTGCCGCGTGTCCAGCTGGGCTCTCCTGGCCGTTTCCACGCTGCTGTTCACAGGGGTGACCTGGAGGGACCCCACGGCAGCCCAGCCTGATCCAGGAGTGTGGCAGAGCTGGGCGTGCCCTTTGTCCGCTCATTCGTTCTCTCACCCCTTCGTTCATTCATTTGGAAACGTCCGGGGAGTGCTGGGCTCTGGCTGGTGCCGGGTCCAGGGGTGGCTAGACAGGCTCTGTCCTCAGGGACTCACAGGTAGCTGAGAGACATAAACAGGAAAGAAAAACGAAGGGACAAAGAGACAGCGTGTTCAGGGCAACCTGCCGGGGCAGGGGAGGCGGTGCGTCCAATTTTCCAGGCCAGGACACAGAGGCCTCCTCCTGGGACGCTGGACCTTCCTAGTGCCCTCGCCTGCCTTCAAGGCTCCTTGACTCATGCCATGTGAGTGAGCTCTGTTCCTGGCGACCAAGTCTCTCCCAGACGCCGCCTTGCTGGCCAGCCACACTGACCCCTGCAGCCCCGCGTCCCGGGACCCAGCAGCAGTGAGCATGTGGCTTCCTGGAGACGGGCGTGGGGCCACAGCAGAGTGGGGGGGAAGCCAGACATGCTCAGGGAGCCTCGCTTTTCTGACGTTAGGTGGGGATTGGCCACGAGAAGGGCCGGACGGTGACCTAAAGACAGGCCAGAGGCTGACCGACTGCAGGCCTGAGGGTGCCTGGCCTGGGGGGTGAGGGACTGCTATGGATGGCAGGCCCTCGGGCAGCCTGGCTGCCCTGTGCCCATCTACGGCTCCCCCGACCGCCCCATGTCTCAGCCCCGTCGTGCCAGCCGCTCTGCTTCTCCATAAGGATGCTTGCGACACACACGCCCCGCTTGGAGCTGGCCCGTGAGCCAGCACGTGGCCTCCGAGAACCGGCTGCGGTTGCATACGGGACGCGTTGATCTTGAGGGTGATTCATCTTCAGGTTCATCCGAGCGTGGAGCCCAAAGATGGATTCATCCTTGGAGGGCGAAGTTTGCTTTCCAGAGCTAACTTACGGGGGATATAAACTGTGAATTTTAAAAGCCAAGAACAGCATGTGAAAAATCTTCCAAGCCTTTTAATTCTCTTATCTCCGAGGAACTGGTGAGGATACGCTGATAAACGTAGGATTCAGACCCATGCCTCTCCCGGGCCCATGGGCTCCTCCATCAGGTTTGGAGAGACCGTCTCTACCGGCAGCAAATCATTTCTGGGTTCAGCAGCTGCCATCTTTGCTGTGGACCATGGCAGAACCTGCAGCGAGCAGTTTACCCCTGAAGTTCAAAGGCTGCACAGACATTTTCATGGGCAAGGATTTTTTAGTAACCTTTTCACTGAAGAGTAATATACATACAGAAACGTTCACAAACTGTAAACGTGCAGCTCGATGCATTTAAAAGAGTGAACACACCCAAGAGACCACCACCCAGACAAAGGCACAGAGCATCCGCAAAGCCCCATGAGCCGCTCGTGCGCAGTTCCCCCTCGCTGACCCCCTCGCTGACCCCCTCAAAGGGAACCGCTATTCTGACTTCCATTACCATCAGTGAGTTCCGTCTGGGTTTGAACTTTGCATAAATGAAACCACACAGTACATGCTCTTTTTTGTATCTGGTTTCTTTTGCTCAACTTGTATTTGTGAGATTCCTCCAGGTTATTACGGGCAGAAATTCATTCTTCTTTTCACTGTTGTGTTCAGCTGGATGACTATATAAGTGTTTGGAAGTATTTCTCTATAGTATTGTCAATGGACAGTTATGTTTCTGGTTTAGGGCTCTGAGGAATACCGTTGCCCTGCCCCCGTGCCGGTGTTCTTTTGTGAATATACACGAGCATCTCTGGGGGTGGAATCACTGGGCTGTAGACTATGTGTATTTCCAACTTTAGAAGATACTACCGGACAGTTTTCTAAATTACGGCACCAATTTACACTCTCACCCAAAGCATCACTTCCCTTTCTTGCATTGGTGAGAACCCTTGGTTTTGTCAGTCCTTTTAATTTTAGCCATTCTCGTGATCATTGTGGTTTTAAATTTGCATTTCCATGATGACAAATGACGTTGAGCACTTTTTTTCCACGTTTATTTACTGTTTTGTGAGTGCCTTTTCAAGTCTTTTGCCCATTTAAAAAAATGAGTTGTCCCTGCACACAGATGTTTATAGCAGTTTT
This sequence comes from Mesoplodon bidens, assembly GCF_964165515.1. Taxonomy (NCBI): domain Eukaryota; kingdom Metazoa; phylum Chordata; class Mammalia; order Artiodactyla; family Ziphiidae; genus Mesoplodon; species Mesoplodon bidens. The sequence goes on along the minus strand of NC_138165.1, from coordinate 112,987,057 downwards.
ATTCATAATTGCCAAGACTGGAAGCAACCAAGATGTCTTTCAGTGATGGATAAATAAACTATGAGACATCCAGACAGTGGACTATTACTCAGTGCTGAAAAGAAATGAGTCTTCAAGCCATGAAAAGGCATGGAGGAACCCTAAATGCGTATGACTAAGTGAGAGAAGCCAGTCTGAAAAGGCTACATGTGTGTGATTCCAACTAGATGCCATTCTGGAAAAGGCAAAACTATGGAGACGGTAGAAAGATCCCTGGTTGTCAGTGGTTGGGGGAGGGGGAGGCATGAATGGGGGCACAGGGGATTTTTAGGGCAGTGAAAATACTCTGTATGGTGCTGTAATGGTGGACACATGACATCATGCATTTGTCCAGACCCATAGAACGTACACCATCCATAGTGAAGCCTAGTGCAGATTACTGATTCTGGGTGATGATGCCATGTCAGTGTAGGTTCATCAGTTGTAACAAATACACCATCGGGGGATGTTGATAATAGGGGAGGCTCTGCTTGTGTGGGGGCCGGAAGTAGAAGGGAAATCTCTGTACCTTCCTCTCAATCTTGCTATGAACTTAAAACTCTCTAAAAAAATAAAATTTATTAATTAAAAAACACAGTATTTAGAAAAGAAGCAAGAAACAAAATAATAGGTGCAATACGATTTCTTTTATATAAAGTGACTTTTTATAGAATTTATCAAGATGTTCATTGTGTCCTGATACACGATTATTTTTATTTATTTATTTTATTTTAATTTTATTTTTTTTTGCGGTACGCGGTCCTCTCACTGTTGTGGCCTCTCCCGTTGCAGAGCACAGGCTCCAGAAGCGCAGGCTCAGCGGCCATGGCTCACAGGCCCAGCCGCTCTGCGGCATGTGGGATCTTCCCGGACCGGGGCACAAACCTGTGTCCCCTGCATCGGCAGGCGGACTCTCAACCATTGCGGCACCAGGGAAGCCCCACAATTATTTTTAGAAAGCTTATGGATGCTGGCAAAGAAGGTGTGTTCGCTGACTGTAGACCTCAGCATGGGTTATACATCTGAAATATAAATATGTAACATTGTCAAGTTTTATGTTCTTGTATGCATACTTTCAGTTGTGTTAAATTCCATTAGTGAAACCTTTTCTATTTGGGGAGGTTAAAGGGGCTTTTCTGGACAAAACTCAAGTGCAAGAACATCGTTTTGTTTTACCTAAATCGAAGGTCGTTGCCGGGTGGGAACATGCCTGTCAGGCATCCTTGGGCACCTCCCCGGCCTATCCCAGTCACTCAGGATCCCCAGAGTCTCTCACCGCCCAGAACCTCAGCCGTGTCTTCAGTCCCCATGGTTGGTGTGGACACACACGGGGTCAGGTCCACTCGGCCTGGTGAGGGGCCCCCGGGACTGCCCATGGGTGTGGGGTTGGCTGTTCTTCTTGGACCCTGCCACCTCCCTAGGGCATTGCCATGGCTCCTCCTGTCCCCTGGGGCCCACCCCAATCCCCCCCCTCGCCAGGGTGCCCCTGTCTGACCCCTCTGGGGGTCCCTCTGTCTGCTCTCCGCAGCAGGGTCCCTGCCCTCAGCTGCAGGTCCCCGTAAACCTGCGCTGGGCTCTCCAAGCCGGGGGCGGGGGGAAGGGGGTGTATGGCACACTCCATTCGGCATATTTTTTTGCAATTTGCTTATTTCCATCTGCTGATCTTGGCCTTTTTGATCTTCCAGAGAAGACGCGAGCTTTTAAATTCGCCTGTTAATCTAGTCCCATCTATTTCTCCCTTTGCTCCTTTTTAAACAAGTATTTGTTTCCCCAAGTATTTGTTTATGCAAAGCCAGTGGGGAAGTTCACGTGTTTCATGTGTGTCTCATGAGCACCAGCCTGGTCATTTCCCTCCTCCTCACCCTCAGAGCCCGTAAGGCCCACGCCTCCCCGCAGGAGGAACATTTGGCCCTAGTTTTGGCCCAGTCTTGTGGAGACTGAGTTCTGGGGCTGGGCCGGGTGGGAAAGGGGGTCGAGGTGCTCAGCCTTCCCCAAAGGGTGCCTTCAGCAGAGGCTGGGCTCCTGCCCTCCAGCCAGCCCCCGGGGAGGGCAACACCTCCAGGCTCTGCTGTCCCACGGCCCTGAAGCCTCTTCTGGTCCAGCCCCCAGAAGCAGTGGCTGGCAGGGATGGAGGCAGCTGTGGGACCAGGTGTGCAGGTGGTGTCAGGCCAGGCGGGGCTCCCAGGCTCTGCCCATGGGCCTGCCCTGTCGGCCTTGGGGAGGATCGGTCCTCCCAGACTCCGATCCAGTTGTCTGCCCGTCCTCCTTTTCCAGAGAGGGAGAACTTGTGCTCTGGTCTTCGAGGATGGCTGAGCACTGACCGGGAGAGGCGGCGGGGGGCGGCCTCGTGCCCTGAATCTCTCGTGCCCGGCATATTAATTAAGACACTAAAATCATCAGACGTGTCGCTCGCTGCACTCCTGTGAGCAGAGTGCCGTGAGCCTGCACTGTGTGTGTCCAGAGCCCCTGCCCCGGTCTGGGGAAGGGTCTTCCTCCCCCCCGGGTGAGGGGCTGACCGAGCTCTCTGAGGTCCAGGGCCCCCTGTCCCACCTGACACCGTCTCCTCACCTTTCCCAGCATTGCTGTCCCCTGTTTTCCCCTGGCTCCAAGCTGGATCACCCCCATGGGGGTGGGGGGAGGGGGGCAGCTGAGGACTTGGCATCCGGTTGGTCCTGCCCAATGGATTTGTGCTTCTGAGTCCTCGCCACGCTCTGTGGATGAGACACACAAATGGAGAGTCATTTCTTCTCGCTCCTGCCCGGAAGCCGGGCCAGGAGGGAGCTGTCGGCCTGAGGCCCTTCTGCGGGCACACGGCTCGCCAGCCGCTGTTGGGCGAAAATCTCTCCTTCATCTTCTGTGTGATGCTCTCCCTCTTCAAGACTCGCCCCCTCGGTGAAGTTCCCACTGGGAACCTCTCCCCGGTGCACCTGGCTCGGTTCTGCCCTGCGTCACCTCTGTTCTGTGGAGTCCCAGGGGAAGGGGATGCCCTGTTCTTTCCCACTTAGTATCAGGCCCCAAATGTCTGGGCAGCATTGATTAAATGAGTAGGGAAGGAAAAGTCTCCAGATCCAGAAGAAGACAAGCCACAGAATGAATGGAAAAAGATATTTGCAACATATGTAACAGACAAGACTTTGTATCCAGAGTATGTGAAGAGCTCCTGCAAAGCAATTACAAAACAGCAGGAAACAGAATAGAAAAACAGGCAAGACACTGGCCAGTTTTTCGCAAAGAGGAAACCCAAATGGCCATCAAACTCAGGGAAATGTGCCCAGCCTCGTAGCAAGCAGGGAGGTGTGCATTGAACCACAGTGAATCACGACACAGCCACCAGATGGGCAAAGATACCCTGTGGACGAGGCCGGGGGGAAACGGGAACTGGCAGACACTGAGTGCAGATCGATGAGGTCGCTCTGGGAGACGTTCTAACGACATGGGGTCAGCCTCACCCCTGACACACACCCTGGAGGAGTCGCGGTGTAAGTGATGGCACCAAGGTACACGGCAAAAGTGGTCATAGTGGCCTTATCCTAATGGTCAGAAATTGGAAAGGACCCGATGGCCATTGGGAGTAGAATGGAGAAACGTGAGGCACAGGTGTTGAGGCAAGAGGAGGCCGCCTGGGGCCACGACCGCAGCCTAGGGTGCCCAGGTGGCTGGGACCTGCACCTGGGCTGGCTCTTGGAGCCCTCGCCCGGCTGAGGATGGCTCTGCAGCTTCTCCTGGACCCAAGGAGAGCAGGCGAAATGGAGTCTTCATTCCGTGGCAGCGGAGAGCACCGGCGTGTCGATTCCAAAGATCCTGCGAAAGTGAGTTTCAGCCCGACGCCATCATCCCCCGCTATTGTTAGTATTCGTTTTATTGGCTTCGTACAACTGTTCACATGTAGCTCGCAAACATGTAGTTTTACGTTTAAATATGTTTAAATTGTACAATAAACCTGATTTAAGTCAACCTTGGAGCAGTAGGAATTGCATTTCCTTTTAAAGGGACCCATGGAAGCTGTTCCAGGGCCTTCTCTCGGGGCAGGGCTGGGGGCTCTGAGGACAGGACAAGGACGCTCCTAGAAAGCTGGGGCTCTCGGGGGTCCTGGTGGTCCGTGGGCCTCAGGGCTGAGGATGGGGACATGGTCGAGGCCTGAGGCCAGTGAGCCAGGCCTGGGGCTGGACGCTACTGACCCTGACGGCCACCACCAGACCCTGTCCAATGCCTGAGAGCCCAGTCTGGGGACCCTGCCCCCCCTCCAGGGACTTCAGGGGCCGGGGGTGGGGCCTGTGAATGTCTGAGGGCAGGTTTGTCACGTGAATGCCTGCGTCGTGGCCGGGAGGCCTCTAGGGTGGGCTTCCCTCAGTGACAGCCTGTGATAAACAGGTGCTGCGTCATTCCTCAGGAATGTGACTGGGCCCATGTGGTCCCAGACCTCGCCACCCGGCTGGCATCAGAGGACCTTCCGGGCCAGATCTCCACGCCCTCCTCCTTCTCTGGTTCTGGTCCTGTGTGCGTGGGGCAAGCACTGCTGCCCCCGCACAGATGGCCTGAGCCTGGGCTTGCTGGGCTGTGGGTGCCTCTTCCTCGTCACGGCAGCAGGGCCTGGTCATCTCTGGACGCCGGCTGGATGGTGCAGGGCTGTGGCCTTGCAGTCAGCCAGGAGCCTCAGGCCCAGAGGAGTTCCTGACCACGAGGAGGGCAGGGCAGTTCAGGTGGGGCCGGCCAGCTACCAGCGTCCAGGGATGGGGAGGGGCCTGAGAGTGGCCGCACCAAGCCCGCCCTGGGGTCCTGTGCCTGCAGCCAGAGGCCTGGCCGTGGCCTGGTCAGAGCCCCGTGGGGGCCACATGGGGCAAGAATCAGGGAACAGGCTGGGATGGGGAGCCTGGCCCTGGAGCAGGCCTCCGAGACAGCCCCCCTGCGATCCCAGGGCCCAGCACCCGGGCCCCAGCTGGACAGCCCACAAAACTAGGGAGTCCGTCACCTGCCGCACCCCTGCCAGGCCACACTTATGGTGGATGGGGGCGCGGCCCTGGCCTGGGTGGAGCTGAGCGTGGATGAGGATCAGCTTCCGAATGTGCATCTTCTGGAGCCTGGACCACGTCAGGGCAGACACGGCCCTGCTCTCGGGGGCAGGCAGACCAGAAACGGGCTGAATTCAGGGGGGCGTGACTGCGGGAGCACCGTTTCAGACCAGGGAGGGGCTCTGAGGAGGCACCGTTCAGGCAGAGACCAGGAGGCAACGGGGTGAACCTGTGTTGGGGACGACACCCCTGACAGCCGAGCGGCTGCGCAAAGGCCCTGGGGCAACCTTTGGGAGGGGAGAGGTCAGATGGTGCAAATACAAGGAAAGGGAGGCTTACGGCAGGAGCGGCCAGTGGAGCTTGTCAGAGTCCTCCGCTGGTCACCCCAGGACCCCATGCAGCGGCCACGTGGAACCTGGTCCCCACGGCACCCGGGCACAAGGCCGCTGGGCCAGGCTGGGCAGGCTTTTGTCTGAGTAACCTGGAGAGGAGGAGAGAGGGAGCTCAGACTGAGTGAGAGGTTGGCTTCGGGGGGAAGAGGGTGCAGACCTGTGGGACCTGATGGTCAGGGGACCCATGTTGGACTAGAGGACCCAAGTTCGAGAGAACAGGAGGAAGCCTCCGTGTCCCCTGGGGTTTGAGAGCCAGGGGCAGCTCTGGGGGCCTCCACGGCCCTCCTACCTCTTCCCATACTACCCCCTCCCAAGCCCCTCGTCATCCTGATTCTCTCATCTCCTGCCCCCACTGCCCTCCCCAGAGGCAGGAAACCTCTGTGGGAGCCTCTGCTCAGGACCTGTGCCACCTCAGGCCTTGGGGTGGGCAAGCCCAGGACTTCAAAAGCCCGAGGAAGCCCCCAACCCGCTCCCCCCCGGGTCTGGTGCACAGAGCCCCTTTGTCTCCCTGCCCCAGGCCCCTCCCTGCCCCTCTGCACACAGCAGTCTGCAGGAAATCCTTGGGGTTGCCAGCCAGGAGACCCCCCCCCCCACTGCCTGGACCGGTCCCTGGGAGCCTGGCCTGCCCAGGACACTTGGGCGGTCTCTGGGCCAGTGTCTATGGGGTTGACAAGCAGAGAAGGGAGACCCCTCTTATTCCTGTGACGGTGGCTGCTGTACCGGGTTCCAGAAGCTTCTGCAGAGACCACGGGCTGAAGACCCAGAGAGGTAGGGACAGCCTCAGTGGGAAACCCAGCACAGACCAGCAGAGGACCAAGCCAGTGGGGCCCTTGGCAGCCCCCTGGGGGATCCAGGCCAGTGCTCTGGTCAGACTGGATTCCAGGCTTCACGTCTCCTATTCCATCCCACGAGGCACTGTGTCTGCATCTGGGCTCAGCCCTCCCTGATCTACCTGACTGCCAGGACTTCAGCACATCTGCCTGCTTTGTCTTATGTGTCCCGGGTGTGACAGGTCCTCAGCAGCTGCCCCAGCAGGTTTACCATCAGAAAAAAGTGCGAAGTCCCCCATCTGCCCTGTACCCTGCCTCTTGGCCCTCGCCCACCCCTCGGCCTGGTTCTCTCAGCTGAGTCCGTGCGGACCTCCCTGCTGTCCAAATATGAGGTTGCCCCAGGGCCTTTGCACAGCCGCTCTGCTGTCAGGGGCGCCGTCCCCGACACAGGTTCACCCCGTTGCCTCCTGGTCTCTGCCTGAACGGTGCCTCCTCAGAGCCCCTCCCTGGTCTGAAACGGTGCTCCCGCAGTCACGCCCCCCTGCATTCAGCCCATTTCTGGTCTGCCTGCCCCCGAGAGCAGGGCCATGTCTGCCCTGACGTGGTCCAGGCTCCAGAAGACGCACATTCGGAAGCTGATCCTCATTCTCGCTCAGCCCCAAGCAGGCCAGGGCCGCGCCCTCGTCCACCATAAGCGTGGCCTGGCAGGGGTGCTGCAGGTGACAGACTCCCTAGTTCTGTGGGCTGTCCATGAGCCCTTCAGAGGCCCCAGGCATGAACATTCTAAAGGACCCACAGGAAGCCAGGAGCCCCGAGAAGCAGGCAGGGGCCCGGAGGCCTGCTTCCCTCCCTCCTTTTCTGCAGGGCGCTTCGTCCCTCCCAGGCCAGGCACCTGTTGGGGTGTGCAGGGGTGTCCCGGGAGCTGCAAGGGACCGTGTGGGTGCTGTGGGCCAGGCCCCAGGTGTCCTCGGAGCCTCCTGGGTCCCAGCTCCCACACGGCACAGCCCTGTGAGGCTTGGGAGTCTTTGTGCAGAAACCATGAATCGCAGTTAGGCGTGAAATGAAAACTCCTTGCTCACTTTCTTTTTCGTTAGGTTTAGGGAGTCTCTCCTGACAGCGCCTCCCCCCGCCGTGGGCCTCTCCCCAAGGGGCCACAGGTCCCACTCCCAGAGACCTCCCTCCTTGGCACTGGGGCCAGACTCACTTGCTTACGGATGAGTAGCCCAGCCGGGCCAGGGTGAGACTGGCCCAAGGTCAGTGAAGGACAAGCAGGTGGGGAACCCAGCAGCCCCCCAGGCCCTGAAGGCCCTTTCTGGGACCTGGAGGGGGCTGGGCTCTGTGCGGCCAGCTGCCCCTGCCCCGGGGGCCCGATGAAGAGGGCCGTGTTCCGGCTCCGGGCCCGGCAGGTGCGGCCGGCCGCAGACAGCTGGGGCTTCCCGGGATGCCTGTGGCGTGAAGTCAGCTGCCCATCCTCGGTCGCTGGCCACGGCCCAGGCTATTTTGAGAGCTCTAGCTCAGACCCCAGCCGTGCTCCTCCTACCCCCCTGAGCTCTTGGGAGTCTGGTCAGGGGAGGGGACGATACCCTCTTGTCACGCATCAGTCCCGTTCCCAGACCCCCTCCAGGGCACAGCCGGTCCGGTCAGGGTGGGTCCCCAGGAGGGCAGGGGTGCAGGGCTGCCACGGACCGCATCCCTGGAGCCTGCCCGCCCAGGAGGCCCTGGAGCAAGGCCACCTCCTTCTGGCAGAGAGGACTCTGGGAGGTTCCCCCAGTGCCTGAGTCTGTCCCCAGGGGAGGCGGCCAGGGTCAACGAGGGCTTGCTGCTCAGAAAAGCCAGCTCTGTTTCCTTTGCCCAGCTGGGCACACAGGGGCGGCTCTAAAGGCTGAGAGGGGCTGGTCGACTCTCAGACCCGGTGTCCAGGTCCTGACCGACATAGCCATGAGGAGACTTGGATGGCTGCCGTGGCCCTGCAGCCGCGAGATAATGCTGAAAGTGGGCAGCCCTGCCTACACGGTGGCCTGACCCTGGCCCAGGGTGACGACCCGGCCGGAGCCAAGGAGGAGCCGGGTGGCTTGGGCGCACCAGGGGTGGAGCCCTGGGAGGAAGACAGTGGGGACAGACCCCAAAGCCTGGCCCTCCTGGGCACACTTGCCTCACGCTGGTGGCCATCCCTGGGCCCCCCCTGTGCCCCCTGGGTTCCCATCGAGGGAGCCAACCCCCAAGTCCAGCATGGAGAGGGCTCTGGGAGTTGATGGTGGTGGTCCACAGGGGCCCAATCCTACCTGGGACCCAGGCAGGCGGGGCTCCTCTGGAGAGGGTAAGTGACAGTGGAAGTACCCTCGGGGGGTCCTTCTGCTGAATGAGCACTCAGCCCCCAAAGAAGGGGGTCCTGGAGCCTGGGGAAGGCACAGCGGAGGGGCCGTGACCTGAGGGGTGCTGGGCTGGTGGGGGAAGCCCAGGAGACAGCCCTCGGTCTCGGGCCACGGCTCACAGCACCTGTCGTGCCGTGTGGGGTCCACGAGCCCAGCAGCGGGTTCCTGAGGATCCAGACGCAGGGCTGGCAGCCAGAGGGCTCCCCGCCCCATGCTGTTGGAGCCCCTTCCTGGCCTACAAGAAGGTAGGGCCAGAGGCCAGAGCTCTGGGGTCTTTTTGCTGACTTAACTTCCAGGCACTTTGACGCTTCATTTTGAATTCTATCCAATTCACATCACTTCCTTTCCTCCAGCACCTTCTGAGCAGGGGCCCTGCTGCTTAAAGTGTGTATATGCACATGTGTCTGTGTGTGCCTGTGTGTGCACACGTGTACCGGTGAGCACGGCATGTGTGTACATGCACGTGCCTGGGTGTGCATGGGTGTGTGGGGGGGGCTGGGGAGAGTTTCTGGCTGTGAGATGTCCCTCCCCCTCCTTCTCCTCAGGCCCCCACTGGGTCGGGCTGTGTCTGGGACCCAAGAAGCGGTGGTCTTCTGTTGCCCCCAGACCCTCTGTCAGTGAGGACCCCTTGGTGGGAGCAGAGACTCCTGCCAGGGGGCCATGTCTCCACCCTTTCCTTCCCAGGTAGGCTGCCCCCCAGCCAGCCTGCCTGCCATCCTGTGGGCCGAGCCCTTCCCGTCTCCCTCCTGCACGCCCTGGGGGGCTCCAGGGCCACCCAGGGAAAAGAGGGCTGACCCCAGGGCATCTGCTCTGCACACCGGCCAGCCCATCGGGCAGAGGCTTCTGGCAGGAGCTCCAGTGTCCACAACGGATGCTCAGGGGCCCCCAGCACCCCCATGGTCTTGGGGAGGCATGGGGAGGAAGCAGCCCCCTTCCACAGAGACAGGAGGAAAATCTCTCACCACAGACATACGTCCCCCCAGGCTGAGGCCACCGCTGTGCCCTCCCCTCCCGAGGATGAGTGTTGCGGGTGGTATCTGGGTTTGGTTCTTCCTTGTAAGCCCGGGGCTGGGGGCCAGAGCCAAGAGGTCCGGCCCTGTGGGGTGTGGGATTTCTGGAGCCTCTTGTTTCCTGCTGCAGGAGGCCCTAGTTCAGACAGAAGGACCCTGGACACCCTCCCAAGGCTGCGGCAGCCGGGAGGGGCATGTTTGCCTGGCTGGGCGCGCTGAGGGGCGGCCCGGCTGTTCTTTGGCCGCTGTCTGGACCTCTTTGTGGTGGAGGCCATGTGGCCAATTCCCGTGGAGGTTCTTGTTTAGGGCCTGGAATAAGCCCTTAAGGGGCTGAAATGGATCCAGTTTCCAGTGACACTCAGAGCTCAGCACCAGGTCCCCAAAGCTCGGTGAAGGAGAGGAGGGCTGGGGTGGGCAGTGCAGAGCTGCCCAGCAGGCGAGGCCCGTCTTCGCACTCGGGGGGGCCCTGGGGACTGCCATGGCCCCAGCGCCCTCCGAGCCTCGGCCTGAGGAAAGGGAGCCTAGTGACAGCCGCCCTGAAGCCATGCCCGTCCCGAGCCCGTCCAAGCCACAGGGTGGAGAGGAGAAAACAGAAGAAGCCAGAGTACAGCCAATAAAGTCTCCTTTATGCTCTGGCCAACCCGACTCCGCAGACTCCAAATAATAAAGTGAAGCTGTGGGTTGCACCCCAGATTCTGCCGGCACAGCCCAGAGACGCCACTGCTCCGGGGGCCTCCTACCCGGGCTTCTCCCTAGAGCCCCTGCCCTGCCCAGACATCCACGTGCTGTCGAGGAGGTGAGCAGGGGGGCCGCCCCGCCCCAGGATGCTGTGTGTCCTGACAGCCACTCGGAGGAGAGGAGGGAGGGGACGCGGCAGGGAACGGAGGTGCCTTCAAGGCTGGGACCTCTGACCAGGCATGCAAGGCAGAGCCCAGTGGACCCGGACTCGCGCCCCTGCCCTGTCACCACGCAGACAGAGGCTGCGGAGCAGGAGCCTCGGGAGGTGACATCGCGGGAGGGCGGCTCCTTTTTCCCTGCTTTTCCAAGTAGAGCGTGTCTAGCTCCCCAGGAGAAGGGAGGTGAGGGCTGGTGGCCTTGGGGACTTTTGGTGGTGAGGGTGCAAAGGAGGGGGCTGAAGTTCTTGATGATTCTGACAAAGGGGGTGCAGCCCGCTGCCTCTGGCTCCCCTGTGCAGGGCACGCGCACTCAGCCTCTCTGGGGAGCCGCGTCCTCTCCAATTACCGCCTGATGAGCCTCGGAGCCCTGGGAGCTGCCCAAGCTGCGCTGTTCCGACCGCAGGCCTGCTCGCCGGGGATGCTGGCTTTGCTGCGAGCTGGCAGGAGGGGCCTGCAGGGCAGCTCGGGAATGGGAGTTCAGCCCTGTCCTCTGGATTCATCGACAGTGTCCTCTGTGCACCCGTCCCTGCACCCTGGTCCCAGGGAACACGGAGCACAGGAGATGGGGGCAAGTGCTGTTCGGGTGCTGGGGCGGCTTGGGGGTTCAGAGGATGGGCTGGCATGGCCAGGGATGGCTGTGGCCAGAAACTCAAGTCCAGTCAGGGTTACCAGCAAGGCCCTGGGGAGCAGGTGGACCGGGGTAGGGATTCCGTTCCCCTGACCTACCAACTATGCAAACCTGGGAGAGTCACTCAGCCTCTCTGAGCCCACTTCCCCTTTGCAAATGGGGGAGTTCCCATCTCTGGGGCGCTGCAGGGTCTTCATGAGCAGGCAGGGGAGAGCTCAGCCCAGCGTGCTGCAGTCAGCGTGATCCGTCCCCCTGCGGCGGGTCTCAGCCAGGCCAGGATGATGAAGGACGTTCACCTGGGTGGAAGGAAGGGGCCGGGCTGGCGAAGCTGGAAGGTGGCAGGTGCGAGGGCCACTGGGGACCAGGGAGCGCTGTGCTCGGGCACAGAAGGAGGAAGGTCCACCGAGACATGGCACCAAGCCACCCGCGCGCGGGCCAGCAGCCCCGAATGCTGAGAGCTCACTGCCTGCCCCCCACAGTGCTGGCCGTTGACCTGAGTTACTCAAGTGGACATGCGGGTGTGGACGAGGTGGGGCTGCCCCGCAGATGCCGGGGTAGTGATTACGATCTCTTTTCTGAAAGCAGCGAGACCAGCTGGAGAGGTGTCTTCCATGACAAGTGTCCTCGAGGGGCTCAGGGTTTGGGGACCCAATTGACTCTGTGCCAGCAAGGACACGCTGTGCACCAGCGCCGTGCCAGGTGCCGGAGGAGAGGCGGGAGGGGGGCTGGCTGGGGACCTCCAGTCATACTCTGACAAGAGGCCTTTTGAAATCTGAGGACCACAGAGTAAAAGAAAATCAATTTCCGATTTCTTTGAAGCCCCAAGGCTACACAGAAAGATAAGAGAGGGGAGGGGCCTCATAGGGGAGCGGAAAGCTAGTCCTCTCAGGCGCAGCCCCTGCGTCCTGTCCCTCGGGACCTTGGTCAGGCCCCTTCCCCAGGTGCTGCAGTCTCCTGTCCACCAGACACCTGGAGCTGGACAAGCAGCTGGTCGCCACGGTCCCTTTCTCTTCTTCCAATCCTGATGCTTCGTTTAGCATGTGATGGACGTCCAGCCTTGGGGGTGGGGGGCCGGTGGGAGGCCTGCAGAGTGGCTCTGGGCCTCTGCTGCTCTCAACCCCCCGGCGGGCAGGCGGGCGGGTGTGTGTGGCTCAGCAGGGCCCAGTGACTGGCAGTGACAGTGGCGTGACTTCCAAATACATCTGAGCCCAAAACGTGCTTGGCTTTTGGGAAAACACTACTTTGTTGGCCTCAGGAATCAGCCATGCTCGTTGGGGAGCCAGCCAGAGGGCTTGCGGCTCTTCAGTTCCCCTCTGTCAGACCAGCCTCCCACGTGGCCCAAGAGCCTTGCTGTTTCTCTTTCTCCCTGGAACACCTCTCCTGGGGGCTGAGCTGGGTCTGGAGTCTGACCTGGAGTCAGCCAGTGTCCCCAGGCTGGTGTGGGGCTCCTTGGTCACTTCTCCCGGCTGCATCCACACCTCACTGCACCCTCTGCTCCAATGGCATTTAAAATACGATGCTGGCACTTTGTCTGCTGACCCTGGTTGCTGCTGTGGGCCGTCACGACCTACTGCATTCTGCACGGAAGCGCTTTCATTATAACAGAGGGCCTTGAGTGCCTGGCCACATGCAGCCGCTGGTGGGCCCGACGAACAGGTGCCTCTCTCCTCACCAAGGCCGGGCAGGTGAGCCTGCCCATCGCGTGACTGCTTCCACAGGAAGGGGTGATGTCACCACACGTGCTCACGCTAGGTGCTCACGGGAAGGGGGTGTGCACAGACTGCACCCTGGGCAGGAGCCTGACTCTGTCGCGTGCTTCCTGCAACCAGTCTTAAGTTGTGGCTGCGTCCTTCCAGTTTATCTCGGGTGAGTTACCTACAATGGGTCTCAGCACATAACCAAGCAACGTGCATGCATGAGATGTTTTCATTACCGTCAAACATGAAAAGTTTAAATGTTAACTAAACGCAGCATATTTTACCTTTCGAATTGCCTGAGACAGTTCACATCAGAGCTGCGGGGCACCTGGCCTTCCCCGGCACAGGAAGGCTCTACATTTCTATGGAAAACTAGTGAAAACATGACCTGTGCACACCTTCCATGAATTTCCTCTGCACTCCCACCCCTCCCCCAGCACGCTGGTCTCCTGTGGATTGGAAACTTAGGAAGGCCCTCCCCACTCGGCCCAGCACACCATGAGTCCTCCAGGTAGCAGGGAGAGCTGCGGTCTGCCAGCTGCCTGTTCCCCCTGCTTCTCAGACCAGATCACTTCTCAGCCCAGCACCCCTGCCCAGCCCAGGCTGCCACTGTCTTGTGCCCGGAAGTCACTTCCTCTCTGGGGCCTCTGTCACCCCCTGGCTACAGGCAGGCCGGTCCCCACGTCCCCCAGAAGAAACCCATCCCCTGACTAAGTGCCCTTGCTGAGCCCTGCTCAGGCTCGGCTCTGGCGAGAGTGAGCCCCGCCCGGCCTCCTTCACCCACGTGCTCTGGCCAAGCAGCCTCTCTACGTCCTCGGGAGGGCTCGGGGCCCGTCTGTCCCGACACCTCCATAGACCTGTGCACCCGGCATAGGGCAGGTGCAGACGGGGCTCAGGAAGCGTGAGGGAATGGACGGATGCGTGGATGGATGGATGGATGGATGGAGAGGGAGCCCAGGCCAGGCCCCCAGCTCCCCTGCCCCAAACGCACATATGGGGAAAGAGCCTGTTTTCCACAGCGCCCCTCTGCAGAGGGGCCCCCCGACACGGCTGGGGCCTGGGGGGCACGGGTGGGACCCCCGCTGAACAGGCATGAGATGGAGGGCCTTGAAGGGGCCCCCACCCAGGCTGGCCCGAGGGGGAGGCAGCATAAAGTCTCATTTTCCAGAAGAGTCCGTGAGACGCACAGGGGTCTGGGGCTGGACCAGCCTCGAAATGGCGAAGCCCATCCCCGCTCCACACACACCCCAAGCAGGGTGCAGGGCCTGGTGCTCCCGGGAGAGTGAGAGGGGCCTGGAGGCAGCCCCTCTGCAGGGCCTCCAAGCGCTTACTATTCGGCATTTTAATATTTATTTATTTATTTATTTATTTATTTATTTATTTATTTATTTATTTCGGCTGTGCCAGGTCTTAGTTGCGGCACGTTTAGTTGCAGCACGTGGGCTTCTTAGTTGCGGAATGCAAACTCGTAGTTGCGGCATGAGAACTCGTAGTTGCAGCATGCATGTGGGATCTAGTTCCCTGACCAGGGATCGAACCCAGGCCCCCTGCATTGGGAGTGTGGAGTCTTATCCACTGTGCCACCAGGGAAGCCCTATTCGGCATTTTAAAATCATGAATCACTCCACCTGCTGTTTCTCGAGTGTGGTTGGAAGCCCCTGAAAACAGCCTGCTCATCGGCCCCCCAGGCCACCACTTGGCCCTGGGTGGACACCAGGGACCACCTTCCGGGCCCTTCTCCTGGAGGGGCATCCAGATCCAATTCAGGGCACGTCCTATGTGGCAGATCCAGGGCTCTCCCTGGGGACTCCAGGAGGTACTGCGGCCCCAAGGGCACCCCAGGCTGAGGGGATAGCCCAGGGGGACGGGGGGCCTACATAGTCCTGGCAGGTGCTTCATGAGGAGACCCCCAGGTTGGCCATGTGTCATCCAGGGTCCCTCCGTGTCCCATCAGGGTCACATCCTGGTCTGTCCTGTGGGAGCTGGGCGGTCAGGGGGGCTCTTGTGAGCCCTGTGACGGCCCAGGCCTCTCAGACCCTTTGCGGGGCCAGGCAGGGTGGCATCGCTGCCTCAGACATTTAACCCAGAGCCCCAGTCCTTTCAGGAGGGCGGACAAATGGGACCAGACCCTCATCCTGTCAGATCCCGGGGGGCTGATCTCCAGACACCGCTGACTCCTGGCTTCTCGTTATTCCTGGGGGCCCCAGACGCTCTCCAATGGGGCCCTGCGGCTGAGTAACAAAAGAGACTTAGCTCCAGGCCACCAAGGGCAGCATCTCAACATCAAAATGACCTTCCGTGATGCTCTAGCTGGTGGCACAGAAGGTCCCACAGGCTGGGGGAAGCAGCCCAGCCACGGCCAGTGGTGAGTCAGCCTGCATATCCCCTCCCTGAAAAATGGGGTGTGGGGTGAAAGAGTCTCTGAAGCCCCCATGGCTGCATAGGTAAGCTTCCCATTCTTTGGAAATGGTCCAGCGAGAGGAGCCTGACTTCCATGGATCTGCCGGACCTGGTTGAGCCTCCGTGGCCTGGCTTCGGGGGGGCGGGGACGGAGGGACCCAGGGATGCCTTTCCTAGTTCCGCCCTCCCTCCAATCGACTTCCCTGCAGGGACCCGGAGGCTCCGTGGATATCTGGGGTTGATTTTTGGATGCAAATCTTTGAATTTACCCAGAAGAGCTGGAGAGGTGCCCCCAAACCCCTTTACCTAATAAAATGGTTTGCTCTCCACCTGGGAGTGAAGAAACTTGATGCTCAGCTTTGTCCTTAATTTTACCTGGCTTTTGGGAGTGGGGGGGGGTCTCATGCTCTCCTGCCTTCATTTCCCCACTTTAGGGTGATGGTGATAACAACTCAGGGTGAGACCTTTCTGGACACCCGTGGGGACTATTTTCTACGCTCATGCCAGGAGTCCAGACTCGAGGGATTTGGAATATGGTCTTGCTGACACCTCCGCCAAAATTACCAAGGACACCTTCCAGGCCACTAAAAAAATTTTTTTTAATAGGAAGGGCATTTTTTCCCATTTATAAAAGTAACGCTTGCTTATTTTAAAGGACGCAGAGAATACAGAGACACACGACGCTGACACTGCCCTGATCTCGTCACCCACCTCTCCTTGCTGCTGTAGCTTCTGGCTTGTTGCCCTCCTGGCCTTTTCCTGGCCCACTGCACCCAGATATACACACATACAAGTGGAATCGGATGGCACACACTGTTTTGTGGCCTGAATTTTTCACCAGCGGGGTACCCGGGCATCTTTCTGTGTCACTGTACCTGCAGGCACTGCCCTTCCAGTGGCTGCGCGGCATCTGCTGGAGGTTGCCAGTGGCTTGGTCCATTTCTGATAGCTGCACACCAGGAGCTCGGGGCTGGAGGACACTCATGGACTGCCAGCTCTGCCCAATTCTTGTGTTGTTTGCTTACACTAAATTCCTAACATTGGAATTTATGGGGCAAAGGGCATTCAACCTTTAAAGACCTTTAACATTTCCTGCCAAAAGGCCCTCCCAGGGAACAGAATTAAGCCTCGAGCCCCGGGTGTGCGGTCACCCTCGACCCCGCCGCCACCAACGCCGTTGTCGTCCCTGCCTTCTCATTTCCTCAGCGACAGGACTCAGAGGGCATTTCGTGCGGCTTCAGTTTAATTTGTACAAGTCCTAGAGAGGGGAAACATCCTTCTAGAAATTTCTGACTTGCCTTCGTTGCCTCGATCCCAGTAGGACTCTTTCCCTCCAGGCGCTGGCTTCTGTCTTCCCTCACCACAATGCTGTGGCCTCCGCAGCTCTCACCCTGGGTCACAGCTGTGTCTATCTTTGTGGTCCCCTGACTTCAGAGCCCAGTGTGCTGGCCCACCCGCCTCTCGGGGTGCCTGGAGCCCACCCACGTTCCTTCCCCCTTTCTTTCCAGTGTTTCTCAGGCACTATTTTCAAAGCAGACGTTTTGGGGTCACCTGGAGGCTGCGCACCACACATTTAGGTGCTGGTGTAGCCGAACTTGGAATTCTAGGTTCAAAATTAATTTCCTTCAGTCCTCTGAAAACATCTGCTTTCTTCTGGTTCTCAGAGTTTCGCTGGGCCACTTGATAATCTGATGCCAGCACTCTCAGAGGTTAACAGCTTTTCTGAGAACATCCAGAGCTTTATCTTTCCCTTTGATGGCTTGATCTCCTTTTAATGTGTGTGTGTATGTGTCGTCTGTTTGCCCTTTCAACCCCAGGCTCTTATCTTCCTTTAAGATGAAGACACTCTCGTTATCTGATTCTGGAAATATGTACCCCTTTCCGTTCCTCCCTCTGCTTCTGTGACTTCAGTCCCATAGATCTTGACCCTGTGTGTCTAGTTTCTGCCTCTTAACCTTCCATTGTATTTTTTACCTCGAATCTCAGCCACTTCCCTATGCCCTTGGGGGCCTTTCTTGACCCCATCTTCCATCTCCCTGAGCGTGTTCCCGGCGTTATAAGCCCCTCCATCAAGTCCACGGTCGTTTCCCCCGCCCAGCTTTTCCGTTGGTTCTGGTTCCTGCTCCTTGTTCCAGCGCCCTCCATCCCCTCGTGGACGGTGTTTATTAAGCTGCCTCTTAGTTCTGGGCTGCCTGGTGTGGATGGGCTTTCGTGTCGCATCACTTCCCCTGTGCATTTATATTCCTACGGGATGGGGTGGAGACAGGCAGCCGGGGCCGGGGGATGGGGGGCTGCTGCCCGACCACTGCGGGTATGGAGGGAGATGAGTTGGGGTGAGCTGCTGGCTGCCACCTGGCCCCTTGCCCACCTGGGCTCCCCTGTCCCCGGGCTTGGGACCCCCACTCCTGCCCCAGCCCCTCCTGCATTTGGACCTGGCACTTCTGCCCCTGGCTTCTCAGGTTTAAGGTGGCTAGGTTGGGGAGGGGGCTGGTGGCTCATCAGGTCCCGGCCCTCCTGCTCCCATGGTGATGCCGAGTGAGATGCCAGAACATACTGAAGGGGTGGGTCATGGTCAGCGCCACACGCCCCTCCCGCTGCAGGTGGGCTGAGGCCCGGGAGGCAGGCGGCTGGGAGGACGGGGGAGTCTGCAGACAGAGACCCCTGTTCTCTCCCCGAGGGCTGCCTGGAGGGGACAGCCAGCTGAGCCAGCCCACGGCGGCCACTTCCAGGCTTTTGGATGTGCCCGAGCATCTATTACGGTCTCCAAAAGCAAAGCCGCCATCCCAGGAGGGAAACCTCGGGAACGTTCTGTCATGTTCTGTTGGATTCAAAAGTAGGTCTCGGAGGATTTTTGGCGTCTCTCCTCCACCCTCGTTGCCAAGCCGACTGCCGACTCCCTCCCAGTCCTTCCACGTCTTCTTGCCTTTGACCTCTGAGACAGCACGGAAAGTTCCAGCCTCCCTGTTCGGATCTGACTCGAGGTCCCCAGCAGGTGTGGCCCGGGGCATGGGGGTAGGGTGCCAAGTCACAAGTTGGCCCTCAGGTCTGGGCTCCAGCTGTCTCGGGGGATTGACACCAACAACTCCCAAAGGTCGCGGGGGGAGGGAGATTCTGATCAGCCGCAGAGCTCAGTGACGGGGAAGTCCCTTGGAGCCACCTGGGGATCCCAGTGACCTCCGACCTGTGCCGAGTCCTTGCAGGATCCCTGGGAGGAGGGAAGACCGGGGTGCTCTGGGCCTGCCCTTGGGGACCCCAGTTTTCCTGGGGTAAAGGATTGCTCACAGCACCAAGCAGACCACAGAGGAGGCTGACCGTGGCCCGGCACAGCCAGTGTGTGCAGGAGGGTCGGAGGGTGGGAGTTGACAGGGGCCATCACCCCAGAGGACCCCCATGGAGATGTCAGGAGGGCTGAACCTCTGGGGGCACTGCTGACGGGGCGGTGGCATCATGGCTCCACGTGTGAGGGGGGTCTCGGCTTATAGGCCCTCGGGCAGAATGCTGTATTTTTGATCTGGGATTGAAACGACCACAGTCTGCGCCTAAAACTCCAGAGCAGCCGCCAGGGACGAGGGTGGGAGAGGCAGGGGAGTCTCCTCTCCGTTGTCCAGGGTCTGGGATAAAACTGTCGACCCTGCATCATTCAGAGAATCCACCCAGGCGGCTCTACCCTGGGCAGGCACGTGCCCGGGCTGGCGGAGGATGGCCGTGGGAGGACCAGCCCATCTTCCCCCTTGGCCTCTGGCCTGCTGTCAAGCTTGCCCGGTATAAGGGAGGGGTGGTGCCGGGTTCACCGCTGACAGCTCACAGCCTCCAGGGAGCTTCATTTCCTTGGAGAGTGGGTGGGTCTACAGCCCCAACTGACACCTGGGGAAGCTGAGGCTGGGAAACACCAGTGGCTCCCCAAGGACTGCCAGCTAGTAAATCACCGCGCGGGTCTGCCCGAGGCCAAAGCCGGTGCTCTGAGCCACCTGCGGTCCTGCCACCAGCTCGGGGCGCGCTTCATTACCATCTGCTAATCAAGTCTGTGGGATGCCCGAGCGCCAGACACCACTCAGATGGGGAAGCTGGGAGTCCCGTTTGTCCCACGGATGCTCCACCAGGACACCTGGACACTGTCCTGTCTGTGGCTGGTCCATGCAGCACCACTGTCTGTCCTGAGGCCTCTAGGATACCCGCCACGGGGTCAGTGCACCCAGGACCAAGAGCCGTCCTCGTATGGCCTCACAGTGAGCACAACGAACCCTAGGACTCCTCTGGCCCTTGGTCTCTTCTTCTTCTTCCAGACTCTGGGAGGCTCCTGCACGTGTGTGTGAGCCCAGGGCTCAAGACCCCACGGGCACCACATGGGCATCTGGTATCAAGTTACCAGGAATGTGTGACTGTGGGCCCTTTCAGCTCACATGGAGAGTCATGTGGTTTCAAAGGTGATGCTTGGAGACCCCTGTGCTAGTCCTATGATCAGTTTAAAAGAAATCCTTCCTGGCTTGAGAACAGAAAAAACAGTCACAAATTATTTAAGCTGTCATAAAGCAAGGACATGAATTTGGTTTAAAGGACAAACATTTACCGTTCTTGATGTAATTTCTGAAAGTCTCATAATGAAGGAGAGAATCCAAATTGGAATCACACTGAATTAGGATGCAAGGGATTGCGGTGACCTGGTTAAACACTTGCACCAGCCATTTGCAATATTAAGCAGGACGATGGCACAGACACAAAAGGAAGACATGTACCCACGCGTCTCAGTGACTGACCGTTTTTTGTCAATGTGATGGTGCCTTTTGGCGCTCTGCGGAGAGAAGGCAGTCTGCCAGCGAAAGGCCAGGATGGGGCTGTGCACAACATCAAAGCACATGGGCAGAAGGCTTTGGCAGACCATACCCTGCACCTCCCTCTGCATGATCCGTTTGGGCGTCCCACCTTTGCTTGCATGACTCCCTTGATGGCAGCCTCACTACTTCACAAAGAATCAGTCCTTTTATGGTGATGTTCCTGGTTTTGGCCCTTAGAAGACCCCACAGTCACTCCTCAGTGCTCTGGCTGGTCCAGCAGAGTCATCTGGAAACCAGCTTCCAGCAGCCTTGGCATGTTCTTCTTAAAGACGTACAGAGGAGGGGGAAAGCCCCAAGAAATAAAAAAGCCTGTTCTAAAGAGCTGGGATTTCCTGATTACTA
The DNA here is from genome assembly GCF_964165515.1 of Mesoplodon bidens. Classification (NCBI taxonomy): domain Eukaryota; kingdom Metazoa; phylum Chordata; class Mammalia; order Artiodactyla; family Ziphiidae; genus Mesoplodon; species Mesoplodon bidens. The sequence goes on along the minus strand of NC_138165.1, from coordinate 112,966,691 downwards.
GTCCCCAAACCAGTCCTTTTACTGGCCATAGGGCATTTCATATTTAGCCCTTGAAAAGCACGCATTGACTAAAGGCAGGGGAATGGCATGTCTTGAATAGCATTTTGATGTAAATCCTCTTTGCCACATTTCACTCTGGCGCTTCAAAGAAGCAGAGCCTCCTCTGTGAGCTCCTATTCACCACCTAAGACTTGTGTGCCCACTGGGGATGGCCCCCATCTCTGGCCTCTCAGTCCAGACTGGCGGGCTCACTGGTGGGCTCCGCAATCTGCCTGTGCTCAGCCACAAAGGAGCAGCCACGTGGAGGGGAGAGACACCAGGCACAGAAGGAGCAGATTTCAGCAGAGAGACAGCAACTGACACGAAACAGACGTGGCTTGTCTTCATCAAGGGCTTTGAAGAAAGAAATCCAAGCCGGATCGGATTCTAACAAGATGCAAACAGTTTGCACACAACCATCAGTGGGAGGTGCTTGACATAACGTCTTGCAAATGGCGACTCGCGATGACATGCCTGTCTGCAGACGGCTAAGGGGAGTCCCGCGTGCACAGATGCTTTCCTGGAGCCATCCTTGCGCTGCTGCAATTCATTTTTTCCAAAGTGGCGCATGGACTAAAATGATCTTAATCGTAAGCTACTATTAACATGCCACAGCCCCTACATACCTTTTTTTTTTTGTTTCACAAAAGTAATTCAAAACAAATGTGCCAGCACTAGGAGTACAGGGGGATGTTTGCACATGGTGATGTGGAGGCATGGGGAAGGCTCCAGTGCCATCTAGCTCTCGTTACCATGTGCTCGTGTGAAATGCAGCCAACCGACACTGTGCAGTTCCAACTCCAGCGGAGTTTTAAAGACGGTCACTGCACCCGTTTTCCTTCAGTGCCACCACCACAAGCTTTAGGTGACCTGCACCTAGAAGTTTCCTATGATTGCTGTACCAGATTGCCACAAACGCGGTGGCTTGAAACAGCACAAGTGTATTGACTTCCAGTTGTGAGGTCATAAGTCCTCAAAACAAGGTGTCATCAGGGCCACCTTCTTTCTGCAGGTGCTAAGGGAGAATCCATTCCCTGGCTTTTTCCAGCTTCTAGAGGCACCTGCATCCTTTGGCTCATGGTCCCTTCCTCCATCTTCAAAGCCAGCAGCACAGCATTGTCATCTCTTTCTCTCTCTCACTTCTGCTACCCTTCAAGTACAAAGTTCTGCTGAAGCCGGAGCCGAGAATGCAACATTCAGAAATGAGGAAGGAATTCAAGTGTTTCAGTGCAAGAAACAACTAAACACAGTGATGCAGAAAATAAGGGACAAAAAAAGCTCTAGGACATGTAGAAAACAAATAACAAAATGACAGAAGTAAGTCTCTCTTTATCAGTAATTACTATAAATGTAAATGGATTAAACGATCCAATCAAAAGGCAGAGACTGGCAGAATGAATAAAAACATGTGATTATGCTGTCTACAAAAGACTCACTTGAGATCTAAAGACACAAATAGATTGAAAGTAAAAGGATGGAAAAAGATATTCCATGCAAGCAGTGACCAAAAGTGGGCAGGGGTGGCTATACCAATATAAGACAAAATAAACTTTAAGTCAAAAAAAAGTTATAAGAGGGACATTGTATTAACAAAAATTCAATACAGAAAGAATATGTAACAATTATAAACATTTATGCACCTAATGACAGACCATAAAAATGTAAGATGCAAAAAATGACAGAATTGAAGGAGGAAATAGACAGTTATACGATAATAGTTGGAGACTTCAATACCCCACTCTCAATAATGGATAGAACAGCTAGACAGAAGGTAAGTAAAGAAATAGAGGACTTAACACAATAAACCAACCAGTTCCAACAGATGTATACAGAACGCTCCGCCCAACAAAAACAGAATACACATCCTTCTCAAGTGCACATGGGACATTTTCCAGGATAGACCATCTGTTAGGCCACAAATTAAGAATCATCAACAGATTTTAAAAGACATCAACAGATTTTAGACATCATACAAAACATCTTCTCTGACCACAAACGGGATGAAGTTAGAAATCAATAGCAGAAGGTAAACTGGAAAATTCACAAAATTGTGGAAATTAAATGACACCCTTTAAAATAACCAGTGGATCAAAGAAGAAATCACAAGTGAAATTAGAAAATACTTAGAGATGAATGAAAGCCAAAACTTATGGGATGCAGCAACAGCTGTGCTACAGGGCAATCTGTAGCTGTAAATGCCTGTGTGAAAAGACAGCAAAGATCTCAGCATCACTGATTATCAGATACATGAAACTCGACACATGATGAGGTATCACCTCACGCTTGTTGGAATAGTTATCATACAAACGATGAGAGATAAGTGTTGGCAAGGACGTGGAGAGAAGGGAATCCTTATACACTGTTGGTGGGAAGAGAAATTGGTGCAGCCTCTATGGAAAAGAGTATGGAGGTTCCCCCCAAAATTAAAAACAGAACTACCATATGATCCAGCAATTCCACTTCTGGGTATATATCTGAAGGAAACAAAGCTGCTATACTGAAGAGATATCTGTACACCCCTATGTTTCTTGCAGCATTAGTTACAATAGCCAAGACATGGACACAACCAAAATTTGTTCATCAAGTGGATGAATGGATAAAAAATGTACTATATATACACAATGAATATTATTCAGCAATAAAAAAGAAGAAAATCCTGCCATTTTCAAAAATATGGCTGGACCTTGAGGGAGTTATGCTAAGTGAAATACATCAGACAGAGAAAGGTGAATGCTGTATGATCTCATTTATATACGGAATCTAACAAATCTGAACTCATAGATACAAAGAACAGATTGGTGATTGCCAAAGGCAGGAGGTGGGACCTGGGGAATATGATGAAGGTGGTCAGAAAGTACAAACTTCCAGTTATAAGTTCTGGAGATGTCACGCACAGCAGAGTGACTATAGTTAACAATACCATTTTGTATATTTGAAAGTCACAAAGACAGTGGATATTAAAAAGTTCTCATCACAGGAAAAAAATTATAACTATGTGAGGTAAGGGATGTTAATTAAGTTTATGGTGGTAATCATTTCATGTTATTTGCATATATCAAATCATTATGTTGTACACCTGAAAATAACACAATGTTATACGCCAATTACATCTCAATTCAACTGGGGAAAAAACAAGACAGATCTCAAATCAACAACCTAACTGTACAACTTGAGGAACTAGGAAAAAAAGAACAAACTAAACCCAAAGCTAATAGAAGTAAGGCGATAATAAAGATCACAGGAGAGATAAAACCGAGAATAGAAAAATATAGAGAAGATTAATGAAATTAAAGGTTAGTTCTTTTCAAAGATCAAAAAAATTGACAAACCTTCAGCTAGATGGACTAATAAAAAAAGAGAGAAGACTCAAATTACTAAAATAAAAAATGAAAATGGGGACATTACTACTGATTCTACAGAAATAAAAAGTATTATAAGAGAGTACCGTGAACAACTGTACAGCAACAAATTGGATAACTTGGATGAAATGGAAAGATGCCTAGAAACTCAAAACCTAACAAGACTAAATCACAAAGAGACAGAAAATCTGAATAGACCTATAAATAACAAGGACATTGAATCAGCACAAGCACACCTCAGAGATATTGTGGGTTTGGTTCCAGATCACCACGATAAAGCAAATATCACAATAATATGAGTCACACAAGATTTTTGGTTTCCTAGTACATATAAAAATTATGTTTACACTATACCATAGTCTATTAAGTGTGCAATAGCATTATATGTAAAGAAACAATGTACATACTTAATCGAAAAATACTTAATTGCTAAAAAATACTAGCACTCATCTGAGCCTTCAGCAAGCCATAATCTTTCTGCGGGTGGAGGGCCTTGCCTCTGTGTCGGTGGCTGCTGACTGATCAGGGTGGTGGGTGCTAAAGGCTGGGGCGGCTGCGGCGATTTCCTAAAATAAGACAATGAAGTTTGCTGCATCAAGTGACTCCTCCTTTCACGAACGATTTCTCTGTAGCACGCAATGCTGTTTGATAGCATTTTATCCACAGTAGAAACTCTTTCAAAATTGGAGTCAATCCTCTCAAACCCTGCTGCTGCTTTATCAACTAAGTTTATGCAATATTCTAAACCCTTTGCTTTGAGATTTCATCTCAAGAAGCTACTTTCTTTGCTCATCTGTAAGAAGTAACTCCTCATCCATTCAAGTTGTATTATGACACTGCAGTAATTCAGTCACATCTTCAGGCCCTACTTCTAATTCTAGTTCTTTTGCTATTTCTACTGCATCTGCAGTTACAATAGTAACATCAAAAATCACTGATCAGAGATCACTATAACAAACATAATAATAATAATGGAAAAGTTTGAAATATTGCAAGAATTATCAAAATGTGACACAGGGAAATAAGACGTACAAATGCTGTTGGAAAAATGGCACTGATAAACTTGCTCAATGCAGGGTTGCCACAGACATTCAATTTGTAAAAACTGCAATATCTGTGAAGTGTATAAAGTGCAATAAAATAAGGTATGCCTGTAATTAAACATCTCCTTGCAAAGAAAAGTCCTGGACCTGATGGCCTCACTATTGAATTCTACCAAACATTTAAAGAATAATGAATACCAGTCCTTCTCAAATGTCCACAAAATATTGAAAAGGAAAGAATACTTCCTAACTCATTCTATGAGACCAGCATTACCCTGATATCAAAACCAGACAAGGACACTACAAGAAAACTACAGACCAATATCCCTCATTAACGCTGATGCAAAAATTCTCAAAAAATACTAGCAAACTGAACTCAGCAGCATATTAGAAGGATTATACACCATGACTAAATGGATTTACTCTTAGAATGCAAGGATGATTCAATGTAACAAAATCAATCAATATAATATGCCACATTAACAGAATGAAGGGAAAAAAACCACATGACCATCCTAATTGCTACAGAAAAAGCATTTGACAAAATTCAACACCCTTTCATGATAAAACACTCAACAAACTAGGAATAGGGGGAAGCTACCTAAACATAATAAAAGCCATATATGAAAAGCCCACAGCAAACATCATACTCAATGGTGAAAGATTGAAAGCTTTTCCTCTAAGATCAAGAACAAGACAAGGATGCCCATTTTTGCCACTTCTATTCAACATAGTACTGAAAGTTTTAAAGCTATTAGGCAAGACGAAGAAATAAAAGGTATCCAAACTGAAAAGGAGGAAGTAAAACAATAACTGTTCACAGATGATAGGATTTTATATGTAGAACACCCTAAATATTCCACAAAAAACCTGTTAGAGCTAATAAATGTATTCAGTAACAGAATACAAAGTCAACACACAAAAACCAGTTGCATTTCTATAAAATACTTAGGAATAAACTTAACCAAGGAGGTGAAAGACTTGTACAATGAAAGTGACAAAACATTGCTGAAAGAAATTAATGATGACTTAAATAAGTGAAAATACATCCTATGTTCATTGATTGGAAGGCTTAAAATTGTTGAGATGTTAATACAACCCAAAGCAATTTACAGATTGAATGCAATCCCTATCAAAATTCCAATGACTTCTTTACAGAAATAGAAAAACCCAGCCTAAAATTCATATGGAATCTCAAGGGACCTAAGAGAGCCAAGATGATCTTGAAAAAGAACAAAGCTGGGGACTCACAATCCCTGATTCCAAAACTTACTATAAAGCTACAGTGACCAAAACAGTGTGATATTGGCGCAAAGACAGACCAGTGGAATAGAACAGAGAGCCCAGAAGTAAATCCTCAAATATATGGTCAAATACATTTTGACAAGGATGTCAAGGCCATTCAATGGGTAATAAACAGTCTTTTCAACAAATGGCACAGGGAATACTGGATATTCACAAAAGAATGACATTGGAGTCTTCCTTTAACATCATATGCAAAAATTAACTCGAAATGGATCAAAGACCTAAATGTAAGACATAAAGCTATAAAACTCTTCAAAGAAAACAGTGCAAAAGCTTCATGACATGAGATTTGGCAATGGGATATGACATTAAAATCACAGGCAATAAAAGAAGAATAGACAAATTGGATTTCATGAAAATTAAAACATTTTGTGCATCAAAAGATAATATCAACAGAGTAAAAGTGTAACCCACAGAATAGGTGAAAACATTTGCCAATCATATATCTGATAAAGGGTTAATATCTAGAATATATAGAGAACTCCTAAAACTCAACAACAACAACAAAACAAACAACCCAATTTTAAAAAATGGACAAAGGACTTGAATAGTCATTTCTCCAAGGAAGATATACAAATGGCCAATAAGCACATGAAAAGATGCTCAACCTTACTGATCCTTAGGGACGTAAATCAAAACTACAGTTAGATACCACCTCATACCCATTAAGATAACTATTGCCACTAAGAGAGAGAGGAGGCGGAGAAATTGGAACCCTTGTGCACTGTTGGTGAGAATGCAAAATGGAGCATCTACTATAGAAACCAGTATGGTGGTTCCTCAAAAAATTAAAAATAGAATTACCATATGATCCAGCAATTCCGCTTCTGGGAAATGGCCAAAAGAATTGAAAGCAGGGTCTCAAAGAGGTATTTGTGTACCCGTGGCCATAACAGCATTATTCACAATAGCTGAAACATGGAAGGAACCCAAGTGTCCACGGACAGATGAATGGATAAGCAAAATGTGGTCTATAAATACAATGGAACATTATTCAGCCTTAAAAGAAAGGAAGTTCTGACACAGGCTTCAACATGGTTGAAACTTGACGACATTGTGCTGAGTGAAATAAGCCAGTCACGAAAAGACAAATACTGTATGATCCCACATGCACAAGACACTTAGAGTAGACAAAATCATAAAGACAGAAAGTAGAATGGTGACTGCTGGGGGCTGGGGGAGGGGAGGGGCAGTTATTATCTAATGGGCATGGAGTTGCAGTTTTACAAGATGAAAGGAGGTCCAGAGAAGGATGGTGGTGAGGGTTGCACAACAGCGTGAATGTCCTTAATGCCACAGAACTGTGCACTTAAAAAAGGTTCAGATGCTAAATTGTGTCATGTGTATTTTACCACAATAAAAAAAATGGAAAAGAAAATCTGGTGGCTTAAAACAACAGATTATTGTCTCACATAGTTCTGTGGGTTAATGTGGTTCATCCAAGATGCCTTCAACGGCATGTCTGGTGCCGTGTCTAGATGGGATGGCTGGGCTCACCCTAGTCTATTGATGAAGCACTTACATGTGGCCCCCCGTGTGGTGGTCTCAGGGTGGGTGGGCTCCAAGAGTCCTGGGTGGAAGCTGCTAGACTTCTTAGGACAAGCTTGTGATTCCCAGGACACCCCTTCTGGTGCATCCTCTTGCTCATGCTGGTTGCTAAGGACAGCTCGGATTCCGTGGGAGAGCGTCAAAGAATGAACAGTTATCCTGAACCAACCCATCATGTCAGAGTCTGCTCCTTGTCCCATCGTGTAGCAGTCATGCAGGTTGGGTGGGGGACCCACATCCAGCTCCAGATGTGCACTTCCCAGAGCTTTCGCCCTTGCCATAATGATTGGGTCAAGGATGGACAGTAGAGGTCCAAGCTGGTTGCATCATGCAATACCTCCAGCCCTGATAATTGGTGGAGGTTAGAATGTGCGTGACATGACCTGTTTGCATTTATGTCGAGAGAGGTGACATCCTCTTTCTCTTGCTTCAGGCCAGGGCTGCCCAAGAAATAGAATGAGAACCACATGTGTAATTTACAGTTTTCTAGTAGTCACATGAAAACAAGTAAACAGGAATAGATAAAATTAATTTTGATGTTTTATTTAACTCAAGATGTCCCCAATATGATTATTTCAACAGGTGATCAATTTAAAAATGACTACTAAGGGACTTCCTGGGTGGTCCAGTGGTTAAGACTCCGCGCTCCCAATGCAGGGCGCCCGAGTTCGATCCCTGGTCAGGGAACTAGATCCCGCATGCCGCAACTAAAGATCCCACATGCTGCAACGACGATCCCACGTGCCGCAACTAAGAACCGGCGCAGCTAAATAAATAAATAAATGAATAAATAAATAAATATTCTAAAAATAAAATAAAAATGGCTACTAGGATACTTTACATTTTTTTAATGACATCTTCCAAATCAGACATGGACTTTATTTTCCATGCATCTCAGTTTCAATCGGCAAGCCTCATTTCATGTGTTCAGCCGCCAGTGAGGCCAGTGGCTACCGCAGTAGATGGTGCAGGTTTCCAGGGTGAGGGGAAAGATGAGGCCGACTTCACACCCCAGGAAGGTGCAGGCATCACCACGTGCGGAACACAACAGAGAGGACGGCAGAGAAACCAAAACGAGCCCTGTGCAGTCCTGCCCTGAAGACCACACTGCTACCGGGCTTTTCAGCAACAAGAGTGGATAATTTTCCAATTGCTTCAGCCTGTTGGAGCTGTGCTTTCAGTGCCACACCCAGTGGCCTGGCTGTCAACCCCACTTCTGTCTGGTGGTCTGGGAGGGTCACCCCTTTGAAGAGGGCCAGCTGGCTTTTGAGAGGCTTCTCGCTGATTTGGCGGGGGGCCCTACCTCTTTCCGAAAAAAGAAAACCAAATTCAGAAATACAGATTAGGTTAGGGGATTTGTAAGCGCCCTGTGCAAACCACACAGCACAGCCGCCGTCGGTTCTGGGTCTCTGGGCACACCCGGGCCAGGCTCAAAGCCCTATACACCTGCTTCACCAGGATTCCTCCTCAGGGCTCTTTACGGCTTCCTTCTTAGTATTGTTGGGCTTATGTGTTCTGTACAATTTTGACCAGATCTTATCATTTTATTGTGCTTCTCCCATCATTACAAACTCTGTAGAAATGTACACACATGCTTCAGGATCCAATCACCAGTCTGTCGCTGGCCGTCCCCAGGAGGAGGGCATGTGGGGGTGGGGTCTCCCAGGGCTTTGATGTCAGTCACCTGAGGTGAGGGGCACACCGCCCTGAGGTCTGCATCAATATGCTCTCTGTTTTCCCTGGAAGAGACCTGCTGTGAGCTCTCGGAGGTGAGACATGTGGGCTGGTTTGGTCTAATGGGAGCTTGCTGGGCAGCTGGTGAGTCTAGACGAGGCTAGGTCAGACTTGACCCACGACCCAGGGCAATGGGGTTGGTGGCATGGGGGAGGGGCCTGGACAGGGATCAGGAGTCAGTCCAGCAGGAAGGGAGACTCCCAGGCCACCCCTCTCCCCCGCAGTGTGGAATGCCGAGCTTCCCCTGGACCAGGATTCTTCAGGGTCCCCTGGAACCAAGCACTCCCTTGGGCTCAATCCTGGCCTGAGACAGCCTCCTGCCACCTGGCTTTGGGGTAAGGGGTGGTTTCCAGTGCCCCCTGGCCCCCTCTGAGGGTGGGGAGCCCTGTGGGAGGACCAGCTGCCGTCCCCACCATCCCGGCCAGGCTGGCATCCTCACTGGATGGGGACTGGGCTCATTAGCAGGCCTTGAACCTCTTTGCTGGGCGGAGGAGGGGCTTTACCCACTGGGGACGCCGACCTCTGTCCCTGTCCTCCCTCCACTGATGGGGACACACGTGGGGGGCAGCCTTCCCAGGCGGGAGGAGTCTCCACGTGCCCTCGCTGTCCACGGGGCTGACCTCAAGGCAGAGGTGACCAGTAGAGCCCTCCTGGCGGTGCCCAGGGCTGGGGGCCGTCCCCCTGCCTGTTTCCTGGGTTGCTCATCACCATGTGCTCTTCACTAAAAGATGAAAACAGCCCCTCACCCTCCCCCCGTCGTCCCGGGACCCTGACCACACGGGGCCAGGAGGCCCGTGACTACGGTCGCAGTGCCGGGCCTGGTCCCAGGTCTCCAAGCCCCGGGCGTCCTGCAGCAGAGCCCAACTTTGCCGTGTGTTCACAGAGCGAGGGTCCAGGAGGGGCCCCGGGGTCAGAGCGCTGCCAGCCTGGGCTCCTGGAGGGAGGGTCTGTGAGGCAGACCTGGGCAATCCTGCCCCCAGGTGGGCAGCCTGGTGCGGTGGGCGCAGGCGCTGCAGGAGGTGCTGGGGGGAGGGCGGAGCAGCTGCGTCCACACCCCCCCCTGCCTCCCCAGACTCCCCAGCCTGGCTTGTGTCCAGTTCTCAACAGGGACCCGGCTCCCACGTGTGGGCACCTCCAGCCTGGGTCCCAGAGACTCCTGTGCCGGAGGGGTGTATGGGGAAGTGAATTTTTAAAACTGGGGTTCAGAGTCGCTTTAATAATTAGACATTTAAGCCATGGCTGGTGGGGAGGTGACAGGGGTGGGCCCTGGCACGGGGGGGCTTCTGCTCAGCACCCCACGCTGGGTCTCTGTTACACAGGCAGCAAGAGCTCGGCCTCAGGGACCCAGTGTGGATCTCACGATGTGGCTCAGGGCTGCGGAGGGGCTTCCACAGTGTCCGGACTGGGGGCCTGTCCCCCTACCTGGGATGGAGCAAAGGGGCTTCAGGGAGCTGGAAACCAGGGCACAGAGGATGGGACCTCACTTGGGGTCCACCTGACTCTCTCCAGCCAAGCTCCGGTTCTAATTTCTGGGCCAGGCCTGCCCTTTTATCTGATGGAGGATGGGGACCCCTCGTCCTGCCTGGCATGGTGGCCTTTCGGAGGTGTCCTGCCCTGAAGTGCCCCGTGCTCGGTGCTTGTGGGAGGTTGGGTGCTGGCCCTGGGTTGGGACACGCCCTGCTCTGATGGCAGAAAGCCCCCTCCTCCTGGAGCTGGCATGCAAAGTGGTGCTCACCCTGTCCTTGAAAGCGAGACCCGAAGGTGGGCAGGAGGGACAGCAGTGGGGGGCCTCCAGCGCCAGGTCCCACGTCCCAGGCCCCCATCCGCCTGTCGCTGGGAGGCCCGGGGTCGAGGGGAGCTGCAAACACCATCCCACTGTGGCCCTGGTGCAGGTCCTGCCCTGGGGGAAAGGCTCCTCCATCCTGGGGCAGAGAGCTCTGAGACTCACATTCGCCTTTGAGCCTGGAAAGCGGGAGGGAGGCCTGTCCTGCCGTAGCCGCAAGGCCACCCTGGGTCCCCTCCCTGGGTCCCCTCCCTCCTCACACAGAGTCCCATTCATCCTGTGCACAACGCCGATGGCCGGGCACCCGCCCTGGAAGGGCCGCCTGACCACACTGCCCAGCCTCGCTCCTGGCGGTGAGGTATGACAAGGTCCCTTGAACCAGGCCACGGCGGAGGAGATGCTCCGTGGAGGAGGGTGCCACCCTCCCCCAAAGTGGGCAGGGCCCACCGTGACGCTGCCTCTGGAATCAGAAGCTGCGTGGGCCAGAGGGAAGAAGCAAAGCGAGGAGGGCCAGCGTCTGGCCCCTCGCCAAGTCTGAAGGTCCCGCCCGAAAGCAGCACTGACCACCCCTGGGAAATTGGCGGGGCTGACAGGGAGGGAGCTGAGTGTCCGAGCGAGCACCATTCAGGCCTCCTGGCAGCGACTGGCGCTTGGCTCAAGGGAGGTGTGACTTGGACAGCACCCTCTCAAGACTGGAGGCCCCAGGCCAAGAGCCTGGGGTGTCAGAGACGGGGCACTGCCGTGCCCCCTGCTAGACTCAACTCCCGAGACCACAGGTCACCACTGAACGGGTGGAGGAGTTCGCTGTGCAGGGCCCTGGGTCCCAGCAGGTCAGGGGGTTCAAGACGGCCGCCTGCATTTCGGCTTCCCAGCCGGGGAGAAAAAGCAGAGCCCCTGGTCCTGGAAACCAGAGCCCCTCCCCTCCCCGCCCCCGTGCCTGTGTGGTCCAGGTGGGAGCTGTGCTGGCCTGTAATGCCGAAGTCACTGAGCCTCTCTCAGGCACTACTTAAAGTTTTTTTTTTTCTCAGCCAATAGTAGCACCTGGGCTGTCTTTGGAGTCAGCTCTCCTTGGGCTAGAACGGCTGTGACCCAGCGATGCCCACAGATGTTAGACTCGGGGTGGGGGGCTTGCACCCACCCCTCCCTCCGGCAGCCTCCCTCCTCCACTCCCCCAGGTGTAGGCTCTGCAGCCTTTTCACTGTCACCTGCGTGAGAGGCCTTGGGAGTCTGCAGGGAGGGGCCGCCACCCAGCGCAGGAGGCCCGGAGCCTGTGCCCCGCAGGGATCCCACCAGGGACCGGCTGCCTGTGCTGCAAGCCCGTCTGAGGCTCCCGTGGTTTCGGGCCTCCCCAGCTGCCTGGGCTCAGGTCTTGGGCCGTGGGTCCCATGACTGAACTTGCTGCTGCCTGTGGGGGCCCCGGGGAAGGAGGAGGCTGCATTCACCCTACGTCCACGTCAGTGTCCTGGGGTGGCCGGCGCCCAGCACCGCACTTGGGTGCCCCCCCGTAACAGGAGTTTATCCTCTCACGGCTCTGGAGGCCAGGAGACGCCAAAGTGTCGCCGGGCCGTGCTCCCTCTGGAGGCTCCTTCCCGCCTCTTCAGCGCCCGGCAGCCCCACGCGTCCTTGGCTTGTGGCCGCGTCCCTCCGACCTCCGCCTCTGTCTCTTCGTGGCTGTCTTCCCTGCAGGCATCGGAGTCTTGAATTTCCTCTTCCTTCTCAGGTAAGGACACCTGTCCTTGGGTTGAGGTCACACCTAATCCAGGATGGTTTAGTCTCAAGATCCTTGTCTAACTACATCTGTAAAGTTCCCTTTTCCAAATAAGGTCACACTCACAGCTTCTGGTGCTGAGGACCCAGACATATTTTGGGGCCACGGTTCAACCCACTACAACCACCACCCATGCAAGCTGGAGGCAAGGCCCCTGACCCACCTGCCTGCCTGGGCTTTGTAGCCCCAGGTGTAAAATGAGGGGCCTGGGGTTGGTGACCTCCTCTGACCCCTCGGCTGTAAGCCCCCCATCCGGAAGACGAGGACGCGGCCAGAGCACTGGGAAGGTGCAAAGCATCCATGGTAGGGCTTGAAGACGCTGGGCGTCCGGCCTCGAGGAGCCCCTGGAAACAACCCTCAGGGTGGGTCCCACAGCAGGAGAAGCTGCTGGGAGCAGAGGCAGCCTGAGCAGGAGGCAGCAGAGAAGCAGGAAGGAGGGGCAGGGCCTGGGAGCCTCAGGAAACAAGCACCGCGTCCTGAACACTGTAAGCAAACAACAGAAGAGCGTGCACAGTTATCTATCACCCGGTAACACACTGCCTCTCCTCTTGGTGGCTCTGAGCAAGAGCGAACCCCCCTCATCTCACCCAATGGGGGGTGAGCCCCCCGCTTCCAGCCAGCGGGGGTGCCTGAGAGGGGACGGGCACGTTTCTTCCAACTTTAGGTGCCTTGATGGCCAGCCCTCCTTTTACACACCCATCCGTCTGCTTATCCTAAAAAGCCAGGGCGGTCCTAAGGCTCTCCTCTGGAGGTGGCCCCAAGTCTCTGCCCGGGCCAGCCAAGTCCTCAGTGCATCTTGAGCATTGGGTAAGATGTTCGAGAATCACTTTTACCACTTGTGTATCACTCATAAGGCGTTCCAATTTAAATTCGGTGGCCCTATCAACAATACCAAAGAGGGTGTCGGACAAGACAGCGGCTCACCTCCGCACGGGCAGCCCCGGTGGACACGGTGACCCCTTGGTGACAGGGATGAGCTGGGTCCTTCCTGCGCCTTTGCCATCCTGGGCGCTGCCTCTGCCTGCATGGCCTGAGGAGGCTCCCTGCCACCCTGCCCACCCCGGGTTTGCTCCAGCTGGAGGGGGCTGGAGGGCGGGCCCCTTCTCTTGGAGGGCACGCTCTGGACCATCCACATCCACATCCACTCACATCCCCTGGGACAGAACAGAGTCACACATCCACCCCAGCAGTGGCAGGGATGCTGGGGAAGCGAGCATTTATTCTGGGTGGCCGTGTGCCAGCGGGTGGGCGCTCGTTACCAAGGCGAGAAGGGGAGAAAGCACGTCGGGCAGAGCCAGTGATCTTGGCCACACGCGGGCTGCTTTTCCCCCGCCAGAGGTGACAATAGAATACTGAGGAAGTGACCGTCTTATTGTCCGTCCATTTTCGAGACCCTCCCCGTGGAAGGATTGTACATCCTGGGCTGTCGGCTTTGAGGGTGCCGTGTGACGTCTTTGGCCAATGAAACAGCAGAAGAATCGTGGTCACTACTCAGAGATGTTCAAAAGCTAGCCCGGGCCCCTTCCTTCTTCTCCGCCAAGACTGGCCGTGGGTCCGAAAGAGTCAGCAGCTTTCCAGGCAGCTGCCAAGAAGGTGATGCAGACCAGACTCTCCACTGACCCTGGTGGACCCATGGCGTGAAGGACAAGTGACTCTTGGCCGAGGCAGGCCGCTGGCATCTGGATGCCATATGTACCGAGGCAGAATCCAGCCTCCCAAGGCTGATATATGTAACCCATGATATGTGGTATTTCTGCGAGTGTCCCTGAGTGTGTGTGCACAGAGTTGAGAGCATAAACTATAGACGGTTCAGAATTGTGCTTTTTCCAGTTAACTTACTTCCCCACAGAGCCTTTCCCATTTCATTCAAGTTCTTGAACCCATTTTTAGTGGCCCGAGGCCCAGATATGTCATGTTTTTGTCCAACCTGCCCTGATGATGGACATATATTGATAGATTGCAGTAGAGTTTGTGTTATTTTACACAATGATGTGAAGATTATCTTTGTATATATGTGTTTGAATTCCTTATTATTTATTTAACTTAATGTCTGGAAATGGAATTTCTGGGACAGAGTATATAAACAACTTAAGGCTCTTTCTACACGTTTGCCAACTTGCTTTCTAGAAATACTATATGGATTCGCCCTTTTGTTGGCAAAATACTAGTTCATGTCTCACCCTAAGCTCACCAGCACTATCATTTCTAAAAGTCTTGGCAATTTTGATAGACAAAACATGCTCTTTTGCTCTTTTGTTTGTATTGCATTGATTAACACTGAATTTAAATTGATTTTAGAAATATGTCTGATAACCACTTATGTTTCTTTTATTGTGACTTTTTTATTTGCCCATTTTTTTCTATTAACGTCCTGGTGTTGTGAAAAGTACTTGCTTTTATCTTAAATCAGTGTAGTCACACAGTTAAGATGTGTTAATGGGCGTGTTGAACAAGCCTCTGGCTCACAAGTGCCCTCGCCTTGCTCCCAAGATGAGGACTTTTCACTCTTTGAATGCCTGGTTTTTGTCTGTCTGGTGGTGACCTCTGGATTCCTTATGGTATGTCTGGAATTTGGAATGATATACTCACCCTGCTCTATTTTTGCCAAGCTCTGCTGTCTTCCTGCAATGGTGGTGGAGAATTTAGCTCTTCAAGCCCTCTGGCCACATCCCTGTGTCCTGTGCTCAGTTTTCTTTTTTGGCTGCGCCTTGAGGCTTGTGGGATCTTAGTTCCCCAACCAGGGATCGAACCCGGGCCCTGGCAGTGACCGCGCTGAGTCTTAACCACTGGGCGGCCAGGGAATTCCCATCTGTGCTCAGCTCTTTCATGGCCCATCTTTCACTCTAATCACCACTAATTACATTTGCCGTATCCCAAGTCCCCGTGTGGTGTGATGAAGACCATAGCGCCCCTGCCCCATCCTTTCACCTCTTTCCACTCCTTCCTATGTTCACATTTCACTTTCACCTTGTCAAGGTGGGTGATGTTTGCATTCTGCTCTGAAATTGTATTAAGTCTTCTCTACATTACCCCAAAGTTTAAAATCTAAAATTGAAAAACAAGAGTGTCTACCTTATTGTGACTATGTAAATATTATCATAAAGCCACAAAATTTATTTGTATTATTTAATTGAAACTTTGTTATGTTACTTATTTCAGAGCCATGATACAGCTTCATGGCTCCTTCATGGTACAGCTATTCGTTTTTCCCAGAATTATTAACTGCCTCTTTTTTTCCTCACACTGTCTGTCTTTGTCACTCAGTGAGCTGTGTCAGAATCTCAAGGATGGTACCTGATCTTTGAAATCCCTCTTCTCACGATGTTTCCCCCTGGAACCTGTGTCTGCTCAACGCAGTCTTGGGGTGGGGTGCTTGCTGGGGTCTTGACACCTTCACCTTTTCACCCCTCAGTGGAATTGGTTGTGATCTGGATCTTATCACTCTCTGATGCAGCTGACTTTTTCATCTTTCAAGGACCCATCCTTAACACAAGTGATCAAAGAAAAAAAAATAGATAAATTCGAGTTCCTCAAAATTTAAAGCTTTTGTGTGCCAAAGGACACGATCAATAAAGTGAAAAGACAGCCTACAGAATGGGAGAATATATCGGCAAATCATGTATCTGGTAAGGGTCTAGTACCTACAACTCAAAAATAAGAAGACAAATAACCTAATTAAAAATGGCAAAGGATCTGAATAGACCTTTCTCCAAGGAAGACATATGAATGGCCAATAAATACATGGAAAGATACTCAACATCATTAGTCAGCAGAGGAAGGCAGGTTAAAACCACAGTGAGATGCCACTTCACACCCACTAGGATAATTAGAATCAAAACATCAGATAATAAGTGCTGGTGAGGATGTGGAGAAATCAGAACGCTCATACACTGCTGGCAGGGATGTAAAATGGTGCAATTACTTTAGAAGACAGTCTGGTAGTTCCTCAAAAACTTAAATAGAGAATTACCATATGTCCTGGCAATGCTATTCTTAGATATATACCTGAGAGAATTGAAAATATATGTTCAAACAAAAACTTGTACACAAATTGTTCATAGAAGCATTCTTTATAATAACCAAAAAGTGGGTATAACCCAAATGTCCTTAAACAGATGAATGGATAAACAAAATGTAGCATATCCATAAAATGGAATATTATTCAGCCATAAAAATGAATGAAGTACTCATACACGCTACAATGTGGATGAAGCTTAAAAACATTGTGCTAACTGAAAAAAAAAAAAGACATACACAAAGCCTACATATCATAGGCTTCCATTTATTGGAAATGTCCAGAATAGGGAAATCCACAGAAACAGTAATTAGATTAGTGGTTGTCAGGGGCTGAGGGAAAAGAGGAGTGGGAATGAGAGCTTGTGGGTACGGGGTTTCATTTCTGGGTTGTGAAATGGTCTGGAATTAGATAGTGATGATGGTTGCGTGACGTTGTGAACATACTAATGGCTACGGAACTGTATACTTTAAAACAGGATCTTATAGAATGTAAATTGTATCTCAGTAACAATTTAAAAACCCACACACTTGTGTGATTTCCTTTTCAAAAAGGATCTGTGAAGAACACTCTCCGAGAACTCATGTACCCGAACACGTCTTTATTCTCCACTTATGTCTGTCTATTGATTGCCTGATTGATTGATTGCTATATAGGGCGTACCTCCCAGACTCTCCCTGGTTAAGGCTTTCCTGGTAAATGTCTCTTGGATTTTAATAATAATTGGTAGAATGTATGTATCTCTCATTACAAAGTTTTTCAGCTGATGTTTGTTTGATTGTATGGGAAAAATTTGCATTACTATCCTCAAAATGCAATACAATATTTTAAGCAAAACTATGCCTTGAATTACCCTCCAAGCAACAGGTGGGGTGTCAAATGTCAGCAAAGGGGTACAAGGCTTGGATGTCACTGCCCCGCGGATACATCTTGGTTTTCTTGGCAACCATGCATCACAGCCAGGCTGACTGTTTCCCATAAGGATGTGGTTTTGACATTTTCTAATCAAACAGAACTTGTCACTATATAGGGGTTCTTTCATATTTTATTTCATTTTAGGGAATGAGTGTGAATTTAGGGTTGATATGTAATATGTATAATTGTCTCTTTTTAAAATAATGGAAAATGGTTTCCCAGGTAGCATTTTCATGTGAAACAGTTGACCTTCAGGAATGGATTGCTGATGCTATGCGTGACTCATCTGTAGGTGGACTGGGTATAGAATTCCAGGTTCAGAATGATTTTCCCTCGGCCTGTGGCCGGTGTTATTCTATTGTCTTCAGGAATCTGGGTACTGATGAGAAGTTTGATGCCAGGTTGATCTTTGCTCTTGTTGAGTGACCTATTTTCGCTGAGAGTTTCTGGAAGTTTTCTGCCTCTGCTGTGTGGATGTTCACCTGGTACTCTGGGCAGGATGTTCAACCTCCCCCGTGACCTGTGGATGGCGATGCTGCAATCCCCCAGGGTCGCTGTGACGACGGGTGAGGCGATGGTCCTGGGGATCTGCCCGCTTATGCCGGACGGCCCCTCACTGTTCCTCTCCTGCTTCCCCTGATCTTGAGATGGACCCCACTGCCCCCCAGCCCCTGTCTGGTAGACCTGCCACCAAGCTGAGTCCAGAGGAAAGAGTTAGTGAAGATTGGAAAGTCAGGTAGGCCGCGGGTTTTCTCTCTGAACTCAGCCCTTGTCTTCTGTTTTGTACGTAAAGGGGCGCTGGGTGATCAGAGCAACACTGGAAATGCAGAAGCCGCAAGCGCTCTACAGGGCCTTGCAGGACAAGCTGTGGAAGCTCAGGGAGCCTGGCTTAGCTGTGCCTGGATTCTCCCACATCCCCAGGGTGGGCCGATGTCCCCAGGTACCAAGCCTGCTCCAAACAGCTGCTCCGGGCAAACTGGCGTCTCAGGCGCCAGAGCTGGGCCGAGCCTCGGAATCTTGTTCCTGGGTCTCTTGGCCACAGCCAGAGGGCTTGTCCTGTCTCCTTATCATCACTACAGAACCGGAAAACTCATTAGCAGATACATAACATTTCATGCATAGGGGCTCAGATTTTCCAAGAAAGACCAAGGGATTGCGAGGGAACCAGGAGACCCATTGAGCGGATTCATGACGTGAGGAGGCCATGAAGAGTGACCTTGGGGAGGCGCTGGGCAGCCTGGGGTGCTCTTACGGGGACCCCAGACCATGTGGCCCTGCTTCCAGGGTGAGAGCTCTAGACTGCAACAGAATACATTGCCGTTGTGGTCAGCCACCCACCTTGTGGTCATTTGTTATGGTAGCCCTGGGAGACTAATACACCCAGAGTAAACGTCAACACTGTGCTGAAGATGGGAGAAGATGTTATAAAAATAGGAAGAGAGTATTAAAAGGGAAGAAAGTAATCATCTTTCTTTATTTTATTTTATTTATTTTTTTTGTGGTACGCGGGCCTCTCACTGTTGTGGCCTCTCCCAGCTCCGGATGCGCAGGCTCAGCGGCCATGGCTCAGGGGCCCAGCCGCTACGTGGCATGTGGGATGCTCTCAGACCGGGGAACGAACCCGCGTCCCCTGAATCGGCAGGCGGACTCTCAACCACTGCGCCACCAGGGAAGCCCTCATCTTTCCTTAAATTGCTTACTTTGAGCCGCTTGTCTCACGGAGAGAGCATCTAGAAGCATCTAGAAGGTCGAACCGGACGAAGAGGAGGCTCCTGCTGCCGGAAGACACCCCACGAGTCCCTTTAAAAGCAGGGACAAGAGGTGTCGCGCTGACACTGTCACGAGCCTGGAGGAGGCTTGTCGGCAGAAGGTCATTCCAGGCCCGCTCCCCAGCAGATCAGTGCCAGGCATGGCCCCACTTCCCGGCACAGTTACAGCGTCAGAGGCCCCTCCGGTGTCATCCCAGCATCGCTGTGCTGTCGCAAGAACACAGAACAGACCTTCCCATGGCTCCACTCTACTGACTGAGGCCCTGGGTGTTGCCTGGTGCCCCCGCCCCCCGAGGATGGCCGCTCCGCCCAGCACACAGAGCACCCACTAATCAGCAGCGCTTTGCGATACTGTGTCCCCAGCGCATCGAACACGGACCCGCAGGGCTCCCCTTTCCTCCCCAGTCACTCGCTTCGATGCATTGGCCCTTCTTGCTCTATGCTTTGTGGGTCTACCTGGGCCGGTTCCCAGAGGGGTTTTGCTTCCACAGGGGACCCAGCAGGACTCTCCTGCTGGCACCCGGTCATTTCAGGTTTCTTAAGCCGAGAGACCAATAGGCCAGGGAGAGAGTCACCCAATCAGCAGGGGATTGGTGACCAGCAGGAGGTGGGGCAGAAAGAATGACACCCTGGGTGTCTCCGGGTGCTTTGGGGGAGGCAGGGGTGGGCCTTGTGGTGAGCAGGGGTGCAGACCCCTCGGGATGAGGGCCCAGGGCATCCCTCCAGGCGGGGCACCCGTCCGTAGGGGTGTACCCCAGGGAGGTGGGAAGCGGGCGTGGTGAGCACAGCTGTCCTTTGTCCTGCTACCCTTCCTGCTGGCAGTGTCCCAGGAAGAGACTGGCCAAGGCCTGTAGGAGCTTCTCCCACAGGGCAAACTGTGCAGGTCCGAGCGATGGGGAGTGGGCTGTAGCGATGATGTAGCGCATGCCCCTCACCCCCAGACTGAGGGCCTGGCTCGGTGAGAAAAGGGAGCCAGATCCCTCCCTGGGAAT
The DNA here is from genome assembly GCF_964165515.1 of Mesoplodon bidens. NCBI lineage: Eukaryota > Metazoa > Chordata > Mammalia > Artiodactyla > Ziphiidae > Mesoplodon > Mesoplodon bidens. Next base: position 112,946,421 of record NC_138165.1, on the reverse strand, counting down.
CTCTTTTGCCCAAAGGAGCCGCCTCCCCCAGGTTTAGGCCCCTCCCTGGGGAAGCGCCCATCCAACGACAAGTCCATGCAGTGGTCCAGACACCAGACTCAGTTTGGGAATCCTCTGGAGGGCGGTCAAGGGTCAGAGCTCCCCAGGGATTGGCCAAGGCTGGCGTGACAAGGACATCATATTTCAGCTCCCCCCAGGCCCATCCTACTTTCCCAGTTCCCTCTAGAGGTGGCCCTTGAGGACTGTCAGTCCCCATAAGCCGTCTGCACAGAAACACCCTGGGGAGTCTGCCCCCTTCCCGGAGCCCAGCCCATGATGGCCACTTTGACGCCTTGTCCACCATTCCCCGCTCTGACCAGTCACTGTGGGAGAGGACCAGCTCACTCGGCCTCACGGCCCACTTTCCCCTTCTCCCAGTGAAACAGTGTCAATTCTTTCCCTCTTTTTACCTTTTCAGCAATGAATACACAATAGTCCTGCGCACACTTGTTTTTATTTCTTCCGCCTTCAATTATCAGCGTGAATCAGCTGACAATGGCTTTTCTGTCCTCAGAGATACTTTTCCCTGACCTCTCCCTCCATTTCCTAATTTGCTTTGTCCTCTGTAAGCGACTTTTGCATCATAAGGCATGAAACGTTTACATCCTGTTCTGTAACCAAAATCCAGTCCTTTTATGTTATAGATAAGATTATCCTAAATTTGAAAATAATGAAATGCTCACGTTTTGGGAATTTGGTCAATATTAGCCACGGAAGAACCAAGGAATGCAAAGCTTTCTGGTCTTTTCTGGAGTTTCAAATCTGTTTTGCTTTTTCTTCAGGGGTTTTTCCACTTCCCAAGGTGACCCGGCGGCCCTGTGGCGTCCACTTTCTAATTCCTTTTGTGCCTCGGTTCCTGTGGCACCCGAACCCTCTCCCCACAGCGTGCTCTCCCCGGCTCCTCTCAAGACTTTCCGGTGACTCCCACCCACAGAATCTTCCCTTCCCTCCCTCTGAGTGCTGCAGCCTCTGGCTCAGGGTGGATGAAGGGCCCCTGAGCCCATCCCTGCCCTCCCCCTGCAGACTGGGGTGCATGTCCCACCCCCATCATGGACGCTGGAAGGAGGCGGAGAGGAAGGGCTCTCCAGGATGCAGCCCCAGCATGGCAGGGGGACTCCACCCAAGGCCACGGGTAGAGAGAGTCCTCCCAGGGGAACTCTCTGCCCATTGTGAGCCAGTTCTGGGCCTTCTGAAGGATGCAGGGGGGCGCACGGTCCATGTGACGGGGACATGCCCAGAGCTGCCTAAAACAGACAGACAGCAGCTCCTCTGTGTTCTGGGCCCAGCTGAGACAGCTGAACATTCCTGAAGCCTGACCACAGCATCCGGCCGCCCTTCCCTGGGCCATCACTAACAGCTGGGCCCCACCCCCCAGCCAGGAGGCACAGGCCAGTGCGGGATGTGCTGCCGGAACAGTATAAGGAGATTTAGACAAGATGAGAGGCTGAGGAAAGGGTCCAGAAAAAGGCCCCCATTTTCAGACCACTTCATCTCATTTAGTGCATCTTCAGCGGACACTTACTAAGGGCAAGGTTCTGGGGTATGTTGGAGATTCATTTCTTTGATTCCGCAGGCATTTGTTTAGTGCTCGTTTTGTGTGTGGCTCTGCACTGGGTGCGGGGACACGGAGAGGACCAGGTTATAGTCCTTGTTCTTGGGCTCACGATCTGCTAGGGGAGCACCACGTCAGGACGAGGGTGAGGCTGGGAGGGCACAGGGTTCAGGAAGGTGCTCACTTCCAGGACCAGTCCCGTCCTTGTATGAACCCAGAGAGGATGTCTCCATAATCTTTGTGCCATCTAACTGGCTGTTAAAACCATCTGTTTATTTCTTTTCTTTTCTTTTTCTTTCTTTTTTTTTTTTTTTTTTTGCAGTACGTGGGCCTCTCACTGCTGTGGCCTCTCCCGTTGCGGAGCACAGGCTCTGGACGTGCAGGCTCAGCGGCCATGGCTCACGGGCCCAGCCGCTCTGTGGCATGTGGGATCTTCCCAGACCGGGGCATGAACCCGTGTCCCCTGCATCAGTAGGCGGACTCTCAACCACCGCGCCACCAGGGAAGCCCCCGTCTGTTTATTTCTTAATTTCAGTTATTGAACACTTCAGTTCTAGACTTTCCATTTGATTCTTCTGAAATGCATTCCAGCATCGTGTCGTCTAGTCCCTTGAGCGCATCAATCAGTTATTTAAAATTTTCTATCTGACAAGTCCAATATCTAGGCTGTCTGAGGTTCTGTTTGTAATGTTTGTATTTTTCCGTTGGTTGCTGTTCCAATGATCTTGTCTTCTGACATCCCTGGTGATTTTTAATTAAATGCTGGACACTGTGTTTTTAAAATTACCGAGTTTAACTGAAGTCCTGGATGGTTTTAACTTTGTGCAGATAAGACTTACTTTTGCTTAGACAGATATTTGGGTTTACTTCTGGTAGATTATCCTAATCCCATGTGGACTGTGGGCTAAAGTGGGCTTTGTGTTTGAGAGGGCGAGTCTGTTTCCTTTAGGGCACTCAGACTTCTAGAGGGTCCTGCAGAGATCCTGTGCCGTGCCCCCTCTGTGCCCCGTGACCCTCTTCTCGGGGACGAATAGCTGTTTTTGTCCCTCGAGTCCTGAACCAGCGCTGGGAGCTCTGCTTGGGTTCCCAGACGCCAGAGGCGCTGAAGTTGGGATCATCTTTCCAAACTTCCCTTTTCTCTGGAATCCTGGCTCCTCAGCTCTTTGCTGACTTAGCAATTCTCTCCACGGCCTCCAAAGAATTGATCTTCTGCTTGTTATCCAGATTTTCTAGCTGTTTTCAGCAGAACAGTTAGTCTAAAAAAATAACCCACCCTTCCTGGGAGTGGAAAATCAGTCTTACTTTTGAGAGCAGAATGTGTAACCATCGTTTCCTTTATGGATGGTGCTTTTCGGTGTTGCTGTGGTTTTCCCAGGAACGCCTTTGCTATCCTCAGACCATAAAAATATTTTCCCACATTATTTCCCAAAGCATTTTTAGCTTTCCCTTTCATATTTGTCTTTAATTCGTCTAAAATTGATTTTTACTGTGGTGCCGGGGAGGGGACTGTGATGGCTCAAAAGCCTCAAGATTGAGGACGAGAATTGCATGATCACCTTTGGTTGTCACTCCTGTCAAGCTGTTAGGCCCCGCCATTTTGCAATTCTTTTGTTTTAAAAATGCTAATTCACATCCACATTCCTCTCTGGATCGCAGCGTGTTTTCTTCCTGGCTTTTGGGACAAGACCGTTCACAGAGCCCTTGTCATTGTTGCCACTCACCTGTCTTGTTGGAAGGTGTCCAGCCCAGGACCTGGCTGCATTTGTTAAATCCTGAAACTGAGGAACAATTCCTTTTGCTGTCTGTGTGGGGAAGAGCCCAGAGTGCAGTGAGCACTGGTCTGAAACGGGATCCTGTCCGAGGGGCCGGACAGAGCAGGTCGGTTATCGGAACCTAGATGAGGAATCTGCTTGAACCCGGCCGGGGCTCTGCGAAGTCGCAGCTGTTGCAAGTGGTTTTGGGGTGACACCTAGGCCTGGGGAGGGGTCAGAGCTGCAAGACAGCCGGGCGGGTGGGCCTGAGCTCCAAGTCCAAGGTCCTCGCCACGTTCAGAGGGGGCCTGGGGGCTTGGCAAGGGGCCCTTCTGCACACTTTCTCCTCTACCGTGACCAGGTTTACCCCGCAATTCCAGACGGCAGCCAGGACAGGGCTGAGGACAGCAGCTTTGGGAGGACAGGGTCAGAAGCAGGCAGTTCTGGGGGGGATGGCTGCCCAGAGGCACGTCGGGGGCCCCCTCATCGCCTCCGTCTTCAGGCAAGGGGCACCCGCAACCAGGCCAGAGCTTTCCCGTCTCCTGTGTGAGGGCTGCTGCAACCCTGGTGACTGGAGTTCACCGCATGGACTCCTGCCCCAGCTCACAGGAGGGAACAGGGTGGCACACGGCCAGTTTGTCCCAGCTGCTCACCTGGAGGACGTGGCTTAAACCTGCAGCCAGAGACAGGCCTGCCGGTCCCCACCCACCCCCGCCCCCATGGCCATAGTGGGAGCCCACCTGCGGGCAGGACTGGGTCTGGGGAGCAGACAAGAGATTCAGCAAGAGATTCAGAGTCAAGCCTGCTTCACACACCCACCCAGCAGAGAATTCTCTGAGACCTGGAGCCCAGAGCCATGGTTCCAGATCCTCCCTTCCAGGCCCTGGAGACCCGGGGATGTGAGAAGGAGCCATTGGGTGGAGGGGTCCCTGCTCTGCTCTTGGGGAGACCAAGGGGCGTGTGCGGTGGCGGAGCGGGCCGGGGAGGGGTGGGAGGGGCAGAGGCGTCGTCCTGATGCTGACAGCAGATCCACGGGCTGGAAACAAAACAGGCAGCTCGGGACGGGGAGAAAACCGTTCTCCCTACAGTGGGTTGATACCGTCCTCCTTCCTTCACGTCCACCCGGAACCTCAGAACGTGACCTTATTTGGAAATAGGGTCTTGGCGGATGTAATTAAAGTTCGGATGAGGTCACGCTGGATTAGGGAGGGTCCAATCCAATGACTGGTGTCTTTATAAGAAGAGAAACAGAGACAGACACACACGGGGCAGAAGCCACATGAGGATGGAGCGGAGCTGGAGCGAGGCATCCACCTGCCAAGGAACACCGCGGACGGCCTGCAGTCACCGGAAGCAGGAGAGAGACCTGGGGCGGACTCTACTTGGCGGCCGCAGAAGGAACCACCCCTTGCCGACGCCTTGATCTCGGCCTTCCAGCTTCTGAACGTGAGAGGGTAAAGCCCCCAGTTTGTGGCTGTTGTCTTAAGCCCCCAGTTTGTGGTAGTTTGTTACGGCTGCTCTGGGAAGCGAGTACACCCCCAACTGACCCTCACCATCCCATCTGCACAGGTCACCTGGACTCCTGAGGTCAGCGGCGGGGAGCGTGGACTTGGACTCCTCAGGGATTAGTGAGGCCAGGTTGCTGGGACAAGTTGAGAGACCCCAAGGAAACGCTGGGCTCTGGGCAGCAAAGGGCGGTCAGCGTGGCCTGGGCTGACCACCCACTGGATGGCCGGCTTCTAGATGAGAGCATCCCCTGCTCCAGAGTTTCCTGCAATGAGATCAACCTCAGAAACCCCAGAGAGAAGGGGAAATTGCTCTGAAATGTTGGGGTCCCGTCCCTTGAGCAGTGAAAAGCGGGGAGAGAACGGGGTGTGTGACATTGCCTCTGGTGGTTCTGGCGACCCAAAGTTTTTCTGAGGTGGTCAGGGTCCTGGCCTTAACTGAGGGGTCGTGAAATAGCAGCAGCCCAACAGCAAACTAAAACTGCCTGAATCACAGGTGGAGGGAAAACATCAACGCGGTCGTCTCTAGGGAGGAGAATTTGTTTTCTCTATTACTTTTCTGTATTTTCTAAATTTTCTGTAATGATGACCTGTCTCTTTGAAAATGAAAAAAGAAATTCCTTTGTAAAGGGTCTTGGCTAATAGGAATGAACACTGACTTGCAGGTCACAAGTACCCACAATTATAGGAATGGGACAATGACCTGGCAGCCTTCTGATGTAGAGGATGATTTCCTGCCCATTGCCAGACATAACTGAGCGGCCTGTGGGCAGGATGCAATTATTTGCTGTTTGGAAACCAGTGATTCATGATTTTAGATCAGCAGTTCTCAAAAAAGTTCTCAGCTGATCTTTAGATCACGTCAGGACCCTTTCCATGTGTTTGGGCTCTATCTACAGTATTTACAGCATTAGCAATTAGAGTAGAAAAACTTTTAAATATTTACTTGTCAATTCATTAAAAATTAACCAGAGCAAGCTCACTACATGTCATGACAAATAGTACTTTTGATGAAAAATAGCTATAGTTTCCAAAAGAAAAACAAGGGAGGAAAGGGGCTTTGAAATTTTTTTTTTTGGCAGATCTCTTTAGCGTGTGGCTTTAATACAAGATGGCTGAATTTTTCTGCTTCTGCACTCAATCTGTTGTTTTATATTATCTGGGTTGGAGTATAAGAAGAAAAGCCGGCCTCACACAGGTATGTAATTGGAAAAGAGAGGAGCATTTTATCAGCATTTTCCAGATAGTTATAGACATTGTTCTTTGATACCGCTCTAACTTGACAGTTTCTTGAAATTAGTTACAATGTGGATTCTGACAGCCTTCCCAGCTTCCCCTCCATCCCACCCCGCCCCATTCTAACACAGTGGGAGGCCAAGGGCAGTGGAACTGGTCCGTGGGATGCTGCGCTCTGATGAAACAAGGCAGTGGGAGCAGCTGGGGAGCCCCAGGCTACCGACTTGAATCCCTAGTGAGATAGCAGGGCAGCCTAGCGAAGCAAGGGCAAGGTGAACTAGGGACCGAGCTGCAAGTGGACAACGCCACAGGTGACATTCGTGCTCCTTGCTTGGAGAGAATGCTCGAAACCTGGCCTTGGAGGCCAGGAAGGCGGGCAGGACTGGGACCCAGGGGCCATCTCAAGTGAGTGGGAGCGGCCCTCCCTCTGCAAGGCCATCAGCATTGCCCAGTGGGGCAGGGGTCTCTGGAGACTCCAGAGTGACCTGTGGGGATGGGGTAACAGGTGAGGAGGGAGCTCATAGGCCCCATGGTGTCTGTGCCTGAGGACGTGGACACCCGTCCCCGGGGACGGGGCAGGAGGAGCCTGAGCACCAGGCTGCCTTCCTCCAAGCCCTCCCGCTCTCCCGGCTAGACTCCCGGTCACCTGAGGACAGAGAGTCTTGGGGTCCTGTTCCCCGGCCCTGCCAGGGGGGCCACGTCAGCATCTGTCGAAAAGAGGTATGAACAGACAGGTAAGTGACTCTTGAACGCATTAGGAGCTTGGGTGCTGGGAGGGCTGGCGGGACAAGGCCAGCCAGGGTCTGGGGCTACCCGGCGGGGGCTCCTTAGCCTCGTCTGAAGGCACTAAGGCCCCTGGGATCTATGTGCTGTCTCCTGGCTGCCTCTGCTCACCCTCTTATTTAGAAAAAGGTAGAATATGGACGTGGCAGAAAGTAAGAAGGAAGGAAGGAAGGGAGGGAGGGAGGAAGGAATTAGACTAGGAAACTGGCAGGCAAACACTGCCCGGGCCCCTCCTCCGCCCCTTTCAGCCCCGACCTCCAGGGAGGCCTTTGCTGTCAAGAGCTCCTGAGCGTCTCTCAGAACAGGAGGGAGTTTTCGGCCAGTGCACTTGTGTGTTGATATATTGATACATACATATATTGATACATATAAACATTTCGAGCTTTTCGAAATTGATCTTGTGGGCCCTTCCTGAGCATGTTCTGCATCTGGGCAGGTTTCCCAGTAGCACATGATGCTCTGAAGACCTGCACCAGAGGCATCATCATTTATTAAAGCAAACCCTTGGGAGAACAATTTCAGGATGGAGTTTGCATGACAATAACATAGAGATAATGACATGCAATGTTGAATCCATGGTGTGAATCTCTCAGCCTTCTTCTCCTAAGAGGTTTTGGTGGCAAAGGGCAGGTGCACTGTGGGTTTGGGTTTGGCCACATTGTTGGAACGTCCCTCCCAGAGGCTGTGCTCACAGGCTGTTCCTGTGGCCTCAGGGCCCAATCATCAGCTGGTCCACTCTGCCTGGAGCACCGATGGTGCATCCTCACCCTGACCGTGTCTCTGTGTAAAGCTGAGCAGTTTTTCCACATTTACTGTCGCTGGGCTGAATTTCAATTCCCCCCCTTTTTTCTTCTGGACTGAGAAAGCCTTCGGGGGCAAGGCAATTTAATTAAGTTAACTGGAGTGCCCAAAGACACAGCTTTCTGGGATCCAGAGCTGAGGGGCGTGTTCTTGGCAGGATCCCCTGCCCCCAGCCCCACTGTGTTCACGAAATTTCCTGGATGAGGCCCAGCAATCAATTAGCTCATCTGGAACGAAGGTCCTTGGGGTCACGGGCCAGCGTCGGGGCCCTGACCCCGTGGCAGATGCCCCCTCCTTCCCTGGGGAGCACAGCCCCTCGTCGGTCCCCAGCGGGCTGCCCTGCAGGCTGCCCCCCAGCTCCCAGGGTCCTGCCTTCCTGGCTGTCACCTGCCAAGTTCTCATGAGGCCTCCTTTCTCCTGATGACCCCCTGCACGGGCAGGACCTGTGACGGGCAGCCCGACGCGGTGCCCGCTGACCAGGCCAGTTGGACCCCCCATTCTCGTGGCAGCTGCTTTATTCCACTTGAGTAGAAGCGACCCAACAGAACACAGAGTCTTGGGCCTCCTGAGAGGAAAGTTTTTATGACAGGAGATCGCGTTCATTGGACGGCTACCGCCAGGCATCCGCTAAAGACTTAACCTGTGTGACATTCTTTAAAGATGGCAAAGCCACTAGGAGGAGGTGACGTCAGCCCCACCCTGCAGGATGAAGCCAGGATGGATGAGGCATCTGGGCCACAGAAGGAGGCTTTGGCACAGATAGCGCTGTTGCGATCTGTTGGGAAGGGGGTGCTGGCGGGCACAGAGCAGGACAGGGCATGGGCGCTGGGAAGTGCCCCCACTGCAGACTGGATTCCAGCAGGAGAGGGGCACTTTCCCTGTGGGCCAAGCCCCCCTCTTCCTGGAATCATCAGAGGCAGCTCCTTCAGGTGGGCCTTTGGGACAGGAGGCGGGAGAAACATTGTCGGGCCACCTCCTCAGTGTGAGCACCTGGGCTCTGTCCTCTGCACTGGGCACCCATGGATGGTTCTAGAAGGCAAGGGATGCTCTTTTCACTGGCCTGGGGATGTGGGTGCTGCCCCAGCAGTGAGACCCTAACCTGAGCTCTTGCGGGGCACGGCCCACCCAGGCCCTCCCTGCTCCCCTGGCAGGGCAGCCCTGAACAAACCTTTTCAACCAGTGGGACACCAGAGGAGCCCTGCAGGATGGCAGTCTGGCCCCATCTCATGAATATGCATCAGCCAGGCCGGTTCTCTGGGTCCTCCCCGCTCTCCTTTTCGCGCTACCCCCACCCCCACCCCCACCAGAGACGGCACTTATCTCTGCCGGTGAATAGGGTGCTATTGTGGGCAGGGTTCCAGAATTTTAATGACTTGCAAAATATAGTTAATTATGTAGAAAGACATCTTCTGCACTTTTTCATGTAAATGAGACAAATTAATTGGCGTTCAGTAGCTGTGAGAAGGCGCCGTCCCAGGAGGGGCGGAGGGAGTCCTTTGCGATTCTGAAGTAGGTGCCTGCCAGAGAGCAAGGTGAAAAGCAGAAACAGAGAAGGGTAATTTCTGATCCATCCAATTAATCCCAGCACCGGCCGCTCGGGTTGTAACCCAAACCGTGAGAAAGCGCCGCCCGCGGGTTCTCGCCGCTGTGCTGCCACTGAGAAACCAGGGAACCTGGGGCTGATCACCCTCCCTCAGCGCCCCCCCCCACGCCCCCGGTCCTTGGCCAAGTTCCCGAAAGTGGCCCTAGGGGTGGTGACAGTCTGGCCACTGTGGGGGGATGGGCAGTGTCCACACTGGCTCCAAATCAGTCAGAACATTTGAGTCAAAAAAATCCACCACGTCAAAGGACTGGAATAAATGTTTCTCCAAAGAAGATGCACAAATGGCCAAGAATGGAAGCATGCTCGACATTTTCAGTCATGAGGGAAACACAAATCAAAACCACAGTGAGATGGCGCCTCACACCCACTAGGACAGCTACTATCAAAAAATCCCAGAGATAACAAGCGTTGGTGAAGTTGTGGAGAAGCTGGCAGACTCCTACGTAGCTGGTGGGGAGGTAAGATGGTGCAGCCACTGTAGAAAACGGTTTGGCAGTTTCTCAAAAGGTGAAACGTAAAGTTACCGTATGATCCAGCAGTTCTGCTTGCGGGCATACCCCCAAGAGAACTGAAAGCAGGATCTCGAAGAGAAGCTTGCAGCCCTGTTTGCAGCAGCATGACTCACAGTAGCCAATAGGTGGAAGCAGCCCTGGTGTCCACCGACTGCTGACTGAGTAAAGAAGATGTGGACTATCTGTGCAGTGGAGTATTATTCACCCTAGGTAATGAAGTTCTGACAGGGGCTGCAACACAGATGAACTCTGAGGACGTTAAGTGAAATAAGCCAGACACAGAAGGACAGGTACTGTATGATTCCATTTACGTGAGGTGCCTGGAATAGTCAAGTTCGTAGAGACAGAAGGTAAGTTAGAAGGTACCAGGGCCTGGGGCAGTGGTGTTTCTGTTTAACGGGCACACGGTTTCTGCTGGGGATGAGGAGAAAGTTTTAGCTGTAGTTAGTGGTGGTGTTTGCACAACACTGTGAAAGTATTTGATGCCACTGAACTGTACAATTATGTGTGCAATCGTTATTTCAAAAAATCTGCCCCTTAGCATTTGCTGAGACCCCCTTGTCCAAGCCTCTGCCCAGCTGTGCAGGTGAGAGGTGGGAGGAAGAAATGAAGACCACTTCAGGCTTCTCGTCTGAGTTCCCTGTGGGCCTCTGTCCAGGGCAACTGGGCGGGTGTGGGCAGCCAGGAGCAGCCCCTCCTCCTCTCTGCTTCCAGAAGCCACCAAGGGTCACTTTACCACACTCCCAGCCCCCAGTCACACCAGATCTGCCCCACTTGGCTCATCTTTCTGAAGCCCCCGGGGCTTGCCCAGCCTGGGTGGGGATGCCACGGCCCCCAGAGGCCCCTGCTCTCCCTGGGAAACGCCGTGGGAGAGCCAGCCGACAATGGGCTTCTATCTCCGGGGAGAAACCAGACCCGGCTCGGCTCAGAAGCCCCCAGCACCACATTCTTATCAGGCCGGACTCCTCAGCGAGTTCCACTTAGGAGGAAACCCGACCTACCCACGGCTGTCGGAGTCCCCCAGGCTTTGAAAATGAGAATGCGTGACCGGGACCAGCCTCCCAAAGCCTGGCGGGCAGTGTGGCTCCCTGGATCTTTCCAGAAAGCTTCCTGAAGCCCCCGGGGAGGGAGGTGAGGAAGGGGTGCGGCCCTGGGGATCTGTGTCGGTCCTTGGAGACGCCACTGCCTGGCCCGGGCACAGGGCGCCTGCCGCAGTCTCTGGATCCTAGCCAGAGCCTCGGAGACAGTGCGTGTTCCCGAGCAGCGGGCCTCACTGCCACGCAGAATCGCAGACCAGAGCCCTGGACAGACGCCCCTGCCGGCAGCTCGGCAGCCACGTGGAGGAATGCAAAAACGACCTCATTTCCCAAAGTTGCTGTCTGTGTACCTGCCCCATGTGCAGAGCGCTCGCCTAGCCAAGGCCCTTGCAGCTGGACACAGGGCCCTCCCCGAGGGCACGGTGGCTCCTTCCCCAGGGATTGCCTTCGTGCCTGGGTCCCAGAATAGACCACCGGACACTAAGGCCAGACTTGCTCAGGACAGCCTGGCTCCAGCTTCAAAGCTCAGGCCGCTGGGGACAGAGCTGACCAGGGCCTCCGTGGGCACAGCCCCACAACTCAGGGCCACCCGTGACTCAATATGGGCTGCCCTGGCCCTTTCCGGGAGGAGCCAGTGCCCCTCGTGTGGTGCCTGCCTCCCTGGGCAGCTGGGCAGCTGAGATGCAGTGGCGGGGAGGTCTCCCCAACTGGCCGCAGCTGCCTCTGGGCACTGCAGCCCTGGAGGCTCCAGCTGTCTCCCAGCACGGCCTGCTCGGGGGGCCAGAAGGACAGACTCTCGGAAAGGGTCTCCTCCTCCTCTCTCCTTCCTTGCAAAGGCCAAGACTCACACCACAGCCCTGCAGGCCTGACCACCCAGAGCCCTGCAGGATGGAGGCCTGCCGGGGCCGGAGTCGCCCGCCCAGACCAAAGGGCCCAGCGTCACAGCTGCTTTGCCACACTGAGAGTTTTGCAGGTCTAGACAGGGATTAGCCATAATTGCACTAATTTCCTTTTGCATGATGCTCCGGGCGTGAAATCATGCAATGCAGAAGTCACAAGTAGACCCAAATAAGGGACATTCACGTAGATGGAAGATGCTGGAAAGAAGTGCGGTTTCTGGAAGCCCTTGGGGCTGTGGGAACTCAGGGAAACGTGAGCTTGGCTAGGACGGGCCGAGGCCCAGCTTCCACCTAAGGGGCTTGTGGGGGCCTCTTGCCCTTCCTCTTCCATTAATTGTGGCCACAAATCCAAAGGGGTTTAAATTTTGGTCAACCTACAAAGTATCCCTCTCTGCTAAGAGTTAGATTACGCTGGTTAAGAACAGTTCCCACCATAACTGATTACCTTCTGTGTGTTAATTAAATGACAACTCACGGTAGTTCAAAAAAAAGCCATCTTGAAAGAGGAGCTGCCACAGACCTGCAGCTCCAGCCCTGGGCTCCCGGCCCCTCCTGGAGGTTCCGTTTGGTCCCCCGTAGGAGCATCTGGTCCTGGACATGGATGCGAAGCCTTGCGCCTCCCTGGGCAGACCGTGGCCTGTATCTGCATGGGGCCAGGGGCCCTTTTGAGGCCTGGCCTGGGTCCCTTCATCTTGGGGTCCTCAGCAGTCCAGCCCCTGGAGGCACCCAGAAAATGAGAGAGGGAGGGAGGGGGAGAGAGAGAGAGAGAGACCGCGAGCTGGCCGAGGACCGCGCCTGGCGGCTGCTGGGCACTCAGCCCTCTGCTCCTGAGGCTGGCGTGGCCTCTGGGAAGTCTGTCCCTCTGCTGCCCGGGCCCGTTTCCTCCTCCGTGAATGACGACTAAGGGCTGGGGCAGGACGGGGTCTGCAGGAGGGAGCCTGTCCCGCCCCTCCCCTCCCTGAGGGGCTAGGGGTATTAGGGCATGGAAAGCAACCAGTCCTGGCTGAAAATGTACTCCCTCACCCCACTTTCTTTAAATAAAAAAGGTTTTGAATGACCAGGCACTGGATGGAGAATTGTGCCGTTGAGACAGATGACTTTCAGGGGACCGTTTCTACTTGGTGGCACGATGAACCCTCCGCTCAGAGCTGCCTCTTTCTGTCGGGAGGCCCCTGTGAGCTGGGGCCCAGGGGTGCGGCCGTATCTCTCAGCAGGTGAGATGCCTTCCGGATCATGGCAAGGGACTTCTGTGGGAATGAGTGGAAACCAACTGAAACTGGCTCAAAGGAAAGGGAAGTGGGCAGTAGAGGATGCAAGGCGAGGGTCTGCAGGTTTGAAAGGAAGAGATTTCCCTTCTGAGCTGAAAGGTATTTCAGTCCTAGAACAATGACACAGCCACAAGGGAAAGTCGCCCAGGAGCCTTTGGCCTGCAGGGGGTCTGAGCAGCACGCCTGCCTCCCCTCCTCCGCACAGGGCCAACAGGTGGGCCACGCGGGGCGGCCCTGGCCGGGGTAGGCCCCTGGTGAAATGGCCAAACGGGAGCACCGACCCGCCTCCAAGGCTTCAAGGTGGGCGATCAGAACGCAGGGGCAGCATGGAAGCCGCCTCGAAAGGGTGGCCGATGAGGATCCCGCAGCCCAGGATGAGACCCGCTGTCAGGCAAGAACCCACTCCCAGCGCCAGGCCTGCAGGCTCGGGGACACCCCAGCAGAGGGACGGTCACTCACTGCAAACAAGGATCAACACAGACGAGCACAGAAGGACGAAACCCACGGCGGTCTCGCTGGCCCTCCCAGCGCTGCTCTTAGAGTAAAGCATCCGTACGAGGAGCGTTTCCTCACTTTGGTGCATCTACATGCGCCTAAGGATGTCTGCACACAAGTGTGCTCTTAGTTGTGCATCAGTAGTTACACCTCACGTGTGTGTTGGCTGTTTCCGAGTAATAAACGTCTTAGAGATCTCACCTGTGCTCCGTGGCACAGAGACGTCGTTCATCCTAGGCAGATGGTGACATATGTGTGTCTTCGTCGGCTGGGAGGCCCTGATGGGAACTGTGTCCACTTACATCCGTGAACTCCTCTGACACAAGCTCTGTCCAGGTTGCTGCTCCCGGGATGGGGACTTTGCTATGCTCACAGCTGTGTCCCCAGTGCCAAGGCCGTAAGCTTTGTTCTGACCCGTGAACGCCTGTCCGCAAACCTGTGTCATCAGCCGTCTATACTTCGGCCAACCCCGCGGCCAGGACGGCGGCTCTGGGGCTTCGCCCGCACTGGCCAGGTCCCTGGGAGGCTCACGTCTTGCCGAGTGTCTCCCGGGCACTGGCCTTCCTCTTCTTTGAGCCGTCTCCCCCGACCCCGTTCCTCTCTCTTCCTTCTGAGGACTTGCCTCACTGCTTGGAGGTCTGTACCTCCTGGAGGCTGATCTTTTGTGTTTGATCTGTCACAGATGTTTCCTCACCCGCCCCATCGCCTGCCTTTTCACCTGAAATATTCCCTGTGGATATTTCTCAGCTCTGAGGTTGTTAATATTCATGAAGCTGCAGTCAGTCAGTGTTTCCTCAGAGTCTCTGGGCCTCAGGGCTTGCGGCAGTGGGTCACCTGCACCCAAGGTCATAGGCATCTCCTGAGAGGTCGCCTGTGCCCTCGGCGTGTGCCCTGGTGGAAGGTCCTGGGCTTGGCAGGGGCATCCCTGCCCTTACCTCTCCTGGTCCGGGAGCCCCTTCGCCCTCACTTCCTCTCTGCTCCCTCCTCCCCCCGCCTCGGACCAGCACCCAGATGGCCTCAGGCGCTTCCAGACACAACCCTGCAGAGGGAAGGGCGGCCTGGAGCCCACGTCATTCATTCATTCATTCATTCATTCATTCATGGAGTCGCTCCTCAGTTCCAAGTCGCACCACGTGGTGAGGCTCTGTTCCCAGCCATAATTCTCACCCGAGCTCTTTATACCATGAAATGAGGTGTCTCTAATCCTGGCCCCGGGCCTGACACACTGTCTGCGTGAGGAAGACCAAGTTCCCACCCCCAGGGCAGGCTCTGAGCAGCTGAGGACGGCACACTGGGTTCCCTGAGTTTCTTGTCTGACCTCAGAGAAGCCAGCGATGGACCCTGGGGAGACGGGCTCCCGGAGGAAGCCCCTCCCTCAGCTTGATGCCTACAGGTCAGACGGGGAGGACAGGGCCTGGAAGAGTCGGGAGGGCCTGTCGCTCGCCCTGGAGCACTGGCCTGGAAGCCCACCCTCTTTGGGGCCCCTGGCGAGGAAGGGGGGTGGATCAGGCCGCTGGTCCCCGGCCTGGGCCCACCCAGGAGGGACACTCTGCCTGGGGCAGCTCCTGTGTGCAGCCATTCTACAGAGCTTGCTGGACCCAGGACACGGGGCCTTCGGATTACCAGCCAGGTCACCCTGAAACACCTGCCTGGACTGAGATGCCCTGGAGGCCCCCAGCTCACAAGAGCCAGGCAGGCGTGTGAGGCTCCGGGAGGGCCCGGGACTCGGGCTGCACACATCACTTCCTGGACCTGAGGTCCCGGTGCCTGCGAGGCAGCCCCTGCCCCACGCAGCCCCCTACTCAGCCCTCAGTTCCTAGAGGACAGACCTCGGTCCTACGAGCTTCAGCCCTGGGGTCCCCTCCGACCCGCCGCACCCTGACCCACTTGAGTGAAGGTTCTCTGGTCACCAGGGCACGGCTGCCTGCTTCCTCCTGGGAGCCCCGCACGGGAGGGTCTCAGCTCCACCCACCCAGCCTCGGAGCGGCTCCGTCCTGTGTAGGACACTTGCCACGGAACCACTCACAGGATTAAAATGAACTTTTCTGGAAGCATAAAAACACTGGAACGCCAAAGCCAAGGTGATTCATCACCTAATTAAGAAAATACTCTTCACTGACAGAAAGCAAGTTGGCTAAATTATACAAGTTTAATCAGAGCACATAACTTTCTTGTGTGTCCATGTAATTAATACCGACCAGGCAGTGTGGGGAGATGTGCCGTTTCTAGCCTTTGGAAGGAACTGCTGACCCTTCATTGGGGGCTTGAAATAAAAATCAATGCTTCAGCTTAAACAACTGGTCAACTAGAAAAAATTCCCTGGATTTGTGGATTCTATAATGAGTTAGTCCTTAAAGTAAAAGAAGCCCTGCCCAGCAGGGTCTGCAAAACCCAGGCTGGGTTAGGGAGGACGGGTCCCGCGGCTGAGCCTGGGCCGAAGCGGGGCTTGATTCCCACTCTGAAATCCCCGTCAACTTTCTTTTTCCAGCTTTATTGAGGTATAATTGATAATTTAAAAAACTATATACATTTAAAGTGTACAACGTCATGACCTGATACATGTACAAATGCTGTGAAATGATCTCACCACAATCAGGATAAGTAACACTCCATCACCTCCCATAGTTACCATTTTCTTTCTCTTTCTCTCTCTCTCTCCTTCCCTCCTTCCTTCTTTCTGTTACTGAGTCCAAGCTCATTCTGCTTGCCACACGACAGGCCAGTAAATCAGGAGACAAGGTGTTGGGACAAGGAATAGCGACTTTATTTGGAAAGCCAGCAGACCAAGAAGATGGTGGGCTAGTGTCCCAAAGAACCATCTTACCGAGTTAGAATTCAGGTTCTTTTATACTAAAAGGGGAGGGGGCGTGGCTGGTTGTTGCAGACTTCTTGGTGTCGGAACCCTTTGTTCTTGCAGCTGCCCATGTAGGTCAGGTCGTGATGTACCTGTAAACCTCCAAGATAAGTGTTATTCTCTGTTCTGCAACTTTTTATCTCTATATGAATAAAAGTGTTATACCTTTAAAGGTCAGAGCCTTGAGAATGGGCAATCCTGTATATTTCAGGCTATAGGCAGCATTCTTAACTTGTAACAGAAGCAGGAGAATACAAAGGTTAAAGTAAAAGAAGAAACTGATCCAATATGGAGTTAGTCCAAATTACACTTTCTTCTTTCCTTTCCTATTTTTTTTTTTTTGTGGTGATAACACTTCAGATCTACCCTCTCAGCAAATTCCAAGTATGCAATATTGTTAACTGTAGTCGCATTGCTATGCATTAGATTAACCAAAACTCTGTACCCTTTACAGGACATCTCCTCATCTCCCCTTCTCCCAGCCCCTGGCAACACCATTCTACTCTCTGCTTCTAGGGGTTAGACTGTTTCAGTTTCCACATGTAAGTGAGATCATGCAGTGTCTGTCCTTTAGTGTTTTATGTGACTTATTTCGCTTACCATAATGTCTTCCAGGTCCATCCATGCTGTCGCAAATGGCAGGATGACCTTGTTTTTTAAGCCCAGGTAATATTCCATTGTCTAAACATAGCACATGTTCTTCATCCATTCATCCGTCCCAGGTTCACTGCAGCATTACTCACACCAGCCAAGATATAGAAACGACCAAATGTCCCTGGTCATCTCGACTTCTATCGTCCACTTCTGACACGTCCAGCTCATGCCCTCCTTTCTACTCTGACCACCTTGGTGCTTTCGGGCCTCCCCGCCTCCAGTGGGCCTCCTACAAGTTCTTCCTGCTGCCAAGGAGGCTCTCGCAGACCTGGGGACACAAGTCACCTCCCGCTCAGGTGGTTTTGCAGCCCCCATGGCTTTGGTCTGGGAGGGGAGCCTTCCCCAAACACCTGGCCATGTTGGCTCTGGGCAGTGTTGGTTGGGAGGCGATGCAGGCTGGGTGGGGGCAGAAGGGAGAGGCTGTGGCTGGACCAGGGCTGGATCCGGAAGCTCAAGGCTGATTTCCTCCAGTCTGGCCACCACTCGGTGTTAACCCAAGCAATGGGACCTCTTCCAAACAAATGCACCCCTCAAAGCTGAGGGGCTGGAACCCTCCAGGGTGGCCTGGGCACGCCCAACCAGGAGACTCCCCATTGTCAACCGGAAGTCCTTTTGCTCAGGTTAGATTCTTTCCTTCCAAGTGGCATGTCAAGTAGGGTTTTCAATCACTGGACTGCAGCCAAGCTCAAAACATATTTCACTGAGCTTTTCGAAAATGACACTGTCAGCCTGCCACCCCCGGCCCCCCGCCCATAAATGGGCCAGCAGGAACCCTGCAGGGGAGACTCCTGCACGCAGGCCTGGAGGCAAAGAGCCGTACAGGACCTGGGGCTGCCAGCGGGGGTGGGGTACGTGCCCACGTACAAGCTGGAGGCTCCTCTCGTGAGCATGTCAGATCCTTCAGGGCTTACTTCCCCCTCTCTCCTTCTGCTTCTCCCTCTCCGTGGGCACCATAACCACCGAACAGCCCCCTGCCCCACCCTAGACTCAGGCCAGACCCGCCGGAGCCTTGACGAGGTGAGGCTCCTGGGTCGTCCCCTCCACGCCAACGCAGCTCTGTTCCTGTGGTTGAATAAGTGCTGGGCACACAGTGTATTCCAGGCCACAGACAGATGTCGCGTTCTGCAAGCAGAACGGTAGGGTTTGCTGCTGCTGCTGTTTCAGGTTCAGAAGGATCAGCCCATTCTTTTTAAAAAGGGGAATTTAATAGAGTCCCTGTTTGAGTATAAATCAGTTGTTGTTGTTTTTTTTCAATTGTTGGTAAGCTTTTCATTTTAAGTTTCTGAAGTGAATCATACACACAAGAAAGCACACAGGGCAGAGGTGTTCGGCTTAATGGATGTTCACCCAGTGAACACATCCAGTTCATCAGCACCCAAGTCACGATATGGAGCATTTTTCCAGCATCGTGGAAGGCTCCCTCCACCTCCTAAAGTAACCCCATTCCCAGAGAGGAGTCTGCCTGTTTTAAAACTTCTTATACATGGAATAACACGGGATGTACCATTTTGTGTGAGGTTTCTCCTGTACAGCACAGTGTTTGTAAGGTTTATGCTTGCTGTGTGGAGCGGTAGTCTGATTTTTCATTGCTGTATAATATTCCAGTGCACGAATAGATGGACCCGGGTGACCACCACTCGTGGCTTTACGATTCCTGATGCTCATACACTGTCAACAGCCTCCTGATGCCTATACATATGCATTTGTATTGGGAGTATTTATATCCATCCATCCATCCATACATACATACATACATACGCATGAAATTGCTGAGTCATGCAATATGCAAATCCCAGCTGTAAGTAGATGCTTCCAAACTGTTTTCCAAAGCAGTGTTGATGACTTAGGCTCCTGTCACTATTGTACGAGGACTCTGATTGCTCGACATCTCCACATGGGCTATGTTTGTTTGGTCGTTTCAGCCGTTCTTCGGGTGTGTGGTTTGAATTTGCTCTTCCCTGTGGGGTGTGAGGCCAGGTGCCCTTCCATATGCATTTGAACCCCTTGAAAACCCCTGGTTCTCAAAACCACCTCCTCGAGCCTTTTGCCCACTTTTCCATTCACTTGTCTCTCTTTTTCTGATCTTGAGCCCTTTTTCCACTCTGGCTGTGAAACTTTTGTCAGATCTATGTGTTGTCAATATCTAAGTTGAGTCTGCACTTTGATTTTCACCCTCATTGTTGTCTTTTGATGAAATAAAATGTGGTGTTTGAAAGTAACCTCAATAGCTGAATCATGGGGGGATCTTCTGAGAATTGCTGGCAGCACAGGAGAGGGAGCGAGGGCTCTGCACCCACTCTGTCTGCTCTGGGGGTTTGGGTGCTGCCACCTGGGGTGATGCAGGGATGAGGTCAGACCTGGCCTGAGCAGGTGGTGCAGAGCCATCCCTGGCCGGATCTCTGGGGCGGGAGAAGGAAACCATGCCCACAGGAGCCTCTGCAAGGAGGGCATCGGAGTGCTGGGCTCACTGCGGCTGGTCCTGTGACCCTGGGGAGTCACCCCTCCCTTGGCACCTGTGAAGCCAAGGTGTTGCTGTGGAAGACCTCTGAGTACCTCTTGGATCCCTGCCCATGCTTGGTGGGTCTTACTTCCTTAGCCGTCTCTCCAGCCTGGACAGCGAAGCTTGGGGATCCCGGCTGCCTGGGGCTGACTCCAGCCCCACCTCTTGCTGGCTGTGCAGGCTGGATCCAGCCACTGGTCTCTCTGTGCCCTGCTGCTCTGGGCTGTAGCATGGAGGGGACAAGAGGCCAGCCCAAGGCTGTGGGTGTTCACCCCGGCAGCCAGGGGCCGTGTCATCAGGGGCCGAGAGCCACTTTGCTGGGGCCGACCTCCAGCTCTCTATTGCCTGCTGTATGTCCTCAGGCAGGTTACTCAGCTCTCTGGACCTCAGCCTTCTCACCTGTAAAATGCAGGTAACAATCACACCATCGTCAGTGAGGTAATAGACAGAAGGCGCTCATCATGGCTTGGTGAGTGTCACTGGTTCACTCCGATCCATCAGGTTGAGATCAACACTTCTTACTAAGGACTTAAAAACCAAGTCTGATTTCATCAAATGCTGTTGTATGTCTTTCAAGATACAAAACTGAGAAACAAAAACCCAACACAGCAAAAATAAATAAATTAATTAATAACTCTTACCCCCAACATCTTCTAAAAAAAAAAAAGGTACAAAACTGGAAACCCCATGTTCACCACAAATATTCAACATTCATTATTCAATATTCAATGGATATTTGTTGAATAAAAACTTAATAGTTAGGATTTGACTACAAGTAACAGAAAAACAGACAGTGGCTTATATAAAAAAGAGTTACATTTGTCTTGTGAAAATAAGACAAAATATAAATATTTTAAATATATAATAAGATACATAATAATAGATTATTAATATAATATTTAAGGATATTTAAAGATAAATATAAAAATAAGACAGAAAATAAGATGGAGTGAGGCTGCCCATGGTTGATTCCACAGTACCATCAAGGGCCCTGGTTCCTTCTGTCTTATACCTCCACTAGATTTTGCATGTGGCATTTGTCCTCATTGTTACAATGTGGTTGCTGCACCTCCAGGCATCATCTCTGAAGTCCAGGAAGGCAAAGGCAAAAGGAGTAAGTTGTTCTTTGTTATCGGGAAAATAAAAGTTTTCTTTGGAAGCCTCATCCAGAAGGGTTTCTGCTTAGATCTCATTTGCAGGAATCTCTCAAAAAGCTGCCATTTACTAGAAGGAGTCTGGGAAGGTAAGAGGTGAGGGTGGGGCTTGGGGCTGCCATGATCTTTTCACATGATGATTTATGGTAACAAATATCACTCAGGATTATTATAACTTGTTCAGAGTGCATAATTATTTTAATAATCTGCAGAATTTTAAATTTTTATATTTCTTCAGAAGGGAAATATGTTTTTTGTGTTCTGGTATCACAAGTACTTTTTTTTTCTTTTCTTTTTTTTGTGGTACGCAGGCCTCTCAGTTTTGTGGCCTCTCTCATTGCGGAGCACAGGTTCCCGACGTGCAGGGTCAGCGGCCATGGCTCACAGGCCCAGCCGCTCCGCGGCATGTGGGATCTTCCTGGACCGGGGCACGAACCCGTGTCCCCTGCATTGGCAGGCGGACTCTCAACCACTGTGCCACCAGGGAAGCCCCACAAGTACTTTCAATTTGAAATCACAGACATATCTGTAACTGAATACAGAGTCTTTTGGGGGAATTTTTTAAATAACTCAATATTTTAAGGTTTTCCATCTTTATGGCTGTCTTATCTCTTCAGTAGTCATTTTTGGTAGTTTATATTTTCCTAGAAAATCATTTAGTTTATGGATATTGTAAGATTTCTTTCTACAGAGTTATATACAACATTCTCCTAGAATTAAAAAAAAAATCTTTTCTGCATCTGGTTAAGCCTTTCCTGACAGTATACATTTATGGTTTCTGTCTTTTTTCTTTACTTACCAGTCTTGCTAAAGTTTTATCTCTTTTATTTTCTATTCTGTTTTTGCTAAAGTTTTATCTCTTTTATTTTCTATTCTGTTCGGTTTTAAAACATCTGCTCTTGAATTTGTGTATCAATTCTACCCATTTATCTTCAGTTTCTCTTTTAGTAATATCTGCTTTTACTTTTACTGCTTACATTCTCTGGATTTCTCATTATTTATTTAGCTGCTATCCTTACGCTTAATATTTAGTTAATTTTACTTCTTTCTTTCTAATTACATCCTCAGCCTCATCTCATAAGTTTTGGCCTGTGGCCTTGTGGCTCTCATGACTTTATCAGTTTTGTTATGATTTTTTATTTCTTCTTTGAGCAAAGAGTTATGGGTTTTTCAGAGCTCCCAAATGGTTTGATATTCTTCTGTTTTCCTCTTTTTGTGATCAATTTCTAATTTTATTTGTCAGAGAACCTGGCCTGAATGATTTCAACATTTAAAAAAATTTAATTTTTAAGATGTTCTCTTTGATCCAGGATCTGAGTTAATGCCCCAGACGAACTCTCCCAGGTAGATGTAATTAAACGATTCACAGATGTTTGAAAAAATCTGTCTGATGTGTTTGTGGGGCGTACAGTTGGAGCCACCCACTGAGCCAACCGTATTTAATCACAGCACCATACTAAAACATTTCCTTCATTGTTTTACCTACTTTTGGCCTCTCCAAGGCTGACCGCCTCCAAGCTCTCTATGTCCCTGCGTCTGACTTGGGCTCACAGGACGCCGGGGTGGGGAGGTGACGGGGAGGAGGGCCGGAGAGCTACCTCTGGCAAGAGAGGGATGCCGCTAAAATTCAGCCTCCGTGTGTCCAAAACAGAAAGAGGAATTGTGAGGGATGTGTCGGGAAGATGAAGTCAGAGCCTGTGATGGTAAATTGCACAGTAACATACAGGGCACATAGCAAGTGTCGACGACTTGTTGAATTCCAATTTGAACATGAAGAAAAGCTTTTGAGGCCCTTTTACACATTTCCAGGTGGTCTTGTACTTTTTTCATGTGGTAATACTTGCACCCCTGTCCTTTTCTTATTGTGCTTCTAGCTGGCTCACAGCTCCATGCTGCTCTGTGTAGGTAGGAAGACCCACGGGACACAGCTTGGTGCGCCCGCAGGGAGGGCTGTGCCGTGGATTCCCCACTGGGGCTGGCTCACCTGTGCTCTGCAGGTTCAACATGGTCCTGTTTGATTTCCATCTCCTGTAACAACAGCGAGTTGGATTTCATCTTTGGGCCCGTTTGATAGTTGGTGCCCACTCTGGGCCTTATTATAATAAGGTTCTATTTTTGTCTTCTTTTTATCACCTCATTGTGTTTCCTGTTGTTTAACATTTCCATGCTTTATCATTTTCATTATTATTCTAATTTCTTTTGTTTCATTGCTCAAGTTTTTCTTGCTTACTCTTTTCTTTATTTAAAAATGAAGCATTTTTTTTCTACTAGTGGCTACCTTAAGATTTAATCCACATATTTACGCCCTATTTCTCCTCCAGCATTAATACTATATCAATAAATGTTTTTCACCTCCTACAGAATGAGCGATTTTAGCGTGTTTAATTTTCTCCTTTCCTTGCTTCCAGCCCTCACATTATGTTTCAGTAATACGGGCTTCTTGAGCTTTATTTTCTTCATTTCGTATGGTTGCAGTATCTATTTTGGTACTTGCACTCTATCCCATAAGCGTGTACCTTGTCTAAACATTCATGTGTGGTTCTTTGGTTTGGGTCCCTACTGTCTCACTGTTTGTATCATACCTTCTTTTGTCTGTAATCTTCATTTTCATCCAGTTCTTGTTCATCTGACCTGTTACTTGAGCAGCGTTTTCCAGGATGCTTCCCGAGTCCTGTATTTGTGCACATCCCTCTTTGTCGCCCTCGCATGGATACTCTGGTTCAAGAGAACAGAGAACCCTGTGGTCACTCCTCTGAAGTCCGAGTGGCTATCCGGTTGCCTGTTGCGTCTGGAGTCCCGGACGAGAGCTGTGATGCTAACATCTCCTGCTGTGCTGGTAACCATGGAGGGTTCTCTCCCAACATGGAGGCCTCCTTCCTAATTCTTGGAACGTGAGTTCCTTGAGGTTACCTTCCCTGGACCTTGACCAGCCCCAGTGTCTGTCAGAGGCCAGTGGCCATCTGCTCACTTTGCTGCAGTCTTGTGTTGTCGAGTGCTGGGTCCCAGCTGTAAGGGTCCCCCTCTCCGCTTTCCCTCCTCAGGCCCATGGACCTCGCCGAGGTTCTTTGCCCCACGAGGCTCTTCTTTCTGTTCTCCTGTCAGTTCTCTGGGAAGTAGAGGGAGGAGCCACTTGGGTCTCTTGAGCTATGTTTTCTGTCTTTTTTCTCCTGCTCAGGGCTGCAGGCACAGGCTAGGGCCTGGGGTGAGAGTGGTGCTTGCCCTTGGTCAAGGGCAGAATCATCGCTCCCTCCCCACATGACAGTCAAGGGTCCCTTCATCCACTGCTGTAATCTGGCTCCCATACAGCTCTCAAGGCCACTAGAAACATCTCTGCAGCTCAGAACCCTGATTGTGGATGTGGGTGACCTTATTTCTTGTGGTAGTCCCAGCATCATAAATTAGAGGTTGTGGTAGAGTTCCTGGGTAGTGACCTGTGAATGTCTGATGAAGCTGTCCCCAGCATGCAGGCTCATAGATGACTTCAGGGGATGAGAGTTGGAAGAGGGAGGGGGAGGAGGTAAAGAGGAGGAAACTTCAACCACACACAGTCCTCTTGCAATGAGTCTTGCCCGACAAGCACATTAGCCCAGCCAGTATATCCCATTCTATAGACTTGTGGAAAAAGTTATATAGTCTGATCATGGTGAAGTATCAATAGCTTGTATTGGGCTAGTTTTCCTTAAGATAGCAATTATAAACTTTGAATAAATAAACAAACACACAAAAATTCAATATATTTTAAGGCATTGGAGCACAACCCAAAATAGACAGAAACTGCAGGAAATTCAGGCTGAGGGCACCCTCCAGTCTCCATGGTGCAGGATGCATGGAACTGAAGCAAAAGTGCTGTGTAATTAGTTTGAAGTGTCAGAAGGTGGCGTTTGGGCCCCCAGGGCAGTTGGAAATTGAACAGGGAAATTCAAGAAAGCAGGCAGCCACAGAAGAGGTGGCCCCAAATCTTATATAAACTCCCCTCAATCCTTGGTGACACTTGTAGGGGAGACTTGAAGAAGTTTGGTGGGAAATCACATCTGGAAGAGCTGAGTTGAAATTTCAGTTGCTGCCTACCACAGAAGTGCCAGAATTTGGAGCTGAAATCCTGCCCAGTTATGGGGGCTCAGCAAAAACCTTGCACTTTCCATTGAAATCCCAGAAAGGTCACAATTAAGGAGCAAAGACTATGTCCCAGGACTAAGAATTTTCCCTAAAACTAAAGAAAAAGTCAAAATAAATTTATCCCAAGCATTTAAATGAAGGCTTCACAAGTTCAAGGTAATTATCTAGTAAATTAACTGCTTATAAAATGAAAATAATCTTCAGAGAGAGAATAGATCCCAGAGTCTGAACAATGTATCATCAATAATATCCAATAAACAATAGAAGCTACTAGACATGTGAAGAAACAAGAAAATGTGAGCCATGGACAAAAGAACAAGCAATCAATATAAATATATTCAATTTACTCAATTACTCAATTTACTCAATATACTCAATTTGCCCTAGATGTTGGAATTAGCAGAAAAACACTTTAAAATACTGCTATTAATATGTTCAAGGAATTATGTGAAAATTGGTCAAAATGAATGAATAGATGGAAGAAATCTCAACAGAAAAAGGGAAACTATAAAAACAACCAAATAGATATTTTAATACTGAGGTGTAATATATCTAAAATGAAAAATTTACAGGATAAGCTTAACAAAAGATTGGAGTTGGAAGAAGAAAACATCAACTTGAAGACAGATTTTTTTAAATGACCAAATTTAAAGAATGAGAGAGAGAAAAAATAAATTAACAGTGCCTCAGGGACCTGTGGGACATTATCAAGAAGTCTAATAGGCTTGTAATGGGAATTACAAAAGGAAAGAAAATAGAGAATGGGATAGACAAAATATATGGGAAAAAACACAGAAATTCCCCTAAATTTGGTGAAAAACACTGATTTACAGATTCAAGATCAATGAGCCTTATACTGGATAAATGCAAAGAAAATCATGCCTAGGCACACCACAGTCAAATTGCTGAAAACTAATGATAAGGAAAGACTTTTGAATGCAGTCAGAGAAAAACTCATGACCTACGGGGAAAATAGTACAAGTAATGGCTGACTTCTTATCAGAAACAATGGAGGCCAGAAGACAATGGAAGTACATTTTCAAAGTATTGAAAGAAAAACTGTCAACCCTAAATTCTCTATTCATCGCATTAAGAGACAAGAACAATTCCTTCAAAGACCTAATTTACCAACTCTGACACTTAGAAGACATAGAAAGTATGAATAGCCCTATGTATATTAAGGAAATTGATTTTGTCATCAAATACCTTCCCACAAAGAAGATTCCAGGCCCAGATGACTTCATTGTTAAATTTTACCAAACATTAAAGAAATAAATGGTACCAATTTTACACAAACTCTTTCAGAAAACTGAGGAGGAAGGAACACATTTAAACTTATTTTATGAAGCCAGGGAGATCCTAATACCAAACATGAGAAGGACATTACAAGAAATGACATTTACAGACCAATATCCTCATGAATGCAGATGCAAAATTACTTTTTAAAAATTAGAAAATCAAATCCAGGAACATATAAAAAGAATAATATATAGGGACTGAGTGAGGTTTATCACAGGAATGCAAGGTTAATTTACCATTCAAAAACCATTCAGTGCAATTCAGCACATTAACAGATAAAAGGAAAAAATATATTCATCTTAGTAGATGCTGAAAAAGCATCTGACAAAACTCAACATCAATGTATGATAAAAATTCTCACAAACTAGCAGTGGGAGGAAAAGTCTTCAATCTGCTAAAGGGCATCTATGGAAACTTACAACTTTACTACAAATACTAATTCTGTTAATAACTTTCATACTAATACTGAAATATTGAGTGGTTTACCCCTAATATCAGGAATAATGCAAGAATGTGTGTCCTCACCACTTCTGTAAACATTGTACTGTACGTCCTAGCCAGCATCCTAGGGTAGTCAAGGACATAAATGTCATAAATATTGGAAAGAAGGAAGTAAAACTGTCTTTATTCACAAACATCATTGTTTACATGGGAAATCCTAAAAAAATCAACCACAAAAAACCCTACTCTAGATATAAATAAATTTAGGAAGTTCACAGGATACAATGTCAACATAAATAATCCATTGTATTTTCATATACTAGCAACAAATACTTCGAAAAATAAAATTTAAAACTCTTACTACAATAGAGTCAAAAATAAACTACGTAGGAATAAATTTAAGTACATTAAAACCTATCTGCTGAAAATTATAAAACATTGCTGAGAGAAGCTGAAGGTGTAAATAAGTGCAGACATACCCTGTTCATGGATGGTAAGACTCATATAATTGTTAAAATGTTAATTCTCTCCAAATTGATCCATTCTGAATCAAAATCTGGAGTCATTTTATAGAAGTTGACTCAATTCTGAAGGTACATGAACATGCAAAGAATCCCACATAGCCAAGTACTCTTGAAGAATAACAAAGTTGGAGGGTTCACACTAGCTAATTTCTGGACTAATAGTACAGGTGCAGTAACTGGGAGAGTGGGAATTTGGTGTAAGCACAGACGTTTACATCAATGGAACAGAACAGAACTCCCAGATATGAGGCTATGCAGATATGTGGTTAATTGTGTTTTTTTTTTTAAATTGAGATGAAATTCACATAACATAAAACCGACCATTTTCCAAGTGTCCAATTAAGTGACATTTAGTACATCACAATGTTGGGAAACCACTATGGTTAATTGATTTTCTAGGAGGCACTGAGGCGGTTGGTTCAATCAGGAAAGGAGAAGCTTCTCAACAAATGATTGGAACAAGTGGATAAACAGACGGACACAAAATGAACTTCAACCCTTCGCTCCCACTGCACAAAAAGCTTTGAGCTGCATCATAGACCCATGCACTACTTATAAAATTTAAACTGTAAAACTTGTAAAAGAAAACAGAGGAGATGAATTTCTTAGGGAGGACACAAAAGGCAATAAAACCAAAGGAAATACTGATCAATTAGCCTTCATTAACATGATAAGCATCTGCTCATGGAAAGACACTGATAAAGATACAACCTACAGACAGGGGGAAAGGTTTCACAGTATGTATACCTAACATAGGACTTTTGTCTTAAATATATAAAGGCCCTTCCTAATCAATAACAAAAAATCAACACTTAGAAATCATTAGACATCATTAGTCTTTAGGGACAGGCAATAAAAACCACAAGGAGATGGCACTTCTCACCGGCCAGGTGGCTGAAAATAAAAAACACACCACCACCTAACAAGGATGAGGATGGGAAGAAGCTGGAACCTCTCCAACGCTGCTTCGGGAACTGCAGAACTGCAGAACTGCACAGCCACTTGGAAAAACTGCTTGGCCGTTTCTTACACAATTAAATATATATCTACTGTATGACTCAGAACTTCCATTTACTCAAGAGGAGTGAAAATACATGTCCAGAAAAAGAATCGTAAAAAAATGTTTATAGCAGCTTTGTTGATAATAGCTATAACTGAAAAAAAAAACCCCTCCAAAAAGCTCAAATACCCTTCAACAGAAAACTAGATGGAAAATCAGTGCTATAGTCACACAGCGGAATACTACTAGGCGATGAAAAGGGGCATGAACTCCAAATCTGTTACATGAAGGAAGAGAGACACAAAATAGTGTCTTCTGCATAACACTATGTATACTAAGTCCCAGAAGAGGCAAAACTAATGAATGGTGACAGAAATCAAAAGGGGTTGCTTATGGGGGGGGCCTGAGGGAACTTTCTGGAGCCTTGTCTTGAATGTGGTGGTGGTCATGGGGTATATCCAGTTACTGACTCATCAGATTGTGCTCTGAACATGTGTACATTATGCCCTGCGTAAAAGTTATTCCAGAAAAGTGATGAAGATGAGGTCACCTGTGTATCTATAGTGTCCTGTTAACTTGACCCAGTGTCTCTGCAGTGTGGTGAGAACGCTTGTCACACGTCAGCTTACTCCTGGGCACCAGCTTCAATGGCTGGTGATCACGCCCATGTCTGGATTTGCTGCAGTGCGTGTCACCAGCCCCAGGAAAGCTTTGGGGACCAGAGTGGGAGCTGCCACTCCCACGTTCATGTTTGTGCTGGTGGAAAATAAGGCAGACCACATGGCCGTCTTTCTATTTATGGAAATCTTGAACGGGTGCCCAACGAAGTGCCCTAACTAGCCTGTGACCTGATTTGGAGGCGGAAGTTGCAGACCATAAGGGTCACCCCTTGCCGTGGACTGGAGGAGGAGGGGTCAGGCGACAAGCCCCCGGGTCAGGCTTTGATCCAACGAGCAGAGGGAACCGTTGCTGCAGAGCCCCCCGTGGGAGCACAGCTCCAGGTTACCTGGGTTGACGTGGCCCACACATGGCCGTGTTACCCACTGGTGACCCCGGCGTGGGCCTCCGTGGGGCGGCCTCACCTGCACCGTGCGGCTTGGCCCCTGGGACCAGCCGGGACACACCAGGCGGGAGGTGGCAGCTGAGACCCAGCAGATCAGCTCTTGGAGACCTCAGCTGGGGTCACTGGGGTCACCTGGGGTCACGGAGGGCCACAGTGTGGTGTCCTCAGCCTTGCCCGGTCTGGCAGGAGCACCGCTCCTGGTGGGCCCCGGGGAGAGAGACATGTCAGCCGAGGAGAGCAGCCGGCCCGCTGTCCCTGGGGCTCTTCGAGTTTCTAGCAGGCTCACCCAGAGGCTGCAGAAGGGCTACCGCTGTCGCAGGAGGCCCAGGAGGGCGCGGTGGCTGCAGGCGAGCCGTCACAGCCACCATCACAGCCACGTTGCTACCCTGCATCCTGCTGGTTCTTTCAAGTCCTGCCCCTCCTCCAAGCTCTCATTTCCTTGCTAATGCTCGTAATCTGCCCCGGGCTGGAAGTGCTGGGGTGGCCGTGGGAGGACCCCCAAATAATACTGGGTGCTGTAGCCTAAGGGAGCGAGGACCCCGCGTGGGCGTGTGGAAAACATCTCCGGGGACGTCTGGGCTCGGGTCAAGAGGCTGGCTGGCAGGGGTCCTGGGGACTTTCTGGGGGGTGTTGACTCAGGTTCCTTGGCTCACAGAGTGGGGGTGAGGGCTGGGGGCTCATGAAAGTCCTTCCCCCACCCGCCCTTGTGGAGGCCGCAGAGCCCAAGGGCACAAAGCTGCTCCTGTGGCCTCGCCCGTGGGCGGCAGAGATAAGTCACAGCGGCTGCCTCTGTTGTGCTGTCAGAGAGCAGAAATAGACCGTGGCTCCGCTTCCCAGAAGGGCCCTGTGTGGGCCTGGGCCAGGCTGCTGTCTGCCTTTGGCCTTGAGAGGGACGATGCCGGCCGGCCGTGTGGTCCAGAGCACAAGTCGGGCCCTCCCTCCCGCCCCTGCTGGCTCAGAAATTGTTTCATCGGAGATAAAAGGCTGGCCTGGCAAGTGGGTGCTGGACCTGCCCTGCTGGTCCTCCCTAGGTGTCTCAGGATGTGAGGACTGTGGGAGCCCCAGGACCCGGGGTCCAGAGCAGGTGGTCAGTGTTGTGTCTCAGGCCTGGGCTAACCTGGCCCGACGCTGGCCAGCACTCAGGTGGGAAGTCGAGGTGACCCTGGGCACCAGCTGGGGACACTGGCAAACGCTTGGCTACAGGAGGTGTCCAGGAGCAGCTTAGAACTCCACCGGGCTGGCCTTCGCCCCATCACTTCTTGCCGGGACTGTCTGAGTTATTCACAGCCTCCAGCCGCTGGCCTTCCAGTGCCCCCCACGCCGCTCCACACACACCGCAGGCTCACACCGTCCCCGATTGACCCAGAGCCTCCAACTCAGCTCGGGACACAGGACGCTGCACGTCCCCTGCTGCTGCCCAGGCCTGTCTGGCGCAGCCCGCAAGTGCAGGCCGAGGGCAGGCGCGAGACGACACGGGCCATGTCTGACCCTCTAGCTCCCCCGGCAGGGCTCTCCCTCTGCTCCCCAAAGCCGGGAGTTTCTCCTGGGCAGTGACCACAGCTGGGGTGCTCGGGGCTGGACCTGGAAGGTGTCCACGGTGGAGGCTGCCTGACGCTGGCTGGTGGAGGCCCTGGCCCAGTGCTCTCTTCAGGCCGCAGGCCACCACCGGGCCTCAGAGGGGCACCCGCGGGTTCTGGGATCCCCCCACTGAAGCAGTGGGAGGGTGGATACAAGGCCTGCAAGCGGGGGTCGCCGTCCAGGAGATGGGATGGGTCGGGGGCCCTGAGAGGTTAGCTAGAGGTTTCCTTCTTGGAACAGCCGCAGCAAGAGTGCTGCTCGGGGCGAGCACGACTCACAGCAGCTACGGGAGCCGTCAAGTGATGTGCAAGTGGTGTGTGTGCGTGTGTACGTGCGTGTGCGTGCGCAAGGGACAAAGAGAGTCTCAGTGGGCGTGATCAGCCTAGTTCCTGAGTTCAAAGGGCGACATTACAGTGTGGGGGAGTAATCCTGGAAGGCTTCCCAAATGAGGCGGGCCCAGGGAGGAAGGAGCCAGGGTGGGGATTCATCCACCGGAGGACGTGGCACCAGGCATCCAGCTCTGCAAAGTCCCCTGTGACTCAGGACCCGGGTGGAGTCAGGGGCTCGGGGACACTGTGGTGGGCTGAGGCAGGGGTCCCTGCCCAGCTGGAAACAGAGCTACCAGTTGGATGGACCAAGCCACGTGACAGGGGCTGGGCCCAGCGAGGGCTCTGGGACCCCAGAAGTCCCAAACACAAGTGAAGCAGGAGGCTTCAGATCTCAGCACCGTTCCCCATCTGCAGGCAGGGGCTGCTCTGTGCTCTCCACCTCGGACAGGGTTGGCACTGAATCCCAGTGGCCAAGGCTGCGGGGACGGTGAGCGGGCAGGCGGTCAGCTTGGAGGAGCGGCTGCATGAGGAAGGGGTGGACTCCCTCCTCACCTCCCCAGGGCCTCCTTCAAGGAGGAGCAGCGTGGGCTCCGAGGGGGTTCCCGCCGGCCCTCCTTCCAGCACCTGAGTTCCAGGCAGGCATCCATTGGATGGGATGGGGGGGGGATGGAGGGGGTGCGGGCTGCATCAGGGGCTCCCTGGCTAAGGTGTGGTCATGAGGACCAGGCAGTGGGAGCCTAATGGGGCTCTCGTGTGGAAGGACAAGGAGACAGACCAGCCCCTTCCCGGGGGCCCCACTCTGCTGATCCCCAGTCCTCTGGGGCGGAGGGAATGGGGTTCCAGCGCTGTGGGGCAGCCAGTGGGGCAACGGCTGGGCTGGGGTTTGGGGTCACGCCAGTCAGGATTTCCGGCTCCAGGCCCAGGAGGAGAGCCCGGGTGGATGCTCGACCGTCACCCCAACGGGCCTGCTTGGCTGGGCTCTGGGGCAAGGCTGGCAGGGCCTCAGTGCAGGGCAGGGACACACAGATGCAGGCTTCACCCACCGGTACAGGGGACCACCACACGGCAGCTGAAGCTCCTGGAGGAGGCCGATGCGGAGACAGGTGCAGGGGGCCTGGACCCTGGAATGCTGCTTCCTTGCCTACCCCCGGGGGAATGGAGGCTCCAGTGAACACAGGGCCTCTGGCTGATCAGAGCCCGGCCCCAGCGCATCCTCCTAGCTTCACCCACCGCCCCTCCCCCGCCCCAATCTGTTTATGTCCCACTTATCTCCTGTAGCACATTTCAGGGGTGGATGTAAAGAAAATTCTGATCTTTTAAAATAGATTTCACAGGGGAGGTGGAGGGAGGGGAGGGGAGAGATGAGTTCACTGTGCGTTTGCTTCTAAAAGAGGCCAGCGTGAGCCTTGGGCATTTACGGAGGGTCGCCGTGTCACCTCCCCTTCTGCTCAGCCCCCAGGACAGTCACTGCACCTCAGCACACACACTATTTCCAGGCTGTTTGGCTCTCAGACCTGAGGGTCGTGTGGTCGAATAATATTTGTGGCTGGATGTGCGTGGTCGGGAGAGGACCGTGTGATAGAGCTGGGTGCATGGCGGATCCCAGTCGGCCTGGGACCGGTGTCGGCCCGTCAGGGAGCCGGAAGTGGGCTGCCCTGCAAAGGCTGATCTGGGCGTAGCTGGAGATGGCCGGGGAGGGTCTGCTCTGCATCTCAGGGGGCCTCTGTGCTTGTCAACAGCGGGCCAGACCCACCGTGGCCAGCGTAGCCGAGCTGTCCCTTGCACATATATGGCACTTCCCTGGACCTCAAAGGACCCCCTGATGAAAGTATCCATTGAAAGCTCTGGCCTGGTCCCAGGTTCAATACACACAGACCCCAGTTTACAACTGCACTGCTTCGCGGGTCATTCGGGCACCAGTGGTCGGGCAGAGTATGGTGGGCGGCTCCTCTGGTGGGCTCTTGTTTCAGCAGGTGGGTTTTCCTTCCGGAAGGTGCCCCACTGTTGTGGTCTCCGGCCATGACCTGCTCCCTGAAGCACCAGGACCTCACAGAGAACATGGCAGGGTGTGGTGCAGCCCTCCTAAGCCCCAGGGCCCCGGCAGACGGAGTGTCTGACAGCCTGGAGGAGCTCCCTCCCCTGAGCTGCTCCATCACGAGGAGGCCAGAGAGCCAGCGACCCTGCTCCAAGTCTAGCCTCTGTGAGAGGCGGCTGCCTGGTGGTCAGGCCTCACTCGTATGCAAGTGACAGACACCTTGCTCAAAGAAATAGGATGACGGATTGGAGCACAGAACTGGAAAATGTAAGGGGTCCAAGAACTTCAGGCATAGCTGGATCCAGGACGTTAGGCAAGGCTATCAAAATCACCTCCCTCTCCTTCTCTGTTCTGTCTTCCCTTGTGTAGCATTACTCTCAGGTAGACTGTCTCTCCAGGTGAACAAAGATGGCCATAAAAAGCTCCAGGCATAAAGCAACCCTCTTTTCAATAAACTTCTAAATCTCCCACAGCATTCAGACTGGTGGCCTGGGTCACGTGTCCATCCCTGGCTAGTGAGTGTTCCAGAAGCTGGGTGATGCTCATTGGCTGGCCTAGGTCATGTGTCTCCTGCCACACTTACAATCCCAACTCCCACTTATAGAATCACTGGACTGGGGAGAGGGTCATTTTCAGAGGGGATTTGGAGAACGAAGGGTGGTCGTGCAGACCCTGCACATGCGTCCTACACGTGGTCACTCCAGGGGTGGCCAGTGAGTGCTCCCACAGAGAAGTATTCATAAAGGTAAAAGTCCTGCTCAGAGGCCTTGGGGGTCCACCTGCCAACCTCCTCCTCTGGAGCAAAATACTGTGGCTGTCAGGACCTGTGTCTCAGAAAACCCCAGGCAACTTCAAAGGGGCCTGTCCACCTAGCCAGCTTTGATCTCAGAAGGGGACTTGCTAACAAACATGATCAAAAGGAACGTGGATGATTCCAGGTATGCACAGACACCCTCTCTGGGGGGAAATGAAGGCTCTTTCATCCAGGCTGCAGGATTCACCAGCTAAAGAGACTTAAATATCCTTAAAAGCATTTTTCTTTTTATGTTAGAAATGCAGCAACAAAACCTGCCCCTGTCTTGCTTACCCGGAAGTCGTAAGGATGAGAAAGTGGAGGCTGTCATGGAACCAGGCGGGGTCTGTGGACACAAGAACAATATAAGGACAGTGCTGATCCAGGGGGATCAGGACCATGGGTGCTGTGTGTCTTTGCAAGTTGCTATCCCTCTCTGGGCCCCAGTTGGAGCTTTTATAGTAACTGCCATTATCCTCTCCTATTGCATAGTGACATCACATGCCATGGCATTTTGGGCCAGGTAATCCTGGCAGGTCCTTTTCAGCTCAATATTTTATGGTTCTAAGTTCCAGGCGCAAGATGATCAGTTGGATCAGATGGAGATCAGATGGAATTCACACTTTAAAATCATTTCTAAAAGCCAGCCACCCAAATTCCAGACTCCAGTCTGGCAAAGGATGGTTCTTGAACAGGTAAGAAAATAGACGTGAGTCCCAGCGAGATGGTGAGGGTGGGCTGCTTGATCTTGAGTGACCTCAGCAAGTGGTCACCAGCTGGGAAGAAAGACGGGGCAGCAAACACAGAGCATTCCTTCAAGGAGCCTGACCTTGAGCACTGGGGAAGGGGGGAAGACAGCCAGGGTGGACGCGGGTTGGGGGATGGTGCTGAGAAAGGAGCCACCTGGGGCAGCTGAAATGCCAAGGGCAGAGGAACCCGGGACAAGGTCAAGGTGAGGACACAGGAGTGAGGCTGTGACTCGGGGTGGGGAGACTGGCCCTGTCGGGGAGGGCGGACCCTTCTTCTACCGCCGCCCCCAGCAGGTGGTGCATGTGCAGCTGGGCCTCGATTTTCTCCGCGAGTGGGAGTCAAGCTCGAGGGTGAGGAGGGGAGGTGTGGTGGATTTCTGAGCACCGCCGAGCGCCCGGCCCTGGAGGGACCTCTGGCCTGCGGCTGCTGGGGTGTGCAGAGCACGGGAGATGGGGTGAAGAAGCAGACCCGCCGCTTACAGGGCCTGGGTCTGGGAGGGGGCAGGCGTGTCCCTGAGCACATCCAGACTGGTCAGTGGGATTTGGGGCCCCGAGGACCACGCAGGGGACCCCGGGGGGTGGGGGAGCCTCGTGACTCAGGCTCTCTCTGAAGCACTGCGCATGCCTCCTCCGGGTGCTCCCCCAACACAGTGCTGATTCCAAGACCTCTTCACAGTCGAAATTGCACGGTCTTCCAAAAACAGGGGTGGCTTGCCCCGAGGAGGTGCCTGAGTTGGAGGGTAAATAACGGCCCACAGGCCCCTGTTTCAGAACTTGCTGTGAATCGCTTTGGACGTAAGAGTTTGAATTCGGGGGAATATTTATTAGGGTGTGTGAGAAGCACAATGTTGGAATAAAAGCAGAAATTAGATTTCCTTTGCAGTTTGGAGGGTAAGCCCAGTAATCACCAAGAGACAATACGAAAAGCTGACCCATCAGGAGGAGGTGGCGTGGGGCAGAAAATTAGATCAGATACAGTTATCGGAGCATCAGGAAAACAGATTTCATTCTACTCTCCTTTCATCTGTGGGGAGAAAGCACTTAAAGGGCTTTAAATTAAAATCAATTCCTGTTAAACCTTTGGGTAATTTGGTTTGCGATCTCTTTCAGCTTGGATGAAGGTGCAGGAAAGAGAGGGCATCTTGGTTTGAGACCTGAACGTGTCCTTGGAAGTGACCTTGTCCTGCCTCCTTCCAGGGGGAGGGGGAGGCCTGTGCTTTGCTGGGAGGGACCAGTCACCTCTGCCCAGGGTGGCCCTGGAGCGCTTTGTGTGCCACCCAGGGTGGCCCTGGAGCACTTTGTGTGCCATCCGGGCCCTGGCTGCCCTGGCTAGTGTCTGTTCCCACCCAGCTGATCCAAACTCTTAGTCTGAAATTTGCCTCCTGGGATGCCCACTGCAGACAGGTGCCACGGCGGGCATGTGACTCATTTGGTCCGTCCAGCATCCCTCCGAGGGAGGATCAGGGGTGAGTAAGCAGAAGGGCGGAGAAGGACAGTGACTTGATGCAAGTAACACAGCTTAGGGTTGTAACCCCTGGGACCTGTGCAAGTGACCTTAATTGGTGTTTGCAGATGCAATTACTATAAGGATCTCAAGATGTGATTATCTTGGATTAGGGGGCCCCGAATCCAATGGCTGGTGTCCTTATGAGAAGGGAGAGGGAGACGTGACACATAGGCACACGGGAGGGATGCAGCCACAGGCCAAGGATGCCAGGAGCCACCAGCAGCTGAAAAGGAAGGAAGGATCCATCCACAGAACTTTGGGAGACAGCATGGCCCCGCTGACGCCTTGATTCCAACTTCTAGCCTCCAGAACTGTTGTTTAATCCACCCAGTGTGGTCATTTGTTACGGCAGCCCCAGGACACTGATGCAGGCCCTGCAACTATAGACTCATTTCCATGGAGACGTGCAGTCACAGGGCTTGGAGTGTTCCTGACAGGCGTTTCCAATAATGGGAACTTGCACAGGCACTGAGGACCGGGCCCTGCGGTTGACGTGTGTGCGCTGCTCCCTGGACCCCACCCCTGGCCACTGCCTGCTGCTCACCTACTTACAGGGGCCTCTCCTGGAACTGAATCCTGAACCCCAGAATCTCTCCAACCTGGAGCAGGTCACAGAGTCCCAGACCTGGCCACACTCCACCCGGGCCTGGAGCTCGGGGCGTGGTTGGCTCTGATGGGGCCCCCAGGGCAGTTCCAGCCCGACAGGGTGGAGCCCGAGGGGCAGAGGGGACGTTTGTGGGACGACGGCCCTGCCTCTGCACAGGCCTCTTCAGAGGCAGTGATGCTCGGGAGAAAGCGCCCGTGTGCCTGGAGCTACACCGGCCCCCGCCCCAGGGGCCTGGCTGGTCCTCTGTCTCCATGGTTCGGGCTCCGAGCATCGAGCATCGTCACTGGCCTCCTCTCAGCCCTGAGCATGTGCTGTGTGCAGGGAACTAGCAGAGGCACCTGAAGGCATGAGCTCAGCTCACGGAACTGGCAATCCAGCAGGCGGAAGCAAAACTGTGGTGCCGTCAGGAACCGGCAAGCGCCTGAGGGAAAATCAAGTAGGGGACAGTGACGCGGGTCTCTGCAAGGAGGCACTGCTGGTCAAAGGACAGGCATCTCCTTGGGGAAGAGGCAGTCTGAAGAGGACCAGAGTACTGGGTCCCCAGAGCCCACTCTCGTTCACCTGGGCTCTCCTGGGCTGCGGGCAGGGGCTCCTCGGGCCAGTCTAGGGCCTCCGGCGCCCCACCATCTGCTCCAGGTCAGCGGGACCGGCAGGCCCAGGCCAGCCTCCTTGAGAGTCTCATGGTGCGGAGGACAAACTGTGTGCGGACTCGGAGGGCAAAGCCCCTCCCCTTCATTGAGGACGGACCTGGGACACTCCTGCTGTGACGGGGAGATCCCTACAGCTCAGACCCGGGCACCCCTGCCCACGTCTTGTTGCTGGTAAAGCACCAGGGCAGCGGGAGCCCAGCGCTTGGCCCACCCACATCCAGTCCGCGGCCGTGGGCTGCCCCTGCGACTCCTGCCTCTGTGCCAGCTGAACCCAGTCTCCCCGTGCGCCCGTCAGGCCGCCGCCATCCACAGCGTCAGGCCCGAGTGCGGCCCTCTGGTCCAGGAACCTCTCCCCGTTCCCCAGCACGAGGCTTCAGCAGCTGTCGCCTGAACCCAGCTTGGGGTTCACTCAGCCCTGTGGACTCCTCTGCCCGACTCGGTGTCTCCCACCCGGGCCGCTGCGGGCAGGGCCAGACTCATTCACTTCCATGGGCCCCGCGTAGGGAACAAGGGGCCACCACAGGCCACGTTCCGTGCACGGTGTGGGTCATACCCACTCCACGCTGGGTGGACCTGGAGCCAAGTGAAAACGTGGGGCCTTGGTCAAGACTACTGCAGATGCCCAGCAGCGTACCCACCCGGCGGGCCCTTCTGAGCACACCGGCCGCGAGCCATGGGGCCGGCCCAGCAGTGGACATGCAGCCGCAGGTGGCGCCTTCTGCATCGCGCTGGGGCCGGACTCGGGGCCCTTCCCTTCTCACCCTCATCCCAGCAGCCCCCAACCACCCCCCACTTTCTTGGGATGCTTTAATTTCTCACGCATTCTGAACAGAGAAGCGTGAACTTGCACCACTCAGGTCACGACTCATCCAAGTGTTGTTAGCTGCTAAGTAAAATTAAATCTTTGATGAGCTGTATTTCTTACCTTCTCCATTAAAATAACTATGATTAATGGAGTGGACGGCACCTAACTCTGACAGTTCTCCTGGAAAGTTCTACAGAGCCCAAGCCCAGTTCCGGGGCAGGCCCAGGCTGAATGGGCAGTCAGGGGCCAGTCAACTGAGAATTTCTGGTCACCCGCAGCCCCTCAGAGCCAACCCACCATCCTGGGGGGCTGGATCCAGGCTGGGGGGAGAGGACAGAGAAGCTGCCTCTTTTCCTAGAGTTGATTCCGTCGGCTCAGCAGCCTCCACGTTTAAGCCAGACAGGAAACGTGTGAGTGGGAGGGCTCTGGGAAGGGGGGGGCAGGGGGAAGACGCCGCCTCTCATATCTGACCCCCTGGGCCCGGCCTCAGCCCCTAGTGAACGGCCAGCAGCACCACTGTCCCCGCTGAACCACAGGGCTTCATAGTTTACAGGCGCCCTCCCCGCAGCGTGCCCGAACCCCCCTCCCAGCCCAGGCACGGGCCCCGTCCCCACCAGTCGTAGGGATGAGCATCCAGGCCGCAGCGGAGAGTTGGTGAAGCAGGGTCAGCAGGAGTGTGGCCCCCGACCTGCTGGGTTGGCCGCCCACTCTGCCCTGGACCCAGAAGATCTGGGATCTGGGATGTGAGGGGGACAAGCTGAGCCCCCGCTTAGGCCTCAGCTCCCTTCTGTGCGAGACAAGGGGCAGCGAGGGTGTCCTCTGGGGCTGCTTGGTACGGGACAGGCGGGGCCACCAGGCACCACACGAAGATCTCCATGATGGTGCTGCCGACCCCAGCCCGGGACTCAGATCTCCCAGTGACCCCAGCGACAGCCCAGCCGCGCGAGTCACGGTCATGGGCCGGCTGAGCCTCCCTCTGTGGCTGAGGATTAGCTGTCACCAGCCCAGAGGCACCGGGCATCTCAGGTTGGACCCGGGTGCCACAGCCCACCGGTTCTCAGTGCCTGGGGACGTTTTCAGCCAGCCGTCCTGCTGCTTCTCCTGCATGAGCCCCTTGGCCTCTAGGGCAGGGAGTTCTCTCTTCAAGCCGTTTGTGGGTATGGGGGGTTGTGCTCACCCTCTCTCCGCAGAAAGGCAGATGGGAGAGTGGAGGTCTGTTCATGGCTGGTGTGGGTCAGCGGGACCCCGGCCAACGTCAGGGCCAGTGGGGTGCCCCTGAGGGGTGCTGCCCGACTCCAGGGCCCTGTGCCTGCCCCTTGGTGGGGGCATCAGGAGGGGTGCACAGTGTGGCCGAGAAAACCTCAGGACCAGAGTGGGCGCCAAGGGGCCTTCCTCTCCGGGCCGTGGGTCCCGCCTCTTCCGCAGGCCCACCCTTGGCCCGATGCTCTCCACCCCCTTACAGCCGGGCTCCAAAGGCCTGTGGCTTCCTGTCCTGTGCTCTGTCGATCCTCACCTCCCACTGACTCGCCCTCCAGCCACCGTGGTCCACCCACACTCCAAGAGCTGTTGGAGCTGCCCCATCCTCGCTCTGGAAATACAGTGAGGCCAGCCGGGCACTGGCGGGGGCTCCAAAGGCCCCGTCCCACCTCGGGGGCCCTCGGCCCCTCCCTGATCCTCCTCCCTCCCGTGGGCTTCCTTCCCCCTTCCCGGGAAAGTTCCTTCAGGCCAAGAAGGGGGCCCAGGCTCTAGAGATCTCCAGGGCAGAAGGAAGACCACAGGCTTCTCTACCGAACGCCCTCATCAACATCCCGCCACCAAAACCCGCAGATACCCGGACTGTTGCGGGCTCCACCCTTGGGAGGGAGGCGGCACCACCTGATTGGCCAGCGGTGGGAGGAGGGCGGGCAGGGCCGTGTGAGTGACAGGCAGCATCCCACCAGTGGGGGAGCGCAGGTGGTGAGGAGCCCCGGCCAGAGATCGCTGTGCAGTTCTCTTCACTGTCCAGGGAAGACCCCTCCCACCTGGAGGTCACCGGGGCAGGCCGGGCTATCGGCTGCACTACACACTCTTCCTGGAGTCTCTGGAGGCCGGATGTGGACTCGCCTCCAGAGAAAACCTGGTCCAGCCACCGGTTCACAGATGGTGCGGGAGGCCCGCGATGGGGGACTGGGCAGCTGGTGAGGGGCCGAGTGGAAACAAGAACCCCCTTCTCCTCCCGGCCGGGCCCTGTTTGGCTCTGTTTCTGCTCACAGACCAAACGCGAGACAGTACTGCATTCAGGGTAGAAGTGGCCCGGTCCCCGCTCGGAGGTCAGGGCAGTGAGGGGGAGGGGCGGGCGTCTCCTGAGACCGCACAGGTGAAGCGAGCAGGAGAGACCCTCTGGGCCCGGTCAGCTGAGTCGCGGTGGGGGGGGGGGGCGGCCCGCCGAGCCTTCGGCTGGGGAGACCCAGCCAGGATTCCTGCAGCAGAGGGAGGGGCTCCCTGCCTCCTGGGGCCTCGTGAAAGCACAGAGCGAGCGCAGCCTTGGGTGGCCTCAGCGCAGGAGGGTCCTCTCTGCACACCCACTGACAGGCTCAGGAAAGACGCCATGATCATAAAACAGGCCAAGAATGCAGCTGGGTCTGGAAAAGGGAGTCTGTGCCCTGGAGGAGACAACACGCAGTAATGGTGTGGGGTGGCCCCTGGACCCCTGCGGGCATCCACCCTCCCGGTCACCCCTCCCCTTGGATGGGCAGAAGGTGGACCTGCTTCCAGCCAGGAGACCGTGCACAGGTGGTGGGCGTCCCTTCTGTGATCGTGTTGCCACACGGAAGACTCCGTCTGAGTTGACTGTGGCCGGGGACGCCAGGTGGCAGAGAACTGCGGCGGCGGGGGCCTCCCCGACCTGAGGCCTCCAGGCAAAAGCCAGCAGAAGTCCCCCCCCGGGGCCTTCAGCCTTGCAGCCACAGGCCATGAACCCTGTGGCCCCCGAGGGAACTGGAGACCCCTGGGAGCCTCCCCAAGTCCAGCCTCCAGATGAGAACGCAGCCTGGACGGCAGCTGGGTGGGACCCTGCGTACTCAGGGCACCGTGAGATAGTCAGTGTCTGTGAAGCCACTAAGCTTGTGGTGCTTTGTTCCGCAGTGTAGACACCTAACACACGTGGGCTTTGGTGTCAGATAGACGAGCGTTGGAGCCTGGCTCTGCCCTCGCTGGCGGGTGATGGGGGCACGTCTCCACTGGCCTCTCTGCTCCTCCTCTATCACCTGGGAGCAATGGCACCGTCTGGTCCCCTGGGCTGGTGCTGCAGATGGGGGATGGGGGGAAATGCATGGGCAGCTCAGCCCTGGGCACCTGGCAAGAGGACTAAGGGTCTTTGTTGTCACAGAGAACAAAGGAAAATAGATCAGCCCCTCACTTCCACACGTGGCGGGGTCTCTGAGGGGGGCCTTTGAGGTGTGAGATGTGTGGCCCCGGGGGTCTGGGATGCCTGTGAGAAGACAATGGAAGTGGCGGCCGCTGGCTGGCACGCTGCTGCCCTGGCCTCCAAGTGGCCGGCACAACCCTTCCCAGCCCCCTCCCCAGTCCACACCCCGACCCCCGACCTGGGGCAGGAAGGGGCAGAGAGGAACAGCTCTCTGGGAGGAATGGCAGGCCACCCTTTACGGGCTCCTTGCTCTGGTGCATTGGGCAGCTGGGGGGGAGCTGTCACAGAGTGTGAATTCAGAGCCTGGGGGCCTGGGGCAGGGGGGGATGGCACAGCCCCAGAGCTGAGCTGTCGGCTGCCCAGGCATGGCCCCTCTGAGGTCGGCTCCTGGCAGCTCCTGGGAAACACGAGTGGGTCTGAAAGGGAGGACCCCTGAGGACAGGCAGAGCCCTAGCCTGGGCCCTGCACTCAGTGGCTCCTCCTCGTGGCTCCTGGCCCCTGGCTGGCTGGACAGACCGGGCTACCCCCAGGGGAAGGACAGGGACAGTGAGTGGCGGAGGCAGGGCCCTTGCAGAAGCTCATTGTCTTTTCTCTCCTCCGTTCCTGAAGCCCGGCAGCTGGGCCTGTTTCCAGGCGGCAGCAGACTGGAGCCCCAAGTTGCCAGCACAAACCCCACCACCAGCAGCGATCCTGAGGGGCTTCCCAGTGTACGAGGAGCATTTATAGGGGGACCGGCCCCGCCCCATGGGCACTGAGCCCAGTCTCCCCGTTGGGGGACCGTCAGCTTCTAAAACGCCCAAAGAGGCACGTCTCGGGCAGTGTGCCCAAAATCAGCATCTCCGTTCTTGGGAGAGGACAGACAGAGGGTCTGGAGCGACAGGCCCGGAGCCAGTCCTGGTGCCCCTGGGAGGAACCGTCCCAGCAGGTCCCGTCTGCCCATAGCAGAGGCAGAACGGGGGCCCCCCAAGCCGCCCCTGTGCAGATGGGTAGTGGAGTCCCGGGGCTGGAGCCTGACCTACTGGGGGCCCTGCAGTGGCTCTGAGCCCTCCCCTGCCTGTCTGGGCTTCCAGAGGCCCCCCAGCCACATTTGTAGCTTCTCCAAGACAGTGGCTGTGCTCCCAGGTGGGGTCTCTCTGATGTGCTCTGGGCTGGGTTTCCTCTGGAATCTGTAAACACGCAGCTGCCTTCGGTGCCAACAAGTAAGTGAAACCACATGGGATGGTTTGAAGCTTCTAGAAGCTCCTACACATAATGAAAGCAGACAAGCTAAGACCAAGAGTGCAGCAGGCGCAGAGCT
The DNA here is from genome assembly GCF_964165515.1 of Mesoplodon bidens. Taxonomy (NCBI): domain Eukaryota; kingdom Metazoa; phylum Chordata; class Mammalia; order Artiodactyla; family Ziphiidae; genus Mesoplodon; species Mesoplodon bidens. Next base: position 112,903,579 of record NC_138165.1, on the reverse strand, counting down.
GCGTCCCATCAGCCTTCAGCAGGAAGACATGGGGTGGGGGTGGCGGGGTCAGGGGATGGGGGCAAGGGGCTTGGGCCTGGGGAGGCGCTCCAGAGGGAAGGTCTCGGAGAACCAGAAATGCTCTTTCCTCACAACCAGCTGTTGAAATCTAGCCCGTCCACCAAGCCCGGTTTCCATGCCGCCTCTTCTAAGCAGCTCTCCAGGGTTTCCTCCCCACCTTCTGCGCTGCGGTCCCTTCGTGCTGCCCCCAGGGCCCCAGCACCTCCAGGCTATGTTGTTTGGAGACATACTCCTGGGGTCTCCCCACAGGAGAGGGGCAGGGTCCTCGCTCGCCCCTGGCCGTGGGCACAGCAGGGTGCAGTAAACCCAGCTGGCTCAGTCGGGGGTCCCTCAGGGGGAGGGACGGCGTTAGGAGTGAAATGGAGCCGTCCTTAGCTCACAAGGGCGTGGGGCTTTGTGAAGGTCAGCTGAGACCAGCCCTGTCCTTGTGGTCAGTGCCGGAGCCTGCCTCTGATGGGCACGGCGCCTCCCCGAGGGCCCTGTGGTCAGAGCACGTCTGACGCCCAGGCAGTGCCGGGCTCTGACCCCGCGGAGCTGGGAGGCCCAGGGTCAGCCTCTCATAGCAGAGGGGCCCCCAGGTCACGGCCTGCTCCGGGGGCAGTGCTGGCCTTGCCCAGCCTCCTGGCTGCTGGCCGCCCTCTGCCCTCTGCCTTAGAGACCTGCCGTGTCCCATGTTGCGAAGTGGACACATCACGTGGCCCCTCGGGTGGGCCTAAGGATCCCTGCTCACCGCGAGGGGTGACGGGGAAGGCCTCCCAGCCCTGGGGCCCCAGGCCTCTTCCTGAACCTCCGCTGGGGGCCTCCTGTTCTGCCACCTCCACAGACAAGATGGGGACGTCCACTCCTGCCCAGGAGTGGCTGTGGCACCCAAGACCCCAGTTCCCTCCCTGCACCCTTGTCCCGTCTGCTCCCAAGAGGAGGGGTGGCTCTTGTGCCCGGGGGCTCCGGAAGACCCCAGCAGGCCCTGCACGAGGCCCTGGGGCGTGGTCTGGGCTCCTCTGCCTGGAGGAGTCCAACCCCACTGCCTCTCCTCTTCCCTCCGCCCTTCCCCGCTCTCTGCCTCTGTCTCTCCATCTCTCCTGCTCACTCTGACCTTCTCTCTGGGTGGCCAATGTCCTGTGCAGCCTGCTGTCCTCTCCACCCTGTCCCCACCCTGGTCACTCCCAAGGCAGGGTGGCCGCTGCTGCCTCCATTCTTGCTCCTCAGCCTGAGTGGGCAGACAGGTGAGGCTCGGCCTGGCTCTTCACGCTGGCCGAGGGTGGGGTGGGAGAGGAGGGCGAGGCTCGCAGGAGGCTGACCCCTGCTCTCCGGGGACGCAGGGCCGTCGTTCACGTAACAGGTGTCCAAAGGCATCAGGGGCGTTCTGCCTTCTAAGGATGCAGCCGTAAGGTCAGGGCCCTGGACGTGCTGTGTGGCCACCTTCCCTGCCCACCCGTGGGGGCTACAGCTTGATGGGTGGGGACGGGACGCCAGGCAGGCTCACACGCCACCTGAGCTGCTAGAGCAGCTGACTCCCAAACAAGTCTCCACACCGTGGGTCCCCGTGGTCACCGCTAATTGCAGGCCCACAGCCTCTCCATGCACACAGCCTCCCGCCAGCAGCTGCAGGTTTCTGTCCTCCCTCGGGAGTGACCGCAGACTGAGCCCCAGGAGAGCCTGCAGACGTGTTTGCACCATCGGGAGCCAGTTTATTTTCTTTGGGAAACAATACTTTGAGGACAGGTTGTCATGGACACCCAGGGTGACAGGATGGAAGGACCCTGGAGAGTTAGATTAGGGGCTAGGATGCTCCTGGGGTGGCTAGAACAGCTCCTGCTTCCAGAAGGAACTTTAATTCAACTCCTTCACTCTATGGGCCGTGACTCCACAGCTTGGAGAGTGTAGGGAGATTTGGCATTTCTAGTCCATAGAAAAAGCCCATCGGGTCCACAGTTTTAGTCCCAAAACAATAACTTCCTCAAAATGCAAACATTGTACTTAGGAGTGAATCACAGGGGCACCTGGAGAAGGAGCCAAGGTGGCACGGTGTCCTCCCCTTGGTGAGGCCGTACATGGAGCAGGGAACACAAACTAAGAAAGTCATCTTGGTTAAGAGGAAGGGCACAGTATTACTGTTCTATATGATTTATTTACTTGAGACTCAGTAGAAAGTGTATTTTAAAAGTGAAGAACTGGGCTTCCCTGGTGGTGCAGTGGTTGAGAGTCCGCCTGCCGATGCAAGGGACACGGGTTCGTGCCCCGGTCTGGGAAGATCCCACATGCCGCGAGTCGGCTGGGCCCGTGAGCTATGGCCACTGAGCCTGCGCGTCTAGAGCCTGTGCTCTGCAACGGGAGAGGCCACAACAGTGAGAGGCCCGCGTACCGCAAAAAAAAAAAAAAAAAGTGAAGAACTGGGAATGAGTAGGGTGACTGGCCCATCACTAAGGACATTTATCTATTAAATGCTGTGCCATTGGCCTATGTTATCTATTCAAAACATAAACATGTTTAAAAAGCAGGCACACAGCAAGATTTATATATTTTATATATAAATAGTGCAGTTTGGTGCTAGTGCAAGGACAGACAGATGGACCAAGAGGACAGACTTCACTACACACAAGTATTTACAAATAAAACAAAGCCAAAAATGGTAAGTGAATGGGAAAGAGAACGATTATTTGATGAATAATCATATTAGACATTCTATTAGAAATAGAATGACAAAACATATCAAAGTAAATTGCAGAAGGATTAAAGAGTTAAATGCAATAAAAATGAAGTGACCTAGAGATTATCAAACTAAGTGAAGTAAGTCAGAGAAAGACAAATATGGTATAATATCACTTATATGTGGAATCTAAAATATGACACAAATGAACTTATTTGCAAAACAGAAACAGACTCACAGACATAGAGAACAGACTTGTGGTTACCAAAGGGGTAAGGGGGGAAGGGATAAATTAGGAGTTTGGGATTAACAGATACACACAACTACATATAAAATAGATAAACAACAAAGACCTACTGAATAGCACAGAGAACTATATTCAATACCTTGTAATAATCTATAATGGAAAAGAAACTGAAAAACAATATATACATATGTATATATATAAAACTGAATCACTTTGCTGTACACTTGAAATGAAATCAACTATACTTCGATAAAAAAGTCAAGTGGTGGGCTTCCCTGGTGGCGCAGTGGTTGGGAGTCCGCCTGCTGATGCAGGGGACATGGGTTCGTGCCCCAGTATGGGAGGATCCCACGTGCCGCGGAGCGGCTGGGCCCGTGAGCCATGGCCGCTGAGCCTGCACGTCTGGAGCCTGTGCTCCACAACGGGAGAGGCCACAACAGTGAGAGGCCCACATAACGCAAAAAAAAAAAAAAAAAAAAAAAAAAAAAGTCAAGTGGTAAAAATCTTAAAGGATGCAGACATAAATATTAAATCTTTTGAGGGGAAAATTTTCCTATTTTAAAAGCAAAGGGAAAAACCGAGAAAAAAACCCCCAATAGATACAACTATATACAAATCAAATATTTCTTTAAGTTAAATAACAACATAATCGATAGCAAAAATAAAAAATCATATTAAGAAAAATATGTGTAAATGTCAGACAAATATAACAACTAATGAATAACAATTGATACTACCATAAGGTCTAAATGAATAAATGGACATTGAAAAACAGTTTATATGAAGGAACAGTAACTTATTAACAAACATATAGAAAGCTATCATAAAATAGTCATAAAATCAAATTAAAGAAAATGTTATTATAGTGGTAGTTTTAATTCTAAAAATGTATCCATTGTTGTAGTAGGGTGTATTAGAACTATTTTAGACAGTGTTATGTCAAGAAACATAATATTTCATAATATTTAGTCCAGGATTTCCACCCTATTTTGAGAAATATTTTTTTCTTTGCAACTCAATTGTCCATCAGCTGATGAATGAATAACTAAAATGTAGTATCATACAAGGTATTATTACTTGGCAATAAGAAGGGGTGAAGTACTGATCCAACATGGATGAGTCTCGAAAACATTATAGTAAAGGAAAGAGGACGGTCACAAAAGCCCAGTTATTGCATGATTTCATTTATATGTAATGCCCCAAATAGGCAAATCTATAGAGACAGAAAGTCAGGGCTGGAGTGGGGAGAGAGAGCGAATGGAGAGAGATTGTTAATAGGAGGTCATTTCTTTGGGTGATGAAAGTTCTAAAATTAGATGGTGGTGATTGGTGCACAACTCTGTGAACATACTCTAAACCCCTGAATTTTATCCTCGAAATGGGTGAAATGGATAGTATGTGAATTATACCTTAAGTTGTTAAAAATATACAAAAATATGGAATAAAAGAGCATAGGGAAAGAGAGAAGGGAAGGGAAGGGGGGCAACACCCCCTATTGAGCCACTTTTGTGCCCCAAAGGTGAGCCAAAGCTTTACTTGGATTCACTCCTTCAGTTCTCACAACACCTCTAGCTGGCATCAGGCAGTCATTTTAACTCTCATCTCGGTGCCCAGAGAGGTTTAGTCTCGAAACCCACAGTGGCTGAGTCTATGAAGCCCAGATCCGTTTGGCCTTTCAGCCCACTTTCCCTTTTTCTTCTGTGTCAGCAGCTGCCTGGTGTCCGAACTGGGAAGGAAACGCCAGAACCCAGGCTTAGACATGCTCCCCCTGCCAGTCACTGTGAGGGAACATCTCAGGACTCCAGATAGGACAGGCTGGGACTACAGGCTCCACAGAGCTGGACTGTGTCAGGCCTTTGACTCTGGGGTCCCATACAGCACCCTGCGGTTTCCTAGGCACCACGAAAGTCCCCCAAAACCTTGAACCCAAGATGCTATCTTGTACTATGGCATTTGACCTTGTCATCCTTTCTCCTGTGTTCATTACCTATCACTTCCTCTGGGTTGGGACAGAAACAACAAGACCCAGCACTTGTCCTCACAGAGCTCACACACAAACAGGTTGGGGACAGGTGATAAACATGTTTCACAGGTGTTCAGAAAGCTCTGGGAGCAGGGGGAGTCAGAGCTGGCTCCATCTACCAATCTGCTCACCCTCTGTCTACTAATTCACTCATCCATCCATCCATCCATCCACCCATCCATCCATCCATCCATCCATCCACCCATCCATCCATCCACTCACCCATCCATCCATCCATCCATCCATCCATCCATCCATCCACCCATCCATCCATCCATGCATGCATCTATCCATCCACCCATCCATCCATCCATCCACCCATCCATCCATGCACCCATGCATCCATCCATGCATCCATCCATCCATGCATGCATGCATCCATCCACCCATCCATCCACTCATCCATCCATCCATCCACCATGCATCCATCCATCCATCCACTCATCCATCCACTCATCCATCCATCCATCCATCCATCCATCCATCCATCCATCCTTATCCATACATACATATCCATCTATCTGTCCACCCACCTATCCATCCAGTCACCTACCACCCATTGGCCAATCCTTCCATCCATCTGCCCTTCTACTCACCCATCCATCCATCCACATAGTTTATGGAGCTCCTTTCACCCACACTGTTCTTGATGCTGAGGATTCACCACAGAATAACAGAAAGCAGAGTAATGGAAGGAGAAAGCCTGGCAGCCAGGGATGACTCTCTGGGGAAGTGTTTGAGCTGAGGTTTAAAAGAGGAGGGGCCACCCAAAGGAAGGTCCTGGGGAGGCAGGACTCCAGGCAGAAGAGCCAACAGTGCAGAGGCCAAAGGCAGGAATGAGCTTGGCTTGTTCCAGGGACAGAACAAAAGGTCTGCGTGCCTGGAGGGGATGGAGCATTTGTGCTGGTTCTGAAAGAATGAGAGCTTGCTGGGCAGCCCTGGAGATATAAAGGGGCTTAGGGTTCGTCTAGCTGGACCAGGCACTTTAAATGCTTTTCTTTCACAGGGAAGAATAAACAAGCAAGAATAGCCAGGAAACCCCTAGAAAAGAAGAGTGGGGTGGGGGTAGGGTCGTCTACCAGATCTACTACGTATTATAAAGCTTCTTTGATTAAAACAGTGTGGCACCAGTTCAGCTATAGACAAGCAGACCAGTGGGACAGAGGAGAGAATCCAGAACTGGGCCTAGGAGCACGTGGATCGCTGCCATGGTGGCTTCTTGGTCAGTGGGGGAGAAGATGGGCTTTTAATCAATGGCTTGGGGACACCTGGATAGCCACGTGGACAAAGGCAAAATTGGATCCACTCTTCGTAACAGACACCAAGTGGATCAGAGGTGGAACCCCATCAATGCTGGAAAAAAAGTGGGACTGACTTCCTTTGCAACCCAGAGTAGAGAAGGGTGTTTATAACCAAGACTCAGAGTCCAAAAGCAGTGAACCAAAGATGAACAAATTTGCCTATATAAAATTAAAACATTTGTATGGCAAAACACACCATAAGCAATGTCAAAAGACACACAAAGTGTTTGCAACTAATATCACAGATGCAGGGCTAAAATCACTGATGCACAAAAAGTTCCTGTTAACAAAGAAAAAGTTCCGCCATCTATAGGAAAATGGGCAAGGATATCAACAAACAGTTTGTAAAAGAAAAAAATGCAAATGTCTCTTAAATATACGAAAAAGTGTCCAAGCATGGTCTTGTAAAAGAAAAGTGAACTGAAACAACACTGGGGTTCCATTTCTCACTTGTCAGATTGGTCAGATCGAAAGGTTTAACAACGTATTATGTTGGTATTTGTATTGATTACAGGTGGGAAGCAAAACGGTGCAGTTCCTCAGAAGGGAATTAGGAATATCTAGTGAAGTTATGTATACATTTGACCTTAGACCCACTTATCCCACTTCTAAGAATCTATCCCTAGGACAAGCTGGGAAACATATGACCTACAGGGAAGGCATTCACTGTGGTCATCCGTGGTGACAGCAAAGACCGAAAACTCCCAAGTCCCCATCAAGGGAGATTGCGCGTGGCCACGGGACGGCGGGAAGGAGGGCGTTAGGGACCCATCACAGCGACATCCTGACAACGTTAGGTGAGCAAAGTTAGGTGCTGGGCAGTGTCCAGGTAAGGCTAGAGAGAGGGTTTGTAGGTAGACATATGTGTGCTTCCTGTATTTTCTAAAAGGACCAACGCAAGGGCAAACCCCAACCTGATCAAAACAGCTGCTAGTCGGGGGGCGGAGGGAAGGGGGAAGGGGCAGGGCCTGAAGGAAGGCTGGTGAGGGCTCCCCCATTCTAGAGCCACACAAACGCTTTTATAAAAGAGATCATGAAGGGTAAGACAGGCATGCCTACGACTTGGACACAAGCAGGAACAATGTGAACCCCACTGTGGCAAATTGGTGGCAAGAAATCTTCACGTAGCTTTAAAAAAGCAGTATTCTGAGTCTAGAGTCTCAGTGAGATATGTTCTAAGGACAAAAACAAATCTTTAAAAAAGTTCTTCTATGAAAAAGGACTATAGCTGAAGGAGGGAAGTGAGGAAATATTCTCTTCCTAGATGGGAGACAGGGAAGGAGAGCACAAGACACCCACCACACACACACACATTTATCTGAATCCTCTCCCAGGCAGGGCACAGAGAAGGCAGGAAGTGGACAGTCCCAGGGTCGGCCTGTCACTGAGAAGCACGTGGGGGAGGACACCGACCTCTGCTCACCAGACGTCCAGCTGGAGGTTCCAGGCTGGCTCTGAGGTCCTTCCACGGGGCATCGGGCTCCGGGTGGAGGGAATGAGGGACGGCAGACACGGAGGGGTGTCTAAGAGGAGCAGGAAACTCTCCCTGTGCCTCCAGACCCAGGGATCCCGGCTGAGGCTGGGACAACGTCCAGACTCCCCGCGGGCCAGACTCTCAGGCTGGTGCTCACAGCCTGTCCCAGAACCCGGCCCTGGCCTGGTCAGGGTGATGGTGGGACCCCTGTGGGGCAGCAGTGGAAGCAGGGCAAGGGCCTGGAACCTGGCATCAGCAGAGCGGAAGCCATCCAGGGGTAAGGATAGAAGGAGAGAGGGAGGGAGAGAGAGAGAGAGAGAGAGAGGAAACAGCTACCGCTAATGGGAGGGTGCACTGACTTCCCGGGCAGCTCTGTGCTGAGGGCTCCACATCAGCAACGTTGCTCCCATTTTGCAAATGTGGAAACAGGGCCAGGAGGCCTGGCGCCTTGGCCAAGGCTGCATAGCCAGTGAGCCCCGAGAGGGGCACAAGTCAGACCCAGTGTTCCTGGGTGCTGAGTGTGCAGACCATGCTCTGTGTTTGCAGACCCTCTACCGTGGCCTGGGAGCGATGGGTCCCCCAGGCCCCCTCGCTGGGCGAGACCAGACGAGACTGGTCTCCCCCAAGGCCAGCCTTGTTGGGTGAGACAGTGGGACTCGTGTCCCTGGGAGCCCCCGCCCTGGGTTGCAGGTCTAAGCTGGCAGCTTCCTGCAGCTCCTCCCAGACCCGAGGGCACTTCCCCAGCTCTCAGTGAAGGGCACAAATGCTGACAGGTGCCATCACCCCGACCACCTGTCACTGGAACCCCGATGCCTCCTGTCAGCGGCCCTTCAGGCCCAGGACAGCCAGGCCTGCTCGGAGCTCTGTGCCTGCCCAGCCCCCTGCCTGCAGGCCCCCCTTCCCTGGACAGACAGATGAGCGATCTGTGCTCAGGGCCAACAGGTGTTCCTGACTCCAGCTGGGCCGGGACGGCTACGGGCCCCAGGGTCTCGGGTGGACCAGAGCCTCCTGGGAGGTGGGGGTGAGACTCAGGAATGGGAGGAATTATCTGGGGGGAGCAAGTGTCCCTAGGGCCCCCGGGAGGCATGGGAGAGGGACTGGTGAGGCTTCTTGGAAGAGAGACTGGCTTGCGAAGGAGCCGGTCACTGGGCTGGAGGAGGAAGGGTGTGTCAGGCCAGCGAGGGCCCAGTTGGCTGGAGGGCGGATTTGGAGCAGGTAATTCCCGTCGGGGGCCAGGCGGCTTGGACGGGCCCCAGCCCTGGTGGTAGGGGCTCCCTGAGGGCTCTGGCCAGGAGTGGTCCCATCAGAACTGGGTTCACGACCACAGTGAGGAGGACTGGGCGGGGGGCCCGGAGCAGGGGGACAGCCCAGGTGGGCATCTCACCTGGACACGCATGACTGGAAATGAACCAGGTGGGAAAGAAATGACATCTTTCCATCACGCAGCTCTGATTGGCCACGTCCTGCTGGTCTGAGCCTGGTGGAAAGTGACAGTGGGTCAACAAGTGGGTCATATCTGCCTGTCACAGCTGTGACCAGAATCACAAAGCAGGGCGGGCCCAGCATCGCTGAAAACGCAGTGATGGACCTTCCTGCACGGCGTGTCAACAAGAGAGCAGGCAGACGGCTACAGTGCGCGGGAGACCGCCTGCAGTTTGCTTGATGCTCTTGACCTTTGATGCTTCTGGGGAGGGGCCATGAGTCTCCCCACTGCAGGCGGGGCGGGTGTGGAGGGAAGCCCGTGGTCCCTGAGCTCGGTGGAGACAGAGGCCGAGTCACCAGGAAAAGCTGAGCCCCCGGGGCAGAGGCCATGCCCTTGCCCAGCCCAGAGCCGGCCTCCCAGGCTGGCCGCCTGGTGTCCAGCAGAGGGGCCCTTTTCAGCCCTGCTAGAGACAGCTGAAGCTGAGGCTGGGCAGATATGGTGAACTTTCAGGGGTCACGCCACCTTCACAGGCGCCCACTGCAAGGGGAGGGCCAGTGCTTGGCCATGGCTTGTGGGGTGACAGGGGCAGGGGTTGGCTTGCATGACCCTGGGGCTGACAGCCCTCCAGCCCTGCCCCCTGCCCTGCCTGTCTTCCCAGAACTGGTCCCCAGGAACCAGTCTTACGGCGGGTACGCCAGGGCCTGGGGGTGAAGGTTGCACATTTACAGTGGCCCTCAGGCTGGGGGCCGGGGTGGGGCGGGGGGAGCACACTGCGGGGTCTGCAGCCCGAGGACCTGGCCGGGTCTCCTCCCCTCCCTGCCGGTGGCATCCTGCAGCCCCGCCGCCTCCCCAGCCTCCTCCTTCCTCTTCCGCCTCTGAGTCTCCATGCCTGGTGGGGACTCACAGGTGGGCTCACAGCTTCAAAGGCATCCTGGGAAAATCAAACTAAACCACGAAGCTCTCAGGGGGCTTTAAGGCTGCACGGAGTTCCCTTGAGTGTCAGGGAATCCAAAAGCATTTGAGTTCAGGCTTGGCATCCAGTGTGGGAGTTCCGGTGGGAGGATGTGGTGACCATTTCCGGGGATGTGGATGGACGTGCCAGCCAGAGCAATGACCACGGACCTGCCTGTTCAGGGGCACAGGATGTCCCATCCAGAGAGCCCCGTGTCCTGTGCGAATCACGGAAGATTGGGCATGTTATGTGGTGACCCACACCTTGCTCGTTCCGGACAGCTCACTGTTTGCAAAGTATTTGCACTTCCATTCTCTACCCGAGGGCTCAATGGCGCAGAGGTTGTCAACTGGTTTTACAGAGGCGGGGCCGCTGGACCCCCCAGGGGTCAGTTTTCCTCAGAGGTGAGCACAGTCCCTGCTTCCCCAGCCTCTTGCCGCTGCTTTCAGGGGAGCCGGGAGATGGGGAGTTCACGCCTGCAGGACAGTCCAGGGCTGAGTCCTCTGCCATTGCTGGACGTGTGACCTCGAGCCGGTCACTAAACCCCGGGGGGCTCAGCTTCCTCGCCTGTGCCCCACTGAGCTGAGAGCAGGCAAGGGCATGGCACAGAGCCACGAGCACCCAGGCTCAGGCAGCACCGGTCTGCACTCTGCTGTCCCCAAGCCCACGGGACAGCGCGCAGCCGGGAGGCTGGGGCACCACAGAGGAGTCCTGCGGGGGCAGAGTTACCCGGGGGCACCTGCGCAGGTCCTCAGCCCTTGGGCGGGTGGGACAGGTGAAGAGGGCCCAGTGGGTCACCTTCGGCTCCGGGGACCCTGCTTGTGCTTCAGGTCCGGAGTACCTCCTTTATGTCCCACAACTGCTTCTTCCACGGCCACTGAACAAAAGGCCCCCTCCCTGTTCAGGCCTGAGGGCAACCACAGCGTCCCCATTGTTAAAGTGCAATGCGATTGGAGCAGCCCTAGAGGTGGGACTGCCCCTCCCCACAAGGGCTGTCGGGGCCACAGCCCCAGGACGGAGATCTTGTGAGTGGGGGGGTCCCCAGTGTCACTGCGTGTCCCACCCCAAGCAGGACGGAAGGCTTGAGCTGGCACGGTCCCCATCAGGCCCAGATCAGTCAGGCGAACAGTCACCGTGACAAACTCTGGGGGCCTCGTCCAGCAAGCCCGGGGCACAGGGCTTCGTCCCCAGATCCCCGGGAACTTTCTTGGGCTTGAGCGCCCCCTGCTGTTTGGAGCCGGCGGAGGAGGAGCTGGGGGTACCCCCACCCACTGCTCGCCCCAGCCCCGTGTCCTGGGATTCAGAGGCCGCCAGGAGCCCCGCACCCAGGACCCAGGAGGCACATGAAGACCCCAGAGAAAGGCCCTGTGGGTCTGAAATCAGTACTGAAGGAGATGCCAGGCCTCTGCCTGGAGAAGGCGGCTCAGGACACTGGGTCTGAGGTCAGAGGACAGACCCCGGCCCCTGAGCTGCCCTCACAGACCCAGATCCCCTCCAGGGGCCAGGACCATTTCTATGACTCAAAATTGCTCACCACGGTGGGAGAGCTGAGTTCAGCACAGTTGGAGGGGGCGTCACCCCAAGGAGGGGCTGATCTGGCCCCTCTGGGCCTTGGGCCCTGATGGTGTCAGAGGTCCTCCTGACCACTGCTCCACCAAGGCCCAGATGTGTGCAAGATAAACAGGCCGATTTGGGACAAAGAGTAGAAATCGCTCAGCAAAGCTGGAGGAACAGTTCTGAGAGCCTCCCACAGCGAGTCCTGTTTGAGGTTCATAAGTGACCTCCCAGAGAAGTTGCTAGGACACCCTGGCCATGTCCCTAGGAAGCGATTAGTGATGTTGGGCATCTTTTCATGTGCCTGTTGGCCATCTGTATATCTTCTCTGGGAAAATGTCTATTTAGATCCTCTGCCCGCTTTTAAATTGAGTTATTTATTTTTTGATGTTGAGTTGTATGAGTTCTTCATATATTTTGGATATTAACCTCTTATCAGGTATATTATTTGCAAATATTCCCATTCAGTAGGTAGCCTTTTTGTTCTGTTGATGGTTTCCTTCAGTGTGCAAAAGATTTTTAGTTTGATGTAGTCCATTTGTTTATTTTTGCTTTTGTTTCCCTTGCCTGAGGAAACATATCCAACAAAATATTTCTAAGATCAATGTCAAAGAGCATACCGCTTATGTTTTCTTCTAGGAGTTTAAAGGTTTCAGGCCTTACAGTTAAGTCTTTAATCCATTTTGAGGTTTGTGGTTTTTTTTTGTATATGGTGTGAGAAAGTGGTCTAGTTTCATTCTTTTGCGTGCAGCTGTCCAGTTTTCCCAACACCATTTATTGAAGAGACTGTCTTTTTCCCCATTGTAGATTCTTGCCTCCTTTGGCATAGATTAATTTTCCATATATGTGTGGATTCATTGCTGGGATCTTTATTCTGTTCCATTGATCTATGTGTCTCTTTTTGTGCCAGTACCAGACTGCTTTGATTACTGTAGGTTTGTAGTATAGTTTGAAATCAGGGAGTGTGATACTCTAGCTTTGTTCTTCTTATCTGATTGTTTTGGCTATTCAGGATGTTTTGGGTTTCCATAAAAATTTTAGAATTATTTATTCTAGTTCTGTGAAAAATGCCATAGTTAATTTGATAGGGATTGCATTGAATCTGGAGATTGCCTTGGGTAGTAAGTTCATTTTAACAATATTAATTCTTCCTGTCCACAAACATGGCATATCTTTTCATCTGTTCGTATCACCTTCAATTTCTTTCATCACTGTCTTGTAGTTTTCTAAATACAGGTCTTTTACCTCCTTAGGTAGATTTATTCTCAGGTATTTCATTCTTTTTAATGAGTTGTGTTTTCTTAATTTCTGATAGTCCTGATAGTTCATTGCTAATGTATAGAAATACAACAGATTTCTGTATATTAATTTTGGATCCTGCAACTTTGCCAAATTCACTGATTAGCTCTAGTAGGTTTCTTTTTCTTTTTTTGTCATGTCTTTAGGATTTTCTATGTATAGTGTCATCAGATATTTTCTCCTATTTTATATGTCCTCTTCATTTTGATGTATATATATATATATACATATACATAGAGCATCTTTCAATGTATCAATAGTTTCATTTTTTATATTTGTACTGATTTTTTACATGTAAGAAATCTACTCTTATCCAAATTCAGATAAATACTAGTATCTGTTTGTTCTATATTTTGTTTAATAGTTTATTTTTCTCTAATATTTTTGTTGCATGATATGGAGTGAGGGTCTAAATTTGTCTTCCAATAGCTAATCAACTGATTTAGCACATTAATTGTACCACCCCCTTCATACCCCTGCCAGCAGTGAGGTGATGCAGCCTTCATGTTTCACAAAGCTTTTATACATCAGAAGCTCTCTGGGATGTATATTTTTCTCACTGGACTTGCTATGAGTATAACCAGTGCTGTGCTGATTTAATTCTTGTGGCTTTATTATATGTTTTAAAATTAGCTGTTTCACCCTGTATCATAGGTATTCTTGTTATTTTTTTTTTCAAACAAATTTTAGAATCATTTGATTCCAAAACATTTCCTGAAGAATTTTTGGTAACATGTTAAATATGTAAATCAACTTGCAAGGAATTAACAACTTTGAAATATTTAGTCTTGCCATCCAGGGACATGGTATTTATCTGCATTTATTCACTTTAAAGTGAAACCCTTTCGGTGGAATTTTATGCAGTCCTGACTATTTGGGGTTTGGTTTGTTCCTGGGAATTGGGGGATTCTTGATGCCATTGTGAATGTCATCTTTTTGTCCTATAATGTAGTCTACTTACTTAATACAGCCTATGGGAATATCTTTGATTATTGGATTTTTTTTTTCATATCCTACTTTTTCGTTGAAACTTATCAGCCCTGAATTTTCTGTTGATTCTTTTCAGGTTTTAAACTGTAATTATTTTTCTTGCATATACTGATAGTTTGTAACCTTTTTCTTTCTAGTTGGGCCTCTTCTTTCCCACTAATGACTCTGCAGTGACAGGCTCTTAGACTGTTAAATAGTGATGCAGTTGGCAAACAACCATTTTTAATTTCTGATTTGAAGGGCCATTTCTCTGGGCTTCACTGTCATATTAAGTGGGGTGTTGTTTTAAGGGGAAATTCCCCATCATGTTAAGAATATTTCCTTCTGCATTTTGCTTTTTAATCTTTCAGTAAGGAGTAGGTATCTATTTTTGCTAAAATTCCTCTGGTATTAGAGCCAGGGATGTTTCCACAGAGGCCCAACCACCCCGAGTGGAACGGGCTCCTTCTACAGTGATCCAAGCCCCTTCCACCAGGGACTCCTTTGGGATCCATGCCGACTGTGAGCAGCCAACCCCACAATGCCAGAGTAGGGCTTCCACTGGCCCCTGTAACCAGTCCTGGCTCCCCGAGCAGAGCGTGACCTACTGCCAGCTTCTTCTGGGTGCTGTAGGGATGCGGTTTCCATGGAGAATGTACTGCTTTTGCTCTGATCCAGCTTCCACCCCCTGCTGTAAGAGAAGCCCCTTCCTCACACCCCACAGAATTCAGAATGGGGAGGGCTCCTCCTTTCTCCCAAGGCTCCTTCTCATCTTCACGTCTCCACAGTTGAACAAAACCATCTGCTCCTTCTGTCTAAGTCGTGCTCACCCGCCAACCTGACACCTTCCAACTCCATGTATCACTGCCCTTCCCTGGGCCCTGGGGTCCACACTTTTAGTCTTCTGGTAGGTTGTCACAAGTCCCCGATTTTCCTCTACCTGCAGCCACCACCCAAGTTGCCTGCTTTGCCATCTAAGAAACAGAAGCTGCAACCTTGGGGGAATCTAGATCCTATGCCTGTATCCCACCTGAAAGGGAGTGTAGGATGGAGGCATATGAATTAACGTTTTGCTATTTTGGCCAGGGATCTTTCTTTAGTGAGAAATAAAACACAGCAGATCCATTGTAAGTCATTATACATGTGACTGCGAAAAGCATCTCTGTACAGGTTCTTTGTGCCCATGTGTGAAGAGGTTGAGTGGAGGAAGAAGAGCTAGAAGAGGTTAGAACGATGCTGAGCAGGATAATTCATTGTGCCTGACACATGCACTCACTACCATGTGTTCAGCTGGGGATTTAGGTTTATATTTTCTGCTCTGGACCTTTTGTGTCTCTTAAATCTGGTGATTCGTGTTTATCAGTTCTGGAAAATTTGTATGCATTTCTTCTATATACATTCCCTTTCCCTGAACTATCAGACTCTCCCTCTGGGACATCTATTATTTATACATTGGGCCTTCTCATGCTTTGTTCCATCCCTCTAACTTTTCTCTGTTCTTTTTTCTATCTCTTTCTCTGTTGTATTCTGGGTAATTTATTAAATCTGTGATCTTAGTCTGTTATGACTGCCATAACGAAGTACCACAGAGTAGGTGGCTTACACAACAGAAATTTACTTTTTTACAATTCAGGAGGCTAGAGGTTCAAGACCAAGGTTTTGGGGTGTTGGTTTCTGATGAGGGCTCCCTCCTGGGCTTGTAGATGACCATCTTCTCCCCATGTCTTCACATGATTTTCCCTGTGTGTGTGTCTGTGTCCAAATCCCTCTTATAAGGACACAAATCATATTGGATTAGGGCCCACCTAATGACCTCATTTTCACTTAATTAACTAGTTAAAGGCCATATATCAAAATACAGTCACATTCTGAAGTACTGGGAGTTAAGAGGGGTTTTTTTTGTATTTATTTATTTATTTGGTTGCATTGGATCTTAGTTGCAGCTCGCGGGCTCCTTAGTTGTGGCATGCAAACTCTTAGTTGTGGCATGTGTGTGGGATCTAGCTCCTGGACCAGAGATTGAACCCGGGCCCCCTGCATTGGGAATGCGGAGTCTTAACCACTGCGCCACCAGGGAAGTCCCTGGGAGTTAAGAGTTTGACATATGAATTTTGTGAGGATACAACTCAGCCTATAATATCCATCTTCCAGTTCATAAATTCTCTCTTCAGCTGAACCTAATTGCTTTTTAACTGTTCCATTAAGTTTAAACATATGTATATGTATAACTGATTCACTTTGTTATAAAGCAGAAGCTAACACACCATTGTAAAGCAATTATACTCCAATAAAGATGTATAAAAACAAACAAACAAACACAAACCACAAAATTCCTATAGTTGTTTTTAGAAGTTTGTTTGGGTTTTTTTCCTAAATCTTGTTCTCTACTTAGAATTTCAATTTCTCCAGTTTTTGTTTATTCATTTAAAACTTTTATATTTACTTTCAGGTTACTTCAGGATATGAATTTCTTAGGCGTGCTAATCCTCTCAGTTTGGGTAAATGCTGACTGCCTGAGCGTACATTCAGAAGGTCCACCTACACACACGCACTGGAATCTAGGTTGTGGGAACATGACCCTGGCATGGCTCCACTTTTGTTTATGACAGAAACCCAGGACTGGCCCAGGGCTGAATAAATGTTAACTTATTAGCTTAAAATCCCATGTGTTAGAAATCTGGATCCCCCAAACTGCTCAAAGTACAGGCCTGGAGTCCGATTTTTCAGGAGAGAATTTTTCCACTGAGAGTCCAGGTGGAGATAAGAAAGCATCTTGCATCTCTGAGCTGGTGGGTGGAGACTTTCTTGTCCAATTTTTAGACACCCCTCACCCCAGCTCACCCCCAGTGCCCACACAATGGAAGTGAGGATGTGGGGAAACAAGTCTAGCACTTCTGCTTCAAGGCCTAGACTTTCACACGTGGGCACAAAGAAACAAGTACAGAGATGATTTTTGCAGTCATGTGCATGGCAACTTACATTGGATCTGTGGTATTTGGTAGGTTATTTCACAGAAAGTTCTGTGGCTAATACGGCATAATGTTAATGCATATTGAATCTGGGTGTGAGTATATGGGCCTGTTAGGTAAAAATAAAAATCTGCACTTTTTCTATGTGGACAGATTTTATACTTTCATATAAAAATGAATTCATTATTGAATGGCTCAGTTTAACTCTTGTTAAGTGATTTTACTTATTTCAGCTTTATAAAAAAAGAAAAATACATACACATTACTGTGAGGAAATATAACAAAATGAAAAAAATATCATCACTAGGAGATGAGATAATGGTTGATGATTACTTTCTTTTCAAAAGTTTTCTGTGTTGTATCGATTTATTTTGTAATGGATATATATGACTTTATAATGGAACAAAAGTTTTCCCTAAAGGGCTCCTTTTGACAAGTTTGAACATTTGTCAGTGATTCTGTCCCTGTGGCGTCCCAGCTGTGCTCAGTGGAGACACAGGAAAGGGTGTGGCCCTCAGCCCTGCCTGGCGCCCCTCCACCTGCAGTTCTTCCCCCTGACGAGCCCCTTGACAGGCGCCAGCTCCTCCCTGGGCAGTCAGCCTTGGCAGTATCGTCTGGTACTGGGGGTGGTGCCACTGCACAGGCCACCAGGAGAAGCAGCCTCTGAAGCCTGCCCACCATCTTCACCCCCTGCAGCACTGCAGCCTGACCACCCAGCCTGACGCTTCCCTCCGTGGAGCGGGGGGCTCTGAGGGGTGGAGGCGGCCCTTGCCCGGGTCTACCGCTGTCCCTTGGAAACTTGGGGGTTCCCCGTCTGGAGACACAGCTTGGAAAGTGGGTCTGGACCTCAGCTGGAGGAGCCTGCACCCCGTGGCCCTGATTTGCATCCTTTGCATCCTCACTACAGGTGGTAAAACACTCTGTTCTGCTCCTGGCATCCACCCTCTTCCGTGTGGGTCCTTAGGAGAGTCAGGCAGCCCCTCGGAGCCCACCACCTCCTGTAAAGCCAGAGTGAAGCTGCCTGGGGCCGCGGGGTTCCAGCGCTGTGACCGCAGTGCTCACTGCACTGTGCAGTGGATGCCCGTCACGGGCAGCTCTCAGCATCACCCCCTTTCCACCCAGTGAGCCTGTCTCAGGCCACACGCCCCCTCAGAACGATTCCCTTTTATCTCTCTCGTGTCTTTATCCAGTTGGACCACGAAAGGCAGGTGGGCACTGCCTGCAGCAGGCTGGGGGCTGCCGAGACCACCCCCCAGTTCCCCCTTTCCCCTTTGTCGCCCCCCCCCAGGTCTCAGGGAGCTTCTCACCGAGCCCACTGCCTCTCCTTGTGGGCACCCCCGTCTCTCACCTTCACCAGGGGTGGCGCAGCCGGGGATCGCCATCTGTGGTTTGATTTGTGGGGTGCAGGGGCTTCGAGCTCACAGTGAGGGGCTTCGGCCTCCCGTGATGAAGCTGAGCTCACCCACGGCAGCCCCCGCCCCTCCCCCTTCGCCTCCCCCCATCTGAGCGCCCGCTCATTCGGCCGCCCGCTACCCGCT
This sequence comes from Mesoplodon bidens, assembly GCF_964165515.1. Classification (NCBI taxonomy): domain Eukaryota; kingdom Metazoa; phylum Chordata; class Mammalia; order Artiodactyla; family Ziphiidae; genus Mesoplodon; species Mesoplodon bidens. The sequence continues at coordinate 112,885,123 of NC_138165.1, read as the reverse complement.
ATTCTCTGGCTGAGACTCCGGACCGGCAGCATGAGATTTTGGCAGCAGCTCGTGAAGTGTCACGGAAGAGCGAGGCTGCGAGCTGCCATGTGGTCTCCCGGCCTCGCCTGCAGCCCTGAGAGCTGCCCTGCAGAGTCAGCGTGTTGACGTTCGGGCCCAGCATGGCTGTCAGAATCTCCGCGCTGGCGGGACGTGCAGCCCACGGTGCCCTGCTCACCCAGGAGCAGAGGGTGCTGCTTCCGCGGCTGTCTGCTCCTCGCCCACCCAGGGGCTGCCGTGCAGGGCGTGTGCTCCCAGCCAACTCTTGTGCCGTGGGTCTCAGGGCCGCTTGGGGTCAGGCCTGCCGTGCAGCGCACAGTGCCAGGCTTTGTGGTGCATGTCCTTTGCACCCTCCCTCCTGGCTGGAACTCCCTGTTGAGACCCACCTTGAACTGGGCCAGTTCTGAACTGGGCAAGAGATGTTCAGGGTCGAAGCTCGAAGCCTGAGAGAGCCTGATTCTGCAGGAGCAGCCCCTGGCGCTGAGGAGGCCTGTCCCCACCCCACCCGATTCCAGGTGAGCTGGCGCAGGTGTGAGGACGGCCGTGGGCCCTGTCTCTGCCACAGCCTGTTTGCACAAGACTCTGCTCTTCGTGCAGACACGGGAGGTACCCACTCCCCTCTTTGGAGTCTCCTCACCTGCTCAGCCCCAAACCCTGGGGCATCGTGGTAGGTTGACCCTGTCCGTGCGGAGCTGTCAGCCACAGACGCTCAGGACCTGCAGAACCTCAGGAGGGCACGTGGGGGAGGAGGTCTCCAGCAGACGGTCCAGGCTGGCCGGATGTGAGCGGGTTCCGGGGCCAGCTGTGGTTCGGCAGACGTGGGCTTTTCTGAGCACTGACAGCGGCGCCTGCAGGACTCAGCAGTCCCTCGAGGTCTAGCTCCCCAGCCCCCCACCCAGCAAGTCCAGCAGCTACACGCGACCTTAACTTTTAAGGTTTTCTTAGGAATCTCAGTTGGAAAATGCATGATCATGCCTTGAACAGAATCAAATTCTGAGTTGTCAGAATGGCATTTGTCATGGTGGTTCGATGTTTATTCATGAGATTTCTGAGTGGTGATAGAAGGTTATGCTGGGGTTCATAGCAAGTAAACGTCCTCCCTTCCGTTCTGGAACCCAAATTTCTCATTATTTTTACATGTTGCAGGCAGGTATTGCCAACAGGAATAGGGAGGTCTGCAGATCTGGAAGATAATCATTCCTCAGACGCATAGAGAATTTTAACATTTTGAAAGTACTTTTATAGTAAGGGACCAGCTCATGTGTTCAGAGTGGTTCTGTGTTGATAGAAAGCAAAGCCTACACGGGGAAATGTGTATGTACATTTTTTATGAACACAGAGAAAGGTGAGGAAGGATGAGCAACAAAAATAAACTTTGGTTGTCCCTGGAGAGGTTGGGAGACAGGGAGAAGGAAATTGCTGACTTTTCTTCATACACTGCTGTATTATTTTACTTTTTGGAATTTTTAAAAGATTCAATAAAATAAGGAAGAACAACAAAACACTTGTATTTTCATCTCCTTCCTTTGAAAGGGGTACAATTATTTTCCTAGTGTTATGTGCAGAGGCAAAGCAGGTGGGCAGTTCATCTTCCTCTTCTTTGCTGATGGCATTTATTGAGGTCCTACTGTGTGTTCATCCCAAAGTGAGGCCCCAGAGACATCCCTGGCCTCAAGTAGCAGAGACGCAGCTGGGATACACATGTGGTCTTGATGGAGGTCCAGAGGTGCCCCCCCTAGAATCTCACCCCTCCTCTCACAATAATCACACGATGTCTTGCACACAGCAGAAACTCAGTAAACACCTTTTTGAGTCCCCATTTTACAGATTCTTCCTTTATACATTTATTCACTTAGTGAAGGTTTATTGAACACCTACTATGTGCTGAGCCATGTCTGCAGAGCAGACAAGTAATTGAGAGGCTGCAGAGCCATGTGGCCAAAACTATGGTGCTTTGGGACCACCAGGGAGGGGTACCTAAATCTGGCCAGAGTCGTGGAAGTCTTCATGGAGGTGCTGCTTGAGCTGAGTTGTACAGACCAGAAGGAACTAGCCAGACAAGGAGGAGTGAGCCTCATAGGTGGAGGGAACGGAGGGTACAACAGCTCAGAGGCAGGTGTGACTGAGCAGAGCATCTGTGAAGATCCACGTGGTTTGACACCAGAGGGGCCCATAAAGACCACATCACGAGAAGGAGGGTGCCCAGGTGGAATTTTATCCTGACTGCATGGGAGAGACACAGAGAGATCTGCCTTGAAAGAAAACTATTCTGAGAATGGAGGCGTCTGAGGGTGAACACATGCATTTTCCTCCTATTGCCCCCTTCTGAAGCCCCAGTGAAATGGTAGTAAAGAGATCTGCAGGAGGCATAAACCCACAACTGCAAAGAACATGGGAGAGGAGACCACAGCAACATCTTCAAAGTGGGAGAGTCACCTTGAGAAAATGGGGGTCAGGAAATTAAAGACGGCTCTGATGGTCGGAGAGTGGCCCCACTCTGATGCAGGTCACCGTGTGTGACCCGGACCCCTACAGTGAAAACTACCTGAAGAAACCAGTTTTCCATTTCACATCCACTAGGATGGCTAGATTCAAAGGTCAGATAGTTACAAGTGTGGGCGAGGCCTGCGGGTGGGGATGTAAAATGGCTCCAGCACTGGGAAAATAATCTCAGAGTCCCTGAGGCGGCCCCACAATGTTACCACAGGACCCAGCCATCCCACCTCTAGGACCAGGCCCAAGAAGAATGAAGACGTGTTCTCACGGGACCTGTACGTGAACGTTTATAGCAGCATCATTCACAGCAGCCAGAAAGTGGGAAAAACCCAGATGCCCATGACTGACGAGTGGATAAACAGACTGTGGTTCATCCACACAGTGGAATATTGTTTGATCATAAGAAAGGAATGAGGTACTAATTCACACTACGGCATGGATGAATCAAAGACATGCTCAGTGAAATAAGCCCAGGCACAGCAGGGCACATATTGTATGATTCCATTTATACGAAATATTCAGCACGAGGAAGTCCATGGACAGAAGATACAGTGGTGGTTGCCTCGGGCTGGGTGAGGGCTGGGGAAGAGGGTTGTGACAGCTAAGAAGTACGGGTTTCTCCTCGAGGTCATGAAAATGTCCTAAAATTGACTGTGGTGATGCTTGTCCATGTCTGTGAAGGTACTAAAACGCACTCAATTGTACACGATAAATGAGTGAGTCATACGGGGGTGAATCACATCTCAAAACATCTATTACAAAAAAGCAAAACGAAACGGTTTCACTAAAATCAGTACAAAGGACCAGGCTTTCCAGGGCTGGTGGGCAGTTTGGTGAGATGACAAGAGCTTTTGCCTTCATTTCTTTATTTCACGCCCATTGGGCGAGGGCCAGCGTGCTAACTAGAGAAACCGAGGCCTGCCCCTGGTCTCCACAGCCCTCCGGGAGGGTGGGTCCCGCAACTGGGGCTCGGCCTGGGTGCCCTCAGGGAGCCAGGCCTGCCTCCCACTCTCCCTCCACAACCAGTTACAGCAGGTGTTTTAACCTCAACACAAAACAGCACTGACATATAACTATTTTTCCATAATATTACTCTGATATGGTTCTTTCAGTATTAAGAAAAAAAATGCTGACCGATACCACTTTTTTTCTTGGACATTCAACTCAAGTGTGGATTCGGTTCAAGGAAAGAGAGGAGGGGAAGGGTTTCCAGGCTGCTAGGGGGGTCAGAGGAAAGCAGCCTTGGCCATAAGGAGCTGGGGATTTCTTAGAGTTTGGGTTCCAGTGGGAAGCTGGAGGCCGGGCCGTCTGACCATCTCTGGAATGCCCCGCAGTGACACCAGACTTCCTGTCAGAAGCAGAAATTTCTAGGGCAAAGGCGGGTGGGGGAAGTGGGGGGGGGAGGGGAAGAAGGGGTGCGATGCTCAGAGCTTCACACACTTTCTCATTGAATCAACACAGCAGCTCTGCTAAGGGGGCTTAACAAACACGCCTAGGAAAAGTTCAATTGATGAATGAATGAATGAATGAGTGAGTGAATGAAAATAAAAGTCTCTCCTGTTTTGTTGAGGAGGAAACAGGCTCAGAGAGGATTCAGGACTCACCTGAAGTTTCGTGGTTAGTGAGGGATAGACAAGGCCTGTCTGGCTCCAAACCATACCCTGCCAGGACCAGGAGCAAACCAGGCTGGGTTGATGCAGATGCACCTGGAGCCCGAGGTCTGCCGGGCAACATGGTTTTGCTTTTCTAGGATTAAAGAAAATCTAGACAAAGTGTGCTCTAATTTTGTATGTTTTGTGGAGGTAGAATTTTCCGTGTGCTCTCCTGCTGTGAAGACCAAGGTACCACCTTCCTGGGTTTCCCTGCCCACAGAGCTTTGAGCCCGGGGGCTAATGTCACCAGGCTCAGAGTTAGGACAGAGAGGAAAAGCTGGAATAAACGTTCCAACCTGGCTTGGGGGTCCCTAGAGGAGCCTGCGCTTCTTCCCACAACTCAGTTTTCACTTAGCGGAGGAAATTGCCGATGGCCTTGACCATCTTGTTTTGATCTGTGGCCACAAATTCAGAGGTCAATGTCCACTTGAAGACAAGGGGAAATGAACCATAAACCTTTCTCAAGGTGTCTTTTCAACAGAACAGGGTAGAGGTGAGCGCCAACAGAAGGTTCTGGAGGCCAGAAACCACAGAGGGCAGCCCCTCCGATCTTACCTCCCTCCTGGCGCCCTTGCCCTTAGGTGAGAGTGCGCAGCCCCTGGGGAAGGCCCCCCGCTTCCCTGAGATGATGGGGGCTCACAGACCTTGACCAAGCTGCAGCTTCAGAAAAAAACACCTGCTGTGTGCAGCAAATACTCACCTGCGAAGCAAACACAAACACCCCTCTCAGACCTGCATCCTGCGCCCGTGCCAGACATCACTAATCGACACAGGGGCACGTCCCTTCCGGGTCCGAACGATGCAGCCTCAGCCCAGCACACACGGCGCCGCCCCCCAACCCCGGGCTGATAAAAATTGCCGTAAGATGAGACCCGCTGCCGTCCGGCCCTGGAACCAGGCAGAGCTATGAGTCCTTTCACTAGGGACGCCTTGCGGGGCCTTGGCCAGCAGCCAATCACCTGAAATCCAAACCTCACCAGTCCGGGAATGGGGTCTCCGGTGGACTTGGCCGACCCGTGCCACCCCCTCTGTTCCCTGGGGGCATCACGGAGATGACTGGAAGCTGAAAGGCAAGCTGGGTGTTCTGGCTTCCAGGAGAGGCCCAGTGCCTCCCCGCCCCTCCCCCGGGGTCCAGCCCTGCTCTGGCCCTCCCTCCGCAGACAAGGATGGCTTGCGGAGAGCACGCTTCTGGGCACAGCACCCCCATGTGCAGCCCTGGGGCCAATCAGCTGTGGGAGAAGGAGGGAGGGTCTGGCGTGCTCCTCCCCCATGGCTGGCTTGGGGGTGGGGGGCAGCAGGGAAGGAGTTCCTGGCCCCTCGTCCACTGCCTGGTCCAGCGCAGCAGGTGGCGGGGAGGATGGTGGGGTCTTCTTGAAGCTTCCCTGCCCCTCCCACGAGCAGCCGGCCTCAGCGGAGGGCTTGTTGGTGGCTCTCCTGTGAAGTTACTTTTTATCTAAAGGATCATACGTTGTCCTGCAGTATTTCCTGTGTTCTCAAAGTCTAGTAGGATCTTCAGACGGTGATAACAACCCCATGGGAATTCTGACCCCTTCCGAGGTCCTGAGATGCCAAAGTCTGTCCAAGAATAGACGGCCCCCTGCCGCAGGGTCAAGCTCCACAGAGGCTGCCGGCCAGGCTCCCGCCTGCGGAGCCCTCGTCAGCACAGGCTCGTGACAAGAGAAGCAAAACCCTGCTGGGCGGGCGGGCGGGTGGCCAGACAGAGTCAGGCTGCATGGATGTCCTGGCCGTCCTCTGCCTGCTGTGCTGGGCCCTCCCTGCCCATCCTTCAGAGTTCGTCACTCAGGGCAGCTGCCCGAAGTCCCTTGGCTCTCAGGTCCTGGTGGAGGTGACCCGGCCTTCCTGGTGAGGCGCGTGGATGAATGTGGGCTCAGAGCGCCTGGCCTCCAGCCCCGGCTGCCACCCTGAGAAGCCTGGGAGAGCAGAGGCCGTGAGATGGCTGGGGACTCGTGTTGTGGATTGAATGTGTGCCCCAGTTCACATCCTGATGCCCGAACCCCCAGTGTGACAGTATTTGGAGGTGGCTGTGGTTCGATGAGGTGGGGGGAGTGATGGGATTAGTGTCCTTAAAAGAAGTATGTTCCGTCTCTGTCTCTCGCTGTCTCTTCACCACTTGAGGATACAGGAAAAGGCAGCCGTCCGCAAGCCAGGAACACAGCTCCCACCAGGAACCGAATCCGCAGGCAGCCTGATCTCAGACGTCCAGCCTCCAGGTTGTGAGACATCAATGTCTGTGCCTTAAGCCTCCAGTCCGTGGTGTCTGGTCCGTGGTGTACCGTCGCGGCTGCCCGAGCAGACTGAGAAAACACAGCTGGCGATGGGGGCCAGGGAGGGCTCCGAGAGGGTCCGAGAGGCCCATGAGGCTCTTGCAGAGAAAGCCGCTTGCTTCCTTTGCTAAGGACCCCCCGACTGGGGACGGCAGCCCCAGAGTCGCTGTCCTGGAACTGGGATCTGGGACCTCGCCATCAGTGGTGTGTGGGGGACAGATTGTCTGCACCTGGACAGGGCAGCTGCACGTGCCCAGGCACCACGGAGCCAGGCGATCTGTGAGGAAGCCCCTTGTGGCCACCGCCTAGTGCAGCAGGACCTCAGGGGCATGAGTGCTCCCAGCACATCCCACCCCTTCAGACCTCCTGTTTGCAGCTGGAAGGGGGCCGAGGGGCAGAGCTGTCTCCTGGCCCCCCTGGCTCCCCGCCTTGCCCAGGCCCCATCCTTGTCAGGTTAGGGCTGTCCTTGCCCAGAGCCTCCATCTCAGCCCAGATCCCCTCGCCCAGCAGCCTGCCTCTCCAGTGTCCTGCTTTGGCCTCCTTCAAACCCCAGCCCCTGCCTGACCCCGACCTCTGACCTTCTGTTGGCAGGGACTTCTCCAAACCTCTAGGCTGCCGACCTCCGCTTCCCCCTTAAGAACATACATGCCTCACCCAGGGGCCCGTCCACCCCCATCGCCACCCCCCATTGAGTTTCCCCGACGCCCGACCCGCGGCGCGGGGGGCTGGCTCACCCCTTGTCCAGCAGTAGTGCTCACAGCCGCAGCCCTCTGAGGAGGGCAGTGTGGCCGCTTCTAGGCCCCTACGCTCATTAAACGCCTCAGTGCATTCCAGCAGAGAACGCCATCTGCTTTGCATGTGCCGTCCTTCCCGGGTCTGTAAATAGACCCGCCGGCCGACAGGCGTGGGACCTGGGCAGGCGAAGCTGCAAGAGGAAGAGCAGGGAAGAGGATGAGCTTGAAGGCCTGGCGAGCTGTGTTGACCATCCCAGCCAGAGGTGCCAGCTCCGGCCTGGCACCGGCCAGTGGGGAGGCCGGCTTGCCCTGAGACTTGTGGGTGGGAGGCGGGCAGTGCAGCTCTGGCACAGGCATTTTTCCCATCTCAGCTAGTGGACACGCAGGAGCCGGGCCCTGCTGGGCAGCCTGCTCCAGGAAGGAGCCTAGCCCAGACCACCAGCTCTTGGCCCTGAGCTGTGGCAGGCAGTCTGGCAGGCTGAGCAGCTGCCCCGAGCAGAGGGCTCCAGGCCTGGAACTGAGCTCTCTCCTTGAAAGCAGGGGCCACTGCGGCTGGGTTTCCCACCCTGGTCTTGTTCCCCTGGTGTCTGTGCCCAAGACCTGACTCGCTGCCTTGCCTCTAACAAGCCTGTGAGTGCCCCCTCCCCCAGCAATACCTGACCCCTGGCCCCCAGCACTGAGCCAAAGGGACGCCCATCCCGATGAGCTCAACCAGCCGTGACAGCGCCCGCTAAGACCCGGGGGGCAGGGACTTTGTAGGACTCACTGGCATCCTATCAGCTCCCCTTGAGCTGGCACTACTGTCCTCCTGTTTTCCAGGCGAGGGGACGGGAGGCCCCTGCGCGCTGACCCCTGCATCGCTCTGTCCAGTTACACGGTGACGCTGAGGCTGCCGTGAGTGGAGTGAAGGAAAGGAGCTGGCACTGCTCCAGGGGGCGGCAGGGGGCCCGGCTGGGGGAGAAGATGGCACCCCCAGGCCCCTGCCCAAGGCTGTGCTAGGAGGGAGACCAAGGCGGGGGCCAGCAGCCTCTCTACCCAGCATCCCTGCCGAGGGGGCCGGCGCTGCCACTCTCGGGGCCGGGCCAGGCCAGGCGTGACTGGAGGGCAGGAGCCGGGTGTGGGGAGTGGAGTGAAGCACAGATGCCCACCCGTCCCCGCAACCTGTGTGGGGCGGCCGCTGCCTGATGCCCCTCCAGGGGGACCTTTCTTCAGCCCCGGTGGTACCTGGACCCTCCTCTGCTGAAAGACTGAAATGTGTGTGCAGGGGCCTGGCACGGGGCCTGCTCACTCGTACCATGTCCTGGGTCACTTTGCCCAAAGGGCCACGAGGAAAACGTGTCTGTCTACACAGCCTGCACCCCGTGCCAGCCTCGACCCTGATCCAGGCTGCATTCTGCACCTTCCCGGTTGTGCTCAGGCCCATCTTGGTGACTCAGACCAAGTGCAAGAAGCAGGTCTCCCTGCTTGGCCCTGGAATCGGGCACACACGGTAACGGTAGCAGGGTGCCCTTGGCTCCACGTTTCAGGGTGCTGGGGAGCCCAGGATCTGGCGGTTCAGGGGGGCTGGGGCCTGACCCCAGGACCACCCCAAAGGCCCCTTTGCTGCCCTCTACCCTCCATGTCCTCTCGGTGCCCGTGTCTCGAAAAGACCTGGATGTTCAGATGCTGAGTCCTTCTCACCTGTAAACCGCAGGCTTCTCTCATTAAGCCAGGCCCACGACACGCCATCTCCCAGCACACTGCGGTCACGTGGGACCGCCTCCTGGGCTCTCCTGGATTTCTTCCTTGTTTTTCAGACTGAGGCCTGGCATGTGTTTCAAGGACTGAAGCTCCACAGACCTCGGCCTCAGGAGAGGGCTTGGACACAGAGCAGCTTCCTTTCCTGGCCAGGCAGGACCCCAGGGAGGACCCCAGGGCAGGACCCCAGGTCTCACAGACCTGGCATTACCCTCCAGGCATACCCCTTCCTGCCCCCGACACACCACCAGCCCCTCCTGTTCTCCAGAAAGCCGGATCCCTGGGGAGGTCCAAGGAGGCCCCACAGGCCTCTCCCCACCCCCACCCCATCTGGACCTGCTGCCGCCGTGTCTGTGGAGGATCCTTCTGCCGTGGCTCTTGCCTGTCGCCTGCAGAGGAGAGGGCAGGCGGGCCCTGTCTTTTCTGAGCGGAGGCCCCTGCCCTGGCCTCTGTCCTGTCCATGTCAGCTGGGTCACCAGAAATGTCGCACAGGAGGTGAGAGCACCAGGCACACCTGTCGCCCTGCGCGGCTGCAGGGCTGGGCGGGTGCGGCGGCCCATGGCAGCAGCCCGTCGGCCTGTCAGGAGGGCTTCCTGCAGAGGTGATGGTGGGAGAGAGACCCTGGGGGGGCATGGGCTTCCCTGGGGGGCTTCAGAGGGCAGCCAGGCTGGGGGCAGAGGGTTGCCTTGCCCAGGGGCTGTGCCCCCTACTTCCTGGACCCTCTCCGGGGGCCCTGAGTACTCGGGCCTACACCCCGGCTCCCCACCTCCTCTCCCGGTGCTGCCCCTGCGTTAGGAGGGAAAGCCCTGGAGGAGGCCCCTGCAGGGAGTCTTTAGTGACGTCCAGAAGCCTCGGAGTCCTCAGGACCTCCCTGTCCACCTCCGCGTCATAAAGAAGCCTTGTCTCCGCCGTGGAGCAGCGCCCTCTGCCCCGGTGTTCCTAGGTCTCCCAGGGTCACGGGGGTCCCTCATTCCAGCCGGGCCCCGCCCCAGCCGTTTCACTGCAAACACTTTGGGAGGAGCTGCTGCATCCCAGGGTCCCAGCCTCCCAGCCTCGTGGGGGAGACAGAAAACAAGCAGGGAACGCTGGTGCCGACCCTAATAATACCTGTGAGGGTGTGAAGGGCCAGGAGAGAGGAGACGGGCAGCGTAACTCAGAGGTGGGCAAGGTGGGCAGTGCAGGGACGGGAGGGCAGTGCTGCCTCAGCCCGTCAGACCAGGAGGGGAGCACGAGCAGGAAACACACGTCCCTGCGTGACCGGGAAGGCACGTTCCATCCAGGGTCCACATCCTAGACGCCGAGTGGACCGCACCGCCTGGCCTTGGCCGTGAGTCTTCTCCTTTGCTTCACTGCTAAGGCCACCTTCACTCCCCCTCCTCCCCGCGACCGCTGCGGCCTGTCCCTGCCCACGCCCCCTGCTCTGCGGCATCGCCGTGAGCTGCTGAGTGTCCCCGGCAGGTGTGTGCCCTTGAGGCCCCCATCACAGGGTCTGGACACTCATGCAACCTCTGCTGTGGCCACCTTGAGTCCTCAGAAGGTCAGGCTGCCCAGTGTGCAGTGACCAAGGGGGGCAAACGTCCCCTCCCGACTGGGTATGCTCCTGCACTGCCCACCCTCAGCCCGTGGGACCCTGCCCATAATGCAGGAAGGGGAGGAGCCCCACCATGACCCCCCGCATGATGATGGGGCCTGGAGGGGTGTGTGGAGCGGCGGCTGGGTGGGGACATGGGGGTCCTCTCAGGGACAGCGTGATTTGGCTGAGCGTGGAGACCAACCGTCAGGGTGTGTCTGTGGGCAGCACCAAGTGCTGATGGTGGCCGGGAGGCTGGGTCTGCCCAGGACCGTGGCCTCCCTGAGGGCCAGGTAGGCAGGTCTCTGGGGACAAGGGACAGTCACCTGTATCACTGCCTTGGGCCAGCACCCCTTGGAATAGCACGAAGGAGAAACAGAGATCATGGTAGTTGGTATCACATGAAACAGAAATCACTGTTCGCACTGGTCACAGTGGCCCGAATTCTGCATGCATGCAGCTTGATCGAGAAAGTCTGGAGGGGCTTCCCTGGTGGTGCAGTGGTTGGGAGTCCGCCTGCCGATGCAGGGCACATGGGTTTGTGCCCTGGTCCGGGAAGATCCCACATGCCGCAGAGCAGCTGGGCCCGTGAGCCATGGCTGCTGAGCCTGCGCGTCTGGGACCTGTGCTCCGCAACGGGAGAGGCCACAGCAGTGAGAGACCCGCGTACCGCAAAAAAAAAAAAAAAAAAAAAGGAAGTTGGGAGGACCCAGTGGATGCTGGTCTGGGCTGCGACTGCGGCCCACATGCTAGGGAGGGATGGCCACGTGTCAGGCATCTCTCTTGTTCCTGGAAGCCGTTTGTAGTCCTGTGCTGGTCAGGGAGCAGTTCAGAGGAAAGGCTGCAATATTCTGAGTGGCTCCTCGGGGGACCAGGGCCGGTGATGGATTTCAGGCTTTTATGTGCGCATATTATGACTCAGAGCTTAAGTGGTCCTGTGCGGGCTCTGCTTCCTGGTGGCTCCTCCCCGGCCCTGGCCCGGTGCGCACCCTCTTGCCCCGCCTCTCAGGCCTCTCCTCAGCTCAGAGCCACAGCTCTGCCAGCCAGGGCCCCGTCCTGCTGCCGTTTCAGCCTTCAGTTTGGGGTTGAGGTGGTGAGGATGGTGGGGGCCGGTGGGGGCTCTGGAGTCTCCAGGTGCAAGAGCCTGTGGAGCTCCCTCACCTGCCGGCCAGGCAAATGCCCAGGTGCAGGGCAGCAGCCCAGGGAGCCGGCCGGAGCCCAGCGCCGTGGGAGGACCTGCAGGTCCCGCCGAGCTGGACAGGTGAGGGCTGAGCTCATGGCCGCCGCACCTGTGCGGGCAGCAGAGGGGCTAAGGGTGTGGGGAGAGGCCTGCAGAGTGTCTTCCCGGGCAGGAATTCAGCAACAAGACCTCATACCACACGTGGAAGGAGAGTGCAACGGGAACGAGAGCCGTGACCCTGACCAGAGGGGCGTTCAAGGTCCCCTTCCCAGCACGCACCCCTTCCTTCAGGGCTAACGTTCTCTGGGAGCCCTGATGGGCATCTCTCTCCGTGGGCCTCTCCTTTCTCTACAGGCCTGCCCGGACCCCACGCACATGTGCCCGTCCTGGAATTCTCTCCACCGTAGAAGGTCACCAGGGGCCTCCACACTCTCTCTGAACAGGACCTGTTTCCCAGCCCCTGTGTGTCCCAGAGGCGGGGCCAGGCCTGGGGGCAGAAGGGCGGGGCTGCGGGGGGACTTTCCCTGGAAGGTTGCTGATGTCACCAACGGCTGGGCCCATGTGAGGCGGGCCCAGAGCAAGCTGCATCCTGGGGGCAGGACAGAGAAGCAGGGGCCTGGACTGCGCTCGGCAGCAGTGCTGGGCTGCCACCACCAGGGGACGGCAGCCCTTCTGGGGGGGTGCAGGGACCACAGGACGACCTACTGGACAAGAGCAGATTCCTCCCTGCTGCCCTGCACCACTGACAGAGTCATGCCCTGCTCAGAGGCCACGTAGCGGGGGGTGAGGGGGGGCAGGAACCCTAGGAGCTGAATCCACAGCACTCTCCAGGTGGCCTGGGATGGCTCCAGGAAGGAGGGAGGGCAACTTGCCAGGGAAGGCATCCTTCAGGGGGCCCTGGGGTGTCAGTCGTCATTTGGGTATAACGATAGATGCAGCTTTCGTTTGTATTCCCAGGCTGTTGATGCCTGGAACATAAACATATATATGTATCTATAAATGCATACAAATTACATCTCTTATTATGTATCAATTGGTTGTGAATTGTTCATACACAATTTATACATAAATTATACATCATACTTATATATAAATACAGAAAGTGTTTTGTCCATATTTATGTTTCATGTATTAATATATTAAGTGTACTTGAACTACTTTTCTGCTTTCTATTTTCACTTAATAATTTATGTTGCAATTCTTTCCATACAGGACATACAGATTTATCTAATCCTTTTAGATGGCTGCAAAGCAGGTCATTGTGAGGATGGCTTATGATTTATTCATCCACTCTACCACTGATGGGTATTTGGTTCATGTCCAATTTTTCACTCTTGTACAGAATGCTGCAACAAACACACATTTTTCTCCTTTTACCTATTATTATGGGACATTAATAGATTTCCTAGCATTGAACCATCCTTGAATTCTCAGAGTGAATAACACAGGTCCTGTGTTTTTCAATGTACCAATAAATTTTGCTTCTTGATATTTTGTTTATGATGGTTATATCAACATTCTAGAGTTTTGCTTTTTCTGTAATGTGCTTAACAGCTTTTAGTAGAGTGTTATGCTGGCTGCAAAAAAAAAAGTGGTTTATCTATTTTACTAATTTTTTTCAAAGAATTAGCCCCTAGATTTAATTATCAATTCTAATGCATGTTTCTAATTCATTACTTTCTGGTGTACAACTCAGTTTTTCAGTTTTTTTAGGTTCATTTTGTTGCTCTTTTTCTGATTTCTTGAGTTAGAAGTTTGAGTTTATTTATCATGATTATTCTTTTTGTTCACAGGTGTGTATTGGACTCCCTTAACCGTGTCAGCTCCATCTCTGAGGTTTTCTTAGGTGGTCATGTTATAATGTGTTTTCTAGTTCTTCTGAAATTTGTCACTCTTTTTGACCCAGTGTTGGCTTGGGAGAACATTAAAAAATTTCTAAGTGTTTTTTTTTTTTTCAGACTTCAGTATTTTTTTTGTTAATTGGTTGATTGGTTCTAACTTTGTCAGTGATTACCAGTTTGTTGTTGTTCTGGTTTTATTTTTACATGGTGATCAAGGTATGTGAGCTTTATCATCACTGGTTTTTGGGTCTGTTGAGGCTCTGTCTGTGATATAAACCTCCAAGGTGAGGCGTGTACTTCCTAGCAGGTGCACAGGTCAATCCACAGGAGTGAGGAACTGTGGAAACTTCTACTTACATTACTTACACGCACTATTATCACAGCTTTGCACAATGTCTGCTTTTGTGTGTATTTTATAATGGGCATGATGTATTACACTTCTATATCACACATTATGAAGTATAATTTATAAATAAGCTATAAGTATCCCGATACTGGTGTGCATGATTCAAAGGTTTTTATTGATGGGGTGCATGACTGAAAATGATTAGACACCACTGGTGTAGCGCATGATCTATTTTTGTGAATATTTCCTGGGTACTTAAATGAGTATTTTTTCTGTATGCAGGATACATACTTAACACAAAGTGTGTATCTCTCATTAATTTTATTATGCTCATATTCTCAATTCCCTATCATTTTTTAATACACTTGAACTTTAAAGACTGAGAGACGCCTCCCACTCCTATTGAATTTTTGTGAGTTTTTCTTTGCATAGCTTCCAGCTGTTTCTACAGCTTAATGTCATTACTTTGTTGTATTTTGTTTGTGAATAATAGCTTTGGAGTGGATTGTAATCTTGGTCATTATAAAGTGACCTCTTCTCCCTTCAAGCAATCCCCTGCCATCTCTTCCCCCCAGAGCACTACACTGGGCAGCAGTGAGTGACCGTGGGGCAGGGAGGTGGGGGGCAGGCCTGCTGACCCCGGGCCCACTCACTGGAGCTCTGGGGTCCTCCCGATTCCAGGAGCCCCAGGTTAGAGCTGCACAGAGGGGACAGCGCTCAGCTACCAGACATGGTGCAGGGAATAGCGCAGAATTCCCCCACGTCAAGCCAATTTCCAAGACCCAGGCTGGCCGTGAGGCGGGCTGGCTCCAGGTGATAGGAAGTTCCGTGTCCTCCAAGCGCCGTCCCCACCATTGCCCCCGCTAAAGCAGGTTTCTGTCCCATCTCGTCCACAGCTAAGATTTTGTCCTTTGATATTCTAGGATTTCCAAGTTTGGCTAGACTTTGAAGAGGCAGGTTTCCGAGCTCCCTCTTCCAGACGAGTGAGCCTGGGGGCTCTGAGGATGCTGAGACGGGCAAAGCAAAAGCAATGAGCCGGGACAGAAAGGACAAAGGACGGAGGGAAATCCTTGTGCTAATTAAGACCGAGGCAGCTCCTTCGCGGGGAACCGGCAAAGGTGTCAAATGAAAGTTTCTGCTCGAGTTACTGCCAATTTAATTGTTGTGTAATTAATAGCAGTGCTGAGTGTGATTAATAAGATTCCCCAGCACGTTTCTCCCGGCTCTCACCTCCTCTCCACACCCCTTCCCCCAATATTTCCTTTCAGTCCTCACACCCTCAAGGACCCCATGTGAGGTTGAGATGGACAGCTGTCCTGGACCCTTGGCACCTGGCAGGGGACACACCGCCGTTTGCCAGGCGTACAGGTGCTCCAGGCTCCAGACCCTCTCTGCTCCCAGGGTGGACATTCTGCGCCTGCAGCAGCCCGAGGTCACCCAGGTGCTGGGTGTATGGCCCTCTTCTGCCCACAGCACATCAGCCCAGAGAGGGCACGGGGGGTGCGGTGCCCTCATCCTCCACTGCCCCTGACGGTCCCACTGGCCCTGAACGGGATGAGGGCTTGGTGAGCATCACATCCCAATGGTGAGCAGGAGGCCCGCAGACAGTGCTCCGGTGACCCCTGCCCAGACCTCGCCCACCTGCCACACTCGGACTTTGTCAGTCACAGCCCTGTCCCCGGACACTCCCCCGCTCCCAGCTCAGGCCCACGCTCGCTCTGCACCCCGACACGCCCTGGGTCTCCTCGCTGCACCCCGAAGCCCCTGCCTGTCCCTTGATCCCTCCCTACTCAGTGCCCACACCTCTCAGGGCAGCCGCGGGTCCCCACCTGCACGGTGCTGGCCCTTGGTAAACGGTGATTGAATGGAGGGACCCAGCTCTTCCACAGAGGCCCAGCGAGGACAAATGAGATTATAGGGCTGTGGACGGACGTGGGAGAAGTGGCCCCAGTGAGCACTGGTGGCTTCTCCCCCGGCCTTCTACCCTCAGATGCCCAGGACCACAGCAGTGGTCCCGAGGGACAGATGGACCAAGGCCAGCTCCCTCTGCAGGGGCAAGGGGACCCAGCATGGCTGGATGGGCTGCGCCAGCCACGTGTGGTGTTTCTCCTGCTGCCAGGACGCAACTCCTCTCTGATGAGAAAAAACCCTCTTTACTTGGTGTCTCTCGTGTCTCTTGTTACTCTGGTTTAAAATTTAATAGCTCCTTTGAGAAAACTGTGTTGCTTTTATTTTTTTAAAAAAACCCTTGCTCATTGCAATTATTAAAAAGTCACAAATTCAGAAAGTGTAAGAAAAAAGGGGGAAAAAATCACTGGACATCTCACCAGCCAGAGAGAAGAGTTTGGTGAATTTCTTTTCAAACTCTGCACTGAATATATGAAGATATAATTTTTTAAAGAGTGGGATTATGTTATTAGCACTATTCTATCAATTAGTGCTTGCGCAGAAATTCTTGGGTAATTTTCCACATTGATAGATGTAGATGCAACTCAAATATATATATATATATATATATGTAATATGTGCAAATTTATATCATATAAAATACATTATGCTATGCTTTTGCATACACACACTATAAATTATATATATATGCAAACACACACACATCATATATTTCCATCTATTTCAAGAGCTGCATTACATTATGGATGTGCAGTGGTTTATTTAACCAGCATCATTTTGATGGACACTTGGCTTGGTTCTACTTATTTAGAATCAAAAATAATGCAGCAATAAGCATCTTTGTATTCGTGGGTGAGTGTTTCTAGAGATAAATTTTTGGAGGTGGCATTGCTGGGTCAAAAGTGTGCATAAATTAAAGTTTGATGGGCATTGTCAAGTCGTATTTCCATCAATGTGCACAAGCGTGTGTGGCCTCTCGCCTTGTCAGCATCAGTGTCACCAACCTCTGTCATACAGGCCAGTCTGGGAGGCAAGAAATGCCTGCTCATTACTGCGGGCTGAATTTTTTAAATTATTGGGAGATGAAAGTGCTTTCATATGTTTATGGACAATACTTTATGGCTAAAGAATAAAAAATGTTTGAAAAATTAACTTCAGATGGATAAAAGATTTATATATTTTAAAAATTCATAAAAATAATGTTATGTAGCATGATGATAAGGAGGGAAGATCGTTTCTTAGCATAACAAGGCCAGAAAGTATTTTTTAAAGGCACATATTTGACTGCATTTTAAAATTCAGTAAAGTAAAAGATATCACAAAAAAGTTGAAAGAGACACAGCAAGATGGGGAAGAGATTCTCACAGAAAATACAAAGTAATATAGAATCACAAGTTTAGAAGGAAAAGTAGTGAAAATCCACCAGATCATATGGGTAAGAGGCATGAACACGCAATCGATGGAATAAAAGAGCCCCGTCTGCCCCTTTCTCAGGAGGCTCTGGGACAGCAAATGTCACCAAACGGTGGAAAAAACCAAGAGAAAAATGGGCACCACGGAAACAAGGGCTTTCTGCTTCCCGTGGAGGGAATGTGGAGGGCGTTCCTGGGACGACGGGTGGTCCAGGGCGGCTGTTCTGGACAGACAGCAGGCCAGCTGGACGGGAGGGCAGATGGTCCAGGAAAAACGTAATGTGGAACCAGCACATATCTGATGCGTTCCCCAGGAGGGGGTCTGTCTGGGTTTGCATTTGTGAAATGGAAAAGCATAGAAAATGAAGCCAACAAACCCAAAAAACCCATGTCAGAAGAGCCGCATAATCATAGTTTGGCCCATGGCTCGGTGGTGAAGAATATTTCCATAGCTGTCATAATGCGAACGCGTGGAGTGAATTCAACTGCGGTATAACTCAGGCGGGTGGGAGAGGCCCAGCATGGTGCGTGGGGAGGACAGGCAAACCTTCAACTCCTCAAGCGAAGAGGCAGTGGACAGCGTCTGACGCTGGAAACCGGAGCGCACGGCCGTGGAGCCAGCGTCTGCGACCAGGCTGAGGGCCAGCAGCTGGGAGCGGGCTCGGAGGGGAGAGGTTGGGGCAGGGCCTGCTGGCTCCATCAGAGGCCTGTCTCCCTGGCTCTCTGGTTCCCTCAGGCCCTGCAAATCTGCCTTTCCCAGGTCCCGTGCCGTCGGACCCCCTGTGACTGACTCTGGCCGGTGAGGCTTGGCCGCCAGACGATGGTGTTGGCCGCGCCTCCCCCGTCCACAGCTGGAGCCAATGGACACCCACGTGACAGGGATAGAGAGTGACCAGAAGGAAGTGGGTCCTTCAAGACATGAAGCTCATCATGACGAAACGGCCTTTTGTCCAGGAAATAGGGGGAAATACTTCATTATTTTAATAGCATAAAGAGAGAAAAAGTGAAATTTTTAACTGATGTTCCAAAGGCATTTAGTGAAATTTGACAGCTGTATTAATAATCAATGGCTGTGTAACAAATCACCCTGGAACTTAGCAGCTTAAAACTATAGGCATTCGTTATCTCAGAGTTTCTGTGGTCAGGATCCGGCGTAGCTCAGCGGGTCTCACAAGGCTGCTGTTGAGGTGCTGGCCGGGCTACGTTCTCATCTGAGGGGTCGGTGGGGAGGAGCCACTTCCCACTTGCTCATGTGGTCGCCTGTGAGCCTCGTGGGCTGTGGGCCAGAGGCGTCTCTCGGTTATCCACCAGGAGGGCCTTTCCAGGGCGCGAGGTGGCACCTGGCTCTTCCCAGGACAGGAGGTGAGAGAGCCATCTGAGTGGGGCTTGCCTTCACTTTGCCGGACGCTATTTGCTGGGCGTGGACCGTGGGGTCAGCCCCTACAGTAGGGGAGGAGTCTTGTCTCGGAGGAGGTGCAGACACGCTTTAGAATGCCAACAACAGGTTTAGGTGATAAAACTTCTTGTGGAAAGTAGGAAATGAAGACATCTGTCTCAATATAATATGGATTATGTATCGTATTATTAAAAAGCAGCAGCAAGTACCATACTGTTAACGCACAGATTGAATTATGATACCAGTTAAGACAGGGTCTTGGGAAATTAATGGAACTTAATTAAAGCCGTTGCTTAAATTATATTAGTATGGCTCACGTAGTCACACGCAGCCATGAGAATGAAGAAAGGTGGGGAGGGTCCTGGGGGAAAAGGCCTGGCGCTCACAGTGCCCCCCACTGTCAAGGTCAGGGCCCTCTAGTCATGTAAACGTAAAGCCAGTGCCTGCTCGCTGCTCTCAGGGCAACTGCAAGGGTCCCCGGCAGGTGGCCCTGTGGCCCGCCCCTCAGGGTCTGCACCAGCCACCCAGCTGTCCCCACACGGGTCCCAAGGTCAAGACGAGGGTGTGGCAGGAGGCTCCGCATTCAAGCCACATCTTCTGTCCAGCTTTGCCAGCCCGTGCACGGATCCTTATCCGTCGAGTCAGAGTCTGGGGGTGTGGAGAGGGAAAAGCCCAGAAAACCCTGCCGGTTAAGGGAGCACTTCCCAGAGGACTGTGGCTGGGAGACCAGAGCAAGAGGTGGCGCCTGGGGTCTGGGCATTTGTGACTGCCATGGAGCGGGCTTCCCTGCCTGGACCAGTGGCATTCTGGGAGGGTTGTTCTTTTCTGTCAGAGCTGTCCTGGGCACCCTTGACCCCTATCCGCTAGATGTCAGACACACTCACCCCAGCTGTGACAGCCAGAGGTGGCTGCCGGCGCCTCTGGAGGTTGAGAAGCACTGCTTCACAACCGGGCAACGTCCGCCTGGCTTAGAAGCGAGCGAGGAATCCTCCACGGCCGATGCTGGGTCATGGCTACGGCCAAAGGCTGTGATCAGGAAAACCTGCACGCCCTGCAACAGGGGTTCCACGGGGAGTGGACGCACCTGGACCTTTCCAACATATAGAGTAGCGAGAATTCTGGGGACAGTGAGCTTGGTGAGGGGCCAGTCTGCAACCCCCTCTGTGGTCAGCTGTGGCCAGTGCCTGGGCAGGGCTCTGGTGGAGTGAGCTTGGCCTAAGGGCTGCGGGGCACAGAGCAGAGAGGGGTCCAGGAGCCAGGGGCTTAGCTAAGGGGTCAGCCCAGGCCCTCAGCTCTCTGGTTACGCTCTCATCAATAGCACTGTGAAGTGGAGGCTTCTTCTTCCATCAGACATTGTTAAAGCAGAAAATCAGAGGGGCTGCAAATAACTTCCGAAATTTATCAAACTAATAGCCACGCGAAAGCCTAACCCGCAAAAAAAAATTCATTTTGAAGCCCTTAAATTGTGACTGTCACATTCAGTGTGTTTCCAGGAGGCCAAATGCTGAATACTAATATGGTTTCCAATCTGAGCAACCCCATCCTAATTTAATCTGCACCACACTGAATTACTTGAACTATGATTTTCCAGCCGAAAGTATTATGAAAAATGTTTTCTCCCTTCTTACTTTAATCAGAGTTCACAATTTTTGCATTGATGTGTTGGTGAAAAGGCTCTGTTAGCTCAGGCAAAAGGAGATGGGGTGCTCCAAATCCTTTCCTGATTCCAGTAGAGAAAGGGGAGGATGTCTTTACAATAAGACTGATCCATTCTACAGGTTAAAAGTCAATAATAAGCCAAAGCAGGGAGAATAGATTTGCCATGTGTGTGATGGCAAAGAATAGAGAAAGAACAAATCAACAGCAAATACAGATGGCCCAACGGAAAGTGGGCAAAATACGTGAACAGATGCTTCACAGGAGAGCAGGTCCAGGGGTGGGTGGGTCAGGCGGGATGCACTACCTCACTGGCAGCAAGGGATTGTAACTGCAGCAGCTACTGTGGTCCCCAGGTCAGGTCCCCTTACTGACCCTCGGCTGCAGCCCACACTGGCCGATAACTCACAGGTGACTTCTCCCTGGAGGATCACCTAAGGCCAAGCAGAGGCCACCTCACCCTGGGGCCCACTGGGGTCGATAACTAACTGGCGGGAGGGTATGACCAACAGGCCAGACTCCACCTCGCACTGGAAGCAGCTCCTTGTGCAGGTCACACCCCGGAGCTCCCTGTGGGACCTGGGAGGGCCCGACCCCACCTAGACCGCCTCCTGTCCAGCTCCGTCTTCTGCCCCACCTGCTTCCCTCTCTCCCATCTCCTTAGAACCACAAGAACACCCACCTCAGGCTCTGCTTTAGGGACACCTACCCCAAGACACACGTTAAAACTTCAACATATCCATCAGGAGAACTACTGTCAAGAAGCAGAAATGAGGATGTGAAGAAAGTGGTACCCTTGTGCACTGTTAGTGGGAATGTAGAATGGTGCAACCACTGTGGAAAACAGTATGGAGGGTCCTCAAAAAGCAAACATAGATTTACCACTGGATCCAGCCGCCCCAGCGCCGGGCATGTACCAAAAAGAGGTAAGTATGGTCTGGAACCGACATTTGCACCCCTTGTTCACAGCAGCACTATTCAGAAGAGTCAAAGTGTAGAAGCAACTCAAGTGTCCATTGACAGAAAAGTGGGTCAGCAAACCGTGGTCCATCCATACAAGGGAGTATCATTCAGCCTTAAAAAGGAAGGAAATTCTGACACAGGCTACAACATGGATGAGCCTTGAGGACCTTATGCTGAGTGAAATAAGCCAGTCACCAAAGGACAAATACTGACTGATTCCACTTATATGAGGTCCCTGGAGTCGTCCCAGAGACAGAGGTGTTAGGAGGTGGGCTCTTTGGGAGGTGACTAGGTCATGAGGGTGGATCCCCCAGGAATGGGATGAGTGCCTTTACCACAGAGACCCCAGACAGCTCCCTCATCCCTCCCCCCATGTGAGGGCCCAGAGAGAAAACGGGCCTCCAGGAACCAGACCAGCGTTCCTCTCTGTTTTGATCTTGGACTTCCAGCCTCAGAAATGTGAGAACTGTTTGTTGTTCATAAACCCCCAGTCTGTGCCGTTCTGTTATAGCAGCCTGAACAGGCCAAGAGAATATATTTTACCACAATTAAAAATTTTAGAAATCGAAAAAAAGAAAACCTTCAACACCAACCAATTTACTGAGTGACTAGAATTTAAGAGGCCACACAAGTCTATGGGGCATGGGGAACCCTTGGACACCTTGGGTGTTTGACATTATCTAGTAAAGTTGAGGTCACACACGCTGTATGGCTAGCAATTGCACTCTGGGTGTCCACCTAGAAAGATGCGCCCCTGGGCCCTGGATACAGGTGTGGGAAAGCTCATGGCCACACTGTGTGCACCACCAATGATGGGATCGAGAACCAAGCAGATATCACCCAGAGTAAAATGACACACAACTGATGGAGTACTGTACAACAACGACAATGAACATTTACCCACAGGCTTAGACACCGATACATCCCCCACACGAGATGCTGGGAGTGAGAAGAAAGACATGGAAGAACAGATTAAGTCATCACGTAAACCTCAAGAACAGCAAACTGCCTCCCTGTTTGGGGGTGCAAACTGAGGTGATAAGCCTAGGAGAGGGAGGGCACTATTAGTCTAGAAGTTGAACAATGGCTCCCACTTGGCAGAGGGTGGTGCTGGGATTAGAGAGGGGCCTCAGTGGGGAGGGGGCCCATGGTGGGGAGGGACCCACGGTGGGGAGGGACCCACGGTGGGGAGGGACAAGGGGGATCCTGAGATTCTGGCAATGCTCTAGTCCTTGGCCCGGGGGGTAGTTATGTGGGTGCTTATCGTCTAATTATGTAATATCAGCTTCTCAGTGTTTATGTCATTTTCAACAGAAATAGACAAGAGAATTTTATCCCAAACTATTTCCCTGTTTACAACTTATCTTTTATAGTTTCTGTGTAAAGACACCCCCATATCTATCCTCTGACGCACGTTTCTTGCACATGGCGGCAAATACTCACAAAGCTTGTTCCCGTCAGTGGGGTGAAGCCTCCGCACCCTCGCCATCCACTAGGTGAACCCCATCTGTGCCTGGAGGTCGATTGTGACCTGCAGTGTCGCCACCCAAGACATCTGGGCTTTGAGGAGACGGTCACGACTGGGGTTGGGTTCTCAGGATGACGCACAGAGTCCCCTGGATCCATGCCATCGTCTGCTTTAAAATAGTCTATTTCTAGTAAGACACATCAGAAAACACAGCTATGGTTTACAAGGAGATGAAATAACATGGGTTTAATTTCTCCCCAAACAGGTCCCTAGGAAAAGGCGCAGAGGAGGTGGCAGCTGATGGAGACACGGGTGTAGACTTGAAAGGGCCTCGGGGTCTCTCTAAGGGACAACAGACTTCAAGCTGCCAGGGCTTGAGCTCACGACCCCTCACCTCATGCACGGCTCTCCTCATCCTGACACGGGCTGCCCACGGCCTGACGCTCGCCATGCAAGGGAACACTGAGGAAGGAGGAACACAGGAAGGGGGGAAAGCAGGTGGGCAAGGAGGCGGAGCAGGTGCTGAGGACACTGCTGTCCCTGAGGGTCAGACCCCGGCCCCGGGGCTGGGAACACACCCCAGAGAGGGCGGGCGGGCGGGCAGCTGCAGGGCCTCCTCCTCGGGAAGCCCCTGCCCCGGCCCCTCCATTCCTCCCCTTCGCCTGATTCCAGTTCTCAGCTTGGAGGTCACCTCCTCAACAAGCCCTCCCTGGTCACCTGAATGGGGCTCTGATGTCCACATTTCCCCTGAGGGCCCTGGGGAACCACTAACAGCTGTCCCCGGCCTTGCACCCGGCTCTGCCCGCTCTGTCCTAACAGTCAGTGGTCTGCGGTTGTTGGCTGGATGAGTGAATGAGTGTCCACACAGGGCCACCATCAGCCTGGAGCCACTCGGTGACCCCGAGTAGGGGAGGGGTGGTCCTGAATCACCCCGTACTTCCCACCACACAAGCACTCTGACTTTGGGGGTAGGGAGAGGGGTCTTGCGGGGTAGGGGATGGGCGACTGACTTGACATGGGTCAGAAGTTCTCTAGTCCCATTTCAAAGACTCACCCAGTATATCTGGTCAACATTTATCAGAAAATATTCATAGATCGTGCTGTTTTCACTAGTATCAGAAAGAGTATGCAAAACACAGGTTTTAAAGGTTTGCAGTTGCCCCTGGGGTGATGTGGACCCACTCGCAGGGGCTGGGAGGCAGTTTCCAGGCAGCAGTCAGAGGCCCAGCCTCCTGCATCCTCACCTCCCGTGAGACGTCGCCTGCAGAAGGTGTCATGCGTCACGTTGGGACGTCAGACACGAGAGGCCTCCCCTGCAGCCATCGTGGAAAGGAAATTCTTTCAAATCGGTCAGAAAACATTAACTTTCCAGAAAGAGCTCTGAGAAGCAATGGGACATTGGAAAAATAACAAGACCAACGAACATATGAAACATCGATTTTAAGACAACAATGGTGTAGCTCTCTATCTGTCACACCGGTAGGAAGGTCTGATGTCTGTTCATGCTGCTCATAGGAGTGAGAAGTGGAACACGCTCAGGACCACCTGGTGATACGTTGGGAAAATGGCTTTACACAGCCATTTGTCTTTAGAAAACCATGAAAAGGAACCGAGCAGACAAGTGGTCAAAGACCTGTAACATTGTTCACAACTATAAAAGTTTGGAAACAACCTAAATGAGGGATGACATAAATCAAGGTACATCCACACAAAGGGTACCAGACACCCTAAAAATCATGATGTAAATGCAGCTTATCGACTTGCAAAGCTGCTCAGAATATATCCTAAGAGGAAAAATGCCTGCTACAAATCAAAATACGGAGTACACAATTACACAACATGGGGCATCTGGTTTATAAAAGGAGTATAAATAAAAGCCTGGGTAAATACACACCGAAAATCACTGGTGATAACCTGGGGGATGGGGTGGCTGGTGTTTATATTATCATTTTATTCTCATTTTTAGGAGTTATTCTAATTTTCCTACTGTGAGCGTGAGTGAAGTTCTAACGGAAACATAGATATTGCAGTTTTACTAATTCTGGAAGGTCTTTATAAATCGGAGCATTTAGTGGACAAGCCCTGCTGAAACTGAGTCAGCAGGACACTTAAAGTCTGAGCAGAGAAAGCAGGGAGGAGACCAGCTCCTTCTTGGAGGTGTTGGTGGTGATTCTCAGAATGTCAGAGTTCATGTGGCCCATGGAGAGACTGTCTCTGTACTGACACCAAGTGTGTGCTGGACAGATGTCTGTGTGGGGAAGCTGGAGAGGTAGGACACTGCCTGCTCTCCGGAGTGTGTGGTCATTTCTGCACATGCAGAAGGAGGGTGACCTCCCAGTTTAAGTTAGGACACTGGCCCAGCCTACGTGGAAAACAGGCAAAGAAGATGTTGATGAGAAACCAAGACCAATCCCGCGTGAGTGTAAGTGATGAATTTAAACTAAATGCCAGGGATCCCACTGGCCAATCAGAACATGAGAGCAGTGCCCAATCGCGTCAGTAGCCAGAGCACAACCAGATAAAACACATCTGCTACCCTGCCGGCCCACCAAGGTCACCACCGCCCCCAACCCCGGGAGGACGGGGACTGGGCAACAGGAGGACTGCGGGAGGCGGGGTCAGTTGGTGCGACCGCAGGGGAAACCGACCAATGTGTTCCCTGCGACCCCGCGACTCCATGCCTGGGAGTCCACGCTGCGGAAACGTGCTCACATGAACCAAGATGCGAATGGCAAATACCCGCCTGCAGAAATCAGCAGCGCAGGTGGCGAGTAATTTATCTGGATGAAGTGGGAATTATTCCTTATGGAAGAGTCACGAGGCACCTGCCTAACATGAAAAATATAGATACACTGGACATACAGCTTCTTCCAAAACTTTGTTCCTTACACATTGATTTGAGCACTTGTTTATTAAAAAGAAGTGTTCCTTTTTAGTATCATATTTTTCCTAAATATTGCCCCCAAACCTTCATTTCAAACCCGTAAGTTAGAAATGTATTTGTATTTAAGTCAGTCAGTTATCACAGGCTTGGGAAGTCATGTCAAGATCTGTCTTTCTTCCTTCTCTCCCCACCCCAGCACCCCCTACTCCCACCCCCCAACCCCCAGGCTGGGCCAGATTCAGAGCCTGCAGCCCTGACAAGATCTCCTTTCTGGCTCCCTCAGTGGTTAAATTTACTGCATTTCTGCATTTTTTTCTTCTACTTTTTTCCCCTGTAAAACCCTGTGAGGTGAAAAATAAAATTTCAAATTTTGTTCCAAAAACCTAACTGGTTATCTCAATATCGTTTATTACAGCATCATTTATTGACTAAATGTCTGCTCCCAATTGATTTGGGATGGCTTTGCAGCAGAGACTGAGTTTCCTGGTGTATGAGTTTTGGGTTCTGGATCACCGGTTCTGTCCCACTGCCCTAGAAGTTTACTTTCATGCCAATATTGCACAAGGCTCATTACTGCATTATTACAATGCTTAAATATCTGCTGGGGCTGGTCATTCCTCATGACTTTTCGAAAATGTAATTATTGTTTTATAACAATAATTATAAATCAGTTTGTTTAAGCTTTATAGCATTGCTCTGAAGTCCATCTGAAAGTTCATTGAGATTATTGTGGAATTCTGTTAAAAAGCTATACATTAGTTTAGGAAAGAATTAATATTTGTATTCATTTTGTTTTTCCAGCCTTGAGCAGAGTGTGTCTTTACATCTATGTAGACTTCTTTAATATCTCTAAATTGTTCTGTACTTCTCCACGTATGTACGGGATTTCTCCCCACGGTTATTCCCAGGAATCACTTGGTCTGTCACGCACAAACAGAGATTTATCCAGCACCTGAATGTGGCAGGTGGGCAGCAGGAACAGGGGCTTCCCCGGCCACTGCAGTCAGGCGGCCACTCTGCTGTGGGCCGTGGGCAGCCTTGTGAGGCTGTTAGCAGCAGGTCAGGGATAAGATCCTATTTGGATTCTGGATCATTCTGGGGGAGGGGCCATGTGGAGGTTGGACTGGATGGCCAGCTGAGTGGGTGCCTCTGGCTTGGGATCTCTCGTGCGGCTGCAGTCGAGTAGTCGGCTGGGGCTGTGGTCTCACCCGAAGGCTCAGCTGGGAGTTGGTCCACTTTCACACTCACTCACGTGGTCGTTGCCCAGACTCGGTTCCTTGCAGGCTGTCGGCCGGAGTCCGCCCTTCGTTCCCTCTGCTGGACAGCTCACAGCAGGGCAGGCGGCTTCCTTAGAAAATCATGCATCAGAGCTCAAAAGGGCAAGCAAGACAGAAGCTGGAGTCCTGCAAACTTAAACTCGGAAGGGGTATCCCATTCCTTGTACTGTCCTTTCTTGCTTAGAAACAAGTCACGGGCCTGCATCACTCAAGGGCTGGAATTACACAGGGCCAAAGGGGTGGGGTCCTCAGGGGCCATCCCCAAACTGCCTTTGTAGCAGCGAAACTCAGCCTCAGGGGAGCTGGTGCTCCCCAGCCATGAACCCCAGTGTCCCAGGGACGCCTCCAAGGGGGTTCTGTTCAAAAGAAACAGACACAGGGGCTCAAGGCCCCTCGTATTGTTGGCACCGAGATCCTCAGCTTCCCCCCCCGTCAAGTTTCTGACCTGCTGCCATTCCCACCCTGTGGAAGGCTGTGAGACTGAAAGGTTTCCAGGGCTCACAGTCCTCATTATGGTGAAGCAGAAGGTGTGAAAATTTTCAATTTTCCTTTTAATCAGGGTGGCATCCACTGGGGAAAACCTGCCAGGTCATTCTGAAGAGCGCTTGACAAGTCCAAGTTCCTGGGGAGACTGAAATAAATCTGTGAAAACATGGCGAGGACCACACCAGTAACAGGGAACCGGGACCAGCAGCCGCCAGCCGCTCCCGAGGCAGTCGTGATTCAACACGCCCGTCCTGAGCCTCCGCACACCACACCTGCCGGTCCTGTCCTTAGGACTCCCCCTTTCCCTCCTCACACCCCTCCCCTCGCCCACCCCACTGCCCCAGCTGGTCTGATGTCCCTCCCTTTGAGCCTCACCCCACTCTCCCACGCTGGGCAGCTGCCCCTCTGGAAACAGCGTCTTGGTTTGCAAAGTCTCGGTCTCCTCTGAAGCTCCAGCGTCTCTCCCCACTCGGGTCTCCTCTGAAGCTCCAGTGTACTGTGCCGGGGGCTCTTGTTCGTAGGCCGAGGCAGAGTTGAGATCTAGGGTGTAGCAGGATCAGGGGGCGGGTGATACAGAGGACGGGTTATGCGTCAGCTCGCCCGGGGCAGAAGCTCCCCAGGGAGCAGAGTTGAGCAGAGACATGGGCGACAGTGAGGGGCCCAGGCGCCCGGCTCACAGAGGTAGTGGCAGGGGAGTGCGTTGAAAAGAACTGACACATACACACTACCATATATAAAACAGATAACTAATAAGGACCTACTGTAGAGCACAGGGAACTCTTCTCAATACTCTGTAATGACCTATATGGGAGAAGAATCTAAAAAGAGTGGATGGATGTATATGGATAACTGATTCACTTTGCTGTACCCCTGAAACTAACACA
This sequence comes from Mesoplodon bidens, assembly GCF_964165515.1. Taxonomy (NCBI): domain Eukaryota; kingdom Metazoa; phylum Chordata; class Mammalia; order Artiodactyla; family Ziphiidae; genus Mesoplodon; species Mesoplodon bidens. The sequence goes on along the minus strand of NC_138165.1, from coordinate 112,856,909 downwards.
ACATTGTAAATCAACTAGACTCCAATAAAAATTTAAAAAAAAAATAGCCCAGAAAAAAAAAGAAAGAAATAGGAAGGGTTGGTCTGGTTGGAGGCTGCTTGGCAGAGTGGGGTTGGGGGCGGGAGCGGGGTGACAGGGGTGCAGCCCAGGCAGAGGTGGTTGGACCGAAAGGGGTGGCTGTGGGGTGCACTCAGTGTCATTTCCCACAGCCCATCAGACCCAAACGCAGCCACAACCTCAGGACTCTTTAGCTGCCAGCAAAGACCTCTGTGTGGCCCTCAGGAGAAATGCATCCCTGAGGAGTGAGGGAGAGAGAAAAGTCACATTTTCCAGCATTTTCTGAGAGGCCCCCCCACTCCCGGCCTGCGGAAGCCGAAGGAGCTGCTGTCCGTGATTAAAGAGCTCGGGGCTCCCCGGCGACGTGGCCGGGGTAGGACAGGCGGGCCAGGCTTGATTACCTTCCAGGAGGGGAGCGTGGACGTCCAGGCTGTGCTCTCGGCCCCCCAGAGCCCCCTGAGCAGCTGCATCCCTAAACCTCCTCCTTGGGGCCTCGGACCAACCCTGCAAGGTCACCACAGACCAGATGTCCCAAGTGTGTGCTGGAACTCTATACCCAACTTCCTGTCTACGCCACACTGTGAATCCTCTTGAAATAATACACCAGGAAAAACACGCACTGTTTCTAGCGAGGCTCCCGGCTGGAAAAAAACAATTCTCAGCTTCATGGAGGACAGTACCTACTCCCAGAGGGCCACTCAGGTGAGGCTGTGACCAGAACCCCCTGGGCTTGGGCTCCACCCAGACCTGGCCCTTCTCCCAGGAGGGTACAAAATCAACATAGCAAAAGAAACTTTTTTCATATCCTGGAAACAACCATTTGGAAGTTGAAATTTAAAGAAAAACATTTACAATAGCCTCAAAAAGTATGAAATATTTTGGGACAGATCTGACGGTGTGTGAAACCTGCTCTGAAAACCACGAAACGTTGCTGAGAGAAATGAAAGAGCTGAGAACTGGAGTAATACCCCGTGTCCGTGGGCTGGAGGACTCAGTGCGGTCAAGATATATCAGGTCTCCTCAGTTTGATCTATATTGTCAATGCAAGCCCAGTTGGAAGTCCTGGCAGGATCTTTCAAAGAAAATGACAAGCTGATTCTAAAAGTCGTATGGAAATGTAAAGGGATTAGAAGAGCCCAAACAACTTTAAAAAGGAGAACAAAGTCAGAGGACTAATGCTATCTGGTTTCAAGACTTACGAAGTAACCAAGACGGTGTGATGTAGGCATAAAGACAGATCAGTGCAACAGGACAGAGTGTCTGGAAATAGACCCACCTATATATGGGCAACTGGCTTGTGATAACGGTGCAGAGATAATTCAGTGGTGAAAGCTTTCACAAACGATCCTGGAACAATTGGATACCCATTTGAAAAAAGGAAAAGATCTATACCAGGCTGGGAGAAGTGGGAGGGAAGGGTTGCAGGGTTACTAGGGGCACAAGGGTATTTTCAGTGGTGATGGATATGTCCATATCTTGACTGTGGTGATGATTTTACGAGTTATACATGTAAAAAATTATCAAGTTGTACTCTTAAAATATGTGTTTATTTTATGTCAGAAGTTGCCTTTAAGACCCTGTGTGGTCTGTCCATTTACCCCCTGACCTTAACTCCTATAGCTGTGTCCCTCGCTCAGTCACCCTGACCACAGAGGACTCTTGACTGTTTTTCGGCCACACCCTCACCTGGGGGCCTTTGCACGTGCTCTGCTACATGTCTGGGGTGCCTTTCTCCTGGAATCTGCCGTCTCACCCGCTCACCACCACAGCTTCCTTAGGTCTTGGCTCAAATGTGACCCCTCAGAGGCTTTCCCTGACTGTCCTATTTAAAATCAACACCTTCCACCTCTCCCAATACACACACACACACACACACACACACACACACAGAGTCCTGATCCACTCTGCTGCTTTATTCTTACCCATGGCACCCACTAATATTCTACAAGTTCTATTCACTCATTTCTGGTCACCCTCCCACACACCCTTACATACACCTTCCAAAAGGACGAGCACATTTATCCCTGTTGTTCCCCACTGCATTCCCAAATCTTGGAACAGGGATGGTCACTTTTGAGACACTCAATACACATGTTGCATGAATGAACAAAGAAACGTTTACATAGTGGGATATTACGCAACTGATAAACAGGGTTGGAATGGACTTATTCATGTTGCCTTCCTTTCAGCATGAACGGGGCTCAAGGAAGCCTCTCTTTAAACAGCTTCCCCCACATTCTTCTGCATGGCTTCCTGGGGCCCCACCCCAAGGAGGCCTCAGGACATCCTGCCATCAACTCAGATGTGTCTCCACGTGCAGCAGCCCCAGCCTCTGGCCGGGCCCTGAGCCCGAGCGCTGCATCTTCAGCGCCCTACCTGGGAGCAGGCCCCACCTGTCCTCCCACCCTCCCTCCCACTCTCCCGAGCCTGTCAGATCAGAAATGAGGGAGGTGAGTGGAAAGTGGGAAGGGCCAACTTATCATCACTTCTAGCCCCACTCATTGTTTTAAAAAATTGGGCAGAAAAGTTTATACAAATCAGAAAATTCTTCTGGCTTGTTTGTGATGCATTTTGAGTCAGACTGTATTCTCTCTTTCTCTGAACTCTGAACATTAGCAAGGGGAAGTAAAATCTAAAGAAAAAATTCCCACAATCAGGTAAAAATCCACCTCCCTAATTTTTTTTTTTTTTCCGGTACGCGGGCCTCTCACTGTCGTGGCCTCTCGCGTTGCGGAGCACAGGCTCTGGATGCGCAGGCTCAGCGGCCATGGCTCACGGGCCCAGCCGCTCCGCGGCATGTGGGATCTTCCCGGACCGGGGCACGAACCCGTGTCCCCTGCGTTGGCAGGCGGACTCTCAACCACTGCGTCACCAGGGAAGCCCCCTAATTTTTATTTCAACTGTAAGTTTAGTTAATGCCAAAACAGAACCTTAAAATGCTGTCCCTGCATGTAGAAAGATGTCCAAGATATAGTAAGTAAATTAAGCAGTTTGCAAAGCAAACATGGAGAGGATTTCAGTTATATAAAATGAATTCACTTACACAAACAAACACATCAATAGTTGTTAATTGTAGTTAACTAGATAACGGTGGGATTGTGGAGGACTTGCATTTTTTTACATTATACACTTCTGTAAAGTTCGACCAATTTTTTGTCAAAAATGTATTATATTTATCATTGCTGAATAATAACAGTATTTCCATTTTTTGTGGGGGGACACAAATGAAATGGAGGAAGGAAACATTTGCAATTATCCTGGACCTTCTGAATATTCCAAGTAGGCAAATTATAAGAATAAACAAAGAACTAGAAGATTCTTGTTTTTGTTCCTAAAACCTCTTTGTTATTTTAAGAATGCTTGAAAAATAAGCACTGAAATCATCTTGATTTCCCCTACCTCTCCCATTTGCTATGCATTCTTTTCCTCTTGGCAAAGGCTAGTTTGCATTTGGCTAGCCCACGGATAAACATGTGTGTCGAAGATAAGCTTGGGATCAGGAAGAAAGCCTGTTCTCTTTCCACGGGGGGCCCAGGAGAAAGGAGTGAAAATGCCAGTGCCTCGTCCAAGGGCATCTCTCTGTGTCAGGAATGTTTGCTTGATGGAAGTTGTCCTTGTAAGCGAAACCTGTCTGGGGGGCGCAGGGAGCACCAGATCGAGATGTGATTGAAATTCCTGGAAGCACCGTGAACCTAAAGACTTCCATGGTGGGATGGATGCCTCACTCGGGTAAACAGCAGAGCCCTATCCCAGGGGGGCCAGAACATCCAGCTGCCGGAGTCTGATGAGCTCACGTCCCTAAGGTCTGGATGACCTGGGGAAGTAATTTGAAGCTATGGGTTCTACCCAACACTACTACTGCAAGAATGTGGCCAGGTCAGGACAGCAACGGGAGCTGCCCAGGCCATTTAGGCCAGCTGGACTCCACGGGCAGGGGTGGGGGGTCTCCTCCTTTGGAGGTTCCATAACCCAAGGAAGTCATATTTCTGACCCAGTCCTGTTACGGAGTCCAAGCTTGTACGGCTCACCACATGGCAGGCCAATAAATCAAGAGACCAGGTGCTGGGGCAGGGAATAGGGGCTTTATTCGGAAAGCCGGCAGACCGAGAAGATGGTGGACTCTTGTCCCAAAGAACCGTCTTCCCCGAGTTAGAATTCAGGCTTCTTTTATACGAAAAGGGGAGGGGGTAAAATCAAACACTTCCTGCTTCCGGTCCGCTTCCGGGGGGGATGTGTTCATTTCTTCCTGCCTAAGGTCACTTATAGGTGGGCTTGGTCAGGATGTTTCCTGTGAGCTCAGCAAAGGTATTTTAGCTTAATGCTCATTACCTGGGAGGCAGGGTTCCCAGAGATGGGCCATTATGTATCATTTAAGCTTCTAGGCAATGTCCCTTCAGTGATGAACTTGCAATAAAATACAAAGATTCTTCCGTGTTACAGTCCCACTGTCTACCTACCTTCATATTAATGTTAAAAAACAATGATTGGCTCCCACTGTTTATGAAATGCAGTCAGGATTCCTCCACCGGGTATGCTCATGGTTTCAACCTTACCTACCACTGTCGCCCAGACCCCTCCCCTCCAGCTCCTTGTCCTCCCTGTACCCCTCCCAGCGAAACACCCCTTGAGTCAACACCCCCTCCCTTTCCATGTGTCACACAGCGTGACGTGACCCCCGTGAGTCACAGCCTTGTACAATCCTCTCCCCTTGAGTGTGGCCAGACTGTGACCTGCTTACAGCCATCACTATGGCAACTAGGATCAGGCATCAGGTGGCCACGAGTGTGGTTTGCACAGGACAGACACCTGCCCCAGTCACCCTTTGCCGAATAAAAAAGGACTTACTGGGCTTCCCTGGTGGCGCAGTGGTTGAGAGTCTGCCTGCCAATGCAGGGGACACGGGTTCGTGCCCCGGTCCGGGAAGATCCCACATGCCGCGGAGCGGCTGGGCCCGTGAGCCATGGCCGCTGAGCCTACACGTCCGAAGCCCATGCTCCGCAACGGGAGAGGCCACAACAGTGAGAGGCCTGCGTACCACAAAAAAAAAAAAAAAAAAAAAAAAAAGGACTTACTACTTCATGCACAGTTAATAGGATATTTTTCTCTTAATAACCCAAACGAAGTCCCAGGATTTGATTAATCGTGGCATAATTAAAGGAACTACTACCAGAAACCTACCCAGCAACCAAAACATAATTGGATCACAGGTGAATCTTTAATCTATTAACCAAAACGAAGTGAATGAAAATATGTGAATAGCTGATTCATCTTTGTCACGATTATTATATAAACAAGCTTCTACATCAGCCGTGAAAATCAAATTCTCAGCTGACTCAATAATGTTGACTTAATAAAGGAGCAAAATAAACCTCAGTTTAATAAACAACCCTGTCTGTAATCACATTTTTAACCACTTGACACTTGAGACTAGAGAAAACTAAGCATTCTGCCTCTTCGGAAAATCCCTGTAATGTCTCAGCATTTCTTCTCACAGTAGAAGGTACATGGCCCCTGGCAGACACTCTACTGACAGAGTTTGGCTATGAGAGAGCCAGACCCTCTGCTGCCTGCGTGGAGCCGAAGGGCTCCTCTGAGAAATCAGATCTTGGTTCAGAGGAGGTGGAATTTCCAATCCTGCGCAGGAGGCGAGGGGAGGGCAGGGTGTGCAGGAATGCGGGCAGTGGCCGGCTTCACCTCCTGCCTCTCTCAGCAGGTTCTCACGGGCCATCAGGTTTAAATCCCACATCCCAGGAGCCCAGACCTCAGGCACACATTTCACCCCCGACCAGTGCACTCGGCTATCATGTCAGGGCGGCAGACGTGAAGAGGCTGCTCCGGGGGGGCCGGGCTGTGCGGTCACCCATCCCAAGCCAACTGAGGGATCCACACCTGTGGTTCCTCCCGGCTCACTCCCTGTCCCAGTCGTGTGACAGGTCAGCACCTGGCACAGACTAGGAGCAGAGGGTGGGAGGAGCCCCCCCCCCCCCCCGACAGCCAACCCTGGTGGCGTTCGAAGGGCTCTGCAGGCAGAGGCCCAGCAAGTATGCTTTCTTGACAACAAGACAGAGGTTTGCATTTCCAGGTCATAGCACCTTTGTTTAACAGTGGGAATCCCAGGGCAGACAGGCGGTGAGTATGTGGGAGAGCACAGGTGACCTACCTCACAGGACAGGACAGGGACCAGACAGCCCGTTCCTGTGGCCACAGCCCTGACCCTGGCAGGCTCATGACCAAGGTGAGGGGCACTGGAGTCTCTCCAGGGCACGGAGTCACCCAGGGCGGTCAGCTGCCTTTGAGCCTGGAGCCGGAGGCCATGTGGAGTCTTCTCCGTGAGCGCCGGTCCCAGCTGTGTCCAAAGCCAGTGGCCAGAGGACAGAGACAAAGCTCGGGGCGGGGGTGGCAGGCACCAGAGAGGAGGGAGAGCAGACACAGAGGGAAGGAGGAGGCCGGGGGGGCCGGAGAAGGAGGGACAGTTGGAGGAGGGTGGACTCCGACTCGGGCCGTCCGTCTGCCACGGAGCCTGCACCCTGGTCCACGAGCTGCCCTGCACGACTCTGCCCTGCCTGCCTACCGTTGGCCGAACCAGGGTCAGCTTCCCCTGTGCCCCCGGCTGGGTCAGGGAGTCTTAGGGCCCCACCAGCCACGGGTCTGCCTTGGACGCTATCAGAGGAGCTGTCTGGACCAGTGCTCGAGAGCCTGCACGGAGAGCTGCCTAAGTGAGAGGTCATGCTGGCCCTCCTTGACGGGTGGTGTAATTCTTTTTTTTTTTTGAGCTTAGGGCCACATTTTATTTTATTTTATTTTGGTATATGCTAAGCTTTTTTTAAAAAATTGTTCTTTATTGAAGCATAGTTGATTTACAATGTTGAGTTACTTTCAGGTGTACAGCAAAGTGACTCCTTGATGCATACCCATCTATCTATTTTTTCAGATTCTTTTCCCTCATAGGTTATTACAAGATATTGAGCATAGTTCCCTGTGCTCTACAGTGGGTCCTTGTTGGTTATCTGTTTTTTTTTTTTTTTTTTTTTTTTTTTTGCGGTATGTGGGCCTCTCACTGTTGTGGCCTCTCCCGTTGCGGAGCACAGTCTCCGGATGCACAGGCCCAGCGGCCATGGCTCACGGGCCCAGCCGCTCCGCGGCATGCGGGATCCTCCCGGACCGGGGCACGAACCCGTGTCCCCTGCATCGGCAGGCGGACTCTCAACCACTGCGCCACCAGGGAAGCCCCATGTTATCTGTTTTATATAGAGTGCTGTGTGTATGTTAATCCCAAACTCCTCTTTTATCCGTCTACCCCCCTTTCCCCTTTGGTAGCCATAAGTTCGTTTTCTACGTCTGTGGGTCTGTTTCTGCTGGTGCAGTTTTGAGTGCTCAACGTCACGAATTAAGAAAAGCAGGGACTTACTCTATGAGATCTGGTGGCGCTGCTTTTAGAAGTGCCAGCTCGGGGCGTCATGGATCACATGCCCCTTGGCCCCTGCACCGTGGCTGCCTGAAATGACGGGGAGCCGTCCCTTCCATAGACGCCCCGCCATGGGTGGATGGCTCACCTCCCGCCAGACGAGGGCGCTCTGGGCAGCTTCACTGGGCAGCATCGGTCAAGGTGCAGGGCGGCAGGGGGACGGTTCCATTGACCCGTTTCTGCCCACAGCCATCCCAGAGATGCACGGGGTGAGCGTCTGAGCTGGGGCAGCACAGAGGTTGTCGCAGAGGTTCCTGAGTGGTGGGGTCAGGCCAGGGGACTGAGGTCCTGGGAGGGCCACCCAGTGAGGGTACAGGCATCCGGGAAGCCCGCCTCCTGCCTGCGGCCCAGGCTCCCTTTGTTCACTCGGTCTGCGGCTCTAGAGAAAACACTGCCTCTCTCCCCAGCCCTTCGTGTCCCGCCCTGCTTTGTGTCTGTCTGTCTTTTTGCCCACTGCCTTCACACAGCCCCCTGGCTGTCACCACCCTCCCTGTGCCTGCCTGAGCCCTGAGCCCCCACTGGCCCTGCCCAGAGCCCCACAGGACAGTGGAGGGGACGTCTCCACCGGAGCCACCCAGCCAGGGCGGTTACGCTGGTGATTGCTGCCACCCAAACTCTGACTATTCAATTGACTGCTGTCCCCACGATGTCCCTACAGCCCAAGGACCCCGTCACATCACATGTTACATCAGCTGTCAGGTCCCCTGGGTCTCCTTCCGCCTGCCCGAGCTGCTCAGTCTTGTCTGGACTTGGGCGATCTTGCCACTTTCCAGGCGCAGGGCAGTCGTGGCAGAGCCGCTCCCCGTGTGGGCCTGTCCGCTGATTCCTCCCGTCAGGTCCAGGCACCGCGCTAGGGCAGGGCTCACAGACCCATCTGGTCCTCAGCTGCATCACATTGGCTGGCACGTGGGTTTGGTCTGCCCGTCACGGACGGTGTGCACTTTGTGGGATGAGCCGGTGTCCTCGGAGCTTCCAAACTGCCAAGTTGCTATGTTACTATGTCACTGTACATTTTGCTGTGTAATTAGGACATGTTTTGCAGGAGATTCTTTGAAAGTGTGTTAATGTCCCTTTTCTCATCAGACTTGCCAGGAACTCATTTATGTATGTTAGGATAGACCCGTGGTTTCCTGTCCTCAATGAGCTCTAGGCCTCTGTTGGCCGTCTGGGTGACGAATGCTTTCAGATTTGGCTGGAGCAGCCCAGGAGGCTTCCCAGAGGAGGACGCCTGAGTGACTCTGGAGGGAGGAGTAGTCTTCCAGGTGGACAGCCCAGTGTGGGGGCAGCACTAGGGACAGAGGGGGCAGCATGGCTCCTCAGAACACCATGGCCAGCCTGGGCACTGCGGTGGCCCCAGACAGCTGGAATTTGGGAAGTGAGACGGGGAGGGAGGAAGCAAAGGGGGAAGGGCCTGCAGGATTAGAATGTCTGGACCAGAGTTCCCGAGGGTCAGGGAGGTCAAGGGGGCTCGCGGGGGAAGTCACGGCAGGAACCATGTCCCCCTCCCCTCAAAGCAGGAGAAGCAGCATCGTCTGGGGGCAGCCTTCTCCACACCTGATGGTTGGACGTGCTCTGTTACCATGGAGATGGCCCAGCACCAAGCCCCACCAGGCATCTCTGAGAACGCGGCCCACCCAGGAAAGACTTTAGTCACCTTGAGAGTCACCCCAAAGGCCATGAAGATCTCCTAAATGCAGGACATGCCTGGGGGAAGGGAGTACGTTAGTCTCCTGGGGTAACAAAGCACCACAGACCCGGGGGGCTTAAAACAACAGAAAGATATTCTCTCGTAGTTATGAGGCCAGAAGTACGAAATCAAGGTGTTGGACAGACCAGGCTTCCTCCAAAATCCCTAGGGGAGGGTCCTTTCTGCCTCTTCCAGCTTCTGGTGGCCCCACCCCTCCCATCTCTGCTTCCGTCTCCACACGGCCTCTCCCCTGTGTGTCTGAGTCCAAACGCCCCTCTTCTTATAAAGACACCAGTCACATTCCCTTTGGGCCCAAAGCTTCTCCAGGGTGACCTCATCTTACCTTCACTAATCACATCTGTAACGACCCTATTCCCAAGTAAAGTCCCATGCTGGGGAACAGGACTTCAACCTATCTCTCTAGGGGACACAGTCCAACCCCTAACAGAGAGTCACTGTCCCTGCCTGGGGCCCCCGGGGCATGGTGACCCCACAGGGTCAGGCCAGCACTCCACCCCTCTGCACCCTGGTCTTCCACCGGGGTCTGCTGGCCCCTCGCCCTCCGGACAAATTCCGGCTCCTTCTCTCTGCTGCCCTGCCCCCTGGCCATGCCCAGAAGGTTTGGCCTCCGACGCCTTAAGCTCCAGCGGCCATCTCTGCAGACCCTCTCCTGTCCCCAGGCCCACTCCCTCCACTCTGCAGGAGCCCAGCCCTGGCCCAGCCTTGGCCCTCAGCAGGCCTCTCTGGCTCCATCCCCCAGGCTGGATTCTGGGGCTGACCATCTGTGACTCACATCGGGACAGGTGCACAGAATCCCTGGGTGGGTCTGGGCACAGGGTGCTGATGGCAGCCGGCCAAGGAGCCTCCAGCCATGGGTGACCCCCACCCCAGACCCTTCCTCCACCCCTACCCGGTCACTCCTCAAGAAATGAGGCCATCAGTCACCACGTCGCTGGCCACTTTAGGGGAATTCAACAAAACTGTTTCCTGAAAGGCAACTTTCTGATGGCCACGTGAGCAATTGATCAGTGCGAGCCCCGAGCCCTCGCATGGAAAGGGGGGCGTGCAGCAGAGAGAGCGCCTGAAGAGAGAGCCGCCTGCCCGCCGCACGCGCGCGCGTGGGAAGGCTCGCGCTCTGGGCGCGCCGGGTGGCCTGGCACTCGGCTCCCGGGAGGAGGTGCCTGGAATCAGTGAAGCCCCAGCACCCGGGGAAGGTGGTGCCCTGGCCCACAAGCACCCGCCTCTCCCTTCTCTCCGCTGGAGGCTCCCCCACCCCCGCGCCTGCACGTCCCCCGAGCCCGCGTCCCAGGCCTTCCCCGCTGTGGTCCCCAGGGGGCCCCCCACCCCGAAGCCACACACACCACTTCCTTCTTGAGCCCATTGACCCCAGACCCCACTGCCTGCCAGTGGTCTGTTCACCGTTTCCACCCCCAGCTCCCGCCCACCCTCCCTCCACTCTGACCCTCCCCACCTTCTGAAAGCCCCCCCACCCGGGGAAGCCTGTCTCCCCTCCTGAGCACTCTGGCCGGCCCACCCCTGCCCTCCTCCTGGAAACCTCGTCCGGAGATGCGGGCCCCCCGTGAGGCCCCTTGGGGTGGCCGCCGCTCCTCCCCCAATCCCCCACTTCCCTCTGCCCAGCTGCCCCCACGCCGCACCCTCAGGGTCCCCTCCTGGGCTGCCACTGCTCTTCCCACCCTCTCTTCCCCTCTCTACAGGCTGATGCCCCACTGCCCCCCAGTCGGGGACCCAGCCCTCCCCTTCTGCCGCCAGCCGAGCTGACCGCTGGCCTCCCTCCGTGTCCCCCACCTGCCAAGCCTCAGGGGGCCTCGGCCTCTCCCCCCCGCGCCCTGTGGAGGCCCAGGGGTGGTAGCAGCAGTGCCCGAACAGCAGGGCCGGCCCGAGGTCACCCGCTCGGCTCGGAGCTCAGGAGCAGTGGGTCTGTCTGTCCATCCTTCTGCGGCGAGGGCTATAGACCCAGGCTGGCACACCTGCAGGCAGATGGGCACTAGGCAGAGAGGGCACACGGAGGCCTCAGTGCCCGACCCTGAGCCACCCTGGGCGTAGCACCCACTCCAGGGAGGAAGCTGTGGGTCTCAGCTGCATGGGAGACGGTTTTCTGAAGGAGCTGCCGGGGGACGCCCAAGGCTGTCTGTGGGACCCTGAGCACCATCGCGGGGATGCGGAGGCCTCTGTGACCCTACAACAGGCCCCCTGGAGCCCCAGACGCCAGCCGGGGGTGGGGACGGTGGGGGAAGGCAGCAAGCCAGAGGAGGGCGGGTCCCCCTGGGGTGGCCTGACGGCCCAGCTTCACCCCGAGCCCGGCGACCAGAGGCAGCGCCGTCTCCGCCGGCACCCTCTGTCATGCTGGAGGAGAAGCGTCCCCGACGGCCCCGAGGTGGCCCACTTTCCCTGCTGAGAACCTCGGATCTCCAAGCGTAGGAAGGCCTTTCTGCCTCGTAGCTGAATCTGAACCTCGAAGCCGCCCGGGCCAAGGGTGGGTCGGGCCTCGTGGTGGGGGAAACTTGGCCCCGAAGGCGTCCATGTCCCGGAACTGAGACCGTGCGGGGACTTCACAGCTGGGGTTAAGTTAAGGCTCCTGAGGGAGAGGTTGTCCTGGATTGTCCAGTGGGCCCAATGTCCTCATGAGGGTCCCTAAACGTGGAAGCGGGGAAGGGGGGCCGACAGCAGCAGGAGTCCGAGAAGGAGATGTGATAGGGAAGCGGCTCCGAGACACCAGAAGGACAGACGTCGCTGTCTCTGCGGGTGGGGGAGGGGCCGGTCTGCCAGGAGCTGGAAAAGGTAGTGAGGGGACCCTCCCCCGTGCCCCCAGAAGGGACTGCCTCACCTTGACTTAGTCCGCATCACTTTATGGACTTCACGTTCTCTCTTGTGCATCTGGAACCACCAGGCTTACTCAGGACAAGATGTGTCAGCCAGGCCAAGACGCGGTGCTATAGGTGGAGGCGCTCAGCACGCATACCTTCGTACACAGGTGTCGTTGCCCTAAACACGGGGATTCTGAGATCCTATTTTGCACATTTCTCTATAAAGAAAAAAGTGTTTGGTGAGTTTCTAATCGTGCGCCTGGAGTTTTAGTCAATTCGGTCCAAGTCGGAATCCTGAGAACCAGGAGCACGGATGTCCTTGGGTGTCCCAGCTCGAGCAGAGAGCAAGGTCGCCCTTCCTCTGCCGTCTTGTCTTATTTGGCTTCAGTGGACCGCAGGATGCCTGCCCTCATTGGTGAGGATGACCTTTATTCAGTCCATTGATTCAAATGCTAGTCTCTTCTGAGACACCCTCACAGACGCACCCAGAAAGCACGTGTACCGGTCTCTGGGCATCCCTTGGCCCAGGCAAGTTGACACTCCTGGCCTGAGGCAGGAAAGGACTGGTGTCCTGCCCGAGCATCCCTGAGAACTGCATCCTCCACCTTAGACCATTATCCTGAGCAGCTTCTGGCTTTCACCTTGCCTCTCCTCCCCCACCCCTCGTGCTTCTGTACCGTGCGCTGTAGGATGTTACCTCTGGCCCTGCCCCTCTCTGCCACAATTCCAGGCACAGTGTGGGCAGGACCACTCCTTCAAGCTCACCCTAGCCCAGGACGGCTAACGGTGACACACCTCTGCCCAAAGAGACTGCAGATGCCCTGAATGGGTCCCACGAGACCCAGGCTGCTGAAGATGTCCTCCACGGTGCCTGAGTGCCCACGGCCAGCCCACCACCCGGGACACAGGCAGCAGAGCAAAGGTAACGGGCTTAACGTTTGGTTTCTTGCTCTTTGCAAAATTTACAAAACTGTGGGACTGTCTGAACTCAGTGCTGAGGCTTCCCAGATCTTTGGAACAGGTTCACACAAGTCCTGAATTCAAGCTCCCTGAATTCAAGCAGGTTTGCCTTTGGGGGTGATCCCATTTGGGGAATCAATCATATAAAGTAAAACTGTGAATATAAGATACAGCTCCAGGCATCTGCATTGTTGGTGGAGCAGCCAGGTCCTGGGACCCACGGGAGAACTGCCGAATAGACGTGGCCTTGGGCTGACAATAGAGCCAGGGTCTCCTGTGAGTGTGCCCCTGGGGACACGTGACAATGCCCAGACATTCTGGGTTGTCTTGACAGGGGATGCTACTGGCGTCAGGGGGTGGAGGCCGGGGATCCTGCTACACGTCCGCCATGCACAGGACAGCCTCGCCATGGAGCATTATTCCACCCAGCCTCCGCGGCGTGAGGCTGAGGCACTCCGTGCTAGAGTATTAACGGCTGTTGCAGAGAGCGGGTGAATCTGATATACAGAGACCTGGCAGAGGTCCAAAATGTACCATCCAGAGAGAAAAATGCAGCAGTGGGGAGCGTGTTTACAGAGCAGGACAAACACTGGGCGCCCTGGGCGCACACGGCGCTTGGCTGGGTGGGGAGGGGACGGCGAGAGGGTCTGTCCACGCCGGGCCGTTAGCACTGAGGGGTCGCTCAGAGAAGCGGAGTGGAGCGGGGGCGGTAACAACCTTGTCGCTCTTTTTCACTTTAAAGATATTTCTGTGTGTGCAGTGTGTTCCCATTGTTTGGCCAGCTTAAGGGGCCAGCGGCTGACATCTCCCTGGGAGCAAAGCAGGAGGCGAGGCTCAGCTTTCAAGGCCCATGGGCTGCCTCCCGGCTGTCCAAGGAGCCGGATTTAGCGCTGCTTCAAAAGCCATTTGCAGCCCTTTAATTCCGAGCCGCCACTCTGGCCCAGCTCGGGCCTCCTGGCTGCCTGCGTCGTCGCAGGCTCACAATACCTGCTTCTCAGATGAATTGAGGAATCTAGGACAGCCGGCGAGCAGTGAGCCAGGCAAGCCGCTCTGTCATCAACCTGTTTCCACCAACACCAGGGAAGGAAGAGCCGGAGGATCAGACAGAGGAGGCCGGCGGGCGGCCGCCAGGATGGCTGGTGCCCAGCTCCCAGCAGAGACCCTCAAAGGCAGGAGAGCCGGGAGCCCCCCGACAGCGGCAGGACAGGGCCCTGCTGCCCGGACGCCTCAGTCGGGCTGAGAAACACGCCGAGCCCCGGTTCCCATAAATCCGGCTTTTATGTGGCGATGAATAGGGGTAAACAATGGATCTATTTTAGGCTGCGGAGAAACTGGCCCAGCCTGGGTCTCCCTCCTGCAATTAGGAGCCTCAATATGGCGGGGCCTGGAATCCCTGGCTGGCATGGAAGTCTCACAAAGACCAGGTCTGCCTGCGTTTGGGGGAGGAGATTCCACCCTCCCCTGGGGTCTGTTGCTGGCAGGGCCCCGTCTCCCATCACGGGAGGAAGTGCTGCTGGAAGCCCCGGCTGCCAGCAGGGCCCAGCTGGTGGTGACTGCCCCATCGCCCCGTCTCTGCGAGCACAGGTTGGCCCTTGGCCCCCGGTGGTGTCCTGCAGCTGCCCCCAGAACGGGAAGCCCCTCCGCGACCCCTCCCACACGGCGGCCAGCCGCGGCGGGACCTCCCCACTCCTGCTGGAGCACGCCCCGAAGACGTCTCAGAAGCCACGGCGCCTCCCTCCAGCCCCGCACTGCCTGCGGACGCTCAGTCCACCCGTGGGGTGGACACTGCGTGTGCCAGGCGCAGCCTGACGGAGCAAATTGGCCACAGTTACACAACAGCCCTCCCTGTCCCCGCCACGGTCCAGGGGGGCATAGCACCCTCCCACCCCGGACCTTCCTCCTCCAGGCAAGTGTCCCTCTAAAGTGCGTCTTCTCCAGACCCTCATCACCCTGTCCCCAGCCCTCCCCCGGGTGAGGATGGCAGAGGGGACGGGTACGGCCAAGGGACCTTAGTGCCACACGGCCCTCGCCCAGCTCCAGGCCTACTGGCTCCTTTGCTCCAGGCCACACTCCCCGTGCATGGGGAGAAGTGCCCAGCCTGTCCCTCCTGGAAGCAACCACGTTCACCTCTACCAGCTGTTCTTCTGGTCTTCACCTACTCCTGTCCAGAGAACAGGGTTCCACCCATGATGGTTGCCTCTGTGTGTCACCTGGACTGGCCACGGTGCCCAGGTATTTGCTCAAATGCTAGCCTAGACTTCACTGTGAAAGTGTTTTTTTAATGAAAGCAGATGGTCCTCCACAGTGCAGGTGGGCTAAGCAGAATGCTTTAAAAGGGAAAAGACTGAGGTCTCCAAAGAAGAAGGCATCCGCCTCCAGGCTATCTGTGGACTCAGGCCTGCAGCCTTCACTCTCCCCTGGGTGTCCCTCCTGCCAGCCTGTTCTGCAGCCTTGGAACTTGTCAGCCCCGCAATCGCATGAACCAGCTCCTTAAAATACGTCTCTCTCCCTCTGTCGGTATAGACACATCCTGTTGGTTCTGTCTCCCTGGAGGCCTGGACTGGTCCACACCCTGTGGTGGGCAGCCTCTGAGATGGTCCCCAATGGTCCCTACCTGTGGGTGCCCATGCCCTCCCGTGAGTGTGGGCGGGGGCTGCTGATGGATCCTAGTACAGAGAGCCTGGCAACCGTGGTGAGCAAACCACCTCTGGGATTAGGGTACATAAAGATGCCCGTCGTGCTCACCCTCTCTTACCCTCTCTCAGGGGTCAGAACCTTCCCTCTGAGGGAACCCAGTGGCCCCGAGCTCAACCACCCCATAGAGAGGCCCGTGTGGCAGGAAACCTACAGCCAACAGGGCTTTGGATCCAGGCAGCAGCCCTGCGAGTGAAGTGGCTCCTTCCCCAGCCCAGCCTTCAGGTGGTATAGCCCCAGGCGATACCTTGTGGGACACCCCGAGTTGGGAGACCCCGAGTTGGAAGACCCCGCTGTCCTGTGCCTGGACTCCTAACCCACTCAGACTGAGTCTGTCAGTTGGGGTCTGTTGTTTGGGGTGATTGGTTACACTGGAGCAGGTAACTAACACACGCCTCTTTCTTTATCATCTTAGATCTTATCTCTTGGAAGCTTCCTCTCTCAACTCTGATTCTCCCTACTCTGGCCTCCCAACACATCTCAGAGCTTGGTTAAAATCAATATTCCAGTCTCAAGGGATTATGACCAGGTAAAGAAAATGTACTACTGAGCTAAGTTGTGCATTCTGATGGTATTTCATTCTCTGTACATTTTCCCCCGAGTTAGTTATTGCCTTGCTTTTATTTTTTTAAAAGAAGGGTTGGGGGGAAAGTGTAGTTTTCCATGTACCTGTTTATAATTATTCGATGCTCTATCAGAATTTCCAAATGCCATCCCTACCTGCCCAAGAGCTCAAAGGCTCAGATAATCTACTGTTGCCATTTCCTTTTCTGCTGAAAATCTAGCCCTGTCCCTGGAGTCCTGGTTCCCTGGGCCTGCAGGACACCTGTCGCTCAGGGGCTTCCCTTCACCTCTCTTTGGAGGTGTGAGACCGACTTTCTGTGTTCCGCAGCTTCTCAGTACACTGTGTCACAAAAACACGGGACAGGGAGCCTGGGCGATAAAATGTTGAGTCTGCGTAGGTCCAAAAATGCCTGTAATTCTCTCCCAGTGGTGGCTGATCCATGTTTTAGGCACAGTGTCCTGGCCCCCATCCAAAGGCTGGGGTCATCTTCCTGTGTCTCCCAGCTTCCAGGGTGGCCAGAGAGATCTGACACCAGTGGAATTCCCATTCTTTTTATGTGATTTGACCTTGCACCTTGGAAACTTGTAGGCTTTCCTCGTGTCCAGTGTCCTGAAATTTCCGAAGTTGTGCCTCTGTGGGTCTTTTTTCTCACTGGGCGGGTGCAGCCCTGTCTTTCTGGAGGCTCAGTCCTTCCCCACGAGGACACTTCCTTGTATGACCACTGCTGACATTTATGTCAGATCTCCTGAATTCATCCTCTGCTGTTCCCATCTTTCCTCGGCTATTTTCTGTTTTTGTCTTTTTGTTGTATTTTACGAGAGATTTTCATTACTCTACCCTCCTATCTTTCTGTTGATTTTTAAAATTTTAAATTATTATATTTTGAATTGTCAATAATGTTTCTTGTTTTCAGAATGCTACTCTCATGGTGACATCCCATTTTGTTTCATGGACACAATGTCTCATCCGGCACCGATAATATTAGTGTCTTAAGCCTTTTTTTCTTTCCTGCTCCCTTAAATTTAGGCTCATACTTTTAATCTTGTTAATATTGATACTGTAATAGGTATCACCAAATGCCCGGAGCTTCCTGGATGTTATCCCATGATTTTGCCCATTTCTCAGGTGAGAATCTGAGGCCCTGAGGCGGGCTGTGTCCTGCCCAGTCTCATAGCCTGTCAGAGGTCAGGCCAGACTCAGGCAGTAGGATCCCTTCTGAGCCTGGGCTCTGACCACTGGACCATCCTACCTCAGTCTGGGGCCAGCCAGGGAGGCGGAGCCCCTCACTCCCACACATCTGGTTGGCAGGATGGATGGCCCTTCATGGTCCACCCTGAGCTCGTCTCTGCCTGAGGCCCGCTCCCCATCTCTCCAGAGCACAAGTCCTTCCAAGATGCCCCCAGCCTTTGGATGGGGGCCAGGACACTGCACCTAAAAGATGTATCGGCCACCACTGGGATTCAGGGCATGCTGTGGAAGCGACCCCCAGCCCCAAGTGACACCAAGTGGCATGGCAGACCCTGTTCCCTGGAGAGGGGCTGGCCAGAGGCCTGTCCCCGGACCCTGCCTCCCCACACAGCCCAAAGCCCGGGGTCCCCCAGGGTGCTTCAAGGAACCCAGGGGTCATCTTGCACGTGCACCCCCAGCCTGCCTCAGACCACCCTCCTCTCCACCCGCCCTGCCCAGCCACCTTCTGCTGCCCGGCCCTCACCTGGTTCCCGGGAAAGTCCTTCTCTCCTCCAGCCTTGGGGAGGCAGGGTCCCCATATGCCCCACCCACTGCCTGCGGAGAGTGGACAGGACATGCAAACCGCAGACCCAGGAGGGCACGAGATGAGTGGGCCCACGCGGCCTGCAGAGGACTGGAGCGTGCCTGCCATGCAGCCCCCAGTCCCCTCCCACCAAGATGTCCAAATCCAGTGAAAGAAAACTCGCACTTCTGAGGGATAGACATCTGGGCTGGATCCACCCTGAGGGCTGCCAGCGAGCCTCTGCCTGCTAACTGAGAGGGGCTGAGAGCCTGGGAGAAGAGGGGCAGGGGGTGGGCGGGGGCACCTGAGCCAGGCCAGAGGAGGGGCTTCCTCTCCAGCCAGGGACCTGGCTGGCCTCCCCGCCCCTCAGTGAGACAGGCCTGAGGCGGGCGTCCTAGCCCTGTGGTCCAGACGCCACAGTGCTGGACACAGTTAAATGTGAGTAACTGTCCAGTGAGCGGCCATCCGGCTCCGCCGATCTCAGGAACCCTCGGCTGTCCTTCCAGAGCCATGGGTTATAGAACCCTCTGCGCTTCTTGTGGCCAGGGTGGGCCCCGAGCCAGTACAGGGCGGCTGCAGCAGCCCCTGGAGCGTGCGCCTCCCAGGGCGGGCCGGGCGGGTCTGTCTGGGCAGCCAGCTGGACGCACCAGCTCCCCGGAGCCCAGGGGCCCTCAGAAGACCGGTGGCATCGTGACGCCGGGAGCGTGTTCGAAATGCCGGGGCTCGCGGCTAGGCCTTCTGAATGAGACTCTGCCGGGGCACGGTGTGCACCCAGGGTGGGGCGGGGGCTGGCGCAGGAACAAGTGTGGTCTGACCCTCTGAGCGGGGCTGCCCCTGGGCCTCCACTGTTTACTGGCGGCTCCGGCAGGTCCCCAACTCTGAGAGCCTCGGCTGGTTTCTTCCCCAGTGAGTGGGGACAAAAGCAACAGCTCTGACCACACTGGGAGGCAGGGATTTCGGTGGATGGTCCAGAGAGGGGCCTGGCGCAGAGAATGCCGTATGACGCCAGGCCCTTAGCAGATGACACGGGTGGAAACCCAGGGGTGGGGTCACCTGAGTAAGTGTTGCAGTATTTTATCACACAACGAGGTGACCCGGGTAACCTCGAGGCTCACCGCGCCTTCCGGCACACAGATTGCTGAGTCTGACTTTGCCACGAGGGGAGTGTGGCCCCGGGTTTGGATCTGGTCTGGCCTCAGAGCGCTGCACTGCGTCCTTGGGGGGAGGACTGAGGGATACCCAGGCCTGGGGCAGTCTCCAGCCCACCTCACGCCCAGCCCTCCACTCAGCCTCAGTCGTAGCGCCCAGCTCCGCCCAGGCCTCACCTGCTCTGCAGCCCCTCGCCTGCAGCCCCCCTCCATTCCCTCCGTGCTTCTGAGACCCCAGCACCAGACCCCTGCAGGACCCCAGCGGGCACCCCGCAGCTGGAGTTTGGGGAGTTAACTCCCAAGGGCAACCCCCAACCAACGAGACAGAAGACCTCAAATCAGCGCTTCCTCTAGACTGAGGTCTTGGGAGCCCCAGGTGGGCAACGGTGTGCCCCGGGTCCAGGTTCGCACCTTCTGTTCACGGCTCCACCCGGACTCCCAGCCCTGCTCCCTGGGACCACGTCACAGACAGAGCATGCTGGCTACGCCCATACCGGGTCGACGCTGATGGAGCCCTGCGGTGTTGGGATGTGGCCCTCGGGAGCTCTCGGTACCCTGGGAGGGAGGGGGATGAGTGGGCAGCCTCTTGTCCTGCATCTCCCATCACTCTCCAGAGCCCTTTCCTCCCACACAGCCAGGGCCACACCTACAGCCTGGACACGATTCCTGCACCACCATGGTGCCGAGGCCCTGGGCTGCCTTCGTGGGGAGTATTTCCAGGAAGATGACTGCTGCACAGGAGCCTTGGGGGCCTGGGGACACAGCCTGTCCAGCGCTGTGTCACAGACGTGTCACAGGCTCCTGGCATCTGTCACAGCTCACATCTTATGCCGATGCTTCTCATTCTCCAAGTCTTGGGGCTTTGGGGCACTGCCCCCATGTCCTCATCCCTGGCCCCAAGGTCCCTAAGCTCCAAGCCTGAGAGGAAGAGGGCTCTGCTAGGAAGGTCTGCCCCACCTCTCTGGCTCCTTCAGGCTCTCTCTGTTACGAGCTCAGCTGGGCCCTAGACAGCCGTGGACTCCGGTTGTCTTGGACCAGGGGAGCTCAGGGCTGCAGCCCAGCTGCTCATCCCGTGTGATGGCCAGGACCTTTGTGATGCTCCAGGAAGAAGCATCTTGGAAAAGACCCTCCCATGCCTGCCCCAGCTCCAGGGCTGGAGCTCCCTCTCACTGCCTGCCTGAGCCTAAAGCCTTGGCTCTGGGCCAGAGCCTGGGCTTGTCACCACGGGCCAGGCAGGGCCACATGGCTCTGAGCTGCCAGATTCACAAATACAAATACAGGCCCAGTTAGATTCGAATCTCAAATAATCAATGAATACTTTTTAGTATTGGGGTGTCCTGCATTTTACCTGTCCACTCCGGCACCTGATGGGTCCCTGCTGCCTGGCCTCCCTCCACCCCAGGCCAGGGTCCCCTCGGCTCAGGAGAAGGCTTCTCATGGAGTGAACCGGGACCTGGTCAGAAATTCTCACAGATCATTTAAAGGAAGGAATGATTTTTATGAAGAATCACGCGGGCCTTAGGCATGTAACTCCCAAATCTTAACTCTGCCTTGGCGGGCTTTGACCAGCTATCCTAAGATTCCAGTGAGCGTGGCGCCCCCTGGAGCCCACTCTCGGATGCGCCGTCCATGTTGTCAGGTGTGGGATTCCTCAGAACGCTTGGGTCGGTCCCGGTTCCAACTTTCCAGAGTTCTCCAACCCACACTTGACAGTAGTTTCCGGCAATGTTCACCTCGTGTGGGCCTTTCCAAGGCAGCTGAGTTTTCACGCACAAAACTCTGTTCAGTTCATTAGCTTTCATGGTATTTAATTAAATCTTTTTTTTAAAATAACAAATACAATCAGAGCCCGTGGGTTTGGGAACAAAGAATGTGACTGTGAGAGGCGTCCCCTCCCCGTGCAGGAGCAGGGGGCGGGCGCTTCTCCAGCGGACCTGGGTCACGGGAGGGAGTGAGGGTAATGCAGCCGGGCGCAGGGACAGCCGAGTGAGTGGCCGGCAGGACCCGGCTCTCACACTGACCAGGTGAACCTGGCCAAGCACTGACCTGACCCAGGTGTTCAGTCCGTGCTCTCAGCCAGCCCCATGCACACTGGCCAGGAGCTGTTCCAGGCCCGGGACACTCGGATTCTCTCAGGAGCCTCGGGCTCAGAAAGGAAGTGGGCAGAACACGGAGCCAAGAAGGAGGGCAGTGTCACCTGCTGGGACCAGGGACGTGGGACAGGGTGACGTGGGCTGGGAGGTGGGGGAGCTCCAGAGGAGGCGGGGCTCCTGGGCTGGGGAGCAAGGCCCCCAGCATTGAAGCGGGGGGCACATTCGAGGGCCCGAAAGCAAAGCGGGCTGGCCACAGGGGCCCCGGGAGCGGACTGGGTGAGCAGCGTGGACCCTTCCAGAAGCAGATCAACACGGCGGGTGGAGGCGCGCTGAGGGTGGCCCTGGGAGGGGCTCAGGGAGGAGGGGCCTCCAGAAGCACCGTGCAGGGGGGCCTGTGTCCCGGAGGACCTGTGGCTTTAGGACTTCATAATGAACAGGGCTCTGGCTTGCGTTGGGACGGCTGAAAGAGCTGTGACCCAAGCGCTCTCTTGTCCTTCAGGAGACCCGAGGTGGGCCGGGTGCTTGTCCTCAGGGGCACAGGCTCTGGTGTGTGCGGGGCTCAGGCACTGTAGCAGGAGGCCACGCTTGGTGTTCCCGAGCTGGCAGCAGGGGGCGCCCCGAGACCTCCTAATGGGAGAAACTGCGGCACTGGCCGGGAAGGTCCGGAACCAGGCTGCCCCTGGGGCAGGTGGAGCAGCAGAGGTGAAGGGTCCCCAGGTCGGCCGCCCCGGCCTCGCCTTCCCGCACAGCTGGCAGAGCCCCGCAGCCCGGCCCCTCTCTCTGCCTGGGTAGCAAAGAGGGAGATGGGCAGCTTCTGTCCACTTCGTCCCTCAAGACCCGTATCTTGCAACCAGAGCTGCTTCTCACCGCAGGCAGGTGGGACCTTCGGAGGCCTCCGAGGCGTCCACAGGGAGGGTGCTGTGCAGGGCAGGGGCAGGGGCAGGGGCAGGGGCAGTCAACCAGGCTTCAGAGATTTCACCACCACCAACCTGGGTCCCACCCCTGAACCATTATATTAGCATCCTGCCTCGGGAGCCTGGGGGCTGCAAATCCTGACTATTTAAAAGCTCTGCAGGTGGTCCCCATGTGCAGCCAGGGTTAAGAACTTCTTTGGACAGCAGCTCTCAAAGCCTGGCCCTGGATCTGCTGAGCACCCCTGGTAATGTGATAGAAAGGCAGAGTCCTGGGCCCACTGCTGAGCTCTTCAATCAGAACTCTGAGAGGTAGGGGCCCAGGGATCTGCATTCTGCCATGTCCCCTAGGTGATTCTGACCCTGCCCAGGTGGAGAACCTGCTCGCACGTGCCTCCCTACCCTAAAGGTGCTCTGGGACCAGCAGCACAGACATCTCCTGGGAGCCTTGAGGGATGCAGAGTCCCAGGCTCTACCTCCAACCTGCTGAATCAGAACTGCATTTCAACAGGATCCCTGGGCGATCTGTACATAGCGTGAGAACCACTGCTTTGGGGTCCCACTGCAAAAGAACAGTACACGGCTGGGCGTGCAGAGCCCCAGCAAGGGTCACTAGGGGAAGGCTACCTGGTGAGGGGGTGAAGGGGCCATCCTCCGGGGGGCAGAGGAGTGGGCCCCAGCTGGGGTTCTGCAGATGAGGTTCTCCAGGTGGGACCCTCCAGGTGGAGCCCCTCCAGGTGGTGCCCAAGACGGTCTGTGTGCAGGTCAGCAAGGGAGAGGAGCTTGAAGCACTCAGGAGGTAAGAAAAGGTTGGGGGTGGACACACCTGAGGGTGGTTCTGGAAGACCCAGGAGGTTGACCCAGGCCAGCAGATCAGAAAGCTAAGTAACAGGGAGCTTAGGATGGTGGGGTTTTTTAAGATTTTATTTCCCATTATAAAAGTAAATAAACTTATGGTTACCAAAGGCGAAAGGTGGGAGATGGATAAATTAGGAGTTTGGGATTAACATATACACACTCCTATATATAAAATAGATGATCAACAAGGATCTACTGTATATCACAGGGAGGAACTCTACGCAATACTCTGTGATAACCTATATGGGAAAAGAATCTGAAAAAGAATGGAAATATGTATACGCATAACTGAATCACTCTGCTGTACACCTGAAACGAACACAACATTGTAAATCAACTCTACCCCAATATAAGATAAAAATTAAGTTAAAAAAAATAAAAGTAATGAATTAAGGAAAATGTGAATACCCAGAAAGAAGGAAAAACATATACACCCATGGCTCCCAACATCATCACTGCTCGTTACTTGTGGACTTTTTCTATGTATAGTGTTTTTTTGTTAGGTAATCAGTTATAAAATAAGTACTTGTAATTTTATTTCATTTCCCCCAACATCACAGGGATGTTCGCACATCATCTTCAGACATGGAACCGTTAGTGATGGACAACGTGGTGATGACGGTAGCAAGACCGGCTGGTCCCCGCCCCCCGCCACACCCCGGTCAGCTGCTCACGTCCCCCCCAGAACACCGGCGGTCCCAGGCCCACCGCAACGCGGGGCCTGAAACACACAGACGCAAGACCCCGCGGAGGCTGGCTCCCGCCCGCCCTTCCAGACTTCACATCCTCCGCTCCCCACACTGCATAAGGCCTGTTCCTACTTAAACCCCGTGTCCCCTTACGCTCCTAGTGGCCCTGTTGGGTGGAGTACTGGAGCCGGGAGAGGGGCCCAGGGGATTACAGGGCTCAGGAGGGACTCGGGAGCTGCTTCTCTGGCCTCTGACATCAGTGGCGCCATTCGCAGTGGTCAAGGGCCTCCGTTGTCCACGGCACCAAGTGCAAAATCGAGTCCTGAA
The DNA here is from genome assembly GCF_964165515.1 of Mesoplodon bidens. Lineage (NCBI taxonomy): Eukaryota > Metazoa > Chordata > Mammalia > Artiodactyla > Ziphiidae > Mesoplodon > Mesoplodon bidens. The sequence continues at coordinate 112,832,880 of NC_138165.1, read as the reverse complement.
GCCAAGTGCCTACAGGAGACACAGCTGTGGATGACCAGGCAGCTGCCATCACAGCCCCTTAGTGGGAATAAGGAGTAAAGACTGTTGGGTTGGCTGGTAGCTTCTAAGTGTGCTGGAGGATTTGGGAAAAGGAAGTGATGAGCACAGAGCTTAAAATTCCCAGCCAGGGGCAAACAGAGAACCAGAAAGCGTCTGTGCTGTGCAGAAAAGCCCCTCAGACAGGCCTGCCCGCGAGGCGGGCCCCGGGCTGGGAGCTCCCGGGAGGGTGCCCAGCCCCCTCGTGGAGCAGAGGGCCTCACGGCCCCTGAACGTTTGTGCCCAGTGAGGTCGTGCGGAGTGCCGCTCCCTCCTGGGAGTCTGGACCCTTCACCAGGCACAGGTGCCCGCGACCACTCCCGGGAAGAGCCCCAGGTGCCGTGTCTCTGACGGGCTGCCCGGGGAGACAGCACCTCACGGTCGTCATGGCTGGTGGCGGGGAGCAAAGCATGTCATGGGAGGGGGGGGGGCTCTGGAAGCTCACGCCTGGTCCCCGACTTGTCCCTGCACCCCTTGCTTTTACTGATGTTTCTTTGCATCCTTTCTCTGTCCTGAATCCAGCTGTGAGCACGGCCTCTGCTGAATCCTGGGGGGCCCCCTAGCGAAACTGGGAGAGGTTTTGGGGACCCCGACACAGTTACCAAGCGCCCACCTGAGGACCCCAGCTCAGCTTCCCTAAAAGAATTTCTCTCTTGGAGGCACAGGGTCCGACTTCTGAAAATAAAACCCAAAGTTCAGCCTGGTGTGTGGCCGCCTCACAGGCAGGTGGAACAGGTGACTCTAGGGTCCCATCTCTGAAAGTCGGGGCATTTTCGGGGGGAAGAATAGCCCCTCCTCACTTGGGTGGGGACGTGTGAGCAGATTCTGGTGGAGCCGGGGACTCGAACCCCTAAATTCTTCTGGGGCTTCTTTGCCAGAAGACATCCTTCCTGCGCATCTGGGGGCTAGTCCCCTCACACCTGAGTAACCTGTAATGGTCACCTGCTAAGTAGCTGTCTTGCGTGGCGACAGACTTAATCACTGCTTATAAGCCAGAAGGCGCCAGTCTGGAGATGGGACATCAGGCTGGAAACCCTCGCTTCCTGCCTGTCACTCTGCTCAACGGTGACCTGTCGGCGGGGGCTGCTGACCCAGGGCTGCTATTGGCTCCCCGAGGGTCCCGTCCTGCCTGCCTGTCCCTGGGGCAGCTCTGTGATTACCCTGTTCCCACAAGGGGGGCATCGCAGCCTCAGTGTCAGACTTAGAATGTCTTTCTCTCCTGGTAGAAAGGAAATAGGGTTTATTTTGAGTACCAATGTTGAATTCAATCCTAAAAATCTTAGGCCTGTGCAAATATGTTTTTCTCCCAATTTGATCTTTGGATCAGATTCCCAAAAGTGGACTCCTGGGAGTTGGCTGCCAGCAGGGTCACAGAAGCCCTCAGTCCTCTGGGCGGGGATGAAATATTCAGTTTGAAGGTTCACGGAGGTGACGTCTGCCCCTTGTCCCTGGCCTTTTATAAAGAGGAGCCTGTGCGCTGGCAGCAGATGCCCGTCAGGCTACACGGCTGGGGGACAGCAGCTGCAAGGTAACCTCTGGGGAGGGCAGATGCGGGGGGGGGGACATTCCTTAATAGTTAAATTAAATAAGGCCAACTGATTCTGCCTCAGGGGGTTAGCCTCAGAAGAATGGTTTGAAGCCACTGAAATTGAAATTGTCATGAAAACACTGGCAACTTCTCTTTTCACCAGAGCTGTTTTCCCAGGAGTGGCCCACCTGTGGGTGGTGGTCCGAGGGGTGGGTGGGCTCACCTGTCCGGGTTCCTCGTGCTGCAGGTGGACCTGAGCACCATCGGTCGGTGGGGGACAGGCCTGGGGAAGATGAAGACCTGCCTGGTGCCCGGGCTGGCCCTCTGCCTCCTGCTGGGACCTCTGGCAGGTGAGGGGCTGCCTGTCCTCCTGTACTGTCCTGTCTAGGCACTGGGGTACCGGTGGGTGGTGAGGTCCTTCCTGGGGGGCCTCTGGGGTGACTTCTCTCCCTTCCCTCACAGGGGCCAAGCCGGTGCAGGAGGAAGGAGGTACCGTATTGCTTTCCCGGTTCTGGTCTCACGTGTCTGGGGGGCGGTGGGGGAAGAAGAGTGGCCGGGTGGGAGCTGGCCTCCGGTCCAGAGCAGGGGAAGTGGGAGCCCCGGGTCAGGTGGAGGTTGAGCCGCACAGGCAGAGGGACTGCAGCCTCTTCCCTGGGCCCTGTCCTCCAGCCACCGGGGACACACCAGGCAGGAGAGACCCTCTGAGCCCCCGTGGACCCCAGCATTCTCGCCTCAGGCCCTAGTCCCACCTTGGTGCAGAGCATCCGGACTCCAAGGCTGGGGGCCGCGGTGTCCTCCGAATCCCACCATGGCCATTCAGTCCGCTCAGTGTCTGCAGGAGGGGCCAGGCTCCGCCCTTCTCCCCTCCTCCGTCCCCCAGGCCAGGAGTCCTGAGGGGCAGGGCTGGTGTTACCCGCAGCTGCTCCTCGGCTGGCCAGGCTCAGCGCCTCTGCGCAGGTCCGTGTGGGTCAGCCCCTGAGCAGCGCTGTCCTCCCTCCAGACCCCTACGCGGAGCTGCCGGCCATGCCCTACTGGCCTTTCTCTACATCCGACTTCTGGAACTACGTGCAGCACTTCCAGGCCCTCGGGGCCTATCCCCAGCTGGAGGACATGGCCCGCACCTTCTTCGCCCACTTCCCGCTGGGGACCACCCTGGGCTTCCATGTCCCCTACAGGGAGGAGTGAGCATCCGGGGCAGGGGGCCCCCCACCCCGTGGGAGTCGGGCCGGCCTCGTCCTGAATAAACTCCTGACTTGAACGCACGACGCACGTGGTGGTCTTCTTGGTTTTCTTTGGAGAAGCATCTCCATTCTGCTCCACTTACTCTCTCATCTGACAGATCAGCCTGGCCCCTCCGGACCATCAGGGAACACTTCTAAGAAAGGCCTGTGCATGGTTTCTGTCCACAGAGCACCCATTGCGACTCCCCCTGTCCTCACACTGACCCTAGGAGGATCCCCGGGGTGTAGGTGGGGAAACTGAGGCAAGCAGACACCAGGTAACCGCCTGGCTTGTTGGCGGGACCCAGGTCTCATCCAGGCAGCTGCGCCCCAGGAACCCCCTCCTTGGCCACCGAGCTGGAAAGCAGGCAGACCCACAGTGGCCTCCCTGGGCTGGGTGCCCTTCCGGGGCTCCACCCCTCACGCTCAACTCACACCAGGGCAGCTGGTCTGTGGGGATCACTGGGTGCCTGGGCGCTGGGTCTGCAGGCAGAAGGGCCCCCAAAACATGACCACCAGCAGTGTAGATGCGGGGACTTTGGGGGAGTGGGGCTGCCTGCCCTGGGCACAGCCAGGGAGCATGAGCTTCGGGCCACACCACATCAGATGGTGAAGAAATCGGTTTAATGGGTTTCAACCTGCTTTTTTAAAAAAATAAAATAATAGAAAATACTTCCTATTTAACTTTAGACACTGGTATTTGTACTAGCATCTAACCATAGAAACCATTACACATAGTAAGAATTTTGTAAGGTTTTGTGAAACTTGTGGGCCACGTGTGCTGTTCGTTGGAAATATGTGATGGGAATGAACTCCATCCTCCGTGCAGCCTCAAGGGTCTGCAGGCTGTCCTTTAAGGTGAGTGAGAAGTAGGGGTTATTCTGAGAGTTCCCTCCCGGGACCCTGGCATGGACACCCAGCTGCGCTGTGAGGGACCTGGGAGGGGGAGGGGAGGTGGCCGCGGTGCCCAGGCAGTGGCTACCCACTGGCCCTAGCCGTCCAGCAAGGCTTCCTGCCCTCACCTCTGTCTCCACCTCCTGTGGCCAACGGGTAGCTTCCCTCCCTGTGTCCAGGCTTCAATGTGAAAGAGGAAGAATCTGTTGGCCTAGCCTGTCGCTTCAGGAAAAACCAGTACATTCTTTGTTTCTTTTCCCCCTTGAGCTGGTCTGAATTTGGTTTCTGTAAAATAACTGCACACACACACACACACACACACACACACACAAAGTCCCGACTCCTATGGGAGTCCACTTGTGGCAGCTGGGCTTTGACCAAACGTACCAGACGAAAGGCACCCTCACCCCCTGGACATGGTGCTGACCTGTGTGTTAATTCATGCGCGTGCATGTGTGTTTGTGTGTGTGTGTGGTCATTTACATGCCACTCGGATTTTCATGCACCCAGTTACGTCAAGCATTGGAGAATGACGGCTCCAGATGCCCCTCAAAAGTGCTCGAAGGACTGCCTCCCGTGTGCCTTCCAGGGAAGCCCCTGGGGTGCCCTGGCCAGAGCTGTGTCCCCTCTTGGACACACCCATGACCACCCAAGACACACAGCTGCATTATTACGTGTCTTCAAAGTCCCAGCTGCCCTCCTTCTGTTCTCAGAAGAAGAAAGCCCCACCCTCAAGCAACCCTCAGCAGATGCCCGACCTGCCTGCCCCGTGGCCCTGGGGTCACCTGGCTCCCCATTTAGGACTCAGATTTGGCTCTGACCCTCTCTGTTCACCTGAGCACACACAGCTTCATTTCTCTTCTGTGCACCCCTCTTGGTTTCCCTTCACAGTCAGACCTGGTGGCGGGGGACCCCTCCACTTCCTGCCCCACGTCCTCAGCCGGCTTCACCCCTCAATGCTGGCTACCAACAAGCGCCACCGGCAGCCACTGTCTTCTCATCCCTGCCTCGGCCGCTGATGGCCTGGGGGGCCACACGCCCGCTGTGCCCAGCAGTCAATGCCCGCATTGACTGAAAAAAACGCACAACCTAAAAGTTGAGAATTATGTTTTATTTGGCAGACACACTGAGGACTTAAGCTCAGGAGACAGCCTCTCAGATCGGATGGTCCTGAAGAGGGAAGGGAGGAGCCAGGATCTATAGTTTTTGCCAAAAGACTAGGTAGTTGGGACATCAAAAGATTCCTGCTAATTAAAGAAAACCAGACATCTCAAGTTAATGAATTCAGTGCTTTTCTACGTATGGGAAGATGCAAGCGTCTGGGCTTACTGAAATTATTCCTTTGATATGCACCTTAACTATCCTGAGGGCCAGGATCCTGCTTTCCTCCATCCTGAATCCCCTCAGGGTGCACGGTGGGAGCCGCGCTGCAGAGCCTGATGGCCTCAATATCCTTTGTTTACTGATACGGCCAGCGACATTCTTTGTCCACACCTGTTGTCCTGGAGCAGTCACCAATAGGGTCCCTTTTACTCTCAAAGGATATGGTCTGGATGTGATCACCCAGCGACAACCCCAATCCCCTGGTGCTCTCAGGGGTCCCCCAGTCCGACCCTGTCCTTCCACCTCTGTGACATCACTATCCTGGTTCTGCTCCTCCATAAACATCAGTGTCCCCTGGGGCAGACTCTGTGCCCCGCTCTCCTGGAGACCTTACCCCTCCACAGGAATGGGGGTCCCTTTGCTTTGAAACTACTCAGAAGGGGAGTTGGCTGGTACCATGGACTCAGGCTTCACTGGTCTGACTTTCCCTCGGGCACTTAGGGTGACTCGTGTCATGGTGACATTGGAGGCTCACCCACCCGGCCAGTCACTTTCCCTTCTCCCTTGGCCCTGCGCTGTCCACCCACACCTGACCTGGGGCCACAATCCCTGCTCAATCTAGGCCCAATTCCCGTCTCCCTGGAACCACCCTCCCCCTCCCCCTCCCCACCCCCACTTCTCTGGCAGCCCAGCCCCCAAGCCTACCTACCTCTAAAAGTGTAGCTCAGATATCTCATGCTCTCCTTCCCCACCATCCCTTCCCCTCTCCCTCCTGCCCTCACTTCTCTCTCATTCACATTCTTTTTAAAAACCTATGATAAAATACATACAACGTAACATTTACTATCTTAACTATTTTTGCGAGGCATTAAGTGCATTCACATTGTTATGCAACCAGCATCACCATCCATCTCCAGGCTATTTCTTCTTCCCATTAAGCACTAACTCCCCCTCCCCCTCCCCCGGCCCCATTCTACTTTCTGTCTCTATGAATTTGATTACTCTGCGTACCTCATATAAGCGGAATCATACAGTACTTGTCTTTTGGAGATTTCACTAAGCATAATGTCCTCAAGGTTCATCCCCAGTGGAGCAGCTGTTAGAATTTCCTTCCTTTTAAAGGCTGAATAATATTCTACTGTATGGATGGACCACATTTTGCTCAACCATTCGAATGTTGATGGATACCTACCCGAGCTCTTTCACATTTTAGCCGTTGTGAAAAATGTTGCTGTGAACGTGGGCGTACAAATATCTCTTCGAGACCCTGCCGTCAATTCTTTTGGGTATATGCCCAGAGTGGAATCCTGGACCATACGGTAAATCTATGTTTGAATTTTGAGGAAACTCCATACTGTTTTCTACAATAGCCGCACCATTTTACATTCCAACCAACAGTGCACAAGGGTTCCAATTTCCCCACATCCTTGCTAACATTTGGTATTTTCTGGGTTTTTGACAGTAGCCATCCCGATGGATGTGGGGTGGTAACTCATTGTGGTTTGGTTTGCCTTTCTCTGATGATCAGTGATGTTGAACATCTTTTCATAGGTTTATTGGCCATTTATAAATCTTCTTTGGATAAATGTCTATTCCAGTCCTTTGCTGATTTTATTTGTTTGTTTGTTTGTTTTTTGGTACGCGGGCCTCTCACTGTTGTGGCCTCTCCTGCTGCGGAGCACAGGCTCCGGACGCGCAGGCTCAGCGGCCATGGCTCACGGGCCCAGCCGCTCCGCGGCACGCGGGATCCTCCCGGACTGGGGCACGAACCCGCGTCCCCCGCATTGGCAGGCGGACCCCCAACCACTGTGCCACCAGGGAAGCCCCTTTGCTGATTTTTTAATCAGACTCCTTGTTTTCTGTTGTTGAATTTTAGGAGTTCTCTGTACATTCTGTATATTAATCCCTTATCAGATATATGGTTTGCAAATATCTTCTCCCATTCTGTGGGTTGCCTTTTTACTCTGTTACCCACTCATAATCTTTAATGGGTATTTCCAGGGCATCTGTCAGTGTCACACCCTTAGGTCCAAACTGTCTGTGGCCGCGGTGAAGTCGCAGAGCAGCTTCCCTTGTGTGCTGACAGCCACGCGGAGACCCCGCCCACCCCAGCCCCAACCAGGCCAGTCCTGCCCGCCCCGACTAATGGAGGAGGGAACCATAGCGTGGAAGGTCCTCCGGCGGCTAGACCTGCCAGATGGTGGTGGTGGGGGGGGGGGCGGGGAGAGGGAAAAACCATAGAGTCGGCCGTCCTCTCGCATCTAGACTTGCCACGGCGGGACTTGCACCGGAAGAGGGCGTCAGCGGGCCGGAAGTGGGTCGCGGACGCCGGAGCTGCAGGCGGAGATGAAGCCGGCGGTGGACGAGATGTTTCCCGAGGGCGCGGGGCCCTACGTGGATCTGGACGAGGTAAGGCGGGCGGCGCCGGGCCGGGCGGGAGCGGAGCCAAGGCCAGCTGTCGGGCGCGGGCCGGGTCTGGGGCGAGAGAAGGCGGCGGCCTGCGCGGGCGCGCTCGCCGTCCCGGCAGTTCCTAACTCGGGCGAGAGAATGGGGCCTCCGGGAACACAGTGAGGTGGCGGCCGGGATGGCTACGGGCCGGGGTTGCGGTGAGCGTCGGTGCCCGCGGCCTGGAGCCCCGCAGGGGCGATTGGTGGGGACCCCGGGGACGGGGTTGAGCTCGTGCCAGGCGCTGGGGGAGGAAGTGGGCCCCGGCTGGGATGGCGTGCTGTGGCGCGGCGGGGGCGAGTCCCCGTCTGGGAGGAGGGGAGACGAGAGCTTTGCTGACCAACGGCCCTTGGGAAAGAAGCGGCCGCCAGCCCGCGGAGCGGGGGAGAGGGGCGCCTGGCAGGTCCATGCTCCGTGCGGGGCCCGGGTCTTTCCCGCAGTTGCGCAGGGTCGTTGTGTCACCCCATCCTCTGGGCACAGGGCGTTCCTGTCTGGTGTTGGTGGTGGGAGCTCGGAGTGTCAGGCCGGCTCCGCGGGGTCCGGACCTCGATTTCTCCTTCTCAAACCTCAGGGGGGACAGACCCATTCTGTGTGCTCCTGGACGTCCCGGGAGCACAGAGAGACGCTGGTTGCCAATTTTTAGTGCATCAAAAGGCGGTGCGGGTTGATAGAAGCCCTCGGGCTTTGGGGTGGCCCAGCGAAGGCTTAGGAGAGCAGCTGGCTGCAGCCAGATGCTGGCGGCGCGCTGGGGCGTAGGGGCGAGGCCTGGCGGGATCGGGAGCGAGGCCTGCAGGGTCTAGGGGAGGGCAGGTTGTGCCTGGGAGAGCGGGAATGAGATGGAGCAGGGCAGGCGGGGTTGGGGGGCAGATGGTGCCTCGCCTGTAGCCGTCCTGGGACAGGTGAGCTCTCTGCACCCCAGTCCCGAGGCACCTGCACTCACCCCCTGCTTCTCAGCCCTGTGCTCCAGGCACTGCCTTAGGCAAGCGTGGAGTCGCTGGAGGGCTTTAAGGTGCGGAGCGACGGGTCTGACTGGTTCGCGGCGCCGTCGCTCTGGAGGGTTTGGGGTGAGAGAGTGGGGCAGTACAAACGGGGACGGGGGCGCGAGGAGGATCTGAATGAAGGCAGTGCCTCCAGAGGGAGGTAGGCGCAAACTCCGCAGCGGTGTCACAGGTAGAATCTGCACAGCTTCCTGTGGGGACGGGGCAGGGGAGGGCGCCTGCTGTCACCACGGACTCTAAAAGAGGCTCAGAATCCTCGCCACGTTGTCCAGCTTTGGTTGTGGCGTTGTTTTACGGCCACCGTTGAGTGGTGGCAGTGGGAAGGCCCGTGAGGGCCCCGCCCCCCTCCCCAGAACCCCAGGTCAGCAGGTCAGTTTCTCACGGGAAATGGTTTAACTCTCAGAAGCAGTCCAGAGCAGAGCAGTGGTCAGGCTCAGTTTTGCGCGCGCTCGGGGCCTCTTGTCCAGGTGTGCGCAGCAGTGCTGCTGTTTGGGGCAGCGGCAGGACTCTACGTAAAAGGTGAGAGGAGTCGAGGACGTCCGGCCTGAGGGGACCCTCGCCTTAATTCCTTGGAATGCCGCCTCCCCAGCCCTGCTCGCACTCCCGCCCTTCCCCTGGACTAAGTTTTGTCTCCGACCTGGACACTTTCTGCCCAGGAGTGGTGTGCAGCCTGCGTGGCACTTACACCACTCGTTCTCTCGGAAAACCCCGCTGACGTGAGCTTTCCTTTCCCTCCCCAGGCAGGAGGCAGCACCGGGCTCCTGATGGACTTGGCGGCCAATGAAAAGGCAGTTCACGCAGACTTTTTTAATGGTAAGGGCGCTGGGATTGGCTTGCCAGTTGTAATCTGTTTCTTCTGCAAGTTACGCAGTGGAGCAACTTTGTGACATGAGTGACTTGGATCGTAGACCAGTAAAGGCCAGATCCTGTGCCATTCTTGGAACGCTGTGCAGCCCTGTTTTTCAGGAGGGAAAAAAGCTTCCAGTCTTACGTTCCAGTTGTTGCGTTTGAGCCATGAACGTGCATTTGGACACCTGAAACTGTAGCAGGGTCTGGTCCGTCTGGCTTTCTCGTCTCCCCTCTCTCCCGATGGCTGGTTTGCTTTCCTCTCCCTGTTTTCCACTGGGTTCTTGTCCCCTGGGCTGCCTGTGCAGAGTGGCAGCCACACTCCTGTTCTTCCCCGTCCCTTTTCTCTGAAACCAGGAGCTATTCGCATTTAAGGGCTTAATGCTAGTTTCAGGAACATGGGTGGAGTTTTACCAAATAAACAGTGAGAAACTAACTTTACAGGAAATCTTCATATACGTTTGAGGGGGTACTTCTCGTGTTCCCTTCTGGTTTCTTAAGGCCTTGCTCCTATAGAGTATATTCATCCCTACCAAGGGTTAAATCATAAGAAACACAAGATCGCTTTCTTAGGAGAGTTAAGTGGTATTTTATCTCTTATAATCCGTCTTTCATCCAGGGTGCCTGCCACTACAAAGAACTTTTGTCACTAGTTAGTGGCAGCTAGGATGTTACCTTGCCGTGTTGGTTTTCAGGGGCCCCAAGCCCCTCTGGCACCTGAGCCCGTGTTGTTTTATCTGGCTGCTTTTCAGGCAGTTGTTGCCTAACGAGAGAAGCCAGGCTGCTGCCTGAGGGCAGCCTTCCCGGGGAGCCCAGCTGCTCTCCCCAGGTAGTGTCCCCGCAGGACTGAGGGGGGTGACGTTTGTTAAGTTCTCCGGGGGAGCAGGTGTGGGGAGCACGGGGTGCAGAGCCACCGCTAGGACCTCACCCGGGTAGGGGTGTGTGGTCCCCAGTACGGCATGATCCACTCATATTTTGATGGTCTCCTTGCAAGCCGCCCCCTCCTCTGCCAGCCCGGGGCTTAGAGACAGTTGACTGTGTTCTAGAGTTCAAGGTCACGTGATTTCCACCAGCAGCCCTTTAATTCTGACAGAGCACCTGTGAGAAGGACCCAGGCCGCCAGGCCAGGTGAGCATGGGAGCGGATGAGGGCGCTTCTCCCTCCGAGTCCGAGTCCGAGTCCGGCAGGGAAGAGAAGGAGCGTAGGCGAGCAGACGCCGCCCCGGCAGGTCGTGACGGCCCAGGTGTGCGGGAAGCCGTTCCCGCGAGAAAGCCGAGCGGCCTTTGGAAGGACTTGTCCTTAGTCCTTTGCACTCATGATTGAACAGATAGGTTTTGATGGCCTGTTGTCCCCTAGGCAGTGGAGTTCAAACCCTGAACGATATTCGCTCTGCTCACTCAGTGGTTTACAAAATGGGAGCACTGGACGGGGTGGGCCGGGACAGCTCGGGGACGAGAGCCCAGACAGGTGGGCGCAGGGTTGCCGGGGCACATCCTGAGGCAGTTCTCAGGAGGCGGCACCTGCAAGGCTGGGGGCTGGGGGGAGAGTGGCGGAGCTGCGGGACCCCAGGCCAGGCCAGGCGGTGGGAGAGGCGGGCGCCAGTGGGACCGTCCGGGGGGTGGGGCGGGGCTGGGGGCCCACTGCGGGGCAGGAGGTGCCTGGGTGCCGCCTTTCCCCGGGGAGCGGGGGTGTGGGGACCGACCCGTCCTCTTCCTGGCTCTTCGTTTACTCTGCACGTTCTCAGTGCATGGTACGCATGAGTGGGTTTTTCTCTTCTTGTGAAAGTAACACATAACCCGTGGTGGGGATGTAGAAAATATACAGAGAAGTAAACAGAAGGACAAAATAACCATGAGTTTGGCTTTGACCCCCTCGCAGGATGCAGTGCGCTGTGAATTTCTGGCGTTTCTTCTAGTGGGAATGGGGCTCAGGCTGTGTTTCTCAAGCTTAACTCTAGGTCCGACTCTCTTAAAGGGAGTCGTTCTCAGGGGCCTCTGTCCCTCCCCCACCTTTCTCCCCCAGCTCTGCAGTTTCCCGCTCACGGCTGCGAGCCTCAGGCAGCTTCAGCCCACCTCCCCTGCCCTCCACGCAGCGCTGGCCAGAGCAGAGCCCTGGCCGTACTCACGGGCACGCAGTCACGGCTGTGGGGGGTCACCCACGTGGTCCAGAACACGCCCTCATGCAATTTCTCAAGATTGTCATCTAAATAGAAACAAGAGTAAAGGTGCACTCTGGACTACTGTCCCTTTGGACCGTATGAGCCCCGGTTGGATAAAATTGAGAGCCTGTCCTGGGAAAAGTCCTTTATCAGATTGTTCACTGTTTTCTCTCTAGTTTTGAATGACCTTATAACTCATTTTATAATTATTTCCTAAGCTGTAGACCTCGCGTGCCCCATCAATGTGTGATTTTGTTCATTTTGTAGATTTTGAAGATCTCTTTGATGACGATGATATCCAGTGAGGTGTGTCCGGCGGCGCGTTTGCTCAGGCTTTGCCGTGCCGTGGTGTGGTGGATCGCCTCAGAGGACAGTTTTAGATGGTTCCGGAGAACTTGTGGAAGTCACTTGAAATTAGGAGATGGTTAACGAAGAAGGAAAAGATGGTTTTAACCATCTGGATGAGGCCTGTTAATCTCTGAATGTGACCGCCTTTTGTCCTTAACTTCAATTAAAAAAGTGATGTTATTACTTGCAGGGTGATTTTAATGCTTGCACTTTTGAGTGAATATTACAATCCCTAGACCTCTCCTTGTGCATACGTGTACATGCATGCCTGTGTTCCATGCTTAGAGAAACAGGTCTCAGCATAGAAATACATGGTGCACTTTTTGCTTTGTGGCCTTGAGTAATTCTGACAGCTCACGGTTGCTGACGTGGTGTTTGTGTTGGACCCGTAAGCGGTGCAGGCCGGCTCCTGGAAGTGCCTGAGAGACCTTACTCGGGTCCCGTCCCTCCCCTGGAGGCACATATAGCTGCGTGTTTCCCCTCCTAATGTCAGAGCAGCTGCTGTCCCCAAATCTGAGGCTTGAAGCAGGGCAACTCGATAACGCCTCTGAACGAGACGCCTCCTACCTGAGAAATGCGTGCATTGGTCCGTCTCAAAGGAGAGCGTAGCACCTACGGAGGAAGTTCCTTGCTGGTCCAGCTCAGCAATTGATAATGCTTGTGAACACTAAGATTACTATTTCATATCAGTCTCGAAGTGAAGAATGTTTCTTCGATGAGGAAAGGCCCAGGGCACACGGCTTCATCGGTCCCCACAGCTCAGAGTCGAGCAGAGCCACTTAGATGAGTTGGGACGTGCTGACCTTCCCCGTGAGAACTGCCGAACGGAGCACCTCGATGGCCTGGTCATGAAAGACCTTTCACCGAAGACCAGGTAAGATTTTAAACAGAACGAGACGTTTCCTCTGCCTGTTTTCTCATGAGTGCCGAGTGGGCTTCTGCCACTTAGCAGGCCTGTCCTGATGGAGCTCGGCCCCTGGGAGGGAGGGCCAGTCATCCAGCGCGGCTCAAGGGGCAGACACGAGGGTGGTGTCCCTGGGAAGACCAGCTTGGGAGAAACTGGGAACACCCTTCATTTGAAGCCTTGCCCTGTGTCGGGATTCGGGGCTACATCTGTGTCAGGCTCACAGCTCAGATCTGCAGCCAGAGTGACAGGGCCTCCAGGCGAGCTGCACGGTCTGACTTCAGGGAGAGACATCTGCTTGTTCTTGAGGTCAAGTCACAGGCAGTTAAGTTTCCTCAGCAGGTTCCTCAAAGCAGGCCCAGAAGGTTCTGTGGGGAGCACCTGGGCATTTGGGTGAGTTCTTAGCCAGCAGGTGGTTGCCCTGAGGCCAGCTCAGTTGAGGTTTATGTAAATACGGCCCTTCGGGGCTGGCACTTCACCGTGTTAAGGGTGTGGTGACAGTCCCGAGTTGTCCCTGCGTTCAGCGGTGGTTGTGCCCCATCAGCTCCCCTGCCTCAGGCCTCTGTTCCTCGTTGGTAGACAAAGCTCTTGGTCCCCGAGGTGCCTTCTAGTTCTAGGGTCTGTGGTCTTCAGCAGGAAGGAATGAGTCAAGGCAAAGTAAGAGTTGCCGTGGGCCCGGGTGCGGAGTTGGCCTGTCCCTCCCAGGCTGAGGCTGAGGCACCCCAGAGGGCTCCGTGTTGGCGTTAGAGTTTCAGACCAGTCTGGTGCTCGTTGAATGTCAGCTGTGTGCGCGTGTGTGCGCGCGCGCACGGGTCTTTTGCACATACTTAGGCCTCTGCTTACGCGCTAGGCTCTAGCCTCCTTTGATTTCACAGAACCCTTGCAGCTTCCTCAGTACCGTGAGGCCAAGGTTCAGAGTCGCTTTTTTTCCTTCCTCCTCTCACTGTGTCTTGGGCGGCACCCTTAGGGAGTGGTGGCTACCTCAGGAGATGCTCATACCTTTGACGAAGAAACTCTAGCCATTGTCCGTAGTATGTTTTCACTCACAGTGACAAAACACGGTTTTTTCACTTTCTGTTCTTAACTTCCAGGGTCACAGAGATTGGCCCGCGTGCCGGTCTGGAAAGCCTGCGGCACAGGGAAGCTGTGCCACCTTCCACCGCAGGCTGGCTGCCAGCTGGTTGCAGAACACGAGGAAGGCAAAGCACGACTCTGGCCGGAGTGCCTGCGGCCACTGGGAGAAGAATGGACTGAAGGCGAGGGAGACTCCTAGGGGCTGGAGAAGAGAAAGGAAGGAAGCATTCTGCATTGGAATCCTTGGAAGTGAAAGAATAAGAATTTGTTGGAAAGCTGTGGAAAGGCAGGCAAGCAGAGGACCCCGGGACTCAGGCCACCTCTGGTCGCACCCTGCCTGTTGGCTCCTTTGGCCCAGGAGGTCTTTGTCCACACGGGAAGTGTGGTTCCCACGGTGCCCTGCTGTTTCGCTGCCAGCGCCACCCCGTTGAGGGTTGAGGGTCCGCAGCAAGCACTCGGGAAGCCCTCTGATTGGCGCACCCTCTGTCCGTCCCACTCCCTGGCCTGTCTGCAGTGTCCACGCTTCTCGCTGTGAGCCAGGAGGGCAGCGCCCATTCACAGCTCGCAGGATTGGGAAGGCCCTTTCCTCCAGGGGAGGGTGCACATGGGGGACTGCCGCTCGGTAGCTGTGGTGGGGACCTGGAGAGTATTATCTGCTAAGGTGGGGTGTTTTGGATCCTTGTGAAGCTGCGGGCTCTTGGAAGTTAGGATTCCAATGAAGGGAGCCCTTCCTAAACCATGTGATCAAGCGTGTGGGTTATACAGGCTTTGGTTTTTGAGAATCTGGGTTTGGGGAGGTAACTGGAGAATAGAACTGTTTTGATGCTTTGAGCTGTTTGAGGACTTCAGTCATGGCCTTTGAAGAAACCATCTACTTCCCCTGCCCTTAGAGTTCTCCTTCTTCCCGGGTAGAGGGAAAGCGTTCATCTCATGGTCAGCCTTTGCACTGGCCGCTTGTTGAGTAGAAAGATGCTCAGGAAGCCGCCGGGGAGAGGCGACAGGCCTCTGAATTTTTGGACGAACGCTGAGCAGCTGGGTTAGGGGCACTTCCAAAACAAGTCGCGTTTTTAAGGAGCCACGTTACTGACTTTAGAAAATTTACTGCTGTGAATTCTGCTCGGAGCCAAGATGAGAAAGTGCTGAGAAGAGGGTGCTCAAATAAAAAGCTCCTTTGTCCCTCAAGAGGCCAGAGGTGGGCCTTCGGGCGCTGGGCCTTTCCACTGGCTGTTGGGGCCTGAGTCTCAAGAGTTCGGGCCTCAGCAGGGGGCAGAGGGCGAGGCCCCGAGTGCCCCGCACAGCTCTGCCCGCGCTCCTCCCCGACAAGGCTCACGGGACGAGCGGCTTCTCCACGAGCGTCCTGAGGCCTCCATGTCACTTGTCCACCCGCAGCATCAAGCCAGGGTCAGTACTGACTGAATGGTCACGGCCGCGCTGAGGGGTCTTTTAGGTGCCTGTGTTGTGTGTGAATAATAATTACCTGATAAGTCACAAAACAAACTGCTCATAAGTGGCTTTAATGGCTTTCATCACGAGGGAGTGTGATTCCGTGGAAACAGCAAGTGCCTTGCAGTCGGAGAGGTTGTCCAGGGGAGGGGACAGTGGAGTGATGCCCAGGACAGTCAGCTGACCTGCAGGGTGACTGCGCTAGAAGACAGCGGGTCCCTTTGTCCCTGCAGTTGAGCAGAGTGTCCCCCACGCGGCAGGTGCTCGGTGCATGTCTGATCCATGTAAACAGACAACGGTGTAATAACCGAGTCCTGGTGCTGCTGGGAGGGGAGAAGACTGACCCGGAGGGGTGCAGACCACCTGCCCGGAGCCCCATCCCGGTGCCTCGTGGCTCCTGGCCCCTCAGGGCCGGGGCACCGAACTCCAGGCCGCAGGAGCCGCCCACGCGTGACTCACAGGGAAAGCCTGGCACTCAAGTGCTGCCGTTCGTTCTCAGGTCAACCTGGCCAGAGAGGCTGCCGTGTGAGACCCTCAATTCAGAGACTCCGGAAGTGGGGCAGGCCAAACCTCGCCTGGGTCAAACAGGCCCTGCCAAACAAGACCGCCCCTGCCTTTGCCTCAGCTCTGATGGAGACGGGGATGGGGAGAGGGAGGCGGAGAAGGAGAGCTCTCAAGCCAAGGCTGTGATGAACAGCGTCCCTGGAGCTTGACTCCCCCTGGGTGGTCTTGGGACCCCTGCAGCCTCTGAGCCTGTGAAGTGAGGGTACCATGAACACCTTCCCCGTACGGGTACGAGAGGGGTCACTGAGTGAATTTGAGTTGCACCCGGAACAGCGCCCTGTGTGTGGCGGAGCAGGTGCCTTGAACGTGAGCTGCAGTGTTGTTTTCACGTTCGTGAGTCTCAGGAACGCCGTGTGCCCTGTGCTTGGGTTTTTTCCTTCCCTAAGTCCCTATCCTTGCACAAACACTGTCTTCTCATCGCACGAGTGATTTGCCCCAGGTGACTCAGCATTTGGGAGGCAGAGAGGTGCCGGACCGTGGCCCTTCGTCAAGGGCTGCATTCTCTCTCCGCAGAGACCACGAACAAAGCCAGGAGACAGCCAGCAGGTTTGGAAGGAATACAGGAAACCTGGCTCACAGACAAAGGGCTGAAGTGATCGTATTTGCAGACGTAGAGAACTTTTACAAAGTGGCATGAAGGAGGTGACGCATTGGAAAATGATGGGCACAGGTTACTGAAAAGTCAGTTTGCAGAAGAACAAGTTCAAAGGGCCAGTAAGTACTTAGAGGTGCTCAGAATCACAAGAAGTTGGTAAACGTCCATTAAGGCGGCAAGGCGCCGCTTTACTCACTGGAGGGCAAGGGCTTTGAGTGATGGAAGACTGCCCACGCTGATGCGGGGTGGGGGGACCATGGGACGTGGCCACGATGAGGACTGGAGACCCGGTGGAACCAGGACAGGAGGTTGGTTCCAGCATTTTCCCTCCTGGCAACAGACCATGGAAAGTGAATGATCGTCGCTTGAAGAAGCATTGGTGCGTGCACACCACGGGGAGCCCTGCACCCCCTAGACAGAGTGGCCTTTGACCTGGAGGGGGGTCCATAGGGCCCTGTGGATGGGGAAGCTGAGATGCAGGAGGTGGGCTGTTACCTGGCACATTTATACCTGTTCATCTGATATATAGAACTTGCCTCTCGGGTGTGTAAAGAGGTATATTTTGGGGGTGAGTGTGTGTGTGTGCACGTACACCTTCTCCTATACACCCACCGTAGCCCATGGGTTATGATGATACTTGTGTGTATATATATGATCAGATGTGTGTGTGTGAAAGTTTCACAAAAAATGGAGCTCACAGCCCTGTGGGAAAGGACAACAAGCAAAGAGCCTGTGAAAACACAGTGTAAAGGTGTGAGGGCAGGTGTGAGAGCAGGCAGCCAGGGGCTGGCCCCACTCCTTGAGGTGAATGGGAGAGGGAACCTCAGGAGAGGGTGGGAGAGTGGCCCAGGTGTGTGCAGGGCCCAGAGGTGGGCAGGTGGGCTGCCAGCAGGGTGGCGAGGGGGCCCCCCCGAGCAGTGAGGGGTGCTGGGGCGGAGCACAGCGCTCACGCGGCTCTTCTTCCCGTCTCCTGCGTCTTCCCCAAGCTGGGGTCCCACTCTGTTTTCTCTGGTCCTTGGTTTGCAGCAGAAGCAGAGAAGGAAGGCCTGGCCTTCAAGGTCAGGGACATTAGCTCTAAAGGAGGGACGGATTTCGTGGCTGAATTCCTGAGTTTGGAGAGACTGTCAGGGCCTGGCTGAGACCTGCAGGCCGGGTGGGCCTTGCCTGGAGGAAGGCACGCTGGGCCATCTTCAGCGGGAGCCTGCCCCGCACCGCAGCATTTTCTGCTCCACTGAGAACTGGCCCGTGTCCTGGCAGCACAGAGACAACTCTGTACCGCTGAAGGGCACTTGGGGTCGGCAGATGGAGGCTTCCTGTTGGAAGGGGCCTGTATGGGGACCCAGATGATCGTTCCAGCCGGCAGTCCTTGGCCGCTGCTGTTGGTTTCATTTGTTTTTTATTTTTTTCCTTTGACTCTTTCAACTTTAATATTTATCCTGTCACTTGTAAGGCTCAGTTCTGTCCCCAACTGTGCCCAGAGCAGTTAAATAAATGTTGAAGGAACCTGCTGGAACTTTTGCTGCTGAGACAGGAAAATCACCAAACCTGCTGTGAAAAGAACATTTGGAACAGTTAGCTGTATTTTTTCTTTACTTAGCATCTTGCTGATGATCCTAATAATGCTCCAAAGATGCCTTTCATTGAAAGCCAACTTTGAGCACAGCATTTATATTCCATCAAGTCCTCGGACTGTTCCAGAGGGGAGGGTCATGTGCTCAGTTTGCAGGTGAATAAGCTTAGGCTCTTGGAGGTGACAAGACCTGCCTGGACTGGCCCCCCGAGGGGACAGACCGGGCTTCACCCTGGAGCAGTGCAGTGGAGCGCCCTGCTTCGGACACTCAGGCCCGGCTCGTGGTTCTACCTCTGAATTCGTTAACTTCCTTACCTCGCATTTCCCATCTGCACAAGTGGAGGTAATAGAAACACCCAGCTCAAGAAAAAAATGAAGAATTTCTGCTCAGCAAAAGACGCCATTGAGGAATAGTCGAACTGCAATTGTGGGAGTATTGCAGTATATGTAGCTCACAAAGGACCCATTCACAATATATAAAGAACTACAAACCGACAGTAATACTCGGGCAACCTGATGCAAATGTGGGCAAAAGACAGGAATGAAAAATTTATACGTGGAAACGTGCAAATGGCCACTGAGCATCTGACAAGATGCTCGACAATCAGGCAAATGACAGAGCAACGTCCTTTCACACTGACTTGAAGGGCCAAAATTCAGAGTAAAAACTAATGCATTAATCGATAAAGTCCCCCCACCCCTCCCTAGTAACTTCACTTCAGTGTGAGCCGTGACCTACGCGTATTACTTGGTTAACAGTCCCAAAGAGTGTAGTCAAAGCAACATGGGGGCTTCCCTGGTGGCGCAGTGGTTGAGAATCTGCCTGCTAGTGCAGGGGACACGGGTTCGAGCCCTGGTCTGGGAAGATCCCACATGCCGCGGAACAACTGGGCCTGTGAGCCACAGCTACTGAGCCTGCGCATCTGGAGCCTGTGCTCCAGCAACAAAAGAGGCCTCGATGGTGAGAGGCCTGCGCACCGCGATGAAGAGTGACCCCCCGCTTGCCACAACTGGAGAAAGCCCTCGCACAGAAGTGAAGAACCCCCCGCTTGCCACAACTAGAGAAAGCCCTCGCACAGAAGTGAAGAACCAACATAGCCAAAAATAAATAAACAAATGTGGGTTTAAAAAAAAAATTAAAAAAAAAAAAAGCAACATGGCTTTGGAGGGCGTACTGTGAGCGAGGACTGTGGCTGGCTCTTCTTTAGTGTGGGCGAGGCTCCCTGCTCAGATCTTTACCTCATTTTATCACTTAATCCTTACAACCACTCTGCAAGGTAGGTATTAGCATTAATATTTTTTCTTCTTTAAAACTCTTTGTGGGACTTCCCTGGTGGCGCAGTGGTTAAGAATCCACCTGCCAATGCAGGGGACACGGGTTCGAGCCCTGGTCCAGGAAGATCCCACATGCCG
Source organism: Mesoplodon bidens (assembly GCF_964165515.1). NCBI lineage: Eukaryota > Metazoa > Chordata > Mammalia > Artiodactyla > Ziphiidae > Mesoplodon > Mesoplodon bidens. The sequence goes on along the minus strand of NC_138165.1, from coordinate 112,813,482 downwards.
CGGAGCAACTAAGCCCGTGTGCCGCAACTACTGAGCCTGCGCTCTAGAGCCCACGAGCCACAACTACTGAGCTCGTGTGCTGCAACTACTGAAGCCCATGCGCCTAGAACCCGTGCTCCACAACAAGAGAAGCCACCGCCATGAGAAGCCCAAGCACACCACAAATAAATAAATAAACAAATTTATTTTTTAAAAAAGCTCTTCGTGTTATGCACTGAAGTTTGCCACCCCCCCCATTCATATGTAATGTTTGCATCTGGTTTTGGTATTAGAAAAACACTGGCCTCATAGAATGAGTTGGGAATTGTTCCCTCTGCTTCTGTCCTCTGAAAGAAATTACAGAGAATTGGCACAATTTCTTTTTTTTTTAAATTAATTAATTAATTAATTTTTGGCTGCGTTGGGTCTCTGTTGCTGCATGCGGGCTTTCTCTAGTTGTGGCGAATGGGGGCTATTGTTCCTTGCGGTGCGCCCTAGCACAGTTTCTATCTTGAATGTTTGGTAGAATTCACCAGTGAACCCATCTGGGTTTGGTGCTTTGTGTTTTGGAAGGTTATCAATTATTGTTTTAATTTCTTTAAAAGATACAGCCATAACAAGGTTGTCAATTTCTTCTTGTGTGAGTTTTGGAAGACTGAGTCAAGGAATCAGTCCATTTCATTTCATCTAGGTTGTCAAATTGTTTGGCATAGGGTTGTTTTAGTAGTCTTTTATTATCCTTTTAATGTCCATGGTATCTGTAGTTTTCTTCTCTTTGTCATTTCTGATATTAGTAATTTTTCTCCTCTTTCTCTTTTTCTTAGTTAGCTTGGATAGAGGCTTATCAATTTTATTGATATTTTCAAAGTGCCAACTTTTGGTTTCATTATTTTCCTCTCGTTTTTCTGCTTTTAATTTCATTAATTTCTGCTCTCACTTTTATTATTTCTTTCCTCCTGCTTACTTTGGATTTAATTTTCTCTTCTTTTTCTGTTTCCCTAAGGTGGAGCCTTAGATGATTGATTGTAGATCTTTCTTGTATTCTAATATATGCTTTCACGGTACTCCACAGACTCTGATGAATTATGTTTTCATTTTCATTTTCAAAATATATTTAGACTTCTCTTGAGATATCTTCTTTGACCCATGTGTTATTTAGGAGTAAGTTGTTTAATATCCACATATTTTGAAATTTTCCAGCTATCTTTCTGATTTCTAGTTTATTCCACTGTGGGATGAGGGTAGAAACTGTAAGATTTCTTTTATTTTAAATTTGTTAAGGTGTTTTACAGACCAGCAGGTGATCTGTCTTGGTGAATGTTCCAAGCAAGTTTGAGACTAACGTGTCTTCTACTGTTGTTGATGAAGTAATCTATAGATGTCCATTATATTGATTAATAGCGTTGTTTTCAACTATGTCCTTACTAATTTTCTGCCAGCTACATTCACCCATTTCTGATAGAGGAGTGTTGACATCTCCAACTGTAATAATGAATTCATCTATTTCTCCTGGCAGTTCTACAACATTTACCTCATGCATTTTGATGCTCTGTTGTTTGGTGCATACACATTAAAGTTTGTTATATCTTCTTAGAGAATTGACCCCTTTGTCATTATGTAATGCTTCTCTTTCAACATATATATATTTATATATGTTTATATTTATAATTTTAAATAAGGACTGGTAGCAAAATATATATGTGTATATATATTTTTTCTTCCAGGATATGATTTGTGTGGTAGGTAGGGGACTTCCAAGATGGCCCCCAGAAGATCTCTTGCCTCCTGGTTTCATGCTTTTGTTTAGTTCCCTTCCCTTGAGAACTTTGTTACTTCCTTCTAATGAGTAGAACGTGGCAAAAGTGATGATGTGATTCTTCCAAGAATAGGTTAGTTATGTAAAGACTGTGGTTTCTCATTTGATCTCTTTCTTTATCTCTCTCTCCTTCTCTGTCTCCCTCATCATTTTCCCTGAGGTAAGACAGCTTTCATATTGTCAGGACACTCAGGCACCATATAAAGAGATCCACTTGGCAAGGAAGTGAGTTATCCAGTGAGGAACTGATATCTGTTCACAATCACATGAGTGAGCTTGGAAGTGGATCTTTCAGCTGATTGCAGCTGCAGCCAAAACTTTGACGAATTCAAAGTGTTGCAGCTAAGCTGTTCCCAGATGGGAGACCCTCAGTAACTTTTTGAGGTAATATATGTGTTTGTTTTAAGCTACTAAATTTTGGGATAATTTGTTGTGCATTAATAGACAACTAGCACAGATTTTGGCACCTGGAAGTGGGTGCTTCCATAACAAAATGCTAAAATGTAGGAGTGGCTTTAGAACCAGGCACTGAGCTTTGATGAGGTATTTGTGAAAGTCTAGGGTGCCTTGAGGAAGCTATTTATAGAAGCCCCATGGTCTTTGATAAGGGCTTACAAGAGAGGAGTTTTATTGGAAACTGTATAGAAGGGGACACCAGTTTTGTAGTGGCAGAAAATTTGTTAATGCTATTGCCTGCGTTAATGAGGAAAGTAGGAATTATGGTTAATGAATTGAGATGTTTTGCTAAGGAGATTTCCAAGCAAAGTGTTGGAGATGCCACCTGTTTTCTTTTTGATCCTTATAGTAAAATACAAGAGGATATAGATAAGCTAAATTAAATGCTATTAAACAAAAAGGAGCCAGGAATCTTGGTTTTGAAAATTCTCATTTTCTCCAGATGACAAATGGTGCTTCAATTAAGAGATGAGCTCTAAGAAGAACTCAAATCCAGGGCACTGCTAGGAAAACGGGGAAAGAAATCAAGCCAAGGGTGTGACCATGAGATCCTTTGTTAAGATCTTAGAAGGATCTAAAGTGGTGCCTCAGTCATAAAAACTCTTTCAGAAGAGAATAAGGATACGCCCCAAAGACCCCTTTACTCACACGATGGTACCTCTGTGTGGCACAAGGACATTGTCTGCCAGCAGAATGCCAAAGTATAGCAGGAATTGCCTCAAGGAGCCCTAAGATTTGCAGGATACCTTCCAGGTTCTTAAAAGAGTTAAATATGCAGAAGCACCACCAGCTAGCTGTGAGGAGGACAGTGATAAATCAGAACGCGGAGAGGCCTTCTGGTCCCCGGAATTGTGTGTATTGGCAGAAGTCAGGGTGAGAGAGCTATTTAGCTAAAAACATTTTACACCTTTCATGTAAAAGGAAAGATGGGTCAAATAGCAGAACTGAAAACCCAGAGGGCAGAGCAAAGAGCCAGAGAGAATTATTCCCAGGCAGTCCAGACAGAATTAAGGAACTTCCAGAATTTCCCAGCTAGATTTTAAACTTGCTATGGTTCAGTGACACCTTTGTGCCTCCCATTTCCTTCCTTTTTGTGCAGGAATGTCTATAGACATTATCACCATTGTATCTTGGTGTGTGGGGATGCAAATAACTTCTCTCTTTAGTTTTACAAGTCTACAGATGGAGAAAAACTGTACTCAATGAGCCATAATTAAGCAACTACACCTGAGGAGCCTCGTCCACACTTGGGCCTAATATAAATTGTAAGATTCTAGACTTTGAACTGATGTAGTAATGGGATGAGATTTTGGGAACCCTGGGATGGAATGAGGAGTGTATTATTCGTGTGGGATAGAAATGAATCAAATGAATAGAATACACAAAAATATGGGATGTATTTCTGAGATTAGATTATGAAACAACTCTGGCTTCCATCTTGGGGTTTTCTTCTCCCCATCTCTCTCTCTCTCTCTCTCTCTCTCTCTCTCTCTCTCCTCTCTCTCTGTTTCTGTCTCTTATTGCTTATTCTGGAGGAAGTCAACTGCAATGTCATTAGTCAGTGCTGTCGAAAAGATGGATAAATGAGCTTGGAAGTAGAACTTTTGAGTCTTGTCTGTGGACACAGGTAATCTTGGGAGTGGATACTCCCCCAGTTGAGCCTTTAGATGACCACAGCCCAGAATGACATTTGATTTCTGCCTCAAGAGAGACCTTGAGCCAGAACAACCCTGCTAAGCTGCTTCCACATTCCTGACCCACAGAAACTGTAAGATGATAGGTGTTTTGTTGTTTTGTTTGTTTTTGGTTTTTTTAGCCTCTAATTTTGGGGTAATTTATTAATCGGTAATAGATAACAGAGCTATTCTAGTTTCTTTGCATTTCCATGTAAATTCTAGATTTAGCTCATAAATATGTACCCCAAAAAAGAAAATCTGTGAGGATTTTGATTGGGTTTGCATTGATTGAATCCATATATCAAATTTGGGTGAATTGATATCTTAACAGTATAGAATATTCCAATTCGTGACCAAAAATTATCTCTCCATTTATTTGGGCTTTCTTTAATTTTAAAATTAGTGTTTATAATTTTGTGCAAATATATTTTGTGCTTATTTTGTTAGATTCACACTGAAGCATTTCATTTCTTTGGTGCTACTGTAAATGGTACTTTTAAAATTTCAATTCCAATTGTTTATTGCTAGTATATATAAATATTATTGCTAGTATATAAATATTTTGTATGCCTACTTTGTATCCTACTTTGTATTGTTCTAAGAGATATTTTATAGATTCTTTGAAATTTTCTGTATAAACAATCATGAAGTCTTCTTAACTGGCATTATCTACTAAAGTTAAACATGTGACCCAGCAATTTTAGTTTACTTGGTATATTTGCAATATAAATCAGTACTTACAACCATCAAAAGATATACAAAAGATTGCTCATAGCAGCTTGAGTTATAATAGCTCCCAAAGTGAAACAACTCAAATGGCTATCAACAGTAGAGAGGATAAATGAGTTTTGTGTATCTACGTGATAGAATACTAGGCAGCAGTGGGAAAGAAGGAAGCACTGCTACATGCAACAGCATGGATGCCTTTCACGGGCACTGTGGTGAGACAAATAAGCCAGACAAAAGAGTATACATTATGTAATTCCACTTTTATAATGTTCAAAAGCAGACAAAAGCAGTTTATGTTATTAGAGATCAGAATAGTCGTCACCCTCGGAGCAAGGTATTCATTGGAAAGGAGCACAAAAAAGCGGGCCTTCTTTGGTTCTGAAAGTGTTTTCAGTCTTGACATGAATGGTAGTTTCACGGGGATTTCCATGAGAATCACTGAGCTGCACACTTAGTATTTGTGCATTACGAATGGGGATGGAGGAGATTGGAGTCATACGGAGATAGTGGTCTTGGAGTTCACTGAGGGAGGGCAAATGATTACAGAGAGATGAGGGACAAGAACAGTCCCCCAGAGGGCACTAGCCTGAGCGAGAGAGTCCCACGAAAAGTGTCTGGGTAGGATGGCCAGGGTTGTTTGGAAAGAACAAGTATTTCCAAAATAATATCAGATACTGAAGAGCAAGCTGGGACTGACATGTACAATGCTGATACATGTGTTTAAGAGAAGCTGGCTGATATTTCCAGCAAAGACAGAAGGGCCAGACCAGATAGTGAAATTCTTGGGAGAAGCCACTCTTGACATCCCACAGGCAACTGAAAATAAACTGCAGTCCTTGCCTATCCCTGGAACTTAGGAGAAACACCATGCATGGCTGGGTTGTTTGGAGGACGCGAATGCCACATTGGGGAATACTGCTAGCTCCAGTCCACACCCTAAAGAAGGCCATATTTGAATGGGGGACTAAACAACAGCAGGTTATATCTGAGTCACAAAAAGCAGTAGCTCTACCATGCCCTTGGCCCTGATGATCCCCACTCAGTTATGACTCTGGAAGAATCTGTAAGTCACACTTTGCAGACTGGAGCTCATGGCTAAAGCCCGTGAGTGCCGCCCAGTGGCAAACACTGGGATTTTGGACCAGGACGGCTCCAGACCCAGTGGTGATGGCACACACCATCTGAGAGACAATCACCAGTTGCTGTTGGGCATTGAGTGCGAGTGTCCCTAAGACTGAGGATGTAAAATAGTCCTGAAGCCGGAGATACCCATAATGTCTTGGGCGATGTCAGAGAAACACTGGGATACGGAGGGAGTTCCATGACGACATGGAAATGGACACCCAGGAGCATGCTGCCAGGGAGTGGGAGGACCGGTCCCTTGTATTCACGAGCTGGGAGCCCCTTCGCCTGTGGCTGGCTTTAGAGCCATCTGCGGAGTGGCCAGATCCCGCTGCCGCGTGGACAACGTCCTATGACCATCTCTTGATTGACCAACCGTAAGAGTCTTGGTTTAGGGAGGGCAGCTCAACGTGGACGGGCAGCACCCTTTCCGGGCACTCCAGAAGGCTGTAAATGGGTCCTGATGGGAAGAGACACTCCGGACAAGGCTTTGCATACCCGATGGTAGATGAAAATGCTGAAATACTGTAAAAAGACTGGAAATAATATACTGTACCGATTTGGACCACGGAGCTACATTTCTTCAAACCAGGGAACACGCTTTACAGCCCATGGTGTCCAATAGTGGGCAAAGAGACACTGTATCTGCTGGATACATCATGTAGCATTTCATCCTCAGAGTAGTGGTTTGATAGGGAGTTGGAACGGGTCGTTGAAATGCTTGTTTAAAGGGTACGTAGCACTGGCTCCCTCTCAGCACGAGGGAGGCCAGGAGAGGGTCCCTACTCAGTAGCCCCCTCCTTTGCTGGGGGAGGGGGAGGGGGGGAGATGCAGTTCTCAACTTTCCTTTTCCTGTGCAGTGGTCCTGGGACCAGGGCTGCCAGTGCAGGTACTGGAAGCAGGGAAGGCCCCTCAGCAAGAACCTATAAGGATGCTTTAAACCTTTAGGCCAGAATTTCTGAGGGAAATGGGGTGAATTGTGCCCCATTCTCTCTGGAAACATTGGAGCGGACGGGGAATGCAGCGGTGTGGTCACTGGTTGAGGAGGCCCATGGACTCTGCCCTTGGGTGCCCCCCACCATGTTGGGGGAGCCGGATGAGGGGGAGGCCCTTGCTGGACTGGCATTGCTGCCAGGATTCTGGACTAGCACAGGGGCTGAAACTAATGTCCCTTGCAAAGGTGGAAAAGTTTGGGCTAAAATCGATGACAAATGGAGAGAAGGAAAGATAACACCTGAGGGCAAAGGACTGCATAAATGTGGTCTGCAAGGAGGGAAGTCCAGACAGCCTCCCAAATAGGACACGGGATACCCCCTGTGACTTTGAGAGAACAAACATTTCTTGAACAATGCCAATCTAAAAGAAAACGTGAACCAATGAGACTGATAACGGAGAAGGCATCTCTCCATTAATAAGGAGTAACTTCCCTCTATCAGCACCATGGGCCAACTTAGGTCACACGTCTGCCTGAAGCTGAACTCTTTCCAAGGCAACACTGTGAGCTGGTTTTCTGAATTCTGGGTTCTTGTGGATCTATTGAAGGCAAATGGATGTAACAACCACGCTTAGTATACAGGCTTAGACTAATTAATACTCTCCCAGGGGTTAGGAACAGGTGGTCTTGCCCCAAGTCCCATGGACTCAGTAGGGAAGGGATGGGCACCCAGACAGACTGGTGCCCAGGACTTCTGTTCATCAGAAGATATTAGTGAGAGGATGAAAAATGGAGAATATACCAATATACAGAGTGGAGAATGTACTTGTAATACAAATAAATTACCAAAAACACCTGAAGTTATGAATACAGAATTCAAATCAATGAAAGAAATACAGTGAGTTCAATTAAAAACAAGTCAAAGACTTAAGTCTTTTACCAGGGGGTAAGAGGATAAGGGGTAAGGAGGGGAGGGATTAATTGGGAGACTGGCATTGACATATACACACTACTATATATAAAATAGATAACTAATAAGGACCTACTGCATAGCACAGGGAACTCTACTCAATACTCTGTAACGACCTATATGGGAAAAGAATCTAGAAAAGAGTGGATATATGTATATGTATAACTGATTCACTTTGCTGTGTACCTGAAACTAACACAACATTGTAAAGCAACTATATTCCAATAAAATTTTTTAAAAAAGCAAAACAGGGCTTCCCTGGTGGCGCAGTGGTTGGGGGTCTGCCTGCTAATGCAGGGGACGCGGGTTCGAGCCCTGGTCTGGGAAGATCCCACATGCCACGGAGCAACTAGGCCCGTGAGCCACAACTACTGAGCCTGCGCGTCTGGAGCCTGTGCTCCTCAACAAGAGAGGCCGCAACGGTGAGAGGCCCGCGCACCGCGATGAAGAGTGGCCCCCGCTTGCCACAACTAGAGAAAGCCCTCGCACAGAAACGAAGACCCAACACAGCCAAAAATAAATAAATAAATAAATTTATAAAAAAAAAAAAAAAAAAAAAAAAAAAAAAAAAAAAAAGCAAAACAAGTAAAAGACTTAAATAGTTTCTCAAGAAAGAAAGTCACTGGATGCTAAGTGTATGAGCAGGGGCCCAATTTTATCAGCAGCTAGGGAAATGCACGTGGAAAATATAAGAAGATATGAACAAAATGGACAAAAACTTATAAAAATGTGAGCTCCATCCACACTCTTCATTAGTTGGTTAGCTTTTATTGCGTGGACGTAGTATAATTTGCTTGTTAAAGGACATCCGAGTTATTTCCAGCTTTTAACGATTGTGAAAAGAGCTGCTGTAAACGTTCGTGCGTAGGTTTTTGTGTGAATATACTTAGCTTTATAAGAAACTGCTGAGCTGTTTCCCAGGGTGGCAGTACGACCAGAGTTGCAGCTGCACCAGCAGAGTCTGGGAGTTCCAGTCTCCCTGCATCCTGGCCAGCAGTGAGGTTGTGGCTAATGGTGGTGCACACTTTTTCCTGTGCTTTTGGCCATCCTTTTATCCTCTTTGATGAAGCGTCTGTCTGCCCATTTTGTAATCGGCCATCCTTTTTTCATTCCATTGGCTTTCCCGAGAGCAGGAAAGTCACTGGCAAGTTGGGGTATTTATTTATAAGAATGACAACCTCCCTTCTGCATCCTCCTCCCCATGTCCAAGCTCAGTGATTCTCCAACAAGGGCAGCCCCAGACTCTCTGGGCAAGCACAGGTCTCTAGGTCACTCCTGTTTCTCCTGCCGACACAAAACCATCTTTTGGAAATGTTTGCATAACATCCATGAACCCCGAGATAGAGCAGGGTCCCCACCGAGTCCACCGCCCTGGACCACGCCACGGTCATGGCACATGGAGCAGCCCCTGCCCCCAAGCAGGAGCCATACCCCTCCCCAGCCCCAAAGGAAGGGGTAGCAGAGGTCTTGGTAAGGTCAGTGCTGTGTGGCTGGAGACTGAGTGGACAGGAGAGGAAGCTCGGTCAAGGGCCTGGACACCTGGACAGGGCACAGGGAGTGTCAGCAGCGAGGCCCAGTAGGGCTGTGACCCCAGCAGACGTCACGAGCAGGGACCGGAGGCCCGGGACGGGACGGGAGATTCCGCGCTAACTGGTGATGTGGGCAGTTACATCTCCGCGGAGGGGTAATTGGACCCTGGAGCCCCACATCTATACGCGATGGGGAGGAGACCAACAGCCGTTCTTCCGGCGCCGCCTTTGAACTGGCAGATGCTCAGAGCCAGGCCGGCTGCTTCAGGACGGGCCAGGCCACGCTGGGGGCCGCCCACTCAGGGGCCAGTGGGCAGAGAGGAGCGACACCCGGCCTGCGCTGGGTTGGGGGAGGCCAGGGACACCCGCGGCTCTCCAGGTAGGTTTCCGCGGGGTCCTGCCCCTCGGTGAAGTGGCCGGTCTGGCTGCCTCTGGACCTGGTCCCTCGGGGGGAAGTGTTTGGGGCGGGGCTGGGGTTGAGAGGTCCCTCAACGCCAGCGGCCCCCGGCCCTGATCTCACAAGGTGGGGGCTTCCTCCCCGCGTGCTTCACCCCACTGCACCCCACATCTCCAGCATCCTCCCCCCTGAGCTCTGAAGTTCTCCACCGAGGGGCACTCTTGCCACCGCCCACTTTGTCTGCCCCCCAGGAGACGCCCCCCACTCTAGGAACATGGGGGAAGCCCTGCCGAAGGTCTGCTTGTCCCTGCCCTCCACCCCAAGCTACTGATAGGATGCTCTCCATCTCTCTCCCCGACCCATGCCTGCCTGCCCGCTCCCCCTCCCGTGCCCTCCTGTCCTCACAAGGAGTCTGCTGAAACTGGACATGGAGGGACGTTTTCAGACAGGAACACTCTTTGGGTCTATTCCCCGTTTGCTGCAAAGCCAGAGCGGGTATTGGTGGGAGAGGGGGGCACAGGCTGGTGCTGTCACCACTTTGCTCACGTCCCCTATCGGGGTGCTCTGAGTCTCAGTGCAAGGGACCCCCGATTTGGGGGAGAGCTACCCCCGCCGCCGCCCCTCCGGCCCCGCCTCCTCTCCTCCGCCCCCGCCTCCTCCCCTCTGTGCACATGCATCCTCTCCTCCGCCCCCGCCTCCTCCCCTCTGTGCACCTGCATCCTCCCCTCCGATCCCCGCATCCTCCCCTCTGTGCACCCGCATCCTCCCCTTCGGCCCCGCCTCCTCCCCTCCGCGCACCCGCATCCTCCCCTCCGGCCCCGCCTCCTCCCCTCTGTGCACCCGCATCCTCCCCTCCGCCCCCGCATCCTCCCCTCTGCGCACCCTCATCCTCCCCTCCGCCCCTGCATCCTCCCCTTCGGCCCCGCCTCCTCCCCTCCGCGAACCCGCATCCTCCCCTCCAGCCCGCATCCTCCCCTCCGCCCCCGCATCCTCCCCTCTGCGCACCCGCATCCTCCCCTCCGCCCCTGCATCCTCCCCTTCGGCCCCGCCTCCTCCCCTCTGCGAACCCGCATCCTCCCCTCCAGCCCGCATCCTCCCCTCCGGCCCCGCCTCCTCCCCTCCGCGCACCCGCATCCTCCCCCCTGCTCACCCGGCTCAGGCTCCCTTCCACTGTCTCCCTCAATCCCACTGTGTCTCGCCCTCATGTAATCTTTCACTGATCCCCTCTCTGATGAGGCTGGAAATGACCACACATTTTCCTCATAACTGGGAACTTTGAGAGCAACAAGAAATGAAGAGGAACCTAAGAGTCACTTCCTTGAAACACTCTGCTCCGGCCCGTCACACTAAGGGCTGCTGCCCATCTCAGTGTGAAAGCAAGTGGCCTCCCCATGGCCCACGAGGTTCTGCTGACGTCCCCCCCCTTCCTTGGTGAGAGAGCCCCCAACCACTGCTCTGTGTCACTCTGCTCCAGCCAGGCTGTGTCCTTGACGCCCTCCACGCACCCAGAGGTGCCCCGGTGTCCCTCCCTCCACCCGTAGCCCCCTGGCCAGTCCTCACCCCGCGGGGACTTTGCCCCTGGGTCGGTGTCGCCTTCTCACTGACACTTGCTCCCCACGGCCCTAACCCGGACCTGCCTTCCAGTCTCACTCACAACCTCCGTACATCCTAAGCAGCTTATCTGCATGTTCTGAGCGGTGTGTACTGTTCTGTCTGCTTCCCTGCCCTCCCTAGAACTTACATTTCATGGAGACAGAAGTTTCCGACTGTTTTCTCTCCCCATCGACCCCAAGTACCTTGAAACCATCACTTCCCAGTAGTGGGCGCTCAGTAAGTATCAGAAGGATGGGGCCCCTCCCGTGCTTCCTCCGTGAGGTCTGAACAACGCGGCCCTACTAACTGTGTCTCTACATGGTGGTCCCTCAGATCCAACACATGCCAAAACAAGGTCTTCCTCCTCCTTTCTCTCACAAGTGTGCACCTCCCTTCTGCACCCAAATCCTGAACTCTCCCTTTGGGGGCATCTCATAGCAGTGCTGGGAGCCCAGGGGGCCCTCGGGAGGAGATCACAGCCGAGACCTGACGGATGCCCAAGTTCCGCTGGTGACGGGGCGGCAGGGGTACCTGAGGTCAGCAAGGTGCTCTCAGGGACTGAACGTGATTCCTCAGGCAGGATCCTGTCGTTCGACAGGGACAGACAGGAGCGAGGGGGCAGCAGAGGGCTTTGCTCAGGAGAGCGACGTTTGTGCGGAGAACGCTGGACGGATGCGGCTGGGAGAGGGATGTGGACCAGATGGAGTCAGGGGCCGTGGGGGAGGACCAGGCAGAGTTTCGGTGACGATCATTCCGGGTGTGGTGATGGAGCCTGAACTCGCGGTGGCTGGAGGAAGCCCACGAGGGTGGAGACAAGGCAGCCTGCTGGAGAGACGCGAGGCTGTGGGAGGGGTGGGACCAGCCTTGTCTTAGCCACGGGGGTAAGGAGAGCCGAAGCTTGGTGTCCGCCCGGGCAGCCGGGTTGATGGTGGTGCCGTGGTCCGAGATGAACACAAGGAGGGCGTGGACTCCAGGGCCCGTGGAGGCCTCCTGTCGTCGGCTGGACGCACGGGTGGGATCTGCAGAGGGACAGGGCGGTGCGGGCGCCATCTGGTGGAGACTGGAGGTGGGTGGCTTTGCTGAGTGTGGACAGTGAGAGCAGAAGGCTGGGGCCACAGCACCAAATGCGGAGGCGAGGCGAGTGGAGACGGAACGAAACATCCCCCAGAAATTAGGGAAGGGCTGGTCACTGGCATCTGGGGGGCCACCGGCCCACGGCGCGTGGGGACAGAAGCCAGGTGGCCGCGGGCCGAGGGGGCAGGAACCCAGACCATGGCTGCCGGTGAGCACTGATGGACGAGAGGGGGCCAGGCGTGACAGAGGTGCCAAGTCGTGGGGACGACTGGGGGCTCAGCGGAGACAGCGGCAAACAGGAGAGCTCGGAGGAGGGTCCAGCCCTTCGGGGTGCACAGGGACACGGAAGCCGCCCCAGCCCTTCCAACTGTTCAGGAGAAGCCAGAAATCTGTGCTTCTGTGTGGAATGTGCTGATTTTCCAAAACGATGATCAAAGTGAGGGTGTAAAGAGTTTTCTGTTATAAAACGTGTAGGATAAGAAGGGGACGTAATAACACAGTGGTGTCTGGGAGGGACCTGCAGCGTTGCTCAGGCTTCATTTAAATGCTCCCTCTGCCCCGCCATGAAACCTGCCCCCCAAGTATTCTTAAAATGTTGCTCATCTAAATCTTTGACTTATTCTCTAACACCCAAAGCCCAAAGGAAACCAAGGAGCCGGCAGGCCCCTGGCGAGTGGATTATGCCTCCATGCTTGCCGGCCGTGCTCTCTGCTCCACTGGTGGACAAGGAGGATGGGACTGGTGGACCTGCAAGTACTGATGCTTTATCCAGCGGAAGTTTGTTTTCTGATGTAACATATAGAGAAAAGAGTCATTTAGTTTTTTAACAAATATTTAACCTACAACCTTGGCATCACTTATTAAGCAATCCACCCTTTCCTCACTAATTATATCCCATGAGCTCTGATTTAGGACTTTCTACAGTTTCCACACTGTCCCATTGACTAAATGGCAGTACTCATTACTTTTAACATTTATTTTATTAAACTATTAGTTCCATTTTATTGTATTTTCTTATCTCCACAATAGCAAGTCCTCTTCATTAATCCTCTCCTTTCTTTTTCATGAACTTTATTTGCTATTCTCATCTGTTCATACTTGCAGATGATTTTAAGAATTATTTCATTCTGTTTTTTAAATTAATTAATTTGTTTTTATTTTTGGCTGTATTGGGTCTTTGTTGCTGTGCATGGGTTTTCTCTAGTTGGGGCGAGCGGGGCTACTCTTTGTTACGGTGTGCGGGCTTCTCATTGCAGTGGCTTCTCTTGTTGCAGAGCGTGGGCTCCAGGCACACGGGCTCAGTAGTTGTGGCATGCGGGCTCAGTAGTTGTAGCTTGCTGGCTCTAGAGCGCAGGCTCAGTAGTTGTGGTGCACGGGCTTAGTTGCTCTGCGGCATGTGGGATCTTCCCGGACCAGGGCTCGAACCCGTGTCCCCTGCATTGGGGGGCGGATTCTTAACCACTGTGCCACCAGGGAAGCCCTTCATTCTGTTTTAAGAAAAATAAAATTTGGTGAGCTTTCAACTATAATCGAATTAAATTTTAAAATCCATTTGGAAATATTGGTAGCTTTACAATATATTTTTCTCATCAAGGAACGTTTTCGTTATTAATTGCTGGAATATAGGAAGACAGTTATAATATCGGTTTTGAAATCCCTTAATTATAATAAGGTTCTGGATTTTCTAAGTTAAAAGCCATGTTATCGGATAGGGAGGGTGGGAGGGAGACGCAAGAGGGAGGGGATATGGGGATATATGTATATGTATAGCTGATTCCCTTCGTTATACAGCAGAAACTAACACACCATTGTAAAGCAGTTATATTCCAATAAAGAGATGTTAAAAAAAGAAAATAAATAAAAGCCATGTTATCTGGAAATAATGATAATTTTGTCTACTTTCTCCTTTTCGTAGTAGGTAGCAGAGGGCAGTGTTGTTGTGTAGTGGTGGTTATGAAGAAGACTCATCTTCATCCTGATCTCAGCAGGATGGGAGTGATTCTGGTGTCAACCACAGGGATGTTACAGGCTATTGGTTAAGAGATTATTATTATTTTTTTACCTGAAGTCATGATTTATCGGAAGCCATTGCTAAAAGAATCTACAACAAATGGTATTGACATTATTTTAGTTCTAAATTTTTATTGGAGTCTAGTTGATTTACAATGTTGTGTTAGTTTCAGGTGTACAGCAAAGTGATTGAGATAAATATATATATAATGTGTATATACATATATCTATTCTTTTTCAGACTCTTTTCCATTATAGGCTATTACAAGATATTGAGTAGAGTTCCCTGTGCTATACAGTAGGTCCTTGTTGTTTACCTGTTTTATATAGAGTAGTGTGTATCTGTTCATCCAAAACTCCTAATTTATCCCCCTCCCTTTCCCCGTTGGTAACCATAAGTTTGTTTTCTATGTTGAGTCAGAGATTATTTATCTATTAAAATAAACCACTTATTTGGGGATGACAAATGTATAAAAAGTTTGGAATCGTTTTTAATCTAAGCCTTTCCACATCAGCTGGGCTCTCGTGTGATCATTTTAGTCGCTTTGCCAGCCTGGCAGCCTCCGTGCACTCCAAGCGGTGGCACGCTTGCTTATCTGCAGTGTCTGCCTTCCTAATGTGCTGCTGGGTGCTATTTGCTGGCTTTTTATTTGACTTTTGTAACTATAGTAAAACAAAAAGATAATTGGCATACAGTTCTCCTTTTGTGCAAAGGAATTTGCCACTTTGTGAGATGAATTGGGAAGAAATTCCCATGCCCTGGGACAGTTTACAAAACATGAGGAAGCTCTGCTCCTGGTATAAAGGGAAGATTCGTGCTGGTGAAGCACCTGAGGCCACTGGCTTTCTCTGAAGCAACCCTAACAATTCTTGTGTTTATATTGTCGCCATGTTGAGCTTTCTGTCTTCACTTGTCAGTTTTCTCGGAAAGTGGTGACTTTGAGACTAACATTGACCATTGCATGACTGACTGCCTTTAGGAATTGTCTAAGCTCTTGGTGTGTCATTTTCCTCATCTGTAAAATGAAGCTATAAAAAGAACCACTGCGTAAATCTCTGCCTTTTCTTCTGGCTAATACTGTTTATTTTGTGAACTTTCATTTTATAGCCTGTTAGAATAGTGTCAGGGGGCAACCAGAAACTCTAACTGTCCAACTTAACAATTCCAAATTTCTAGCCCACACCCAAATGGGTTCACATTTTTCTCTTGTTGACATCCCTCAGGAAGAGCCACAGCCTTGGTGTTTGAGGACCCATGTGTCCTGGTGCTGCCACGACCTAGGGTAAGTCCATGAACTTTCCACTGTGAGCCTCAGATTTTCATCTGAAGAATGTGAGCCTTGTTCTCCCAGGGCCGTGGTGAGGATTACAGGGGGGGATTTATGTGGATACACCTGACACTTGTTATGGGCTAGGTGCCCCTTTATGGCGTTGAGGCTGGCTCTGGGGGACCCACCTGCAGGATGGAGAAAGCGTGCCGGAGCAGCCACTGGACTGTTCTGGAAACACTGCGTGTAGGAGCACTGTTTTCATGCCCCTTTCACTCCCCCATCACCCCTGTCACGTGCTGGACAGGTGGCCTCTCCCTCAGCGACAGGCCCCTCGAGAATGTTCTGGACTCCTCCTCTCTGCTGCCCAGCCACCCTCTGCCTTCTGTTTTCTCTCCTCCAGAATCGGGTTGACACCTCCCCTTGCTGATACTCCCCTCTGGATCTTTTTGATATTATGGGATTTTATCTTTTTATTCCTTTACCATATTTTAAGGGGGCCTTGACATGGTGCAAAGATAGACACGTGACCACTCTCCCCTCTTGGCCTGGGAGGCTGCTTCTGCTCCTGCAGACCCCCAGCCCTATGGAGAGACCCCATGGGTCTGGGGTCTGGTTAAGCTGGCTGCCATACACCCCACCGTCCCATGAGCCCTCCTGGTGTTCCTTCCTCTTGTACAATCATCTCTGAAACCAGGTGAAAGACCAAGCATCTACTAATATAGGTGACCCTGGTGGCGAAGGGCTGTGCATCGTTATTGTTGTTAGATTCCTTGGGAAAGTCTGGGTTATAAGAGCAATTAGACGGTTTCAAGATTGCCAGGGGGAGGAAAAGGGCAGCGTATTCCAGAGCCCCACGGGTCGCCAGGAGACCTAGAGCCGCCACGTTCAGTGGTAAAGGCCTAACTTGGAGACACTTTCTGCTCCCCTGCTGCTCCAGGAGCCCGCTGCCCTCCTTGGGCCAGAACTCACCCCCAGGCTGAGCTCTGCTTTCTTCCCCAGCCGTCCTCAGCCCTCATATGTCACGAAGCTCGTTTGCAACCCTGGGCTCCCCACACGGAAGGATGAGGGGGAGAGCGTGACCAAGGTCGGCGCCTTCATCCTGGTGGGCTTCCCCCCGGCCCCCTGGCTGCAGCACCTGCTCTCCCTCCTCTTCCTTCTCACCTCCCTCTTCGTGCTGGTGAAGAATCTGGCCGTCATCCTCACCATCTGGGGCAGCTCCTCCCTCCACAGGCCCATGCACTACTTTCTGGGCATCATGTCGTCCCTGGAGATCTGGTACGTGTCTGACATCATCCCTAAGATGCTGGACGGCTTCCTCATGCAGCGGGGACGCATCTCCTTCATCGGCTGCATGACTCAGCTCTACTTCTTCAGCTCCCTGGTGTGCACCGAGTGCGTGCTCCTGGCCCCCATGGCCTGCGACTGCTACCAAGCCATCATGACCATGGGGCTGTGCGTCCAGCTGGTGGCCTTCTCCTTCGTGAGTGGCTTCACCATCTCTGTGATCAAGGTCTACTCTATCTCCAGCACCACGTTCTGTGGCTCCAATGTCCTGAAGCACGTCTTCTGTGACATCTCCCCCATCCTCAAACTGGCCTGCACGGACCTCTTGACCACCGAGCTGGTCGACTTTGTCCTGGCCTTCATCGTCCTGGTGTTCCCGCTCGTGGCCACCATGCTTTCCTACGGACACATCACCCTGGCCGTCCTGCGCATCCCCTCGGCCACGGGCCGTCGGCTAGCCTTCTCCACCTGCGCCTCCTACCTCACCGTGGTCACCATCTTCTACACGGCCTTAATCTTCATGTACGTCTGGCCCCAGGCCATTGATTCCCGGAGCTCCAACAAGCTCATCTCTGCTGTTTACACTGTCCTCACCCCGATCATCAACCCCTTGATCTACTATCTGAGGAACAAAGAATTCAAGGATGCTCTGAAAAAGGCTCTGGACTTAGGTCAACTTTCACAGTAGCACAATTAAATGTCCTATAATCTAATCTGTGGTGATAATAAAAACATCTTATAGGACACTTTACTTTCTTTAATAGTGACACTTTATGTAATTAATTAATTTCTTTTTGGCTGTGCCATGCAGCTTGCAGGATGTTAGTTCCCCCACCAGGAATCGAACCCGCACCCTCAGCAGTGAAAGTGCAGAGTCCTAACCACTGGATCACTAGGGAATTCCCACTTTACGTTTTTTAAAGAAAATTTTTAAATGTAATTTAGCAAACCTACAGAACTGTGAATAAATAATAAGGCTTCATCTGGATTTGGTTTCACAAAAGAACCACACTTATGTCACCAGCACCCAGATCAAGAGTCAGAAGCTACCCTCACGCCCCCATCCCCAAGATTTCCACTATCTGGACTTCTAACACCAGATACTACTTTTGACGTTTTTGAGGTTTTTATGAATAAAACCATGAAGGATGATTTTACATTTGACTTCTTGCATTCATTATGATGTTTGAGTGAATCCTCAATGTTTCTGCATGTAGCAATAATACATGCATATAATGTGTAATATCCCACAGTACAAATACATCACAATACATTTATGCATTTTACTGTTGGGGATAGAATTATGGATACTGCCTATTATGGATAGTGCTGCTATAAATAACTGGTTTGTGTCTTTTCTTCAATGTACATACAGTTTTGTGAGCTGTGTGCTAGGCCAGACCTACGTATATAAAGGCTATGCCTACAATTCCTGCAACAAAAGATTCACGTATGATCAGGCTTCATAGAAACAGCAAGACTGTTTTCCCAAGTGGGTGCATGAGAATTCCAGTAGCTCCATATCCTTACCAACACTTGGCATTCTAAGCATTCTCTATTTGCCATTCTTCTGGGGTTGCAGAAGAAGTTCTCACTGCAACCTTAACTCTCATTTCCAATGGCCAAGTCTTCTAGGCACTTTTGTAAGTTTAGTGGTTTAATGTCCTTCCAGATGTGCCCTTTCTGAAGGGCCCTTGCCATCAGGTCTTTTGCCTATTTTTATATTGAGTCACTTTTTCTTTTTAACATGCAGGAGTTCTTACATATTCTGGGTCCATGGCCTCTGTTGGTTATATTCACTGCAAAAATGCCCTAGTGTCTGGGCTTGCCTTTCATTCTCTTAATGGTGTCTTTTTTTTTTTTTTTTTTTTTTTTTTTGGGTACGTGGGCCTCTCTCACTGTTGTGGCCTCTCCCTTTGCGGAGCTCAGGCTCAGTGGCCATGGCTCATGGGCCTAGCCGCTCTGCAGCATGTGGGATCTTCCCGAACCGGGGCACGAACCCGTGTCTCCTGCATTGGCAGGCGGACTCTCAACCACTGTGCCACCAGGGAAGCCCTTAATGGTGTCTTTTGATGAAGAGAAGTTCTTTATTTTGATGTCCAATTTGTTCATTTTCCCCATTTATAGTTAGTTCTTTATTTTCCGTTTGTTTGCCTATTCAAGATCATGAAGATATTCTCCTGTTTAATTCCAGAAGCTTTGTTGTTTTACCTTTCATGTTTAGATTCAGTCCATCTGAAACTGATTTTTATTTATGTATGAGATATGGGTCAACATTAATTCTTTTCTATAGGGATATGAAATTGACAAGAACCCACTATTTATTGAAAAGACCATGCTTTCCCCTCTGCAATGTCACCCTTTTCATAAACCAAATACCTATCTATCTGTCTATCTATCTGTCTATCTATCTATCTATCTATCTATCTGTCTATCTATCTACCCTTACCTCTTTTTGTACTCCTCATTCTGTCCCATTGGTCTGTTTGTCTATTCCTGCACTAATACCATGCTGTTGTAATTACTACAGCTGTTTCATATATCTTGATACCTGGTAGTAAATCCTCTGTCCTTGTTCTTTTTCTTCAAGATCGCCTTGGTTATTCTTAGTCCTTCCCAAATGGGGGTTGGGGGAGATACATTTTAGAATCAGCTTGTCAATTTCAACAAAAGAAAACTTGGGGGGCTTTTTATTGGGAGTGTATTAAATCTATAGATCAATTTGGAGGTAACTGTGCTCTTTACAATTTTGAGACTTTTAATCCAAGAATAAGGCAAATCCTCTCTTCATTTACAAGTCCTTCAATTTCTCGATACACTTTTGTGGTTTTCAGTGTAGGACTCTTTCACATGTTTCTGGGGATTTGAGTTTTTTTTTTTTTTAAATTCTAACACAAATGGCATCCTTTCTTTTAAATTTTTAAAGTTAAAATTAAAAATTTTTATCTCTCTTGTTGCTGGTACATAGAACACAATTTTTTAAACTTTCTTCTTGAAACAATTACAGATTTACAGGAAGTTTCAAAGAAAGATGGAGGGAGGTTCTGTGCACCCTTCACCCTGTCTTCCCCGATGACACTGTCCTACATGACGGTAGCTTCCACACTGGGACACTGACTTTGATGCAATCCATGGCACTTAGATTCTACCAGTTATACATGCATTCACCTATGTGCGTGCACCTGCGTGTGTGTGTGCGTGCGTGCGCATGCATGTGCAGATACGCTTGTAGCTCTATGCTATTTTGCCAGCTGTGTAGCTTCGTGGACCATCACCATCAAGATATGGAACGTTTCCATCACAACCCCCCCATTCACTAGCCTCTGGTGACCACTAATCTGTTCTCCATCTCTATATAATTTTGTTATTTCAGGGATGTTATTTAAGCAGAATTATATTGTATGTAATCTTCTGAGATGGACTTTCTTCACTCAACATAATTCTCTCCAGGAGTCCAGGCTGTTGCCTATATCAACAGTCCATTGTTTTTTCTAGCCGAGCAGTGTTCCATGGTATGGATCTACCACACTTTGTTTAGCTGTTCACCTCTGAAGAACAGGTGGGTGGTTCTCAGTTTTTAGCTGCTAGGAATGAAGCTGCTACGAACATTCATTCGAGTTTCTCTGTGAACCTAAATTTTCATTTCTCTGGGGTTAATGTTTAAGACTATAATTGCTAGGTTGTATTACAGTTCATTTTTAGTTTTACAACTTTTCCAATTTGGAAACTGCTGAACTGCTCTTTAGCAGAGCAGCTGTACCTTTTTACATTCTTACTAGCAGTGTATGAGTGAACTAGCTTCTCTTCATTTTCTCCACCATTTGGTGTTATCACTGTTTTTTTAATTTGGCCTTTCTGATAAGTGCAAAGTGGTAGCTCATTGTGGATTTAATATACATTTTTCTAATGGCCGATGACGTTGAACATCTTTTCATGTGCTTATTGGCTATGTGTATTACCTCTTCAATGAAATGTCTGTTCATGTCTTTTGCCCACTTTTTAATTGGATTACTTGTTTCTCACTGTTCAGTTTTGGGATTTCTTTATGTGTTCTAGATGCGTGTGCCTGGTCACACCTGTGGTTTGCAGGTGTCCACCCCCACCCCCACCCCCACCCCCACAGTTGCCTTTTCATCCTCTAAGCGTTTCTCACAGAGCAAAACGTTTTTAAAATTTTGATGAGGTCCAATTTACCAATTTTTCCTTTTTTGTATTATGCACTTGGTGTCAAGCCGAAGAATTCTTTCCCTAGTCCTAGGACAGTGATGTCCGATATTTAATTTAAGGTTATTTTGTTTCCTACTGGGATCGCTCTCCCTTTTTTGCTAGGCCATCAGTAAAAGTTGTTGAACACAGAACTTTGTCTTGGGAAGTGAGATGAAGGATGTGTGTTTGCTTGGGGTGAAGCAGGAAAGACAACCCGAGTGCTGGAGGGAAGATGTGAATGGGGTGGACAGTGACACAAGGCCAGAGAATCTGACAGGGAAGTGTCCCCACCCTCACCCTCCCGGACTTCTCAGGCGCGCTGGCAAGGACACGGAGCTTCTCAGACATATCAGAATGTGGAGCCAAGCCTTGGGTAATAAGCGGTGACTCCACAGGGCTGGATGACTTAGGGCTACCTGGTCACACCTGCTCATCCAACTGTTTTTGAGGTGCACCTGTGATGTGTTAGGAGCTTTGCTTGGGGCTGGGGGCACAGTGGTGTAGGATCTGGAAGTGGCCCACGCTCTCAGACAACGCAGGGTGCAGAACCCTATTCTCTCAATGTGGCTCATTTACATCAGAATTAGCTGGAAGCTTGTTAAACACATTTTAGGGCCCATCCCAGATCTTCTAAATCAGACCCTCTGGCACTGGGGACTAGGAATCTGTATTCTGGACAAGCAGGGATTCTCTTATTAGAGAAACATCCATTGAAAGGACCTTCGTTTTTACAACTCCATGATCATTCTGAAAAGTTGAAAACCAAATGAAATTTAAACAAAAGAAAAGTTAGGGCGTTAAAAATAAGCCCGAGGAGGAGAGTGAGGATCATAAAACCTTTTCAAACGGCAGCTAGTAGGTAAGAAATCTCACATGAAAGTCACCTACTAACCTGAAAGGAACTGAGGCCCCAGGTCATTGGATCGATTGATTGCGGTTTTAACGGCGGAATGAGGACAGCGTTTGTTTGCATGTTACTCAAGGTGTCAACACCACCAGGCCCGCCAAGGGGTATGAGACCTCTTAGACCTGGAGTCGTGAGCCAGGCGGGGAGATGGGCCCTGGGGAGGTGGAGGATGCGCGGCCGGCCCTGCTGGACAAGCGCCGTGGGTCGGGAAGGTCAGTCTACGGTCCTTCTTCAGAGCCTCTTGGACGCCCGCGCTCGTCCTGGGTCGCTCTCACACCGGCGCTCCTTCCGCCCCCCGCCCCAGCCCCAGGCCGCCTTCCTAGCCTCGGGTGGCTTGTGAACTATGGAGACACTTTCAAGGAGGTGGTTTTGAAGTCCGCACCTGCCGGTCTAGGGAGTTTGGGAGGGTGGGGAGCGTCCTGGGCGCGGGATGTGCTGCAGCAGTAACCACGAGGTCTGTCTGGGGCGGCCTCGGCTCCCGGCACTGCGCGGCCTCAAGACCGGGCAGTGGGCAGGCCTCATCTTAGAGCCTGGGCGGCGAGAGGCCCTCCTCTTGGAGCCCGGGCGGCAGGCGGGCACTACAAGGTCCAGAGGTGGCGGGCGCCAAGGGAGACCCGAGGTAGATCAGCCCCCAGCTGCGCTCTGCGCGCCTGCGTCCGCCGCCCGGAAGTTCCCGACAGGCGCGGCGCGGGCATCCCGGCCGTGACGTCACTGTGGCGCGCCGGTCGCGGGAGGCGCCCTGTCGCGACTGCGTCCCCTCGGGTCCTTGAGCCGGTGCTGACCGCGGAGCCATGGCCTTGAGGCTGCTGAGACTGGTCCCCGTGTCCGCGACCTCTCGGGGCCTCGCGGCGGTCGTCCAGCGCGTGGTGAGGCGGCGGCGGGCGGGGGCCGCGGGTGGGACCTGGCTTGTCCTCCTGGCGCCGCCCCTTCCTCACCTCCCCGGGCCTCCCGGCGTCATTCTCGGGGAGGATCCCACTGTCCCCTGGAGTGTTTGGTCCTGAGTCGCGAGGGCAGGCCTCGGAAGGGCCGCCGCGAGCTTCTCCAGGTCGTTTTCTCTCAGCTCCGAGCAGAACGTGGGGCCCGGAGGGGCCGCCCTGCTTGGGGAGGCCAGGTTGCAGATATCATTACCCAGTGCGATTGTGCGATAGACGGATGAGCTGGTGTGGGCGAGCCCCGAGAGCCTGGGGGCGCTCATTCATTCATTAATTCATGTGGCAGCGCTGTCAAGGGCCAGGTAAGGGGCGATGTGACGTTGAGCAGAAACGACAGAAGGCGTTCAGGTTAGATCTGGAAGGATTAGGAGGACTTCCTATGGTAGAGACAGTGGAATGACATTGTACGCAGATTCAACAAGACAAGCAAATGAACTGTGGCTGGAAACCTTAGGAAAACGATTTTATGACAGTGACTGTATCATAGCTCCTTTGGATACTAGTGGCTGGAGCAACGTTGGTGTCGAACTGTAAAGGGACTTGACCTCTGTGCTCAGGATTTTGATGAGCAAAGGATTTTGAACAGTACAATAGCCTTATTAAAAAGTCATATAAATGTTTTCAGGAGATAACTTGGGCTGCAAAATAGAAGAAAGAGTGAAAGAATGAAAGAGGGAAAGGTGATTGTCTTTATAACACCCAGCGTACTTCCCTGCATTAGTGAAAGTGAGGGCCCCAGGGCAGAGGGGGCTGCCGGGCACACACTAGATGGACCCACCTGTAAAACTGTGTTCACCTCTGGACCCTACTCCCTACAGGGGATGTAGATGGACTTCAGTAGGTCCAGAGAAAAATGAATAAGATGAAAAGGGTATACAGCTTGTTACTTGGAATAACTGAAGGAGTTGGAAATGTGTCGTGAAAGATACTTATTCCCTGTGATTCCAGAGAGCCGAAAAATGGGACTGAGGATGGGAAATAATAGAAAGCCTATCATAACCATAAAAAAGCACTTTCTAAAGATTTGAAGTCAGGGAATAGTTGATTGCTTTATTCACATATCACTGTGCACCTGCTGTGTGCCACATCTGAGGTATATTCAAGTTGGAGACACAGATGGGAAACAGTTTGCACATGGCTCAGAGGTAGCCTGGAGGAGAGAGTGATTAATTTCTGGGGTGCAGGGTACCAATATGATTAACACCTCGTCACTTATCTCATCTGCTACTCTTCCCCCATCCAGTCCACTTGGCACCAGCCACACTGGCCTTGCTGATCCTTGCAGTGCTCTTGCCTCAGGGCGTTGGCGCTTACTGATCCCCCTGCCCGAGAGGGAGACCCTCTTCCAGATAGCCACGTGGCCAGTTCCCTCACTGCCGTCCAGTCTTGGTTCAAATGTCACTCTTTCTGCGAGGGCTCCGTGACCACCCGTTTTAACGTACCTCCCACCCCGTACACCGTCCTCCCCTTCACAGCACGCACTTAATGTGCTGTATAGTTACTTGTTTTGTTTTCCTGTGGAATCTTTTGCCTCACTGCTGTATCCCCATTGTCTAGAAAAAAGACTGCATAGTATGGGAATCTAATAAACAGTTGCTGAATGAATGAATGAATGAGTGAATGACACACAGTTGCAACTGAGTAAATTAGGTGTTCACAGTTGTTGGGATTTGAGAGTTTTGGAATATATAGAGAACGTCCTGCCATGTACCATCCTGGTCTCCTGTCGATGGACCTTTGGTTGGTTCCAGTTGTTTGTTATTGCAGGTGTTACTTCTATGAGCATTTTGATATGTCTCATTCCTCCTGTTTGCTTCTCTTGGTTGCGGTGCTTTCTGAGATTCTCCTTGTTTCTGATGACCTTGGCAGTTTTGAGCAGTACTGGGTGGGTAGTTAGTCCCTCAGTGGGACTCGTCTGATATTTTCTGGTGACCTGACTGGGGCTGTGTGTTCTTAGGAGGAAGAGCGCAGAGGCAAAGTGCTGTTCTCATCACATAATATGAAAGGTACACTGTGAGCGTGACTTATCACTGATGACCTTCATCACCTGGCTGAGGTAGTGGTAGTGTCTCTGCTGTGAAGTTACTCTTGCTTCCCCCTTTCCATCGTGTCCTCTTTGGAGGGGAGTCACTGCGTGCACACAGGGAGTGGGGGGATTATGCTCCCTTCCTCGAAGGCAGAGTAGCCACATAAATTGTTTGGAATTCTTCTTTATGGGAGGTTTGTCTCTTCTCCGCATTTATTTATTTATACCAGTATGGACTTGTGTATATTTATTTTATATTTTGGGGTAAAATTCAGTACAGCTCTACTTTGTTGCTCAGACCGTTCCAGCTGTGGCCATTGGGAGCCCTTTCAGGGGGCTCCTGTATCCCTGTAACCTGCTCCTCGTGGTGTGTGTTGGAGCACTTCCTTACTACCTGGCCTGGCAAGATGGTAGTCATAGAATCAGCCATTTCTCTGAGGAGCCCTTGTTCCTTTTACTGGAGAATGGCATTAGAAACCAAGACCTAGGTACTCCGTGTAATTGATCTTGGAGTGTTGTTGCTTCTAGGTCCTCTCAGCAGACAGAGCAAGGAAATGTACTATACTAACCTGTGTATATACCCATATCTATAAGTATTTCTCTGTGTGACTGTCTGCATCTGCAGTCCACTAAACACGAGTTCATACTGTGTCTGTAGCTCTAATGCGGTACTGCATGGGTCATTCCAGCTCCTCCCCTTGCTGATCTGTGGGTTTTTTTGTTTTGTTTTGTTTTTCAGGGATAGAGGTTGTTTGAGTTTCAGTGTGGAGAGTAGATTGGGACACTGGAGACAGGAGTCAGAGCAGGCATTTGCGTTGCAGACGAGAGGCATGAGGATGTCCGCAGAATTGGTGCACTGGGGGTGGGGGGGCCGCTGGCCAGAGAGACTTAAGATTAGGATCAGTAGGGTTTTGTGAGTGATTATGGAGTTGGAGGGAGGAGGAGGGTATCAAAGGTGACCCTTGGCTTTGCTCTGTTCTGCTTGGTGGATGGTGGATGGGGAGCTTGTGAGGGGAGCAGATTGGGGCTTGGGGCGTGGATGCTGAATTTCAGTTTTAGGTCTCTTAGCTTTCAGGTACTTTCAGGACATCTAGGACATCAGGAGCTGTTTAAAGGCATGAGATAACCCGTTCCAGAGCTCAGGACAGGAGCCTGCACTAGAGAAATGTTCTTTATCCCCTTCCGCCCTGTCTCCCCCTCCCCCTCCTTCCTGCCTTTCTGTCATCCGTCCATCCATCCATCCATCCAATTTTTATTGAACGTGGTAAGTGTGTCCTGTTCCAGGCCCTGAGGATTTAGCAGTGATCAAAACAGGCAACCCCTGCCTTTATGAACTTGCGTTGGGGGTGGGGCTGAGAGGCAGTCATTCAACAAATAGGTTATACAGATGTCGATGTTGGCTGTTTTGTCACCGAGGGTCTTCCTGGCATTTATATTTACCTAATAGCTGCTGATGCCTGCGGTGACCAGAATGCTCACGTGGTGCTGTTGTATGATGTGTGTTTTTCAGGGAGGAATTCATACAAGTGTCCAGAGCAAGCTGCAGTACGGCCCGCTGGCATACCTGCTTGGTGAAAGAACGACCAAAAAGCTGACAGAAAAGAGCAAAGTGATAACTGTAGATGGCAACATATGTTCGGGGAAAGGCAAGCTTGCAAAAGAAATAGCAGAGAAGCTAGGTATGAACTTGTGTCCTGCAGAGTAACACTATTTACTCAGATATACAGTTACTTATCTGAGTTGGATTTTACTTTAATATTGAGTAGGTAGAATTGCGCCTAAGGTAGGTTTTTTACGCTTTTGAAATATTTACTGAAAAAGCTGTTTTTAGTCTTTCAGATTTGGAAAATTTTAGAAGTCCATGCTGATTGTCAGTTTGAATTGGGATTTTATCTTGACCACGTAAGCAGAGCACGTTCACAGGAGCAGTCTCATTTGAACTGTGTAACAGCCCGTGAAACAGGGCTGACATTCTGCTCTCACTTACGGACGGGCAACCTCAGTAAGAAGCTGGGTCACAGGCTGCTTTGTGTAGGGCCAGGCGTCCACCCCGTTTCCCGACTCTGGAGCCGGTGTCGTCCCCGTGCCTTTCTCTAGTATTTGACAAGCCGAAGCCCAGTTCCATGCAGCGGGCACGCACGCTCAGAGGCAGCTCTCCTCAGGAGGAGTTCATACGAATGGTACAGTGAGAAATGCTGCCATATAGCCCTGGAGCTTCATGCTGCCCTTACACACGTGCTTCAGACATGTCGTCTTCCGTGTCTCGTGTGCTCCCTTTCGCGCACCAAGAACACGGGTGTCAGGGTAACTTTCCCCCGGTCTTCGCCGACCGGCCTCAGCGATGGTGTTCAGATGCATCTCTGCCACTCGCTGGTGGGATGCACCGTGCCCATAGCATGTTTTGTCCGGTTGTTTCTCTCCTCAGGCCTGAAGCACTTTCCCGAGGCAGGGATCCATTATGCAGCCAGCACCACTGGGGATGGGAAACCCCTGGACATACAGCTCAGCAGCAACTGCAGTTTGGAGAAGTTTTACGATGACCCGAAAAGTAACGACGGCAACAGCTACCGCCTGCAGTCCTGGTTGTACGCCAGTCGCCTCCTGCAGTACGCGGACGCCTTGGAGCACATGCTGAGCACAGGTGCAGTATCTGTGGTCGGGTAGCTGTCAGGCATGTGCTGCACTTGAACCCTTTTCTGAAATGCAGTCGTTTTAGATTGCTGCTCGTTAGAGCTTTTTTTAAAGGGTATTTGATGAGGCAAGCTCTGGCTTTCCAATAAGATCATGGATCCTCTGAGATCCATGGTGGTGGGCGTGGGGTGGACGCCCCGGGGGTCTTACTGAGCATCTGGGATGGGGGCAGGGTTGCAGTGAACAGGGGCGGGGGGGCGTGGGGCAGGACCTATGGTTCCAAAACGAAATCTCTTTCTCTAGTAGCCAGATGCTTTCGTCAGGGCTGAAAGAATGAAACAGAACGTTATATTGCCAAAACCAAAAAAGTATTGTAGTTTTGAAAATGATTTCCCACTTAGAAGTGCAAGTATGTTCTTTTGAAAATATTTGGTTTGGAAATGGAACTGTAAATAATTTTTTCCCTTTCTAAAATGAAAGGGCTAGTTTTCATTGCTTTAATTACTATCTGAGTTTTGATTTTTGTTTCCATGTTTTTAAACAGGGCAAGGTGTGGTGTTGGAACGCTCCATCTACAGTGACTTTGTCTTCCTGGAAGCGATGTACCGACAAGGCTTCATCCGGAAGCAGTGTGAGTCCGGCCGGCAGGCTGGCCTTCCCGGGCACGTGGGGTAACTTGGTAAAGGCCCTGCTAGACTCACCCTGCAGTTAGTGTGCATTTTGTGAACATCCGTTAAATAGATGAATAATGACTCTTTTGGTCTGTAGAGATGAGAAGCACTGCCCTGCAGGGTGGCTGTGAGTGCTGCGGTCGCCGTGTGCCAGCCTCACGTGTGTGCAGCTGGCGGTAACGGCCGTGACTGTTACGTGGTTCGCAGGTTGACACGTGGCTCTGAGAACCGCGTGTACCTTTGGCCTTTTATTTGAAGAGAAGTGTGCATCTGAGGGCTGTCCGTGGACCGTCGGCTGACAGATGGTGCCTCTCTCGTGCCAGGTGTGGACCACTACAACGAGGTGAAGAAGGTCACCATTTGCGAGTACCTGCCCCCTCACGTGGTCATCTACGTCGACGTGCCCGTTCCCGAGATCCAGAGCCGGATCCAGAAGAAGGGAAACGTAACTCAGCCTTTAACTCCGAGACCACTGTCTCTTTATGTGTCCTCGTTACGTTTAACATAGATCAGTGCTTCCCACTGATACTTATAGTGGGATACTGTGAATTCCTGGTGGCCCCTACAGGGACGGGGGCACGCACATGGGTCCCCCCGGGAGGGCAGGCACTTGTGAGATGGACGACTGAAGGAGGCCCCGGTCACTCACTGCTCTCCTCCAGTGCTCTCCGTCCCTGGTGCCATCCTGCCATTGTCCCCTGACCCTGGGTCACCTGAACCACTCTGAGGATGGGTGCATCTCCTGACAGGACTTCCCTTTCTGTTTTCTAACGGGCTTTTCATGCCCTGTTGTTTCCTACAAGTTGAAAATAATTTCTAATACCCTTTCAGTTTACCACTCCCAAATGTTGGGCCTGTCTTCCTCTTTTTCCTACTCAGTAAACAGTAGAGCAGTGATCTCCACACACGTTCATTTACTCTTAGGGGCATTGAGACAGTCAGGTGCCTAGAAACCCTGCGATTTGAAGTTGGCTCTGCAGGTGTGATGCAGGATGCAGGTTAACAAGGCCCGTCTTTGCCCTTTTGACTAGTTCTTATTTGGAAAGATCCCTCCTACTTAGAGTATTTTTTCCTGGGAGGAAATGCTCTTTTTGACATCTTGATGAAAAGGTAGGCTTGCCTGGATATCTGTCATCCCAGGGCCCGTCCTCAGCGCTGGGAGTCTTGTGGGTGTTCCGTGAGTGCCTCTCTGATGGCAGGTCCTTGCCAGGGTGGCAGAGCCCCTCTGGGCGTCTTCGCTGCAACTGAAAGAGGCCGTGGGCCACCCTGCTCGCTCATTTGGCAGTGAACGCACGTGACACCCGTGTCTCCCTGTTGATTAGCAGTCTGCACCTGTGTAAGAGTTTACGCCTAAGTGTGACGTGTAATGTAGACTTTGGAGAATATTCCATCAAGTGGCGGAAGGAGGGAACTACAAGTCAAAAGTATTTAATTATCATTCAGTGGAATAATTTTGAACACTTTTGCTTATTAGAGTGACGTTTATTGAGAAATATGAAGATATATATTGAGAATTCTCTAGATAACTCTTTTGATACCTGGATAGCAATATTTTAGAAACCATCTTGAGGAACAACTTAGAGCTATGAACATTTTTATTTTTCCAGTATTCCATGAATACTGTCACCAGCTAAAATTACCACCGTGTCTAAGTAAAGGAGACATTTTATCAAAGAAACATTATGTCATTAATAGATGTGTGTTCCTATATTCTAGCGGGGAGACTAATAGTAAACAAGGAAATAAATAAGTACGGGAAATAAAGGCAAATGCCACGAAGAAAATTAAACAGGGTGACAGATAACTTAGCCTTTAGCATTGCTAAACCGTGAGAGGTTTTCAGTATGGAAACTTGCCACTCATAATTGGAGCTTTACGTTTCTGAAATTGGCAGACGTCGTATGAAAGGGAAGTGGAGATGGAAAAAGCGGGAGAGGTTGGGGTGAGTGGTAGAAAAGCGGGGTGGGCAGAGAGTTGGCCACGGGGGCGGGTTCTGCGGGTTGGGGGGGAAGTGGGCCAGTCCCCCTCCCAGTCCCCTTGTGCGGCATGTCGTCTTGCATCGCCCGCACTCGGGCACGGCCCAGAACGGGAGGCGGGTCCGTAACTGTAAAGGGGGTTCTTCCTGATCCTGTTCTAAGTCCACCTCTTAGAATCTGTGAAAGAAAGGTCATGCCATACGTTCACCTGGGCAGGCTTCCGTGCTCTCTGCGGCGGAATGAGAACTGTTCTAACCGGTACCAAAGCCCCTCCCATCACCTGACAGTTCCTAGAGCGCCCAGCATGACTCGCTCTAGGAAAGCTGTTCGTTGATTGTCTCACATTTTCCATAAGCCCGGGAAAAAGAAAAGTCCAAACGTATCGCACTTCTCTGCTTTTGTTTAGCCACATGAGATGAAGATCACCTCCGCCTACCTTCAGGGCATCGAGAATGCCTATAAGAGGACCTTCCTTCCCGAGATGAGGTGAGCCCAGGGCACGGTGGATTTATTTATTTATTTTAATTTAATTTTATTTTTCTAGATATTTTTGATGTGGACCATTTTTAAAGTCTTTATTAAATTTGCTACAGTATTGCTTCTGTTTTATGGCCTCAAGGCATGTGGGACCTTAGCTCCCTGACCAGGAGTCAGACCTGCACCCCCTGCACTGGTAGAGGAGGTCTTAACCACTGGGCCGCCAGGGAAGTCGCAAGGATTTATCCGACAGATCTCCACACGTGCAGTTCCTTAGGCCCCACCAGCCCAGGGGCGCACTCTTGTTGATTTCAGTGGATGTCGTCTGGGGAGTTTTAATCTGACGTTTATAAGCAACAATGACAGCAGATATTTCAGTTTGAGTTAGTAGTTCAGTTTGGGGTTGATTTTTGCTTTTTGATTTGCTTATTTTGCCAAGACATTTTTTGTTGTGTTTTTAGAATATTTTGATGTTAGAAGTGAGCTGAAGCTGTATTCTGTGACAGGTTTTAGGGTTAGAGAACTCATGTATTCACTCTAGGTGGCAACTGAATGGTCATGTTTATTACCTGGAAGGCTTGCCTGAAGGTGCTCAGTGAGTCCACACAAAATTTGTGAAAGGTCAGCAACGTCTGTACATACTTTTTTTTTTTTTTTTTTTTGCGGTACACGGGCCCCTCACTGTTGAGGCCTCTCCCGTTGCAGAGCACAGGCTCTGGACGCGCAGGCTCAGCGGCCATGGCTCACGGGCCCAGCCGCTCCGCGGCATGTGGGATCTTCCCGGCCCGGGGCACGAACCCGCGTCCCCTGCATCAGCAGGCGGACTCTCAACCACTGTGCCACCAGGGAAGCCCTGTACATACTTTTGAAAGACGTTCTTAAGTGAGGTCTGGGTTAAATGAAAACACCACCAGACCTTTTTTCCATTTGGTTTCTTCTGTCCCTCTTTCTTTATTGAAAGCACTGAGGGATTCGTGGTTTCATCCACTCGCTCTAGATGGTCATTGTGTGGTCTGCGTGTGTATCATGTGGAAGGGGTCATCTCCTACTGTCACTCAAGTCCAAGTAAAATTAGGATGTTTGGATAATGCTGTTACTGAAGGTCTCTAGTAGTATTTCTCAGACTTTTAGAAAACGTAAGCCTCTCTCGATACCTTAAAATATTATGCTCTTGTTGTTTAAAATTTCAAAGTACTGTAAAATTGTGAATAAAAACAAAGTAATGTCTAGCAGTTTTGGAAGAAAAGTTTGATTTTAAATTGGAATGTAATTTTTTTAGCTGTGAGCATTGAGGCTTATAGTATCTCTGTTTGCTTGTGATAAGCTTTTCTCTCATAGGCAGTAGAAACAACAGGGTGGACTGTAAGTCGTACTGCTCTATTTTCAAGGCCAGAAGTGCAGAGAAAAAGTCAGTTTTGTAAATCTTGTCAAGGGGAATATATAGAGCTATAAGAATAAACAGAGATAGTTGACCCTAGGATTTCAGTTCCAAATTTCCTCTTGGAGATCTTCTGGCTACAAAATCACCACCGAGACAAGGCTGCCCAGCAAGTTCTCAAATAGGACTTTCAGCTGTAACATCAGGAAAGTAAAGGCTAGATTGAACTTACAGATGGGGTGGGATTTTTCTTGTACCTGACAGTTATCTTCCAGAACTTATCCTCAGGGCTTCCTGATCATGAAATGTTTAGCAGTGATTCTGAGTGTCCATTGCTTCATTTGGCGCTCCATCCTTGAGCTGTGTTGAGAGTCAGCTCGTGGCTTCTCCACGGTTCAGCGCTCCCGAGGGGCCACTTTGCGTTGTGCTGGGGATCAGACAGCCTCCTCCTCAGCTGGTGAACCAGCCCCGCACGCCGCTCTCTGGTGATTGGTGAACCCCAGCGTGGAGCGGACGGTTTTTCGCGCCCTCACCCATCAGGGCAGATGCTCCGTTTTCACATCCCCGCCTCGGTGGTCAGCTGCGGGCCTTGTGGGTCGCCGCACAATTTGGAAGCCGTGGCTCGCTGGTGATGGACTGGTAGTTCCTAAGGATGGATGTTTACTGGCTCTTGGTCTCTGCTGGGCGGTGGTGGCGCACGCTGGGTCACCCTGCCGGGGTCAGTCTGGGGAGCTTGGTGGTTTCACTGTAACAGCGCAGATGTTGTGCCTTCCAGCTGATTCCTGGGCTTGAAACAGCAGCTTTCTCTGCAGTGTCATTACCTGCACCTCATTCTGAGAAACCTTGCGGGCGGGGTGAGCTTCCTGCGTTGTGGTGTGCGGGGCCCTTGTTGGGAGACGCCCCTGAGGACGTGAGGTGCGCTGGTCATTTACAGCGGGGCCTTTGCCACCTCTGCTGGTTCCTCGTGCCAGGGCCCCTCACTCTCCTAAGAAGCAGGTCGCACTTTGGAGGGAGAGGCTTCTCTGGCGTCTTCGCAGGTTGGGCTGAGTCTGGATGTTTTTAAGTGCCACGGGCTTAGTTAGTTCAGAGTCGCTCAGGAGTGTTAGACCTACTGTGCGTTGTGAAACGGACCTCTGTTTCTGCCGTGTGGACTTCCCAGATTCCCAGGTTGGTTTCTTTCTCTCTTTGTCCCTAGCCTCAGCCACCTGAAAGGGGAAAGTGCAGCCAAGGGTCTGGCTCTGTCTGTGGAGCCGAACCTGTTGGGGCATGGAGTCAGGCTTCCACTCCGAGAGGCTGCGCTGCTGTCCTTTTGTTTCCGTCTCTCTCCTTGCAGACTCACCACCAGTCGGGCACCTCAGGCCCTAACGCTGGCTTCTACTTTGATGAGCAGTGAGCAAACCAGATGAAATAAAAAAGAGGGGTTTTTTGTTGATGTTTGTTTGCTTTTCACGCAACACATGTAGCGCGGGACTGTGACTACAGAATATGTTTATTTTAAGATGATGCATTTATTCACCTGAAAAGAGGAAACTCCACTCTGTTTATGATGGTGTTACAGGCCGTCCTGTGCGCTGCTGCCCGACACTGCACAGGGGCCGGGCTTCCCGCCTGGAACCGCTTTGCAGGAAGGTTGGGTGGAGCCCTGCTTCCAGTAGTTTGTATCGAAGGAGCTGTATGTGGGCATATGCGTGGGGGGCCGTGTGTTCTTGGAGTATTGACCCTGGTGTAGATGTAGCTCCCGTCAGTAGGGGGCACTCTGGTGTAAAGACGCCTGAATGAGAAGATGTGGAGTGGTGTTCATGGGAGCGGTGGTCCAGCCTTGCCTTTCTGCTGTACCCTCCTGGAAGCGGGGGGCGGGGGGGTGTCAAACACTTCTGCAGAGACAGGCTCTCCAGTGGGCCTCTCTGAGGCGTCCCTCGGGTTGGTCTGGAGGTGGTGGCAGAGGCAAGGGCACGCTGACTAGGAGGCGGGTTTCAGTCTTCGCCTGGCTGGGCAGCCAGGTCTCCGCACAGCAGTAGATGTGGTGAGGAAATGGGTAGAAGTGCAGGAAGCTCACTCCACTGTCCCCCTTTTTGGGACCCGGCGTGACTTTTCAGTGTCCAGACTAAGGACCTGGACTAAGGGAACCGAGTTGCTACTGTCCTGTTGCATAGTTTGGTTGAAACAGGTTATTTTGAGGGTTTCATTTGTCTCCAAAATTCCAGCAGCTCAAGTAATGTGCCCCTCCCATCCCTCCTCTGGCTCCGCGACCCCCACCCCCCAAACACCACTCAGCTGCTCTCTGTGCGTCCGTCCTGCTCAGGCCCTGGGCTCCCCTGTACCTTCCTCTAGCGAGTGCTGCAGCTGGAGATGGTTTGTGTGGCAGCAGAGATGACTCGTGTCCCTGCCCCCTGTAGACGCTGGCCTCATGCGCATGCAGTGGGGGGCGGTCCAGTCAGAGGGGAAGTCAGAAACAGACCTGCGGCTGTCACCGTCCAGCCTCGAGCATGTCCCTGCTTCTGACTTGTTCTCCTTAGCTGGTCATGCCCTGTGAGCCAGTTCAGAGAATGTAGA
Organism: Mesoplodon bidens; assembly: GCF_964165515.1. Classification (NCBI taxonomy): domain Eukaryota; kingdom Metazoa; phylum Chordata; class Mammalia; order Artiodactyla; family Ziphiidae; genus Mesoplodon; species Mesoplodon bidens. The sequence continues at coordinate 112,778,885 of NC_138165.1, read as the reverse complement.
GTGCTGATATTTAGAGTGGGAGCCTTGATGTCATGTATTCATTTGTACAGGAACATCCACGTGGAAAATTTACATGAATGTCATCTTGTTTTCTCTTACAGTGAAAAATGTGAGGTTTTACAGTACAGTGCAAGGGAAGCTCAAGATGCAGAAAAGGTAAGAAGATGGCTGAAAAATTTATAATTATTCTTAAATTTAATTCGTGTATAAGGTTTTTACAAATCAGGTAATGAGTTCAGCTCCTACTGGTCTTAGAGGCGTCTATGTTTTATAATCTAAAAGAAGTACGGAGCCAACCCATCACATTCCCCTGGTCATGAGATTTTGATTTTCTTTTAAATTATTCAGCTCCTAGAATCTTAAAATTATGGAATGGTGAAGATACAAAGAACCTTAGGTTATCTGCACCAATATTTTTGTTAAACAGATGGTAAAACTGAAAGTTGGATTAGTTAAGAGGAAAGACTTATTAAGACGGTTGACCCTTGAACTACATGGGTTTGAACCGTGCGTGTCTGCTCATACGTGGATTTTTTTCAGTAGTAAATCCTACAGCACTGCACGGTCTTCAGTTTTCAGTAATAAACATCCTGGTGCTACACGGCACCGTGGATGTGCAGGGACCACTATCCACGCACAAGGAGGGCCGCCTCCAAGTTGTACTCAGGTTTTTGACTGCGTGGAGTGTGTTGTGCAGCAGCCAACTGTGTAAAGATACCAGCTTCCCCCAGATTCGCAGGTGCATTTGTGACATCAAGTCAGCCTCTGCAATTTGCAGAACTTAGTAATAACCAAAAATTTTGAGAAAGAATACCATTTTCCTGCCCAAGTATGAAAACATATTACAAAATTATGTTAATTAAGGCACTGTGGTATTAATACAAGGATTAATAAATAGCTTAATGGAACAGAACAGAGTCCAGAAACAGGTGCATATGTGTGTTCATGTGTGTTTGTGACTTTAGCTTGGAAAAGCCAGTACCTTAAATGTTGATAAAAAACAAAGTAGAGGAAAATAGATTATTTCTTAAATGGTATTGAGGCAAATGACCATCCGTTACGCTAAAGAAAAAAGGCCCGTATTTTATATTATATATTAAGCATAAATTACTAAAAACACAAAACAAAAGGTGTAAAAAATCTAGAAGAAAATACAGGTTTTATGATCTGGGGTTGGGGTGTAGGTGGTGACAGCAAACAGAAAGCTTTGCAAAGCAGTTGGCTGCTCTAATGATAGCACAGCCCTCAGCTGCCTCCTGGCTTGGGGAGAGGGGAGGAGAGAGTTAGAGGGAATAGGCCTCTCTCCTCCAGGACGGGAGACCCACAGTCAAGTCCGGCTCTGGGCCCAGCACTGGCAGTTCTTTTAGGCTTGGTTCTTTCTACTTGGACCAGTTAAGTTGCATTTCATTTCCTTCCAGCCTTCTTTTTCTGTGGTGTTGATTTTTGTTTATCTTTAGGTAATTTTTATTCCTTTGACAGACTGTTTCCATGGCATGTGCCTGAGCAGAAGAGTAATACATTTTCTCTGAGACTGGGTTATTATTTGTGTTTATAACTGAACGTGCTCCAGTTCTTGAAAGCTAAAGAGAGGTCCCCAAGTTCGGTGTGTTTTGGGGGAGAATGCGTCTGGAAAGGCCGCCCCACTGGGAGGTCAGGCTGTACAGACCACAGGCTTTGGGGCTGAGGAACTTGGATTATTGGAGCTCTCTAGGAAATGTATTCATTTTCTTGTCCTGTTGTTGTTTTGAGTGGCTGAATCTTGCCTTCTGGGATAAAGTTAGGGAGGAAATGAGGAGTCTGTGAGGAGTGCTGATTTTCCTCCGTCATCTTGATTCTTTCTGCACCTGCTCCTTTTCTCCCAGCCTGCCAGGGAGTTGCCACAGCACCCCAGGTGCCCACACTGGGCGTCGTCACTCGGCCCCCACTTCACAGAAGGCTGTCTGCCCAACTTCCTTTCATTTTGACTTGCACGGTGTGATTCTCCCTGCCAGGTATTTGTGGTTTGTCGTGCACTGAATGTTGTCTCATTAAATCCCTCTGTCCAGGTGATCGAGGATATTGAGTATCTGAAGTACGAGAAAGGCCCGTGGCTGGACCAGGACGACCGCACTTTCCACAGTCTGAGGATGCGGTGAGTCTGCCGGAGCTGGGCGTTGCTGGGATGGGGCAGGGCTGGCTTCCAGTGTGGCGCGTTGCCCGCTGTGGGAACTTACGGAATTTTGGAGTAACTGTGTTGCAGGTTGCCCGATACTGAGGCGTACTTCCTGTTCCCTTCCGAACAGGCTCTTGCTCTCTCTGATCTGACGTTGAATTGATAGACTGCCATTATTAATTCAACAGATATTTTGCTTGCACCCTGTGCCAGGCAGTGTTCCAGATTTAGGGAATATAGTGTCAAGTAAAAGTCCTGCTGTCACTGAATCAGTGGAGCCATACGGGTGCTAAAGGCCGGGGAGAAAGGTGACCCTGAGTAATGGGGCAGCGAGTGGCTGGGGCGAGTGACAGAGGGCGCTCTGGGGAAGGCCCTAAGGCCTCGCTCCTGAGGAGACCCGGGTGTGCGAGGACTGGGCCCCGCAGTGTCTGGGGTGAGCGCGGGGCAGGGATGCCGGCGGGTGGAGAGGTCCTGAGACAGGAGCCGCTGGGGCTGGAGCCGGGAGAGAAGGGGCGGGGAGGCCACGGAGGGGAGGCCACGGCAGAAGGGGACATGCTGAATGAGCTACTTTGTTCATGAGAGATGCAGTAACATGTGGGCAGTATTTTGCCCAGAAAGCCCATTAGACACTCAGTGCGCAGAACTGTGCTGGTCACACAGCGCCCTCTGCTTTAGTACCTACTTGGGTCCCAGCCTCCCAGCAAGGAGGCAGGTGCTCACCGTGGTCACGCTGTCCCTGGTGCGTGGGGCTTGGTGCTCCAGCCCAGGGAGACGGCGGTGCAGGCCTACTCTGCTCGCAGCAATGGGCAGGTTCTGTAGGCGTGCGAGCTGTGCTTCTGCAGAAGCGTTCCAGGCCGAGAAGACAGCTCCAACACAGGAAACGTCCCTTTCCTGGGAACGTAGGTGACTGCCCCTGTGCTGGAGGGACCCGGGGAGCCGGCCCCCGCTGTGCCCCGGGGCGGGGGCCTGGCGGAGGCTCGCATCGGCCTGCACTGCTGGCGCCCGGGCTCAGGCGGTGGCGGGGCTGGGTCAGTGTTGGGGAACACACGTCTGTGTGACCCTCGTGTGGCCTTCTGCCTGGCTGACCGCTCTGCCGTCAGCCCATCGGGTGAGCGCCGCGGAGCTGGTCCGCTGGCCTTCCGCGGTGCAGGGCACTTGGCTAGGTCCGTTTTTCTCTCACTAGCGGACGCACTTGTTTTTTTCCACTTGGACGCATCCTAATATGAGCATGTATGGAAAATGGACTGCCATTAGTTTTCCATGCCCTGTGCTTGAAAGTGAATAATTGTTCCTTTTGAACCTAATGATTTAGTTGTTAAAACTAAGACTTAAAATTTTATTCATTTTTCACGGTTTTTGTTGTGTGTGTGTTTTAAGGTGGAAGAAGTCGCGTGTTTTGTACCAGTGAGAGAGGTCCTGTGGCTGGGCTGGGGGTATGGATGCCGAGAGGACAGGAGGGGCCCCAGAGGAGGGCGTGGGCTGGTGCACTGGTGGGCAGTCCCTGCTTCCCACGCCGGTGCGGGGCAGGCGGGGACAGGGCGGGGCTTAGGGAAGTGGGTCTGTGCCAGGCGCGCCTGGAGCTTCTCTTCAGCTGGCTTCTGTCTTCATAGTGAAATGAGAGACGGGTCCTCAGCCCCGAGAGGCCTTGAGGGCGGGCGGCGCCGTTTGAGGAGGGAGGAGAAGGTCCAGAACGCTGCCCAGGCCCGTGGGGAGGACCGGAAGGGGAAGGAGCTGTGGACGGCTGCCGGGGACGGGGGTCCGTGGTCACGGAGGTGCGGTGGGGGCGAGGCGGAGCTCCGCATGCGAACAGGTTGGGGTTTGCCCGGTGGATGGGAGCGCGCAGGGGAGCTGAGAGTGCGTGTGAGGAGGGAGAACTGAACCTGGGGAGGAGCACTGGAAACAGACTGGGGTCAAGAGGGTCAGAGGTCAGAGTCACAGCCACTCGTAGAAGAAAGTTAGGAAACGGAAGTCCAGGACGGAGCCAGGTCACCTGCGGTTCTGCCACCACAGGGGCCAGTGTCGGAGTTTCATGCAGGCTCTTCCAGTCTTCTGTAAAGTGTGGGTGTGTTCATATATTTCTAAATAAAAATTACCGTGTATTATGTCTTTGTATTGTAACTTCTAATACGAGCGTGTCCCTATCTTGACAAACGTTTAAAACTCGATTCCTTAATGGCTGCTCACGCTGCATAAATCCACTGACTGATGCCCGTCAGGGGTTGGCAAACTGTGGTCTGTGGGCCCACCCAGGCCTCAGCTGCTAAGAATGGTCCTTACATTTTTAAAAGGAAAAAGTACATATATGAAGCCGTACGTAGCTCTCTCAGGCTGAAATATTTACTATCTGGCCCTTTACAGAAAAAGTTGTTGACCTCTGAGATACAGGCATAATCCATTTACCGTTTCTTTAATATCAGTCTTTTGGGTTATTTCCATTTCTTCGTAATCGTAATAACAGTAATGAGCATAGTGTATTTATTTTTGTTCCATTTCAGGTTACTTTCTGAAGGTATAAAAGTGGAGTTACCGGGTCAGATTATATGAACACATTTTGCAACTATTGGTGTGTTGTGAAATTGTTCTCCAGAAGATGTGTACCAGCTTGCACACTTGAACTGGTCTTCTGAAAGCCCTTGTTAAGACAGAATAGTTAAAATAAGAAGCAAACAAAAACTTGTGATTTTGATATCAAAGAAAAGCATTTGCTTTATTTTTGCATTTCATAAACACTGAACTTCAAACAGGTTTATTTTTATTGGCTATTTATTTGTCCTTTGTGAATTTTTTCTTCGTGTTTATTGATCTTTTTAAAGCACCAGCTCTTTGTTTTATTGATTTTCCCTGTTGTTTTCTTATTTTCAGTTTCATTGACATCTACTCCAATTTTTATTGCTATTTTTTTTAACCTGTTTCCTTTAGGCTTCAATTGCTCTTCTTTCTCTAGTTTCCTAAGGTAGAAGCTTAGATGATTGATTTTGGATCTTTCTTCTTTTCTAGTATATGCATTCGATGCTATGAATTTCCCTCTAGTTTAATTCCATTGTGGTCTTAGAACATACTTTGTATGATTTCTGCTCTTTTACCTTTGTTAAGACGTTTCATATGGTCAGCAGTGTTTTCTGTCTTGAATAATGTTCTGGCTGAGCGTGAGAAGAGTGTGTATTCTGCTGTCGTCAAATGGTGTGTTCTACAAATGTCAGCGAGATTGAGCTGACTGATGGTGATGTTCAGGTCATCCGTGCCCTTACTGCTTTTCTGTTTGCTGGATCTGTCCGCTCCTGAAGGAGAGTGTGGAAATCTTTACCTACATGGCAGATTTGTCTGTTTCTCCTTTGAGTTTTATTCGTTTTTGCCTCGTTGTATTTTGGAGCTCTGTAAGTTGCATACGTGTTTAGGATTGTTAAGTCTTCTTGGACAACTGACCTCTTTATCCTTACGCAGTGCCCCTCTTTATTCCTGATCCTTTTCTTGCTCTGAAGTCTGCTTTGTCTGAAATTAATGTATCTGTTCCAGCTTTCACTTAGTCTAGGAATGGTGTATCTTTTTCCTTCCCTTTACTTTTAGCCTGTCTTTGGATTGATTTCAGGTGGGTTTCTTATAGACGGCATATAGTGGGTCTTCTGTTTTTAATCAACTCTGTCAGTCTCCATCTTTTAATTGGTGTATTTGGATAGTTCACATTTAAAGTGGCTATTGATATACTTGGATTAATTTTTACCATGTTTGTCATCATTTTCTATTTGTTGCATTTGTTCTTTGTTTCCTTCCCCTGCCCCTTTTTCCTACCTTTTCTGGTTTTAATTGGGCATTCTGTACGATTCCATTTTATCTTTTCTCTTAGCACCTCTGTTGTACTCTGTAACAATTCGTTATCGTTGTTGTAGTTTCCAGTTCACGTCTGCCTGCTTTCAGGGGCAGGTTCCTCCCTCCATCCCTCGTGGCGTCGCTGTCACTCATTCCACTCTCTGTGTGCTCTAATCACCCATATGTTGTTGTTACTGTTATTCCAGGACAAGCAATTGATTTTCATTTTTCTCAGCTTCCTTTGTTGTAAGGACTAGAGGGATGGTTTCCAGGCTATTTCCTTGTTGGAGCTGAACCTGGAGTCCCTCTTTGTTTTTTAAAGCTTAGTGGTTGACTTTGTTTTTTGTCAGATACTTACATATGTATATGTGTTTGTAGATTTACCTAAATGACATTATGTACTATTTCATTCTGAACCTTGTTTAAAAAAAATAATCTTTACAGGCAGACTTGAGAGAGAATGCAGGTTGGTTCCAGACCACCACAGTAAAGCACGTCTCACAGTAAAGCAAGTCACATGAACTTTTTGGTTTCCCAGCACATATAAAAGTTATGTTTACACCAAACCGTAGTCTGTTAGGTGTGCAGTAGCATTATGTCTAGAAAAATGTACATACCTTAATTTAAAAATACTTCATTGCTAAAAAATCGTAACCACCATCTGACAACGCAGGGTTGCCCCAAACCTCCGACTTGTAAGAGACGCAGCGTCTGCACAGTGAGGTAAAGCAGAGCACGTGAGACGCGGCCTGCCTGCACTGCTGCCTGGCGTTCCCCCGCTGCTGAGGTCTCGAGGTGTCAGCCTGATCACAGGCACACAATCAGCGTCGACGCCGTGTCTGGGAGGTGTCTGAGAAACGTTTCCTGAGTCCACAGCGCTCCGCCTGGTGGAGGCTCCCGTCCTCTTGCAGGTGGGGGACTGGGCCTCCAAGAGCACTGCCCCGCTGAGGTCCTGGAGCTGTGGTGGGCCACGCAGCCCGCAGCTCGCCGCGCCCTCCTCGGTCTCCCCTCCTATCTCGGCCTCGGTTGGAGTCCGGGTGGGGTCGTTGCTTCCTCCCCTGGGGTCATCTGCTTGAACCCTCCTTTTCCCTACTGACCCCTCCCCTTCCCCTGGGTCCTGCCCTCAAGGTGGTGCTGGTCTCCGGTGACTCTTCTTCTTTGGGGTTTGATCTCCGCTCCTTGGTTAGTTATTTCTTCATCCCACCCATCCCCTGTGCGTACGCCCGCCAGGTTAATTTTCATAAAATGTCACAGTGACCCTGTTCTTTCTTTACTCAGAATCCTTCAGTGGCATCTCTTGGTTTAGGCATAAATCCAAGTTTCATTTCCTAGAATTAATTCAGTCCTAATCATCTCGTTCTACCTCTTCCATCAGGATACAGACAGTCTCCTGAATCCATTACCTCCCCCTCTGCCCAGTAATTACCCAAAGATCTGAGCATTCTCCTAAGCCTCGCTCTAGTCACCTTCTTTTCTACTTGCACCCTTCTCTTAACTTTCCCGGCTGTCGTTTTATGTGGATTTCTATGTGATTCTTGTTAGTATTAGCTACTGCGGGGCAGAGTACGTGAAAAACATACAAAAAGGTGACTGTCCTGGCACCCTGACACCTTGCCGAGACTGGGCAATGTGGGATGCCTTTGCCCCTGCTTCCACGGGTAGTAAGCACAGTGTAATTCCTACAGGTGCTCTGGAATGTGCATCAGTTAGATGCTAGGCCATGTCCCACGTTCACGTCTTGAGATGATCATCTTATTAGTTCTTCAGTTATGTTGATAACAGAGCATGGAGAGGGAGCCTGGCATTCCCTCACAGTTTACAAATCACAGCATTCAGTCGTTTTAATTATTTTTGAAATAAATGGTATTGTTCTTCCTTCTCCCAGTTTTTTGCACCTCTGCCTCCCAAGGACATTGCATAATGGTTTACAACGGTCATTGTGCTTACTTTCATTTAAGTACCATTTTGTAATTTGGGAGACTCAAGTGAAAATTATGACCATTTTCTAAGATAATTATGGTAAACCCGTCATTTACCAGTTATACTCATTTTGTCTAGAACCTGACCAAATTATTGGTTTAGGACACTTTTGTACCATCTCCGAACGGGTGTGGTATATAATTATGTGCGTGTGAGGGCTTATTTCCCAACCTTGATAGCATTTTGTGTTCGTATCCGTAATCCATAACTGACTGGCGCCGCCCTGGTGGTTTCATCCTCATGCTGGAGACTTGTTACCAGTGAGGCCTCCACTGCGCCCACCTTCCTCGCGCCCTCCAGAGCCTGGGCTCCCCTCTCGCCCTTGCTGCTTCATCACTGCGACTTGTGTTTCTAAGACTCCTGGAGGATGGCTCTCTAACAGGAAATTCCAGTGCTACAAACACTGCAAGGGATGAGTTTGGTATCAGAAGTATAGGGTTTCAAGCAGAACTTTGCAATCCAGGAGAAACTAAAGACTGCTCTGGACATGTTTTAGGAGAAAGTATAAGCATTCTGTTAATTGGGAAACAGTTTGAGTCATAAGTCATAGTTCACTATTTCTTTTTCTTTCTCTTCTTGGCCTCGCTCTTTTGTTTTGGAATTCCGTGGCAGAGCGTGTCGTTTCGTGAACCACACTGTAGGATGCTCTGTCTTCTTACGGGGGGGGCACTTCGGCCTGTGATGTGAAGAGCGTGTGCTCAGGGTTTGAATCTCCTTAATTAAACGAAGTGCTCTGTGAACAGAATGTTTCCTTTCACCGCTTTTTGCTCCTGAGTCATAAAAGGCTTCCTGTTGTCTTCGTTCCTCGCTTATCTTCAATCTGGAATGTGTCTGTAGTTTTTGGAGGCTGAGATTTGGGGTTTACTGGAGACGAGACACACGGGCTCTTCTTGGTCATCGTTTAAGCTGGTAGTGAGAAAGTGAAGGAGCAGTTTATCCAAGTTTGAGTAAGTGGGAGAACAGTCACTGTAGGTTATTTTTTTAATCTTCAAAGGCAGTTTGAAGATATTTGTTCAAAGATACACCCATTTTGAAAGCGGGGTTGTGTGTAAACTGTAATTCTGCCAAATTAAGCACAGATGGCGCTGTTGCTCTGTATATTACACACAAGCCCCCAGGCCAGTCTGTTCTTTCCAGTTCTTCAGGGTTGTTTTAGGTTTTTCAAACCACAGAGAAAATCAAATCATACCCCACTTTGATATTTATTAACATTTAAAAATATAAACTTCAGTTTTAGTTGAAATTGTGTATGTTGAGATCACTTTAAAAATTATCCTTGCTGTAATAAGTATAGAATAATTCTATTTGTGTTAAAAATAAATATGTACTTTATTGATACATGCTGATGAAAGGTATTCTATAACCAACTTACGGTTAAAACTGAGAAAAAAATTCTCATGTTTGGGCGTGTACGTTATAGCCATATGCAAGATGTCACAGCAGTGTTTGCTTGGAGTGATGTTTGGTTATTGGATTACTAGTTGTCATGCGAGTGACACTGACACAGTGTTTACGGTGACCCTGGGATGTGCCTGTGCCTCCTGTTCAGTCACATTCAGCCTGTCACAGGTTCTCAGTGCTGTGTGGTCCTCTATGGGCGAGAGGGGCCGGGCGTCGCCTGGGCTTGGGCTGGGACCAGGCGGTTCTGACTGCGGCTGAGTCTGCCCAGGGTGCAGGGGACAGTCCTGGGCTTGTCCTCACAAAGCGGCTGAGAGCCAGATCCATTTAAAGAGCTTCCGTTTGGGCCATTACAGACAGAAACGTCTTCTGCCATTATAAGTCATTAATGGGAAAGGGGCCATTTAAAATAATCATTTTCTTTGTTTTGAGCCCGTAAGAAAGGAAACTTTATTTTAACATTTTTTCCTAAAAGCACTCAAAATGCTTTTTATCTTCAAGTATAGTGGTTATATTCAGACTAAATTTAATTTAAAATAAGCAAGTTATAACAAAGTATAAATATTTTAGCATTCAAAATAAAATGGTGAAGCATGGAGTGTGTCCTCTCATGTGTGTTTCTCGGTGCCAAGAAAAGCAGGGAAGCAGACGTTTATAAGCAGGGGTGCAGCAGGCTGTCCTGCGGGGCAGTTCACCCCAGCCCCGCCCTCCGGTTCCACGAAGGCCTCGTCAGCCTCGGCTCCTGGAATCGGTCCCCCAGGCGGCGTGGGCATCGTGCGGGGCGTGGAGGGTGGGGTGGGGGGGGAGATGCAGGAGAGTTGCTCGTCTCTTTCCCCCAAGAGTCATTAAATGTGCACATTTTTCATGAGAGCAGACCACGCGCGCGGCACTGTGACATGTGGTGTTTGTGTTTAGATTTGTATTCCTGGTAGTCCTATGTTTAAAACACACTGCGGCTCCTTTTTTATTTTTCAAAACTGTGTCTGTCCCCAAAGGGAGTCACCTGTGGCCATGAGACTCTTGAAAGACCCCGTCTCCGGCTCTGGAAGTGGTTTCAGAAGAGCAGCTCCCACAGCCCAGATGGTCTTTGGGGGAAAGTTTGGCTTCTGAGATGACTGCTTGGGAATGCATGGTTGAATTTTTTTAATACGGATGTTTTTAAAAATCAGCCTGATAGCTTATTTTATTATATTTACTTTGATGTTTAGTGTGACTGTATCTGCCTTATCTTCTAGGGTTCAGAACAAGTTGGAGGTGCTGAATTACACAACCATCCCTGTCTACCTCCCAGAGGTCACCATCGGCTCTCACCAGAGTGACCGGGTCTTCCATGAGTTCATGGAGGTGAGGCGCTCGAGTGCCGGGTCTCAGACGACTGGCACAAAGTCACTTCTCTGAAGAATGCTTTCTGTTTGTTTGTTTTAGTGAGAGAGCTCCGTTTTCACTGCAGTAATTCTCCTTTCCCCCTTCATCAGTGTATTGACGCAGCTCCTCGAAAGGCAGGGCCGCGTGCAGGGCGCTGCCCGTCTGGGCTGTGTATGCCGCGGGCAGCCTTCCGGGTCAGCGTGTTGTCTTGACGTCAGGACCTTCTCTCTTCCTCAGCTTTCCTCTACGTCCTTTCATGTCAGATTTCACTTCTGGCGTCGCCTTCCTCTTCACGGTACATCCTCCATAAGGAGGGAAGGTGTGTGTTTCTGCAGAAGGTCCTCAGTTGGACGGGAGCCCTTGGGAGGGCGAGGGGCAGGAGTGAGGCGGGAGCTGGGCGGGGCCGAGTGTTTGTTGGTCTTCTTTCTAATTTCCGTAGCTTTTTAGTGAATTACCTGTTTTCAGCATGGTGAATGGTGAACTTAGAGAACACTGTAAGTTCTGCCTTGCAACCTGGCCGGTGAGTGAGCACCTCCTCTGAGAATCGTGGCATCAGTGGGGTAGTGAGAACGTGACCCGTTTCCCCGTCAGTGGTGGTTGTGTTTGGTTATCGGCAAAGGCGAGAAATGATTGTACTTAGGTCAGAACTTCAAGCTGAGCAGTCAATACTTAGGTGAGTTGAAATCTTGGTTAGATATCTTTGCATGACTGTGATTCTCTGATTTGATGCTTGATCAAATGTCCAGGGATACCCCGTTGCTCTCTTTCTTACCTGAGATACTTGGCCTTTTCTTTTAAGTAAGTTCTTTTGGTGGCCTTGGAAGTGGTTTTATTAAATGTAGACTTTCGGGGAAGTACGTAAAACTGTAAAGGTGTCACTCAGAGGGACCTACAGTTAGTACTTTGGCATGTTTCTTTCTTCCTGACGTTTGCGGGGATGTGAGTGCGTGCGTGGTGTCTCTTTCTCTTTTTGAGGGGAGCTGGCAGGCCAGAGGCTGAGCCGGCTCCTCTCGGCTGCTGGTGCCTCAATGCCGCTCCTGCTGAGGCCGGGAGACCCACCCCCGTCACTGTCCCCACCCTACACGTGATGACCCACTGGGCCTTGATGAGGCCGTCTTACAGGCGGCTGGGTCCTGTCATCAGGGCTGCTACCTTGTGCCGGCCTCCACCGTCCTACTTAAATTTGTCCTGCAGCTTCCTGTCTGGCCTCCTCCGTGTCGGGTCTCTCCCTGCAGCCCTCCTCTGCAGTGCAGAAGCGCCTGAGCTGAAATGCCAAAGCGGAAGAGTCTGTCCCATGCCTGCAGCCCTTCTGTGACCTCTGATGAATCCGGTCCTGCAGGGTGGGTGCCCTGGCCCCTGCAGAGTCCCCTCCCTCATCACAGCCCTGCGAGCGCCTGTGGTCTCACTGGTGGTGTCCGTTAGTCCATATACGGGCCCTGGGGGCTTGGAGGTGGTGCACAGAGAATTTTGAAACAGATAAATAAATTGCCCTTTTAACTTGTAAATTCTTCTGATTACACCAGAGTAGTGATTTACTGATAATGTGTCTTTAACGCCTCTGTAACGTTCTGTGACCTCACTTTTAAACAAGGAAGCAACGGGCAGAGGGTTCAGAGATTGTGCAGTCACCCACATGTGAGTGGGATTTAGGGACGTGGCTTTGTTTTGGTAGTTTTCCTTATGCTTGCTACTGTTTGTGTTGAGTGATACTGGCTTTTCACTTGTATTACTGATATAAAGTTTCCTTTTAAAATGAATTTATGTAATAAAAAGAGGCATTGCATTTTTTAATGTAAGAAACAGTGCACTTGGTATGCAGCTGTGACCTGATGGGCAAGGTGCCTTTGGATGACTTGAGTAGCCGCCTCTGCTCATTTCAGGTTCTTCAGGCATCAGGAGCTTTCGTCTTGTTCTTTCATGCATTTACTCCATTTGTTCATTAGTTCAGTTATTTATTCCACTAAATATTTATTGAGTGTGTACTAGGTGCCAGACCTGTCCTAGGCCCTGGGAACAAAGCAGCGCGTGACCTGGAGAAGAATCCCCGACCTCCCAGGCACTTACATCAGAGTGGGAGGAAACAGAAAATAAACGGAAGGTGAAGCAAAGAATTCATTAAGTGACGGTGGCAAGTGCTGTGGAGAAAATTAAATTCCCAGAGGAGGGCAGGGCTGAGCTGTTGTGGGCTGGGGGAGTTGGATTTGAAGTCCTGGTCATGGTCCAGGAAGGCCTCACCGAGAAGCTGATGGGTGAGCAGAGGCTGCAGGGGCGAGGGGAGGGGGTGGGTGTCCTGGGGGAGGTGGCCACATGGGGAGGAGAACCGAGGCAGCGCAGCTCTGCGTGTCTGGGACATCAGAGACACAGGCAGGAGGCCACTGTGGCTGGAGCGTGGAGGGGGAGGGAGGGCGGGCGGGCGGGCAGGGACAAGCAGTAAGAGGTTGCGGAAGCCCCCCGGGCTGGTGTGAGGGCTCTGGCTTGTCCTCTGCAGGATACGGGGCAGGAGAAGGATTTGTGTGATGCACTTGGTAGTGGGAACGTTCTGGTTTCTGATTAAAGGATGGATGAGTAGGGGTGCAGGCAGAAGCAGGGAGATAAGCTGGGAGGCTGGTAACGGCGTACGGGCCGAGAGGCGTGTCAACAGGGGCCAGGGTGGTCCTTGTGGGCGTTTGGGACAGTGCTCAGGCTGTGGATAGAACCGACAGAGGCTATTGAGCTTTTGTATTGGGAAGTGAGAAAAGGAAGCTGATTTCTAGGTTTCTGGCCTCAGGAACTAGAACTCTGGAGCTGGAACCGGCAGACTTTGGGGAGGCGCAGAGGTCCATGTTTCCAGGAAGGATCAAGAACTTTTCAGTGGCCACGGCAGGTCCGAGATGCTCGTTATTCCCCAGAGGAGGTGCGGAGTGGGTGGTCGCCCTCGTTTCATCGCACTGTGTGGATACTGTGTTTCTTACTGATTGAAGGTTTGCAGTAAGGCATGCACAGTGGTTTTTGCAGACATAATGCTACTGCACACCTGATAGACTACAGTATAGCATAAACGTAACTTTTATACGCGCTGGGAAGCCAGAAATTCACGTGACTTGCATTATTGTGTTGTTTGGACCTGAACCTGCCTCCGAGGCCTGCCCGTAACGGGTTTGGGGTCTGAAGGTCGTCAGCGTGTGACGGTCGTGTGAAGCTGTGGTCCTGGTTGGGATGGCTTTGCAGTGAGGAGAGAAGGGGAGCACGAGGTTCAGGGGGGCGGGAGACGGCAGGGGACCCAAGTCACTGTCTTCAGGGAGCTTACGCTTTTGTGTGTTTATTACTTTGTCAGTTATCTTTACAAGTGGGGGACTGTTCATAGGCATTGCGTCTTTTCTGTTGATGTATGTCTCTTTATAAACAGGTTGTGTTTATCTCTATCTCTGTAAGCAAGGAAGATTGAGCCAAATGACTCCAGAGAAGTTGAATGGTACCCAGAACAGGCGGGACCCTCGTGTTAGCCAGGTAGGGGGGCATGCACTGTGGTCGAGCATGGGTGGGCAGATGAGGGGCTCAGGAGGTCCAGCAGGGCTCCCGGGGACGGAGTGGCCTGATGTGTCATGGAGGAGACCCAGTTGCACCAATGTCGTCCCTCGTGGAGTGGGTGAGGGCCCCAGGTGGCCCTGCTTACTGCTGGGAGGAGACGCCTCTCAGAGCAAATAAATTCCAACGAACCAACAGCCCAGGCCATCGTCATGACAATTACGGGAAACACTACAAGTTTCAAAAATTAAATCTGGGGCTTCCCTGGTGGCGCGGTGGTTGAGAGTCTGCCTGCTGATGCAGGGGACAGGGGTTCGTGCCCCAGTCCGGGAAGATCCCACATGCCGCGGAGCGGCTGGGCCCGTGAGCCATGGCCGCTGAGCCTGCGCGTCCGGAGCCCGTGTTCCGCAATGGGAGAGGCCACAACAGTGAGAGGCCCGCATACCGCAAAAAAAAAAAAAAAAAAAAAAAATTAAATCTGTATGGAAAATGGGCATTTGAAAGTCCCATATAAAAAGGAAAATGCATGCCAGCAAATAATGACAGTTTTGTTTCTTTCTAATCTTTATACCTGTGTTTCTTCCTTGCCTTACTACACTGGGTGAGTCTCTAGTTCATGGTTGGATAGAAATTGTAACCGTGGTCGTCCTTCTCTTGTTTCTGATCTCGTGGAGCAAGTTTTCAATAATTCACCAAATATTATGTTTGCTCTGGGTTAGGTGTAGATACTCTTTCTCAGATTAGGGAAGTTCCATTTTATTAGTAGTTTCCAAGGACCTTCTATTGAGTACGGGTGTTGAGTTTTATCACATTTGTCTGTCATGGGTGGTTTTTCTCTTCTTTATGTTAATATGGTCATAAAAATTTTAGTGATTGATTTTCTAATGTGAGGCCAACCTTGATTTCCTGGATCAGTCCCACTTGCGTGTGCTTTATGCTCTTCATGTGTAGCTGAACCTAATTCACGTATTTAGTTTAGGAGTTTTGTATTTATATTGGATGGTAATTTTTCTTTCTTGTAATATCCTTGTCAGATTTATTATCAGGATCATGCTGCGATCAAACACTAAGTTGAGATGGGACCCCCACATTTTATTCTCTGGAAGAGTTTGCCTAAGATTGTTATTACTGCTTCTTTCAGTGTTTAGAAGGATTGACTGATGGAGCTATGTTGAAATATTTTAAATTATAAATTTGTTTAATTGATGTGGAATGTTCAATATTCTGTTACTTCTTAGGTTTTGAAAGTTGTGTTTGTTGAGGAAGTTGCCCTCATTTCTAATTTTCTAATTTCTTTCACTAAGTTGTTTAAAGTGTCCTTTTTTAATGTTTTAATTAGATCACATCTGATGGTGACCGCTGTCCCCTTCTCCATCCCTGTTGTTGGTCCTGGTGTGTCCCTTCCTTCTATACTCTTGAAAGAAGTTTGTCATTTAGCGAACTAGCTTCTTGCTTGGTATTGTTTGTTGTACATTCGAATTCACTGATTATTGCTCCTTATTTTTTCCTTTTCATTTGCTGTTTTTCTATCTTCTTAGTATGAGTGGGTGGATCATTGATTTTCAGCCTGTCTTGCTTTTGAATATATATGCGTGTAAAGCTGGTCACATTGCCCTCCAAATTTGTCTTAATTAACTTGATCTCATAATTCTTTCTTTTTTTTAATTTTAAAAAAATTTTATTTATTTTGGCCGCATCGGGTCTTCGTTGCTGCACGCGGGCTTTCTCTAGTTGCGTCGAGCGGGGCTACTCTTCGTTGCAGTGTGTGGGCTTCTGATGGTGGTGTCTTCTCTTGTTGCAGAGCACAGGCTCTAGGCGCGCGGGCTTCAGTAGTTGTGTCATGTGGGCTCAGTAGTTGTGGCTTGCAGGCCCTGGAGTGCAGGCTCAGTAGTTGTGGCGCACGGGCTTAGTTGCTCCACGGCATGTGGGATCTTCCCGGACCAGGGCTCGAACCCGTGTCCCCTGCATTGGCAGGCGGATTCTTAACCACTGCGCCACCAGGGAAGTCCTCATCTCATAATTCTTGATGTTATGTTTTCATTATCCTTCAATTCAAAATATTTTCTAATTTTAATCTGATTTCTTTTTTGACCAGTGTGCGAATTCAAATGATATTGGATCATTTAAAAGCAGTTGGAATCTTTCTAATTGTCTTTTTGTTACTGATTTCTTGCTTAATTTCACTCTAGTCAGAAACAGTCTTATTCCTGTTCTTGGAACGTGACTGAGACTGACTTTTCGGCTGAGCATTGGTCATTTTGGTGATGTTTCACGGTCCTTGAGAAGAAGGCTTACTCTGCCCCGTCGTGTGCAAGGTTCTTGCAGCGTCATTGAAAGGAAGTCTCTTGATCACATTCTTCAGATTGTCTCTATTCTCACTGATTTTTGTTTCCTTCTTCTGTCAGTTTGCTGTGAGAGGCGTCTGGAAATCTGTCACTCTGTGTGGGTTTCTGCCTCCTTTATTTCTGTCAAGTTCTGCTTTGTGTGTATCTTGAGGTTGTATTATTAGACATACACAAATTTAGACTTGCTCTACATTCCTAATAGAGTCACCCTTTTATATGTTATGAAATTTTCCCCGTTAACTTTAGTCACGGTTCTTACCTTAAAGGTTACTTTATTTGAAACTTATGTAGTGTCTACAACTTTCCTTTGGTTAGCATTTGCATGGTGTTGCTTTTTCTTCATCTTTTAATTTCATTCATTCTGTATCTTTGTATTTCCAGTGGACACCTTTTAGCCTGAAAACAGTTATGTCTTTAGTTTTTGTCCAGTTTAAATATTGGGAATATTTGTCCATTCACATTTAGTGTAATTACTGATACATTTGTGTTTAAATAGCTTATCCTACTACATGTTTTATATTTTTCTTACCTGTTCTTTGTATTTGTTGTCTTTTTTTTCTTGCCTTCTTTTGGATTAAGAGGGTTTTTTTTAAACATTTTTATTCCATTTCCACCTCTATTTGCTTACTAGTTATCATTCTTTTAATAGTTTTTAGTGGCTAACCTGGTAATTACAATATTCATCCTTGATTTATTAACTTCTGTTATAAGTTAGTAGCCCTCTAGTCCCAGAACACTGTAAGGACCTCATAACACTTCTAACTCCATTTACCCACCTCTGGTGTTTTGTGTTGTTTTTGTCACGTGTCGTGATTCTTCGTGTATTTTAAGCCCTCGGGACATTGTGGTTATTGTTTATGTGGTCAGTTCGTGCAGATTGACCCGTGGCTGCCCTGCTGCTGCTCTTACCCTCCCTGGTCTCCATACCTTCACACAGGATCATAATTCTTCTGACTGAGGAAGCTTTGCTGACAACAAATTCTCACCCTTATTATTTAAAATGGTCTTTAATTTGTTCTAGTTTTTATTTTGGAATTTTTCAAACTTAGAAAAATAGCAAGAATAGAAAAATAACTTCTGAACCTTTGTAAGTGGTCATCATTATACCCCATTATCTTCAAACATCTTAACGCACAGATTCTCAGAGTGTGGTCCCCGTATCGGCATCACCTGGGCATTCATGAGGAATGCAAGTTCTCAGGCCCCAGCCCGGGCATACTGGATGAGATTCTCTGGGGATGGGGCCCAGGAATCTATTTTAAGGAGTCCTCCAGCCAATTCTGATATGCAGTAAGGTTTGGGAACCACTGCTTTAATGTGTAATGCTTGTAAACAAGGACATTCTCCTACATGACCACAATATAGCTATCAAAATCAGGAAATTAACATTCATACATTGCTACCTCTAATCTACAGACCTTGTTCAAGGCTAATCAGTTGTCCCAGTAATGTTCTTCAGAGCAAAAAGGTCTAATCCAGGATAATGGATTGCATTTAATTATCTTGTCTCTTTAGAATCTTTGAATCTGATCAGTTCTTCAGGCTTTCCTTGATATTCAAGACCTTGACACTTTTGAAGATTACAGGATGGTTACTTTTTAATATCCCTCAATTTGGTCTTGTTTGATGTTTTCCCACGATTAGATTTAGGTTTCATGTGTTTTTTGTAGGAAGGTCACAGAACTCATTATATCTTATCAGGTAGCACTGTGATTCCTCTTTGTCCCATCACTGTTTCTATTAACTTTGATCACTTGACTGAGATAGTGTCCTCGCTGTAAAGTTATTCTTTTACTCCTTGTAATTAATAAGTATTTTCAGGGGAAGTACTTTGAAACTAGGTAAATATCCATTTTCTCATCAAACCTTGACGCAGTAGTTAGCATCTGTTGATTTTCTTGGCTAAATTAATGATTATGTAATTTTCCTAATTCTGTCATTCCTTCTACATTATTAGTTACTATTCTACTATAAAGAAATGCTCTCTCTTCTCTGTTTATTCATTTATTTATTTATATCACTATGGACTCACAGATTTCTGTTTTATCCATATACATCTATATTCGTTTCTGTCTCTCAGTATATTGACAGCTATGAATTCACATCAGTACCTTCAATTCCAGAGTGACACAGCGAGGCTTGTTTTCATCGTCCCCCAGCCCATGTCCTTCTCAGATAGTGAGAAACCCGGCTTCCCTCAGGTCAGTGCATCTCCTTCCCGGATCCGTCCCCCCAGTGTATCACCAGGTTCCCACCACTGCTACCACTGCTCCTTCCACAGTTTTCACTGGTGTTTCTCCTGCCTCTGCTGTGTCCTGCTGCCCACCCATGTAGGTGCAGACCTCTTTTGAAGACCGTTTTCCTATGTTTCTGGCAAGGTTTTGTTTTGTTTTGTTTTGTTTTGTTTTATTTTTTTTATTTTTATTTTTTTTGTGGTACATGGGCCTCTCACTGTTGTGGCCTCTCCCATTGCAGAGCACAGGCTCCGGACGCGCAGGCTCAGCGGCCATGGCTCACGGGCCCAGCCGCTCCGCGGCATGCGGGATCCTCCCGGACCGGGGCACGAACCCACGTCCCCTGCATCAGCAGGCGGACTCTCAACCACTGCGCCACCAGGGAAGCCCTTGTTTTGTTTTTAGGTGGCGTTTCTGACTTGGTTTTGAGCATTTACACTGTCTTGGGGTGTGTGCGTCTGTACTTTTGTGTGTGCTTTGCTTGTAGTTCAGAACATTCTTTGGCTGATATTCGTTGTCAGTTTTAGAAGAGTCTTGCTAGTACCTCTTCAATATTGCTTGCACCCCGTTTTCTCTGCTCTCCTTGGGCTCCACTTGACCACATGTTGGACCTTTTCACCATGTTCTGTGTCCCTCTTTTCTGTATCTTTCATTCTGTTTTCTCTATGACCTTCAGCCCGGATATGTTCTTCACTCTGTCTTCTAAGTTACTACTCTTTCAGCTCTTCCCAATCTGCTCCTAGACATGTATTTTCTATATTTGAAGTTTTAACTTTAATTGTAGTCCTTTTTGATTTTAGAATTTCCATTTTTGTATAATTTTGAGTTGTCCATTGAAATTAGTTTGTTATCCAAATTCTTTGACATATTAATCACAAAGTTATCTGGTAACTGTAATATCTGGACCTCTGCTTCATCTGTTTAAACTGATTCTCCCTCTGTCCTTTCCGTTTGGGGACATTTAATCTTTTTTGGTATGCTGGTATTTTTTAAAATGCCAGTCATTATTTTGGAAGAACTGTAAAGCTAGCGTGAGGCTGCTGTTGCTGTCCTTACTGTCTTCTGGCAGCGTTTTAATAGGGCAGACTCCCGAGTCTGTCAGAAACCAAGCCAGGGGACACTGTGCTTAGGTTGGTGAGGTCTGGTGTATTTCCTGTTTGACCTTCCTGATGGAGCACTTTTACTAGAGCCCCTTCTCTTTGGTGGGCCCTGACCTGCAGTTTTGTCCCCAGGGCCCCTCCCTGCTGAGGGCTGGCTCAGCCCCAGGCTCCTGCCTGTGAGAGTGGGCGGGGCCCTAGGGGGAAGCAGTCACCTTGCAGCCACCCTTCTTGCTTTCCTTTCCTGGGGCCTTGGAACCGCCCTGCCTTTGATGTCTCGGGCACAGATGTTTTTTCATATGTTGTCCGTTTTTCTTGGTGGCTTGGGAGGAGCCTTGATCTGCACTAGTCCACCAGAAGCTGGACATATTCGTCATTTTACCCAGTGACACAGGGAGGCTATTTGGCAATTTTTCATCGTTGTTAAGTTTTGTCTTATTTTTAATCTGTGAGCATTAAAGGGCATCGATTAATACTATATTGGACTTACAATTTAAATGTTTAGAAATGTTGAAATTTTTAGTCAATATTTAAATGATGGGGGAAATCTAATTTTTAAAATGCTTAAGTGTTTTTAAAAAATAACTTCATTTTTTAGAACGGTTTTAGAGTTACAGAAAAACGAAGGTACTGGAGAGTTCTCATATACCCCAGTTTCCCATATTAACATCTTATATTAGTGTGGTATACTTGTTACCAATACTGAACAATATTGATACATATTACTAACTAAAGTCCATACCTTATTCAGATTTCCATCGTTTTTCCCTAATGTCCTTTTTCTGTCCCAGGATCCCATGCAGAACAGCGAGTGGCTTTCAGTTGTCACGTCTCCATCGGCCCCTCCTGGCTGTGATGACTTCGCAGACTTTCCTTGTTTTTAGTGATTTCTGACCGTTTTGAGGAGTACTGGGCAGGTGTTTTAGAGAATGTCCATCAATTGGAGTTTGTCTGGTGTTTTTCTTACAACTAGCCTGGATGTGTGTGTTTGGGGGAGAAAGACCACAGGGTTGACGTACCATCAACATGACACGTCACTGCTGGTGTTGACGTGTGGACACCTGGCTGAGGCGTCTCTGTCAGTTCTCTCCGCTGTGTGTCTGCTCTTTCCCCCTTACCAGAAGTCACCATGCCTGCCATAGCCTTTATATTTGTGGGGTAAAAATTGTGTGACTATTTAGAGGAATGCTGTTTTTTGAAAGGAAATTTAGTTGTTTGATATTTTAAAAAATGATAAATTGAAATTAGAATGTAAATAATAGTGACTGTATTTCTTCATTCACAGAATTTCTTTTGAGTGTTAAAGACATGAGCAACAGTTATTACCAAATTTCCCTCTAGAAAGTGTGTTATGAGGGATAAAGACGAATGAATAAAGCCCTTCTGTGAGTGTCTTTTGCAGCTGTTTGTAGCTGGAAAGGTTTGTTGCTCCTCAGAGAAGGTTCCCTGGCCAGGCTGCAGAGCGTATTTCTAGAAACGCCCAGGCGAGCAGCCGTGAGGCTTGTGTGTCTCTGAGACACCGAGACACCGGTTGGTTCCCTGCAGGGAGGGAGCGAGCAGTTTGGGAACATTTTAAGGAATTGTTTCTTTTAGAGAAGGACTGGTTCAGTATTAGAGTGGAGGGTGTTTTGTGGCCATTCATTTCCTGGAATAAGGGGGTGGGGTTGGTGGGGTGCTTTTTTATGGCGGTGGTCTGTAGAAATCAGTTTCCCTGCTTCCTCATTTTCTAGGAAAAAAAATTTTAATGTTAAGTATGTTTCAGCCAAACTCCACTGACAACGTGAG
The DNA here is from genome assembly GCF_964165515.1 of Mesoplodon bidens. Taxonomy (NCBI): domain Eukaryota; kingdom Metazoa; phylum Chordata; class Mammalia; order Artiodactyla; family Ziphiidae; genus Mesoplodon; species Mesoplodon bidens. Next base: position 112,757,221 of record NC_138165.1, on the reverse strand, counting down.
AAGTTTATACAGTTGACCCTTGAACAACGTGGGGGCATATAACTTATAGGCGGGCCTCTGTATCCACGGTTTGTGGTTCACCCCTGTCCGTGGATTCAGCCACCCAGGGCCCCGGTAGCATGGTAGTGTTCACTACCGAAAAATATCCGCAGATAAGTGGACCCACAGAGTTCAGCCCACGTTGTTCCGGGGTCAACTGTATCATCCTGATTAATATAATAACGGTAATAAACTTAGTAGAAACACACTTCATGATTTCATAAGAAGCTTGAAGTGCACTTGCACTGTGCTTATGGAGACACTTGGGAAGCATGAGGAGGGTGGTGTTCTCATAGTACATCCATTATATCGTATGCATATTTTATAGTGGATATGGAACTTGTTGATACTTTGTGGCTGGAAATTATTGGCTAACACTTCTAATTCTTGGAAAAAGAAGTCATGCAGTGTCCTTTTGTGTTTTTTTTTCTTTAAACACAGAAAAAGTAACCCAAAATTTATTCATATGCATATGGGGAATTACAAAATAAGTAGGTGGTAAATGGCTAAAATTAGACGCTTACACGGTTAACTTCAGAAGGGAAAGGGAGGGGCAACAAGAAGCTTGCATCAGAAGAACAATTTTGTTTCTAGGGGAACAAATGGGAAGTAAGAAAATTTGTGATACTAATTGTTTATGCAGGTGCAAGTGGTATTTTCCATATGTTCGTGGCCATAAACACCCCAGCAATAGGAATTTATGACAGTTTCTTCTTTCTTTAAAAAAATAATTAATTAATTAATTAATGGCTGTATTGGGTCTTTGTTGCTGCGCACGGGCTTTCTCTAGTTGTGGTGAGCAGGGGCTACTCTTCGTTGCGGTGCGTGGGCTTGTTGTTGTGGAGCGCAGGCTCTAGGTGTGCGGGCTTCAGTAGTTGCAGCACTTGGGCTCTGTAGTTGTGGCTTGTGGGCCCTAGAGCGCAGGCTCAGTAGTTGTGGCACACGGGCTTAGTTGCTCCGCGGCATGTGGGATCCTCCTGGACCAGGGCTTGAACCTGTGTCCCATGCATTGGCAGGTGGATTCTTAACCACTGCACCACCGGGGAAGTCCCTTTATGACAGTTTCTTCCCCAGAAGTGTCTGCTTCCTTTTGTTTTTTTTTAATGAAATATTATGGTCTCCTTTTCTCTTTCAGGAACTTTCTACTCTTTCTGTCTTTGGTGTTTTAGAGTTTAACCAAGATAGGTCTAGATTTAAATTTCTTTTTTGTTACGTGGGTACTTTCTGATTTGTTGGTAGGATCTTATTCCTTGCTTCTGTTCTCAGTTTCTTCCCTTGCTTTAAACATCTTAAATGTAGTCACTACCTTCTGTGTGTGATCTCAGGTTTGGAGGCCTGTCTCTGACTCTGTCGTTTATTGTTTCCTCTGATTCTTACCCATGGTGGCTTATTTCCTTCTGCATTTTGGAGACTTTGGACACTGAGCTCATGCTTCATGGGTATTTATCCCTGGGCCCCAGGGACGTTTGATTTCAGGTGAACCCAGACTCTCTCGGTATAAGCACGCCCCAAATATTTCGTTCATGGGGCATCCTGTGTTGTTTGTTTGCTAACGGTGACAGCCCTGCTCCTGGAAGGACTGTTGCCGCCTCCAGGCCCTGAGATTCAGGAGGAGCCGGGTTGTAAGCTTCCTTTGCTGCTTGTGGGATTCCAGGCCCCGGATGGTGAGGCTTGGAACCCCACACTTGTGTGAGGACAGGCTGAGGCTGTGAATTCTTAAGACGCCCGCTGAGACACCCTTGCCGTCAGGGCGCTTTCTTCCCTCCCGCCTTTCCCTGAGGGTGCGCCCTCGGAGCTGCGCATATGTGCACAGGTGCATCACAGGTGTCCACCTGTTCTGGCACCGCTTTGTCTTGCCTCCCAGCGGCTCTGAAGATGCCCCGGGGTGGCGGAGGCTGCAACTCTCCCTCTGGTTTCCAGCTCGCTCTTCATTTTAGCCCCTTGTGATTTCTCGTAGAGCTCATCAGTGCATTTAAAAGCATTTGTAGAGGTTTTATATCAAGAGGTTTTTCAGGGTACCGGGCTGTTGTTTTGCCGGAAACGGAAGGCGTCTGTTTCTCTGTGTGACCCGAAAGCTGATTTGGTGCTGGTTCTTCCCATGTCCCTTCCACAGAGGGTCCAAGTGGGGAGCTCTGTGTCTCCCTTTGTTCAGAATGTATTTGCTCAGTGAACCCCCGGGATGGAGAAATCTTTCAGTCCCCAGCGTTGAAGGCGTAGGAGGGAAACGCAGAGGATAAAAGGCTTGTGCGGTGATGGGAGGATTGTGTCCGGGAGAGCTATTCGGGCATCTCAGAGCACTGAGCAGTACGAGGGAAGGTGGCTCACCCCGCGCACGTGGTGCTGAGCCTGACGTTGCAGACACGCCCCAGCGGGGTCATCTCAGCCGTGTTCTACATCGAGTCACTTACCACGCAGCAAATACTTACTTTCTGTTGCAGGCGCTGTTCTGAGCACTGGGGATATTGGGGAATAAGACAGAGTTGGGGGAGGAGTGGACCAGCGATCACCAGTACATAGGGAGGCCTCTGAGTGCTGTGGGGTGGGAGCAAAGCCGTCCTGGGTGGGAGCTGTTTTGTGGAGAGAGGCCTTGGGTACCAGAAGACGTGGGTGTCCCGGCTACACTTGCAGGGAGGGGGCGGGGTTGGGAGGTAGAGGCAGGCTCGGCACGTTCTAGGAAAGGAAGAGTCCACGTGGTGAAGTGGAGGGGCAGGCCCAGCGCAGGTGAGGTGAGAAGGCAGCAGGGCGCGCAGCAAGGGCCCGTGGGCTGCGGTGTGAGGGCTTTGGTTGGAGTCGTAGCGAAGCTGTGGCCCGTTGGCGCGCTCTGAGTGATAGAATCTGAACCACGTGTTAGGAGGATGGCTCTGCGTGCCGTGTTGGATGTCGACTGGGGCACAGGTGGAGGCGGGGAAGCAGAGCTTCAGGGAATGGCTGAGAGACGACGGGGGCATGGCTGTGACCAGGACAAGCTCACCTTCCTTCCCCGCAGCCGCTGTCTCCCGGGGCAACCTCGCCGTTCCCTGTGCAGCCAGATTTGTTCTTACTCCCTAGGTTTTCTAAACTAAACTATCATTGAAGGATTCAAATGAAAGAGGGTCCACAGGGGAAGGGCTGTGACTGCGAGACAGGAGAGCAGGCGCCTGAGGTCCCTGCGATGGACGTGGCTATTGGTCCTATGACTTTCAGACTCACGTGTATGGTCCTAGGAAGAGAGTGGGGAGCAGTGTAAACCACACCTGGGTGTGTTCTGAACTGGATGCTGGTGGCAGTGGGGACGATGTGGGGGCACAGGGGATTCCTAAGAGGGGGAGTTGCTTGTGGCAACAGTGGCCTTTCGTTGTAGACCGTCAGGCACACTGGTTTATGGATATCTTTCCTTTAGAGGCTGGATAGACTCGGGGGCACTGGGGCCTGAGCTGGGAAGTGTCCAGGTCACAGGGTCCAGACAACTCATTTTGCTTCTTGGGCTTTTGTAATTTTTTCTTTTGCTTGTCCTTGTGTAGTTTGAGGTCCATGCTGACATTTGGGCATGCGGTCTGCATGACTTAGGCCCCGACAGGTGGCCCATATCCTGGGAAGGGGGCTGTTTTTCCGGGAACTTCTTCATGGGGCCTCTCAGCTCTTGCAGCCCCGGAGTTGGGCGCCTGCTTTCTGGCTCCGCAGCGTGCAGCGTGATATGTTTCCGTGGTGGCCACGCTTGTCACATTGCAGAGCCAGGAAGAGGCCCTGGGAGCTCCCCTGGCCTGTGTATTCATCCGGTTCCCATTCATTGCACTCTCAGTGCCAGACGCTGCTCTAAGGACACAGAGCTCTGGAGAGTCACCGACCAGTGGGAACCCCAGACACGCCGATGTAGGATGCGACGTGGTTCCCGCTGGGGGCTGACGGGGGAGAGGGCTTCACGGTGGTGGCCCGGGTGTTGGGATTACAGGACGAGGGGGTGAGCCCAGTCGTCGGGGGCCTGGGGGCCTGGGTCTTCTCCAAGAGGAGGAGCAGCATCGTGAGGGCCGGAGGCCGCTGGGACGGGGCTGCCGCGGGCAGGGGCGCGTGTTTGTGAAGGGAAGGGGGAGCGGTGAGGACTGAGAACCGAGGCAGGGCCCGGGGCCTCCCGGCTGCTTGGGGATCCTGAGTCTCGCTGTGGGGAAAGGGCTTTCGTGGGCCCCCTGGGATGAGCTGTGGGCTTTGTTCAGAATCACTGACTGCAAGAAGCCCTGTGAGGAGAACCTGAGAGACAAGGGAAGAGCGTGAGGCTCGGGGGCCAGCTCAGGGCGACACTGGTAGGAGGAGGTGTGCGGGCAGAAGTGGGTGGAGGTCGGGTCAGGAAGGTGTCTCCCCCTGGGGCACCCGGGGCGGCGGGAGCAGCGGGAGTTGGGGAGGCCGGCCTGAGGGTGAGGCCGGAGTGTCCTGCTGGGAGCGGGCCTGAGGGCTCGGGACGGGAGGGGGACGAGGCTGACGGGGAAGTGGCCTCACCGGCCGGCTTTGAACATCTGTGGGGGCGGGCCCCGCGCTGTGCCCACAGGAAGGCACGACGGTTCTCGTCGCCGCTTGTAGGTGAGGCCCTACGGCTCCGGGAGGGCAGGTGAGGCCACGGCGTCTGCCATCCATGGCAGGCAGCCCCTCACGCCCAGGTCCCGGCTGGGGCCGCGGGGCCTCCCGTGCAGACCGGGCCAGTGGCTTGCGGCATAGTTCACGTGTCAGCACTGCCCCTTCAGCTGTGTTGTGGCCCTGGGGCCTCCACTGGTGCGGAGTGACCTTTTTAGGAGAGAAAGGATCTCGGGTTTTCATAGAACAGAAGGACTTGTAACGTCGGTTTGGTTTTGTTTGGTTGATTCGGTGGCCTGGGCGTTTGGCTCAGTCCTGTGGCTGGACTGGCTGGGGTCCTGCTGGCCTCCAGGGACTGCCCGGGGATCTCAGAGGGGCGTGCGTACCCAGAGCCTGAGAAGCATGTGTCAACGCATTTTTCATTCACACAGCCCCTCCGATTTTCTGTTTGGAAGTGACCCTATAGACAAATTCATATAAATACCTAACGTGTGCATGAGCGCCTGCTAATTTTTTTAAGTCATTTTTCAGACACTGTGCCAGGTCACTTTTTATTACTGAGCAGCCCTCCCTTGGGGTAGACAAACTGTGAGTCGGTCTCCACTTTACCGATTCCATCTCTTTCCAATTTAAGGAGGCCAGATGCTATTAAGATACTGTGTTCCTTCCATGAATCCGATCTTGTCCAAGACAGTTGCTAGGACAACAGGATCTTCGGTTTTCTCTCCTGCTATTTTTATTTCTTTACTATCTCAGGTTACTATTTTCATTTTCCGTATCAAGTTCTTCTTTACCATTTTTTAAAATAGAGATGTTTAATAACTTTAATATGTTAACACTGTATGTTCTTGCCTTTACGAAGTTCACCTTAATAAAGACAAACTTGCAATAAACAGAAAAGCCTTAGGATCAATGTATCTAAACCTGCTGTAGAAGAAGGGTACAGACTTGGTCGTTTCATGTTTCCTCTCGATGTTCAAACCTTAGTTAGAACTTAATTTGGTATCTATCTTTTATGTTAAAATACCGATTCTCAGTTTAGAAGTCGTTTAACGTGAAAGTAGGTGCTAAATGTCTTCAGTCTGTCCTTCATTAGTTGTGGCTGGAAGAGGCATGCACCCCTCTGCCCTCACTGTGTGCTCCGTGGAAAGCCCATGATTGAAGTTCAGTGTTTGTCTCCATGTCCCATTATTTATATTTCTGCGTACAGAAAATAACATATGTCCCTTGGAGAAGAAAGTTAGTATATAAAAGGTAGACTTTTTACCAGGTGCACTGATTTGTGTGCAGTTGCAGGTTTTCACAGGAACCTGCTGGTGCGAAATGATAGGGTAGTGTTTCACACGCACCCTGACCCACCAGGGGTGCCTGGACTTCGCGTGTGTCCAGTCATTACTTTGGTTTTAGAATTTTTAGGACACATCCCGCTTTCAGGTATTTGAACGAGTGCTTGAGTTAGGAGCTTTTCTTTTTCACAGTTAATATGAGTTAAATGGGATTAAGACATTTAAAGTATATGATGTTGTGACGCTTGTGGTGTGCAGATAGGACCTCAATGTGGAGTATTTGTAATAGGCTGTGGTGTTTGTGTGCTAAAAATAGGAGGCACTTATTTTTAAAATAAAAAGATTGTTTTTGAAAATGGCCTTTGATAAAATAACATTTTTTGGAAGTTGATTTCATTTTCTTTGTACTTGATTTGTGTTTAACGGTAATGGAAAATTGGGGACATTGCATATCACAGAAGTGACTTTAATAAATAATTTCTCTGGTGCTCTTCTTAAAATTAATGAGGAATTCTTAGCCGGGCTCATCAGCATTTGTATGTAATAGTGAGTAACAGGGGTGGGAAATTGGAATCCCCGAGCCACCCCACAGTTATTTAGTAGTTTTCAGCTCCTTGGTGCATCTAGAGAGAGCACAGTCAATAGTACCTAATATTACAATTTATCGCTCCAGTGGAGTAAAGCAGATCCCGAAGAGCCAAGGCGTATTCCATCCTTTTTTAAAAAATTCACCTTTTTACAGTAAAACAGCACAGGATTTGATGCTAGAATTACTACATATATTTAGTCCTCCAGGAAAACTCTTCCAACCAGGAAACCCCGAGCATCACTGACTATCCCTGAGGTGATGCTAAGAAATAAAAGTGCCCCCCACTCCCCGGGTAGTTATTTGAGGCACCCGTAAAAGGGCAGGAAAAGCAGGGCAGCCGGCCTTCCCAGGGCAGGGTGGTTGTGGACTGGACCCTGACATGCGTTCTGCAGTCTCATAGCGGCAGAGCTCAGTGTGTACCGGCTGACGGGAGGGGAAAGCTCCACGTGGTGCAGGGACTTCACGCGCTAACAGCGCACGGAGACGTGCCGTTTAACGCAGCGGATATCTGCAGGGGGTGGTGGGCAAGACGTTCCGGGATTCAAGGGTCAGAGCATCTGGGCTCGGGTGTCAGCCTGCCCCTTCTCGCCCGGTGACCTCGCGCGCGTCACTTAACATCTTTTACCTCCGAGACAGTGCCTGCCTGCTGACCTCACGTGTCCGATCCCAAGGCGGTGCTGGGAATGGGACTGGTAGGCAGGCCGCCCTCTAGGATCCCAGTCCATCTTGAGTGCGGCGGGCGTCACCAGGGTGGGTACCCAGAGGATGGGACAGTGGACTCGGGAGCTCCCAGGAGTGGTGCTGGCTCCCTCAGCTCGAGGAGAGGCGTCGTGGAGGAGCGGGCGTCGTTTAGGGCAGGCGTTCAGGAGGAAGAGATAGATGCCCAGGAGGGCGCTCCAGGGAGGGCAGCCAGCTCGGGCAGCAAGTTCCGGGGAGAGCGGGTCAGCCGCCCATCCAGGAGGGTCGCTTGTGGGCCCGGGAGGACCCTCGATTTGTCTGATGGGGGCTGAGCGGCGGGGGTTTGGTCGGCTTTCTCCCGAATGGTGTTTCCAGGGGCATCGGGTCATCAGACTCACTGGGTGTTCTTTCCTACCGAATCGTCAGTGTTCATAAAGCGGCAGTTTTCTTACGGGACTTCTTTCCTGAGAGTGATTCTCTAACTGGTAGATAACTGCGTGCAGTAGCAGCTGGGGCTGGAGAGTTAGACGTTCTCTGAGCAGAAACCGGAGTACCGGCACAGAGGTCATCCATCAAAGGGGGCGCGCCCGTGACCTTCGTGCTGTCACCCGCCTCCGGGGAGGGGCTTCAGCGGAGGGACCTGCTGCTCCTGACTTGCTCACATTTCAGCCCTGCAGCAGCGTCTTGCTCCCTCTGTCCCTGGCTTCTGTGGGCTAGTTGATTGTTTTCCGTGGTTCTGTTTCATTCCCTCCGTTGACCTGTCAGCTGCACCTCTTTATCTCATCGTTAGTGACTGCTGTGAGGTGTGCAGTGCACACCTTTACCTTGTCACGGTGCCCCAGAAAGCCAGCATCGGGCCACGTCACACACGACGTGAGCCCCTGGCAGCCGGCTTCTCTCCCCCCTCTGTCCTCTGTGCTGTTACGCTTGTGTATTTCACTTCCACACATGTTAGGAACCTCAGGATATACTGTTACTACTTTGGCTTTAAACAGTTCATTCGAGCTTTCTATTCAGTCTTTCCTCCTCCCTGTCCTTCCTCCTGCAGCTGTCGTTTCTGCTGTGCTCCGTTCCTTCGTGTAGGTCCAGGTTTCATCTGGCCGAGTAGCCCCCTTTAATAGCTGACCTCATAGTACAGGCCTGCTAGTGATGGCTTCTATTAGCTGTTGTTTAGAAATATATTTATTTCCATTTCATTTTGATAGATTTTTCATTCATCATAGAATTCTGGGTTGACAGTTGTTTTCTGCCAACACTAAAGATGCTCCATAGATTCCTGGCTTGCACAGTTTCTGAGGAGAAGTACGAAGTTATTCTTATCTTTGGCCCTCGTACCTAACGGAACTTTTTTCTCTGGCTGCTTTTAAGACTTTCCTTTACTCTCTTTATCACTGGTTTTCAGTAATTTAAGTATTATGTGCTTCTGTGGTTTTCTCTCTGTTTGTCCTGCTTGGGGTTTGTTGAGTTTCTTGGATGCGAGGGTTTCTAGTTTTCCTATCATTTGGAAAATGTTTGGTTGTTATTTCTTCAGATTGTTTTCCTCCCCCATCGAGGACTCTGAGTGCACGTATGCTGGATGACTTGATCCTGTCCCACAGGTCACTAAGAGTCTGTCCATTTGTCCTTGGCCTTTTTCTCTGTGTGTTTTGTTTGGGATAGTTTCTGTTGCTCCGTCTTCAAGTTCACTGCTGTTTTCTTCTGCGGTTACATGTAATACGCTGTTAATTCATTGTGTTAGTTTGGGTACTCCGAGAAACAGAAACCAAGATGGGATTAAATGCTGATGAGGTTTTGGAGGGAAGCCCCTGTGAAGGATAAAGGGACCAGACCTGAGGTGGAAGGAGTCTGGCCCTGTGACAGGGGAGGGGAGGGGAAGAGACTGGGGAGGAACAGTCCAGGAAGGGTTTGGCCAGGCCGACGGGGTGTCCTAGAGCCAAAGGCTCCTGCTGCAGAGGCCCACGGCCCACGGATAGGCTGCCATGGAACCTCTGCTGCTCTTGGTCGTGGGCAGAGCCCCTTATGTGGGAAGCGTGGCCTCGGCGTGAACAGCGTAGCGGGCCCAGAGGGTCAGCACCTGGGCCCTCGGCCACTTGTGCCTCCTCTCAGCAGGACATCTGAGCAGCACATTTGCGTGGCTGCCACACCTACCCAGTGGAATTTTTATTTCGGGAATCCTGGGTTTTTTTAAACTCTAGAAGTTCTTTTTACATTTTCCAGTTCTTTCATTATTTTCCTTTTCCATTTAATTTCTTGATTACGTTGAATATTTTTATAGCTGTTTTAATGTCCTTGTTTCCTAATCCATCATCTTTGTCATGTCCTTAGTCTGCTTGATTTTTTTCCCCTGGTTACAAGTTACATTTTTCTCTTTTCACGTGTCTAGACATTTTTCATCGGTTGCCATAAATCATGAATTTTTATGTTTACGAGCACTAGATTTTGTTTCATTCTTTTGAAGAGTGTTAGAATTCTTTCTGGCAGGCAGTTAAGATACTTGCAAGTCAGTTTAAGCTTTGGGGGCTTGATGTTTAACCGTTTTGGTGGGTCTAGAGCAGCCTGTCTTCTAGGGAAGGGTTAGCCCCGTCCCCGGTGTGTCCCGGGGGTCTCAGTGCCCGTGTGTGCAGTGAGCGGTCCCTCTGCTCTGGCTGGCTCAGCCCCAGGGCAGCTCTTGGACTGCTCGCCCGGAGACACCCTGGGACGTCCTTTGCCTGGGGTGCTCTCCACCCGCCTCGGGGGCACCGCCCCACGCACGCTGCCTGCTGCTCAGCCAGAGACCGAACGCGCTGGGTGGACGGGGCTCTTTTCTGCCTAGGTCCTTCCCGCTAGCACATGTCTGCTCAGGGCCGCCAGCACACTCAGTTGGTCCAGTTTCCAGATGCGTGTGGCCAGGGGTTGAGTCCAGGCCCTCTTACTCCCTCGTGGCGGGAAGCTGCAGGCGTTACCTGGCATGGGTTGACCCCTCACTTGGGCTGTCCCTAGTGGTGGAACCGGAGGCCGGCCGAGGCGCCGCTAGAGGCCAAGGTGACTGAAGTCGCGGCCGTCAGGGAGCAGCTTTCCACGCCCGGCGGCTCCAGCAGGACGCACTCCACCCCATCCTGTCACCCTTGCCCCCCCTTCCTCCTGACCGTGTCCTCTTCTCCGCTGTCCGGGTCGGTCAGGGAGGACTTCTGCATCCCCTCCACTCGTCCAGCACTTTCCACCTGCTACCATTCCACTTCCCAACTGGTTTATATACTCTGTGTATTTTATGAGGTTAGAGAAGATGGGACTTTTATTCGTGTCTCAAAGCAGCCAGCACACAGTGTATCAAATGTAAAAGGAATTCACAGTTCCCTCCAGGAGGATGAGTGCATATGTATTTCTCTTCTCAACTGGCTTTTGTCCAGGCAGCTGGCAGTTTAAGCCTGTGCCAGCATCTCTAAGCTGCGTGTGACAGAGTGCCTGGGAGGAGCAGCCTCTGTGAGCTCGGACCTCTTGAGCCACCTCATGACACCCGTGCCGTCCCGGCCTGTAGCATGTAGAGATGGGCGCCTTTTTCTAAAATCAGACCTCACCCAAGGTTTAAAATGTCCTCACAGTCAAACTCAGCGGCATCACTTTGTTTCAGCTGCACCACCCTGAGCTCAGACCTGCCGTGCCTGTGGCTCCCCGGCCTGACCCAGGACAACACTGACTGCGGGCCCGCGTCCAGGAGTCACATTCTTGTGCTGACGGTCGGACGAGGTGCCCGCGTCGGCTTCTGAGAGATGCTCCCGCCAGGAGGTCCTGGGCCACTCCGTCCTCACAGGGCCACAGGGCGTGTTCCCTCCGGCGATGAATGTGCTGGACTGGGGCTGGGAGGTTTGAAGGTGGACTTAAAGAAGCAGATGCAGATACGAGTGATGAAAAGGAAGAAGCTTTGTTTTGCATTCTCGTTGTGAAACATCCCAAATGGGAACCCTCCTGGGGTTCTCTGTTGGCTTAACTGCACTGAAAGGGAACCCTGAGGGTCTGGGGACCCTTGTCTGGGTATCAAAGGCCAGTTAGGTGCTGCTCCAGGAGGTCCAGAGAGCAGATTTTGTGACGCAGTTGATAGACGCTGGCTGCACTCAGCGGTTCCACATTCTGCGAGGTTTTATTCTCTGCTCTATGGTTTAAAATTTGATTTGCAAAGAAGACAGCAGAGCCAAACTATGGCCTCCCCGGCCCTTCCTCAGCAGGTGCTGGGGGCTGGCCTGGTGCCGGTTTGCTGGTGTCGGTGAAGCTTGAAAACCTTTCCGATGAAAAGATACCACTTTCTGGTGTGATAAAAATTACGGAGTGATAAAAATTAAGATTGTTCTTTTCTTGCTACAGCAGTTGTGTATTCATAGCAGTTGGCTGGGAACGTCTTTGTGGACAGGGAGAGACCACGCAGGGAGATGCACCCGTGGCTCCTGCTTTGTGGCCACTCTGCCCCCGTCCTGGTTCTTGTTCCCAGGGGGTGGCCGCTCTCCCACGGCCTCAGCGCGGCCTCTCTCTCGTTGTACAGACACGCCCAGTGTCTCCGTCATAAAACGCAGAACACGCTGCATGAGTTTTCTGTAGCAGCTGTAACAAACGGCCACAGGCTGAGCGGGTGAGAAGGTGCCCGTGTCATTTTCCAGTTCTGGGGGTCAGAGCACAAACCCAGGCGTGGGGATGTGCTCTCACTGGGGCTCTGGGGAGCCTCTGCTTCTTTCCCTTCCAGCTTCTGGAGGCCCCTCGTGCCTTGGTTCCCGTCCCCGGTCAGGCCGACCTCTGCTTCTGCCACCGCATCTCCTGATCTGACCCTCTCCCAGGACCCTCATGATGACCCTGGGCCCACCTGTCAGTCTAGGGCGGTCTCCCCGCCTCGAGGTCCCGGCTTAATCATGTCTGCACAGGCACAGGGTCTGGGGGTGAGGACGTGGGAGTCTGGGGGGGGATTTTGCGATCTCAGTACCCCCTTGACACAGAGGCTCTGCTCACACCCCGTCTCCGCACACAGCGCCCCCTGCTCGCAGGCTCCGGGGCGTCTCCTCTCCTCGGGTTCTTCCCCGCGCTGTCCTCGCTGGGATGGCACCCCCTCCCTCGAGCTGCCAGGTGGCGGCTGTGCAGCTGGGTCTCCAGCACAGCCCCGCCTTCTCGGCCACCGACCCAGTTCCCCACCTGCCTGTTGGTGGTCTCCCCGCGGCAGCCCACGCGCTGCTCCCATTCTGCTTGGGAGCCAACCTGGGTGCCCGCCTCCGCTGTGCTGCCCAGGCTCTCCTGAGCCCTTAAGGCCCATGGAGGTCGTTGAGACCCTCACACAGGGCGGCACCTGCAGCTCTTCCGGCCCAGCGACCACCTTCTGCCGGAGTGCCTGTCGGAGCTGGAGAGCAGGGCTTCCGCTCTCACTCCCGGGTCCTCCTGCCACTCCTGTCCCCTGCTCCTCCGGTGGCCACGCCAGGTGTCCCCTCTCGCCCTGCCCCCGGGCTCTGCTGCTCCATGTGCGCCCCCCGCTGGCTCCCCCTTGGCGTGCACCCTGGCCTTGTGTGCCACTGGATCCCTTCCCAGTCTCCGCCCAAGAGGATGACTCCTGGGGGGGAGCCGGGTGTTTTCTTGTTTGCCCTGTTGTATACCCAGGATGCTCCTGGCACCTGGACGAAACCTCGTGCACAGAGGCTCCCAGGGCAGGAAGCTGCGGTCAGCCTGCACTTCTGTCCTCCCCACTTACAGGTCCCCGCTTCTCTCAGCGTCCTGCAGCCGTTCACGCCCACTGCAGGCCTGTGCACCTGCCAGAGGGGGCGCAGGCTCAGGGCCGGGATGGGTAGTGTGGCCGCGGGGAGTGTCCAGGCAGGGCTGTGTCTGGCCTCGGGTGTGACTGTGACCCCGCCTCCTTGCACTGCAGCCTCTGCCTCCACCTCGGTGTGGCTGGTAATGAATGCCCTCTGCTGATGAGAATCAAGGAGAGGCTGATTTGTTTTTTAAACTGCTTTAGCACTTGTTCTTAAGGGCAAAGTGTGGAAGATTTTCGTGTGTAGTATGTAGTGTGTACATATCTACTGTTGGACCACATTAACTGGAAGGTGGGAAAAAGAAAACTCCGTATTTTGTCCCCACTGTGTAACTGGATGAATCTCATTGTGCTTGCCTGTTCCCTGCCTGGCCTACGCAAGACTCCTTCTAGCCTCGCCTTCAGAGCCAGGCTTCCACGCTCCACGGTGGAGGCCGACCCCGTGACGCTCCATCCCAGCCTGTGGACCCCTCGCCCTCGCCGGAGGCTCCCTTCCCCTGGGAGCCCTCCTGGCTATGTGAGGGAGCCTTTGTGCCCCTCCAGGTCCACCCTGTGTGTGCCCTGCGCCCCTGGGACCCCTGCCCCTGATTTGTGGTGGGACCCATGGCAGGAGGTGCTGGTAGGAGACGGGCACGTGGGGCAGAGAGAGGGGCTGAGACATCTCCCCTCCCGCCCTCCCCCCCCCCAAAGCTGTGGCTCCCCTAGGTCAGTGCCACTTCTGCCCGAGGCTCCATGGCCACCCTCCCGACAGCAGCACGGACACTTGGATTGGCCACCGGCGTGTGTAGCACCCCCAGCAGCATGTAAGCTCCCAAGGGCAGGGTCGTGTTGTGCTTCATTTTGAGGGACCTCTCACCCTTACAGCGGGACTGCCTGAAGCAGGCCCCGCCGGCGCGGGGAGGGGAAGGATGGAGTGGAGGAAGCCGTTAGGTGAGCTGGGGGGACGGACGTACGTTGTAAACTGCTGGTGACCACGGCTTTCCCTCCCGCAGCTGCCGGGCCGCAGGTACAGCCCTGGGTACAACAAGGACGTGGGGGACAAATGGATCTGGCTGAAGTGACGGACGCCTCCGTGGAAGCTGCCTCGCGAGGATGAAGATGCACCCAGGCCGCCTGACTCCCCTGGACTCCACGTAGCTTAAAATCGGGGGTGGGAGTGAATGATCCTGAAGTTGCACAGTGGAAGAAACGGCCCAGCAAACAGCAGTCTGCCCTGAAGTGTAGTTACGGGAGTGGAAGGAGGCACCCCCATTTAAAGCTGGGGGCCCTCCAGCTTTATTCTGGGACGATGATCACGGGGAGAAACAGTCTGCTGTGAAAGAGCAGGTATCACTTGGAGAATCTCATTTCGTCACAGTCATGCTCTGTGTCAGGCAGGTTTTGTACGTTGTGTGTTCAGACTTCAAGAAATAAAACCGTTTCTATGGCACTTCTCTCCATTATACATCTGCCCACACACGCATACGTGTCACATACGTGTGTATGCACACACACTTACCATTAGCCAACAGTTTGCTTTGATGTGGTTTGGTTTGATCAAGACATATATTAGGATTGAAGAGTTTTTCTGAAGCATACTTTTTGTTTTAGAATGTAACTACTACATTAGAGAAAAAGGAAAAAAGCAAAGAGGAAATACCAAAAAGAGGAAGCAATTACCCTAGATTTATAGAGCAGAGTATTTGCTGTGAAAGAGAGTTTGGAAGTCTCCTGTGGTGACCATCATCAGCTGGCCTTGTGACTCCTTCCTCTGAGGGGAGATTCAAGCACAGAATGTCAGTGGGCTAAAACACAAGAGCAAAACAATATACTCTCTTTATTACCTAAAAATCAAGTTGTTGATCAAAAATGAGTCACGTGAGAGAAAATCACACTTGTTTATTCACCTCTGTTGAAACTTAGAAAACAAAAGTAAGATTTCCTGAAGCCCAATTGTTGAGATCCGCGTTTTAGTTCCGGAGTTAAGCTGTAAGTTGTGAATCCTGTTAAATTGGGCTTTCTACTGTGGAGCCCCACTGTGTTCAGCATGGTCCCTCCGAGCCGCACGTGTCTATTTAAATATAAATGAACTAAGATTCACTTCCTCAGTTGCACTGGCCACAGCTCAGGTGCTCGGAAGCCACGTGGCCCGTGGCTTCCGTCCTGGACGGTGCAGGAGAGAAGGCGTCCTCACTGTGGAAGGTGCCCTCTGGTGTGGCTGTGTTAGAGCTCCCGCCGGCCCCCGCACCATCCTTCTTTTCCCTCCCTCCCTCCCTCCCCTCGCCCGTCTCTCCCTCTCTCTCTCTTTGGATTTTAAGAACTGAACGTAAAGCTTCCCAGCAGTTTCCGAGTTGGAGTCTAGATTTAAGTGGGCGACATTTTGCATTTCACTAAGACACAAAGCACTTTCACCGTTGACTGAAAGTGCGCCAGGCGTGGGGCCAGTCCTGCAGTCTTGCGGCCCGGGCGCCTCACAGACCCCTTAGAGAGGGGAGGACGGAAGAGGGGACCACGTTCAACTGTCTTGGCTGCTCTGGCGTCTGGGCTGTAATGGCCAGCACGTCCCTTCTCTCGCCACCGCCCTGCAGTGTCCCTCCCGCCGGGGTCGGCGTGCGTGTGGCCAGAGGACTTTGGTGGCAGACAGGCCTCTCGGACGGGCAAGGCCGGTTCCGGCTTTGGGGGCAGCCTGCACCCCCGACGGGGTGTGGCTTTGTGATTGGTGGGGCTGAGAAGGTAAATGGTGTCACGTTCGGTGTCTCCTTTCCCGTGAGGTTGGGCAGAAGAGCACGTGGATGGCGCCCAAGCCTCTGCACGTTGGAGCCCCGAGGGGCCCGGCCGATGCCGCCTCTTCCCCCAGAGCTGCCGCGTCTTCGCCTCACAGGAATGCTCGCAGCCCTGAGAAAACCCAGGGTGGCAGTCAAACTGCGGTCTGAGTATTTCCTGCTCGAGGATCGGGAAGTAAATGTGTCGTCCGAACGACGCGGTTATGTCTCGCAGGTGTATGTTTCCAGGCGGGAGACTGTATTGAGGAAAAGATGCTCATTCTTTTCCTAAAGTACCTTTTTTGTTCTATCAGGTTTTGTAAGCAGAAAGGTGAGAACGTCGGCTGCCCAGAGGGAAACGGCAGACGGTTCCTTCCGTCCACCCTAGCCGGCAGGTGGCCCCGGCCTCACCGTCCCCCCGCTGGCTGCAGCCATTCAGCAGCCACCCGCCGGGGCCCGCGGCCTCGTGCTGACAAGGCGTGTGGCCCAGCGAGGGCAGGTGACGAGGCCCCTCAGACGGCAGGTTTGCTGAGGACTCTGGTTATGTTGTTCTCATCTAATCTCGAGGGCTGGGGTCTGTGATACAACAGAATGAAAGGCGCGCCTGCCTTGCCTGCCAAAAAAGCCCCTTTTGTTTGTCAAAAGCCTCCCCCCCTCCAAAAAGCCCTTCAGCCACCAACTTGGCTTGGGACCTTTCTGTGTCCTGTGTCCTTACCAGTTACCCATTTCTGGGTTGGTCGTTCTTAGCGGTGTACGTGTCAAAACAAAGAAGCAGGCCTTCAGCTGCTTTTTTGTAAGAAAGCACTGTCCGTGCTCACACTGGGTGCAGATCAGTGTGATTCAGGGATGGGCAGTGGGGGTGGAGAGAAAGCTGCCATTACTGTCACGTTGGGCTTTAGAAGAGAAGCCTGTGTGGGCAGCAGCCGCGGCTGGTCAGGACTGGGTGAGGGGAAGTGTGCACCCGAGGGATGTGGGGCTTTCATCTGGCTGGAAGTGAATGGCGGGGACCTGAGCCTTCCTTCGGGAACATCGGGAGAACGGAAGGGCAGCGGCTCCGGTGCCAGCCCACTGCAGGGACCACCTGATACTTTTTTGAATTTTGCTGAGGAAAGTGTGCTTTTAAGTCCGCATCCAGGACTTGAACCAGAGGTTTCCTCGGGGAGGTGCTGGGGGCTTGGCCAGGATGAACCTGGGGTGTTGGGACCCTCAGGGCTGCAGGAAGAGGTGACGCTTCCCCGCACAGCGTGGTCACCGGGCTCGCAGTTTGGCTCAAGTTCCTGTTAGGATTCTCCCCGCAGGAAGCAGTGAAACGTGGTCAGACTTTATCTTCAAACACGTAAATAAATTCCACATCTATACTGTTGACTTACTAGTTTTGAAATTCCTAACGAAAAATTGTAATAAGAATAATGACGTGTGTCTCGCAAGTGCTGCTTCCTAGTTGAGGCTCTGAGGCTCCGTGCTTAGACCCAGCTGCTGCTTATAGTTTGGAAAGTACTCAGGTTGGTGCCATGTAGTTTCATGGAATTAACTTTTTTTTAACCACGAGGCTATGTTAGTGACTGTAATAAAATCCCAGCTTTTCATTTTTAAAAAGGCCTTTTCCTCGGCAAGGTTTGCGTGGTGGTGGGTTCTTTAATACGCGGGTGTGTGGAGCCTCCTGGGTCCCAGGCACCGTTTGCGGCCCTGGACGGAGGGCAAAGAAGAAACAGACACCAACCGCAG
Source organism: Mesoplodon bidens (assembly GCF_964165515.1). Lineage (NCBI taxonomy): Eukaryota > Metazoa > Chordata > Mammalia > Artiodactyla > Ziphiidae > Mesoplodon > Mesoplodon bidens. Next base: position 112,739,869 of record NC_138165.1, on the reverse strand, counting down.
CTCCAGATGTCGGGTCCCTCGTGTGGAGAAGCGCTGGACGCCATGAGGCTCGGTGACCGGTGGGGCGAGTGTGTCGGCCCAGGAGGTCCAGGCCAGCCCCCCGGGGCACCCCAGCTCAGGCTCGGGAGCTGAGGTCGGGGGACAGTGTGGCCTTGGGAGGTGGCTGGGCCGAGGTCCTGGGAGGATCTGGGCCGGGAAGACGGCCAGGGATTTGACCCCCGGCAAGAGCTGCGGCCGGAGGTGGACAGAGAGCCTGGTGGGTGGGGACCAGGTGGGGCAGGGAAGCACATGGGGACAGCTGGGAGCAGAGGCCAGGGTCCTGTTAAATTCCGAGTTTTCCACTGAGCCTTCTTGTAAAGTTAGTCCCCACGCCAGAAGTACACGAGGGTGAGCATGTGCCCGTCCCTCGTTGCTGAGCCTTCGTCTGCTTGGGGAGCTCCGTGAAGAGACGGCTGGGAGTCACTGGGGGCAGCCTCGCCCGTGCTGAGCATTCCCTCCCGAGACGCAGGGACACTCGGGCCGGGGAGGCCACGTCTTCTCTGAGTGTCGCAGTGGAGCGTACAGCTGGAACCCTTTCGTAGGAGTCTGGGAGCCTGAAGGAGGACTTCGACTCTAACCTCCCAGACGTGCACTGAGTGAGGCCGGGGCCCCCGGCCGGGACGAGAGCCAACGCTCAGTCCCCTTCCTGCTTGTGCTGCTGCTTCCCACCTGTTCTCCCTCTAGAGAAGTTACCCCACGCGTGGTGCAGACGCCAGTGTCTTTGCTTGAGTTTGTGCGTCTCACCTGTGCGGCCCCGGGGGCTCACCTGGGCTCAGGTGGGCGGTGCGTCAGCAGTGGGGTGTCCAGAGCTCGGTTTTCTGTCGGGGGCCGGGGATGAGTGTGTCTGCGTCAGCGCAGCGTGTGTCTCCAGGGGTGACTCCAGGCCCCTGACCTGGCCCTGGCCCCTTGTCCTGTTGCTGCCCCCTCTCCTGTCCCTGTCCCGGGGCACCCGGCCCACCCCCCCCACGGCGTGGGTGCGTGCAGCCCCGAGCCTCGCTGCTGCTGCCCTACCTGCCCTTGGTCCCTCCGCGGGGAGGCGGAGGCAGGGCTGCCAGTGGAGGAGAGCGTGTCCGCAGAGGGGGCCGGCGGCGGAGTCCACGCAGAGCTCGTGGGCCGGTGGCTGCCCCCTTCCCCAGCGCCGCCCCCAGCTTGCCCCCTCTCAGCCCAGGCTGCCTGTGGGCGGCTCTGGATGGGGGGGTCTTCAGTGGACTCACAACTCTCACCCTCACCTCGTAGGCTCTTCCCTCCAGGTGCCGGGCACTGTGTGCCTGGAGCCGAGGGGCCGACCGGGTGGTCAGCGTGCACCCTGTGGGCCGGACCCGGATGAGGAGGCCTGGGCACCGAGCGCTGTGGCCGCTGGACAGCCGCCTCCCGGTCCCGTTGCCATGAGCTCTCTGCCATCCTGAGGCCTGGACGCCCCCTCTGGCCCCCAGTCATCACACAGCCAGGCACCCCGAGGGCCCCTCCACCCTCCTCTGGCCCCTTCACATTCTGCAGAAGGGTCGTCCCCCACCCCCAGCCCCCCAAGTGCTGAGGTTGCCGAGATGACCTGCTCTCAGGGCAGTTTTCCACGTACATACATCTATAGTATTTGTCTACTTAATGTGAGCCTTGCTTTCTTAGGAGATAAATGCAATACACCCATTTCTGTTGAAATAAAAAGCAAGACTTGCAACGCACCCGTCAAAGCTGAAACGAAAATGAGTCCCTTCTGCGAAGGGGGACGGTCTTGCCGAGAGAGTGTAGCTGAGACGCAGACAGAGCTCCAGCTGGCGAGGAATCCCCACTGCAGAAAGCCGGCAGGTGAGCCGCTTGTCCGAGGAAGCGTGGCTGTCCGTGGCCGGGAGGGGTGGCGGCGGTGACGGCAGTGACGCCTGGGACCTAGGACCCTCGTTTCCAGAACGAACTCGAAGACAGCGTTATGGCGTCAGTCACTGCCTGCCAGCCGTGCTATGCAGTCAGGCATCTCTGGTCTTGCTCTGGCTTTTTCCAGCTGTCAGCAGTTTTTACATCTGTGAGTACAAAAAAAAATCTAATAATTTTTACCTGGTCAGAGGTGACTGGAAAGACCCCAGACCTTCTTTGTTTTAACATAAAACAGCCCTTTTCTCTCCGCCAACAAGTATCATCACGTTTGCTCTTCTCGTGGGTCTGTGCCTGTTGCTCCTGCTTCCCTCGGAGGTGCAGGGTCGGCCATGCGAGCAGTCACCTCGCCCTCCTTAGGAGCCGCTCCTCTGCCTCGACGCCGCTGCTCTGGAAGCTGGTTGGCGGGGGACTTCCCCAGGGCCGGGACGTACCCCAGAGGAAGCTGCGGCAGGTGCACATGGGGACGCCGGGGGACTGGCTTCTCCCTGCAGGGCCTGGCCTGGAGCCCTGGTGAGGCAGCGGTGGGGAGCCGTCCTGTGAAGGGCGGCGTCCGGCGCTCGGCGGTCAGAGCGGGTGTCCAGGCGGGAGGGGCCCGCGGTGGGCGCCCGGAGCCCAGTGCGATTCTGCCAGGTGTGCTCGGCGGGGCCGGGGTGGGTCCGTCACAGCCGCCATGGACTTAGGGGGTCAGAGGACACCTGTGTCCTCTCGCAGGGGGCCTCGGGTCCAGCTGCCGGCAGGGCTGCTTCCTCCCAGAGGCTCAGCGGACAGAGGCCGGTTCCCTGGCTTTTGCAGCTTCTGGGCGCCTCCCGCAGGCCCTGGCTCACGGCCCCTTCCTTGCACCGCGGGCCTCTGCTTCTGTCCACACGTCTCCTCTGACTCTGGCCCTCCTGCCTCCCTCCTTGAGGGCCCTGTGAGGACATGGCCCACCGAGATAAGCCGGGGGTCCTGTCTCAAGGTCCCCGATCACATCTGCAGAGCCCCGTCTGCCACACAGGCTCAGAGCCACAGGTTCCTGGACCAGGACGTGGACATCTTGGGGGCCGCCAGTCTCTCCCCCACGAACCCCATAACGCAACGACTGAAAGGCCCTTTAAAGCCCGCGGGGATGGCCTGGCGGTGCTCCCGGCGGTCCTGACCTCACGCCCCGTCTCCGAGGGGCCCGGCCAGGAAGGTCCATCCTTGGAGAAGGTGCTCGGCACTGAGGCCCACCTCGGGGCTGTACCCTGCTGTCCCCGGCAGCTGTCCACAGCCCCCTGGCCATCGTGAGCAGGCCCACACTTGCTGGGATCCAGCAGCTCCCAAGGTGGGCCCTGCCCTCCCCGGGGCGCCCTGCCCGGACCCAGGCTGGCTGCCCACACCTTGTGGGGGCGGCTCTGAGCGGTCTCCACGGGCTCGCCCAGCGTGGGGGCTGCTCCCTGGGGAGGGTCCCCGCCAGAGCCGCTGTCCTCCCGGACCTTCACCGTCCACGACACCCGCCTCCTCCTCCCTGCCCGGGTTGGGGTGCGCCCTCTGCTGCCGCCCCGCTTTGTGCTCCCCGGAGCCCTGCCGGCCCCCCACCCCCTCCCCGGGCCTGCCTGCAGCCTCTGTCTCCCGGGGCCTCTGCCACGTCCCTCTCCGCAAGCTGCTCCACCCAGAAGACGCCCGACTCTCCACCCGTGGCCCAGCTCCTCTGAGATACAGCGTCGGGGCCACGTGCGTGACGGCGTGGGCCGGGCCCGGCGGGGTCACTGTGTGCAGACCTCGTGTGGACCGTGGGCCGGACCCTGAGGCTGGGCAGGGATAAGAGTGCTGGGCACCAAAGCCCCTTTCCAAGCGCGGTCTGGGTACTGTGGCCCCGCTGAGCTGGGCACGTCCTACCGGCCGCTGCTCGAGCCCCGACCCCGGGGATGGGAGGGGATGTCAGGACCGGAGAGGGACGCTCCCACCCCCTGCCCTCCCTGCTGCCTGGGTGATGACCAGGCAGGGCCCTGGAGGTCAGGGCTCTGGGGAAGTGCCCCAGCCCAGCCGGTGGCATCAGTACGCCGTTTCCTTACAACCCTTCCTCCCCACTTCCTGACGCGTCAGTACTGTGTGACCGTTTCACACAGTTCAGGGATTCCAGGCAGCAACAAGGAAGAGGACTTCAGAGTCAGCTGTGTTCTCTTTCTCCACGTCCTTAAAGACCTTCCCAGACAGTGTGACGGTGCTCGGTGCCCCCTGCCCAGACAGGATAGAAGTTGTGATCCCACCCTGGGGTTTCTCACCTGAGCCCAGGGGCCAGTGTGCCCCGTACTGGGGGTTCAGGGCACCGGGGGGAGCGTGCTGAGCGGTGGACCCTGGCCCAGTGCCGCGGGCATCTCACGGGGCCGCTGGCATTGGTACCTCTGCCACCTTCGCTTTGCTGGGTTTTCCCTCTTCCAAAATGAACTTTGCCTGATTCCTTGTGGCTGGACATCGGGCAGTGGTGGGCACAGCTCTGATGCCTGCGCCTCTCAGTGGTCTCAGCCGAGCTTGCCCGCGACCGAGGACACGCCTGGACCTGAGAAGGGGCCACAGAGCCCGGCAACCTCCAGCCTGGCGAGGGGAGGCCTCAGTGGGCACCGTCTGTGTTGATTCAGGAGTTTTCACTTAATTAGTGGATCCTCTGAGGCCGGGCCCTCCCAAGATCAACCACCTGCCGAGGGAGCCGGGCAGGAGTGGAGAGATACAGAAGCCGTGGCCGGCACATGGTCAGCTGGACGCTGACAGGACACCTTCCTGAAGCAGGTGCGGGGGTCGTGAGAACGGTTTCCCTGTAAAATATGGGACAGTAGCCTTCAAATGTCTGCCTGTTCTATGGACACGGCAGAGCACGAGGGGCCCCCAGACACCAGGATGAAGAAGCGGGGTGTCATGGGTGCTACCCCTGAACCCGGTGAGGGACGTGGGCCCGCTTTGGGGTGTCTCTGGTTCCGTGCAGGCCCGAGCCCAGTGCCTGCAGCTTCAGATGGGTGTGGGAGAGTGGGTGCTCTGATTCCTACACCAGTCAGATTCCCAAGTCAGCGTCTTTGAGGGCAGGGAAGGGCCTGGCCACCCTCCTGATCTCCAAGGGGAAGGCGCCTCGAGGGCTCTGCGGGCTTCAGCTGTCGGCGGGTTCCCGGGGTCTCACGACCACGCCTGTGCTCTGACAAGGCTCTGGGTAGGTGGAGGGCTGGGTGGGTGCTGGCCTCGTTTTACCGTTGGCTCCTTGAGTCAGTAGCAGACGGCAGACCATTTCCCTCCGAGCTCAGTGCGGCCCGTGGGCCTGGGGAGCAGGCTGGCGGGTGGGAGGCCTGGATGGGGCTCAGCCCCAGACCAGGGACACCATCGCGAGTGCTGCCAGGGGGCCTTGGAGCCACGCTCCGGAGTTTGATCTTGTTTCCCAGGAAGACCCCAGCTTCTATTGAATTGCAGATCATTTTTTTGATCCAGGCTGCCAGTTCCCATGAAGAAAAACACTCCCAAACCTCCCAAACCAACATGGCGGGAGCCCCACCTCCCTGGCTTGTCTAGGACAGGGCTGAGTTAACACAGGAGAGAAAACCCATCCCCGTGGGCTCACCGACAGCAAGGCTGACAACCTGGGCCTTGGGAGTCTCCACCCTCTGGGACTGCATTCAGTGGTCCCCAGAGGGGGGCAGAGGCCCACGCCGCCACCCCGTGGGATGCTCTCCTGCTACGTCGAGTGATGGGAAAGGCCTCAGCGTCCATGGGTCCTTTCAGGTCTGTCCTGGGGCTCCTAGTAGGAGGACCGCAGTGCCAGGTAGGGGTTGTCCAGCCTGTATCAGCAGCCTGGGTCTGGATCCGTGCTCTGTGTCCCCGGGAGGACCAGTCTGGGTGGCCGCAGACCCTCAGGATGCCGGGAGAGGCCCCGCGATGTGCAGGGACGAGGGAGCAGGGCACCTGGAGTCTGAGGTCCCCTGGCGGCGGTGGCTGGCTAGGGCTGACCTCAGCTCTTTGCCCCGAGCACTTGCGTGCCGAGGTCCATCCCTGGGAAGTGGCCTAGGGACCCTGGCCCTGATGTGAGGAGGCGGGAGCTCCAGGCTACCAGGCTCACCTGCCCCCGCTCGCTCTCCCACCTTTATAAAGCTCCAGTGGGTGCCAGGCGCTCTGCAGGGTGGGGTCAGCACTGAGGGGGGTAGGGAGGCCCCTGGCCGCCTGCGGGGGATGAGGGTGTGACGGGGCAGGGGGGGAAGGGGTCCGAGTGGAAGGTCGCACACAGAGCCCTGACGATCACTCTTGAGAGGCCGGAGCAGCGAGGGGTGGGGGGCCGTGTACAGATGGGCCAGGGTCCCGGAAGTGGGCCGAGGTGGGGAGGGCGGGAGAGCAGGGGAGCCCTGGAGTCAGTACCCAGGAGCGGGGAGCGACTGGTCCTGCGTCTGGAAAGTCAGCATGGCTGCAGGGGTGGGTGGTGAGGTCCCGAGGGGGCAGGAGCTCAAGAGGAGGGCAGGGCGGGCGCGGGCGGGCCGTGCAGGAGCAGCGGGCACCCGCGACATCTGAGGCCCGGCGCGGCATCCTGGTCGCACAGCCCACCCGCCTCGGGCTTCCACGGCCGCAGGGCGTCTGGGAAGCGCCTCCCTTTCTAAGGAGCCCGAGTCCCGCCTGGGAGGACGTCGTCAGATCCGGAACCTGCCTGGGGGACGTCTCCCTTCTTGGCCTTGATATTACTTTTTGCTCTTTTGACCTGGATTGCGCTCCAGTCATGGCCCTAAAGCACTACGTTTTCCCTTCTCAAGGACATTCCCAGCACCCCAAATCAGATATGCTCTTGTGGGGCTAAGAGTTGTCCCTGTTTGTGAACATTCAAAAAAAAGGTCAAAGATAGCAGATGAGGCAGAGGCTCCTGCCCCCGGTCCCTGAACGAATAGAAAGGACACAATGATGACAAATTAGAAAAAGAATCCCAGCAAAAAACAAGGTAGGCCGTAAACTTCAGACACAGGGAGCTGAGGAAAGAGGGGAGGGCTCCACAGCAGAGCGGAGGTGGAGACCAGTTGGCGCCCGGGCCCGCCCTCCTGCCTTGGAAACACGCCGCTGGTGACCGGGGCTGGGAACCCTGGATTGTCTGCACATGTGGACCCTGGGAGGCTGTGGCATAGCAGAAATGGGGGAGGCTGTGGGCTGACCCTCCCTGGGGGAAGGGGAGGCTCCAGGCACACTGGCCGTGGGAGTGGCCTGGGATCTGGGACTGGACGCGCCACCCTCCCACTGTGAGTCCAGGACATTTCATGGGATTTCAGGAGGAAGCAAGGCCGGGCTTCTAACAACACCCCTCCCAGCTCGTGGAGACCTTCCTTCTGCCACCAGCCCCTCAAGCATCCCAAGTCGTCCAGAACACAAACATCTGTGCCTCCGATGGGAAAATCAATCATTGCCAGGCTTGGAGGGACAAGGGTTAAAGAGGCAGTGGGACACTTGGACACAGTCCCTCAGGCTTGAACAAGATGGAAAGGGGTGGGGTGACCAGGCTGTGTGCAAACAGCCATGGGAAAATAAGTGACTCAGTGCACAGGACAGGGTCATAGCCTGCAAAGATGACTACACACCCAACTTAGGAAAAACATAGCTAGGGAACAGAAGGAAACCTCCTCCCATGCTCTGGCTGAGAGAATAGTTTGATAAGAACATGGACTCATAAGATAAGCATCAGAAATATACAAAAGGCTAAGAAATGAAAATAAGGTTCCAGACCTCAGAAAACAACTTGAAAACCAAACAGTATCAATAAAGAACCAATAAATGAATTACAGAGAGCAAGGAGCAAAACAGACAAGGCTGAAATCAAGCGGGGGACAAAAAGCAGTGTTCTCGGAGTGTGGTCCCTGGACCAGCGGTGCCAGCAACTCTGTTATAAATGCAGATTCTCAGGCAGACCATACTGACTCAGAAGCTCCGGGTGCAGGGGGGCACCCAGCCTGGTTTAGATGACCCAGTAAATGAAGTAAGTTAAATAGGTTTTTATTAAGAACTGTGTAAACCTAATTCACATTAAGAATAGACAAGATGATCCAACATAAGGATAATTGGTGCTCTTGACGTGGAGCTTCCAGCAAAAGGAACTGAAAAGGTGTGCCTGTGGGGGGTATGTGTGTGTGTGATGTGTGGAGTGCAGTGGGGGGGTGTACATATGTTTTATGTGTGTGTACACGTGTAGGGTGTATGTACACATATGGGGTGTACACATGTGGGTGTGTGCACACATGTTTACGTTTGTGTGTACATGATGTGATCTTTCAAAATGCAAAACCAGTTTTGGTGGGGTTTTTTTTTCATTTCAAGGGATTTTAAAAATCAAAGGTATAGACTGTTGTGGTGCAGAAATATTTCAAGTTTAGAAAATGCACTAGTTTTACTTCGATTATGTTAAACCTAACATTAAATGAAATTAAATATACTTTGAGGTAGCATCTATAGTAAGATTCCATTTTATAAAAGTGTAGCTATCCTCCTATATGTACGCACTTGAAAGTATCACGTTCCCTTATGTTAATGGTGGTTTTGCTGAAGAGAAGACCTTGGCCTGTTTTCCTCCTTCCTTATGTGTTTTTGTTGTGTAGATGGCATGGAGGGACGTCTGACACCAAGGATTGAGGTGACCAGGCTCTCAGTTCCTGGTGCGTCATCATAATTGGGCAGTGGCAGCCCCTCCTCGTTCGTTTGCTGATGTGTTTACGTCCCCCGTCTCGCCCCTGACAGGCAGTGGGGCTCCTGTGCTTAGTACCTCTGTGCTGTTTGTGTGTGTTCTTGCCTGATGTGTTGTTTTGTGTGCATGCATTTTAATGTGCACGCATGTCTATGGGATCTACAGCTCCTTTCGCTGCTTATATATTTTGCCCACTGCTGTGTCTTAAAGATCCATCCTGATGCTGTGTGCACCTGGCTGGTCATCCCTAACTGCCCCGTGGGATTCGGTGGTGTCATACCTTCTACCGGGACGGACACTCGGGCAGCGCTGTGAGGACAACCCTGCAGGTGTGGAGAACGTTCCCACTTCAACATTAAACTGTACTTTGTCTAGAGAATGTGGTCAAGGTTACTTGATTCTAGTCTGTCGTGGGCTTTGGGCTGTTTCCCAGCTCTGTGGGGCGTAGGTGACTGATGAGCACAAAATACTCCTTATAGATGGGCAAGCCCTGCACCACCCATGGACGCTAGCCAATACCTCCTCTCACAATGTCCTTGTCCCTTTAAATCTGGGTCCATCAGTGTCTGGTCTTTGGATTCTCTCTGAACCAGTTATAACGTCAGTCCAATTCCTACAATGAATAGAACAAAATCTCTAATGTGTTCCTTTTTATATCTCTCCATTGAGAGACATGACTTTCTTTCTAAAAATTATCTTGTTCCCTGAGGGGACCCCTGACTCCTCAGGGAGCCATGTGAGTGTTTCTTTGGGAAACGTGTCAAAGGAGGATCTCACTGATGGGCCGGGTATTGCTGGTCCTCACCAGCGTCTGTTCTCTCCCTCCGGGTGCCTGACAGCCAGGTGGCACCGGATGACTCCTTCAGGTCTCTGGGCTGGGAGTAGACGTGACGCGACATCTCCAAAGCAGAGAAGACCCCCTCACCCCCGATGAGAACTGTGTGCTCCATACTCACTTCCCTGGCCCTGGGGATGGGCGATGTTCTAGATCAGGGGTCAGCTAACTGTGGCCCGTGGGCCGACTCACCGTCTGTTTTTGTAAATAAAGTTTTATTGGAACACAGCTGCCTCTCATTCACTGGCTCTTCTGTCAGGCAGAGATGAATCTTTACAACACAGGCAAGGCCTGCTGACCTTGTTCTGGGTGGTAGAGCCTCCATCACGTGAAGCAGAGCCCACTTCCAGCACGTCCAGGAGCCAGCCCTCTGCCGGGCGGGCCGCTCAGATCTGTTTTCAGGCTCCCAGCGGCTCTGTCTGCACGTGACAATGCAGGCTGCTCCCCAGCCCCTGCCCACACCCCTCCCACATCAGGCTTGCCCCCCTCCCTGACTGTTTCTCCCTGAAGAGCCCTGGTTTCGACACACGATTTCCTGTGGGTGCATCCGTTAGGGTCTTGCTTCGTGCCCGAGCTCGGATTTCTCCCGAGTCGCCTGCTGCGTTCTTGGCCCCTTTCTGGCTGGGAGAGCTGTCCCTTTGTTGCTGACATGGAGAAAATCCTTTCTATTCTAGAAACTGTGCACATTACAAACATCTCTTAACCATTTCTTGAGTGTTTCTGCACGGCTAGAATCCTTTATAATGAACTTGCATAATTTTTACCAAAACAATGAGATTTTTCTTAAAAACACACACAAAAGTGTGGCAAGAGCAGAAATGCTTTAAGCAGCATTGGAAACCTTGGGATAAGCGAACCCCAGGGAACTGCGCCGAGCATAGCAGCATCACTTCCTGGTTGCGTGAGCTTTGCTGGTGGGTATTCCTGCTCCTTTCTTCCACAGAGCCCTGCTGCCTGCTCCCCCGAAACCCACAGTTGTTTCAGCAGCCGCCCTGTGGGGTGGGCTGAATAAGTCACCTCCCTGGAAAGTTGCGGGAAGACGCTGGGGTGGGTACGGCCCGCCCAGCTGAGACCCTGTGGGGCCTAAGACAGCCACCTCTCTTCCCACTCAGCGCCCCCAGGCAGGATGGGTGCTGTCTGCCGGGACCCTAATGGGTACAGGCTCCCCAAATCCTCCCCGTCTGGACACATGGCACCACCTGTGGGATGTCCCTCCACCAAGAAGTGTTTCTCCCAACTTTGTGGTTGAACAGGAACCAGATGGTGGACGAGAGACCCCACTGCCCTCGTTACTCCGTGTGTGTTTACTGGGCGCGCTGGCCAATCAACACTCCTGCATCCCTGCCCGCAGGCCCGGGGCAGCCCAGCCTCCCCCCAACCACTCCGGTTTAGTGGTTCGACCTTGCAGGCCCGCCAAGCAGCAACCCGACCTGGCCCACGCCCCCATGTCCTCTCCTGGCAGCTCGGCCCTGCAGCTCGGTGGGACCCAACTCAGCACTTGCTCAGAGCAGAGGGCACAGGGAAGGGACACGTCCTCCGCACACAGACGCAGGGTCCCTTCCTGCATTATTTATACAGCCTCTGGCCAAATGGGGAGCAGTCGACCCGTTAGATGAGCCATAGAACATGCACCACCGCTTGTGACCCCATAAACTCTTTAGCAGCGACGGGCCAGCACTGGGTCTGATTTGTCTGCCTGCATGGTTGGCGGCTGAAGATCATGGGTGGCCAGCCTGGCCGGTCGTGTTTGCAGCAGCTCCGTCCCAACAACTCAAACTGGTACTGGGGGTCTGGTGTGAAAATGAGGTGAAGTAGAGGCTGCTCTCCAGGGACTTACCCATGACCTAGTGGGTCCCACGGGGACAGCGTGCTGAATCCGGGTGCCACGAGCAGCTGTGAGGTGTGTCACAAACAGTTTGCTACAATGAAAGTCAGTGGCTGTAGAAAAAGATCAGACAATAACAAGCGTTGGCAAGGATGTGGAGAAGCTGGAGCCCTCGTGCACAGCTGCTGGGAGTGTAAACAGGCAGCTGTTTTGTAAACACAGAGTCACCTGTGACCTGGCGGTTCCACTCCTAGGTTGATACTCGAGAGAAATGAAAACACATGTCCACACAAACCCTTGTATAGGGATGTTCACAGCAGCTCTATTCACAATAGCCAAAACATGGAGACACCCCTAATGTCCCTCAGAACGTGGTCTATCCACACAGTGGAATACTATTTGGCCATAAAAAGGAATGAAGCCCTGATAACATGCTACAATGTGGATGAACCTTGAACCCATGATACTGAGTGGATAAAGCCACTCAGAAAATGATCACATGTTTCATGATTCCCTTTATTTGAAATGTTCAGAATTTCAAAGCCAGAGAAGCAGAAAGTAGATTAGTGGTTGCCAGGGGCTGGGCGGATGGGAGTGAGAAATGATGACCAGTGAGCCGGAGGGGTCCCTTGGGGTCGTGGGAATGTTCTAATGTTGGATTGCAGTGACTGTTGCACAACTCTGTCAATTGATGAAAAAGTGTTAAGTTGTGCACTTAAAATGGGTGAATTTTATGGTATGTAAGTTATGCCTCTGTAAAGTTGTTAAAAAACTGAGTGGCAAAAAAGTAAAGTTAATGGGTTCGAGTTTGCATATTACTGACACTTTTGTAAATCTCAGCTGAGCGGAGATTGTCTTGAGGTAGACTCTGCTGGCTGAGCCTCCGTGCGCTTCCTGTGTCCATGCCTTCACCCTGGAGTTTGAGCCAGGAATGAGGCACGCTGTTCCCTCCACTCCTGATTCACCGAGAGGGGGCACGTGACCCGGTTCTGGCCCATGAGACAGGAGGGGAGGGCTGCTGAGGCTTCTAGAAAAGAGTTCATCACTTTTAAGAAGGAGGCACCAGATGAGATGCCCACCCCCTGCCCCTGGACTTCTCCCCATCTCCACGTCCAGCCGTCTTGTAGCCTTGAGGAAACCAGCAGGGACATGGGAGATCCTGGGCTCTGGAGCTTTCCTGCTGAAGTCGGTGTGTGTAGGGAATTGTGCTTACTCAGCAAAATCATTCTGACTGCCTGTCTCCGTTCTTCCTCCCCCCCCCCCCGCAACCCGCTTCCTTCCCCTCTCCCTCACCCTCCCGCATCCTCACGAGCGCTCTTGAACAGAAGAATAACGGCTGCATCCACAGTCAGCATTTTGATAACCACACAGCCCGCTGCCTGGTCAGCTCTGCTGAGCCCTGGCTGAGCAGGTATGGACAGCTTCCTTAATCACAGGCGGTTTCCAGGACGTTTCTGAAGGTGGCAGGGGTCTCCTCCGGGTCAGGACATGCCTGCCGATGTCATCCCTGACTTTGTGGGAAGATGTTAAAGGCCAGTGAGCTCAGGGGTGGAGACAAAAGCGTTTATCAGTAAACACACAATGAAAAGCTGAGCAGTTAACATGCCCCGAACCAGCCCCTCGGGGTCCCGTTGGCCAGCGGGACCAGGGGATCTTGGGATAGAGCTGGGAGTAGTTCCTTTCTCTTATTCTGCTGTGAATCACAGATCTCCCTCAACTTTCAACGAGGTTATGTCCTGATAAACCCATCCTATGTTGAAAATATTGTCAGTTGAAAATGCATTTACCACCCCTGACCTACTGACCATCACAGCTTAGCCTCATACCTTAAAGGTGCTCAGAACACCTACGTCAGCCTACAATTGGGCAAAACCATTGAGCACCAAGCCTATTTCACAGGAAAGTGATGACTCGTGTGATTTATTTTTAATTTTTAATTTTTTAATTTTTTTTTTTGTGGTTCACGGGCCTCTCACTGTTGTGGCCTCTCTCGTTGCGGAGCACAGGCTCCGGACGCGCAGGCTCAGCGGCCATGGCTCACGGGCCCAGCCGCTCCGCGGCATGTGGGATCTTCCCGGACCGGGGCACGAACCCGTGTCCCCTGCATCGGCAGGCGGACTCTCAACTGCTGCGCCACCAGGGAAGCCCCTCGTGTGATTTATTGAACACTGTACTGAGAGTGAAAAACAGAACGGCTGTCAGTGTATCGGTTGTTCACCTGGCAATCACGGGACCGACGGGGAGATGCACTGCCCGGCATCGCGAGAGGGGATTGGACGACACACCACTGCCCAGGAGAAATGCAAGACCCAAAATTCAAAGCACGGTTTCTACTGAACCCGAATCACTTTCACAGCATCCTTAAGTCGAAAACTCAGAAGTTGAACCATCCTAAGTTGGGGACCGCCTGTATCGATGTTCCTACCCAATGACGCAGGGCAGAGTCCACATTAGGAAAGACTCTTCCCTTGGCTTACTTCCAGTCCTCTCACTAAATGTATTTGGGTGGCTTTGGTTCGCTCTGATTCACTCCTGCGGCGCGGCTGGAAGGGCAGGCAGGCCCCTTGAGTGCGCACGCAGGGAGACTTAGCGGGGAAGGAGTCTCCAGGGAAGGAGGTGTGTGACATCCACACGAGGATGCTCAGGCCCAGAGGTCCAGAGGTGGGAAGCCCTGTGCCCACCCTCCCAGCCTGGGCAGGAGAGGAGTAGTACCAAGGGGGACCCCCAGCCTTCTGGACTGTTAATTCACTTAAAAAATGAACATGAGGGCTTCCCTAGTGGCGCAGTAGTTGAGAGTCCGCCTGCCGATGCAGGGGACACGGCTTCGTGCCCCGGTCCGGGAAGATCCCGCATGCCGCGGAGCGGCTGGGCCCGTGAGCCATGGCCACTGAGCCTGCGCGTCCGGAGCCTGTGCTCTGCAACGGGAGAGGCCACAACAGTGAGAGACCCGTGTACCGCAAAAAATAAAATAAAATAAAATAAAATAAATGAACGTGAGACCATCTTACTGTGATAGCCGCTTGTCCCAGGAAAGGTGCCCTCCCGATGCCTCTCTCTTGCCTGCAGTTTTGGGGAACGAATGTCCCTATTTTGCTGATGTTTAGGATGTTCACGCGACATAGCATCCGCAGACCCGAGATGTTTTCACGCAGGAGTTTGCAGGACCCCCTGCACACCAGCGCTGTGAGGACCGGCGCGGGCCAGGGAGAGGCCCTTTGGCTGCACATCAGAGATGAAGGTTCAGCACCGAGGCGGCCGCCCCAGGCCCCACGGCCCCCCAAGGACCAGCCACCCTACCTGTGCTCCCCCAGGCCTGGCTGAAGCCTCTTTCCCCCTGACGACGTCTCCGCAGGGCCCTGGGCTCCCTCAGGAAACCAAAAGAAGTGGGAAATCCCGGGTAGACGTGGAAGAGCTTCGAGGATCTCTGGCCAGTGTCAGAAGCGCCCAGTCCAGATGGGGAAAAAGGGGCAGGACTGTGGAGGGAGTGTGGCTCCCAGATTTGCTGTCAGCCTTGAAGGAGTGAGGACGTGATGGACCCCCAGCTCTGCGGCCCCCTGTCCCCACCCCACCCCGGGCTCCTGGTCCTGCCTGGCTCCACCTCGGCAGGGGCCGCAGTGCTGCCTCCACCCGGACGGGCCCTTGTCGGAACCTCAGGTCACTCGGGGCCGCAGCCCTTTGTCCACAGGCCTGTCTGCCTCACCTCGGGAAGCTTCTAGAGTGGAGGGTGCTGACATTCACGGTGTGAGCCTGAAAAATGACTTTTGGATAAATGGATTATGCAATCTATGACATACTCTGACCAGAGAGTCTCAGTTTTGGAAACACGTGCCAAAGAAAGACCTACTTTACAAAAGGATTCACAGCTTCGTTGTCGAAAACAGCCAAATGCACAAAGAAACCCGCCCACCGTCCTCTGACCAGCGCCCTGGAAACCATGCCGATGGCAAAGCAAGAAATATCTCACTTCTATCAAAGTGGTGACTGCGTGGACATTCGTGGTTCTTGGAAAACAGTTTTTAAACTGTTAAAAGAAAAAGAGAATGTGAAAGAACGCATATACACTTATTTCAACCACATAAAATTGTCCAAAAATAGGGACTGGAATCAAGCATATGAATCGAATCCTTGGCGTTTAATGGTAAAAGGGTATTTGAGGTTTTATTTACTGTGCTTTCCAAATATAAAGATAGGTATTTAATAAAAATAAAAATTCAGAGCTGAGCACCACGACTATGATTTGGCCGAAATCCTGTTCAGGAGATGCCGGCCCCGACTGTCTCCAGGAGGCCGGGGGAGGGTGGCTGTCCTCCCCCAGGACGGAGGGCTTGAGAGGCTGAGTGCAATCCTTGGGCCATCTTTCTCATTTTACTTACTTTACACTCAGTGAGTGAACACACACTCACTGGGTGCCTACTGTGTTCCAGACGCTGGTTTGGGCGCTGGAGGTCCGGGAGGGAGTGGTCTGTGCAGAGACCCCGCCTGCTGGAAAATGGTTGTAGTGGGTGTGGGGTGTGTCCACCTGGGGCTTGTGAGTGTGGCCTTATTTGGAAAAAGGGTCTTTGCAGATGTGATTATTTGAGGATATTGACAAGAGAGCCTTCTGCATTTAGGGCGGGGCCTGAGTCCCGCGACTGGTGTCATGTAAGGGGACGGAGAGGGCACAGAGAGAAACAGGGAGAAGCCAAGTGATGGCGCAGCGGAGGTGGGCTGGTGCCAGCGTGGCAGCAGCCCCCAGGGGCTGGGCGAGGAGCAAGACAGTCCCCTCCACAGCCTCGGGAGGGACCAGCCCTGCCGGCGCCTTGAACGGGGACTCTGTTCCCCACGCTATGGCTTGAAGCCAGCCTGGGGCTTTCATCGCAGCCGCCCCAGGAAACTCAAGCCGGAGACGAGCTAGATGGCCGGCGTGGCTGTGCTCGGTGGGAGCCCCGGGAGAAGAGCCCGCCCGTGCCCGCGGGGCCGCAGGACAGAGCGGGGGCTGGGACACCCCCGGAGCAGAAACCCTGAGCACTGGGCGGAGGACGTTCCAGGCGAGGGGCAGGGCCGGAGGCCCTGGGGGTGGACACACGGGTCGCGCTCAGGCTGTCACTGTCGGGGGACGGGGGTGCCGTGGGGCACCTGAGGGTGTCTCGGGCAGAGGGCGCCTGCTGGGACCCCTGCCGCTCCCACCCCGTCCCTCGGGACGGGCCGCGGACCTTGGCGGGTGTGCACTCCCGGAGGCGGGAGGGTGTCTGCTTCATGTGGGGACCCGCGGGTGTGTCTGCACGTGGACACCGTGGATCAGCACAGTGAGGTCAGAGCAACACGGAATGGAAGCCCCATACTTTGCTCATCTCAGGAGTCATTTGCTGGGAGTATTTTTCCAGAATAGTCTAGGAAAATCCGTGGAAACACCAAGGAGCACTTAAAATCCACTGCAGGATGGAGCAGACAGGATTGGAGCCAGCAGGGCCCAGTGGAGGCAAGAGGGGCCACAGGGCCCACCCGGGAGGGGAGGGGAGGGAGGAGGGGGCCTGATGCCGTGCACGCACTCAGGGCCTGAGCCTGCGTCCAGGTGGAGGGCACGTGAGGGCAGAGGGGCCAGAGCACACCTGTGCAGGGCGGGGAGCCCGCAGCCCAGAGGGGATCCCGCGGCAGGCAGGCTGCCCCTCGCGGAGAGCGGGGTCCCGGGTCTCCCGGCCCTCAACTTGGGTGTGTGGGCGCAGGGTGGTCTCAAGACCTCAGCGTGTGCACACCTGCCCAGAAAGTTCTGTGACTGGACGGCCTCCGGAAGGTCTCCAAGCCACATCTGCTCCCAAATTCTGCATCTTTGGACCCTCCGACTGCCCTGTTAGGCAGGACCCCAGCCTATTATAGATGAGGAAGGAGGGGTTCAGAGAGAGAGCCTCGGCTGAGGTCACGTGGCTGTGAAGTGAGGTCACCCAGTAACTCCTGGAGGGGAGGAGGGGGTGTGCCCAGCTGGGGTGTGGGGCGCAGGGGTCACCGGGAACCCGGCCGCATGACCCTCCCTTGTGGACAGCAGAGGGTGGCTTCCTCCAACGTGTGAGAAAGACCTGAACCCCAGCAGCCATCCCCTCTGAGTCCGGCCCACGGACGGGAGTACAGGGTCCAGGCGGGTCTGGGAGGCGGCCCGAGCAGGACTCGCCTCTGGCCTCAGCGCTGTGGTTTAGAGGTGATGCTCGTAATTCACTCTTCACTCAGCAAGGAGCCAGAATGGTCCAGCGCGCAGCCGGGAAGCTGTGAAAAAGCTCGTAATAAGTGCTTTCTGGAGCACGGTATCAGGACCTATGAGTCAGCTACCTGGTACTTCCTCAAAGAGCGAAGGATGTATATTTAGCCAGCCATCAGGAACACGGAATTATTGTGTTTGAGGGAGTAGCGAATAGCCAGGTTCATGGAAGGGGCCCCACAAGTGGGCACTTACTTAAACCCGCTCGTGGCGACCCACCCAGACTGACAAATCCCTTTGAAAACGGAAGGCTTAATGGCCTGTCTTGGGCAGGTAATCTCTGTTTTTGCTGCAAACGTGGCGTCCCGCCGTTGGGCCCGCTACTTCTCTGGCCCCTGTCCCTGTACACCTGTTACCTCCTTGTGTACAGGCACACTGCAGGGGGCTGCAGTTACAGGGCAGCTGTCCCCACTCAGCTGCGCCCCCTGCCCCACTGCCCTCTCTCCCCTTTTTCTCCTGACCACTCACCTTCTAACCCACGGGCTCTGTTTACCCTTTACTCCTGTTTCCTCCGGGGCAGGGGGTTTACACTGTTTTCTGCTGCGTCCCCACACCTGACTCCAAGCAGCAGCCCGGGTTCTACCTGTGGAATGAATCAACCGTGAGTTCCCAGGGAGACCCAACCAACAGAAGAGAGAATATAGTTTAAGCTTTAAGGATTGGCGGCTGGCAGGGCTGAATCCATGGAGCAGGCAGCAGTCTGGAAACTCGGGGGGGACTTGATGCCGCAGCCTTGAGGCAGAATTCCCTGTTTCTCCGGGAAACTTCCGGGTTTTCTCTTAAAGCCTTCAACTGATTGGGTGAGGCCCACCTGCTTTATTGAGGTTGATCATTACTCAAAGATGCTGATGGTTGGTGCTAACCAACCTGCCAGGTACCTTCACAGCAGCATCTGCATCAGTGTTTGAACCGTGGGGACAGCAGCCTGATAAGACGGCACTGGAGCTGAGTGTCCAGGGGGTGAGGTACAAGTCCCGTGGCACCAGAGTTGGGGCTCACGGCCTGTCATGAGTGGGAAGCAAGGAAACTTCCTGCAGGAGAGAGCAGGGCAGCAGAGGCTCCAGTGAAGAGCTGCCTCCTGCCTCCTGCCCCTCCCCAGCCCTCCCCACCCCAGCCCTCCCCACCCCAGACCCCTCCCCTGGCGGAGGGAGGTGGGAGCTGCGGACAAGGCCGCGGGCAGGGATGCGGAGGGTCGCGCGAGGGGCAGGGGCGCTCAGGGTTCCTCTCCCCCAGCAGGGAGAAGCGTGTCAGCGCCAGGCGGGGACAGACGCGCGTCTCTGGGCGTTCTTCCCTCCAGCACCGGGGGGACACAAAGGGCCAGTTCTCCGCCATGACAGATGGCCAGTGAGAGAGGGTGGCGGCCCCAGCGAGGAACGGGGCAGGAGGGCGAGGGGATAGACAGTGCAGGCGGTCAGAGGACGTGTGGGCGCGTGTGTGCGCCGAGTCTGAGGGGCCCCGGGCGCCCCGGGAGTGCGGAGGGGCTGGGGGTCTCCCCCATGGGTGTGGCTGACCTTGCGAGGGCAGCTTCTGAACCTGGGTGGGGGTGAGGATGGAATTTGGGGAAAACACCCATCTCTGTGTTGGGAACAGGGCCCAAGAGAGACTTGGAAGGCAGGCGGAGAAATGTCCCCGCGTCCAGGAGGCGTCGGTGGACGCGGCCACCTGGAGAGAGGTTGTCCTCTGCGCCGTCTGTCCCTGGAGCGGCGGGGGCCAGTGGGCGGGGCAAGGACTCTGCGGGGCCGACGGCCGGGGTCCCTGCGGCCCTGTGGAGCAGTGAGGGGGCAGAGGACCGAGAGCTGCCCCAAGGACAGCTGGGTAGTGGACGTCCCCGGGAGCCCACAGCGGCTGGTTTTGAGGGACCACGGGAGGAGGTGGAGGCATGGGGCCCACGGGGAGGCCAGGAAGGCCGTGCGCCCCTGTGTCTCACCGCCTCCCCCAAGCCCCGGGAGGAGGCGCTGGTTCTCCAAGATGGAAGTCACTGCCAGTTAAACCATTTTGAGAGACAAGAGGATATCGTGTCATCATTTACCCTGTGCCCCTGAAAGAGCCGCCTGCTCTCTCATTTTCCCCTTATGTGAGCACAGGCGTGATGCACGGACTGAACCCGTGTGGGACGAGCGGGTCAGCCTCCCCGGCCTCCCCTCCCTCTTCACGTCGGAGCCCCACTGTCCTGAGTCACCTCCTGGCTCAGACGTGGCAGCCTCCTCCCCGGCCTCACCCGTGTCCCCAAGGCTCATGCCCCGGGCGCTGTCACCACTGCCGTCTGCCTACCTGCCACCCGCGGCCCAGAGATTCCGGACACCTGCTTCATCGGGTCCGACACGACATTCTCTCCTCATCGACTCAGAACGACGGGAGGACGCCAGAGGGACTTAAGCCGAGTGGCCACGCACTTTGATTTTTGTCTTCAAAGCTCAGCTGGGCGGCTGTAGAGAAGGACAGACACGAGCACGAACTCGGGAAGGCAGTGCGGCTCCTGAAAACCTTTGGTGTTGTCCCCACTTTTTTTTTTGTTTTGTTTTTGCGGTTCGCGGGCCTCTCACTGTTGTGGCCTCTCCCGAGGCGGAGCACAGGCTCCGGACGCGCAGGCTCAGCGGCCATGGCTCACGGGCCCAGCCGCTCCGCGGCACGTGGGATCTTCCCGGACCGGGGCACGAGCCTGTGTCCCCTGCATCCGCAGGTGGACTCTCAACCACGGTGCCAACAGGGAAGCCCTGTCCCCACTTTTTAAATTTAAATTTTCATTTTATATGGAAATAGAGCTGATTTACCATGTTGTGTTAGTTTCAGGGGTACCGCAAAGTGAATCAGTTATACATATACATGTATCCACTCTTTTTCAGATTCTTTCCCCATATAGGTTATTACGGAGTATTGAGTAGAGTTCCCTGTGTTCTACATCAGGTCCTTATTAGTTATCTGTTTTATATATAGGAGTGTGTATATGTCAATCCCAGTCTCCCAATTCATCCCCGCCTTGGTGCTATCCCCACTTTTTATTTCAGTTGTGCTAGAAGGTGTGGGGTGATATTTCATTGTGGTCATAATTTTCATTCCCTTAGTGACTAACAATGTCGGATGTTCTTCGTGTGCTCATCTGTGTATATTCTTGGTGAAATATCTGTTTGCGTGTTTTGCACATTTTTAACTGTTGAGATTTGAGGCTCCTTTATTTATCTCAGATCTGAGTCCTTTGTCAGACGGTCTACCAGACCACAGTGTGTCTTTCCATTCTCTCAGGGGCTTCACAGAGCAAAGGTTTTTAATTTTCATGAGTCCCAATTTTATCACGTTTTGTCTTTTATGGATTGTGCTTTTGTGTCAGGTCTAAGAATTCTTCACCTCACCTAGATCCCTGAGACTTTCCTGTGTTGTTTTCCAAAAGTTTTATAGTTTTCCACGTTGCGTCTGTGACCACTTTTGAGTGAATTTTTATACATGGCGGGAGACTTCGGTTATTTTTCATTTCTTCTGTCCACGGAGGCTCACTAGCTCACGCACCAGGTGCTCTTAATGTCCCTTCATCACAGAATTCCTTTATTTCTGCTTTATTCCTGCTTTATTCCTTTATTCCTTCACCCAGTGAAGATATCTTCCCTGGGTGTAGAATTTGCAATGGGCAGTTCTTTCTTGGAAAATGTGCCCATTCTTTCTGGCCTCCCTGCTTTCAGATGAGAAATCTGCTGTAAATTATATCCTTGCTTCCCTCTAGGTGATGTCGGGCAAACTCATTCAAGAGCGATTGTTTATAATTGAGGGGAGATTAGGAGGGAAGGAAGAGAGGGGGAAGAGGAGGAGGGTGGATGGAAGGGAGGAGGGAGGAAGGAAGGGAGGAGGGGAGTAAGAACTGAAATGTTGCTGCCACAGCAGTAAGCAAAGGCTGTGGCGGCCATCAAGCCATCACATTACAGCCACCCCGATGGTGAGCCCTGAGGGAGCTCAGGATGGAGACAAACGGGCTGCCCACTGCCAAGTCCAACTACTCATCAGCCGCTGCAGCCACCCCCGACGGTGCACCCTGAGGAGACTCAGGATGAGAAGCACACAAGCCGCCATCCTGCCCCGAGGTCCAGCTGCCTTCAGGGACCCACCTGTAAGGGTGAGTGGGAGCCCCACCCACTGGTGTCCATGGGCCCCACGGATGTCTGACCATGTCTGCCTGGCCCTGAACTCCCGGCTGCAGGACCACCGCCTCGACCCCTGCTGCTGGCTACCTGTCCCCGGGCGGAAATCCCATCCCTCAAACACTCAAAGTGAGCCTCTCTGCAGTGGATGCTGGTGGGTGTCCAAGGAGAAACAAACTGGGATTTAGGATCATGGGGGGGGGCTATTACAATACGGGGGGGATCGGGGGCCACTGTCAGGGACAGCACTGACCATGAGTCTGCTGGTACATCTGAGTCAGGCACGGAGAGGTTTCCGTTTAGAGAGACGGGTGCAAACAGGCTGGAAGAATGGGGACGTGAGACCAAGGGAGGCAGGACCCGGACCCTCCATCCAGGGAGTTTCCCCCAGGCCAGCTGTGTCTTGGGGGCCCCCAAGCAGGGGGCTGCGTGCAGGGTGGGGTGCCAAAGCTCGGGGGCCCAGAGAAAGGAGACGAGTTCAGCCCAAGTGTGTTGTTCCCATTGGTCAGTGGGGTGAGCAGGTCAGCTAAGCAGCCTGCCTGGCTGTCTCCCCTCCCCAGGCAGGAGTGGGAGACCGTGGGGTCTGGGGGCCACATTCCCAAGTGGGACCTGATCAGATGGCACTTCAGGGGTCTGTTATGTGGCTCCTGCAGCAGTGCCCACGGGCTGGGACCTGCGGGAGCTTATGTGGGGTCAGCCTATCATATTGATTTGCAAATAACAGTAGTTGATTTATTGGCGAATAGCAGCGTGACTGGCTCTCTGCTGCACTCTCCCGAGGACCGCCCCCCACCCCGCCCCCTCCAGGCCCGGAGCTGCTTGAGGATCAAAAGTGATCTGCAGCCAGTCACCTCCGCTGACCCCAACTCCTTTTGGGGGCCAGAGCCTCCTTCTTCCATGAGGCTCACATTCTGTAGCTTGGGCCATGGTTGAGCCCCACTGGGATTACAGGACTCCAGGGAGGTTAAAGAGACCCCGACTCCTTTTGGGAAATGGGGCTTCTATTTGGAGACTCCTGTTCTCAATGGATAGCCCAGGAGGGAACACTTCCTCAGACTGGAGGTGTCGGTCTGCAGAAGGCTTAACCTCCTCTCTCACTTTGCTGCCCCTTTCCGGGCCCCAGGCTGTCTGCAGGCTCAGCAGGTGGGGGCCTGAGCCATCTCCTGCCACGTCCCGCAGAGGCCACAGGCCTGTCTTCTGACGGGAGTGTCCTTCCGTGGGACACAGGTGGCTTTGCCCAGCGTCTGGCAGGCAGCCGCTGTTCAATCACCTTCTACTCAGCTCGTTGGTGAAGGAGGGGTCCCCTCTGTGGGGTTATGGGAAGGCTGAACCTGGGATGCTGGGCAGACCAGACAGACAGCAGTCATCAGTCACGTACACTCACAGCCCAGGGAGGGGCTGCACAGCAGGCAGGGCCACATGGGCTGTGTTGGGCAATGGAATGAACATGGGGGGCTGTGCTGTGACAGGAGGGTGGGGCTCCCTGCTTTCCAAAGGACACGATGACCTTGCTTACGTAATTCTGGAGGCTGGCAGCGAACTGAAGACAGTACTCAGGGGTGAGCAGGCTCTGCTCCCGGTCCCTGAACGAGGAGGACTGTCTGTCTGGGCCCTTACTCGGCTCCGGCAGCTGTAACAGAATGTCACAGACTGAGACCAGGCGCCAGCAGGTCGGGTTCTGGTGGGAGCTCTCGTCCTGGCCTGCAGATGGCCGGCCGCCTTCTCGCTGTGTCCTCACGTGAGGTTCTGCTATCTCCTCTCATAAGGGCACTAATCCCACCATGCGACCCCACCCCATGACCTTGTCCAGCCCTCATCACCTCCCAAAGGCCCCACCTCCTAATGCCTTCACATGGGGGCTAGGCCTTCAACATATGAATTGTAGGCGGGCACACAGTCAGTCTGCAGCACCCTGGAGCAGCGTGGGGGACAGATTCTGAGCTCAGACCCCTGGAGGCCCTGCCAGGTTCACCACACAGTCAGGCACCTAATGTTGCACCTTTATGTTTTTCTGTAGTTTGTTGCACGTAATATTTTTATTTATTTTTTTATTGAAGTATAGTTCTATACAATTTATATAAGTCACAGGTGTACAATATAGTGATTCACAATTTTTAAAGATTATACTCCATTTATAGTTATTATAAAATATTGGCTATATTCCCTGTATTGTACAATATATTCTTGTGGCTTATTTTATACTGAATAGTTCGTACCTCTTCCTCCCCCATCTCCCCAATGGTAACCACTAGTTTGTTCTTTATATCTGTGAATCTGCTTCTTTTTTGTTACATTCACTAGTTTGTTGTATTTTTTTAGATTCCACATATAAGTGATGTCATACAATATTTGTCTTTCTCTGCCTGACTTATTTCACTTAGCATAATGCCCTCCAAGTCCATCCATGTTGCTGCAAATGGCAAAATGTTGTTCTTTCTCATGGCTGAATTGCACCTTAATTTTAAGCCTTAGCTCACAACCCCCCCCCCCCCACCGATGGGAGGGAAACCGGGTCTCCTCGGGAACCACAGCATGGCTGAGTCCCAGTCCATGGCCCCCCACCTACCTGAGGGCTCTCCCGTGACATTCTCCTCCCAGATGGCATGAAAATCCACAGAGTCTATCAAATAAATGTTTCATGGGCTGAGCGAAGTTTGGAAGGAGACTGCAGGGTAAGAGAAGTCCTTTTGTGAAGCAAGTAAAAATTGGGAATTATTCTTGTTTGTTTGTACGTCAGGTGTCTGTATTTTTTTTTGTTTGTTTTCTTTGGTTTTTTTGGCCGTGCCACATGTGGGATATGAATTCCCTGACCAGGGATCAAAACCCCGCCCCCTGCATTGGAAGCACGGAGTCTTAACCACTGGACCACCAGGGAAGTCCCTGTCAGGTGTCTTGGAATATGATTCTCTCTTGAAATGGGACCTTACAGGTCCACGGGTTGGTTGAGTTACACGAAGAACCTTCAAACCCCAATGTCCCCGTACCGAGAGGCAATCACTGTGACCATGTGGTGAATTTTTGTTTGTAGAACCTTTAATGAGACTATATTCAATTAGGGCTACACTCATTACTTATTCACTCAACAGATATCATATGCCTATTATGTGTTAGGAACGGTTCTGGGTGCTGGAGGTTTAGTGGGAAAAAATCAAAACTGAAGATAGTGCTGCCCTTGAGGCGCTTCCCTTCTAGAAGGAGATGGAAGTGAGCTTGATGAATGATTGACAGGGCCATGAAGGATGGCATGGGGGGGAGGGTGGGCTTTAAGCAGCTATACGGGACAGTCCCGCTGCAAAGGTGACCAGATCTGCAGGAGAAAGTAGAGCTGGGAGGCCCGGGCCCGAGAGAGACCCCGTCTCCCTGGGCAGTCACTTCCCTTTGCTGGTGGGGACAGTGACAACACAGGTCTCAGAGACCCCATGAGACTTGGTCATCCTACTAACCGATCTGCAAAGTTGCACTTGGTTCTGACCCTGAATTTGGGTCTCTGTTCATGAGGGCGGGACCCCCCACTCCACCCACTGCCCAAGGCTGGCCTGGGAGTCAGGGGGTGCGGGAGGGACTGGAAATGGTAAAGTGCAGTTCCTGGGACCGGGGGGATTTCGTCCTGGGGCTGCTGCTGCTCCAGGAGATGACGCTGTAGGAAGTGGGAGATGACATTTACTGGCGAGAACGGCTTCAAGGACTCAGCTTGCTTTGGCCTCCGTGCTGGGCGCCTGCTGTTGGGGCACTGACTGGCCCACCGCCTGGCGGTTAGAGATGGGGAGGGCGCCGGAGGGGCCGCCGTGTCTGGCCTGGTCTTACCACGTGGTCCCGGGGACACTGCACAGGATGACCAGCCTCAGAGGCCCTGAAGTGAAGGCCCCCGCCTGCTCTGCCCTTGCTGGCTGACTTTTGCCCTCAGCCCCTCCAAGGGCCAGGGCAGTGTCCGGACTGCATTCCTCACACCGGTCAGCATCTGGCACAGCCTTTCAGGGTCTTTGCTGGGGGTCCAGTGTCCTCCAGGGGTAAGCTCCGCGTCTGGACCGGAGCCGCCACCCAGTGGGTGCTGAATGCGTGTCAGGCGTCCAGTTCGAGGTTGACCTCTGCCTCCAGGCCCAGAGAAGAGACCTCGCTTTCCTTTCCTATCAAGGACTGTAATAGGATCCCCTGGGGATCCTATGAGCCCTCCTTGAGGTGAGGGTGGAAGCCCTGCGCAGCGGGAGGGGCCTGCGCGGGGTGGGGACGGTGGGGACAGAGCCTGTGCCCCCGTGGAGCGTGGCCGATGAGAGCAAGTGACAGCCGGCCTCCCCAGCCCTCCGCTTCCGGCCCTGACATCATCTGAGGGTTTCTGATGGAAGTCTGGAATCCTCAGCGGAAGCTGAAGCCTGGGAGGTTGAAGATACCGGCTGTAGGAACGGGACAACATTTTCCAGAAACTGAAGGTATGACTCGGACACTGGGGGCAGAGTGAACCGGGGAGGCAGCGGAACGCGGGTGCTGGAGGGCCTCAGCTCCACGCCGCCGCCGAGCTCAGAGTCCAGCCGTGTGTCCAGTGGGGACGGTGACGGCCAGGCTCCTAGGCCCTGGGCCTCTGCTCCGCTGTTGCCCTGGAGACCTGGGTGGCGGCAGGCAGAGCCCGCGCTGGCCTGGCGGGAGGTGCTTCTGGAGAGGAGAGCTGCCGACCCCCAACACGGGGGCCCCGGGCTGTGACGGCAGCAGGTCAGTTGCTTTCCTGACACCTGGGGCTCGCTCACCCGGCTCCAGGGACGGACTGGCCCTGGCTGGACGCGCTGCCCTTCCCGGGGGACAGGCCTGCCTCAGAGGACCCGAGTCCTCCAGGCCTCCCCGGTGACCCTCACAAGACAGGGGCCACTTAGGGTCTCAGGCCCCGTCCAGGCGACGGGGTCCACGCCCTGAACCCGGCTTGCCACGCGCCACCTGGAGAAGCATTTCTGGGAAGGACCAGCGATGCGGACACCCCCTCCCAGGCCCCGGCCTGCCTCTGTCTGGACAGAATGGAGAGAAGCAGGTCCAGCAAGAAAAACTCTCTGCAGAGCAGAGGGGGGCCTGGTGCCGGGTCACCGAGTGGTGCTGAGCAGAGGGCAGCGGGCAGAAAGTGAGGGCGCCTGGGAAACACGCCCTGCCCCCTGTGGGCCCGTCTTCCCGTTGGCTGTGCTGTGGGCCGTCTGAGTGCCTGCGAGGCACCTGGACGCCTGGTCCCTGCTGGATGCGTTCGGTCTTGTTCCTGGAGTGACCCAGTGGAAGGCACAGCCTTGCTCTCCCGGGACAAGCAGATGTCCCGTCGTCAAGGGCGCCCCGTGCTGCCCATCTGTTGCTAGCTCTCTGCAGCCCAGTGACACATGCCTCCCCTCTGAGGCCGGCAAGGCGACCCCGGTTTTCCCCGGGTGTCAAGGCCGAGAAGGCCTCCCAGTGCCCCTGACTCTAGAAGAGCTTTGGTCTCCCCACCTCCTCCTGCCTTGGTGATGCTGTTTCGGCGGGGCCTGTGTGGCCATCTGCGAGCAGGGGAGAGGCAGGCTCTCAGAGCAGCTTGACAATAGGGATGGAAATTGCAGGAAATGGGAACAAATGGCAGATCCGGGACACAGCTTTCAAACTGCAAAGATTTTCCGACCATACATATAATAAGTATAATTTATATTCTTTTCCTATGAAGTGCTTGCAGGTAAACTCTCTTCCTTTTGAGCAGGGCCGTGTCTGGCCCTCTTGGGCAGACATGCTGGTGTCTTATCTGCACCTCACAGAAAAGCAGGCCTTTGACCGGGGGGTCTCGATCCAGGGGCACCTAGAGCTGCCCCGTCCGACCACAGGGCGCGCTGGGCCGAGTGGCCACCGCCCTCCTGGTCACGTCCAGACAGGGTTCACGAAGTGCCTCCCGGCTCCATGTTCAATGAGGAACAAATGCACGGCGTCCCTCATTATGGTGGCCGTGTTCCTGGAAAACTCGGTTTAAGTTCAGAGCACACTGGAGAAGTCTGGTTCTCTAGAGAATTTGTCGTAGCTTAAATGAGATCTGAGGGTGACCTGGGTCAAACCAGAAAACACCCTGGAATTGCACTGCGGCCACTCACTGCCCACCTAAACTCCGGGCTTGTTCCCTGTCTATGAAGCAGGCCCGTGGCCGGCCTGAAAGGCTGTGATTTAGATTGAATGAAATGACTCAACACAACCCAAACATCCGATGGGCTCGAGCTGTCTCTTTGAGTTGAAATCAAGTCAGACCTGCATCGGGAATCCAGGAGCCCAACGCCATCCCCAGGAATCCCACCCAGGGCCCTTCCAGGTCTGACTCTGGGGTGGGGACCACCTGCCACCTGTGGCTGGTTCAGGGCCTCCTCCTACAGCCCCATAAATTGCCCACCGGACACCCCTGGCGCAAGGGCGCGCCCGCTCAGAGTAAGGGCCGGGTTCTGCAGCCTGACCCCTCCCGCGTCCAAGCACAAGCTCCTCCACTGTGTCTGCGCCTCGGTGTCAGGCTGCCCGGCCCCTCCGGATGCAGGGCTCTCTCCCCGCTGCCCTGCTCAGGGACCCCCTCCTCCAGAGGCGGGGGACGACACCCCCCAGGGAGATATGCCCGGTGGTGCCTGTGCCACAGCCCCGAACAGGCCTCTCCTCTGTGCCACGCCCAAGGGGTGCCCCCAGGGATGGGGCAGGACAGCGACGTGCTGAAGCGTTTGGCCCCGAGGCCCAGCCTCTCTAGCTGGCAAGTGGAGAGACTCATTTTCCCTAGAATGAAGGTTTGCCGCCCCATGGCCAGGTTCCTGTCTGATCTTCTTGCAAGGGTGGGGGGGGTCATGACACCTTGCCCCACTGGAGAGAAGGCAGACAAAATGCCCGCACACGCTGCGTGCAGTCAATGCCGCGCTCTCTCCTGACGACTTGCTCTTCACGGACCCTGCCCCGATCCTGGATCCTGATCGGAGGACGGGTGCACCTGGCACCTCTCGCCTCACAAGTCAGACCAGGAGGCCTGGGCCCAGCTCCGGGGCCTTCCCATTGGCCACGGGCCCTGAGCCTTGTTAGAATGACAGGAACAGAATTAGGGCTTAAACAAGCGTCTTTTGAGCCTAGACACGTGATCCCTTTTAGACTCTTCACAGGAGCTTCCAAAGCCAGAGCTGTGATTACTGAACTCTCGTGGCCCCCGCACGATGCCCAAAGCTCCACCTCCCGCTCCGGTCCACACCTGCCTTGGCCCTCCCGGCTCTGCCCGGGCCAGTCTGCCTTCTCTCCTGCGGGGCCCAGGGCTGTGCTGGTGAGAGACACCCAACGGAAAGACTCTGTGTCCAGGTCAGTCCCCCTGCCACTGTGCACTCCGGCCACCTGCCAAAGCCGCTTGCTGAGCTGACCCTCTGGGGTCAGCGGCTTCCTACTTGGTCTGTGTGCTGATCTGGGACGCTTGTTTCCACTAGGGAGTCGTCACTCCTCTCTGGGGCTTGGTTTCTCCACCTGCAAGCGAAGGCTTCCCATTGGCATCAGCGGCTTTCAGACTGAGCCAGGCAGCCCCTCAGGGCCAGTGGGTATCGGGGGCGGAGGTGGGACAGGTGGGCAGGGCTGGTGGCCTGGAGCTGCTCTCCCCTGCCTCCCCTAGAGGCGAGGCTGCCCCCTGAAGCATGGCTGCCTGGAGACCCGCAGTGAGCTCTATTACACACGTCTGTCAGGTGCTCACATCAGGAGCCAGGCCCCGGCTCGGGATGCCAAAGGGTGGACGTGGACGCCCCAGCGGCCTGCTGCCTGCCTGGTCCTGGCACCGTCCCAGGCCAGCCCACTTCAGGCCCTGTGGTCCCAGTTTGGAGTCCTCTGAAGACCGTTCTGTGATTCCAGGGAGGTTTGAGAGGTCTCCCTTGGAGGGTCCGTGCCCGCTCCCACTGTGTGCCCCATAGCCCGGTGTTTTTCCAAGGTGTGTCCCACCAGTGGGGTGGGGCTGCCCCGCTGACAGCTCCCCCCTGAGCCTGGAAGCAGCCACACTGCTCTGGCAAAGCCACGTCGCCCTCCCGGCCCCGTGCCTTCCCCACCTTGAGAGCCGCAGGAGCACCGGGTGGAGGACCTGGGGCACCACCGGCCCCTCCTCTGCCTTCACGAGAAGGGCAGCAGGGGAGCCGTCTTCACGGCCGAGGCCTCCGCCCAGTCGTGCACTTACTGACCTTCCACCACTAAGCAGAGGAGCACAGAACCCTCCCTCAGCCCTACTCTGTTCCAGGGCCCGCCCAGCGGCCAGAGGAGGGACCCGGCCGGCTGGGCGCTGGCCCGGGTGCCCTCGCAGAAGCAGCAGACTACGACCCACGCCACCCAAAGGCCCTCCTCACAGGGACGAGCCTCTGGCGTCCACGCTTCCTTTTGGGGTCTGTTGTCTTTTTTTTAAACAGCATGTCTAATAATTGAGAACCAGATGGGGGCATCTACCTCTTTTGAGGGAACTTCCGGCTGAGCTACTTCAAAATAAAATAAAAAGTATTTCAGGGGCTTCCCTGGTGGCGCAGTGGTTGAGAGTCCGCCTGCCGATGCAGAGGACACGGGTTCGTGCCCGGGTCCGGGAAGATCCCACATGCCGCGGAGCGGCTGGGCCCGTGAGCCATGGCCGCTGAGCCTGCGCGTCCGGAGCCTGTGCTCCGCAACGGGAGAGGCCACAACAGTGAGAGGCCCGCGCACCACAAAAAAACAAACAAACAAACAAACAAAAGTATTTCAGAGGTTATCAGGAAAAGGATGACAGTCTTGGCCTCACTGTTTGAGATTCTGTCTATTCTAAGGACTTTTTTTCCAACATCTGCATCACATAGGGCTACGTTTCAAAATACAACAGGCGCTTCACAACAACAGAAAAAAGCAGCCAATGTTACCCCTCTGGCTTTATTAATTTAAGGCCATATTTAGTCAAATCCAGTCTACTTCTGTTCTAAAGCTCTCTCTAACTCGCTCATCTGTAACATACGCATATTCATTTTTCTTCACTGTGAGAAAAAGTGTGATATTAAAAATGTTGTTTTTCCTTTTCCTTGAACAGTCATGGGAGGTGATTCATCACACATAATTTTAGTGATAGATTTTTCAATAAAATAGGATTTCTCTTGAATTTGTTATTAAATAGAAACTTGAAAAATTAGCCACTTAGATGTGTATACTTACATTTTCAAGAAAGAATGTTCAAATGTGTCTAGGCACTGGGAACATTTCCATATTGCTCTAAGTAATGAAAAGGCAGCTACCAAGTTGAGACAGTGATTTTCAGGCCCAGGTCCTCACTCGTTGATCACAGAATTTATGTTTTCATTAACTGCTTAGTAATTTGTTGCAAAAAAGATAATTCAGTGTTGAAAATAGAATTCCTTATAAACTAAGAGAAAATGTTTGCTTCTTTAAAAATACGGAATAAGAATGATACATGCTTTGTTTTCCTTCTCTCCATTACAGAAAATTTAAAACTACTTACAAAAGTAGAGAGAATAAAATGCTGTACCTATCACGCAGATGCAAACATTTTCAAAGTTTCCAATCTTGTTGTATCTATTCCCCTGTCACCCTTTTTTTTTCTTTTTATAAAATACATTAAATATCAAACATCCTGTCATCTTACCTGTAGAAACTTCCGCCCGCATCTTTAATTGATAAAGGTTGTTTCCTCTGTAACCACACACATATTGTCACATTTGACTAAGTTAACAAGACTTCCTTTATACCATCTTATACCAAACACAAGTTCATATTCAAATGTCCCTAATCACCTGGGAATGTGCTTTCACCACTGATGTGAATCAGGATGCGCACCGGAACACCCCGCAGTAGGTTGTGAAGTCTGCTTCACTCTCTTTTCTCCCCTCCCTTTCATTCTCTGTGCCACTGGCTCCTTGGAGAAACCAGGTCCAGTTCACTTAGGACCAGAGCCTGAGTTATTTTCAGGTCCAATTTTTCAGGGAAGAACGTCTCATAGGTGGTGATGTGGACTTCTTACCATATCACGTCTTGACGCTCGTGGTGGCCGGTTGTTCCACTTTTAATGAGGCCAACACTGACCTGTGGTTCAGGTGGTATTCCGTGGAAGCTAAAAATTTTTTTTTTCTGAATGTTTTCGGGAGAGAATTATTCTTGGTTTTGCCATTAATCTTGGTAAGGACATATGTGAGGTTAGACAGCCTGGATGGGGGTGTCCACGGGCTGCAGGAGGTCGCAGCGCTCCCCTGGCGTAGAAAATTCATCTCTGGATCCCAGCAGACCCAGGGCACAGACGGGTCAGCCCTGCTCAGTTCCCCGCTGGGTTCCCTGTGCTCAGCACAGACTGTTCATGGAGGAGACGCCTAAGTGCCCGTCAATAACTCAGCCAATGGAAGCAAGGGGCCTCACAGACGTCCTGGAGAGGGAGGATGAAGATGGGAACCAGACTGGTGATGCTGGGGATGAAGAAGAGGACAAAGTCAAGGTTCTTCTCTTCAAGGCACAGCCACCGGCCTCGGGGCTAGAATGGGTGCGGGGGAAGGGGAGTAAGGGGAACCGGGCTCCAGGTTTCTGGCTCGGGTGACGGGGTAGCTGGAGAGTGTGGAGAAGGGGGTCAGGTTTGCTGGGCGGCGACTGCATGTCCATTTGGGACCTGCTGACTTCAAGGTACTTCAGGAACATTCCTGTAGCCACATCCAACGTGGAAGAGGGCACCTCGTGGGGGGGTCGGTGGCCCCTGAGTTTCAGCCTATCCTATGAGAAAGATGTGATGTTTTCAACAGAGAGTCACGGGCAGAGAAGAGGTGAGGGTGTCAGAACAGGGGGTCCGTGGAGAGGGGAGAAGGGAGAGTCACAGAGAGCGGAGGAGAGCCGGAAGGGGGCACTGTCACAGGGGCGGGTGTAAAGATGCGGGGCGGGGTGGTGCTGCCGACGGAGCCACGTGGGTAGAGAAGCGGAGGAAGCAGGCCCTGAAGGCGCCCGTTGGTAGCAAGAGGAGGACGCCAGCCAGAGCCATTATGGAGGCCGAAGAGACAGGCCTTGGTGATGCAGTTGGTGCTGGAAGAGGCCGGAAACAGACCCTCACCCCGTGCCGGCAGCTTCCGGAGAGAGACACTGGTCGTCACAAACTGGGAGGAGAGCCGGACCATGCTGGTGTGAGCTTGAACCAGGAGAGCTTTAGCAGAATTCCCAGGGCCTCAAACGTTCTCTCGCTGGCACCCTCCACCCATGTGACGGTCCACACGCATCCGGGGCCCGTGGCCCTGCTGACGTCTGCCTTGGTCCACCTTGTCTTGAAGGCCGTGACCCTTAGTGCTGGAGCCCGTGGGAGATGCTGTGAGTGTGCGGTAACCCCTACTTCCGCAAGTCAGCTTGGATCTGAAATGTCCATGTCATGACGTGTGACAGTCAACTTGGACAGTGAACAATGTGATACAAAATCGGATGCATTTGGTTTTGTCCTGGCCAAACTGTTTGTTTTCAGATACACAAAAGATGATTGGGAATGTGAATAATCACTGAAATTATGTTTCACGTGAAGACGGTGCTGAGAAATGTTCTCGTCCTGTATTTTCAACACTGATACTTGTGATAATTCCAAGGGGGTTCCTGGACCCTCCACAAAGAGCCCTGTTAGAGCGGTTTCTCTGTGTGAAGGCTCACCGGGGAGCATCTTTCTTCAGCCACATGCCGTGTGGCATCAGGAATCTCCCTGAGATATCAGGCTTGCTTACTTTATGAGCGACAGTCAGACATATAGGCACTGCTGCTTTCTTCAGACGTTAAAGGGAAACTTAACAAAATCTCTCCACTACGATGTGTTGTGGATTAGAAGTTCCCACCCAGGGACCCTGAGTCAGCAGAGACAGCGGTGTCGCGGTGTGCCCCCAAAGGAGGCCGGATGCTGTCCACATACCAGCAGAAGCTGTTGTGAGTGCCGGGGACAGGGTACCCAGGGTCTCCCCTCACCATTTTTATTGAAATGCAAGGTGTACACTGGTGCTAAACCCTGGATAGTATTTGAAGTAAACATAACATTCACCTGTTCCTCTGTGAAAGATGTGATCTTGTCTGCCCACTGTCTTTTCTCTCTGTTGTTCAGGTGACATCTTATCTTCTTCTTCAGCCCTTCTGTAATTCGCAACTGATTCCAGCATCTCCTTTTAACAACAGATCCACTGAAATGACTCGTTCTCATCTTCAGTGTCAAATCTTGCATCTTCCGCGGCGCTGCCAGCTTGGTCCACCCTCCTCATGCATGTGGAGCGGCGTCTTTGGTTCTAGCTCGTGTTTCTAACGGTAACAACAGGGGTTTCATTCATGAATCAGTTCTTGGCGCACTGGCTGTTGAGTGACCCCGACTGGAGGTTGCTTATTTTGCTTCATGTCCTGAGATGGCTTCAGACTTGATCGTCAGAGATAGCGGCACCAGGCCTCCTCTGCCACTCACCCGCCGGCTGCCTCGGGGCTCCGTTCGGGGCTGGCGAGCACATCCGAAAGCCCAGCCAGACCCAGAGCAGCTGTGATTCCAACCTTCTCGGCCTTGTCATCTGCTACAGCAGAGCCCAGTTGGCTGGGATATGGGAGTGGCTGCCTCCCCCAGACCCCTTCCCTGACCTTGGGGGCGTCATCATCAAATTCCCCAAGGCGAGGACCCTAACTCCTGTTAGGGCCCCACCCCACTCATAGTTGAATGATTTTGACCCAGGGAAGGTGAAGACTTGTCCTCTTGTGTCCACTGTGGGGACTCCCATGGGAGGCCTGGCCTCAGCCCAAGCCTGTGTATCCCATGACTTGTTTGCAAAGCAGTATGATGATTTGAACTGAGATAAGCTCCAGCCAGGCATTGCTGCAGGATTCACATAAGCAGGTCCCCGAGGTGCTGATGCAGACCCCACTCAGAAGCGTGGGCACCCATATTCTGCCATGTCCCACTCCTGCTTGAGGAAGAGGAGATAGAGTCAGGGGCTCTGACCGCCAGGCCTCCACTGGGCGGAGACACAGACTCTGAGTGTTTGAGGGATGGAATTTCGACTCTGTGTTCGGGGTTTTCTTATGAGAGGTTCTGGGCCAGGAAGGCAAGGCTGGTGTGAGGCTGAGCCAGACGTGAGTGGGGTCTCATGGACAGTAGTGGGATGGGGCTCCAGCCTCACCTTTCCAAGGGGGCTCCCTCGAAGCCAGGACCAGCCAGACCTCGAGACAGGATGGGACCAGCGTGTGTTCTGCTCTTTGCTCTGGATGACCCCAATCTCAGAGCCAAATTCCAGCTACCGCTTAGCACCTGAAGGGCTTTATTGTTTGCTCCTGGGCTAATCTCATGTTTTCTACAGTTACTTTCCATTCTTCCCTGTTGCACTGTAGGTGTATTGATAAGCTTTTCTCATTTTTTCAGGCGTGGATTATTTTCCTATTTGTGTCTTACTGTGTTCATCCGACTGAGTTTTTTGTGTACAATTCAGTGGTTTTTTAGTATATTCACAGGTAAATGCAACCAAACCACAGTAAACTTGAGAACATTTCATCCCAGAAGAAATCGCAAACCCTTTAGCCATCATCCTCATTATCCTCCCATCCCCCACACCAAGCTACCGATAATCTACTTTCTGTCTGTACACATTTGCTTATTCTGGACATTTCTTTTGGGAGTGGCTCCTTTCACTTAGCACAATGTTGTAGAATGTATCAGAACTACTTTCCTTTTTGTGGCCAAATAATATTCCACTGTATGGATGAACCACATTTTGTTTATCCATCATCTGTTGATACAGTTTTGGGTTCTTTTCCACCCTCTAAATACCATGAATAGGGCTTCCCTGGTGGCGCAGTGGTTGAGTCCGCCTGCTGATGCAGGGGACGCGGGTTCGTGCCCCGGTCCGGGAAGATCCCACATGCCACGGAGCGGCTGGGCCCGTGAGCCATGGCCGCTGAGCCTGCGGGTCCGGAGCCTGTGCTCCGCAATGGGAGAGGCCACAGCAGTGAGAGGCCCGCGTACCACAAAAAAATAAAAATAAAAAAAATACTATGAATAATGCCAATATGAACGTTCATGTACAAGTTTTTGCGTGGATGTATGTTTTCATTTCCCTCGAGTATTTGCCTAAGGGTGGAATTGCTGCATCACATGGTAATTCTATATTTAACTGTTTGTGGAAATGCCAGACGTTTTTCCTAAGTGGTGACACCATTTACATCTCCCCCCAGCACAAAGGCCAAAGGGAATTGTGCATAAAGGCCACAATTTCTCCTCATCCTCAGCAACACTGGCATTCCTTTATAATCCTTTTTTTTTTTTTTTTGGCCGAACCGCGCAGCATGTGTGATCTTAGTTTCCCGACCTGGGATGAACGCACCCCCTGATTGGAAGCACGGAGTCCTAACCACTGGACCGCCAGGGAAGTCCCCCTTTATAATCCTTTTTAGTTTTGTAAGATTGGTTGTAATGACCCCTCTTTTTCAGTTCTGATTCTAGTAGTTTGAGTCTCCTCTCTTTTTTTCTTGATCAGTCTGGCTAACGGCTTGTTATTTTTGTTAACCTTTTTAAGGAACCCAGTTTTGGTTGCATTGATTTTTCTCTGTTGCTTTTCTAGTCTCTATTTCATTAATTTCCAGACTAATTAATACTGTTTCCTTCCCTCTGCTTCCTTTACATTTAATATGCTTTCACTTTCCAGTGTCTTAATATGGAAGGTTAGAAAGATTGGGGATATTTCTTCTTTTTTGGTATAATCACTTACGGCAGTGCATTTCCTTCTAAGCCCTGCTTCAGCTGCACCCGGTAAGTTTTGCTGTGTCGTGTCTTCATT
Organism: Mesoplodon bidens; assembly: GCF_964165515.1. NCBI lineage: Eukaryota > Metazoa > Chordata > Mammalia > Artiodactyla > Ziphiidae > Mesoplodon > Mesoplodon bidens. The sequence continues at coordinate 112,703,582 of NC_138165.1, read as the reverse complement.
GTCATTTATCTCAAAACATCTTGAAATGTCCTTTTGATTTCTTCTTTGACCTATTTAATTCCCACGTATTTGCAAGTTTCCCAATTTTCTTTGTGCTGTTGACTTCCATTCCACGGTGGTCACAGAATATAGTATTATTTCTGTCCTGTTACATTCACTGAGGTTTATTTATGGCCGAGCATATGCTCTCTCTTGGAGAGTGTTCCATGTGCCTCCAAGAAGCAGGTATGTCTTGCAGCGATTGGGTGTGGTGTTCTACACAGGTCTGTTACCGTGTTATTTAAATCTTCTATTTCCTTCTTGGTTGTCTCCACTGCTGACAGTGGGGCGATCAAAATCTCCAGCTGTTATTGCTGAAGTGCCTGTTTCATGCTTCACTTCGGTCAGTTTTTGCTTCATGAATTGTAGTGGTCTGTTGTTAGGTGCATATATGATTGTTATCTCTTCCTGATGGATTGACCCTTTTCTTGTTATAAAGTGTCACTGTTTATCCCTTGTCGTATTTTTGTTTCCAGTTCTATTTTGTTTGTTAGTAAAGTGGCCACTCCAGCCTGCTTGTGACTGTTGTTTGCGTGCTGAATCTTCCCATGGTTTTCCTTTCAATCTGTGGGCATCTTTGATCTAAAGTGTGTCTCTTGAGGACAGCATGTACCTCATATACTGAGGCAGGTGTACTGTCATCCCCATTCACAGGTGAGATCACTGGGGCTTAGAGAGAGAGTCGCCTACCTTGAACCCCAGCCCTGCCATTTGGGTGGTCTTGCCTGGTGCATACAGTCTGAAAGTTTCTCTTTTCACATGTGAGTTGTGCTCATCGTGGAGGGCAGTACTTGTAACCCTGGGCTCCCTGGCAGACGTTTCTCATTTGGTTTTCACACTGCTCTGTGGACTAGGTGTTGCAGCCTCGCTTTGACAAGCACGAGCTGTATGTAACTCATGGTGAAGAGATGCTTTGCTTGAGGTTATGCAGCCAGTGGGAGGGAAGTGGACCCAGATAAGGGCCGGGCTCATCTGACCCCTGGGCCACCAGCTCATCGCCGACCCGGGTGCCGCTTGGCTGAGCCAGGCTCATGCCACTGCAACAAGTTGCATTAGGATAGAGGTTTATTCACAGGCACACAGAGTCATGGCTTGTGGAGTCGCCTCTCCCAGGCCCTGTCCCTGCACAGAGGCTCAGCGTGGCCCCTCACCTTTGGCGTCTCCTCCCCTTCCTGGAAAGGGTGACCGTCACGGCAGCAGGAGGCCGCGAGAGTGGTGACTCCCGAGTCACAAGTGCCTCTTCTTGCCGTGGCCCAGCAGCCAGAGCTGTTGACACACCAGTGCTGTCTGCAGGGGGCAGGGGCTTCAGTCTCGGACAGCAGAGCATTGGCTGTGGCCACCGCACCTGGGCTCTGGGCACCATCCCCCCAGCCACCTGAGTCCGGATGCAGCGACTTTGAATCAGTTTTCTTCCTAGTTGCTGGTGAAGCGAGGTTCCTTTCTCTCAATTACCTCTGCTCATGATGGGCCGTGCTCCTGGGCGCTGAGCTCAGCAGGGTGGAGGGTGCTGACTGTTCCGTGGCTGGTAAATGCTTCTCTTTGCACGGTGGTGGGTTTTCACAGCCTGGCTGGGCAGCTGGTGGATGAGCATGTTAGAAATCTTCTTGGAAAATCTTTTTCAGGACAGCACACCCCTCTCGGTCCTGATGTCCTCCCCTAGGCCTCCAACCTGCAACATCCACTGCGGCTGACCTCCTGAGGAGCCTCTGCCTGGTCCCCAGCATGGCCGATGCCTCCGGTGAGTGGGAGCACCTGAGCTCTGGGCACAGAGCTGGGGGGGGGTTTGCCCAGTGTGGGGGGGTGCCAAGCTCCTAGGCAGACGGGCTGTCCAGGCGCCCTGAGTGGGGGACATGGCGGGCGGGGGATGCCCGTCTCACCTCGACACCCCAGTTGGTCCAGAGCTGCACCGCCCAGCAGAAGCTGGAGGCCTGGGAACTGTGGGTCAGTCGTCTTCTGGTCAATGGAGACCTTAGAACCCACTTGATTAAGAAGGTGACCCGATACATGGGCCGTGTGTGGATCCAAAGACTTTTAGATTTCCTTTCTTTTCCAATTATGAAGATTTTCACACATAGACCCTCGTCTGTGTGCCCACCACCCAGATCAACCATCCATTCTGTGATGGGTGACAGATGGGCTGTCCCCTCCCAGCTGGATGTAGGGCCCTCCAGGGCAGGCTTTGGGTGGGATATCGGGCTGCCCCATCTCGGGTCGCAGGAACCCAGCCCTGTGTGCTTCCCGCCTCTTGGTCCGAGGCTTCAGTGAGAAACCCCCAGTGCCTGTGTCCCCCTTGTTTCTGCCCTTTGTTGCGGCAGCTGGACTCTTTAGGGAGCCGTGTTGGCCTATGATCCAGGAAATTCGCCCTGGGAGGGAAGCACTTATTCACACAGGGGGCTGGCTTTAGGGAAATCAGATTCCGCTTGGTTATGATTAGCGGAGATAAACTGCCCGGGAGCAGCTAAATTTCACAAGGATCTCAGCCCCCCGCTTCTGCTCTCCGCCCTCAGCCACAGGCAGACGGCGTGTGTTTCCATTGGCTGGGGCCCAGATAACATCAAGAGGTGGAAAACAACCCCCAGAAATCTGAAAAATGTTGAACAAGGAAAGAAAATGTTCAATCGACCAAAACAAACAGAGATACAATCTCGCCCCTGTGGGGTTTTGCGCCGCTGGGTCTAGGGGGACAATCCAAGAGATTGCAGGAGGAAATGTGTGTTAAAAACACACGGCCTGTGAAGACAGAGGCCGAGTGCATCACCCACAGGATCCAGCCCCAAGGGACCCCAGACCCCCCAGGGCAGGCCCCCTGGTGGGAGTGGGCAGGGCTTTCTGGGGCTCTGCTTGCCCAGACCAGGGAGACCCCTTTGTTGTGGGCGCCAACACCAGGAGTTTCCTGGTGAAATGGAACACCTCTCCGCTTTTCCCCTTTTACCTGCTTCTCTTTCATTGATATTTCGATAATTTTTGCATTTTGAAAATGCATTCATTCATGCTGTCATTTACTCCACAAGGATGCTCTGTGCCGGGCAGAGGCCAGGACTCGGGGTCCCCTGGGATGAGGGTGACCAGAAGAGGCAAGAGGGTGGGGGAGCCTGGCTGGGAGAGGGGTTGGCACTGCTCTCTGAGACCCTGGAGAGCAGGCCCTGTGACCCCTCAGGGGGCTCTGCTGTCACGCAGCCCTGTAAGGTGATATTTGTGGTGGGTTCAGCTTCTGGTTGGAAGCGGGGGGTCCCTGGGAAAGCACCAGACCCACCCTTTTGGCCCTTCTTGCTCTGATCTCAGAGTGCACGAAACCCGTTGAACGCCGCCAAGCGCTCTGCAAACAAGAGGCTCCGATTTTATGAAGCGTTGCACCTGAATTAGCTGTCCACCCAGAGGCCGTACTGAAGAGCTGGAGGGGCGTGGACGCTGGCCCAGCCGTGGGCAGCAGGGAGGACAGTGTGGCCGTGACCAGTCACCTCCCTTCCCAAGCCACTCGTTGTGGGTCATGTGACCTGGGTCCCTCTCCCTAGGGGCCTTCAGGGCTCTGCTGGTGTGCATCCTAGGCGGGCTTGGAGGAGGACACTCTGGGGAAGTCCCCTCGCTGGTCGGGTGGGAACTGCCCTTCAGTGTGTGCCCAGCGGAGCTGGCACTTTCCTAACAAAAGGGGCCATGGTGAAGTCCCCCCCCACCGCCAAGGCGCTGAAGGGGGCCAGCTTTGGTAGGACTGGGGTTTTGAGGGTCCAGGGCAAGGCCTGAAAACTCTACTGTTTCTCCAAGACCCTGTGGCCGTCCTGGGGGCTTGAGGCTAGATGGGAGTTGGAGTCTGACCAGGTGGATGACCCAAGCCCTAGAGACCCCCAGGCAGGGGCAGGAGCAGCAGAATTCGTGAACACTTAGCATGACAAAGAGGACTTTACAAATGGAATTCAGATCACCAATCAGTGGACTTTGGGTTAATCAAAGAGGAGATTATTGGGGTGGGCTGGCCTAGTCAGTGGAGGCTTTTAGTTCTCAGTATAGAGGCCAGAGACACAGAAGATGCGTGGAGAAAGTCTGTCACGCGTGCCTGAGGGTCCACAGGGCGGGAGCTGAAGGAGCCTCCAAAGGCCAAGAGCAGCCCCAGCTGAAGCTTAAGGACATGGGACCTCAGTCACACAGATTCAACCAACGTGCCACATGTGCTAGGCGAGTGTTCTTTGGCAGAATCTCCAGAAGGGGACACTGTCCTGCCACATGTTGGTTGGTGTTTATGAGACCCCAAGCAGAGAACCCAGTCTCACCATGCTGAATTCTGCCCCATGGAAATGTGGGCTGATAAAACGAGTGTTGACTAAGCTGCTCACTTGTGATCATTTGTTATGTGGAAGCAGATAACTATGACAAAAAGCAGTGCAAATCCCCGGTACTAAGATCAGCAAATCCAGATGACAAATGAAGAAAATAAAAACCACTGGTAATGAATCCATCTAGACATGACCACAGTGACCATTCTGCTGAATGGCTTTCCAAATATTTTCTATTCTCTCTTTCTCTCTCTCTCTCAAACATATGTATATATAGACATATATATGTCTATATATGTATGTATATATAGACATATATATACATATATGTATGTGTATATATACACATGTATATATATGCATATATATACATGTATATATATATATATTCAACAACTTTATTGACCTATAATTGACCTACAATAAACTGTGTATTTTGTACTGCACAGTTTGATAAGTTTGACATGAATTTGCAACCATGAAACCTCCATCGCAATCTGGATACTGAAATACCCATCACCCCCAAATTTTCCTCATGCTCCTTTGAGGTCCCTTCTTCCCTCCCTGATGGCCCATACCACCCCCAGCTGTATGGTGACACCTGTCACTATCCACTATCCAAGAATTTTGTATCAATGGATTCGTGCAGTACATACTTCTTTCTTTGCTTGTTTTTTGGTCTTTTTAAATTTCTGTGTTTCATTCTGGATGGTTTCCATCACTGTCTTCAAGTTCAGTCATCTTTTCATCTGCGATATCAAACCATCCATCAGTCCCTCCGACACTGCAGTTTTCGTCTCTATGACTCAGGTTTGGGTACTTCTAACACCTTCACTGCTCTGTTTAACCAGTGTGTCTGCTTCTGGCTCCTTGAACACATGGGGTGAAGTTGTAACAACTTCCCCGATGTCCTGTCTACGAGTGCCGCCATCCAGTCACAGCACCGTCAGTTTCCCTTGATTTTCCTTTTTATAATGGGTCACATTTCCCTCCTTCTTGGCAGGCTTTGTGATTTTAAGTTGGATCCAGACACTGTGGACTTAACTCGTTGGGTGCTAGGTGTTTTTGCATTCACGTAAACATCGGTTTTCTCAGATGCATTCCCTGGTGAGCCCAGATACCCTCAGTGGGTGCCAGATACAGGACAGCTGGACGCCCACGATGGTCAAGCCCCACGGTGGCCCTCCCTGACCCAACGGCAGTGGTGAACGGGGGCTGAGTGAGCAGGGTCCACAGTGCCCGAGGTCAAGCCATGCGGGGGGGCCTCAGTGGGCCTGTGTTTCTGGGCCCTGCAAACAGCCATCAGTTCCAGCTGTCACAGGAGTGGCCAAGCAGAGGCTGAGGTCAAAGGTGGCCAGGGAGAGGGTGAGGGGCTTGACATCTGAGGTGCTTTCCAAACCCAAGACCAGACTTGCGAGCTGGGGAAGGTGGTCGGGGGTCCTGGAAAATCTCTGTCACCTCTACCTTTCCTGGGGCAGGCCTGGCTGCAGAGTGGCTGGTCGGACCTGTGAACTCTGTTTGGGGCATCTGGGGCCTTTTCCCCGTAAGGTTCGGGTTGTCTCCGGCCAGGCCCACACGAGCTCTGTTGACAAATCGCCGTCCTAGGAGTTACCATCCTGTCCAGCCTCAGTGTGAGAGATTGTGTGATCACGTAGCTACAGCAGTGAAACCAAACGAGAGGAAATCCAAAATTGCTTTATGTGAGAGACCAAATACTGCAGCTCCTGGATCAATAGGAGGCATTCTTTAAACCACGTGACCAAACTATTCTACTTGTACTGTGTGGAAATCAATGACACATGACAGTTTCCTAACGATTCACATGTGCATAACATGCCTTTATAGGACGCCGTCCCAAGAGCCGTAATTCCAAGTCTCCATGTGAGATGCTGTGTGATCATTCACATAGTAGCAGCAAAAGCAGAAGAGAAAAAAGTTGTATTTATTTTAGCAGACAAGATTCTGGCTATGTTCCTAGGTTATTTTAATAAATTTATTAGCAATAACAAGGTACTATAATTACACTACTTGTAAATAGGATAAAATGTAAGCAACAACATAAGAGGTGTTCAAACACTGCAGTTATAGAATATTATCTAGAATTTATAAAATAAGAGGATTCCATCTGAGCCACTGATTAATCATTTCACAGTAATAAAACCCAAGAAGAAAAATCAAAATTATTTTAAAAGAGAGAAAAGCATCTCCCCGTGGTTCTGGATCCTCGGGAGCAGGTGGGGCAACTCGGAGGAGACTCACTTCTGCTTCCAGGCTGTGTGGACAGTGCTGGGTGCAGACGCCCTCCTGGGGGGTGTGCCTGGCAGGGGAGCCCTGGTGGGGAAGATTCCCAGGCTTCTCTTCCTCCTGTTCTGGAATCTGGGGGGCAGGGCAGAGTCCTCTTCCCAGGAGCTGCCTCAGGGACCCCTGGAACCTCTGCTCTGGGACAAGGGGGCAAGGTGAGGATGGAGGCCAGGCAGGCGGCACGCTGTTCCGATGGTGGGTGGATCCAAAGGCCCTGGCCTCCCCCTTCTGACTGTGGTTTCCTGACTGTGGCGAAGCTTTCCCAGGGCAGAAATGGCAGGTGGCCTTTAAGGGCATCGATGGTTTCACCTGCGCCGGTTGCTCTCCTGCACACGTGGCATCTTTCAAACAGGAGTTTAACTGAGCCTCATCCATCGGGGCCCTTGGACCCCCTGCTGCACCTCCCAGCTGGTCTGTTTCTGATGGATTTTTTCCATCCAGTCCAAGTGCCCTTCCCAGCAGGTCTCCTCACCTCTCTTTGTTTGGCCTGTCCACCTGGGCCTCCTGTGCACCTGCTCCAGGTTCCTCATGTTCTTTCTGCCGCAGAACAAGTTTACTCCCTGCTCCCCTGAATCCTCCAGTGTCTGTGAAAGCAGCTCCAGGCTTCCCTGAAGGTGCTGATTTTCTCCTGAACCTCTCGGAGTAGCCTGAAGCTGTCACCGTCTCCTGATGGAACGTCATGGATGCAGGTGGCAGCTACTTGATTTTGGGGGGATTGTCTGATTGCCTCGTCAGACGTGTCTTTCTGGGAATGTCTGCCATCGGTGTGAGTTGTTCCAGATGCTGAGATGTGTCTTCTTTTGTTCCTTTTCGGAAACTGTCTACTTTACACCCCAGGAAAGAGTTTCTCTTTCTGGCTCCTTGTTGGTTGCTTTTCCTCTTTCTGAAGCTGGACCCTCTGATCCGGCTTCCACGGAAGGTGACTCTTTCCTGTGGGCTTGTTGCTGACCAGGCTGAGCTTTTAAAAATGTGTCCTTTCCAACCCTCACAGGCAGGCTGACACTCTGCGGCCAGTCTGTCTCTGCCTGAACCAAGTCAGATCCCAGTAGTGACTGAGCCAAGAAGAACCTTCAGTACCACCATCTCCAGCACGATGCAGGCATCCTCTTCATCCCACCTCCCATCCCCAAGGCACTGCCACCGCCTGGGACCCCGTCTCCAGGACCAGCGTGACACAGAACAGCAGGGACACTGCCAGCCCTCAGGCCACTGTGGAGGTCTCAGGTCTCTGGGACCTGCTGACCACAAAAGCCCAGACAGAACACTGAGAGCGTTCTGCCTGCAACCAAACCAGTGCCCACCCTGCCCCCAGGTGGACTCCCGGGGAAGTGGGTGATGGCGAGTGGGGGGCAAATGCAGTAAACCCTGCGTAAGGCCCTAAACATGTCTTTTTATCATAAAGTTCGCTCATGTGAGGTGAACACTTCCACGATTTTCAGCAGTGTGCCCGTGTGGAGCAGCAGTCATGGTAAACGTGTTCGTGGTCAGAATTGTGGGTGGGTTGACAGTTTCTTCTATGTCGTCCTTCTGACTCTGGGGGACCCGGTCCCCTTACCCCTGGGGCCCCACGACCCTCTCGGGGGCTACAGGAGAGCTGGGAACCTGCCGCGGGGTCAGGGAGGAAGCAGCCAACAAACTAACTTAGCCAGAAGTCCTCACTTGGAGAAACACTGATGAGAGGCTCAGGTCCGGCCTCTGCAGCCGGACACATGAGGCCCACATCCCCCCCGCCCGCCTCGCTGCTTCCCCTCCACGCCCGGGCACACGCACCCTTCCAGCCCCTCGGCTCACCCCGCCATCTCCACTCACCCCATTGTGGACGCCGTCCAGACAGCAGACGTGTGCCTGGAAGACTGACCCTGCCTCTGCTGGGGCAGGGATGGGGCAGCGGTGTGAATGGGCCACCTACCCGTCCTGTCCCCGGTGCTGTGGGGCGCTGGGGGTGTCCGGGGTGGGGTGAACAATGTGCCAGACACTCAACATCAAAGGAATAACTGGAAGTGACTTCCGCTAACCCAGCCTCCCCCCATCACCCCCCATCCCAGGAGGAGAACACAGCAAAGCAGCGGGGACGAGGGGGGATTGGAGAGGATGGAGCATGTCCCCGGGTTGGGGGCATCACCTGGCAGCACCTGGAAGAGGAAGCGGGGGCTGGCATTCCCAGAAGAGGAGGACATGGAGCACAGCTGGCCTGAGTCCGGGAGGGGCCAGGGGCCCAGGGGCCCAGGGGCTGAGGTTAAGGGTCAATCTGCCCTTCTCACCTTCCAGCACAAACCTGGGCCGACCACAGGGGTGGAGAGGTAGGGCAGGGCCAGGTCTGCGGCTCACATCCCCCCGCCACTCCCCACTTGGCACCAGCCTTCGGGAGCAAGAAGACCTTCGGTCCTGCTGAGTCTCCTCTCCACTTGGCAGGAGGTCGGGTGCAGTTCCCCTCAGGGACACCTCTGGGGCTGGGGTCACATTAGCTCTGTGTGTGTGACAACGCCGCCCAGCCCAGGGACAGAGGCCACCAAGGGGTGGGGTCAGGCCTAGGAGCATTTCAAGCCCCTTTCCAAAGTCGCTTTCATTTGCTGTTGAGTGAACACTTTTTTACTCTTACTTAAAAGCTAAAAGGCTATTTTTTCTCTCCTTTCTCATCTTTGATAATTTTTTTCCAAATGAGATCCATTTCCCAAAATGCAGTCCTTCTCCCTCTATTTTCCCCTCCTTCTCCTCTTATTTATTTCACATCAAGAAATTATTACTGAGCCTCTTCTCTCTGCCTGGTGTATAAAGATTATTAAGGTACCGTTTGTGAAGCACACATACTGTCAGGGGAGGCAGGTTGAACCACTCTGAATCAAGGCCTGGTAAATCCCAATAGAATGTTTCTCCCCCCAACCCGCTGTCACCCCTGAGGTCTGTGTAGCCCTTGGCTGTAGACACATTTGGTGAAGAAGTGAACTGGAGCTTGTTGAGGGCACGCTGTGTGCCACATGCCGTGCCCTGTGGTGTCTGTCCTTTATATTGTTAGGTTCTCACAACCATTCCAAGGCAGGTAACCCCCGGCTACAAAGTGCCATGGGAGTGTTGAAAGATGACTACATGGGCAGGTCAAGAAGAGCAGCAGAGAGAAGATATTTGACAAGAATTTGAAGAGTTACTATGTTACACTTGAAGTGTAACCAGGAGCGGGGAAGGGATGAGACACCCCAGAGTGCCCTGCAGGGTAAAATGCCCATTCAGTGATGGACGCGTCCATTGTTCTATCATTTGCTCTCCCTCCCGCTGGAGGACTTTTGGGTCATTGATGGGCTGGACCACCAGAGAAAGGACCAGAGCTCCTGAGAGTACCAGGGGAGGGCTGAGGCTTCTGGTTAATTACACCCACATGAAGAATGAAGACCTGGAGGCTTTTTAATACCATTTCAGAGGGGTCACCGGCATCAGCATTGAGAGCTGTGTGTTTCTAGAACCTGTGGGGCTTGTACAGACTTGATCTTTCAAACGTTCCTCTGTTTCCCTGAAGGTGTTAGGAGCACATTCTCAACACAAGAAGGGCCCCCGATCTTGTTTCTTCAATAACCAGGCAGGAGGAGGCTGGGGGTGAGAAATGGGGTAGGGGTGCTAAAGAGGCTGAACCTTCTGGACAGTTGGCTAAGTAGAGGGGAGTGGCAGTGAGAAACAGGGCTGGCAGCTGATCCAGAGAGGAGAGCATCGAAGGTGGCATCCCAGAGCACGTGGGATTAAGACATGGAAGAAAGGAAGTTAGTTCTCCCCAAACTGAGATACAGGACCATCTGTGTTATACATTTCTTCTTGAGCAAGCTTTGGTAGTTTGTGTCTTTCAAGGAATTTCCCCATTTCCTCTAAGTTAACAAATGTATTGACATAAAGTTTTTCATAGTATTTAATCTTAATGTCTGTAGGATGTGTAGTGTTGTCCCTCCATATATAACTTGACTTCTCTCTTTTTTTCAGATAATCTGGCTAGATGTTTACCATGTTTATTCATATTTTCATAGAATCAGCTTTTTTATTTATTTTCTCCATTTTTGTTATATTTTCATTGATTGTATTGACTTTGGATTTTATCTTTATTATTTCCTTCTTTATGCTTCCTTGATGATTAATTTTGCTCTTTTTGAAGATCTTTAGAATGGAAGTTTTGATTATTAATTGGGGACCTTTCTTCTTTACTTATATATGCATTTAATACTATAAATTTACCTCTAAGTACAGTTTTTGCTGTACTCCATAAATGTTGGTATTTGTATATTTTTATTCAGTTCAAGTTATTTCTAACTTTTCTTGCAATTTTTTTCTTTGGCCCAATGGTTATTTAAAAGTTTACATTTAATATACAAGTATTTGGGGATTTTCCAGGGTTTTTAATTATAGCTTTCTGGTATAAGTCTGTTGTGATCAGAAATCATACTTGCAATGATTTGAATACTTTAAAATTTAGTGAAAATTTTAATGGTCTATTTATGTAAACATCTCATATGCAATTAAAAACAATGTGTATTCTGCTTTCATTGGGTGGAGTGTTGTATAAATGTCCAATAGATAATATTGGTTTATATATTTATTCAGGTCTTTTTATCCTTACTAATTTTTGATGTGCTTGTTCTATTATTGAGAGAGGAATGTTGAAGTCTGATTAAAAAGGTGGATTTGTCTATTTTGCCTTTTAGTTTGAGCAGTTTTTTTTAGTACATTTTGAAGCTCTGTTATTAGGTGTATCCATATTTAAGACTTCTCTCCTTTTGATGATTTAACTCTTATAAAATTAGGCTATGAAATATTTCTTTTGCTCTGATACTTTGTGCTCTAAAAATCTTCTTTGTGTTATATTAATATAGTCAGTCTAATTTTCTTTGAAATATTATTTACTTGGTATCTTTTTCCTATCCTTTTTAAGATGACCTGTTAGCAAACTTAATTCCATCTGCAAACAATTCATCTTTGTTGTGTACACTAGCATGTTGACAAGTTCCGAGGATTAGGATGTAGACATATTTAGGGGGAGTCATTATTCTGTGTATCACAGTCAGTCTTCCTAGAGACTTGCCATAATTTTTATATTTCAAACTAAAATTTTCTTTTATTTGTTTGTTTTTCTCTCTTGTTTTTTGGTTTTCCATTTTATTGATTTCTGATTTTCATTATTTTCTTCCATCCGCTTGCTTTGGGTTTATTTTGTTCTCAGTTTCTCTGGGTTTTGAGGCAGGGTGTTGGGTTATTTAGTTGAGACTTTTCCTCTTTTTTAACATATGCATTTAGTACTATGAATTTCCCTCTCTGCATTGCTTTGTCTGTCCTACAAGTTTTGATCTGCTGTATTTTCATTTTCATTCAGTTCAATGTATTTTTTTCAAATTTTCCTTGAGATTCAGTTTTAGACCCATGAATTATTTTAGAGTGTGTTGTTTAGTTTCCAATTGTTTGGAGGATTTTCTGTTATATTTCTTTTTTTTTTTTTTTTTTTGCAGTATGCGGGCCTCTCACTGTTGTGGCCTCTCCCGTTGCGAAGCACAGGCTCCGGACGCGCAGGCTCAGCGGCCATGGCTCACGGGGCCAGCCGCTCCGCGGCATGTGGGATCTTCCCAGACCGGGGCACGAACCCGTGTCCCCTGCATCGGCAGGCGGACTCTCAACCACTGCGCCACCAGGGAAGCCCTATATTTCTATTTTTGATTGTTGGTTTGAATCCATTTTAGTCAGAGAACACACTCGTATGATCAATTCTTTTACATCTGTTGAGGTTTATTTATGGCACAGGACATGGTTTATTTTGCTATATCCTTGGGACTGAAAAGAATACATACTCTGCTGTGGTTGAATGGAGTGTTCTGTAAGTTGGTTGGTCGTGTTGTGAGTTTGTCCATATCCTTGCTGAGTTTTGTCTAGTTGGTCTATACATAGTTGAGGGAGGTGTTGAAGTCTCCAACTCTAATTGAGGGTTTGTTTACTTTTTTCATGTCTTTCAGTTTTTGTTTCTTATATTTTATAGCTCTGTTTTTGGTGCATACACATTTAGTTAGGATTGCTATGTCTTCTTGATGAATTGACCTTTTATTACAAAATGATGTTCTGTTTGTCTCTGGTATTTTTCTTTGCTTTGAAGTCCACTTTACTATTTATGTGGCCACTCCCGCTTACCTTCAGTTAATTTTTGGATGATACATTCTTTTCATGATTTTAATCTCAGCCTTTCTATATCATTATATTAAAGTGAATTTCCTGTGGTGTGCTTATAGTTGAGTCATGGTTTTTTATCCACTCTTCCAATCTCTGTCTTTTAATTGGAGTATTGAGACTATTTGCACTTAATGCAGTCATTGATATGTAAAGGCTATGGTTCCCGTTTTAATTTTTGTTTTCTGCCGGATCTGGTTTTTGTTTCTTTGTTTCTTTTTCCTGTATTTTTGTGGGTTACTTGACATTTTTTAGCATTCCATCTTGATTTATCTATAGGGTTTAAGTGTATATCTTTGTGTAGCTTTTTTAGTGGTTGTTTTAAGTGTTATATTATACATACATACCTTATCACAGTCTACCAGTATCTTTAGTTTGCTAATTTGAGTCACTTCTCCTTACATGCCTTTATCCCCCGATTTATAGCATTGTTGTCTTAAATATTTCTTCTGTATACACTTAGAACCATATCAGAGTGTTACAACGTTTGCTTGAATCACCAACCATACTTTAAAAAACTCATGAATGAAAGGAAAATCTGTTGTATTTACCCTTTTTTTTCCTACCTGTTCTTTCTGCCTTCCAGATACCCTAAATTTCCTTCTTTTATCTTTTCTTTTCATTTAACCATTCTTTTCTGGTAGATCTGCCGGTGATAAATTCTCTGAATTTTTCTTCATTTCAGAATGCCTTGATTTCCGATATAGGACTCTGGGTTGACAGTTTTTTTCCTTCAACATGGGAAAAATGTTTTGCCACATTTATTTTTGTCTGGCCTCCATGGTTTCTGATGAGAAATTCACTGTAATATAAATTGTTTCCCCCACCCCTACCCTCTCCCACCCTCACATGTAATGCTTCATTTCTGCCTGGCAGCTTTCAAACTTTTTTCTTTGCCAAGTTTGACTATGATGTTGTCTTTGGACTATTTGTGGTTTGTTCTGTTTGGGGTTTGTTCAGCTTCTTGAATCTATAGGGTTATGTCTTTTGCTAAATTTGGGAAGTTTGGCCATTATTTCTTCAAGTACTTTTTTGGCCCCTCCCTCTTTCTCCTCTCTTTCTGAGGCTCCGAAGGCACAAGTCCTAGGTCTTTTGTTAGAGTCCCACTGGTCCCTGAGGTTCTGTTATTTTAATTAAATTTTCTATTATTCAGATTGGGTAATCCTTATACTCTATCTTCTAGTTCACTTATTTTTCCTCTGTCTCCTCCATTCTTCTGGTTGGGCCCATCCACTGATTTTTCAAAAAAAATTTTTTTAATTTAGTTATTACATATATTTTAAGTTCTAAAATTCCTGTTTGGTTCTTCTACATATCTTCTATTTTATTGTTGGGACTTTCTGTTTTGTTTTATGAAACTTTCTAGTTTTTCATTTACTTCAAGCGTATTTTCAATTGCTTATTGAAGTATTTTCATAATGGCTGCTTTGAAATCTTTGTCAGATAATTCTGATATCTGTTATCCCATTGTTGGCATCTTTTGATTTTCTTGTTTTATACCATTTGAGACTTCCTGGCTCTTGGTATGACAAATGATTCTCAATTGATCTGGATACTTTGTGTATTATGTTTTGAAACTCTGGATCTTGTTTAAATCATCTGTTTTAGCTGATTTCCTGTGACGCTGCTCTTGCAGGGGAAGTGGGAGCACTGCCCCATTACTTCCAGGTGGGAAGAAATCCAGATTCCCTACTTGACCTCCACTGACCCCTGGGAGAAGGGATCCTGATTACTGCAGGGTGGGGATAGGAGTTTTCCAATCCCCAGTAGGTCACCACTGATACCTCCCTGTATCAGCAATAGCACTTGATGTGTAGAAATTTATCTTATAAATGACACATCAGTTAGGACATCTATAGCTGCAAGTAACAGAAAATCCAACAGCATGATTTGAACCATCAGGATATTTGTCATGATGTCAACAAGAATTCTAATAAGTAGTATCAGTATTAGTCTGGAAGCTCAGTAATGCCATCAGGGCTCCAGATTCTTTTTATCTTCCTGCTATGAAATCTTCTCAACCTTATGCCTATACTACATGGTTGCAAGGTGGCTGCCACTGGCCCAGGAATCATATCTACATTCCAAGGCAGAACAAAGGGAGAAGAATAGCACCAGAGAACTCTCCTCTTGCATCTGTAGTTCTTATGAGGAGGGAAAACCTTTCCCAGAAATATCTGAGCAGTTTTCTGCTTACATCTTACTCAGCATAGCTGTGTCATGTGCCCATCCCTTTCTGCAAGGGAGGCTGGGAGAATGAACATCTGGAAAATAGGATCAGGGTTTTCAAAATCAGCTAAGAAGCAGGGGAAGAGTGTATGCCCCCTGAGAATATGAGATCTCCCCCTGCCTCCCGACCCAGTGGGGAATCTCTTAGTAAGGAGGAACACGTGGGGTTGGGGCACCTGCTAGGAGGCAGAAAGCCATCTGCATGAGGACCTCTCCTTCATTCTCCTTTTGGAGTGATTTCTGTGTTGATGACCTCATCTCAAAAAGTCAAAAACTAGCTGCCTGCCCCCCTAACCCTTTCCACACTGTGATGCTGGAACCCATGATGTGTGCACAGGAGCGTACTTGCCCCAATCATGGAGGTGGGTTCCAGGGTAATGTGTGGATGTAGGTGCAGGGACAGGCACAGAAAATCCCCTCCTCCCAGAGGTGGTCCTGACTTTCCTTTCTTGGTCGGTCCGAGGTGCACGACCCCACACAGGTGCACGTGAGCCTAGGTTTGATGATTTTGTTGAGGAGTTAGGAGGACCGGGTTCGCTACCTCCCTCCTCGTTTGTCTCCCCACCAAGCGGGACGAGGGCATCCACAGTGTCCAGATGCCTCTGCCATCAGGAATTGGCAAGAGAAGCAGACAAGGGTGCCCTCACTGCTCGGGCTGCTGGTGCTGAGACCCAGGCTGGCTCTGTGGGCCTGTCCGCTGAGATCAGGAGAGAGGGACTTGCAAGGCAGAGAACGATGGGAAACAGGGATGCAGAGAGCAAGAAGGGAGCGGCTGCGTGTGTGGTGGTGGAATGCGGGGCGCTGCTGGAGAAGGCGATGGAGAGGCCACTGGAGTGTCACAGAGGGAGGGGCCGTCCACCTCCTTCCCACTCAGCAGCTCACAGCACATGCTGTTGCCCACGGAGAGCAGAGAAGTTTCAGAGTCCAGGACAACAGTACAGTTTTATGTAAGTCAAAGTCCACTTTAAGAAAAACATGGGAGCATAAGAAAGTTACTAATGTTTGAAAGCAAAGACATTTTGCTCAAATGTTACAGAATGAAGTATCTGGTCTATGTCACGTGGCACCACCCCAGGGAAGCCCCTAGAGGTGATGTTCCCTGGAGGTGATGACCCCCTAGAGGTGATGTCCCCTGGAGGTGATGTCCCCTAGAGGTGATGTCCCCTGGAGGTGATGTCCTCTAGAGGTGATGTGCCATGGGGGTAATGTCCCCCCTGGAGATGGTATCCCCTAGAGGTAGTATCCCCTAGAGGTGATGTCCCTGGAGGTGATGTTCCCTGGGGGTAAGACCTCTGCCCCCGGAGGTGGTGTCCCCCGGAGGTGATTTGGCATATCCTTGTCTCAACCTGCCTGCCCACCCAAACACACTCCCTGAGGCCAGGAACTCACCCATCAAGGCCATGGAGCTCTCGGCTGGGTATGCCCTTCCTTGCTCCTTGTTCCCTTCCCAGTGGCCCCAGGTTTGAAGGCTGTGGGATCTGTGCTCTGGAGCCATAGGACCTTACAGTGAGACCCCCCGGTCCCCATGTGGTCACTGGACCAAACAAGAAACTCCTGTTACAATAACTATGGCACCTGGTGCAGAACTAAGGAAGGTGGGCTTTATTTTCCTTTTTTTCCCCTTAAACTACAGGGTCATGAACAAGGAGACTAGAACCAACCAAAAAGCCTCAGGTCCACACTCGGGCTTCACAGAAGCAGGAAATCTGACTGCCCAGGCTGGGGTCAGTCCAGAGGCCGCTGGGTCCCTGAAGCCATAGAGTGGGCTCTCAGGAATCCCAGGCCAGTGTCCAGGTCACTCGCCTCCCGGCAGACAGAGCCCTGAGTTCCCAGGCCGGGCGGGGGACGAGTAACCCCCAAGAGACTCGCTCACACCCCTGCTCTCGACCCTAGGATGGCACACCTCCCAGATCCTCACAACTCACAACCCTGCAGGCCTAGTTATTACCCCTCTACAGACTGCCAAAGGGGGAACTGTGGCCCCCCAAGAGATGCTGTGCTCCTAACCCCAATGTTTGTGAAGGTGACCTTATTTGGGAACAGGGTCTTTGCAGAGGATCAAGTTAAGTTGGGTCGTTACAGGGAGCCCTGATCCCATATGGCCGTGACCTTGAAGGTCCCCTTAGTCACTCAAAGTCCTGTCAGGAACAGGGGATGGGCAATCGTGGATTATGGTGGAATTATCTGAAGTCAGAAGGGAAACCTGCCATGAAACTTGTCATCTTCAAGGGGAAAATTGGACGAGACAGGCAGGCAGATGTGAATCTAGGTCTAACATAATATTTAGGCCAAGAAGAGCCCAGGTGGAAATCAGAGAAGAAACCACATTGACTTTGAGAACAAAAAAAGAAAAAAACTTCTCTGACCAGAATTCTTGGTTGGCAGGTTCTGCTATTGAGACCCCCATGATGGGTGAGGGAAGGTGTGCCTGGAGGTCAGAGGGCCCAGGGTGGTCCCAGCCCACTCCCACCACCTGCGGCCCGGGATCATCTCACCTGTGTGATGGCCCAGGAGGGCAGAGGTCCTCAGTTCCTGCCAGGGGCAGCCAGGCTTGGCCGGAACTGTGTGGGAATAGGGGGTAGGGGCTGGTCTCTAGGGCACTGACCCTCAGAGCTGGAAGCAGCCCAGCTGGCCAGTCACCCCTGCTTTCAGCTAAACCGTGAAGGCATCAGACAGCATCAAAGACCCGCTTAGCGCTTTCATCCCTTCTGTCAGTGGGATTCTCAACTCAAGATTTTATTTTTCCAAAGCTTTTGGGCCGATGGTTTGACAAACATGGAATTATTAGAGCTCCGAAGCACAGGGGGCGTGCAATCTCTGTGCAAATCCAAACCTCTCTATGTCCCAGCGGAAACCAATCAGAGAGTATAATAGAAAAACAGGTCGTGTTCGAAACCCCTACAGAAATATGTACTTAGAAACAGGCCTAAGAATAGCTTTCTGGGAAAGTCATAAAACTTTGCTGACAGACACAAGGACCTGAAAAAATTGAGAGTGATGCCATGTCAGATGGCGGGAAGACTTCCTGTTCTAAGCATGTTAATTCAGCCCCTGATGAACTTTTAAAATCAGTGCAAATCAAATTGAAATTCCACAGTGTAATAGGAAAAAAGATTTTTTGTGGAACTTGACAAAGCGATTCTAAAATTCATATGAAGGTGTAAATTGCAAGCAATTTTAAGGTGGAAAAGCAAAGGAGTTTTGGTTTTGTTTTTATTTTTTATTTCCTGTCCCACCAGCTGTGAAAGCACAAGCTGACAAGAGTGCCGGGTCGTGCACACAGGACCAGGAGGCCATTTACGTGCGTGAACCAGGGCTTAACAGAACCAGGGAGGGGGTGACAGCACTGGGAAAGATGACACCCCTACCTCATACCATACAGACCGATGGATGCCAGACAACACTGGGAAAGATGACACCCCTACCTCATACCATACATACCGATGGATGCCAGACAACACTGGGAAAGATGACACCCCTACCTCATACCATACATACCGATGGATGCCAGACAACACTGGGAAAGATGACACCCCTACCTCATACCATACATACCGATGGATGCCAGACAACACTGGGAAAGATGACACCCCTACCTCATACCATACATACCGATGGATGCCAGACAACACTGGGAAAGATGACACCCCTACCTCATACCATACATACCGATGGATGCCAGACAACACTGGGAAAGATGACACCCCTACCTCATACCATACATACCGATGGATGCCAGACAACACTGGGAAAGATGACACCCCTACCTCATACCATACATACCGATGGATGCCAGACAACACTGGGAAAGATGACATCCCTACCTCATACCATACATACCGATGGATGCCAGACAACACTGGGAAAGATGACACCCCTACCTCATACCATACATACCGATGGATGCCAGACAACACTGGGAAAGATTACACCCCTACCTCATACCATACATACCGATGGATGCCAGACAACACTGGGAAAGATTACACCCCTACCTCATACCATACATACCGATGGATGCCAGACAACACTGGGAAAGATTACATCCCTACCTCATACCATACAGACCGATGGATGCCAGACAACACTGGGAAAGATTACACCCCTACCTCATACCATACATACCGATGGATGCCAGACAACACTGGGAAAGATTACACCCCTACCTCATACCATACAGACCGATGGATGCCAGACAACACTGGGAAAGATTACACCCCTACCTCATACCATACATACCGATGGATGCCAGACAACACTGGGAAAGATTACACCCCTACCTCATACCATACAGACCGATGGATGCCAGACAACACTGGGAAAGATTACACCCCTACCTCATACCATACATACCGATGGATGCCAGACAACACTGGGAAAGATTACACCCCTACCTCATACCATACATACCGATGGATGCCAGACAACACTGGGAAAGATGACACCCCTACCTCATACCATACATACCGATGGATGCCAGACAACACTGGGAAAGATGACATCCCTACCTCATACCATACATACCGATGGATGCCAGACAACACTGGGAAAGATTACATCCCTACCTCATACCATACAGACCGATGGATGCCAGACAACACTGGGAAAGATTACACCCCTACCTCATACCATACATACCGATGGATGCCAGACAACACTGGGAAAGATTACACCCCTACCTCATACCATACAGACCGATGGATGCCAGACAACACTGGGAAAGATTACACCCCTACCTCATACCATACATACCGATGGATGCCAGACAACACTGGGAAAGATTACACCCCTACCTCATACCATACAGACCGATGGATGCCAGACAACACTGGGAAAGATTACACCCCTACCTCATACCATACAGACCGATGGATGCCAGACAACACTGGGAAAGATGACACCCCTACCTCATACCATACATACCGATGGATGCCAGACAACACTGGGAAAGATTACACCCCTACCTCATACCATACATACCGATGGATGCCAGACAACACTGGGAAAGATTACACCCCTACCTCATACCATACAGACCGATGGATGCCAGACAACACTGGGAAAGATGACACCCCTACCTCATACCATACATACCGATGGATGCCAGACAACACTGGGAAAGATTACACCCCTACCTCATACCATACATACCGATGGATGCCAGACAACACTGGGAAAGATGACACCCCTACCTCATACCATACATACCGATGGATGCCAGACAGCACTGGGAAAGATGACACCCCTACCTCATACCATACATACCGATGGATGCCAGACAACACTGGGAAAGATGACACCCCTACCTCATACCATACATACCGATGGATGCCAGACAACACTGGGAAAGATTACACCCCTACCTCATACCATACATACCGATGGATGCCAGACAGCACTGGGAAAGATTACACCCCTACCTCATACCATACATACCGATGGATGCCAGACAACACTGGGAAAGATTACACCCCTACCTCATACCATACAGACCGATGGATGCCAGACAACACTGGGAAAGATTACACCCCTACCTCATACCATACATACCGATGGATGCCAGACAGCACTGGGAAAGATGACACCCCTACCTCATACCATACATACCGATGGATGCCAGACAACACTGGGAAAGATGACACCCCTACCTCATACCATACATACCGATGGATGCCAGACAACACTGGGAAAGATTACACCCCTACCTCATACCATACATACCGATGGATGCCAGACAACACTGGGAAAGATTACATCCCTACCTCATACCATACAGACCGATGGATGCCAGACAACACTGGGAAAGATTACACCCCTACCTCATACCATACATACCGATGGATGCCAGACAACACTGGGAAAGATGACACCCCTACCTCATACCATACAGACCGATGGATGCCAGACAACACTGGGAAAGATTACACCCCTACCTCATACCATACATACCGATGGATGCCAGACAACACTGGGAAAGATGACACCCCTACCTCATACCATACATACCGATGGATGCCAGACAACACTGGGAAAGATTACATCCCTACCTCATACCATACAGACCGATGGATGCCAGACAACACTGGGAAAGATTACACCCCTACCTCATACCATACATACCGATGGATGCCAGACAACACTGGGAAAGATTACACCCCTACCTCATACCATACAGACCGATGGATGCCAGACAACACTGGGAAAGATTACACCCCTACCTCATACCATACATACCGATGGATGCCAGACAACACTGGGAAAGATTACACCCCTACCTCATACCATACAGACCGATGGATGCCAGACAACACTGGGAAAGATTACACCCCTACCTCATACCATACAGACCGATGGATGCCAGACAACACTGGGAAAGATGACACCCCTACCTCATACCATACATACCGATGGATGCCAGACAACACTGGGAAAGATTACACCCCTACCTCATACCATACATACCGATGGATGCCAGACAACACTGGGAAAGATTACACCCCTACCTCATACCATACAGACCGATGGATGCCAGACAACACTGGGAAAGATGACACCCCTACCTCATACCATACATACCGATGGATGCCAGACAACACTGGGAAAGATTACACCCCTACCTCATACCATACATACCGATGGATGCCAGACAACACTGGGAAAGATGACACCCCTACCTCATACCATACATACCGATGGATGCCAGACAGCACTGGGAAAGATGACACCCCTACCTCATACCATACATACCGATGGATGCCAGACAACACTGGGAAAGATGACACCCCTACCTCATACCATACATACCGATGGATGCCAGACAACACTGGGAAAGATTACACCCCTACCTCATACCATACATACCGATGGATGCCAGACAGCACTGGGAAAGATTACACCCCTACCTCATACCATACATACCGATGGATGCCAGACAACACTGGGAAAGATTACACCCCTACCTCATACCATACAGACCGATGGATGCCAGACAACACTGGGAAAGATTACACCCCTACCTCATACCATACATACCGATGGATGCCAGACAGCACTGGGAAAGATGACACCCCTACCTCATACCATACATACCGATGGATGCCAGACAACACTGGGAAAGATGACACCCCTACCTCATACCATACATACCGATGGATGCCAGACAACACTGGGAAAGATGACACCCCTACCTCATACCATACATACCGATGGATGCCAGACAACACTGGGAAAGATGACACCCCTACCTCATACCATACATACCGATGGATGCCAGACAACACTGGGAAAGATTACACCCCTACCTCATACCATACATACCGATGGATGCCAGACAACACTGGGAAAGATTACATCCCTACCTCATACCATACAGACCGATGGATGCCAGACAACACTGGGAAAGATTACACCCCTACCTCATACCATACATACCGATGGATGCCAGACAACACTGGGAAAGATTACACCCCTACCTCATACCATACAGACCGATGGATGCCAGACAACACTGGGAAAGATTACACCCCTACCTCATACCATACATACCGATGGATGCCAGACAACACTGGGAAAGATTACACCCCTACCTCATACCATACATACCGATGGATGCCAGACAACACTGGGAAAGATTACACCCCTACCTCATACCATACATACCGATGGATGCCAGACAACACTGGGAAAGATTACACCCCTACCTCATACCATACATACCGATGGATGCCAGACAACACTGGGAAAGATGACACCCCTACCTCATACCATACATACCGATGGATGCCAGACAACACTGGGAAAGATGACACCCCTACCTCATACCATACATACCGATGGATGCCAGACAACACTGGGAAAGATGACACCCCTACCTCATACCATACATACCGATGGATGCCAGACAACACTGGGAAAGATGACACCCCTACCTCATACCATACATACCGATGGATGCCAGACAACACTGGGAAAGATGACACCCCTACCTCATACCATACATACCGATGGATGCCAGACAACACTGGGAAAGATTACATCCCTACCTCATACCATACAGACCGATGGATGCCAGACAACACTGGGAAAGATGACACCCCTACCTCATACCATACATACCGATGGATGCCAGACAACACTGGGAAAGATTACACCCCTACCTCATACCATACAGACCGATGGATGCCAGACAACACTGGGAAAGATTACACCCCTACCTCATACCATACATACCGATGGATGCCAGACAACACTGGGAAAGATTACACCCCTACCTCATACCATACATACCGATGGATGCCAGACAACACTGGGAAAGATTACACCCCTACCTCATACCATACAGACCGATGGATGCCAGACAACACTGGGAAAGATGACACCCCTACCTCATACCATACATACCGATGGATGCCAGACAACACTGGGAAAGATGACACCCCTACCTCATACCATACATACCGATGGATGCCAGACAACACTGGGAAAGATGACACCCCTACCTCATACCATACATACCGATGGATGCCAGACAACACTGGGAAAGATGACACCCCTACCTCATACCATACATACCGATGGATGCCAGACAACACTGGGAAAGATTACACCCCTACCTCATACCATACATACCGATGGATGCCAGACAACACTGGGAAAGATTACATCCCTACCTCATACCATACAGACCGATGGATGCCAGACAACACTGGGAAAGATGACACCCCTACCTCATACCATACATACCGATGGATGCCAGACAACACTGGGAAAGATGACACCCCTACCTCATACCATACATACCGATGGATGCCAGACAACACTGGGAAAGATGACACCCCTACCTCATACCATACATACCGATGGATGCCAGACAACACTGGGAAAGATTACATCCCTACCTCATACCATACAGACCGATGGATGCCAGACAACACTGGGAAAGATGACACCCCTACCTCATACCATACATACCGATGGATGCCAGACAACACTGGGAAAGATTACACCCCTACCTCATACCATACAGACCGATGGATGCCAGACAACACTGGGAAAGATTACACCCCTACCTCATACCATACATACCGATGGATGCCAGACAACACTGGGAAAGATTACACCCCTACCTCATACCATACATACCGATGGATGCCAGACAACACTGGGAAAGATTACACCCCTACCTCATACCATACAGACCGATGGATGCCAGACAACACTGGGAAAGATGACACCCCTACCTCATACCATACATACCGATGGATGCCAGACAACACTGGGAAAGATGACACCCCTACCTCATACCATACATACCGATGGATGCCAGACAACACTGGGAAAGATGACACCCCTACCTCATACCATACATACCGATGGATGCCAGACAACACTGGGAAAGATGACACCCCTACCTCATACCATACATACCGATGGATGCCAGACAACACTGGGAAAGATTACACCCCTACCTCATACCATACATACCGATGGATGCCAGACAACACTGGGAAAGATTACATCCCTACCTCATACCATACAGACCGATGGATGCCAGACAACACTGGGAAAGATTACACCCCTACCTCATACCATACATACCGATGGATGCCAGACAACACTGGGAAAGATGACACCCCTACCTCATACCATACATACCGATGGATGCCAGACAACACTGGGAAAGATGACACCCCTACCTCATACCATACATACCGATGGATGCCAGACAACACTGGGAAAGATTACACCCCTACCTCATACCATACATACCGATGGATGCCAGACAACACTGGGAAAGATTACACCCCTACCTCATACCATACATACCGATGGATGCCAGACAACACTGGGAAAGATTACATCCCTACCTCATACCATACAGACCGATGGATGCCAGACAACACTGGGAAAGATTACACCCCTACCTCATACCATACATACCGATGGATGCCAGACAACACTGGGAAAGATTACACCCCTACCTCATACCATACATACCGATGGATGCCAGACAACACTGGGAAAGATTACACCCCTACCTCATACCATACATACCGATGGATGCCAGACAACACTGGGAAAGATTACACCCCTACCTCATACCATACATACCGATGGATGCCAGACAACACTGGGAAAGATGACACCCCTACCTCATACCATACATACCGATGGATGCCAGACAACACTGGGAAAGATGACACCCCTACCTCATACCATACATACCGATGGATGCCAGACAACACTGGGAAAGATGACACCCCTACCTCATACCATACATACCGATGGATGCCAGACAACACTGGGAAAGATGACACCCCTACCTCATACCATACATACCGATGGATGCCAGACAACACTGGGAAAGATTACACCCCTACCTCATACCATACATACCGATGGATGCCAGACAACACTGGGAAAGATTACATCCCTACCTCATACCATACAGACCGATGGATGCCAGACAACACTGGGAAAGATGACACCCCTACCTCATACCATACATACTGATGGATGCCAGACAACACTGGGAAAGATTACACCCCTACCTCATACCATACAGACCGATGGATGCCAGACAACACTGGGAAAGATTACACCCCTACCTCATACCATACATACCGATGGATGCCAGACAACACTGGGAAAGATTACACCCCTACCTCATACCATACATACCGATGGATGCCAGACAACACTGGGAAAGATTACACCCCTACCTCATACCATACAGACCGATGGATGCCAGACAACACTGGGAAAGATTACACCCCTACCTCATACCATACATACCGATGGATGCCAGACAACACTGGGAAAGATGACACCCCTACCTCATACCATACATACCGATGGATGCCAGACAACACTGGGAAAGATTACACCCCTACCTCATACCATACATACCGATGGATGCCAGACAACACTGGGAAAGATGACACCCCTACCTCATACCATACATACCGATGGATGCCAGACAACACTGGGAAAGATTACACCCCTACCTCATACCATACATACCGATGGATGCCAGACAACACTGGGAAAGATTACATCCCTACCTCATACCATACAGACCAATGGATGCCAGACAACACTGGGAAAGATTACACCCCTACCTCATACCATACATACCGATGGATGCCAGACAACACTGGGAAAGATTACACCCCTACCTCATACCATACAGACCGATGGATGCCAGACAACACTGGGAAAGATGACACCCCTACCTCATACCATACATACCGATGGATGCCAGACAACACTGGGAAAGATTACACCCCTACCTCATACCATACATACCGATGGATGCCAGACAACACTGGGAAAGATTGCACCCCTACCTCATACCATACATACCGATGGATGCCAGACAACACTGGGAAAGATTACATCCCTACCTCATACCATACATACCGATGGATGCCAGACAACACTGGGAAAGATTACACCCCTACCTCATACCATACATACCGATGGATGCCAGACAACACTGGGAAAGATTACATCCCTACCTCATACCATACATACCGATGGATGCCAGATATATTTATTCATGACTTCTGAAACGTAAAGGTATATGGAATTCTAAAATCATTTCTATAGAGGAGAGAATATGTTTGACATTGATGTGTGGAAATCCTCCTTAAAAGAGAGACTTCACAGCAAAATGAAAAATATCGATCACATTGAGATTTATGACACAAGAGATAAAAAACTAAGCTAAAAAAATAAGCACAAACTGGATAAGATACTACTGATATCCAGGCAAAGATGAATGGCCCGGAATGTACCAAGAGACTGCGCCAGTGCCACAGAGACAGACACACAGCCCAACAGAAAATGGCAAAATTAGGAAGAGCAGTCTGCAGAGGAGAAGTACGAGTGACCAGTGAACACACAAACAGGGCTTCGCATCACCGGCAATCAGAGATGCAAACTGAAACAGCTCGTACACAATGCAACGTGGTTGGTGATAGGAAAATGTGCAACAGAGAAGGGGGTGTAAATAAAATGTGGGCACAACTACTTTGGAAGGAACCTGACATTGTCTTAAAAGCTGACAGCTTACTTCCAATTCAACTCCTAGCTCTCCAGCCTAGAGAAACTCTCACATTAAGTGTACTAGGATTCCTACGCGTTACAACATTGTTTATTTGAAAAAATCAAAACAAAACAGAGAACATCCAAACACCACAGAAGTGAGAAAGAGCTGACCCGT
This sequence comes from Mesoplodon bidens, assembly GCF_964165515.1. Taxonomy (NCBI): domain Eukaryota; kingdom Metazoa; phylum Chordata; class Mammalia; order Artiodactyla; family Ziphiidae; genus Mesoplodon; species Mesoplodon bidens. The sequence goes on along the minus strand of NC_138165.1, from coordinate 112,676,342 downwards.
CAGCCTTTTACACCATGGAACATTCGGTGTCGGTGAAAATCATAAGATGAGCAGCTCCGAGACCCTCAAGGTAAGTCTGGGTAAAGACTGTGCGTCCTGGAGTCTTTATTATAAACCTGGAGACGGCCCACCCAGGGCAGACCCGGTCCCCCTGGCCAGCGGTCTTCTCCGACCCCTCACCGCCCCCCTCCAGGTGGCCGCCTGCCGTCCTGCTCTCCTGTCCTCGCTGAGAGGCCTGCTCTTCTCATGGGGCCGGGCCTGGGCGTCCCCACCCCCATTTCCACCGAGGACACAGCCCAGGGACTTGGGCTCATCACACTCCATAGGCGTTTGGTGAGAGGATTTTCTGATCCACAGCTAAACGGTTTGCTGTTTTGGCTTCACTTTTATTCATTAGTTTCTGCTTTTTTTTTTTTTTTAAGAATCTTCCTAAATTCAGAGGCAATATATTCCCTCTGAGATTCTCAAGCCATTGCCCTCTGGTGTGGTGTGCTGGCAAAGAAAGCCCCGAGCGTCTCCCATGGTTGGTTTCAGCCCATTTGCCAGACTCCGGGGGGCTGAAACCAGCCCGTTACCCATCTGTCATAAAGCACAGTCTGATGCCAGCCGGGCAGGAGGGCCGGGGTCTCTGTCTGGGGGCCTCCGGGCTCATGGCAAGCCAGGCCTTGCCTGCCGTGTGTCCAGGCAGCATCGTGTTGGGATGCGAACCCCACATTCCCTCCTGGGGCTGGAGGTCGGGTGTTGCAGCTGCATAACTCGCATCCTCAGGCCCTGGAGCCAGAGGTGACCTGGACTGTGGCCCAGCAGGAGGGTGACGTTGTGATTCTGCTCTGTGCGCGCGGCTCGGTGCTGTCTTAAGTGGGTGCCTGCTAACTTCCCCGGGTGGGCTCAGCAGGGGGAGAGGCTGGATGCGGCCAGGGAGGGAGCCCCTCGGTCCCTGGGGCTGCCCACTGCCCACGGCCCCAGCCCATCCGGCCCTTCCGCCCTTCTCGGACAGTCACATGGAGGATCCCCAAGGGGAGGGCCCAGAGCTCAGCCCAGCCCCAGGCTGGACCCTCGCTGCCCACATGTGGGCAGGGCACTTCCTGGGGATGCCTCCTTGCCTCACCGGACCGCCAAACCCGCCCAGAGGCCACGATGCTCACTAGGCCTTCGGGGCACTTTCAGAGACCCCCGTGCCCGTGGGAGCACCCATTTAATGGGTTCTCTCGGGGTGCAGCCAATCTCTGGGGGCACCGAGAACCACAGCTTGATGCAATCCCCAGATCTCTTTGGTGAGAACTCCCTGGAGTTCTCTGTAAAATTCAGATTCCTGGGCCCCAGTCCAGACTCAGTCCACCCCTTCCTGGTTCTTGCTGTTTGCACAGCTGTTCAACACTCTCCGCCTTCCTCACTAAACCTTACCCACTTCTGACTTCGCTCAGCCCTGCATCCCAATGCCTGGCATATCGTCGGTGCTCAAGAGGTGTTTGTTGAATGAATCCATGACCTGGCTGTGATTTTCAGCGGTCACTTCTGCATTCATTTTCTCAAGTTGCAATATGGAGAAATTTCTGCCTCCTTCGTGGGGTAAAGGTGAATCTGTACGTGAAAAAGTGTTGTGCCCAGAGTCCTTAAGGTTTCACGAAGGGCCTCAGCGGTGCTGACGGGCAGCTCGTGACCCTGAACAGAGCAGCCTCACCGCCATCACCAGGAGGCTGCAGAGCTGCGGCACCTCCCACCAGCCGGCGCTGCCATGTCAGCATCTGCATGGATGAGATTGCAGAGACCCCTGTGCTCAGCCCGCCAGCACAAGCACACGGGGCCCCAGGGCTGCTCCGAAGGGGCTGGTGGTGAGGGGTCAGGCCAAGAGACGAGGCCTGGCTGGGGCGTGACCCTCCCCTCTGCCCTCTTAGCCCCAAGAGTCAGTGGCTGGTTTCCAGTGGCGGAGAGGACGTGCAGAAGGGAGGGGCCCTTTATCAGCAGGAGCAGCTGATCTGAGGGGCTAATCGCCCGTTTCCCGTGGGCCATTGATCCTCTAACGCGTCTCCAGCTTCAGGCCAGCTGTCTGCCGTTCCAGGCGTTCACAGCCTTCGGAAAAATTTTAAGTTTTCATGGTATCAGCAGGAAAGTAGGAAATGGCTTGGAAAAGGGGGCTACGTAAAACAATGGTTTAAGGAGGCCCCGCTTTGGATAAACAGTCCTGGTTGCCCTTTGGAATCTATGGATTTAAACACACACTCAGGAATGTGTGTTCTGTGCTGGGAGATAAACAACCTAGAAACTAACCAGGCCAGCACTTCTGCTCTGGCAGAGCTGCTGGTTGACACAGGAGGGGCCGGCAGGGGGCCCCCAGCCGCTCTCCGACGCAGGGACTCAGCCTGGGGCCTTGGCAGCCCAGCCGGGCCAGGCCGGCCGCCTGACAGGTGCAGAGCTCACCGGAGCTCAGCGCGAGCTGGAGAGCTGGACGGTGCAGGGTTAGGGCTAACCCTGCGGGGACTTGCTCTGCTGCCGGGGAACCGGTGTCTCGCTGCCAGAGGGAGTGTGCGGGGGGCCCGCTTATTTCTCTGGCCCATCGGCAGGCAAGCAGTCTTCAGGGTTGGTTCAGGGGTCTTCGGAGGAGGCTTCTGTGTTTTTCTACAGGAGTAGGGGATTTTGGAGTTAGTATTAAAGACACACTTACTGAAAGAGTAAAATACCCTGGAATTGGCCTGTGGGCTCTTTGGTGGTGAAAATAAGGCACGGCTGGCACAGCTCGGGCTGAAGGTGACCCTGAATTAGCAATATGCTTAATGCTCCTGATAATAACTGAGGCGCCTGAGCCCTCATCCTGGGCCGGGGGCTGAGCTCTGCACGCACTGTTGTACCTGACCCTTAGGCCTGCGCACAGGGTGGGGAAGGCATTGCAGCCACTTGGTTTCTGAGATGAATATGGGGATCAGCCCAGGGAGGGGAGAGAGCTGCCAGGGAGCTTGGCCCCTGAGGGAATGGGGGGGTCTTGCCAACCAAACCCCCCCAGCTCCTTTTGTCACCAGGCCACCTTTGCCACGTGGTGGGTCCCAGGCTGAGTTCAAGGGGCATCTTGTCCAGTCTGAAAGCTGTGATCTGAGTGCCGCCCCCATTTAGAACCAAATTGCAGTGCCTGGCAGGAGACGGGCTGACTGACAGTTCCAGGCTCCTTCTCTCTTGAGAGGACGATACAGCAAGACCTGCCCTCAGCCTGCCCTCCACCGAGCGTGCACACCTGGTGGCCTCAGGTTACCTGCCTTCCCACGTCACATCCGTGAATATCACGGGGAAATATGTGGCAACAATAACATCTGGGGCACTCTTGTTTTTAAGCTCACGGTGGCTTGCAAATAGAGCTTTGTAATATTTCTTGTCTGTTCTAAAGGTAGGTAGGTGGCCTTCAATATCCTCTTTCTTCTCAAATAATTTTTTTTTCTTGTTCTGGTGAAGAAACAAGGTAACAAACAGAAACTGAGGGCTTGCCTGAGCAGAGACACAACTGGATAAACCCAGCTCTGCAGGCCAGGCCTCAACCTCTTGCTCAGAGATGAAGGAGCAACAGTTCACAGATCAAAGAAAAAGACACGAAACAAGATGGATTAAGAAAAGAAAGAGGGGGCCTCCCTGGTGGCGCAGTGGTTGAGAGTCCGCCTGCCGATGCAGGGGATACGGGTTCGTGCCCCGATCTGGGAGGATCCCATATGCCGCGGAGCGGCTGGGCCCGTGAGCCATGGCCGCTGGGCCTGCGCATCCGGAGCCTGTGCTCCGCAACGGGAGAGGCCACAACAGTGAGAGGCCCGCATACCGCAAAAAGAAAAAAAAAAAAAAAAAAAAAAAAGAAAAGAAAGAGGGATGTGCAGAAAAAGATTTTTAAAAAGCAGTAAGATGAGGAGCCCTCTTGCTTTGCAGTTTCGGCCCCGGGCTCTCTGTGGCCTAGGGATTCCATCCACACAGCAAGATCCCTGCTTCACGAAGCAGCTGTTCCACTCAGGGAGAATTTTCCCTGAGACTCAGAATAGCTCTCTGTGCATTTTACCCTTTTCTCCACTTCCCTTTGGATTCTCAAGTACAGAGTCCAGCTGCTTCAGACTTTCAAGTACTTGAAGACGCAAACGCGCTTGAGTTTCCTTTTCCAGGATGAGTGTCTTCAGCTCTCTCATCAGGTCCTCACACGGCAGAGCCTCTGGACCTCTTCCCCTGCCCCATCCCAGGCGCTCTCGAAGGCCATAATGGCAGCCCTGCAGCCCCAGCGCACAGCTGGGCTACACTGCCCAGCGTCCCATGCTATTAGAGACTATACTCTCCAGTATCCAGTGTTGTTGGGGACTACAGTTCCCAGCATTCCACCTTGTTTGGGACTACACTTCCCAGCATCCCGTGCTTATAGAGGATGCTGTGTCTTGAGTTCTGGCCAATGGAGTGTGGGGGAGCCATTTCGGTTTCTTCCAGGCCTGGTCCAGGAAGACCCCACCTGTGTTCCTCCTCCATGTCCTTCCTTCCTTCCCTCCTGGGATAGAGACACCAGGGTGCTCTTGGAAGCCTCGTGTTCCAGAGGGCAGCCCCTCCTTGGCTGGATCCCTGAGTGACCACCTGGAGCCGCCCCCGCCGTGACTTCCCTCCAATAGGTTGGTGTGTCTGTTACGGCAGCCTCGTCCCTACTAGTGAGCAAAGCCCCATGGCCAGGGGGTGGCAGAAAGCCAGCTGTCACCCGTTCACCGAGACCTCCAGGTCGCTTCCAGATCTCCCCAAGGGATACACCCTAAGGCGCCATCGGCAATGGTGTCCTCACGGCACGGCTGAACTTTGATGAATCAGCGCCCCCTCCCCCCCAGACACTCCCTCCATGTTGGCCTGCGAGCAGGACTGGCAGGGCTGGGAGGTGACCCTAAGACAGACTCTTCCACACAGCACTGCAGCAATAGCTCGTGTCCCTAGATCAGAACAAGCTGCAATGGTGTCAGTGGGTAGATTACAATTATTTCTCAAAACCAGCTGAAGGCCGAGCAGCAAACCACGCAGGCTGTGGCTCCAAGGAGGAGGTGGTGGGATCACAGCACCTCAGGTCAGGCTTTGCGCTCGCAGTAAGGCAGCCCCGTGCTCTCAGATGCACAACCTTTCCCTAAAAGAACACAGCTCTCATTACTGGGTTTTCTCTGGCATGAAAAGGAAGACTTTTAAAAGCAGGAGAAGGGGCCAGTTGTTCACCAATCACAGAAAAGTAAGTAACGCAGCCCCCATCCCCTCCCCCTTCACCTCACACGACGTTAGCCCAACGTTAGGGCCGGTGACTCGGGGACACCTTTGATTTCCCATTAAGTGAAAATGAGAATTGTCTTGGGTGATGAATTATCTGGGCAATCCTGCCAGAAGCGAAGTATGCTCAGGCTCAAAAAGAAAATAAAACACACATGGCATCCTTGAGTGTGGCCTGTGTGTGAGGGCTCGCTTTTCCTGACTGGGCTGGCTTCCCCGGTTGGGCAGAGGATGAGGACAAAGGAGCAGGCCTCCTGGAGAGTCCAGCCTGGAGACGAGACTGGAGGGCCGTTTGAGAGCCCCTGGGGTGTGCGCCTGGCTGGGACCGTGTACTTGCGAGGGCAAAGGAGTGCCCGGGACCCAGCTCAGCTTTCCCAGCCTGGCCCTGCCCTTGCCCAAACCTGTAGCCCAGCAGTCAGCAGCACCCTCACCCTCCTCTGTTTGCAGGAGCCAAGTCGGGGAGGACAGTGGACCCAGAGCAGGGCAGTGCGATGGGAGGGGGACAAATTCTGGGGCAACGCGGAATGGTGATGTTAGGGGAACCACTGACAGAAACCGCCCGTCCTGGCCAGGCCTCATAGTAACCACTTGCATGAAACAGGAGGTCCTGGTAAGGAACTCGGAACTAACAAGCCACCACCGACCGGAAGAATTCGGGAAAGGTCAAAAGGAGAGAGGAGATGCCAGTCCATATGTCCTACCAACCTCCCAGAGTCCTTCTCACTGGAGTCCATCTTGGCTGAGCGATGCGTGCACCACCAGGAAGGGCCCTGAGTCAGAACAATTTGCCAGAGACAATCCGGAAACTCACCCCATCACCGTAAAACCCGAGACCACGAGCCACGTGGAGAGCAGTCCTCCTGGGCCCCTCACCCTCCTGCTCTCCCCCCGGGCGCCCCTTCCCAATAGAGTCTCTTGCTTTGTCAGCACGTGTGTCTCCTCGGACATTTCATTTCCGAGTGTTAGACAAGAACACACTCTCGGGCCCTGGAAGGAGTTTCCCTACCTGCAACAGTGACATTGGTGATCATCTTATAGAAAGGACCTTGGTGAGTCCCAGATCTCTGTTTTACACATGAAGGGACCATTTCAGAGCCCTGAGGGGTTTGTCCAAAGCCACAGAGCCTGTGGGAGCTGGGGGTCAAAGCCCTGCCCTGGGCAGAGCTGCTCCGGGCGGGCAGGGGCCTGAGCCTGGGCTTTGGGGTGAAGGGGCCACACGGGGAGGAGCCAGGAGCTGGGTCTTTCCAGACCAAAGGGGGTGGGCAGAGGTTTGGGTCTACCCTATAAGTGAGGGTGTGCAAGGTGGGCATGGCCACATGGTTTTGAGGACTGTCTCAGGACGGGACAGCTTTAGTGGCCTCCGGTGGTGGCCCATGAGAGAGAGAGGGGCTGTGGCAAGTGGACACAGAGCTCACTCACCTGGGTCCTGTCCAGCCAGGCCGGGGCTCCCCTATGCCCCCAACTTCTCTACCCACCCCACCCCTGCTCCATTCCCTTATCCTCTCCCCAGGGAGGGACTTCCCTTCCCAGATCACTGCCCCCACCCCTATGGGTGACCTCCACGCCTTTGCCATCTCTGCCTCTGGTCCCCTGGGAACCCAAATCGGGTGGGTGACAGGCTCGCCCGAGGGGCACTTGCTCATCCACGCGTCTGTTGATGACATTGGTGTGTTTCCAGGTTGGGGTTCATAGGATCCCCCCCCTACACGTCTGTCTGGACATCACACTCATTCTTACGGGAGGACTCCTTGGGGTGGGATTATTGGCTCCTAAGCGCGCTAGTTTCCCGGGCAGCGTAGCAGGAACCGCCAGCTGGTGCCTTACACCACAGGGTGCATTCCCGCGCCGTCAGGAGACCGGAGGGGCCGCGGGGCTGTTTCCTCCTGAGGCTGCCGGGGAGAATCTGCCTGTGGCGTCCCTCCTGCTCACACGCTTTGTGCTCCTTGTCTCGTGCCTCCATCTTCCTTTGCTCACTGTTCTCCCGGGTGCCTGTCCGGGTTCGAACACCCTCCTTTTGTAAGAACATCGGTCCTGTTGCATTAGAGGACACCCTGCTCCAGTCTGACATCACCCTACCTAAGAACCTCGACAGTGACCCTATTTCCAAATCAGGTCACCTTCCAAGGTCCTGGGGATGAGGCGTTCAATATACGAATTTTGGCAGGGACACAATTCAGCCCACAGTAACTGAGTTGGGGAATTGAACTTCATAGAACGCTGACAGTGAGCCCCATGAAGTGGCCTTCCTTGGTTTCGAGCCTCATAACATCTGAGGATGCCACCCTTGACACATCCTCGTTGTCACCTATAGACCTCCTGACCAGCCCCTCTCCTGTTCCCCGGGGAATTTGGAGGCTGGCTCATCATCTCTCCAATACAGACACCATTCTGGGTGATTCTGAGTCGCTAGTGGGTCACGTCTTCACCGTCTTAGCCCCAATCCCTGAACTTTCTCAAGATTATTGACCCTTACCGTCTTTCAAGCAGATGTGCTCATGACCTTGAGCCGTACCTTGGCATCGCGCTGGAACTGGAACCTGCAGCCACGTCTGTACTGTAACCTCCTGCCTTCTGGCTCGCTCATCCCCTCACTCTCTGACACCTGCTCTGTGACCTGGTCCAGAGGTCAGCTCCTATGCTATTCAGGCTCTTTAGGTCACAGGTCACAGAAACCCAACTTAAATGGCTGGCTCACCTACCTGGCACATCCAGGACCTGACGGCTGCAGGCACAGCTGGAGCCCTGGGCTCCAGGGAGGCCGTCCGTTCCTTCCATGCCCCCCTCTCCTGCTGCCTTCCCTTCTCTGTCTCAATTTGGACTGACTTTGTTCTTCAAGCAGGTGTCTCCACCTGGCTGCCAAGGTGGCCAGCGGAGCCCAAGTCCGGATTCTTACAGCTTGTGATCTAGAAGAAAGAAAGAGACTTTCCTTCTGGCAGAGTCCAGGTATTAAATCTCATGGAAGGGCTTTGACAGACTGTGCCCTGCTCACACGTGGTCACTGGATTGGCTGCTGGCCCCAGGGGGCCACCGTGGCATGACCACCCCCACCGGTGCCGAGGGAAAGGTTGGCCCATCACTGAGGGTCTCTCAAGTTAGGCTGTTTGGCTTCACCATTTTGACCAGAAGACATTTTCATCCTGAGAAAGTTTCTAACTCTGAGTTCATGCACCATCATTTAATCAGAATTACACCAGCAGCTGTTGAAGTCTGTCAAGGAAGCATTTTCTGAAGCTAATTCCATTAAGCCAGTTTAGTTCTTGGATCAACTTCTACACAGTGCAGTTAACCAGATTGTTTCCATTTTTATTTTTCAGTGAAGATTTGATTCATCCATTTTTGTGTGTTTTGTCATTTTTGTTTTTAAATGATGTCTAATTTCAGAATTGTATCTTCTGCTAATGGGTATTCTTTTGTGGCTATTACTTCTACAAAGCCAGGTTTCTTGGGTAATTTGCACAGATCTAAATTTTGTTAAGGGGACTTCCCTGGCGGCCCAGTGGTTGAGACTTAGCCTTCTACTGCAGAGGGTGTGCATGTTCAATCCCTGATCAGGGAATTAAGATCCCACATGCCTTGGGGCCAAAAAACCAAAACGTAAAACAGAAACAATATTTTAACAAATTCAACAAAGACTTTAAAAGTGGTCCACATAAAAAAAATTAATAAAAAAAAAATTTTGTTAAGAATTCTTCGTTCGATCTAAATCTTAAAAAATTTTACGTGTATTTTTACATACTGTCAGTTTCATTTTCCGTTGATTATTTCTAACAAGGCTCATTTCTTTCTGGTTCAATTTCATAATTTTCAATATTAGCAATGATTTTTTGTTCAATTTTTATCTATAATGATGTCTATTGTATGCAGCCTCAGTTTTTGTTGGCTTTATTTTGTGTTACTTCTACCAATAACCTTAAATTTGAATTGGAAAAAAGTCCAGTACTTTGTATTTCTTAGCTAGTCCTGAAAAAAGTGACATGTAATTACCCTTGGATAATTGTTCTTGTCCATGACTGAATTTTATGGCTTATTCAGTTCTTTCATGAACTATGAATAACCATCTGTTATTTGACAGAACAAAGTGTTTGCCATGAGGTCAAAATGTCTCCAGATAAATGTGGCAAAATCAAGAGCAATCTCTTGGTCCTTCCAGAGCCAAGTAGGGCAGAGAGGGGAGAAGCCATTTCCTGAGAGAAGCTGTATGTTGCTCCTACAAGAAAGGTGATGGGAAAAATGCTTGGAAGTAAAATGAAAAATTACATGGTCTTGTTCATCCATCTGTCGACATCTCTCCTCCCCTCAGGCCTTTGCTATTTCCATCCAGTGTAACCCACTGCACCCCTCTGTCCTCTAATGTCCCCGGACTGCTTGTTCCCCAGAGTCATTATGAAGGGACTTATTAAAAATGGAGGGCTGAACCAACACTCCCCTCTATACTGTCAACTGAAAAAAAAAAGTACAACCTTAAAGTTGAGAATTATGTTTTATTCAGCTGACAAAACTGAGACCTTAAGCTCGGGACACAGCACCTCAGATAGCTCTGAGGGACTGCTCCAAAGAGACAAGGGTTGGGGGGAGGATATATAGGAGATTTTGCAACAAAAACCAGGTGGTTGGGACATCAAAAGATTACTGTTAATTAAAGAAAACCAGACATCTCAAGTTAAGGAATTTAGTGCTTTTCTATGTATGGGAAGATGCAAGCGTCTGGGCTCACTGAAATCACCCCTTTAATATGCACCTCAGCTATCTGGGGCCAGCATCCTGTGCTTCTCATCCTGAGTGTCCGCATGGTGCACCGTCGGGGGTGGCTGCAGCGGCTGATAAGTAGTTGGACTTGGCAGTGGGCAGCCCGTTTGTCTTCATCCTGAGCTCCCTCAGGGCTCACCATCGGGGTGGCTGTAATGTGATGGCCTGATGGCCACCACAGCCTTTGCTTACTGCTGTGGCAGCAACATTTTTCATGCACAAAACCCACTCCCAATGCTGCCCTGTCCACTGGTGCCTGTGTCCCACACTCCCCTTTCCTACTCACCCCCTCAGGATGCTGAACACAGCTGGAGAAAATGCAAATGCCACCACTTGGTGCCCAATGAGCAGAGGCTCCAATCCCAGCTGTGGCCCCAGGGCTGCACAGGATTCTCTGTCCCTGCCTTTCCTGTCCATCTGCTCAGGAACCTCCTGCCCCCCTCCCCTCGCTCTCCTCAGAGGCCCTGAGTCCACACTTCTCAGAGCAGACAACTGTCAGGTGGGGGTCCCTGCCCACCGTCCTGCAGCCGCACTTCATCTTCTTTTGGGTGAAGATCCATCCCCACACCCACCCCGTCCTGGATCCCTCCCTCTGGCTCTGTAATGACCGCCCCCAGTGAGGATCACTTGTTTCTGTTGTGTTCTGTCCCTTGCAGGGGGCTGGCCCTCCCGAGGCTCCTGTGACCCTGTTGTCTGCAGGCTCTGCCTCCTGCCCCCACCCCCCGACTCTCAGTGCCTCTCCGACCTCTGTCCTCTCCTCTCTCCTGGACCTACCGCTTTGAAGGAGGCTCCTCCTCTTGCACCCTCCCGTCTGGATGTGGACCTCCTGCCTCTTTGCTCTAAACCTCTCTACACTTCCGCCAGCTCCACCCCTTCCCAACTTCAGCCTCGGATCCCAGAGTTTCATCTCGGGTAGGACACTTGCTTGCCCAGGAGGGGAGCTCTGTTCCAGAATCTTCCATTTGTCCCGCATTCCCAGGCCCTGCCCACAAAGGTAGCCCAGCACGTGGGCACCCGGGTCTTGCCTGCTCCTGCCTGGGGCTGCTTCCCACTCAGATGATGGGTGGGTCCCCAGGGCTCTCTGCGTCCACCTTCCCTCCCCACCCAGACTGGCCAAGTCCTCAAGCCAAGCACCACCACTTCCTGGCCCAGCAGTGCCCCTGGCTGGCCCGCCGTCCAGCTCAAAGGAGGAGGAGGGATGATGTGTACAAGCTCAGCTGGCCTTCCGTCCACCAGCCAACCCCTCCTGCTGCTGCTGGGGAAGGTCTGGGGGCGAGCGGCCCTGGCCTCCACTCCCCAGAGGTCGGTGCTGCCAGGGTAATCCTCAGATGAAGGGTGTGGGGTGGGATGGAGCAGGGCAAGTGCTTCTTGACCCTGAGCTTGGGGAGCGAAGGCAGAAAGAGGTTGGTCCATCTGTCCCAGCTGCTTACCTGTTAGCTGGTTTGTTCCAGGCCCTGACTGTCTGACGGCCCCGGAGCCCCAGGCCTGCCCGACACGCTCTGCTGGGGGCCGGACGGCGCTCAGATCTGCTGCTGCCTCCTTGGGCCCCGGGGTCTCTCCTCTGGGTCGGGACTCGGGCTCCAGCGTCGAAGGCAAACACTCAGCCCTGTGACGAGCGTTGCGTTCTTCCCCGCCTTACACTGGGGGCGGTGACAGTCCTGACCCTGATGCCTGGTGGACTGAGTGAGCGAATGAAGTACTGAAACACTCCCCGTAGAAACTGGCCCGTGTACAATCCTCCCTGTTACATTCTGCTGTGATTGTTCACGTTTCATGGGCCCGCTGTTAAGATTCAGGCTCGTAAAGATATGGACAGGTGTGTTTTCTTCCTTCTGATCACAGTACGCTCTTACGCCTGTTCTGTACCTTCATGGTCAAGGCTGAAGTTAAGGAGGTGGTGAGCACAGTCACACCCTGGTCAGCAGACGTCTCTCCTGTCCCTGACTCCCACTGTTCTCGACCACCATGGTCCCCGTCCTTGGCTGGGACACCAGCCATTGTGGTGTCCTCCAAACGACGCCCATGGGAGCATCTTGGTCCCTCCCTGAGGCAGCTCTAAGGTGACCTGGTCAGACCCCTCCACTCTCTTGGTCCTTTCCTTCCCTGTAGGGGTTTCCTGTCCCTGGAAGCCATCCCTTGCACTTTGGGATACTCGCTGGGGTGCCGTGGCCTCACAGTGATGTGGACTAATGTCCACGTTGTCACCATCTTTACCAGCCCCTCGTCCGATCATGGAATCACCCCCTTCTGGCTACCTAGGGGAATCTCAGGACGTCCCCTCCTCGTAGTTTGATCATGGATCCAAGCCCACCGAGCTGGAGATGGAGCTAAAGCCCCAAGTTTCTACTTTCAGGGTATAGATAATCTAGAAAACTAGAGAACGGTCACAAGGGACAGAGATTTGGCAAAGGTGTAATCAGACCACAGCCAGGACCCCAGCCTGCTGGGAACTGAGTCTTGGAGGAAGAGTAAATGTGGCCAAAGAAAGGACAGGGGGAAGGAGTGTCTTTCTAGGCAGGGGGAAGAGGAGGGTGGAGAGGGGAGGAAGGTCATGGGGACGGTCAGGGCACCGAGAGGGAGAGGGGCACCAGGAGACCCGGTCAGACCCGCTTTGGGTGGGGTTTCTCTTCCAGAAAAAAATTGAAATTCCAAAAGAAGGGGAGGGAGGGTTCAGGAACTGCACTGGTCACCTCCCAGACTCACGATGACCATTTCGCGAGCTGCAAATGGGACCATGTCCCACCAGGGTCTCCTGGAGTGAACTCGGGAAGCTCCTTCTAATGTGTTTCTGAGGATGACTCTAAAAGGACACCCTGACACCTGGCTGGTGTCGCTGGTCTAGGACTTGGTCCATAGCTAGGTCTCGTGGTCACTACTGACACCTTCTGTGTCACTTTGGTCAAGGAGGGTGGCCAACTGCAGGGGGTGCACCTGTGCCCCTTGCACACCTGAGAAATTTGCTGGTAAGGGAGGTGCTGGGCCGCACACACACATGCAGACACACGGCTGGGCGAGTGCACTGGGGGCTTTGCTTTTGCAAGTGGAGATTTGTGACAGGTCTTGCTCTCATGCCGGATTTTAAATTAGACATTTTTATTGTAACTGCAAGTGGAAAATAATACACCCCTGGAACGGTATTAGCTAAACCTTCCACAGTAATAAATCTGTGTGCTAATGGTTTGTTTCTGCGCTGTTTGGTTGTCATGGTGACAGGCTGCATTAACTAATAAGTTTGTTTTGAGAATTTTAACACCGGGTTGCCAAATGCTCTTTCTGCAGCAAGGGCTTAAGCTTTTACGGTTCTCTATGGGATTAACTTGGACTCAGTGTCCTTCGAGCTCTGAAAAACAGCCAGAGCCCCATCCACAAACACGACTCGGAAAGTGTGAGATGCGCCTCTGTAAACATACATGAAATAACGGCACTCTGGGGCCACGGAAAGAGGAATAACCAGCAGGACTGTGACCGTGGTCTTGGCTTTCAGGAGCACAGTTCAGGGCAGGGACGTCTTGGTGACAGACAGGGAGGCCAGGCGTCTCTCCTGGTTGTCTGACGAGAGTGTGAGCCTCTCACCAGGAGGACCGGTGTTTCCTGTACCCACCTCACTCCCACCCGCTGCCCGGAGAGGCCCTGAGGAAGAGGCAGCTGCTGAGATGGTGGGACAGGGGCCATGGGGCACCCAGCCAGGGCCTGACCCTTGAGAGGGAGGTGACATGAGGGCCGGGTCTGCTGTATGAAGCTCCAAGGGGGGCGCTGCTTATTCACAGGATGTGTGGGACAGTGAGGGGACTGTCTAAACCAGGAGGCCTGCTGGTCCCTGCCGGCCTGGTTAAAACCTGCTCTGGGCCCTTGGGGCTTCCCTGGTGGTCCAGTGGCTTAGAATCCGCCTTCCAAAGCAAGGAACGCGGGTTTCCTGGTCGGGGAACTAAGATCCCAAATGCCACAGAGCAACTAAGCCCGTGCGCCGCAACTAGAGAGAAACCCTCTTGCCACAGCGAAGAGCCCGCTTACCTCAACGAAAGATCCCGTGCGCTGCAACTAACACCCGGCGCGGCCAAAATAAATAAATAAATAAATAAAGGGGGAAAACCGCTCTCTGGGCCTGAGGATCCCTCTGTAAAGGAGGGACTTCTTCATCCCTGAGTGGGTGCTTTGGGGCCTGAGGACACTGGACATGGGCTCTGCCCTCACGGGGCTGCCGCATCCTCCACCGACTTGTCCGTTGTTTGTTCCTGTTAATTATCCTGCTTGGGCGACACCTGCCAAGTCCTGGCTGGGGAGGGGTGCCTGCAAACAGGTCCCCGCCACCCCCTCCCTTCTCTCCTCTCGGCCCTGCCGGCCTCTCACCCCGGAGCCTGGGGACGTGGTCCAGGACCCGCCCCGCACGCAGTGGGAGGCAAGCGGACCTCACGCGGCTAGGCCCGTCCTCAGGCTCCTCCTTTCCAGTGGGAGTCCGGCAGGGGACAGCAGCCCTCTCACGTCAAGTCACCATGCACCCCAGAGCCCTCTTGGCACCCCGATGGGCCCTGATGCTGAGATTCCACAGACTGGAGCGCCTGCTCTTCGTGAGGGATTGTCCCAGAGGCTGAAGCCTCCGTTTGCCGAGGGTGCTGTCTGTGGCTCTAAGAATGGGGAATAATTAACTAATTTAAAGTACGTGCTCGGCACTGGTCTAGGAGCTGGTAAAGCTGGAGGACAGGGCAGGCCATGTCCTGCTCCAAGGGAGCCCGGATCCCAGAGACTATGTAACAAGTGAGTGAATGATCGATACAGAATCCCAGGTGATGGTGCCAGGAGGAGGCCAGTCTGGGTGGGGCTGGTGGGTGATGGAGAAGACCTGCTAAAGTGGGCAGACCCAGGGGCTCGGGCCAGGACGCATTTAGAGGGCTCCCTCAAGAACGAGGTGGTGGAAGGGGAAGCAAAGCCAGGTCACAGGAAGCTTGCATGTCAGGGGGGCATTTGGGACCCTGAGGGCATGGGAGCCGCCCAGTGTTTGGGGCCGTGGTCCAGCACTGATTCCTCTTTCAGAAAAGTCCCCCTGCAGCTGGAGGGAGGGGAGACGGATGGGAAAGCAAGGGGCCCTGGAGACCTGGGCCTGGCATTTGCAAGAGCCCTGCCTGGGGATGGGGAGGGGCAGATACTAGGGATGGGAGGACGTGAGGCATTGACATTTGATGGGATACGGGGAGGGGGAGGGTGGGGGAGGGAGAGGAGTCCTGGAGGCCCCACATGAGCCTTGCCCGGTGGGACCATTGGCCAAAAGAGGGTAGGAACGGGAGCGAGAAAGAAGTTGTTTGCAGGGAAAATAGTGATCTCAGGTTTGGACAAGCAAAGCATGACATCAGAGGGAGGATAGAGGTGGGTGTGGATGTGTCCGTGAGATTGACTGAAAGACGTAGGAACAGCGCTGAGATGTTGAGATTGTCTCAACCAGCAAAAGTTTCCATTGTTGCCTACTCTCCTGTCTTCCAGGGTGTGCAAATGGTCATGTCGTATGATGATGAGTTTAGAAGAAGCATTGTAACACGTTTTTGTATATAATTAATTTTGGAATTTTTACAGTGGGGTATGTGCGTGTGTGGGTGTGTGCATGTGTGTGTGCTTGGAATGGAATTTGTTCCTGCTTTCGGTGTCATTTCTAGAAGTGACTTATATGAATGTTTGTAATTATTCCAGACAAGGAAACTGATAACAGTACAGAAACATTTTATCACCAAAGAATATCTTTTTCTATTAGCACCACTGTTATGGACTGAATGTTGGGTCTCCCCCACATGCATGTGTCAAGGTCCTAACCCCCAAAGTGGTGGTGTTTGGGAGGTGATTGGGGTTAGATGAGATCATGAGGGTGGGGCCTCTGCTGGGATTGGTGCCTTTATAGAAGAGGACGAAAGATTTCTCCATCTTTCTTTTTTTCCCCTAAAGCACCACAGAAGGGAGTAAGTCTTTTCTAGGCAATAACACTTGGAAATTGCTTCTGTGATTGAAAAAAAAATGCATAGAAACTAAACATAGCAAATGTAAGGACCCCAAGGTCCCTCTAACGTGGGCAAGTTTGGGGTTGACGCAAACAACCCTGCACAGCTGTGCATGTTGCTTTACACGGACCGTGCAGCATCAAAACGTATATTCAAGCTGATGTACTCGGTAAAAGGAAGGACAAAGGTGTCAGAACTGCATCTGTCCACAAAGTGTAAAGTGTTAGCAGTAAATGGGCTCTGAAAGCATCTGGTCCGGCCCCTTCGTTTTATAGAAAGGCCGGGCTCAGTGAAGACCACCAACTCACCCACCAGTCAGCGGAGCCACGGCCAGCCCTGCCCAGCTCCGTACCATCCCCGGTGGGCAAAGGAGGCTTGGAGGCCTGGGTGACCCCCCGGGGGGTGCCCGTGACCCCACACGGCTGGGTGGTACAGGGAAGAAGCCAAGTCCAGACCACTGATCATGGACCCCGGGCAGCAGGGGTGGGGGAGACATACCACAATTGTGAAATGGAAACTCCTTTCTTTTTAGAGGAGAAAATCCATTTATAGCTCCTTTCTGACCAGATTGTAATATCACTGCCAGCAGATCTGAGAAAAGCCTTTGCTTTTCCAAATTCTAAGGCACTTCACTTTTTCCTAACATCAAAAATTCCTTGATTCCACTTCAAAGCACCTGCAGGTGCCAATTCTACTTAGTGTTAAGCCTCTGACCAGATTTATTTGGCTGGTTTGCAGCTTCTGCGTCTCTTCCAAGGGGATGAGTGTGTATCTCTGCTCAGAGGCCCACAGAGAGTTCAAGGGGTCCCCCTACAGCCAGCAGGCCTTTCCACAGGCCTGGTTTCCCTGGGGGGTGCGGGGAAGAGCCTGGAGCCACTGTCACGGACAGAAGGGAGAGCAGGGGAGGGCGGCCTGGTCCTGGGGCCCCAGCTGGGCTTTGTTCCCTCTGAGCCAGACTCAGCTTCCAGGGACTGGAGGCAGTGAGGAAAGCGAAGATCCTTTCTCCTCTGGGAAGGGGCTGTCTTGACCGACGCAGGGCAGGGCCGCAGTGGGACCGACGGGAATCCTGCTGCATGGCATTAAGCTGAGGCCACACGGGGCCTGCAATCACCTTTTAGCATCTGAAGGAGGTGAAGCCCACTGTTGCCGACTTCAAAACTATTTATAACCTCTTGCGTTTTCATAAAGCTTTCTGGGGCTTTCTGTGCAGGAGGTTGGCTGCTTCGGGTGGCGACAGAGATTCTTGGCTCAGCCAAAGTTTGGTCAGGCTCCCAGACCTTCTCCTGGGCCCATCTGTGCACTTCCCTATAAACGCCAGTTTTAATAGGACCCTGCTTGGTCAGTTTCACCAAAACCCCCTGCCTTCCACATCTGGCCACCCTCCATATGTGATCGGGGCCCTCGCACCCTACCCCCCACCCCTCCCTGGGAATGTCTGACCTCCCTGGCCTGCAAGAATCCTGTTGGGTTTGTTTAGCCAGACCCCCCTCACCCCTGATGTTTCCTTTTATAATTTTCCGTCCACTGACCCTCACCCCGCTTCTCAGCTATAAATCCTCATGTGTCCGGACCGTATTCCGAATTGGGCCCAGGTCTATACCAAGGTCTCTTTTCCCCTATTGGGATAATTCCTGAAGAACATCTGCTCTTACAGCTTTAACTACTGTCCAGCTCTGGGTGTAAGAGTGCAAAGCTCGGGCCCAGCAATTGTCTGCGCCTCCGTGGGGTCAGGCCTGGACCGCAGCCCGGTGTCCCTGACTCCCTGACCCAGGGGCTTCGTGTGTGGGCACCGCCCTGGGTGGGGAGTGCTTGGGTGATGGGACATCTCAGCTGAGCCATGGGCTGGGGTGGCACCTTGTAGAACGGGAGAGAAGGGAAGAAGGAGAGCAGAGTCCAAAGCAGAGGGGCAGGTGGTGCAGACAGGAGGAAGGAGCGGGTGGGACTCAGCCAGGACTAGGGTGGGCTGCTGACGCCCCCCAGGCCCCTTCCGGAGAAGAGGCCCCTGAGCACAGCCCTGTTCTCCGTGTGGACGGACCCTTGCTCCCACTGTGTGGTCCATGGAGGAGTAACATCAGCCTCTCCTGGGCGCTTGTGAGAAATGCAGACACTCAGGCCCCACACCAACCTCATGAATCAGGATGCCATTCTCACAAGGCCCCAGGCGTGCTGAGCACCCTGGAGTCTGCCGAGCTCTGCACTAGATCCCGCGCAAGAGTGGAGGAGCCTTTGCGGCTCCCGTGGCTGAAGCCTTCTCCAGCAGTCCTGGCTGACACCTCATGAGCTAGAATCCCATTAAAGCCCTTAAGTTCATTTGGTCTCTATCTGTGTTGGAAGCATGTTTGCTCTATTCACCTGTTTTACATAATCACAGGGGACACTGATGCAAAGCGACTTGATACTCAACCAGGGAAAAGCTTTCCCGAATGGAATTTGTTTTTGTCCGTTTCCCACCGGCAGCTGTCAGGGCACCAAGCCTCGCATTCCTGACTGTGTCCAAGTTAGATCACCTTACTTTCAAAGGCCAAGGCATCTGGACAAAGATCCAGCCTGCAGAACTAGCTGCAGGAAAAAAGGACTAAACTTGTACTTGACTCATCTCAAGATCACTGGATTACAGGGGACTCACACTGTCCCATACACAGGCCTGCAGGTGAGGAAAGGAGACCGACTCTGCCCCACAGAGCTGGTCTGCAGCACACAGGAATTTCCTGGGTTGATTCGAGAGCACATATTGTGAAACAGGGAGACTGTTAATTCCACATGACAAAGAGAGTCACTGAAGTGCACAGGAAAGAAGTGAGTATTTGTTGAAACTATTTTCTTCCAAACATCATGACATCACATTTGACTTTGCAACAAGTGAACAGACCACATTCAAATTTTTAAGATCAGAAAACTCATTCTCGAAAGTCATGCTCCTAATTGTCCACTTCTCCACCCATCCATCCATCCATCCACTCATCCATCCATCCATCCATCCACTCATCCATCCGTCCATCCATCCGTCCATCCACTCATCCATCCATCCATCCTTCCATCCATCCACCCCCCATCCATCAATCCAATATTTTTGACAATGTCTCTGTGGCTTATGGAAAAAAAATGGCTACAGGTATTCATTGTTCCTGTCACTCAGGTACAAGAAACATTTAATTTTTATTTCTAAGGGAAACAATATGTGTTTCAAGTGTCTGCATTCACTAAGTTTGGCGAGGACCCCAATACTGGGTAATTTTTTTCACAATGCCTTTCCCATTCCTCTCAAAGTTTTACCAGAACCCCCAAGGCTACCGCTGCCAGTATTCTTTGTCCAGGTCTGCTTTTCTTTCAGAGGAAATCAAAGTTGCTCCTCTTGTGCAGTGCCAAGCTTTAAATTGGGGCTTTGGTGGGGGCACCCATGGCCATGACACTTGGTTGCGGGCACCACAGGCACCTATAACCCCCATCTGAAGGCTGCTGCCCCCAGGTATGCTCCAGGTGCATGAGAGAGACCCCACCAGCCCCCGTTGTTCCTGTTCCAGACACCCCGGCTAAGGTTGGTGGCCGTGTGATGAATCAGCCTTCTGGATGGTTACACACCAATAGATAACTGGACCAAGCGCCAGGCAGGGGACACTGACGAGCAGGTGCCCCCACTCTGGAGTAAACCTTCCATAGTGAAGGTAGCTCAGGAAATGCCAGAGAGTAAAGAGAGGTGGCAGGTGTGATTACCTGTCACTGCTCAGTCCCTCCCCTCACTCCACTGGCTGAGTGAGGCCCGGACTCCAGGAAGGGGAGGAGGAGTGGGGCTGCCTTTGGAGACTCTGTACAGACCTGAGACCTGGACATATGGACCTAGGCCTGGGACACAAGGCCCCAGACTCAAGGACATCAGGTTGGACTTAGGTGGGGAGGGATTAGATTAACTGCGAGGGAGATGCCTTACAACACAAAGACAAACAAAAAGTCACCAGTTGAATGTGTGTTTCAAATGTTTCCCTTTGTGGGTACAGAACCAATAGGGCCCTTCGAGACTGTCCGGTGTCCCCTGATTCCATGACTCCTGCAGGTTTTACGATGATGCCTCAGGGCTGGTGGCAGGAAGTGGAAAAAGATTATAGGGGACACTGTGTCCTCATGATTTTTCCCTGTATTTATTTATTTATTTTTCTATTCCCGAGTAAGATGATGCTTATTATAAAATTCAAAGATTCCTCGCCAAAAATGGAAAAAGAAGAAAAACCATAATCCTCAAAATAATAAGAAAAATTCTCGAATGGAACCATGTCAGAGGAGCAAACCTGTTAGGAATTAAACTGTAATGAAAACTCTTGTCATTGAATCCACGGTGTGGGTGGTGCAGGGCTGGGTGCACAGAAAGACCTGCTCCACACAGAAAGGTGGATTTCATGCCAAGTGAGAGAGATTGGTTTTATTTTTCAATAAAGTCTTTTGGGGCAAATGGTTCAGCACATGGAGAAAGAAGACAGTTTGAGTCCTATGTATTTAAAAGTAAATACATCCAAATGCATAAAAGAATTAAATAGCAAAAACCAAAATCTGAATGTTTTGGAACCAAATTATGTTGAAAAGGTCTTTTTTGAATGTCCCCAACTCTAGAAATTATAACGGAAAATACTGATAAATGTGACCACAGGAAAATGTAAAACAACTGGACAAGAAACACTCCCACGAGGTCAACATTTTGGGACAATATTTTTCACACAACTACTGATGAAGCTTCATATGTAAGGGTTTTTCTGAATAAATTAGGAATCAAGTCATCCCAATGACAGAAATGGCAGCACAGGTACACACAAAATAGAAGAAAAAATATGAGATGAAGGTAAATACAATAATAAGATTAAAAACAATTCCTATTGGAATTCAGAAATTGGATTGGAAAGTCTCCATGTTGGTGACAGCATTCTTGCATATTTAGTAGGAGTCTTAAAGCAGAATGATCTAGAAGACAGTTTGGAAACAGGTATCATGATGTAAAAGGTCTCCGCCTTTTGAGCCATTGTTTGTTGTAAAGGAGATAACTACACAAGGTTAACAGAAGAATGCACAAAGATGCCCATACAATATTACTTAGAAAACAAAAGTAAACAAGAAAAATCAAACCAGTAAAAGCTCTCAGTGGCCATGCACGGAGATTGGCTACGTCAGCTACGGTGAATACATTGGAATATCACACAGTAGTTAAAAACAATGACATACATGGCTATTTGTTGATACTAAGCTATTTCTACAACACATTGTTGATAGAAAAAAGCCAATTTCAGAACAACATGCTTGCTGTGACCTGGTTTGTGTACCACTGTAAGCTTGCATTTGTATAAACAAGAATTGGCTTCCTCCCACCCTGAAGTGTTGTCTCCCTTGGGTGTGTTTGGAAAGAAGGGAGTCTCGTGTCTTTTCCCAGATTTTCCTCGTGCGTGCCCCCCTCCCTAACTGGCCGTGGACTTGGCATGGGTGGGGCTTCATTTCCGTTCTAGTTTTATGGGAAGAAGGATGCCAGCCAAGGTCGGCCATGGTTGTGTCCAGGTGGCTGAGCTTGGAGACCTCCTTTCTCTATTTTCTGGATTGTCTGATTTTTTTTTTTTTTTTTTTACTTTGGGTAGGTATCATTTCTACAGAAACAAAGAATAAATTTTCAAAGATAAGTGCAGAGTTGTGTGTGGAAGGCTGAGCACTCCGACCCTTGGCGGCGTTTCTGAAGAAGCCCAGGACATCCATCAAGCCGCAGAGGATCTGAGAGAAGAGCCCGGATGCTCTGTGAGCCGCCGGTCCCGGCGTCATGGCGATCCCTTCCATCTGCTCCCCAGGCTCTGGCTTTCAAAGCCTCGCATGGCCATTATCACCGTGGGACCATCTGAGGCGCCTGGAGGGCAGCGTGGAGACGGCATTTCTCGGAGACCAGCAGTGTCTCCAGAACGGCTGGACTCCACACGTGGCCTGGTGTAGGGGGCCGGCATCTGGGGCGGCCGGGCCTGGAGGTGGCCGGGGCCTGGTGCCTTTCTGATTTCCTCCCTGGCTGAGGCCTGGCCTCCTTTCATCCCCTCTGATGTGGGGGAATTTGCGTGGCTTCATCCCGTTTTTGTTCTCTGCTGATTACACAAGGATCAGGGGTGGGCTGACCGGGTGTGAGCACAGCTGGGCCATCCCTGCCGCTGTGCAGAGGGGCGGGCTGCTCTTAGGCCAGCACGCTCCATCCCACCTGCCTTCTGGGGCCCTGGCCTGGCGCATCCCCACGCCCACCCTGCCCCGCCGGCTCAGTCCTGGTCCGCAGGCTAGAGAGCGCTCCGCGCGCCCCACGTGTCTGAGTCCGCTCTGACCCCCGGAACGCACCCTCGAGGGGTCTACTGTTTCTATCATGGAACGCGGTCTCCGAGAAGGGACTTGGGTCTGCCTCTCCCATCCTGACGACCTGTGACACCAGCTTTGCTCGTTTCAGCCTCCCTTTGAGGGACTGAGCTCTGAGTCTCTCTCGACCTCCCTGGAGTGTGGTGTGGAATCAACATCTCCCCAGAACTGAGAAAGAACCCAAGGTGGAGAACTGCCCTGGTGACTCCCCGACGTTACCCTGCGAGCCCCACGGCTCTAGAGGACAGAGCTCAGCGCTGGCCGCCCGCTCTGCAGGCCGCAGCCCAAGCCCCGCAGTCAGAGGCCCTCCTCCTGGCCTGCAGGCACTCTGGGCGGAACCAGCGGGGCTCAGAGACCCCGTTTCCCTGGGCAGGTGCTGGGAGGGAGGGGACGGCAGGAGAGTCGGCTTCTTGTTAGCAAGGCTGCCGCCCCCTGGTTAAGCAGAAAGCAGTGACGGATAAAATAAAGGACTGCCTGGATCTCTGGGGTCCTGCGCTCCAGGGAAGCTGGTGTAATGTGCAAAAAGGCATCAAGAAGCACATCACGAGGTTAACTCAACGCTGCAGTGAGAGTCTCACAGCAACTTGTAAGACGCCAGTAACAGTGCAGCAGCCCCAGGACACACGCTCAGGCCCCGCTGGAAACTCAGTTGTGTTGCCGTGTATCACGTCTTGTACAGCCTTTGTTTTTTTTTTTTTTTGATTTTTAATTTATATTGAGTGTAGCTGATTTACAATGTTGTGTTAGCTTCAGGTGTGCAGCAAGGTGATTCAGTTATACATATACATGTAACCACTCCTTTTCAGATTCTTTTGCCTTATAGGTTATTACAGAGTATTGAGCAGAGTTCCCTGTGCTAAACAGTAGGTCCTTGTTGATTATCTATTTTATACAGAGTAGTGTGCATATATTAATCTTAACCTTCTAATTTATCCCTCCCTCTCACCTTTCCCCCTAGTAACCATAAGCTTGTTTTCTATGTCTGTGAGTCTGTTTCTGTTTTGTAAATAAGTTCATTTGTATCATTTAAGATGCCACATATAAGCGATATCACATGGTATTTGTCTTTCTCTGTCTGACTTACTTCACTTAGTACGATCATCTCTAGGTCCATCCATGTTGCTGCAAATGGCATTATTGTTTCTTTTTATGGCTGAGTAGTATTCCATCGTAGCTATGTACCACATCTTCTTTGCACAGCCTTTTCACTTACGTCATGGTGGCCAACTATGACGCGCTTGCTGTTGACGTTATTCGTTTGTTGTTCCAGGGGGTTCTTGCACTTGGGTGCGTACAGAGCAGAGTGAGAGCGTTATCTAGGTGGGAGCTTGTACTCTTCTCCCCGAGGGCCTGTGGCCTCCCCGTTCCTCCTCTCAGCCTCAGGCAAAGGCAGACCGGCAGTTTCTCCAGGCCTGCAGCCCCCAGACCTCCTCATCCTCCTGGCACCCCTCTCAAAGCTTGGGTGCTTTGGGCAAACAGCCAGGCGTCCCCTCTTCAGCCCAGTCCTGCCACCACCTTCCAGCAAGACCCAGTGAAACAGGGATCTCAGCTCCTTCATTTTAAAATCAGGACTAAGCATCATATCGTGGAGATTCTGGAAGGCAGCCCTTTCACAGGGAGTGAAACCCAGGCTCAGAGAGGGGAGGGGGGATGCCCAGCTTTGGAGACCGGTCAGCAGTCGCACCTAGTGTCACCTGTCGTCCTGGCCCCGTGTCCTCGAACAGCGGTTCCTCTGTGATACCACCTCTCTGCTGTACCGAGCAGATGAAATGCTGGACACGAACGTGCCAGGGCAGACGGAGGTGGACTCCACAAGCTCTGTGGGCCACGTGGAGCTGCAGGTTCCAGGTGTGGCCTTGGGACCACTCCAGGGCTGGCTCTGGGGAAGGGGCGGCACACGTGAGGGTGGCCAGGCTGTGGCTTGAGGTCTTCTGGCCTTCACAGGCCATGGTGTCAAGGCAGCGGCATATCCACTAGGACACACCTGTCACCTGCACAAGCCACCTTCACCTCCCGGCACTCAAGGTAGTTAATAAGCCCAGGGTCTCTTCCAAACCGACCAGAGCTGTCTGACTGCACCCTGACAGCCTCCACACAGCGTCTCGCTTCCTGGATGAGCCTGTTCTCATTGGCGTTTACATCGGTCCCTCTCTGGTGACACGTGACCGCAGCTTAGTTCCGTCCTCAGCTGTCTTTAACTTGTTCCCTTCCCTCCCCTCTGGATGACGGGCCATCTGTCCCCTTTCCCTCGGGACCCCCCGTGTCAACATTCCCTCTGTCACTTCAGAGATGCTGTTGGCCATTCCTGCACGGCAGTGGGCTTCGGGGGGGGGCACAGCCAAGGTGTTCTTGGAGAGGACTGACTCCAAGGTGGAGACCCCAGAAACCAGGCAGTAGCCCGCCAGCTGGAGTCTGGGGTCGCCGTTCTTCCTGATCTTGTGAAGAACTGTGATGCTTAGAGGCTGTACTGCTCTTCCTGGGCCACGGCAGCAGCGAGTGACGGTGGGTGTACAGATGCCTGGTGTGTGTGTGTGTGACTCAGTCCAAAGGAAAAATGCAGACCTGCAACTTTACACCCCGTGGAATTCAGTGACGGCGTTGAGAAGCTGAGCAGGAATAGCCAGTGCCAGGTTCCGGGGGAACGGGGAGAGCCCGCCTCACGCTGATGACTCCTGGGCTCAGACCCACCATGGGAGCATGGCATGCGTAGGGGAGGCCCGGTGGACATCAGGGAGGATTTCACGGAGGAGGTGTCCTTGGAGGGGGCTGTGGAGGTTGAGAAGGAGTTCACCAGGCAGTGGGGACAGGGGTTGTCCTGGGGAAGGAATGAGAACTAGGAATTGCACAGCCAGCCGGCCTGCACTGGGATGGGGGTGACTCGGGGGGGGTGGGGTGCTGGAAGTGGGGGTCATCCAAGGATCATGTGTTTGGTTTGCAGGAGCTGGAGCCCAGCTGTAAAACTCTCTATTTCTAATGATAAGAGCAATTCACGTGGGTCACAGGGAAGGGCAGGACTGGGGTGATAGGTAAAGGGTCAATGTCTTCATGCCAACATGCCTCTAAGGCAAAGTCTGGATGCTAATCTCACCAGGTCGGCTCACGGCCGAGTCGTTGAGACATGTTTGTCCTCTTTCTGTGCCCACTTCTATACTTTTAAACCCAAATGAAAGTATGGGATACACGGAGGCATCTGTATCCCTTCACGATGTGTCCTCAGACTTGGCGTGACCTTTATGGAAGGCCAGGCTCAGACCACGCTCGGGCTCAGGGCGGCTGCGCTGACCATCCCGTGTGCCACTCTCCTCCCATGTTCTCGGAGAGTGACCGTCCCCAGGGTGGATGTCCTGTATCTTTCACGCCACCGTCTTCTCCCTCGTGGTGCTTTGTGTCTCATCTTTGTCCTTTTGCTCTGTGTCCCGACATGAGTTCCGTGGTTTGCCCCTTGCACGCCCTGGGGTCTCCCTCCTCGTCTGCTGGCGCAGGTCTGCTTTCCTTCCTGTCTGCTTGGTGAGCCCTGCCTGCCTCTCAGCCAATTTCATTTTCATTTTAGTCTGTCACGCCACCATCTCCCTCCTCATCTCTTCCCATAGCGTTCCTTGAATTGAACTGAGAACACAGAGCAGATGCTTTCTAAAAATTGCCTTCATCCTGTTGTGAACAGTGACTCAATACTATATATATTCACACACACACACACGCACGCACATCCATGTGTGTATATATACATGGTGGTTTTAAGCAAGCTCTTCCTCTGCATCTTGAGGTCATGTCCTCGCTGTAGATGCTGTAGAACCCTTTGTTCACGCAGACGGTTCCTTGAAGGGAAACTGCTTTCCCAGGCGTGGTGAGTGGCTCCCCTGGCCCGCTCGCTGTGCCCAGGCTGCCCTGAGAACCTCCCCTTTCAGCTCATCTGTGGGAGGTGTTTACCTGCCCCACCGGAAGACCGGGGTCTGGAGCAGATAAAAGGGCCATCCTGCCCCCAGGCAGCCCTGTGCCCCTACCCCTCAGCCATCTCACAGGAAGAACGGAATCTACTCCCAGGTAACTGGAAGGTTTATAGTTATCTTTGGCCAGAAAGGCTGAATAAAGTCCTAGAAGCCCCAGACTGTTTCCAGGCTCTGGCCTTCCTCTGGCCGGCTGCCCGCTCCCGGGCGGCATCTCTACCCACCCACGGTTCCCGTCCCTCCCAGCCCGGAGGTGAGACAGAGAGCAGTCCCTGCGTGAGTGTAGACGCAAGAAGGTTGGCATGGGCCGGGGAGTGGCTCTCACACCGCCCTGCAGACTGTGGCTCCACCTGGGGGTCTCACCCCATCGCCCCACCCCAAAGGCTGCCTCTCTGAGGGAGGGAAGCACAGGTGGGGGAGGACATCTCTCCCCAATTCCCTCCTCTCTGTGTGCTTTGCTATCTCATCTCTGTGGTCACAGCTGCGGATGATAGAAACCCCTCTGCTGGACCATTGACCAACACGTCCAGTTCCCAGGACTTTTCCATGAGTATTTCCCTGGGGAGATGGTGCCAGGCAAGGGGCAGGTGCCTTACTCCAGGCTTTGTTCTTGTGGGTCATTTTCACACAGTGGGAGAGTGGAATGGAGACTGTCAGGGGATTTTACTGCCCGAAGCATCATCAGTGCCTCACTGGCTTTTGAGTCAGTGGCAAAACCAGTGGGCCAACAGGGAGGACCCTCTTGCATTAGGGAAGAAGCTGTGAGCCTGCCAGCGTGAGCTGAGGGGTAAGTTTTTCACCCCGTCTCTTTAGCTGAGTCTGGCTAAGATCGGGCTCATGGGGCAGACCACGCACGGGGACTGAGATGCCATCACCAGACTAGAGAAAATGCAGGCAGGGGTCAGCCAATGAGCCTGTTTGTGGTGTTGCTGTTTCAGAGGGAGCAGAGATGAGGTGGGACACCCGAGACTGGCCTTCCTGCCTTGGATAAGGGGTATGCCCTTCCCAAGTGCCATCTCGTAAAGGCTCCGACACCAAACACTTCTGTCTTCGGTTACAATTGATTTCTTTTACCTAAGCAACTAGAATCAAGCCCACGTTTCTCAGGCACACTTTGTACTGACCCAAGGCTTCTAGATTCTTGTAATGGTCCCTCCCTTTCTTCCAATGCTTTGCTCTAAAGTTTTCTAAATTCTTTCCTGGGATTTAATTCCTCTGACCTTAGTTCGCTTTAGGGAAGAAGGCCAGGGAAGAACGTAGCTCCATTTTCCAAATGGGGAATGTGATGCTCGGGCGGGTTAAATGCTTTCCCTGGGTCATGTGGCCGGTGAACATCCAAGGATGCTGAGGCTTGAACCCAGGACCCTCCCCACTGAGCACCACCCTCCCCCCACCACATACACACTGTTCTGTCTCCAACAAGTGACGGGGTGGATTAGGTTTAGGGTTAGGGTCTTTCTATATAGGACCAACTTTTCAGCGGGAATTCCAACCCCAGACATAGAGTTTATGTTTTGTCCCCATCTCCTCACAACAATGAGGTCTGCTCTTCCAGCTTCAGTGCTTGGCTTAGTAACCCTAGTGGTTGGGTGCTTAGTGATCATCTGGGAATCAAAGAAATACTGCCTCGAATCGTAACTGTCTCTCCCTTGGCCCTGAGGTATGGGGGAAACTGTGGAGAAGGGAGACTCCTTCTCTTAATGGGAAAAGAGATAAATGAAATGAGGACTTTGATTGCCTGAGACAATATTACCCAACTTATTGCTTGCTGTGGGGAGTTAGTACAGAAGCTAATGGTTTACTCAGGAAATTTAAAGAAGGAAACAAGAAGAGATAAGGCAAAGCAGAAGTTGATCCAAAAAGACAGAAGTCATAGAAATACTTATTCTGGGTGTATTTTTAACCTTTTAGAGCATTCAAGTATCTACCCATGGGTAATCTTTTTCTCTTTTTTTAATCTAAGCTCCCCCCTACTTCCCTCTTCCTCCATGTTATTTAGAAGCAAATCCAAGACATCATAAAATCTCTTCTGTAATCATCTCCATGTGTATTTCTAAGAGATAAGGACTCATATTTGGGGGGCATGATAAAGGTATTGTGGCTATGTTAAAAAATTTCTTAGTATTATCAGGCTTCCCTGGTGGTGCAGTGGTTGAGAGTCCACCTGCCGATGCAAGGGATGTGGGTTCGTGCCCCGGTCCGGGAAGATCCCACATGCCGTGGAGCGGCTGGGCCCATGAGCCACAGCCGCTGAGCCTGTGCGTCCGGAGCCTGTTCTCCACAGCGGGAGAGGCCCCAACAGTGAGAGGACCAAGTCAGTGTTCAAAGTTTCAATTGCTGCATATATGTCAATTTAATCTTTTAATATTTTGTTTGAACTAGAATCCAAATGAGGTTAACACAGTGTGTTCGCTGATTTGTTTGTTTGTTTGTTTTTTGTACGCAGGCCTCTCACTGCTGTGGCCTCTCCTGTTGCGGAGCACAGTCTCCAGACGCCCAGGCTCAGAGGCCATGGCTCACGGGCCCAGCTGCCCCGCGGCATGTGGGATCTTCCCGGACCGGGGCACGAACCAGTGTCCCCTGCATCGGCAGGCAGACTCTCAACCACTGCGCCACCAGGGAAGCCCCGCTGATGTTTTGTAAGTCTCTTTCAATCTTTAGATCTCCCAAGCATATCTTTTTTCCTTGGCAATTTATCTGTAAAAAACATTTCTAAGGTATTTCATTTTGCGTATTCATTATTGTGTTTCAAATGGAAGAGGAGAGCAAAGAAAAGTTCTGGGTCCAGTGTAACTCTCCTGGGTTTTTGATAAATGTGGTTTCTTCTAACTTTGCAATGTTGGGAAGAGAAGAGAAATTCGGGATGTGTACACTCTGCTTCTCCTTTGTTCTTGGTTACAACTCATATTTCAACTCTCGGCTGTCTGAAGAAATGGTTGAGACACATGCAATTCTCAAATTTTTTTTTTTTACTATTTTTTTACTAAAGTATAGTTGATTTAGAATGTTGTGTTAGCTTCTGATGTACAACAAAGTGATTTAGCTATATCTATATCTACATCTCTGTCTATTTATCTATCTATATACATATATATGTTCTTTTTCAGATTATTTTCCATCATAGACTATTACAAGATATTGAATATAGTTCCCTGTGCTATACAGTAGGTCCTTGCTGTTTATCTATCTTATATATAGTAGTGTGTACCTGTTAATCCCAAACTCCTAATTTATCACAACTTTTTAGAAGAATTTTGAAGGTAGAAGACAGAGATGCAAAGCTCTAAGGAGGACCAGGATGTCAGCAATAACCAGGATTGTGCTAGGAATTGGACTCAGCCCTTTAAATGGATTGTCACTTAGATTTATTGTTCCCTTTTAAACAGAACAAAATGATGTAATCTAAAACTGTCTTTAAATTGTTACAAAGCATCTGCCCCTCTTCCTAATGCTCTGAAAGCTCCATGGGAAAAGGCCAGAAAGGCATCATTTGCTTTACCTCTAGTACCTTGCAGATAGGCTCAACAAATATTTGCCATTGGTGGTCTAATAGTCCACTAGCTTGTGAAAAAAGGAAGAAGGTTGAAGTTCATTTTTATCACCCACCTGTGCATTAAAATTGGCATTAAAAGGTCAAAGGGAAAATGTCTGCTTATAACAGTGAACCACATTCACCACTGCCACTGAGAACCATTTCAAAAAATCTAGATAAAATATGCTCTAAAAATCAATTTAAAGGTACTGAAGAGCTGCCAAGATAAAGAGTAATTGAGGGGTCAAGACCCTGGAGGGAAGGAAAACCCACATAAATGAGTGCAACACTTGTCTCTTCTTCCTCCCTTGAGTTATTCACCAGCATTGGCCCCAAAGACGGCTAAACTGAGCAGAAGACCCCAGCTGAGAGGCTCAAGCATCCGAAACCCAAGGAGCTGATGACAGAGAAAATTGTGTCCCAAAGATGAAGGGCGTGGCAGGAATTCCAGCACCAGCCAGAGTCCACTAGGCCAATCAATCTTCCCAAAGATCCATTCATCTCAACTCCAAGTGGTGGAGGTAAATTTCCCTCCCTGTTAACTAACCACCAGAAGCCGAAAAAGTCTCTTTGAAGGAAGATAATCTAATCCAGAACCTCAAACTATGCCTGAAATATTTTTTACTTACTATCAAACATTCAATCAAAAATTACCAGACATGCCAGAGACAATACTAAATGACCAAAATCCAGGCAAGAAAAACAAATAATGGAAACAGACTTAAAGAAGATACAGACACAGGAGTTATTACAGACTTTAACATCACTGATTAATGTATTTAAAAAATAGCTAATTACATAGAAAATTTCAATAAAGAGCTAAAAATGATGAAAAAGAATAAAATGGAAGTACTAAGACTGGGAGATAAAATGGCAAAAGAAAGAAGGCATTAGATGGTTTTAATAGCAAATCAGACACAGTGAAAGAGATTAGTGAACTGGAAGATGGGCCAGTAGAAAATACCCAGAAAGAGCCACTGAAAAGTAAAAGGATGACAAATGCAGAAAAAGAACATAAAAGATGCATGTGAGATGGTGAAAAAGTCTAATATACCTGCAATCAAAGTCCCAGAGGAAAGAGAGAATAGGACAGAACAGCTCTGAAGATACACTGGCTGAGCAAGTCCCCAAACACTAAAAGCATCAAGTCATAGAATGAAGAAATGTTATAAACCCCAAGTACAATTAAAAAAAAAGAACACAAAAACAGCCACATCTAGGCATACATAGTGAAGCTACAGAAAACCAGGGATGAAAAGAAAATATTAAAAGAAACTTGGGTCACTTCATACCCATGAGGGTGGCTACTATTACAAAAAAAATAAAAAAGAAAAACATACACACACACACACACACACACACAATCACACAAAACCAGAAAATAGCAAGTGTTGGCAAGGATGTGGAGAAGTCAGGACCCTTGTGCACTGTTGGTGGGAAGGTAAAATGGTGCAGCTGCTGTGGAAAACAGAATGGCAGTTCCTCCGGAAATTGAAAATACATTTATCATATGATCCAGTAATCCCACTTCTGTGTATATACCCAAAATAATTAAAAGCAGAGTCTTGAAGAGATATTTGAACACCCATGTTCAAAGCAGCATTATTCACAATAGCTAAAACATGGAATGCAGGTGTCCATCAACAGTTGAATTGATAAACAAAATGTGGTCTATAAATACAATGCAGTATTGTTCAGCCTTAGAAAGGAAGGAAATTCTGACACCTGCTACAACATGGATGAACCTTGAGGACATTAAGCTAAGTGAAATAAGACAGTCACAGAAGGACAAATACTATGTGATTCCACTTATATGAGGAAGTAGAGTAGACAAAATCATAGAGATGGAAAGTAGAATGGTGGCTGGGGTGGGGGTTGGGGGACAGGGACTTATTGTTTAGTAAGTACAGAGTTTCAGTTTTGCAGGATGAAGAGAGTTCTGGAGATGGATGGTGATGGTTGCAGAACAATATGAACGTATTTAAAACCACTGCATGGTACACTTAAAAATGGTAAATTTTATGTTATGTGTCTTTTACCATAATTTAAAAATATTTAGGGGGAAAGAAACCTGGGCTGGGTGGTGGGGAAGATGCATTATTTTCAAAGAAGTAAACCTGACAGCTGCCTTCTCAGCACAAAGACTGAAGCCAGAAGACAATTGCATGACATCTTCCAAAAATAAGAGAAAATAATTTCCAACTTAGAATTCTATGCCCA
Source organism: Mesoplodon bidens (assembly GCF_964165515.1). Lineage (NCBI taxonomy): Eukaryota > Metazoa > Chordata > Mammalia > Artiodactyla > Ziphiidae > Mesoplodon > Mesoplodon bidens. The sequence goes on along the minus strand of NC_138165.1, from coordinate 112,644,333 downwards.
GTGAAAATACCCTCTAAAAGTAAACTTAACAGAGAGGCATTTCCAAATAAAGTCTGAGAAAACCTGCAATCAAAACACATGAACTAAAGGTAGTGTGAAAGGGAATTGTCCCAGTAGAAGGAAAATTATCCCAGTGGGAACATGGAAATGAAAGAGCAAATAACAGAAAAGGGTAAATGCAAGGGCAACCAGAGTGTGTACTGAGTGTTTAGAACAACAGAGATGATCATGTCCTGTTAAAAGGGTTAAAATGGATGTAGAGTTAAAAACAGGGCAACAGCAACGTGGAAGTTAATGGAGCCAGAGAATTTCGGTCCTTTGCATTGTGTTGAAAATACTAATTAATTTTAGATACATTTTTAAATCTCTAAGCCTCAGATAACCTCTAAAAAAGAGTAGGGACTTCCCTGGTGGCTCAGTGGTTAAGAATCCACCTCCCGGGAGGGAAGACAGCAAAAGCAAGAAGAGCTACAATTCTGCAGCCTGTAGAAGGAAAACCACATTCACAGAAAGATAGACAAAATGAAAAGGCAGAGGCCTTTGTACCAGATGAAGGAACCAGATAAAACCCCAGAAAGACAACTAACTGAAGTGGAGATAGGCAACCTACCAGAAAAAGAATTCAGAATAATGATAGTGAAGATGATCCAGGACCTCAGAAAAAAAATGGAGGCAAAGATTGAAGATGCAAGAAATGTTTAACAAAGACCTAGAAGAATTAAAGAAAAAACAAACAGAGACGAACAATACAATAACTGAAATGAAAAATACACTAGAAGGAGTCAATAGCAGAATAACTGAGGCAGAAGAACGGATAAGTGACCTGGAAGACAGAATGGTGGAATTCACTGCCGCAGAACAGAATAAAGAAAAAAGAATGAAAAGAAATGAAGACAGCCTAAGAGACCTCTGGGACAACATTAAACACAACAACATTTGCATTATAGGGGTCCCAGAAAGAGAAGAGAGAGAGAAAGGACCCGAGAAAATATTTGAAGAGATTATAGTTGAAAAGTTCCCTCACACGGGAAAAGAAATAGCCACCCAAGTCCAGGAAGCACAGAGAGTCCCATACAGGATAAACCCTAGGAGAAACATGCTGAGACACATAGTAATGAAATTGACAAAAATTAAAGACAAAGAAAAATTATTGAAAGCAACAAGGGTAAAACGACAAATAACATACAAGGGAATCCCCATAAGGTTAACAGCTGATTTCTCAGCAGAAACTCTACAAGCCAGAAGGGAGTGGCATAGTGTATTTAAAGTGATGAAAGGGAAGAACCTACAACCAAGATTACTCTACCCGGCAAGGATCTCATTTAGATTCAACGGAGAAATCAAAAGCTTTACAGACAAGCAAAAGCTAAGAGAATTCAGCACCACCAAACCAGCTCTACAACAAATGCTAAAGGAATTTCTCTAAGTGGGAAACACAAGAAAAGAAAAGGACCTACAAAAACAAACCCATAACAATTAAGAAAATGGTAATAGGAACATACATATCACTAATTACCTTAAACGTGAATGAATTAAATGCTCCAACCAAAAGATACAGGCTCGCTGAATGGATACAAAAACAAGACCCATATATATGCTGTCTACAAGAGACCCACTTCAGACTTAGGGACACATACAGACTGAAAGTGAGGGCTGGAAAAAGATATTCCATGCAAATGGAAAGCAAAAGATAGCTGGAGTAGCAATACTCATATCAGATAAAATAGACTTTAAAATAAAGAATGTTACAAGAGACAAGGAAGGACACTACATAATGATCAAGGGATCAATCCAAGAAGAAGATATGACAATTATAAATATATATGCACCCAACATAAGAGCACCTCAATACATAAGGCAACTGCTAACAGCTATAAAAGAGGAAATCGACAGTAACACAATAATAGTGGGAGACTTTAACACCTCACTTACACCAATGGACAGATCATCCCGACAGAAAATTAATAAGGAAACACAAGCTTTAAGTGACACAATAGACCAGATAGATTTAATTGTATTTATAGGACACTCCATCCAAAAACAGCAGATTAATTATTTATTATTATTAGTTGCTTTCTTCTCAAGTGCACACAGAACATTCTCCAGGATAGATCATATTTTGGGTCACAAATCAAGCCTTGGTAAATTTAACAAAACTGAAGTCATATCAGGCATCTTTTCTGACCACAGCACTATGAGATTAGAAATCAATTACAGGGAAAAAAACGTCAAAAACACAAACACATGAAGACTAAACAATACATTAGTAAATAATCAAGAGATCACTGAAGAAACCAAAGAGGAAATAAAAAAATACCTAGAGACAAATTACAACGAAAACAAGACAAGTGAAAACCTATGGGATGCAGCAAAAGCAGTTCTAAGAGGGAAGTTTATAGTAATACAAGCCTACCTCAAGAAACAAGAAAAACCTCAAATAAACGATCTAACCTTACACCTAAAGGAACTAGAGAAAGAAGAACAAACAAAACCCAAAGTTAGTAGAAGGAAAGAAATCATAAAGATCAGAGCAGAAATAAGTGAAATAGAAACAAGGAAAACAATAGCAAAGATCAATAAAACTAAAAGCTAGTTCTTTTTTTTTTTTTCTCCCAGTATGCGGGCCTCTCACTGTTGTGGCCTCTCCCGTTGCGGAGCACAGGTTCTGGATGCGCAGGCTCAGCGGCCATGGCTCACGGGCCCAGCCACTCCACGGCATGTGGGATCTTCTCAGACCGGGGCACGAACCCGTGTCTCCTGCATCGGCAGGCGGACTCTTAACCACTGCGCCACCAGGGAAGCCCTAAAAGCTAGTTCTTTGAGAAGATAAACAAAATTGATAAACCTTTAGCCAGACTCATCAAGAAAAAGAGGGAGAGGATTCAAATCAAGAAAATTGGAAATGAAAAAGGAGAAGTTACAACAGACACTGCAGAAATACAAAGCATCCTAAGAGACTGCTACAAAAAACTCTATGCCGATTAAATGCACAACCTGGAAGAAATGGACAAATTCTTAGAAAGGTATAAACTTCCAAGACTGAATCAGGAAGAAATAGAAAATATGAGCATACCAATCACAAGTAATGAAATTGAAACTGATTAAAAATCTTCCAACAAACAAAAGTCCAGGACCAGATGGTTTCACAGGTGAATTCTATCAAACATTTAGAGAAGAGCTAACACCCATCCTTCTCAAACTCTTCCAAAAAATTACAGAGGAATGAACACTCCCAAACTCATTCTATGAGGCCACCATTACCCTGATACCAAAACCAGACAAAGATACAAATAAAGGAAATTACAAACCAATATCACTGATGAATATAGATGCAAGAATCCTCAACAAAATACTAGCAAACAGAATCCAAAAACACATTAAAAGGATCATACACCATGATCAAGTGGAATTTATCTCAGGGATGCAAGGATTCTTCAATATATGCAAATCAACCAATGTGATACACCATATTAACAAATTGAAGAATAAAAACCATATGATCATCTCAATAGATGCAGAAAAAGCTTTTGACAAAATTCAACACCCAGTTATGTTAAAAACTCTCCAGAAAGTGAGCATAGAGGGAACCTACCTCAACATAATAAAGGCCATATATGACAAACCCACAGAAAACATCATTCTCAATGGTGAAAAACTGAAAGCATTTCCTCTAAGATCAGGAACAAGACAAGGATGTCCACTCTCACCACTATTATTCAACATAGTTTTGGAAGTCCTAGCCATGGCAATCAGAGAAGAAAAAGAAATAAAAGTAATCCAAACTGGAAAAGAAGAAGTAAAAGTGTCACTGTTTGCAGATGACATGATACTATACATAGAGAATCCTAAAGATGCCACCAGAAAACTACTAGAGCTAATCAATGAATCTGGTAAAATTGCATGATACAAAATTAATGCACAGAAATCTCTTGCATTCCTATACACCAACAGTGAAAGATCAGAAAGAGAAATTAAGGAAACAATCCCATTCACCATTGCAACAGAAAGAATAAAATACCTAGGAATAAACCTACCTAAGGAGGTAAAAGACATGTACTCAGAAAACTATAAGGCACTGATGAAAGAAATCAAAGATGACACAAACAGATGGAGAGATATACCATGTTCGTGGATTGGAAGAATCAATATTGTGAAAATGACTATACTACCCAAAGCAATCTACAGATTCAATGCAATCCCTATCAAATTGCCAGTGACTTTTTTACAGAATTAGAACAAAAAAATATTAAAATTTGTATGGAGACACAAGAGACCCTGAATATCCAAAGCAGTCTTGAGGGAAAAAAACTGAGCTGGAGGAATCAGACTTCCTGACTTCAGACTATACTACAAAGTTACAGTAATCAAGCGCTTCCCTGGTGGCGTAGTGGTTGAGAGTCCACCTGTTGATGCAGGGGACACGGGTTCGTGCCCTGGTCCGGGAAGATCCCACATGCCGCGGAGCGGCTGGGCCTGTGAGCCATGGCCACTGGGCCTGCGCGTCCGGAGCCTGTGCTCCACAACAGGAGAGGCCGCAACAGTGAGAGGCCCGTGTACCAAAAAAAAAAAAAAAAAAAGCTACAATAATTAAGACTATATGGTACTGGCACAAAAACAGAAATATAGATCAATGGAACAGGATAGAAAGCCCAGAGATAAACCCACGCACCTATGGTCAACTAATCTATGACAAAGGAGGCAAGGATATACAATAGAGAAAAGACAGTCTCTGCAATAAGTGGTGCTGAGAAAACTGGACAGCTACATGTAAAAGAATGAAATTAGAACACTCCCTAACACCATACACAAAAATAAACTGAAAATGGATTAGAGACCTAAATATAAGACCAGACACTATAAAACTCTTAGAGGAAAACATAGGAAGAACACTCTTTGACATAAATCACAGCAAAATCTTTTTTGATCCATCTCCTAGAGTAATGGAAATAAAAACAAAAATAAACAAATGGGACCTAATGAAACTTAAAAGCTTTTGCACAGCAAAGGAAACTACAAACAAGGCAAAAAGACAACCCTCAGAATGGGAGAAAATATTTGCAAACGAATCAATGGACAAAGGCTTAATCTCCAAAATATACAAACAGTTCATGCAGCTCAATATTAGAAAAACAAACAACCCAATCAAAAAATGGGCAGAAGACCTAAATAGACATTTCTCCAAAGAAGACATACACATGGCCAAGAAACACATGAAAAGCTGTTCAACATCACTATCTATTAGAGGAATGCAAGTCAAAACTACAATGAGGTGTCACCTAACACCAGTTAGAATGGGCATCATCAGAAAATCTACAAACAACAAATGCTGGACAGGGTGTGGAGAAAAGGGAACCCTCTTGCACTGTTGGTGGGAATGTAAATTGATACAGCCACTATGGAGAACAGTATGGAGGTTCCTTAAAAAACTAACAATAGAATTACCATATGACCCAGCAATCCCACTACTGGGCATATACCCAGAGTAAACCATAATTCAAAAAGACACATGCACCCCAATGTTCATTGCATCTCTACTTACAATAGCCAGGTCATGGAAGCAACCTAAATGCCCATCGACACACGAATGGATAAAGAAGATGTGGTACATATATACAATGGAATATTACTCAGCCATAAAAAATGAAATTGGGTCATTTGTAGAGACGTGGGTGGATCTAGAGATTGTCATACAGAGTGAAGTAAGTCAGAAAGAGAAAAACAAATATTGGATATTAATGCTATATGTGGAATTTAGACAAATGGTACAGATGAACTGGTTTGCAGGACAGAAATAGAGACACAGATGTAGAGAACAAACATATGGACACCAAGGAGGGAATGCGGGGGTGGGGTGGTGGTGGTGGTGGTGTGATGAATTGGGAGATTGGGATTGATATATATATACACTAATATGTATAAAATAGATAACTAATAAGGACCTGCTGTATAAAAAATGAATAAAATAAAATTCAAAAATTCAAAAATAAATAAATAAATAAGAAAGAGTAACTGAAAAAAAGAATCCGCTTGCCAATGCAGGGGACACAGGTTCAAGCCCTGGTCCGGGAAGATCCCACATGCCGCGGAGGAGCTAAGCCTGTGCGCTACAACTACCGAGCCCGTGAGCCACAACCACTGAGCCCACGTGCCACAACTACTGAAGCCTGCGTGACTAGATCCCGTGCTTCGTGACAAGAGAAGCCACTATGATGAGAAGTCCATGCACCGCAACGAAGTGTAGCCCCTGCTCACCGCAACTAGAGAAAGCCCGCCTGCAGCAACGAAGACCTAATGTAGCCAAAAATAAATAAATAAAAATTAAAAGAAGAGTAAAGGGATGTATGGTGAAGGATCTAATGGAAGGGAAAGGGAAATTTAAAAAAGAAAATTAAGTTAGTAAGGCGAGAAAGGAGAAAGATATACAAAAAATTGAAGAAGATAGAAACAAAACAGTAAAACCACAGTTTTAAAGACAGGAGAGTGGGAAACAACTTTTGCAGGACACATAGCCCATGACTCAGATGCAGAGTGTGTAAGATGTTCCTTCCCATCATGAGGAAAGTCGGGAGGATGGGCACGAGGCTGGACCACACTGCTCACAGCAGTGGGTATGCACGTGGCCATGAATAAGGAACACGCTCAGCTTCATTTTCATCATCTACAAAGTGAAACCAGGCTCAAACAGAAGCAGAGGGCGCTCACCAGTGCCGGCGAGGATGGGGAGCCCAAACTGCTGCAACCCCTTCAGAAAGAGTGAGGGTCCCTCCCGCAGTGGGACATGGAGCCTCTGTCCCAGGGTGACCCTCCCAGGGAGACACCGAGCAGAAACTTTTCCACGTGTGCACCCTGAAAATGCACATGAAAGAAACACCCAGTAGCATAAATACGTTGTGGCATCTAATTACATTCCTAACAGAAATAAAATGAGTAGACAGTGGGTGCACCCTGACAGGCCGAATCTTACAGAGAAGGGCCGAGCAAGAGGGCTCAGACCCCAAAGAACATAGGCTGTGTCTTTCCATTCGCGTCCATGACCAATCAGGCAGAATTCAAGTATGACGTCAAAGTCAGGAGAAAATTTACTCCTGGGGGAGGAGGGGAGGTGTGGCTGGGGAGGCCCCGGGACTCTGCATTGCCAGAAATGCTCTATTTTCTTTATCTGGAGGTGTTTCAACTGGTGTGTTCATTTTGTAAAAAATCCAACCGGCCATAGACTTCTGAGTTGGCACTTTCCAACATGGACGTTAAATTTCGATAAAAGAGAGTATTTAAAACAAAAGAGGGGAAGGGGTCGCTTTTGGGGTGATGGTTATGTAACTGCAGAGATTCCAGGAAACTTGTGATTAAACCATGGTCTAGAGAGAAGATGACGTAAGCCCATCAGAGCCCTGCTCTGAGGAAATGCAGCCATTTTAGTAGCTGGATGATGTAGCAAGCCCAGGCCGGGGAGGGCAGCTGATGGACGGGGAGGGTGCTTACGGAGTGCTGCGTGGGCAGGTGGGAGCAGTGGCAGATCCTCCACCCACTGCCTTAACCTGGGTGCATTCCTGGGGGGGCGGCTAGAACACCTGGAAGAACCTGGCCCCTCCTGGTCCTTGAGCTACCTTATCACAGTAGGTGCAGCCCGGCCCGAGAGCTCAGTCTTCTTGGACCCCTGCTCTGGGTGTTACTACCCCTGGGCACCTGGCCTCATGTCTGCATTTGCTTCCTTGGCCTGGTTCCTTAGGCTAAGCTGATCCATTGACTTTATCAGATTCACTAACCCAGAGGCCCCTATAAGCCCAGAGGGATCGGCCTCACGTCTCAGGCTCAAGACACAGAAGTCCCCGCTGAAGGAACCCGGCCCGGGCCCGGTGTGGACTGGGCCGGGCCAGCAGCAGAGGGTCTGGCTTCTGCAAGAGAGAGGGAGGTGCAGGGCTGAGCTGAGCCCAGCACACCTGGTTCCTGCCCCAGACTCACCTTTCAGGCAAGACGCTCTCCCTACAGAAAGGAGGGGCACAGTGAGGCTGGGCTGCCTGCTCTGGGAGCTCCCTCCCCGGGTTAGGCAGCATGGGGGTGCAAAAGAAGGGTACCCAGAACGTGAGGCCCCAGCTCTCTTGTCTGTGTTACTTGTGAACCGCCCCCGTCCCCCGGCCAGCTGAGAAACTGAGGGGAGAGGTGATTCTCTTCCTTCCGTTCAGTTCCACAAGGGATGGCTCTGTTCCAGGAGCCAGGTGGGCGTGGGGAGGAGTCCAGGGGTGGAGTCAGAGGCTCTGTCCCAGGGCCGCGGGCCCCCCTCCTCCTGCAGAGGCCCCTCAGCCCTGCAGGTAACAGGGTTGACCACCGGGCCTGACTCTGATTCCCTGGCGGCCTAATAACCGCCCCCCCGCCCCCGATTCCTCAGCCACACACACCAGCTCTTTCTGCACAAGCTCCCTCTGCTTACCTGTTCAATCCCTGTCGACAAAATGGCAACAACCAGTCAGGGGGCAAAGCACATCCTGCATTACTGTATTTTTCACAGCGCTCTGAAAATTGGCTGGAAACGGGAGCACGGGTCCTCGCTGGGTTTGTGAACTCTGAATCGTGTTCCAGAGACACTTCTTAGGGCCCATAATAGCGCTCCATAATGGAAACACTCCCAAGATCGGTAGCCACAGCAGGTTTAATGGTGCCATTTATAAAAGAGTTTTTAATTAGGCAACACTCACTTACTATGCGGTATTGTGCTTGGATCCTACTCCTTCGAATTAAGTGGCTGATCGTGAGTAATACCTCTCACTGTTCTCTGTAATAGTTCTGTTCTTCACAGGCCTGGTTCCTCTGGGGTTTTTTGTAGAGAGAGGTATTATAGAATATCTATGTAATGGAGCGCTGTTGGAATTCCAACAGGTAACAGGATAACAGACGTTATGCTTCTCGAAAAGACTATGCCTAGGTTGTGACCTTCCAATTTTAGAAAAACAACAATTATTTTCATTGTATACGTATAGATAGCTTAATATTGGCTGGGGTTCTGGGGTGCGTGAAGGAGAATGTGCGGGCTCTGAGTCAACCCCTTTGTTTTACCAGCAAGGAAACTGAGGCACAGAAAAATGACCTGCTCAAGGTACGTAACTTTCTAGTGCCAGCGCCTGGCGGTGCTAGTTCTGGCTGCCCGCCCTCGGGATAGTGTATGGATTGAAGGAAATGTCCATTTGTAAGCTCCCAGCCGGGACGCTCAGCCAGCAGGGCCTGGGAGTGGCTCCTGGGTCCCGCCAAGGTCATCTGTCTCTAGGCCACTTGAGCAGAACTCTCAGCACCTGTGAATGGGGCGACCACTTCTACAGGATGGGCCTTGTACCAGCCCCCAGGACTCCTGGGACGCCTTCCACGAGCACCTGGGAGCGAGTGAGAGCTCTGGGAGCTGGGCCCTTACCATGTGCCTAAGACTGAGCTCAGGCTGTAGGTAAAGCATCCCTTAGCATTGGCGTGACTCTGCAGAGAAACAGAGACGGGGGAATTCACTCAACACCCTGCATCACAGAGCCTCAGATGGAGTTTCGGGATTCACCCAGGGACCCTGACCCCAGGGTCCTGGCTTTCTTCCACCCCTCCCCCTCCCCGACACCCACACGTGGAGCCACGCTGTATGGCTAACATCCACAGGAGGAGGGGAGTCCAGCCCTCACGTCTGTTTAATTCAGGCTCTATTCATAAACACAGTGCTTTTACAGTATGAAAACTGAATCATGGGAACTAAAATAACGTAACTTGGTCACGCAATCCATGGCTTTTGCTAATGTGTTCACTCTTTTTTTGTTTGACCTTTTTATCTGATTTTATTTTATTTTATTATTTTTTATTTTATATTGGATTATAATTGATTTACAGTGTTGTGTTGTTTCAGGTATACAGCAAAGTGATTCAGTTATACATATACATGTATCTATTCTTTTTCAAATTCTTTTCCCATTTAGGTTATTACAAAATATTGAGCAGAGTTCCCTGTGCTATACAGCAGGTCCTTACTGGTTATCTATTTTATATATAGTAGTGTGTGTATGTGTGTTCACTTTTAAATCCTATCCACTCATTTCTTTAGCTTATTTTTGACAGTCGTTCTGTTGATCTAGAATAAATACAAGCTAGTGTAGCCAATGGCGCCTCATGAGAAAAGAAAGTAATATTGAAGTGTTTTTCCTTTTCCCTAATGCTTAAGATGTTTGTTAGAAGGAGAGAGAGGGAGTAGAATGCTTATGCTAAGATGCTCTATCCATCACTTTAATTAAAAAGTAGGAATTTAATTAAAAATATCTTAATAATTTCCTGTTTGCTGGATCTAGAGATCTGAGTTATTGGGCATTTCAATCTTGACATTTGCATCCAGACAGTTTGCCAAAGGTAAAGATAGAAAAAGCTGTAAATCCAATCAAACTACCACTTGATATTCCAAGTGGGGTGAGTAACCTTTTCAAATAACAGAGGAACTCGCTAGTGGTAAGATGAAGTTTGATCTTCGTCATTACAGATTCTTGATACTGTATCTCCTTACTGTTGACTTGCCTTCTTCTGGCTTTGAATACCGAGGAGTATCTGATCCGGCTTATAAACAAGATTGCGTTCATTAGCATGCTGCTTTCTGGACACCAACACAACGTCCTCTGTGACACCTTGTCACCTCGCCTTTCCCTGCTGACTGTTCCAAACGAGAAATGGTCTTGGGCTGGACTTGGTGGACTCTACGGTCTAAAGTCTTCCTGGGGGTAACTCCTTCTAACCTACCAGTGTACCTGGGGCAGATTCACCACAGCCACCCCCAATTTCATTTCTAACTCGCTCCCTTCTAATGAATGGAGCCCGAGACAGGCACCTCATCACGGTGACATACGTTGGCTCATCCAAAGCCACCACCATCACCCCGATTTTCAATGCTGGGCTTTCAAGGACACCATCAAACAAGGATGGCACTGAGAGTGATGGGGACAACAAAAATGATGAAAATATGGAATTTTTGAAATATTTATTTATGGATCAGGAAAATAATTACATTGCATTGCTGGATCCATAAAATAGTTCTACCAATAAATGAGTTTAAAAAATAAAATTCTTGTGAAAAATAGCACATGTCTGTGTTCAGTAAAGCAAAATAAGATAAACGTCTTTATACTGGTCATCTGAACACTAAAATTATATTAAGCCCATTATTCTTGATATGTATTCATACACTTAATCCATTTCTTTGCCACTTCTCTTTCCATGAAATTTATCTTTTTCGTCTCTTCATAAAACTGAAATCTTTTTCAAAGTTTTGTTGTCATTAATAAATTTGAAGTTGAAGACACTTCAGTTGGCTTTCTCTACTGGTCACAGACTGTTAATTGAGAAAATATTCTCTATTGATGCTGAGCTATCAAGTAAGCTCAGAATAATTTGCTAAATGAAGGATAATCTAAATTCTGTTTTTTCATAAATAAATGTGTAAATATTTCAGGCCAAATGTTTTCTCAGGTACTATCTTTATGCCTCCTTTCAGAGTACTTTTCTTTGGCAAATATATTTATAAGTTAAAACTTGTCAAATAAATTGTATTTAAGATTCATTTGAATGTTTCACTGTATTTAGATCCTGAAAAATTGTAGGAGCTCTCAATTGAATTCCATTTTAGTACAGAGTAAAATTATCCAATTTAAAATGTTCTCTCAAAAGATTTTTCTTCCCACTATTGAGATATGCCAAAGCACACAGTGGAATTTCAAAATTAAATCTTGTAAATGGTTGGTGCTTGTGTTAATTTAACATGTTCATGTCTTTCTTTGACTTTGGTCCATTTACATTTAATGTAATTACTGATGCAATTGCTCTTAATCTTACCATTTGTTTTTCCCATCTGTTTTGCCCCTTTATTCCTTTGCACTGTCTTTTGGAAAATATTGCTAATCTGGTGCTTTTTATTATTTGATTATGCTGAATATTTAGGTATATATATTTTGTAGTTTTCTTTTAGAGGTTGCCTAGAGATTGCAATATGCATCTTTGATTTATTACAGTCCACTGTAAAGTAGAACTTTTACTACATCTAAAGCAATACTAGTGTGGGTTCAAGAGACCTTGCCACAGGGAAAGGACTTGGGGGCAACTACTGTTGATCCACCATAGCATCAAGCCAAGGCCATGGTCTCTACCCCCAGTAGCTCTCTGGCAATCATGGCCCATGGAGGGGTGCAAAGCCAGCTTATTCTTGCCCAAGGATTCCTTTGACAGGTAATCTTTGCAGGGGGCTGCCCAGTGGCCTGGCTGGGACTGGCCAAGGCTTTCTCAGAGCCACACTACAGTCTGAGGCTCTCTACTCAAGCCTTCCTCCTTCCTTCTCATCTTCCACAAGTGTTGAACCCACATCATGATCTGCTCACCAACTCCTGCTCCCTGGCTCCTCCTCCTTCTCAGGTGCAACCCAATAAATCTTTTTCAAGTATAACTTAGTTTTTGTGTCTGCTTCTTGGTACCAGAACTGACAGAAGAAGACTCTGACAGGAATATAATTCCATTTACCTCCTCATGTCCTTGATGTTATTATCATGTGTTATGTAAGCCTGACGTAAACGTTATTGCTGTTTCAGACAATTAATAGTCTCTGATGTTTACACACAATATTTGTCCTGTCTCTAGCTCTCTTGCTGTTCCAACTTCCAGCTGGCACTGTTTTCCTTCCATCTGAAGAACTTCTTTTACTATTTCTTGAAGTGTGGGTCTGCTGGCAATGAATTCTCTTTGCTTCTGTTTTTCTGAAAATGTCATTATATATGCCATCCTTTTTGAAAGATTTCTGTATATAGATTTCTAGGTTGGCAGGATCTCCTCTTCCCACCCCCATCCCTTTCATTTAAAAATATTCCATCGTCATCTGATTTCTATTAGACCATTTATTGTGATTTCATGTCTCTCCAGTTCTATTATTTATTTTATTTCTCTGTTTCACCATGTGTATTTTCTATTAACTTATCTTTACACTTTCTGCTGCTGTCCTCTGCAACGTCAGTATTTTTTTTTTTTTTTTTTTTTTGCAGTACGCGGGCCTCTCACTGTTGTGGCCTCTCCCATTGCAGAGCACAGGCTCCGGACGTGCAGGCTCAGCAGCCATGGCTCACGGGCCTAGCCGCTCTGCGGCATGTGGGATCTTCCCAGACCGGGGCACGAACCCGTGTCCCCTGCATCAGCAGGCGGACTCTCAACCACTGCGCCACCAGGGAAGCCCGTCAGTATATTTTTAAATCTACTGAATGCGTTTCACATTTTAGATATTGTATTTTCAGTTCTACCGTGTCTGTTTGACTTTCTTAATAGATTTCAATTCTCACTGAAATACTCCATCTTCCATTCTGTATATCTTTTCCCCTATTTAACATCTTAACCACAGCTATTTTAAAAACTTTGTCTGCTAACTCTGATATCTGAATCACTAGTGAGTTTAATTTTCTTGTCTGTGGATTAAAAAGAAATTTAGAGGAGAACATTATTATCCTCCAAAGAGTTTAATTTTCTGGGTACTTTCCTGTATTTCAGGGATCATATCCTTTCTTGTTTCTTCCTGATTTGGTTTATCTCCAAATAATTAATTATAGACCAGTTTTTTTGCTTTTATAATTATTATTCTCAGAAGCATTTGAGCAATAGAAGCTAGCATTTATTTATTTTTAATTTATTATTTAGTTCCGTGATTGACACTAAACTCTCCTTTTCTTTTCTTTTTTTAATAACTTCCTGCTTATGTTTTTGTTTTGAATAATTATACTTGCCAAAATCTTCAAAAGCTAAGTTCTTTGCTACTCCATTCAGTTCATACTTTCAGTAAAGGTTTCCAAAACTATTGGAAGGGTCTTTAATAGCATTGTAGGACATTTAGGTCTTGCAGAACTCAGATATTACTAAAATTAAATTCCTAGTAGGCAATAAAGAGAGAAAATATTTACTGCCATGATATGTATATTTGTTTCCAACATCAGCTTACTCAAAAAATATTTATAGCTCAGTTAGCTTAAATCTGTGTGCGTCTATATGTAAATAAACATATGTTTCTTAATATTGTAAAATATGAGGGCTGTAGCTTCTATTTCAGGTGGTAGACTATCATAGCATGTTTGAGAAATTATGAATTATATTTGTACCCTAAGGAATACCCTGTTTCTATCCTTAAGCTCCTCCATTTAACAAGAATATCACTTTACCACCAAACTCTGTTATCACGGCAAAAAACTAACTTTATTTTAAATGTTAAACTTTTTGACTGAATTGCACTCACAATAATATCTGATGTTTGCCTTTCAAAAGGATGAATTTCCCAAGGCTTTACTTTGAATCCATAAATTAACTTAAAAAAATGTAATCCTTTCTTGGAATTAACTGAATAGGTTTTCTGTTCATGGCATCTGATGACACTGATTAGAAAACCTAAAGCTGGCATCTTTTTTTTTTTAATGTAAATTTATTTATTTATTTATTTATTTATGGCTGTTCTGGGTCTTTGTTGCTGCACATGGGCTTTAGTTGTGGCGAGCGGGGCCTACTCTTTGTTGAGTTGTGGGAGCTTCTCACTGTGGTGGCTTCTCTCATTGCAGAGCATGGGCTCTAGGTGCGCAGGCTTCAGGAGTTGTGGGCTTAGTTGCTCTGCAGCATGTGGGATCTTCCCAGACCAGGGCTCGAAACAGTGTCCGTGTACCGGCAGGAGGATTCTTAACCATTGTGCCACCAGGGAAGTCCAAGCTGGCATTTTTAAATTGTGAGTCCTCCTTCTGCTAAGAGAACCCACACAGAAACTTTCCATGTGTGCACTTGGAAGCCTAGGAGTTAAAATGAACAAAATTAATTTAGAAAAAAAATCATTTGGGACTTCCCTGATGGTGCAATGGTTAAGAATCTGCCTGCCAAATGCAGGGGACACAGGTTCAAGCCCTGGTCTGAGAAGATTCCACATGTTGCGGAGCAACTAAGCCCATGTGCCACAACTACTGAGCCCACGTGCCACAACTACTGAAGCCTGTGTGCCTAGAGCCCGTGCTCTGCAATGAGAGAACCCACTGCAACGAGAAGCCCATGCACTGTAACAAAAAGTAGCCCCTGCTCGCCGCAACTAGAGAAAGCCCACGCGCAGCAATGAAGACCCAACGCAGCCAAAAAAAAAATAATAATAATAATAAATAAATTTATTTTTTTAAAAAAAGAAAAGAATAATTTGATCTAAATGTAAAGTCATGCTCCACAAAGTGTATGTAAACCTACCTGTATATGCACGTGTTACATTGTGATTTTTGGTCACAGTTGTACATGAATTACAACTTACATTTTAAAGCAGCTGCTGGTACCTTTTCAGCAGATTTGTGTCTTCCAACTTTCCTGAATTCAGGGTAATCATCATGACCCCATGGTGAGTGGTACATGTCAATGAACATTATATGCAGTTTACATGTTTGTCTTTATTGTGGATGAAATGAGGCAGAGTTTTTCACTAATTGTATACTTTTAGAAGCTTCTTGTACTGAAAGGATTCTTTGAAAATCAAAAAAAAAGTAAATAATAAATAAATTGTTGAGATTTTCTCAAAAATGGCAAAACAACGGAAGCCTGAGTCTTTAAACAGCTACTGCCTACAGCAGACTGCTCAGCCCTCATTTCTCTGCATGCGTGTTGGTTTTTGAGGGCTGCCATAACAAAGTACCACAAGTGGTGTGTGTGTGGAGGGGCTTACAGCAGCAGACGTTTACTCTCTCCCAGTTCTGGAGGCCAGGAGTCTGAAATCAAGGTGTCAGCAGGCTTGGTTCCTTCTGGGGACTCTGAGGAACAGTCTGTTTCAGGACTCTTTCCAGCTTCTGGTGACAGCCAGTGACACTTGGCCGTCCTTGGCTTGTAGACACATCACTCCAATCTCTTCCTCTGTCTTCCCCCAGATTTCTTCTCTGTGTGTGTGTGTGTCCCCTTTGTCCCTGTAACCAAATCTCTCTCTCCTTTCTCTTATAAAGACAACTGTCATTGGTTTTAGGGTCACCCTACTCCAGTATGACCTCACCTTGACTTGATCACATCTGCAAAGACCCTATAAGTTCACATCCACAGGTACCAGGGACTAGGATTTGAACATATCTTTTAGGGGACACCATTCAAGCTACAGCAAGATATTTCTTGTCACTAACTTTCAGATCCCCATGTTCCCTCCTGCATGGTAGCCTGCTGGTGTTGGGCATCTCAAAGTCCACTGCAAGGACCACGGGTCACAGCACACCAGCGCTGTCTGGTACACCAGTGGACATCAGGACAGCAGCATTCTCGCTGGCTGCCTACCATTGTTCCCACTGGCCAGACTGAGTTCCCTGCTGCCCACACCCCGTTTCAGGTGTGAGAGCCTGTATTGCTGTCCCTAAAAGGCTATTAGAGAAAACCCAGAGCTGGACAGTAGTTAAAGCAGTAAAAACAGAATTTATTCAGGAGCTATTGCAATGTGGAGAAAGTGTAGGACTGGGCGCAGTTCCAAATACAGCCCGGGCAAATGGGGAATTACAGCAAAGAGCAGGTTTGAAGGGGTGGGGAAGGTTGGTGGACAGAAAATTACTAAGAGGAAACATCAGGGGTGAGAGGGATTCTGGCTAACCTAACTCAGCAGGACTCTTGCTCAAGGCAGGCCTGGGTGATCAGACATCACCTGGGGGCGGGGGGTGGGGATGAGGAATTGGTCAGATACAGAGGGTGAGTGATTCTCCTTAAAGTAACTTAGCAGGATTCTTGCTAAAACTAGGCAATAGAGAGACAAACACAGGAGTTCAGGGCCTAGAGGACAAGATGGTTCAGAGGGGCCTGACTAAATTTTGGTGGAGGAGAGAGTCTTGCTGGGAGTGGGTACTAGTCACCATACTCTAGAAAGGTTTGGGGCAGAGGGTGTGACTGAACTGAACTCGTATCTGCTTGCCTGACATACAGAAAAGCCAATCTACTGACACCTGGTTGTAGTGAAGGAATGTACAGTGTTTATTGCAGGGCCCAGCAAGGGGAATGGGCAGCTCATGCTCAAAAGACCCAAACTCCCCATGGCTTTCAGGGAAGGGTGTTTAAAGAGAGAGTGAGAGCGAGGGTCTCAGGGTGCATGATCAGCTTGTGCACAATTTTCTGATTGGTGGGAGGTGAGGTAACAGGGTAATGTTTTGGGAATCTCAATCATCAAGCTTCTGGTTCCAACCAGTCTGGGGTCTACGTGCTGGTGGTCAGCATGCAGTTAACTTCCTCCACCTGAGAGGTTTCAGTATCTGCAAAACAGCTCAAAGGATAAAGTTTAGAATATTATCTATAGCCCTTGAGGAGGAACTAAAAGTCCTTGACTCTGTTTATGGATAAACAATGATTATTTTGTCTTGCTTGACTGCTTTCCTTGTTTCTGCATTCCCTCACTTCTCTGATTAACTTTGCTCTTTGGGACTCAGGAAGGCCTAAAGCTTTTCTACAACCAAGAGGTGGGGGACACAGGGGTCTGTCCCCAGGAAGGGCCCAGAGGGTCCTGCTCAGTTTCAGAGGCAGGTGATCTCTGAGACTGAGTCACATGTTGAAGTGAGAACCCTGCATGCAAAAGTGTGATTCCCACAGTTCCCACCCCAGCCCAGCCCTCTCTGCCTGTCTGGCTCTCTTTCCTTTGCTCTCCAGGAGGCTGGGCCCCCAGCACCTGCCCGCTTGACCAAGGAGGAGATCTGGGCAGGTATTCTAGTCCTGTCTCAGCAGCAGGGACCCATCCCAGGCCTCAGCATCCTCATTGCTCAGGGGTCAACCGTGGCTGTGCCTTTCAGTCACTCTACCTGCGTCACCTGGTTTCCATGAGACCACTCCAGCACCTGAGTTGTTTCTGGCACACGATAGAGACTCAGACATATGTGTTGAGTGAAGGAAACATTAGTTGTCGTCGCGACTGTTGGCTTGTACATCATTCTCACGACAGTGGTAGCCACCTCACTTCCACATGGTCACCTCACTCTGGGGCATGCCTCCACCCAGCCCTTCCTTACAAGCACCCTGGCTGGGCTGCCCTCCGGCTTTCTACCTGGACTTTCACCTCCCAGGCCCACATTCTGCCTTGTGCCTCCCTCCCCTGGGCGCCATGTCCAGTTCTGGTCTGGGATCTGGGCTTCTGCTTGTCCAGGGAGGACCATGCTCTACTTGGTGAGACATGAGACCAAGAGGGTCTCATTTACATCCAAAATGATGCTCTCTTCACAGGGGCAGGGCTCTGCATGTGTCACTTTCTGGGATCTTTTCAGGTGTTAACACAGCCTCTTGCAGCCTCAGGACCAGAGAGAGAAAGAGGTCAGAAATCCAGAGCAGCAGGGCTGCTGATGTTGTGGTTGAGGGTGAGGCCTGACCAGCTTTTCCTCCTCTCCTTTGGACTTGACCAAAAGGCTGTTAAAACGCAGAGCAAGGGAGCATCTGCAGGCCGGCTGAAGTCGTTGCCCAGGAGAAACTTCCCCCTTTCCCGGCCAACAGCCTCCCAGGGGTCTTCACCCAGCAATCCCAGCTGACCTGGACTCTGTGTACATCCAGGGCAGGGCCTGTGGTCCCCCAGGAGGGCTGGCCAGGCTGTCAGACCTGTGGCTGGACCTGCCTTTGCCACCTGCTCCCAAGCATGTAGTGCAGATCTCTCACCCGGTGCCCATGGCAGCTGTGAAGGCTCCACCCTCCAGCTCTGGGAAACCACTGGGCCCGGTGCCTGCACGGAGGTTGGTCCTCATCACCTGCCCCTGCGACCCCAGGCCCCTACTGCCTCGGCCCCAGGGTGGGGCCGTGATGGGCGGGAGGGCTGGGGCCAGGGCTGGTGGCCTTGGTGGAGCCCAACCAAAGCCTCCTGTTCACCCCCCTGGGTGCTTTCCAGCTCATCTCAAAGAACATCAGAAAAGCAATTTTCTTCCCCCTTTTAACTTCAGAGGGAAGGCCATTCCTCCCCCTCGACAGGGAAAATGTATTCCATTGATTGCAAGTCACAGCGCAGGCCTAAATTCAACCTGGAAACCAAATATCCGGCTGCCTGGAAGTGATTTACACCACCGGCGTGCCCAGTTCAAGGACGACGGTTCCCGGGAGCCAGGGTTGGGGGATGAAGTGCCGACAGCAGGCCAGGTAGAGCTGCCTGGATCCACCCACACCCTGACCTGAGGCAGGTCAAAGGCAGAGGAGGCCGTGGTGGCCAGGTTCCTGCCGTGGAGCTGTCAGCGCTTCCGAACTGGATTCACCCACATGAGAAGCAGCACTCCAGGGGCTGCCTGGGCTCAGGCTGGGGGGGGGGCAGCCTGACACAGGGTGGCCAGGCTGGGAGCCTGGACCTCGGCCTGCTTTGTGGCTAACGAGCTGTGTGGCCTTGGGAAGCCCTCCTGGACTCTCTGGGCCTGCATCTGCAGGGTCTATATTGGATGGTTTCCGGTGTCCCTAAAATCCACTTTTACATGATTGAAGTTGTCTGGTGTCCCAGAAACTATTAAAGGAGACTTAAAATAAGGAAAGAGGAGCAGGGGCTTGACTGACACCAGGAAGCTGCCTTGGCTCCGCAGTTTCCAGCTGTTTTGCAAAGAGTGATAAGTGTCTACCAAGCGCTAGGGGTCCCGATGGGTCCAGACCCGGTGTCCTGCCCTTTACTGGAGTTGAGGGGCCAGGTGGGCCCAGCATGAAACTCCCAGGTTGCTCTGCACGCACCCTGAGAAAGCACCACCGAGAGCCGCGGGTGCAGGGCGCACGCAATCCTGCTGTGCATTCCTGCAGCTGGGGCCCCGGTGCCACGAGACCCTCTCAAGCAGGGACAGGTTTTACGAGTTACATGGTGGTGGTCACTGCTCTTTGACCCTTACGGGGTCCAGGCACCAGGCTCAGCTGGCCCTTGTGGCACATCTCAGAGGGAGGGAGGCTTCTTGGCCAGCAGCAGCAGGACCGGAGTTGCCGGCTCTCCAGGGCCCACCAGCACCACGCTCTGGATGCTGGGACCAGGTCTGCAGGGTGAGGGTGAATTATGGCAGGTGAGGGCTCCATGGCCACAGAGCTGGGATGTCCCCTCTCAGGAACGGCTGAGGCAGGAAGTCTACTGCAGGGTTGTGGGTTTTGACACAGAGAGCATGCGGATGGGCTGGGGGCAGGGCCCCACCCCTGTGGGAGTGCTGCTCAGTGAGGCCCCATCAGGGACTGGAAACCCACTGAAATCAGATTAGCGGTGACTCGGTTGACTTGGGCTGTGGGTGAAGTACAGGACGCAGTTGAAGGGATGGAGCCAGAGGGGCTGTTTTTCTGGACGCTGGGGCCAGGCTGAGCCTGGTGGGCTCAGGGCAGAGTGGGTGAAGCTACCCTGCTGCCCTTGATCACGTGCCGGCCTCACACCCAGGTTCCCGGCACCAAGCATCCCCAAGGGCATCCCTGGGGCCACGGGGCTGGAAGGGGCTGCTCTAAACATGCCTGTTCCCCGGAGGCAGGAGGGGCCCTGGATGAAGCAGAATCGAGCTGATCACTCGGTCCAGGGGGTAAAGCACTTGGACTTGGTTCAGAGGCCTGCGTCCACGTCCAGGTCTGCCCCTCACGCTCTGGCCTCGGGGACAGTGCTTTGACCTCTCGGGCCTCAGCTCCTGTCAGTAAGTGGGTGGCTGTAGCTCCTCTCCCAGGGCTGCGTGAGAAGGGGGGATGCGTGAAGAGCCCTGGGGGCAGCGAGGGGATAGTGCAGGGACAACAGCGGCCGTGCAGGCTCTGGGCGGTGAGAGTTCTTCCTGACGGCTGTCGCTCTGGCCCTGGCGCCCCTTTTCTTCCCTGCGCCCCCCCCCCCAAGGCTCATTTAAAGCCCATTAAGCTCATGTTTATGACTCCAAACAGGCTCCGTTTTACCAGGCCACTGATTATCCAGGGTAACAGCAAACTCTGGGGCGTCTGCTGGGCCGCCCTCCCAGGTTCTGAATGTAACCCGTTTCAACCAGCTGCAGAAACACCAGGAGAGCCCTGTCACGCTCCGTCCTAACTCAGCTCAACATGCCAGTGCTTCGCTCCTTCATTCATTCAGCAAGCGTTTGTTCAGAGATTGCCACAAGCCGGATGCTACGGACGGCTTCTCAAGCCACCACCTCCCCTCTTATCCTCTGCTTAAAACGAGGGCACTGAGGCCCGGGAGGTGACCCACATTCCCAGGCTACACATCAGAAGCCTCGGTTGGATTGGAACCCCAATCTTAGCACGGTTAGAGAGCTCCCTGACCACTGCCACAGATGCTGCAGGGGTCTCAGCCCCCAAGAGGAGTCCAGCCCAGGTGGCCCTGCAGGGGCTGCACCAGGCTTCCTGTGGGTGAGACACACCTCCTATTTGCCCCTACCTCCTCTGGGGGGCAGGGTGAAGCTCTATCAACCTGAGGGAGAATCCTAAATTGCTCCCCTGAACTCTGCTGGGTGCTCTGTGGTGACCTGGACGGGAGGGAAATCCAAAAGGGAGGGATGTGTGTATACGTATGGCTAGTTCCCTTCGCCGTGCAGCAGGAGCTAGTGCAACATTATGAAGCAACTATAGCCCAGCTAAACAAAATAAATACATATAAAACTCTGTATTAAAAAAAATTAAAAGCATAGTGTGAAAAGGCAAATAACTAAATAAATAAGCAAATAAATAAAATGCTCCCCAGGCTGTCCTGGTGCCCAGCTGAGCCCAGCAGGAGGGGTCGGGCAGGCCCAGCAAAGCCAGCCCTCCTCCCAGGCATCCTGTTGGCCTCCTCCCCTGCCTCACAGCAGCGGCACAGGGAAGGGAAATGAGCTCACGGCAACAAAGTGGGCTCCGGGCAGGCGGTGGCCTGTGACAGCGGAGCGGGTGGAGGATGCTGCTTCTAGAACACTCCAGGCCCGGCTTGAGGAGACAGGTGGGCTGAGCACAGGGCTCCTCCGTGGCCAGCTATCCACCTCCCCAGCCCCACCTCTACCTCCGGACACAGAACTCCTATCAGACAAGTTTTCCTCGCCACAAGCGAAAAAGAGGGCCAGCTTTTCTGTAAAGAAATGAAATGAATTGTTTAGGGCACAGAGTCTGGCACTCAATATTTATTGAGTAAACGGGAGATCCAAACAGCTTGTGTGGCTATTGGTGTCCCCATAAAAATTGTCCCCACTGTCCACTTTCTGGCATCAACCAGTCAGAGCCCTGCCCCCAGCTGGTATTTCCTTTGTTTCAGTCTTTCAAATATCCGGTGTCCTGGGTTGTCCATTCATGTATTTCAGAAAGCCTGCAACAGAAGGGAAAAGACCCAGAAAAATAAAGTGGGCTCAGCCTGAGGGAAACGGAGACCATACAGGGAACAAGGGGAAAGCTCTGAAGAAGGTGCAGTCCATCTCTGCGGTGATGACAGAGGCTAGAGCATCCGTGAAATGAGAACGGGGTGCTGCGGGGCGGGGGTGGGGGGGGCGTCAGGAGCAGCTCCCGGGAAGGAAAATGAGCTTGTCAAGTCGTAGAGCAAAGCGACAAAACACACACCAGAAATCTTGGTAGAGAAAAATGTTCCAGAAGGAGGTACAAAAAGGCAAAGATGGAAAACATGGAGACATAAGAGATAAACGAATTCTCTATTTCTAGAGGAGAAGAAATGGACCCCCTGATGGTCAGAAGGGAGGCCCCCCCAGTCAGGGCTGGGATCGCCCCCAGCCCCGCCAGGACCACAGCTGGCCACCCCCAGGGCCTGCTGACGCTCAGGGCAGCGCTCTCATCTCTGCTCTGTCCTGGGACCATCTTGACCCCGCCCTCCCCCGGAGGACGACTGACATGGCATCAATTAAATCTCATTTAATTGGATCTCACAGCAATTTTATTAATTCCAAATTTTGAAGATGTGCAATGGAATTTCGAGAAGGTCATTACTGGACTGAGGTCTCATAAGTGGCAGAGGTGCAGACCAGACCCACTTCCCATCCGCTGCTGGGTGTGTGTAAGGACTCCCAGGAAGCGTCTTGGGTTCTAGGGCCGTATTCACAGGCGTGAAACGAAACCCCAGCTGCTCCCACAGAGCCTCTCCGCTGCCTAGGCTGATTTTGTGCCTCACCTTTCAGGATTTCACCATGACATTTGAATGGACCCTAGCTCAAACTGGTCAACCAAGGTGCAATAAAAAGAAAGTCCTTCCATCATGAAAGAGCTGTGGTCTGTGAGCGACCGGGAGGGCAGGGGTCCCAGCGGCTTTAAGATTTGGAAGGAAGATGGAGTTGCCGTAAAAAATATCTGCAGTTGCTTTCCCAGCATCAAGGGCCTTCGGAGCATTTCTGGAGAATTCACAAGGCTAATGTTTGAGGTCTAGAAAGCTACCATCTTTTTATGTCACATTGAAGGACACGGTGGCCGAGCGCCCTTTACGAGGTGGTTACAGGTTCTCTGTGTATCCCGTGAAAGCAGCTAAAGGAAATGCGTGACTGTGCTCCCGGGAATCTGACTTTCTGGGTTTATTAACATGGTACCCAGTCCAAGATGGGGCTTGTGGTTTTCAAGTTCAGAGGTGAACACATCTGTCCACAAGCTTCGTGTGAGGCCTGTGGTTGCCTGGCTGCTGCCCCAGCCCTGCTGTCCCGTGAGCCTCTGTGGGGTGTCCTCCTGCTTATAGGGTGACACCGGTTCAGAGAAAACTGTCAGGAGGGTCGAGGTCTGACTTGGCTTCTCAGGGCAGATTTCCCCTTCTGCTCGTGTAGGAAACCCAGTGTCTGTTCCTGGGCCAGGCCCCTCTGAAGAACCTCTTTTAGGGCTGAGAGGACAGAAGTGTCCAGACGCTGCAGGTTGAGGGGTGGAAGGATGGTCCCCAAATGTGTGCACATCCTCCATCAACACCTGAGAAGCTGAGACCGGAGGCTGGAGACTGCAGTGGGGGCCTCGCAGAGGTGGGTCCTGCATCTGGAACCCGGTCTTGTCCTCGGCCCCGCTTTCCTCTGCTCTTTCCTCCTTTTCTAAAAGGGAAGGACATCCTAGCTGGTTCTGCCTGATTCTGCAAAATGTCTCCAAGTCAGAGCTCTAGCTTCAGGTGGTTCTACTGGTGGAGACCCGAAACGTGACTCATCCGTCTTGGCGCTGGTGCTTCAGGGTCCCAGGCCCTGCTGTTCCTTCCTCAGAGGGTCCCCCTCGTCCTTTCCCTCTGCCCCCACATTAGGGTGACCTCCACCACCCCACACCCAGATGACAGCATCCTCCCTGCCCCAGTCCCATGGGGTTATGGACTAACCTTCCAAATCCACCACTTTCATCACCAGGGGACCTCTGATGCTTCCTTGGGGTCATAAGCGAGGTGAGGCATCATGTCCACCGGGACCTGCAGAATGTGACCTGATTTAAGAACAGGATCTTTGCAGATGTAAATAGCTAAGGATGGTGAGAGTAGATCATCCTGGGTCTAGGGTGGACCCTCCGTCTAGGGACTGGTGTCCTTATGAGCACAGGAGACACAGACAACGGAGGCAGAGACGGGAGTGGAGGCGGCCACTGGCCAAGGACCGCCTCCCAGAGGGACCAACCCTGCCGGCACCTTGACTTCAGACCCCTCACTCTGTGAGAGGATCCATTTCAATTTGTGGTCCTTCTGTGGCATTTTGTTACAGCAGCCACAGGGCACTCATGCAGGCCGCCTAAACCAAGAGGCACATCTGAGAAAACCTTGTTGAACCCACTTACCTTACACACAAGACAGCCAAGGCCAAATCGGTGACTTAACCATCCAATTTACGTTCACAAGTTAAGACTCAGGTCCCTGAGCTCCAGAGCCTCCTCCCAGCGTCACCCAGCCTGCGTCGGCATCTGGGGGGGGAGGTGGAGCCTCCCCGCCCCACGGCCAGAGCTCCCTCCTGCCACATCCCAGCCCACACCTGATTTCAGTCTTTCCGATGACCCCCAGTACTGTTTCCGTTCCTGATTTTCTGTACGTTATGATGTTTTGACATCTTAAAACCCTTTCTGGCTGGGCAGAGACCACCCCTCCCAGGGCCGGCCTGTTCTTCCCAACAGCAAAGGGCCCAGGAGGGATGATGCCCTGTCCACCAAGCACCCTGCCCGGACCCACATGTCCTCTCTCTGCCCAGGTACCCCAGGGGGCAGTGGTCCTCTGCCTGCATCACCACAGGGTCATGTGCCAGGCAGCTAGGGGCCAGCCTGTGTCCCAAAGCCTCAGGAGTTGTCCATGCAAGCCTATCCTAGGCTGTCACCCTGCTCTGCCTTGCGTTTCCTGCAGAAACTCCAAGAAAGGCGGTGGCTTATCCTGCCCCTCCTGCCTCCTGACCCCTGGTGCTCCCCATGTGGCCCTGCAGACCTGCCTCTAGGACCTGTGAGTATAATAACCTTTGTCTTCCTGAGCATCTCCTGTGCCGCCTCTTGTTCCATTTTCAGTAACGTCTGACTGAGCCCAGAACCCTCCCAAGTCTTAGCTTTCAGCCCAGGCACTTCTCCTGGGAGCCAGGGCACCTACCCTAACTCCCATTGGATGCCCCACGAGAGACTTAATCCAAGGATTCCAGGACCGACTGACTCACCCACCCTCCCTCCACCCACTCTTCCTGTCCACCAGGGGCCTTGAGGAGACATGAAGCAAAGAGACGTCTCTAGGCACTTGCAGGTCGAGGTGGGTGTGGACCATCCTATGGGACACAGATGTCTGTGACTCCCCCGGAAGCTTGAATAGTTCCTCTTAGTCACTGGCGCCTAAAATGAGAAGACAGCTCTGTACACAGGGACCCCTGATGCCCGATAGAAACTGCCTACCCTGCAGCCCTGGGAGGAAAGGGGGCAAGTCTCCAGCCCCTTTCTTCCCTATGTCAGTAGTTTAAAATCTTCTCTGATTCTTGAGATAGCTCTGGCTCCGGTGCTTTGATAGAAATGGAGACCAAGGGTCCTGAAGGACCTCATCAGGACCGTCTTGCCTGGGGAGCCCTGAGCTGAGGGTGGACAGCTTACTGGATGGCATACTGGAGCTGGGAACTGCCCCCGTGCAGTGGCCACACCTCCGGAGCAACATCTGAGCCTGAGGGTGGAGTCCACACACGGTGGAATCCATAGCTGTGACCCGGGAAGACACCCCGCAGCAGCAGGCAGGGTCCCTTGGGCAGGGAGGGGCAAGTCCACAGGGACCCCATGCAACAGAGGCAGAAGCAGGGTGACGGTGGGCAGACCTGCCCGCCTACTTCTCTTGCACTGGAGCCCAGAGCAGGAAGCCCTTTGGGACTGAGGGCCAGGGGCTCTGGCACAAGTGGACAAGGTGATCCTGATTTCCTGTTAAATTGAGCAGATGGGCCCTGAACGAGAGGAAGAATAAGTAGCTGGAAAAATGCAGAGTCAGGTCGGTCTTCACAGCCCGGCTGGAGCAGCACGCAGCGTTGTTTCCACCCGCTCCTTCTCTCCTTGGACAGCGCACAGCGTCAGGACCCTCCCTGGCAACTCCTCCGGGGCTGGCACAGCTGCACACGCATCTCAGGGTGAGCACATTTTAATTTTCCCGACGACCCTTCTGAGTGAAGGATCTGCTCTGATCTCCAGTTTACAGAAGAAACCGAGGCACAGAGGGCTCAAGTGAGGCTCCTGCAGAAGTGGCAGTGCAGGACCCGACGCGGGCACCTGACCCGTCACCGCTGGACTCTAGCACCGGGATGTTGACAGACTCCGCTTCTGGCCCGGGGGGCTGGGGTGTGTGTCCTGGGCAGAGGGACCCTTGCTGTATCAGAGGAGGTAACAAGACGATGCAACACAGGCTCCCGTAAAGGCAAAACCAGAAGCCCCAGTGGCTCAGCACAGTGAAATGCAGTTCCTGCTGCGTAAATCCGGCTGGTGGTGGCAGGTCCCACGTTCCATGGGCGCGTTCTGGCCCCAAGCTGCCGAGGGCTGTGCCTTCTCCATCTCCTTGTTTCCGGGTCTCCCTGGGCGGGGCCTGGCCAACAGGGACGGAGGAGGCTCAGTGGTGAGCCCAGCACTCATGCTCTCACATTTGTTCTCTAGAACGAGTCCCGTGACCGCTCCTAACCTTCAGGGGTGGAAAGCGGGGCTTGGTGACTCACGAGCGGGTCTGGTGTGCAGGCTTTGGGCCCCGTGTGCCTACGGCTGGTGCCCCTCTCCGCTTCCCTGGTTGTCAGCCTGGGCTACGTGACTGTGCAGAGGGCACATGCGAACTCTGCTGGGCGAGGGGCGGGGCAGGCAGGTGTGGGCACGTCCACAGTGGCCGCAGTCAGAGATGGCAAAGGCAGCTTTCTGTGCTCACCCTTCAGCCGGGATACGTCCCTCGAGGTGCCACGGGAACCGTGTGTCACCCTGGTCCCGCTCCCGGCTCCTGTTGCCTGAGCTTCACGTGGGCAGGCTCTGAGGGGCTTTGCCAGGACTGCCTGCTGGGGCAAGGCCTCTGCGGGACCTCCAGCCCCCAGCTAGCAGGGGCGTGATGGGCCCCGAGTCCCACCTCGGTTCCCGACAGCGTGGTTCCTGGCGCAAAGGTCCCCATGCCTGACGTTATAATTTTCCCTTCGCTTCCCGTTGGTGGCGGTGTTTGTGATTTGTTTGCTGCTTGGCAGACTTCAGCAGCTCTGCAGGAGATGGATGTCTGCTTTTGTGTTTGGGGAGGGATGAACGTGTACTTTCCCGCTGCATTATTACAGCTTCCTAAGAGCACAGCGCTCTGCCCAGGGCCCCGCTCAGAGCTCCCGCCCACCCTTCTGCATGACCACCTTCCTTCCCGCCTTTCAAGGTGGAGATTGCAGACCACCAAGCTGCAGGGTCCCCTTTTGTGGACTGCACAGATCATGGCCGGAGACACCAGCCTGACCTCCAGCTGGGCTTCGGATGTGTCGCCTCTTGTCCACTCAGTGCCACTGGGAGAGACGGGAAGCCGCCCACAGTGTCTGGGGCTGAGGGTGGACGCGGTGGAGGCCTGACCTCGGAAAGGCTGGAGGGGCATTTGGGGCGTGACAGAAATGTCCCAAAACTGGAGCGTGACGCCGGTTTCACAAATCTGTGAGTTTACTCAAAATCATGAAATTGTAGACTTAGGATGGGTGAATTTTATGGCATGTAAATTATACCTTAAAGTAAAGCTTTAAATGCTGCTGGGTATTCAGAATTCACAGTGGTAACGGTCCTGGACGGCAGTCAGCCTCGGGCCTGCTTCCGCCTGCACTTTCCTTGGCCTCAGCTTCTCCGTCTGTGAAAAGAGGGAAGGGTTTCCAGACACCCCTGTGCCTGCAATTCTGGACCTCGTGCAGCTCTGAACGCTGCTCCCAGCCTGCGGTCCTCAGGGGCAGCGACGGCCACGGGATGCTGGGGGGCGCGGGGGGTCTCCTGGGGCTGCCACCTCCCAAGCTGCTGCTGACATGGCTCGGTCTGAGGGTGCCCCATGCCAGATGGCTTCCGGGTCACCACCGCGTGGTGCTGTCTGTCCCACAGCCTCTTCTCAGCATCCACGAGCCTGGGAGCCAGTGTCTGCCAGGCCCAGGTCTCCGTCGACGGGCCGTGCGCCGTTCCAGCTGCGGTTTCCCTGAATGCGTCTGTCATAACAAAACTCCAGTGGTCAAATAGCACGTTAGCATGTGGCTCTGTGTTGGGAATTGCAATTTCGGGCAATTACTGAGCATTCGCTGAGCGGGTGCGGGGGCCCCAGGCACACATGTCTGGCCACCCGAGGTCGTCACCGGTCCTACAGACACAGAGGGACCCAGACCCAGAGGCCCCGGAGGGTAAAAGAAGCAACAGGAAACAGCAGCCAGTGGGGCAGAGAGCAGATCACATGGGAACCAGCCACGGCTCCCACAGAGACGCGGGAAAACACCCAGGGGCGGGACCCCCATCAGAGGCCGGCGAAGCTCCAGACTTCATCCAAGGCCCGGGGGCCCCCTCCACCTCCCAGCCACGGCCTCTGTTGAGCCGACCACCCCAGCCCCCGTGGGTGCACCACCATCAGGGGAAGGGTGGAGGGAGGTGGGGAGGTGCCATCTGAGGGGCCTCACTTCTGCCTCATGGGCTGATCTCTGGGATGATCAGAGCGAGGCTGGCCCAGGGGCTGGCGGGGCCCCCGGAGCAAGATGCAAGCAGTGATGCAGAAACAAAGGCCCCCGTTCCCTGGCGTGTGACTGTGGTGAGAGAGAGTTTTTTGCACCCACTACACACGTGTAACAGGAATATTCAGACACAAAAGGTGTTGGGTGAAATTCATTGATTCTAACTCACTTTGAAGCCTCCCTCCCCCCAGTAGGCAATATCTGATGTGGCTTCCTCTTGGATATGCCTTTGGTTCATCTTTGCCAACAGCCAGCGTGAAACCAAATCAACGTGAAGATGCGGGCACGCA
This sequence comes from Mesoplodon bidens, assembly GCF_964165515.1. Taxonomy (NCBI): domain Eukaryota; kingdom Metazoa; phylum Chordata; class Mammalia; order Artiodactyla; family Ziphiidae; genus Mesoplodon; species Mesoplodon bidens. Next base: position 112,615,070 of record NC_138165.1, on the reverse strand, counting down.
CGGCGTGAGCGCCCAGAGAAGGACCACGGAGGACGGGCCTGGCGTGGGCCCTCCATGGCACCGTTCCACCCCCTCGGGGGGTCCCCGATCAGACCCCAGCTCAGCCCCCGGCTGAGGGGCGGGGGGCGGCCTTCTCACTTGCACACAGCACTTCTCGTGGGTCCAGATTCCTGTTTTCTCCCGGGATTGCCAAGAAAATGTCACCTACAGCATCTGTCCTGCTTTTCTTTTGATTGAACTGGCTGCCCCCAGCAGATGAGGCTGTGGGAACAGATGGGAAGTTGAAGGCAACCTTCCGGGGAAGCTGAGTCAGCAAAGGAGGAGAGGGAGGCGGGGACGGACTTGGGGGGGCAGGTCTGGGCCACTTCAGGGCACGGCTGCCCCTGGGAGCAGCCTCCCTCCCCACGTCCTGCGAGAGGGGGCAACCCTGAGAACAAGCTACGCCCCCCACGCTGAATCACGCAATCCTGTTTCTGCTAAGCTGGCTGCAATGCACCCTCACATTACTGCTCGAACGTGGCCTGGAGTGAGGCTGACCCTTCACCCGCCAGCTGGAGGGTCTACTGAACACAGGAGAGCTTAGAGGTACCCAGTGCCTCATCGCTGGGCCACAGGTGCCCAGAGATGGTATAGCCCTGCCCCCAGCCGGCTCCTGGACCCGTGAGAGGGAAGGACAGCTTGACGCCAGCAGGGAGGCGTGGCGAACGAGAGGACACAGGACACACCACCTCTCGGTGCTCCCGTGGGCTGGGGTGATGGCCACCACCTCTGCCACGGGCAGTGACAGCCAGATGGGGCTGCCCTGAAAACCTGCCCCTCAGCCAAAGCCAAGGGCACTGGGAATAAACAAGGCTCCTGGGTCTCCTCCATGCGCCTTCGTCTGCTCCCCCATCTAGACACTGCAGTGAAACTCCTGGAAACACTCCTCCAGCAAGCAGCTGAATGGGGGGTGTAGGGGATGGACCCGCCACGCAGGGAGGCTTTGTCCAGCAGGTCTACGGCCCCGTGGTCTTGGGCAAAGAGAGAGTGAGGGGAAGACAGCTCTGGCCCTAGCAGGCACTCAATAATGCAGATGAATTTGAACCTGTGAAATGGGCTGACATATTGTTCTAGGTACCTGCTGATATGGGGCCCATCCGTCCTGAACTGGGAGACTTAAAATAAGAGCAATCAGTTACTAAGTTCACCAATCTGTGATTTGGGCAGAAAGAGAGACAGAGAGACAGAGGTAGCCAGAGACAGAGAGACAGAGACAGAGGAAGAGAGGGGGAAAGAAGCGGGTGAGAGGGAGAGAGGGGGAAAGAAGCGGGCGAGAGGGAGAGAGACGTGCCTTGCCGCTCAGCTGTCTCCTGGAGGATGGAGAAGTCTTCGTGGCCAAGAGCCACGGCGGAATGCTGCCTGGAGCCTGGGGGTCCCTGGAGCCACACGGCCAGGTCTCGCACATGCGGACGCTGCGGGAGGGCAGGAGGATGGGGGGAGGAGGCCGGGAAGGGCAGGTCAGGTTAGGAGAATTTGCTCCAGGGCGGGTCGGGGAGAAAAAGCAGCCCACCCCACCCAGCCCTTAAAATCGCAGCAGGAGCCCCGCGAAGAGGTCCCTCGGGCCACAAAACCTCAGGGTCTGCATGCTGTCCTGACACCTTGAGTATAAACTCCAGAGCCACTTCCCGTCTCCGGGCCTTGGTTTCCTCATCTAGAAAATGGGTTGGTACCTGCACCTCTTCCCAAGACTAGGTTGGCCGTGTGTGGTGCTCGGGGCATCACCGCAGGCACAGTGACTACTTCCTCTGACCCTGAGGTCAGCTTGGTTCACACGAAGCTGGAGATTTTGTGCTAAGATTGTTGCCCAGCCTGAGGTTTTGTCTGTTACCCCTGACCCGGCAAGAAACTAGTTGAAGTCAATCCGACCATCCACGCTGTGGCATATATGACCTGCAGAGGATGGCAGGGCCTCCTTGTCACCCGGGCAGTGGACAGGGTCATGGGTCCCTCGTTTTCACCCTTGGATGCTCCCTAGTCCTAAGTGATGTTGAATCTCTTTCAGTGGTTGGCACATCTAAGACAGAGACCCCACGGTCCAAGAAAGAAGATGTTACTTGGCAAAGGCCTCCCTGGATGGAGATGGGGACCCGTGTCCCCCGGACAGATGTGTGTGTCAACCAACGCCATCACTTTCCCCGGGGCCACAGAAGTGGGCAGTAGCTGACCTCTCCTGCTGGCTCACTGTGTTTGCCTGTGACCTTGGAGAACAGCGTCAGGGCTTGTCCAGAGCAGCCGCATCGCCTCGTGACTTGATACCTGGTCCGACAGAAGCACTATGAGCTCCTCCCATGGTCCAGGTGCACAGCCATGTGGGAGCTTCAGAAAAAGGGGTTGGACCTCCCAGGACATGCCAGCAAGGTCACCCAAAAGTGTGTGCAGAAACACTTACAAAGCAAAGTCTGCCCTACAAATCTGGAAAACGGAGAGAGCAGGGCTGTTCAGGGAGTCGGTACATTTGCAGGACATGTAGCTTCTGGGGGAGAAGTGCATGTTGTCGGAGATGGTGGGGTGAGACCATCGCCTGTGGGAGAAGCGCCACCTGCTCACGGGTGCGGGAGGGGAGGACTCACCTGGCCCAGAAGTTGAAATTATACTTAAAGAAACACATGCAAGTGGAGGTATCCTCAGCCAGATTCGCCTTTGCAGCAAATATGTCTTTTGGCCCAAGAGAAATTCTAGTTGACACAGAGGGAATCTGCAGAGCTGATCCTGGCGGCTCTTGTCTCTGCCATATGGACCTTTTCCATGTCACCATCCTCCCCCCCCATCACCTGGCAGGCTACTACTGCCCAGAGTCCCCCAACCAGAGGGATTTCTGCCCTCAACTTCATCTCTAGCCTTCCCCAGTGAGCCTTTTCTTCTGATAAAATAGATTTGCTCTAGTTTTTTAAACTTGTATTTATTCTGCTTCCTTTTCCATTTCTTCCCAGGCCTCCTATTCTCCATAGTTCTTGAAATTTCCAGATTACTTAGCATGTCCCGAGACAGGTCCCAACCAGGCCTTCTCGTACACGAGAACGTCACGTCCGTGTCACATTTAAGATTACTTTGGAGGGACCTGACCGTGCTGACCGTGCTGACCATGCTGCCCGGCTTTCTCCCTGGGAAAACCAGAGCCCAGGGAAGCAAAGAAAATCGGCCAAAGTCACAAACAAAGTCAAGTTCTGAACCTTGACTAGAAATCAGGTATTCAGGCAACACCCCTCTTTGTTGCTTGGAGAAGAATAAAGCGTCAGCAGGAAGCGGGTGCATCCAGCAAGGCCAGCGTCCTGCTGCATTTGGGGGTAAATCAGCTGAGAAGACCCTCTTTCTACTCTGTGGGATAAAGCCAGGAGCTACCAGTGACACAGCACTGACCAGTGAGAAACAGTGGAAGCTCGCCAGGCCCTTCTGGGGATGCTTTTCCTTTCCTCGTGAAGAAGGCCAAGCAGCTGGCACTGCCTGCTGAAGGTGGACACAAGCAGGGGCAGCAGGAGAAGGGCCTGGACTATCACGGCCCCGCGGAATCAATGCCGACGGCCACGTGTCCCCAAATTGCTCGCTGCTTGAGGGGGAACATCGACCGGTCTAAGCCTTTGCTTTCGAATCTCTTAACCCTTGTAGCCTCATGTATTCCTAAATGACACACAGGCCCTTCTGCCTGGAGACACCACGCGCCCCGGGAAGGGAGCCGAGTGATACGGCAGCCGCAGCGAGCGCGTTTCGGCCGCCTGCCACGGTGGCTGTTGTTTCTCGCTCACTTAACTGTCCACCTTGGCTGCTCCTGTTCAGGGGATGCTTTCTGTGCCTGCCCTGCCCTCCCGCAGGTGGAGGAGCACCCTGAGTTCAGCCGGCAGGTGGGAACGTAGTCATTGATCGCTGCAAACAAAGTACCCCCCAAACTTAGTGGCTTAAGAAAACATCAGTTATTGGGCTTCCTGGTGGCGCAGTGGTTGAGAGTCTGCCTGCCGATGCAGGGGGACACGGGTTCGTGCCCCGGTCCTGGAAGATCCCACATGCTGTGAAGCGGCTGGGCCCGTGAGCCATGGCCGCTGAGCCTGCGTGTCTGGAGCCTGTGCTCTGCAACGGGAGAGGCCACAACAGTGAGAGGCCCGCGTAATGTGAAAAAAAAAAAAAGAAAACCTCAGTCATAGCTCACAGTCTCTGTGGGTCAGACATCCATCCCTGCACGCCTGGGAGCCTCTGCCTTGCAGGGTCTCCTGACGCTGCAGTCAAGCTATCAGCCGGGCTCCAATCCCATCCGAAGGTGCAAGTGTGGGACATCCCACTTCCGAGCTCACGTGGTTGCTGGTGGATTTCAGATCCTCCCTCGTGATAAGTGAGGCTGCTGGACCCTCAGTTCCTGGCTGCCTGGACCTCTCCATAGGGCAGCTCACATGGCCACTGGCTCCATTCGAGTGAGAGAGAGAGAGCAGCAGGGATGAAGGTGGGCCAGGAGGGAGGAGGGAGCTCCCCCAGGCAGGTGCCACAGCCTCGTTCCGCCTATCCCGTCACCCCCGCCGTGGGCCCTACGTGAGAAGTGAGTCAGTGGTCCAGTCTGGACTCAAAGGGAGGGGACTGCACAGCCATGAGCCCCGGCAGGCAGGACTGTTGGGGGCCCTGGGAGGCTGCCCCTCATGGGGAGAGGGGGGCCGAGCCAGGGCCCCTTCTGCTCTTCTTGTTACAGGGAGGCATGCGTCACACACGCTCACCTCTGCCGCTAGACCCGCCGAGCACGGGAAGCAGGAGGGCCGTCTAGCCGCGTGTCCAGGAGAAGTGGGACAGGGCATGGCCAGGCTCGCCTCGCCGGGCCCAGACCCTTTGCTCCAGGACCTCACGCTGGAGAAACTCCATCCTTTCTCTGGGAACTATTCTCCATCCTGCCTGTGGTTAAGATCCCAGTCGTGCACTCAAACCCAGGGCTCAGGGTTTGGAAACAAAATCCAGAGTCTCACTGGGGATATGATTTCTGCTTCCACCAAGCCAGTCCCTCCCCGGAGGCAACAGGCACAGCCCCGCTGACCACCTGCTCGAACTGGGGGGTGGGCAGGGGAGGGGAGACGAGGGGGACAAAACAGGAATGCCTGTCCCTCAGGGGACACAGCGTCAGCCTTGATTCCTTCAACCATGAGGGTTATCGGGCAACAATGTCGAGATCGTGACCCTGAAAACACCCAAGAGCCACTCCTTGTATGTGTGGGACTCACATCGTGGAACTGAATACCTTTCCCAGGGGTCACCAGGGTGGGGGAATTCACGTGCTCCTGTGGAAGCGGAACCCGCAGAGTCGGCACCTGCAGGGCTGTACCTCTCAGGGCCAGAGCTGGGCCAGGGTTTCCTGGGAAGTCATTGGAACACTCCCACCAGCACCCCCGGGCATCCACTCCGGCAAACAACCTGGCTGGTGTGCTGCCCGGCCATGAAAACCTCCTTGTAAGGCACCAAGGTACCTGGGCCCAACACGCAGGCCTCCCCCACGGCAGGCTCCTGGCCCTGCGACCCGCCTGCCCCAGAACCTGCCGTTCCCCATCTCTTTCCTCTTCTCTTGAGACATGAGACCTGGGGGCTGCCTCCCTGAGCACAGCGCTGCCGAAGTGATGTCCCGTAACGTTCAGGGCTAGGACACGCACAACGAGATGGCTTATCTGTCTCATAGGACCCCCGCCCTCGTAACCCAGCCGCCGTGTTGTAAAGAAGCCCTGCCACAGGGAGCCTTTGAGGACCCCAGACCTCCGCCCACAAGCCATTGCGGCTGGGGTCCAGGGCACAGAGGGAGCCGCCCAATCCCCCCCACCGGCCCCGTTCAAATTACAGGTTTCAGAACAAAGGAATTGTTGCCGTTGTTTTGAGCACTAAGAACTGTGGTTTGTCACATGGCAGTAGGTGACTGTGACGAGGCTCCCCGGCTGCATTGCCGGGATGAACACATGTAAAATCCACTGGGAGAACCGGGTGAGGCCACCACCCGCCCACTGGGACTGGCGACCCTGCGTCCACTGGATGTCAGAGAACGCCAGACAATGGCAGCTTTAGCTTAGAATAATCACCCTCTGGCCTCACATCCCAGCCACGTCTCTTAGGCTTTGCTCCAACTGTGATGACAAGACCAAGTGACTGTGAATCAGGACAGAAATATGGAAATTGTGTCCGGGGAGGAAACCTCATCTTCCCCTGAGGGGTAGGCTCACGGCTCGAGTGCAGGACGGCGCTTCCCTCCCTGTTCTCTGTCGCAGGAGAGCTTGCCTCTCACAAGCAGGGGCACAGGGTGTTCAAGAGGCCACAAAATGAAGTGAAGCTTTTGTGGGGCTCCGGGAACAGACCTGTCCCCCTCACCCCCGCTCGGAGGAGAATATCGCCAGCAGATCTGCCGGCAGCTACTTCCCGCCGGCCCAGCTCGTGCTCAGGTGAGCCCTGTGGGCTCTGGCCCCAGTCGAAAGACCCTGAGGCTGTGCTGGGCACCCCTCCCAGCTGTGTCTCCTGCATCTGCTGTAAAGTCAGGAGCAGGTGAGAAAAGTCCTACACTCTGGCTCTGACACCCTACCCATGCAGGGGGCCCCCCAGTGCGCAGGGCCTAAAGACTTGCCAACCTTGGGGGTCAAATGAGCGAAAGAGAAAAATTGCAAATACAAATGTAGGTGAATATTTGTTGGGAATGAGAAAAATACTGTAACCAATGACAGGACTTTAAAAGCTGACAAACACTGCAAGCATCACAAACACAAGAAGAATAACACCATTAATCATTAATAATTATCTGCCTGCCATATTTTTCTCTCTGCCTATTTTTTGGCTGTATATTTTTGGTTGGCCTCTTCCTATAATTACATAATATCATTTCCTATAAAGGCAATAAAAAGATAATGCAGTTTCCATCAGTGTGGTTGACTTTGTAGTGTTGAAAGTTTATAAAAGTTAATTTTAACTTTGCAACTAGACGTCAAGAGGAAATTTTAGTATTGTTGTCAAATTCAGAAAAAACTGTCCCATATTTCTTTTATACCCAAGCTTTAAGGGGTCAGCATGTTTTGCGTTTTCTTGGGTAGTGGATATGGGTAAATGATCTTTGAGCCCGTGACACTCTAACCTCTCTGCTCTCTCTGGAACAGGTGGATGGCTTTTCAGGAGGCAGACATAAGGCATTTCTCATGAGGATCCGTCCCCGTTAGCAGGGACCTGTGTGAGCCAGGGGCCTGCAACTTCAGCTTCTTCGACTTCTTGTAAACTTGACTCTGAACCTGCGTGTCCTTGCGCGAGCCGCTCAGAGGAAACGCCCGCACCGTGGAGCCGGGAGGATTCCACGCAGCAGTGCAGGGGCCAGGCCTGTCATCCACACTGGCGAAGCTTTATTATTTGTCAGTGGTGACAGTCCTGACACATTTCTCCAGGAATCTGTACTGGGTCACCTGGATGGATCCCCTATAAAACACAGACCTTAGAAACCTCAGCCAGCTCTTCATAAGCAAAACATTAGCGCCCATTAGGGGATGGGGCACTAGTTAAATGAAAGGTTCTGTTATTCCCAAGGAAAACAGCATTGTTCTTAAAACCTGGTGGCAGCCCTGTGACCTTGACCAAGCACGTCTCTTAGAATTGTGTGATTTGATGGTGCCTGATACAAGTGAGGATGAGGAGTGATGGGAGATCACACGTGGCTGGCGGGAATGCAAAATGGTACAGCCACAGTGGACAGAAAGCTAACCACGTATCTATTTTGGGACTCAGCAATCCTTCTCCAGGGTTTTTGCCCTAGATAAATGAAAATTATGTTCACAAAACCTGTACATGGATGTTTATAGCAGTTCTGTTTATAACCACAAAAGATTGGAAAACCCCAAATGTCCTTTAATAGTTGAATGGTTAAACAACCTGGTATATCCCTATCATGGAACACTGCTCAGCGGTAAAAAGGACTAACTACCAATGATGCAGGCAACCACCTGGACGGATCTCAAAGGTGCTGAGTGAAGGAAGCCAATCTCAAAGTCTCAGGATTCCATGTACATGCCGTTCTCAAAAGGACGCAGTGATGGAGTGGTTTCCAGGGGTGAGGGGTGGGGGAGGGTATGATTATAAAGGGACAGCAGCAGGGGTTTCCTGGGCTGATGGAGTGGGTGACGGCCACATCCTGACTGTGACGGCGCTGACACAGACCTGTTAAAATCCATGGAACTATATACCCAACCCCCCCAGATCAGTTACTGCGTGATAATTACAAATACAGCTGGGTGAGGTGTATTCTGGGTCCAGTGGTCCAGAACCTCACCCACGCGGGGAACAGGGAGAGCCGAGCAGAACTTAGTCTCTCCGGGGCACCCTTTTTAGAAGCACCCAGGGGTGGTGGTGTAGACTGGAGGGGTCCCTAAGGGGCAGTTTGTTAGGGGACCGGCAGGTAATCCAAGGACGAGAGATTTGAGGAGGAATCTGGAAGGCCCGGGGAGGAGGGAGGGGGCACGTGAGGCAGGGGGTGCAAACATCTCCGTGGGCTGACAGGGTGGGAGGCGGTGGGGAGAGCCACGAGGGTCAAGGGTCCCGACCAGTGTCCTGTGTGGGTGGTGGCCAGGCTGCGTGGGCGCCAAGGTGGGGGTCGGTCCTGAGAGGTGAGGAGTCCTGTGAGATGCCGGCAGGGCTGCTGCTGTAGAAGTGAGGAAGGGGCGCTCAGGGAGGAGACTGGAGGGACACTTCTGTTCAGGCTTCTGGGAGCTGGGGAAGGTGTCTGCGGGGCAGAGGGTGCACAGCATGGGCTCACGTCACCCTCTCTGGGGGAACCCCAAGGGCAGCTCGAGGGCAGACCAGCGGGACTGTCACAGGCCTGTGTCTGGTGGCTGTCCACAGCCGGGCCCAGGGAACCCCAGCTCCAGGCCGGAGGGTTGATTAAGGCAATCGGAGTAGCTTTTCCCCTGGCAGCTACCCCATGGTGAGCGGCGTTTCTAATTTTAGAAGGCAGGTTGTCATGGCAATAGGATGTGGGGTGGAGTGGCGGTGGTTAAATATAGCGGCTGTTCCAGTTTTGTAGTGCCCTGCGGACAGGAGTGAGTTTTGCTTTGGAGAGCACTTAGGATGCTACGTGTCAGCCAGGATGAAAAAATTGGTTTTCCCCGGAGACCCAGGGAACCTTGTGTGATGAACAGCATTTTCAAGGGGCTTGAGAGTCCCAGGGCCGAGGGCTTTCACCATGCTCAGGCCCGTGCACCTACATCTCTGAAATGAAACCACGAGTGCAGAATCCCCGCTGCATGGGGCAGGGAGGCCAGGCTGGGGAACTGTGGACGGGGTCGCAGTGCCGAGTCCCCTGCTCCGGGGCGCGTCCGTGAGCTTCACCTGCAGGACAGGAGTGTGAGCTCGTCTCCCTGGTGCCTGGCAGGTCCTCCGGGTTCTCCTCCAGAAACGCAGCACCACGGTCCCCAGGCAATGGCAGCGCTTGTGACCGGTGTGAGTGCAGCCCGGCCCTTCCCAGCCGTGCGCTTCCCGGAGAAGGAAGAGCAACGGCCTCCCCGGAGCAACCACGGAGGTGGAGTGGGCTCTCCTGGGGATCGCCCTGCCTGCAGGGAGCAGAACGGCCCTGCTCCTCAAGGGAAAGATCACAGGGACGGGGCAGCCGTGCCGTGGACAGGACACGTCCATCAAGTCAGGCTGCACCAGGAGACAGTGGCCGAGCTCAGAGCCCCAGGCCAGGCTCCCCAGGCACCCAGGCAGCAGGTGGGCTCACCTGTTGATACTGTGCTCTGACTCACGCTGCTGCTTCTCATTCGTCTCTGAATTCTCAGGGGCGTTGGGGCAAATGACCCTCAGACCCCGCAGGAGCTGCACAGGGGGACTGAGGAGTGCAGATGGCTACCTGTTGTTAGTAAAAATGAGCATATTTCTGGCTCTTCTCCCAAAAGTCATCACAAAGACGCTAACCCCATGGTGAAGCCCTTCCAGTTATTTCCGGGATGGCTCGGGGAGCCCTGTGTGCAGCCCCAGACACTCTATCTCATTCTTTTTTCCCATTTTCTCCTTTGCATAAAACAGCCACAAATCAACCTGAAAAAGATGGAAATCCAATAGGGAAAATGGGCAAAGCCTGTTGACCGGACATGATCAGACGCATGCCATGCATTTGGCTTCAACTAGAAAATCCAGTCCTAGCCATTCCTGGCAAGGATGTGGGAAAAACTGGTAGGTCCCCACGCCACCGCCTAGGGGCACAGTGGGGTGGCCATGGCCCCAAGAAAGATATGTCTACGCCGTAATCCCCAGGGCCTGTGAGTGGGTCCTTACTTGGATAACGGGTCTTTGCAGATATAATTAAGTGAAGGATCCTTGAGATGAAGGGATAACGTTGATGATCCAGGTGGGCCTCCAATTCAGTGATCTGTATAAAATTATATAATAACAAGGCAGGGGGAGATTGGAAACAGCCATAGTTGAATGGTGTCCCCTGCAAAATTTTGAAGCCTTACCCCCAGTACCTGTGAATGTGCCTTTATTTGGAAACAAGGTCTTTGTAGAGGTGATTAAGTTAAGATGGGGTCATTAGGGTCCTAATCCAATATGGCGTGGGAAAATTTGGACTCAGAGCCAGACACACGTGAAGGGAGAACGCCACGTAAAGATGGAGGGAGAGATCGGGTGTTGCTTTTACAAGCCAAGGGTCACCAAAGACTGCCAGCGGCCACCAGAAACTAGGAGAGGGGCCTGGAACAGATTCTTCCCCGTAGTCCCAGAAGAAGTCAACCCTCTTGACACCTTAGCTTCGGACTTCTGGCCTCCAGAGCTAGGAGAAAGTAAATTTCTGCGGTTTTAAGCCGCCCAGTTTGCGGTATCTTTTTCGGTAGCCGCAGGAAACTAACACAGGGTGTAATCTGGGTCCCCACCTGCAGAGCCACCTGGAGCTCCTCGTGACTGAGCTGCCCCTCCTGGCGGGACCAGGGGAGCGAGCACAGAATCCCGAGGGCGCACTGGAGGAGAGACGGCAGCCAGCGACGCTCGGGTAGCAGGGACCAGGGGCGCCTGTCCGCAGGGCCACGGATCCCAAAACGCTGTGGGCACGCACCTGGGACACTGTGCAGCGGTCTGAACCAGTAAACCAGATGCACATGTGATCACACATGCAGACGCCAAGGGGAGAGCTCAGCGATGAGACCAACAGCACCATGATCTGTGTCACCTGAAACACACCCAGGGGACAGCATCATCTGGTTGACAAACACTGAGGGACATACATGGGCGTGTGCGTGTGTGTGTGTGTGTGTGTGCACGCGTATTGGCAGTGGGACCCAGGAGAAGGACGGAGGATGTGCTCCCAGCCAGCCTTCTCCACCTGCCACCCTCTTCCCTGTGGGATTGTCAGGACCCAGGGACAGCTGTCTGCTACAGACAGAGCCCCCAGCTAGAGAGTGGAGAGTGCACACACACGTGCACACATGAGCCACCAGGAAACAGTCAGCTTTCAACACCTGAGCCTCCATGAATGAATGGAAAGCAAAGGCCCCACTTGGAATTAGCTCACCCTGCCCCAGAGCAAGGCTGAAAGTCACTGAAAACAGGGCTACTTAGTGGGAAGACAGTCGTCACCGTGGCACCACCGGTCACCTGGGTCTCGGGCTGTCCTGAGTGTGTGCCTGTGAGCGTGCAGCTGACCGAATCCTGCTCCCTGTGCACCCTGTGTGGCTGAGGCACGTCCACTGCGCAGCTTCCCCGGGGGTGGCTGGCATCGCCTCCCAGGGCTGGCCTTGGAACCCACATTTTCAAGTCAGGCGGGTGAGCCAGGGACTATCTGAGCCCCCAAACCACACCCACTGGTTCATGTTTAACTGACCGTTTATACTTGAACTGACCAGGGTGGAGGTGGCCAACATAGCCAGTCCTGGTGACACAGGCTGGAGCGAGTCCTGGCCGCACGGGGCCCTGGTTCTTGGGTTGTGAAGGGGTCAGCGACACCACTCATGGGCCACACGGCCATACCTCACAGGAGCCCCAGATGCTATCAGAGTGCTTGGAAAGTATGGCAATCCATGCCAGTGGGGAGGGTCATGATACAGGGATAAATGTGTAATTCCTTTAGAATTAGACAGTTAAGAATTCCCTCCTTAAAGGGAACCCTCATACACTGTTCGTAGGAATGTAAATTGATACAGCGGCTGTGGAAAGCAGTATGGAGGTTACTTGAAAAACTAAAAATAGAATTACCATGTGATCCAGCAATCCCATTCCTTGGCATATATTCAAAAAACCCCACAAAAACACTAATTTGAAAAGATATATGTACCCCTGTGTTCATAGCAGCAGTATTTAAAATAGACAAGGTATGGAAACAACCTAAGTGTCCATTGGTGGATGAATGGATACAGAAGATGTGGTACACATCCTATGGAATACTGAGCCATAAAAAAGAACAAACTCTTGCCATTTACAGCAACATGGATGGACTTGGAGGGTATTATGCTAAGTGAAATAAGTCAGAGAATGAGAAATACTGTATGATATCACATATGTGTGGAATCTAAAAACTACAACAAACTAGTGAATATAACAAAAAAGAAGCAGACTTGGATACAGAGAACAAATCAGTGGTTACCAGTGGAGTGGGGAAGTGGGAGGTACAAACTATTGGGTGTAAGACAGGCTTCGAGGATGTATTATACAACATGGAGAATAGAGCCTATATATATATATATATATATATATATAGTGTGTGTGTGTGTGTGTGTGTGTGGTACGCGGGCCTCTCATTGCTGTGGCCTCTCCCGTTGTGGAGCACACGCTCCGGACGTGCAGGCTCAGTGGCCATGGCTCACGGGCCCAGCCGCTCCGCGGCATGTGGGATCTTCCCGGACCGGGGCATGAACCTGTGTTCCCTGCATCAGCAGGCGGACTCCCAACCACTACACCACCAGGGAAGCCCCGAGCCAGTATTTGTAATAACTGTAAATGGAGTGTAACCTTTAAAGATTGTATAAAAGTGTTTAAAAAATCACAGTGGGTATTATAAAAAAAAAGGAAAAAGAATTCTCTCCTTGGTGACGGTAATCACTAATCTAAAAATGTCCTTTTGGAGGAAAGGGACTGCTCTCTGTGGCTCTATGGAAAGACTCCCCCTAACCATTTTGCCTGCTTCTCTGTTGAACCACAAGCCTCCTACATTCGTTTCTGCTGTGAAAAATGACCACAAACTTCGTGGCTTAAAAGAGCACACATTTATTATTTCACAGTTCTCTCGGTCAGAAGTCCAGCACAGGGCTCACTGAGCTAAATGTGTCTGCAGGGCTATGTTCTTTCTGCAGATTCCAAGGGTGAATCCATCACCTCGTCTAGCTTCTAGAAGCTGCCCACCTTCCTTGGCTTGAGGCCCTTTTTCTCTGTCTTCAAGACCAGTAACACTGCGTCTCTCTGATCCTTCTTTTATTGTCACCTCTCTCTCTGACCACAGCTGGGAAAGGTTCTCCACTTTTATGGATGGTAGTTGGCTATGTTCATAGATACTTAGTTGCCTAAGTAGCCCTCAGAAGATCCTTGAGAAGAGAGCACAATCATAAATACTTGAGCATGTCTGACTTCCATCCTTTCATCCTCTCATTCATTCATCCATCCACCCATCCATTTTCCATCTCCAGGTCAGCACATGAGCAACATGCCCACCCTTCTTGTGATACGTCTAGTGACAAAATATCACAGACAGACCAATATCTGCATGTGAAAGTCTAGCTTTGGACTCTTAACTTCTCTGAGCTTAATTTTTTCACCTTTAAAATGGAGCTTATTGAACTTATTTTAGTAATGTCATGAGTACATAAAACAGGTGTATCAGGCACCCAGCCCACTGCTCACTACCTTCACAACCAGTTCACTCAACAAATATTATTGTGCATTTACCATGAGCTGAGTGTGCACTGGTGGATGAAGACCACAGGTGTACCTACCTAGTGGCATTACCAGGGGACAGACAGAGGCAGCAGTGGATAATGACAGGCTTAGACTGGGCTGCTGGGGAGCCACGCTCCCTCGCCCAGAGAGGCTCCGCCGGAGGCTGGGGAGGAGCGAAGGTTTGGGGCTGGGTGTCTGCCCCCCCATCTCCTACTTGGTCTGGAATGAGCAGCTGAAATCCACCGTGGGTCCCTCGAGGTGTCTCCAAAGGGGAAAGAGCAATGATGTATATTTTACCAAGTGGATGATGAGCTCACTGATGGTTGATGCCCCGGCTGCTCCCAGCCCAAGACAGTGCCGCGGGGACAGGGAAGACGGCTCCCTCGCCCCTCCGGCGGAGCCCTGGAGGACCATTAGCAGGAGTGCAGGTGGGAGGTCTGCTGCAGCCCCTTAGGACTCCGAGATGCGGCCCCGATTGGTGTGTGGGCGGCAGGGATGGTGTGGAGAGCGCAGAACCCTCCGGCCAAAACACAAGGAGCACAGAGGCCTCGCGGAAGGACTGAGGGCTTGATCGGCAAGGTTACTAACATGCCGGGTGGTGTCCTGCACGTTTCACTCCGTTGTCATCAGGCCGTGTGTGCAGATTAAAGATGATTGTGCTTTATTCGTGGGCAGGAGGGGTCTGAGACGTGCTTCTGACGAGGCCGAAATTCTCACGAAGCCCAAACTGGATGGACGTTTAGCAGCACATCCCCTCCCTCCCTGTCCTGGGTTTTGGCAGATGTCGTATGGTTTGCTTCCCAGGGCAGTTGTGGGAGATTAAACCAGATGTGCGTCTCGGGGCGCCGGGGCCTGGAGGGCCCTAGACTACCGGGCGCACCCCGGGGTCTCCAGATGGAGAGGCTATAGCACTCTGGGGAAGCCACCGGGTGTTTGTGATGGAGAAGCACTCCGGGAGGACTGGGCACCACGGCTGACGCATTGGAAACTTCCAGAAAGAAGAGGATGCAGCAGCGGCCATCCCCGCCGTGGCCGCAGCGGCACAAGAGCTGTGACCCGTCAGGAGGGGTAAGCCTGCCCCATCCCACAGGGTCAAACTGAACATCAGTGAGAATAATGCCTGGACCCCTTTGGAGCAGCTGGCGCTTCTGTGAGTTCTCAGCAAGGACATGGCGGCCGTCCAGGGACGTGCCCTCCCGCTCGGCACCTCACATCCCAGCCCTGTGGCCCTGCAGCCCTCTCCTCCCCGGCCTGTGCCCCTGGGGTGATGCGTGCCACGGCCTCGGGGGCTCACGATGGCTATGGTCGCACGTCCGCTGCTGGGGAAGGTTCTTACCTGGGCCTGAGGTTCATCCTCCCCAGGGCTTCAGCGTCCTCCGTCCCGGGAACCCACGGCTGCAGCGCCCGTGCGTCCACGTGCAGACGGTGCTGGCCGGGAGCCTGGGGCACTGTCACAACATGACCCCGCCGAGCTTCCATGTCCTCGTCTGGAACTGGACCTCGTCTTTGGCTTTGGCAAGGATTACCTGGGGTCACGATGAAATGTCTTTGACAAGGCCTGGCACCAGAGCATCCTGGAAGGGACAGGTGGCCTCTAGGACAGAGAAGGAGGCTCATACCCCCCAGGCCTGAGAGGAACCTTCCTGCTCCCAAATCCCTGCTCAGGGGCAGTGTCTCAGCAACCCAGCTCCTGGCCGCCAGCTCTGAGCTTTCCCAGCAAAGCCGCTCCTGGGATGTGCTCGGCTGCCCCGCAGGGCCCTTATTGCCCCTTAACTGTCTGGATGGGCTTCCCATGGCTCCGACCTGCCAGGACTGAGCTTGCTGCCGGCAGAGTGGTGGAGGCCCTCCTGGGACCCTCCTCCCTCAGGGACCTGGGGTCCCATCCAGCTAAGCAGGAAGATGGGGAGGGGCTGTGACATTCCCCAGGCCTAAGGAGTGAGGGGTGGTCCTGGAGGCCAGGGCAGCCCACTGGGCAACCCGGCCGGGAGGCAGTGTCCTGCAGGCGGACATGCACGAAGTTTGCCTGGGAGTCGCATGCACGGCAGCCGAGCACCCTTCCAGCCTGGAGACCCAGCCCCAAGGGGACGTCTTCATGCCCCTACAGCCTTGCTGGGGCCCCAGGCGGGTCTGCTTACGCCAGCTGGGTACCTGGCTGTGGTCCTGCAGCTTGTGGAGCTGTGGGCCTCAGGTTCTGCCTATGGACCTTTGTCAGCCCCAGGGATGCATCTGTGGGCACCTGTGTGCCCGGGCCACCTGCAGACCCCATTCCCATAATCACAATGACGTTACAAGCGTCAAGGGATTGAGAATCGGGACTAAACTGACCCCTACGTGAGTTCTCAGACCTCAAAAAGACAGATGAGATCCAGCAGGGGCTGGTATCCCCACACTGAGACAGAAACAGGGGCTTTCAGCACCGACGTTTAGAAGGAAGCCAAGCCTGCTGGCCGCCCGTCACAGCCCATGGAATCGTGCCTCAAGCCACGAGCCACGGAATCAGGCACGGTCCATGGAACTGAGCCCAGCTTCCAGTTTCCACAAATCTGCATCCTGTTTCTTTGCACTCAGTGATTTCTGTTTCCTTTCCAGCATTTATATAGCAGAGGCTAAGATGGTGCTGTAGGGTTTCAGTAGCTTTTTTGAAAATTCCCACCTCTATGGGCAGCATTAAGGTTGTCACTCCCAATTCACTGAGACAGGAAAACTAAGACGTAAAGAAAGTGAACTCGATTGTATGGTAGCATCAGCTTCTCAATTGCTTTGTAAGGCAGGACAAACGTGCTCAGGGAACCACACCTGAGCACAAGTGACAGTCATGCTGCAGGGGTCCCTCATCCCAACCCCTGCCACCCTGGGCTCATCAGAGCTCCTGAGCCCCCTTGCTGCAGCTGGCACCCCAGGCAGCCCGTAGCCCACAAAGGTGGGGATGGGAAAGACTGTGAACTGACAGGAGCCATTGTCCGCCACGGTCTCCCCCAGGCCTAGAACGGGCACGTGGAAGGGCCTCCACGAATATGGTTGAACGATGGGCTTGTTGGTGAATCAGGGTTTAGGCTTAAGATGTTTGGGTTTGATGTGTGTCATTCCCTGATCTCTTTAGGCAAAGACAGGGCCAGTTCTACACACATGCATGCACACACACCATGTGCAGTGAGCTGAAGCAAGGCCTTCTCTGAGGGTTGGAAGACCCAGCCATGACCGAGGAGGGAGACTAAAGAACATTCCTCCAATTTGCCCACGTCTATGGGGACAGTAAGTACCTTGAGCTGTTCGAAGATAAGGAATATGACAAGTGCATATAATAGTATCTGCATTGTTTCATTGCAAATGATGGTCCCTGGAGATTCAGGGTCTGTACAGCTGACACAGTCGTGATAATGATCCCCCATGGTGGGCGTGGAACCCCACCTAGAGGGCATCGGGTGGTTTGTGGGTTCACAGGCTCCACGTGAGGGGGTCACTAGGATGCGCCCAAGGTGAGATGCAGAAGGGCCCTGCAGAGAGACTCTGCAAGGGCTGGTTCTGGGTTTCGCCCTGTCTATCTCACTAGCTTTGAGCACTTCTTAACTTGTATAAACCTTGGTTTTCCTTTATGGAAAATTTTGGGGAGAATGACATAAGAAATCTTCTTCCTTTGTTATTTTCTCCTGGGCTCCGTGCTGGAGTCACAGGGCCCAGGGTCAGACCCTTGACCTCCTTAGAAAAGGCAGTGCCGACCTGGGGAGGAGGTTGAAGATGCTGTGAGCTGGGGAGGACTGGGCATCTCAGGCTCCCCCTGTTCTTTCTTTCTTCAGGAAGGTAAGTGTATGCAGGGTTCGGGGATCTGGGTGCTCCCTAAGGGTCCTAGTCCATTGTAACCCCCGACCCATCAGCTCCCAGAATTCTGGGTGGGGAGCTCCTACAGGCCCCATGCTGGGTCCTGGCTGTACTCGCGGGGGCACATTTTACCTCCGTGAAGAAGCAAAGCCACCTGGAATTTCCACTGCTGATGGCAGCCCCAACCGTCCCTGAGGGGTCGCCAACCAGTTATTTGTTGGAGAGATGAAGGGACCAGCCTACCTCACCGGCCGTCACTCAGCTGGCCCAGAGGCTCAGTCCCATCACAGCCCAGATTGGACCAACCCAGGCCAGCTTCCAGGGGATGGGTCCCAGGGCAGCATCATGGTGAGTGCTTTGGAATTGAGCAGACTCAGCAGAGGGTCCTAGGTCTGTCCTTGGCTAACGGGGATGCTTTGGGTACATAACTTAGTACAATAGTTCTGCGTTTTACCTTTCTGTACAATGGGGACAGTCATGTCCCCCACAAGGTCCCTGCACGGGTGGAAGGAAATGCTGCGTGTAAAACTCTCAGCCTGTGACTGGACCATACACAGTGGCCCGTGAACAGCATCGTTGCGTGAAGTGAGGAGCTTTTGCTGTCTGGTTGACTGTGTTTGACACCAAACAGCCAACGTCTTCCCTGCTCTGAGCAGAGCCAATTTTCAGAGCATGGGCTCAGAGCCCGAGGGGCAGCTGGGCCTTCTGTAGAGGAACATCTAGCTGGTGTGGCCATTTCCCTATCAGGGTGGACTTGTCAGGTGGAGCAGATACACACGCCTTCCTGACCTCCTCAAGCCACAGCCCAGGTGGGCCCCTCCCCAAACGCCCAGACCTTGCCCTAGGCGAGAGAGGCCCGTTGCTGACCATCTGCGTGTCCTGGCAGCCCTGGTGGTGGTGATGTCCTGTGCGCCTGTAGCCCGGGAGCTGTCAGTTCCCCTGAGACTTCCAGAAGCGCTCATGCCTTCAGTGTCACCCACCCTGTGTACACTCCAGGGTCTAGAGGGCGTGTGGGCCCTAACACGGATCCCAAGAGGTTACCTCCCCAAGAGGGCCAGGAGACTGCAAGCTCACCAGGATGGAACCTAGACCCTAGCCATGTCCACCAGGCACGTAGGTCTTCGCTCCCTCACAAGGATTCCGATTTCTCCCTGAAAGGTTCAGGTTGTCAGGTGAGGTAGAATGAAGGCATGGTCAATCCACTGTCACCTAGAAGCCGTCACCCAGCTCCAAGGGGCTCAGAGAAAATGGGAGTGGTCCAGGGGGGTGGTGCTGGGGGTTGCCCCATGGCTCACCGATTCAGCAGCCAAGGTGCACCGCCCCCCTGGCCCACGTCTTCCAGATAATTCCACAGCACCTTCATCGGTAGCTTAACTCATCCTAAATCTGGAAGCAAGATGACGGCCATTGTTCCCAATAAGCTGATGTCCCCAGAAGCAGAAAGTGACTCTCTGCCTTGAAGGCATCAAACAAACAAACAAAAAGCTTTTTATTATGGAAAATTTCAAACCCAGACAAGAGTGCAGAGAATTGTGTAATGAACACCTAGGCAGCATGGCCGAGTTTCATCAGTTGTCGGCTTAGAGCCAATCTGCTTTTATCTACCTTCCAGGCATGTCCGCACCGCCCTCCACACCTACTGTTCTCATATTTTTAGAAAATTAACTCTCAGTCCTTAATCTCAGTGTTCATGTTTTCCTGATCGTCTACCTTTTATTTTATAGTCTTTTACAGTTTGGGTCAGGACTCGATATTAAGGGCCATGCACTGTGATGGGTTGGTGTACCTGCTTTAGTCTACAGGCCACGTGGAGGATGGATGGAGCTCATCTGATCCAAATAAGCTGATGATCAGTGATGGTCAGCTCTGAATTACTGAGCATGAAGGAAACGGCACCTCATAGGCCGCCAGTTTTCAGAACAGCATAAAAGTGCAGCCGGGGCAGGTGCCAGCACGATTCACACATCACCCCTGACAGGTGAACTCAGGAAGGCGCACGCCACTCGGAGTTCTTTTCTGCCCTGAGCTGGTGTCTGGGCTTCTGTCCAGGTGTCCCCTGGGGACTGAAAACCAGGGAGGGCGGGTGGCCGGCCTGTGACCACAAGGTTTCAGGGCGGTGCCTGGTCCTCCTGGGTTCTGGATGGCAGGATCCCAGAGCTATTCCTCATGGGCCTCGCTGGTGGACAGAGGTGCCCAAGTCCACTCGGGAAGACTTCTGGACGTGCCTTGTGATGGTGACGTCGAAATCTCTGACCACGCTCGTCCCGCTGCAAGTCCTAAGGCATAACTCTAACCCCCGTAAGCCACCCTCCTGTGCTTCCTGTAGCCCCAGGGCAGACGGCGAGAGCCAGGCCTTCCAAGACAGCACTGCTGATGCCGGCCCGGTTGCTGTCTCAGGGTGCTTGCCAGGCGCGCGGGTGGACGTGTGTGAGGCTATGGGAAGAATGGTGTACGGATGCACAAGCTCACATTATATCTGTATTACGTACAAGCATCGCCTCCCAAAAAATCATGATTATATCCTCCCAACCTGTTTCCCAGGCATACAGATACACTTAGCTTGTGTACACACAGACACTTACACATCTACATCCACACATAAATAATACGTGCCTATGTGCTTATGTTTATATTTGCTTATATATGTTGATGTATTACTAGTTACATAAAATGTCTGTTATTGGCACAGTAGTAAACAAATATATCAGTCGACCCAATTCCCTGTATATATGGAATTTAATAAAGGGCAGAGATGAATATATCAGGACAGTGGGTACATGAGCACTGAAGGGTGAGCCACTGGATATTCACAGAGAAAAATATCATAGATCTCTGCACTCTCTGTACTCACTGTTAACACTAGATGGTTAAAGAGCTAATCAAAGGATCAAAGAGGAGAACGTCATAAAATCTTGACTGGAGACATCCTTCTGGAATCCCTAAACCATAAAGGAGAAGGTTGGAAATTTTCTATCACATGAAATTTTAAAACTTCAAAAGAGTGAAATCCCCAGTCACTGAAATTAAAAACAAGTGTCAGTCTAAGAGAAAATACTTGTAACTTATATAACAGACAACGTATAAATGTCCATACACTGTAACAAGCTCCCAAAAAGCAATAAGGAAAGATGAACATGAATTTTAAATGGATTCGGGACATACGTAGGCGATTCACAGAAAAACATACAAATGATCAGTAAGTATAGGAGGTTTGCTTAATTGCACTAGTAATCAGGGTGATGCAAAACAGCAAGGAGATAGCAGGTTTCATCTGACAGCCCAGGAGAAATTAGTGGTTGGTGTAACTTGACATGAGAGGGGCTTTGTCCACGGTGAGTAGTGCGTAAACAGCCACTGGCATTGGGAGGGAAACTGGCTGTGCTTGAGCTGTGGACTCACGGGTCTTTTATGTCCATGATACAAGTTCTAGGAGTCAAGGGTGCCAACGTAATTGCAAAGTGTTTATCACTGTGTTTTGGTAAAAACTATCCTTTAATCATAAAGATGGTTGAATAAACTCCAGTCATCTACTGTGAAATACTATACAGAAACTAGAACAAATAAAATAGATATATATATGTATTGACATGGAAACAGTCTAACACATATCATTAAGCAAAAATGCTAATTATGGAACAATACATACAGAATGATGCCATTTATGTAAAAACACACATATAGTGATGCTGGTGTTTTATCTACATCTGTATGTAAATAAGCACATAGCAAAAGTTTTGATGGAACACATACCAGAAAGCTGCTGGTGTTACTCACGCAAAGACAAAGGGCAGAGGAAACGTGAGTTCTCATAGTGTTTGCACTTTTTACCATAAAAATACATTCATACATTAAATGATAATATAGTTGTTTATGTAATATGAACAATTAAAGAAGCCACCAATAAACTCAAAGTAACTTAAGTGAATATCTTAATATGCTACAAATGATAAAAAATATTTTGAACATAACACTAAAGGAAGAAATTATGACTACATAAAAATTTTAAATTTCAGTGGAGAAACAATTAAAAAAAACTCAAACAGAAGCACACCTAAAAGACAAAAAGCAAATGAGAAAAATATTGGCAACATATATGCCAGATGGTAGTTAGCCCTCAAATATAAAGAGCTCTTACAAATCAATAAGCTGCCCTTTTCCTCTGTTCACTGTAGTGGAGGAGAAATTTGAAGTCAAAAAATGTTTTTTTTCCTCTGTGGATTCCTTCTTTTGTAGATTTCTTCATTGTTGAATTCACCAGTTATAGCTAAGTGATAATTTTATTTTATTGCATGATACTCAGAAAACTGTACAAATTCAGGTTTTCTTTCCCTTTGGATGGATTTTTATCCTGCTTAAATCTTTGACCACTGCTTATTTTTAGGTTCCTAGGTTTTCTCTATTCTTGAGGAAATATATATATATATATTAGAGTGTAAATATGTTAGAATATATTTATATTTTCTAATACTAGATCTCTTTCTAAGCCCTCTATACATATAAAACATCACCATTTTATTCTCTTTGACCATTTCTTTTGAATTCTGAAAGTGCTTTTCTAGTTCGCTATGCACATAAGTTGGTTTGATTTTCTGTCTCATTATAATTGCTTTTTTTGTGCCTGATAACCATTTTATGCCTATATTATGATCTTACTTTCCTTATGATCTCCTTTCCATCCATTATCTCCCAGCACACTGGGTGACGTCTCTCTTTAACATTGTCCATGCTTTCCTGAATTTTGAGAAGAGACGGCACACAATTTCTAAAATTTTCTTGTTTTCCAAGGAAGCTCTTTTTTTAATCAGTATGTTTTCCCTGAAATCTTAGGAGCCTGGAACTCTTTCTTTAGCCCTTGTCAGTGTTTTCAGTGCTTAGCTGCTGACCGGTTATCCCCCTCTAATGGGAAGCATCTGACTAGGGCTGGTCTTTCCCAAAGCAAGAGTTGGGGTGTCCTCCTCGGTTTCTGGTAGGAGAGCTTCACATTTTTAGGCTGAAATTCTGGTTGCCATGAATGTACGTTTCCAGTCCCTAGCCTACCCAGTCTCAGGCCAGAGGACGGTATTGTGCTGAGTCCTGGCAGGAAGAGGTCATGCCTCTGAGCAACTCCTGCTGGGGTTTCCCACACCTGCCCGTGAGTCCCACCACACGGGCCTCCTTCCATCCTGGTGTGTCAGCCTGACGCTGCACAGGAGCTCCTGGACACCCAGGAGTTTGTGGACGCCACCTCCCATGTGCCCTGTCTGCACTTCCCAGGACTCACTGTGGGGTGACTCTGAGGGGGGCTCACTACACACTTGCACACGACGTCTGCCCAGAGCGATTTCTCTGCAGTTCTTTATTCCTCCCCCTCGGGCCCCCTTTGGGTTTGGGAAACACGTAACTTCTGTGTTCTTGCTTCCCCCAGAGGCTCTCCGCTCTCCTCAAACTAATTCTTAGGTCGGCGGGAGAGGGATAAATTGGGAGTTTGGGATTAACAGATACACACTACTATATTTAAAAACGGATAACCAACAAGGACCCACTGTATAGCGCAGAGAACTCGACTCAATATCTTGTAATAACCAAAATGGGAAAAGAATCTGAAAAAGAATAGATATATGTATATGGATAACTGAATCACTTTGCTGTACACCAGAAATTAACACAACATTGTAAATCAACTATAGTTCAATATAAACTAAAAATTAAAAGAAGAAAAAAACCCGATTCTTAAACTTTGTACCATGAAATTCTCAGACATATAGAAGTAGAGAGATCACCCCAGAGGAGAAGGTGTGCATCTGCACAGGGCCTTGTCCACAGATGTTCACAGCAACAGTGTCACACCAGCCCCCACCTGGAAACCCTGCACACATCCATCCACTGGTGAGTGGTGGACCCACTTCCCTCACGCACCAGGCAAGGCCAGAGCCGCGATGCCTCTGTTGGATATGTCCACTTAGAAGAGCGATGCTTTTTGGATGGCCATGGTGACAGCAGGTGCTATACTAAACCGACCACATCAGCAGAATGGCACGGAAAGACCCATGGCTGCTGGCGTCCATCCAGGGATGAACCAGTGAGGGTCCGGCTGGGCCTCGAGCGCAGCTCCCCCTCCACGCTATTGTCGAGGGGCTCATTCTGTGAGTGCGGGTGTCAGCGGAAGGGCTCACTCGGCCTGCACCTGCAGTGCCCCTGTGACAGTGGGCTGGGGTCTGGGCAGACCCTTTTCCTGCCAGGCGACCCCAGATCTCCTGCTCATTTGGCAGCAGCTGCCCGACTGGTGCTCATGCTCTGAAGGCCTGTGGGATCCTGACCGAGAGGTGGCTGGGTGTCTGTCCTGAATGGGGTCTGACACCAGAGACCACTGCCTCACCAGCACCATCCCTCCCTGCCCACACAGCTAGAGCACCAGACCTCAGAGCTTCTAGAAGAGGTCCGTGAGTGTTCTTCACGCACCTCCCACCATCCTACCCCAATTATACTAACTCTATTATCTGCTGGGGTGCTTGTTTTATGCCTTGTAGCAGATGAAGGGTCCTTCTCTGTGATACCACATCCATCCACAGGGTTCGGGGATCCTCAGAGGGACCTCCTGGGAGGGGCTTTAAGCAAGAGTTCACCTGCCAGCCAAACCCAGGATCCCCCGCTCTGCTGGAATAGACATGTCTGGAATGGATTTCCCTACAGCACTGCCCACCCAGCCTGGCCATGTATCCTGGTTAGTCCTGCCTATCATGTGTCTCCCCATCACATGGTAACCTCCCTGAGTGCAGAGGGGTGGCTTAGTTTGCTGATGTGGTTCAAGCACCCACACAGTGTCTGGTCCACAGCTGTAGACACTCAAGAGTGGCTCTGGATGAGCAAATGTGAATAATCCAGGTCTTTCCATCACAGGAAGCACATTCAACCTGGAAGCGTGCCGTAGGTGGGTGATACATGGACAGTCATTTCTTCAAATATTTTACTGTGGAGTTTTCCAGATTCACTAAGAAGTTGGAAGCATCTGATGGGCATCCCTAAACTTATCACCTAGATTATCAATGTTTGCCATACTTGCATTATCACATATTGACGCATCTGCACATCTGCCTATCCATTCATCAATCCATCTTTTATTTTATGCATTTCAAAGTAAGTAATAGACATACATACTCTTTGCCTCAAATATTTTTACATGATTATCGTTAACTGGAGTTCAACAATTGCTTATAGACTTTTATACAAGTTCTACAGACAGTGAGATGAATAAACCTCTCTTTTTCCTTAGTCAGTCTGGCTAAATGCTTGTCAGTTTTGTTGATCTTTTCAAGGATCAGCTTTTAGCTTTGTTCTCTATTGTTCTGCTATTCCCTATTTCACTTCTCTCTGCTCCAGCCTTTCTTGTCTCCTTCCTTCCTAGCTCTGGGTTCAGTTTGTTCTTCCTTTTTCTTGCCCCTTAAGATGTAAAGTTGGGTTACTGATTTGAGATCTTTCTTCCTTTTTAATGTAGGTGTTTGCAGCTATACCTTTTCCTCTGAGCACTACCTTAGCTGCATCCCATAAGGGTGTCAACCGATGAGTCTCAACAAATCCATGTACTTGTGTAACCCAAACCTCTATAATGATGCAGAGCATGACCATCCCCTGGAAAGTTCTCTCTGGCACTTTCCTCTCCATCAAGCTTCACTGTACCCCAGGATTCAATCACTTCTCTGATTTTTCCATTGTTGATCAGTTTTACCTGTTCTAGAGCTTCACTTCAGTAGGATCAAACAGTGTGTGCTCTTTCATGTGTGGCTCTTTCCACTCTACTTAATGGTTAAGAGATTCACTCATTTTTTTGCATATATGGGGCAGCCTGTTCCTTTTCATTGCTGAGTAGTATTCCATTGAGTGGATGGGCCATCGAACGTTCTATCTATCCTCTGTCTGTTGAGGGATACCTGGACTGAGTCCAGTATTTTGTTGTTATGAGTACAGCTTCTAGAACATTCTTGTCCAGGTCTTCTGGTGGAACTCCTGAGCCATAAGGTAGGTGAACATTTAGTTTCATAAGACAGTTGTTGTTTATAATCGATACTATCTTGATGGTCTCTCCTAAAGATCTTATGTGGGAATAATTTCCTCTCTTTATTCTTTGGCTCCCCCTCCCTTAGACCCCGAGGGTTCAGCTGGAGACAGTCATGAAATCCATCATCAAGTCCACTTGTTCTACAGACGTTGGTAAGTGTTTCTCCCATGATGGGCCCAGCACTGGGGCTGTGAGCATGATCAATAGGACTCAGTCTGGGGGTCCTGCCAGGTGGGTGGGGGGTGTCCAGACCCATGGGGCAGGGCTGCCGGCCGAGGTCAGAACCTATCGCCTCTTGAAACCTGGTGGCTGGAAATGATGATGCCTCAAGCAGTTTCTCTTTCTAGAGGCGGTGGCTTAATTCACCTCTCAATGACATGTGGTTCTTTGTCTTGGGAAAATAACTGTAATGGGTCTTTTGCTTATGTGAAGGGAAAGCAAATATTATACTCTGCGGCAGAAAAGCTCTCGTCAGCAAGGAGCTAAATTGCTCTGCATAATGCGGTAAAGTCTCCCTGGGGCAGAACTGCATCTTTGTTGATTATGTTTTCTTTAGGAAATTTCTCCTAAATATGGATTTAATCTGCACTGTTCCTGAAGATGGCTGTTTGTTCTTAGAAGAGGTGAGCGTGTGACTGTGTGTGAGAATGTGGATGTCTGGAAATGTGAGTGGGTGTGTGCATGTGTGATGTGCGCACGCCTGATCCCTGTGCCTGCAGAGGCCGTAGGGGTGGAGGCCAAGGCCCGACACCAACAGAGGCACACAGGTGGCGTGGGCTCAGCACCTACTGGAAAGAGGCCCTGACAGTCCCCAGCTGGGAGCGTCCAGCAGGGGGGCCTTCTCGGCCAGAGCCCGTGGCTCCCCGACCCCACAGCAGGCCCTGCTGTGGCCGCTGCTTCCCTCGGCTTGTCCTGGAGGAGGGCTGGGGGCAAAGTCAGGACCTGGGAGTAGAGGGTCCATCCCTGAAAGGACAGGTCATTTTCCTCATGTTCCAGTCATGGTAAAGGACATATCCAGGACAGAAAGAGAGGGCTTAGGGGTTGGGCTTTTGCAGGCACTGTCGTTGGAGAGGGGAGGGTTGCAGGCCTGGGGCCGAGAGAGCCCCCCATAGAGAGTGAGGGGTGAGGGCACTCTACTTGCCTGTGTTCGAATCCCTGCTACTCTCCGGCGGATTTGGTAAAGTGGCTGGTGTAACAATGGGGGCTTCGCTTTGTCGGGAAGAAGGAAAGGACAGGCCTGTGTCATGGGGGGATGGCCATCAGGAGAATAGTTGCAGGCCGGGCTTTGCACGAGACCCAAAGTGATCCACAGGCCAGGGCTGCAGCCCGGAGCCTTCCGTAGAGGCAGAGGGCACCGACCCCCAGATAGATACGTGGCCCGTGTGACATCCCTGGAATTCCCAGAGAATGTGGAGGAGCCAGAGTCCCCACAGCTCGCGGGCACAGGAACGACACCTGCCCTTGGCCACGTAGGAGGCCTGGCACCCAGCAGTGGACAGGCACAGAAGGGGCAGACGGGCCGAGGGGATGCAGATGGCCTCATGGGGGCAGAGGGTCCGGCCAACGCCGGGGACACAGATGGGCTTGTTGCCACCGACTGCCACGTGTGTGGGGAGGGGAGGATGGCAGGGCAGCCTGAACAGGGCATCTTCAGGGGACCCGACTGAGAGCAAACCAGAGGGGCCGGGTGCGCTCTGGGGACAGAGGCTCCTTACCACCCCTCCCCCTGCCCCAGGGCAGCCCCTCAGAGAAGAACTGGGCCCCTTGCACCCAGCTGTGGGGCTGAGGGGCTAGGGACTCAGAGGGGCCTCTCCAACTGCACGGGCACTGACTCCCGGGGTGGGGAGGTCTGCTGAGCTGAAGGCCTCTGCGTGGGTCTTGCTGGGGGGCCGGCTGGGTGGGAGTCCAGTGCACCCCTCCTGTGTGACACCAGACCAGAGCAGGACAGAAAGGAGCCTGAGATGCTGACACCAGGTGGGCTCCTACCTGAGGGATGACCATGGGGCAGGGAAGCTTGAGCCAGAGGTGGTATCCTGCTGGGGATCTGGGAGGTCAGGGACACAGGACAAGACGAGAGAGTCAGAGACAGAGGGGAAGACAGAGAGAAAAAGAAACAGAGCCAGGGAGATAGAGACAGAGAGATACAGAGACAGAGACAGAGATGAGGTCCACGGTATGAGGGCGTCGGTGGGTGGGGACGTGGGGGGCAGGTCCACACACACTGTAGGAAGCAAGTAGTCACCCTTCGGGCTGGAGGAGGGCCAGGCTGATGCCGAGGGACGATGGGGCCCCCTGAGCCTCAAGGACGCCCACTGTTCCAGCTGCCTGCCGTTCACAAACCACAGCTGGACGGGCATCCTTAGCATTTCACTGATGCTGTATGGTTGGGGGTATATTTTATTTATTGAATGAGGCAGGAATGACTCGGGGCCACTCTCTGGAGCTGCACCTGCCTGGCGGGGAGGGGACCCTTCACCAGCTGCGCACAGGCTCGGTGATGTGGCCACTGTAGCTGTAAACATCGGGCATGTGACCACTGCTCCTTCCATGCCTCTTATGTAAGCCAACCGCTCTCTCCACTGCCCAGAGAGAGGGGACCCCACGTGAGCACCAGGCACCTGGGGGCACAGGGACAAGCCAGGCCGTGATCAGGACCAGGGAAACTCACTTCTCAGGGCCTCAAGTTTTAGACAGACACCCAGACCACCCGGGAGGGCAACAGGGCCCCTGTGGGCGCAGGGGTACAGGTCAGAGCAGCTGCCAAGCCTGCCTGTGCTGAGGGTCCACCACGGGCTCAGCCGGACTCTCGCAGGAATATAAATAAGCGGGTGCCTGGTAATTGGTGTGATTAGGCCCAATCAAGACCCCACACGCCCCATGACCCACGAGACCCCTGCTGCCTCGAGGACCAGCCTCCCCTCCCCTTCCTCTTTTCCAGCTTCCCTCGCCCCAGCTTCCTGGCTTCCTCTAGCAGGTTCTCTGGCCCCTCCTGTGGGGAAGGCTCATGGTGAGTCAATGATGAATCACACATGATTTTGTGGGAATCACATCATGGACGTAATGACCATGATGCAAATCGGGCAGCATGCAGCATGGACAGACAGATGATGTGGGCACCCAGAGGCGGGAAGTGACCTGTCAGGTTGGGGACAGCCACTATAAGGGGCCCCACGGAGATGGTGGCTTTGGCCATGGGACTGGAAGGATGGGAGGGACTCAGGTATACAGAATTGGGGGTAGGGGCAGCTTTCCTGCTGAGAGGGATCAGCCAGCTCAGGAGCAAAGTGGGCCCTGCAGGGGGCCAGCAGTGGAGAAGGGCCCATGGGGTCTTCACCCACAGCCACCCCTGGGCAGGACCAGATGTGGAATAGATGGATGGGGAGAAAAGGGGCAGAGAATAATTAAAACGACAATATCTAACATTTTAAGCACAGATGAAGCCCAGGCACCATGCCCAGTGCTCTATGGATATTATCTCCTGGGACATATTATTATTCCCATTTCACAGATAAAGAAACTGTGGCACAGAGAGGCCAGGGAAATGGTCCAAGGTCACGCAGCTACTGGAGAACTGGTAAAGCAAAGCCGAGGCTCAAACTAGCAGTAATTATGATGTGATATTGTGCTCTTTGTCAAAGTGCTGACCAGGGCCTATCCCATTTGGACCCCTGACACATGAGGGAGGCAGACTAGGCACACACGGCCACCCCTTTGGATGCCTGGGAGATGGAGATGCCTCCTGGGACAAGGCCCCCTGCACGGGAGTGGGGATGGTGCTTCTGCAAAGGCTCTTGACTTGACCGCCGTGACTCAGGCTGCCCTGTGATTGGCAACTGTTTCTCCAGTCCCTCAGCTCACAGGCTCTCTCCACACACCTGCACTTTCCTGTGTACTTAGCAGCAGTGCCAGGGCCTGCTGGGGAGCCAGCCCCTTGTGCTCACCTTCCTGGGGAGGTGGAGGGGGGTAGTGTCCTTGCTCAGCCCCTGCACCGTCCTGACAAGGCCAGTCCTGGGGCTTGCACACAAAGACACTTTAACCCTTCTGTTCCCAGATGCCCAGTTCCAGCAAGCATGTGACCTCAGCGCTTGTCCCGGGAGGCTGTGGATCCTCTTGTTGGTTGCGGTCAAGGCCCCCTAAGATGTGGCTGCCGTCACCTCTCACGGGTGAGCAGAGAGAGGCTCTCCCTCCCCTAGCCACCGGCTGCCCATCTGTGGACGTTGGAGGCCTGGGGAACTCCCTCAGCCTCACCAGCAACCCTGAGAGTCTGCTGTACCCAGGGTCCCCTCTGCCCTGGTCCCCAGCATGTTCACCACCCGAGGGCTCGATCCTGTAGGTGCAGTGTGCTTCTCGAATCTTGACTGTCCTGTGTCAGCTGGTCTGGCCCCCAAACACAGAGAGAAAGTGAAGGTGGGGTGGCCCCAGGGGTGGGTCTGGGTGGGGAACCCCAGCCCACGCTGCTTCCCTTGTACATTAGGACTGGAGCCCTGTGCCAAGTGCCGCCTCTCAGCTTGACTCACATTAGCCAAACTCCGGAGACTGATGTACAAGCTCTTCAGGCTGTGGGATCATTGAGGGACCAGAATTCTCAAAGGGCCCGAGGAGGAAGTCACACGCTCTGGGGAGCCTTCCTGTCCCTGTGATGGGGTCAGGTGCCCCTCTGGACCTCCCTTAGCTCTGAGACCACACCAGGCCACATGGCTGTCTTCTCCTCTGGGGACCACCCAGCCAGTGGCTGCATGGGTGGGGGCCTGCACTGAGCCCTGTGTGCATGGCCGGGCCCGCAGCTGGGCTCCACGTCTCTGGAAGAGGGGCTCCTCCACTGAGAAGACGCTGCAAGTGCTCCCACCAGACCCTCCCCGCGATCCTCCACCGAGAAGACGCTGCACGTGCTCCCACCAGACCCTCCCCGCGATCCTCCACCGAGAAGATGCTGCAAATGCTCCCACCAGACCCTCCCCGCGATCCTCGGATGAGCCCTGCGTGTCCCTCACTGAGAACCGCTGCCCTAGGGCTGGCTGTCTCCAGGTACAGTAGCCCGCCTGGCTTGGGGCTCAGCTCTGATGCGCTGTGTCACCTACAGGGTCAGACTCACCCAACCCGAGACCCAGGCCAGCCCTGCCCTCTGGACAGGGACCCGGGGCACGGGGGGTTGGGGCTGGAGGTGCACATCCCTGCAGCAGGCAGAGCACAGGGCGGTCTGTCCCCTGGGTCTGAGAGGCCCTTGTGGGTTATCTGTGCGCCCAGGTCACACTCACCTTCCAGCCCCACATGGGCAGGACTCATCAGAGCGAGCTAGGGGAGGACCTGGCCATCGGGCAGCTAACGGAAGCATCGTAGTTTTGGGGCCCAGGCAGGTAACCCCACCTGGGATCCAGACAGGTGACCCCATCCAGGATCCCATCAGAGAGGTGACCCCACCCAGGACCCAGGAAGGCGACCCCACCCAGGACCCAGGGGACAGACCGCCTGGGTGACACCAGCCAGGACCCAGACAGGTGATCCCACTCGGGATCCAGGCAGGTGACCCTATCCAGGACCCACGAAGAGAGGTGACCCCACCCAGGACCCAGGCAGGCGACCCCACCCAGAACCCAGACAGGTGGTCCATGCAGCTGTGCATGGAAAGAGGGAAAGCGTTGGGGCCAATGTCCCTGTAACTGGTGTCAGGAGAGGCCCCAGTCCCGAGGGGCCCTGCTGGAGAGGCAGCCCTGAGTCCAATATCCCGCAGTTCACTGCCTCCTGTGCAGGTCACAGCACAGACGGCTCTGCTCACTGACCCACTGGTGCCCACCACTCAGTCACCCCGTCAACCTGTTTTGGATTCCAGGCCCTTGTGGGTAAATGAGGGCCTCTCCCCTGGGAGGCACCCTGCAGGCCCACCTGGACTCAGAGGGAACTGCTGGGAGGTTCCTCCAAGGCAACTGCAGGCAGGTCGAATGGCCATAACTGCCCATGGTCTGTGGACGGGCCATGACCTCGGGGCTCCTGACGGCCCCCTGACAGTGGGGAGAAAGGCATGGGCGCCCACACAGTTGTCAGGAGGGGCAGGAAGGCACCGATCCAGACATTCCTAGAAACTGTTGAGAAACCAACCCCAGCAGTGACCGTCTCCCACATTCCATGAGCGGGGCAAGCCAACTGGTCACTCAAACCACGGCCTACCCCAGCGCCCAGTACCTGAAAACTCTTGCAGGTGGGTGGGAGACACCAATGAGCCTCACCTCTCAACGGCTTCTTTTAGCCGAGTCCCTGGGACTTCCCCGCATCTGGGCCTTGGTCAAGGGGCCTGGGCTGTAGGCCTCGCACTGCTCCTGTCTCCCTGGGGAGAGCCGGCTCCGGGGGGGTGGGCAGCCCGTCTCCATCCACCAGGAGATGCTGGGTGCTGCTTGGGGGACCCAGGACAGGCAGGAGCATGCTCTCTCCTCACAGCCCCTCTGCTGCCCTCTGGAAGGGTCTGTGGGAGCCCAGACAGCTGCGGTGTCGCTGGGCGGGGTGAGGAGGGTGGGCACAGCTGGACTCACGTGTCCACCTGGGCGCCAGGCTTGACCACACCCACCATGCACGCACCTGGGGCGTTCCTCACCTGGAGTACTGGGGCACGCGCACACACACGCGCACTCACGCATGCATGCACAGGCGGGGCCCAGGCAGCTGGGGCGAGAGCAGTCAGAGCTGGGCAGTGGTGCCCAGAGGCAGGGGGAGGCCGTGCTGGGCGGGAGAGGGCCAGCCCGTCCCGGGGTTCCAGCCTTCCAGGGCCTCCCCTCACCCCTCCCAGGCCCCCTGTTGAGCCGTTTCTCATGTCACCTCCACCGAGTGTTGTCACGCCCGCAGCCTGTGCACCTCCCCGGGGCCTGCTGGATGCTGCAGTCCGGTCACCCTTTCAGCCTCGGGCACCCCAGGTGGCGCCATCCTGGTGAGAGTGGCCCCCTGACCTACCCAGACTCGCCATCACAGACATCATCTGTGGGCCAACCCGGACGCCACCATGGGCTGTGGGGTGTCGGGTGCACGAGCTCCCCGTGGCCTCTGTCTGAAGCCAAGCAGGGGCCACCTCCCCCAGAGCGACTGTGGGAAACAAGCAGACAGTAGGATGGGGCTCCCACGCTGGAGAGCCAGGCAGGTTCAGGGCATCTGGCAACCCCGAGCTTTGCCCTTCCAGTCCCAGCCTGCCGTCACCTGCGAGTGGCCTGGGCGGGGGATTGGCGCCTCCAAGATGCCAAGAGAGAGGTTTGTCAGCCAGGACACCCTCCCCACCCTCGCCTGCTGAATGCCAACATTTCCGGGCAACAGTGCGGCCGGTCCAAGGTGGTGCTCTCAAGATCACTCACGTCCGCCTTCCCAGTCTCCCCGTGCCGGGACTGGCCGGAGACTCACCTCCATAGAGCCGGCAGCCCAGCCACGGCTGTGGGGACACGGCTGCTGGAGGTGCTGGCTGAGCATGGGGCTGCCATGGTTTCAGTGCAGGGTCGACCCTGTGCGTCCAGAGCCTCCCAGGCTGTGCTCTCTGGCCCTGCAGGGCAGCTCCAACGTGCCTCGGCCCCTGTCAAAGTCACCGGCGTGCTCTCAGCCCCCATGTGCAGGAGCCGGCTGGGACACAGGTGCCAGGAGCTACTTGCTCTATCCGGACCTCAGTTTCCACAACTGTACCATCAAGGATTCAAACTACGTTACTTCCCAGGACATTTCCAGAGTTGAAAGCCTATCTCCCTAAGGCCAAGGAGATAATGACGCTTTTCTTTGAGAGATAGTGACTTACATCTGGAGATGCTCTTCAGAATATTATTCTGTTCTTTGGAAATTAATTTAAAAATAAACAAATGGGGCTTCCCTGGTGGCACAGTGGTTGAGAGTCCGCCTGCCGATGCAGGGGACACGGGTTCGTGCCCCGGTCCGGGAAGATCCCACGTGCTGGGGAGCGGCTGGGCCCGTGAGCCATGGCCGCTGAGCCTGCGTGTCCGGAGCCTGTGCTCCACAGCGGGAGAGGCCACAGCAGTGAGAGGCCCGTGTAAAAATAAATAAATAAATAAATAAAATAAACAAATGAGGTGGATGGTGTCGATCCTCATCTTAGGTCCCACTCTGAGTGGGAGTTCACTTATTATTTAATCACACTCGGGGAGCGACCGCAAGGTGCCGGGGGAGGGGGAGGGGCCGGGACCCTGGGCTGCAGGTTGGCAGCTGCGGAGCGCTCACCGGGGGCTTCACAACGCTGTCCCAGATCGGGGTCGGGGTGGCTCCGGACTTTGTGCCTCCACGTCAGCCGGCCCTGGACAGCCCCCTGCCCCCGCGGGGGAGGGACGCATAACATTGGGTAACTCCCAAGAGGTCAGAAGGCTGCAGCCCCGGGAGCCGGGGACCCAGGGCCTCGCCTGAGAGATGAGCGGGTCAGCCCTTCCCCGGGCACGGATGTGAGTGGATTCATGCAGATTCAGAACTGCTCACTGGCGCCCCGACATTGTGGTGGGAACTCTCCGTGGGGAGAAGTTGGCTAGAGGGTAGTACCTCCCTCAAGGGGTCACATATCAAGAACCGAAATGAATTTTTTTTCCTGGAATTTTCCTACCATTTTTCTGCTCTTTCCTCATCTCCACATAAAGGGGAAAAGCCCCAGAAATGACATCTCCCCACGGGAGCATCTCTTCCCCCAGTGGACGGAAGCCTCCTCCAGGGCCGGCCTCACCCTGCCCTCTGGTCACAACAAAGCCCTCCCCAGCCTGGGCCGGGCTGGCGGCCGAGTGCCGCCCTGGGGACACTCTGAGCTTCCCGCTCCTGCAGTCCAGGGCGGCTCCCTGACCAGGGCAGCGGCAGGCCCGCCCAGGCCCCGGCAGCACTGGTGTGGGGCCACTGTGGCCCATCCACGGCCCTGAGACACACCCCTGCACAGCCGTAGCTGGCCTCTCCGGGGAGGTTCTGCCCTGCGGTTCCTCCGGGGTCAGCTCTGGAGCAGCACTGAGACCAGGGCTGGAGTCCAGCCTGAATGGAAACCCTGGACGGGTCGGTGCATTTCCTGTTCCAAAGGCACTGGCATCGGCCAGGCCTGGTGTAGGGTCAGCTTGGTTTCACAGCTGGAATCCAATTCTGGAAACACTTTAAAGCCCTTGTAAGGGGGATAGTAAAGGAGCTGCTGTGGGGCTGAGGCTGCACCGGGGGCCGCAGGCCTAGGGCTCCTTTGCAGACCTGCCTAGGCCAAACCTCCCAGGGGAAGAGTACTGCAGCACCAGGCTGAGTGCTGAGACTGAGTGTGGCTCTGCTCGTTTGCCGGTGAGTGCCCCGGGTTCTATTCCGGGCCTGTGCTCGGTGCCCCCGTGTCCCTGTCACCCTGTGTCCTCAGGAGCCACGAGAAGGGCGCTCTGAGGTCCTGTTTGCAGATGAGGGACGGAGGCTGCAAGGCCAGCTGCGGAGCCTGCTCCCAGCCCCTCCATTTCCAAGTCCAAGGCCTCTCCTCCACCCCTTTGTATTCCCCACCGAAGCCCCTCTAACTAATGTGACTTTGCCTAAGTGGAGAGCCCAGGGTTCTCCCAACACCCGTGCTAGCCTGAGTCAGGACAGAAAGAAGAAATTTCTTCCATGCAGACGTCTCTGTGCCACATGTGTACCCATTGCCCCAGTTTGAAAACGCACATGCTTTTCTTCTCATGTTGGTACCCTTGAATGTGTCTTAAAACCAGTACGCATAATTTATGTAGTAATGTTTCTGCTTAGGTATATTTTTTTCCCTAAACAATCCTCAGGGATAGGTCTTGAAATTGAGAGCATCTTAAAGTCTTGGAGTCATGCTTTAGGGCGGGAAGGAGCCCCGTTCCATCCTGGCCCTGCTGGCTGTGACCTCCAAAACCATCCCACCTCCCTGAAGCCCCTCCCCACCACACCGTCTACTTAGATGCAGAACAAAGCACAGTGCCATGGAGAAGAGTCATCGCTCCAGAGGAAGCAGCCCCCTCTCGGCACCCACTTGTGTTACCCCTGACGCTGCTTGGTGCCCTAACCCCATTGTGAGGCCTGATGCCACAGCCCTGAGACAGCCCACCTGGGCATTCACTCCAGGGGACCTGGGAGCCTGGGAGCCATCAGGTGAGTCCAGCCTGGCTGGTGAAGACCTCAGAACGACCCCAGCTTTGTGTCTCTCACCTGTGGCTGAAGGCCAGCACTGGGCCAAGCTCAGGTTCCTTGGACAGAGCAGAACAGCGTGTGATGGGCAAAGGAGTGGCAGATGCAAAAACGTTTTGGCAACATCAAATCCTGTCTCCGCGTCAGTTACTGGTGTTCCATTATCATTACTATGGTCTGGTATTGATGAGCTTTTGCCACACTGACACCTCTGCCCTGTGAGAGCCCACTTTTCCAGATGTGGAAACCGAGGCTCAGACATCCCAGGGGTGCCCAGGACTAGTTGGGGGCAGACAGGGACCCAGGCGGCCTGACTCCTGCGCCCACCCTTCCCTCTGGACCCCGACCACCCGCCACTGCTCCCTTTTGGCTCAGGGAGAACTCGGGTGTGTGTTTAACTCCCCACAGGCAGACCCAGTGCCGGGGATGAAAGAGTAAGGTTTGGACATGAGGACACAGGCTGGGTAAGCATCTCCTCCTCCCTGTAGGGAAAAGAGTCCCAGAAGGCAGGACTCCAGGCCCCATGAGGTCAAGTCCATCTGTGACCATCAATACTTCTGTATGTCCGTGAACGGCCGAGTGTGCCTGGCCAGGGAACGGCAGAGCTACTTCTTCGGCGCCAGAAACACAAGAGAATCGTCTCTGAACCCGCTTCTTGGCAGGCCAGGAAGGCAGTTTTGATTCAAAACACACTCGTGGCTTCAGAGAGAATAACTCAAGTGCAGCCTGGGGATGGCCAGGGGCAAGATAGAGCTGCTTCGTTTAATGGTTTCAAGTTCTCCTTTAAAGCAATTATGAAATTCATCTGAAAGTCAAATAAGATCCACAAACCAAAAACAGAATTAACGAATAAAAAGGGAGCTTCAGAATTTGATCTGGATGCATTTCTGGGGAAATGGCCAGGGTCCACTCCCATCTGGGCAGGTTTAACCTCAGTGAAGACGCCACTGGCCCAGGTCAAACCTGTTCACTGGATCATGGAATTGGCTGTGACATGTACAGGAAAGAACAGTAATGAACACCCAACTGGCAAATGTCAACCTGCTTATGAAACTGTGATGCTAGAGGAAAACCAGTTACCAGGGCTTTGGTGTAACCTCAAGGTTTACCAGGTCTGGAGCCCATGAGGACGGGGGCCTCCTCCACCAACCTGCTTTCCTGCGGTGAGCATCCACCTCAGATGCTGAGGCCAGGCCTTCGCTTCTCACTGAAACCTGTTTGTAAAACCCAATGTTATAGGGTCAGGTGAGAAGCAGGGCAGGGGGCAGGTCCAGGTTCCTGAGAATCCAGGAACTCTAGTCAGAGCCCATGTCACTGTGTCTGGGGCCGACATGGATGGGATTCTCATCCTCATTCAGCGATCCTTTAATCCTTTAGAGCAAAAGGCTTTCCCTCTCAGCTTTGGTTCTCATGCTGGTCTTGCTTTTAGGAGAAATGTTTCTGCTCGGTAAGATGTCCCCCACTTTCCAAATGCTTTCTAAATTACCGTGCATGCACACACACAAGCACACATACACGTGCACTCACAGGACTCCATCTCGGGGCAGGGGGACTGGTGGGGTGGGCGGGAACAGCGCCAGGCTCAGCCCTCCTGGTTCCAGCCCTGTGACTCAGTTACCGCTGGAGAGACGGCGCAGCCAGTAGCTGCCACGCTCTGCCTGGACGTGAGCGGCCGTGTTCTCCGCACTCCAGACGCCTGCTGCATGAGCACTAAACACTCTCAAAAACCCAGCACGTGGATGGACCTGGAGATTATCACGCTAAGTGAAGTAAGTCAGGCAGAGAAAGACAAATATCATTATGATATCACTTATATGTGGAATCTAAACAGAAAGATACAAATGAACTTATTTACAAAACAGAAACAGACTCACAGACATAGAAAACCAAGCTGTGGTTACCAAAGGGGAAAGGGGGGTAGACGGATAAAAGAAGAGTTTGGGATTAACATACACACAGCACTCTATATAAAATAGATAACCGACAAGGACCTACTGTAGAGCACAGGGAACTATGCTCAATATCTTGTAGTAACCTATAATGAAAAAGAATCTGGTGTGTATATATATATATATATATATATATATAAAGTTATATGTATACAACTGAATCACTTTGCTGTACACCTGAAACATTGTAAATTAACTATACTTCAATAAAAAAGGAAAAAAAGAAACAAAACAAAGCCACGAATTTTTTAAAAGCCAGCACAGCAGGGCCTTGAGGACTGTTCCCAGGGAGTCCTGGTTTGATGTTAGCCTCCTGGACCTGTCCCCTTAGACTAGAATCTAGGTGAAAAATCTCAATCAGAGGATTACTGGGGCTGATGCCCTGGGACCATCAGGAAGGCGTGCAGCCTGGGAGCAGAATGGCACAAGCAACGCTTCTTTGCCAGCTTGGTGATTCCAGACGACACTGACCGTGACCTCTGGCCCCTCTCTGAGTGGACCACATGGGGGCCACTTGTGCCCTCAACAAACACTTCCCGAGCATGTCCTATGTGCCAGGCACCCGAGGGCCAGAGAAACAGCTGTGAGCAGAAGGTCCAAGCCGGCTGCCTGCGGGCAGTTCCTTTCCTAGGGGGAGAGACAGACAGTAAACCAGTAAGTGAGAAAAATAGTGACGTCGGATCCTAACGAGGGCTGCAGAGAAGCAGAAGGGGGAAGAGAGTGGGAGCCGCTCCGGGTGACAAGCTGCGGGGGGGCTACTGGGGGGACAAAGGTGGAGAGACCTGGGCAGGGGAGGGAGTGGGCTGGGCGGGGACCTGGGGCCTGCAGTGGAGGGAGGGCACGAGCCCATCCGAAAGGCTGCCCTGAAGTCCCCTGCGGGCAGCACCCCGAAGCCCACTTGCTAAGTGACTTTGCACACAGCAAGCGTCCTCCCGGAGCGGAGTTTGTTTGTGTCTTGGAGGACCTGCTGGAAGGTGTTTCTCAGCAGATCCTCCCTTCTTTGTGTGTGTGTGCTGTGTACAGAGATGTATGTTTATGCAGGTGAGACATGTTAATCATTTCCTTAGTGTTCTTCCACGTTTCTGTGCCGAGAAGCATCCTCCCCAGGAAAGCAGACACCCACCTGCGGTCACTCAGCTGATCCTCCTTCCCTGTCACAGGGGTCCCCACCATCCTCCTGGCAAACATTCTTGCGGGGCCGGGAAGGAGAGCCTCAGGTGTGGGTGACCAGTAGCCCCACCAGCCTCATAGGAGAGTCTGCTTTGCCATTTCCCCTGCATGTGATGATGCTCTGGTCCTCGGCAGAGGGAGGGAGTCTGGTCCTTCCCCAGGAGGGCACAAGAAGCCTGGTCTCCATCACCAGCGCTGCCCCTTCAGCATTAAACTTGACTGTGTCTGACACAGACATTAAGCCTGTCTCTGCTCATTGTGTTTCTATTTAATTTGTCCTTATTTCATTTACTTCCTGTCAGACTTTGAAATAGAAGGGGAATTAGTTAATGTGAAAGCAGGCTATTGGCTTCCCTGCCACCTTTGTGCCTTGTTTCAAAAACCCTGTTTTCCCTTTAATATATTTGAACATTCAACCCAAATATTTTCTTATTTACTATAAGATTTCTAATATGTTGATTCTCTTGGGCAAAGCAATAAGAAAGAGGAAAGATTCCCAACAGCAAAAGGCAAAGGACATGAATAAATGGCAATAAACACATAAAAACAATTTAATATCACTTAAATTAAATACAAAGTAACACGTAAAAAATTGGATAACACTGTTTTGAAATCTATGCTGTGGGCAGAGGTAACTGGAAGACTGATCATCTGCTAGTGATGCTGCACTGAAATGGGAGCTCTCCTACCCGGTGTAGACGTGTAAACCAACACAGCATTGCAGACAAACACTTGGCAAGAGAGACCAAGGGCAGAAACAAAGTGCGTGCTTTCTGACCTGGCATTTCTATTTTTAGGAATATGTGCTAAGAAAAGAACCAAAGGGGCAGATACAACTTTAGTACAACAAGGTCCTCAGGGTACAGGGTACTACAGCAGAAACAGCCACCATGACAACTATCACAGAAGCTGGGAAGAGCTCAAATGTCCTACAATAATGAGACAGTTAAATAAATGATGCAGTGTCGATTCAGTGGATTACAACTGTAGCCATTAAAAATCATGGAAAGGGTTCAGAACATGGGGGGATGTTCCTGACGTATTAGTGCAGTAAATAGTACAATAGTATAAGCTCAGAGACACACACACACACACACACACACCTGCCAGTCCACTAATGCAGGGGTGGAGAAGCACAATAAAGAGAACTTTAAAAATTTTTGATCACTCAGCATATTTTCTGTTTCCATGTCTTATTTCTCTGGGCTGATAGAAGTATAAATTCGACCATTTAACTTCAATTGTTCCTGACGCTTGTCTCAATAACCTTGTCACCTCTGTCACCACCTGCCACATGCCTAGGGTTCTGAGGGTTTTTTTTTTTTTTTTTGTGGTACGCTGGCCCCTCACTGTTGTGGCCTCTCCCGTTGCGGAGCACAGGCTCCGGACGCGCAGGCTCAGCGGCCATGGCTCACGGGCCCAGCCGCTCCACGGCATGCGGGATCTTCCCAGACTGGGGCACAAACCCGTGTCCCCTGCATCGGCA
Organism: Mesoplodon bidens; assembly: GCF_964165515.1. Classification (NCBI taxonomy): domain Eukaryota; kingdom Metazoa; phylum Chordata; class Mammalia; order Artiodactyla; family Ziphiidae; genus Mesoplodon; species Mesoplodon bidens. The sequence continues at coordinate 112,574,647 of NC_138165.1, read as the reverse complement.
GGCGGACTCTCAACCACTGTGCCACCAGGGAAGCCCTGAGGTTTTATGTTGTGCATGACACTGCGTTGAGCATCTCTGCCCCACCATGACTGTGGAGGTGCCCTGCTCCCTTCCTCTGTCTGTGGAGAAGGACTGGCAGAAATGACGCCATGGTAGTGATGAGCACACCCAGCACCCAGATTTTGGTTCCTAACACCATTCTCTACTAAGAAAACCACGGCTGGTGGGCAGGCTCCAAGATGTGGGCTGAGCATGGTGACCTCCTTCCAAGTAGTGCAGCATGGAAAAAAAGAACAACTTCCTAGTGGAGAAACCTGGTACATCCTACTCCAGACAGGTGGTCGAGAGTCAACATCGACAGAGATGTATCGTGTTGTCAGGATGTACCCCTGACTGTGGCAGGATGAGAACGGCACTTGACTTCTGTGGTCTGTCTACCAAAAACACACAATCCCAGTCTAACCAAGAGAAAAACATCAAACTCAAATGGAAAGACTTCCTATAAAATTCTTGACAAGTCCTCCTTAAAACTTCCATGGTTATAAAAATAAGGAAAGTCTGAGAAACTCTCACAGCCAAGAAGAGTCTGAAGAGACATGATGAATAAATATGGGATCTTATATGGGATCCTGGAACAGGAAGAGGACTTTAGGGAAAAACTGAGGAAACCTGAATAAAGCATGGACTTTAGTTACTAACAGTGCTTCAGTATTGGTTCGTTAATTGTGGTAAATATACAGGTAAGGTATTAACAACAGGGGAGACATGTATAGGGTATCTGGGAATTCTCTGAACCAGCTTTGCATCTATTCTGTAAACCTAAAACTATCTAAAGGAAACTCTTTATTTTTTTAAAGCTGTAAGTGGTTACTTACTCCCTGATAAAATATGTTTGTGCTTTTTGGGAGCAAGCAGGATCTAAAAATGAAGGGTAGTGATGGTGTGGAGTGGAAACTTTGGAGCCGGAGGTCTCGGTGGCCAGGAGGGAGGGACAGCGCTGGGGACTGCTGCTCTGCGGTCCAGGACGCCTGGAGGGGTGGGGGCATCGGGCCGGCAGGTGGGCCAGGTCTGGGAGGGGCCGGCCAGGCGGGCAGTGCCAGCTTGCTCTCAGCCTGCTCCTTCCGCTTCCCTTTTCCTCTGGTCCTGTCCTCCTGCCTGCTGTGTCGTCCAGCTTCCCTCTCACCTGTGGCTCTCCTCCCCACCCTCTCCAGCTGCCCCCAGCGCTGTCCCCCTTTTCCCTTCTCGGGCCTCTTTCCAGTCCCTTCCTCGATACAGCTCCCTGTGAAGCAACTGCCACTGGGCCTTCCCTCCCGACTTCCCACTTCCCCCTCCAGTCCCCGCCCTCCCCCAAACTTTCTCCACAATGGACCAAACATTGGAAGTCACATTGTTTCAGTTATTTCTTCTCTTGCTTGAATACGGTCTTATATCCTCAAAATTTAAAAAGCAAGTAAGCTAAATATGTCCCAGGGCCCCCCAGGAACACAGAGGGGGTGGGCCATGTGCACATGTGTTTGATCCCTGTCCTATGTTCACAAGGGTCAATCGCTGTGAAAGCAACCTCATCACCCACTATCTTTGTGTCAAGCGAGGGTGGACCTGAGGATGTTTAGAGCAGATACGGATGAGACGGGCCACAGCATCCCAACAAGGCCCACCGTGACCGCAGCCCTGTCCTCCTCTGTGGGCCAACCAGGCCCTTCTGCCTTGAGAAACGTGGGTGGAGCTGTGGTGGGTTCACGCAGAGGTACTCCCCTCACAAGTCTTCGTCTTTGTCTCCTGTGTGACTGTCCTGTGGCCACTGCCACGGATCACCACACACTTGGGACTTGAAACCACAGCAGTTTCTGCTCTCACACCTCTAGAGGCCAAATGTCCAGAGTCAAGGTGCAGCAGGGTCTCACTCCCCCTGGAGACCCCAGGGAGGAGCCTGCGGTGACTGTCCCAGCGTCTGGGGGCTCCGGGGGCTCCCTGGCCACCAGGCCAACCCTTGCTTCTGCCTTCACCTGGCGCTCTCCCCTGTGTGCCTCTGTGTCAAACTCTCTCTCTTATCTGAGCACCAATGATTGGATTTAGCACCCACCTGGATAGTCCAGGAAGATCTCATCTTGAGATCCTACCTTCTTTACATCTACAAAGACCCTTATTCCGAATGGCGTCCTATTCTTAGGTCTGGGTGACTGTACCCCTCTTCATCCCACTACATCTATCAGCACTGACATGTTTTCACTAATCTAAGCCCATGTATGAGGCCCTCAGCTAACTAAATTGTGCTTTAGAGGGTGTTTTGCAGCTTTTCCTTGACAAATTAAGGATTACGGGGTTAAGAATGAACTTCCATGATTTTTTTTTAATGTACTAGCCTCAGGATATCAGAAACTTGCAAGAATAGTTGAACAATAATTTTTGGCAGTTTTGCATAAATCTCATTTCATATTATCTTTGGCTCAAATTGCTGGAGAGAAGGCTCTCCCAGTGTTTATCTGGTGTCCTCCGTGTGCCAAGCCTGGGGATACAGTGCTGAATGAAAACAGATGGAGGTGTCTGCATCCAAGGAGAGGACCGTCAGAGGAGAGACAGATGACCATAAAAGGTCCAGGCTAAACAGACGACCTGTAACCTGTGAGTGGAGCTGGCACAGTTCACAAGACAGTCAGCCCTGAAAACCCCACGGCATTATGGTCACTCAGGTAATGCCAAGTCCAACGGTATAAGTCATAAGTCACCATCTCAGTTGGGGAATTAGAAATACGCAGGGCATCGTATCAACCTACCCTTGAGTGTCCACTCATAGCCTTGCCCATGTCACCCTCCAGCCAGGGCACTGCACCAGCCCTGGGGAAGGGGCGGCTTGGTGCCGTCAGCTAAATAAGGACACCCAAACACATGGACATCCTGGGCCCCAGAACATGTGAATGTCTCCTTCTGTGGCAAAGGGACTTTGCAGATGTGATTGAGCTAAGGATCTTGAGGTGGGAAGATATTCTGGATTATCTGGGTGGACCCCATGTCATCCAAGGGTCCTTGTAAGAGGGAGGGGGGATCCAGAGGGGGAGGTAAGGGGACCACGTAAGGGGAGACGGGAGTGAGGTGGCCACGAGACAAGGAGCACCGGGGGCCATCCAGAAGCAGCTGGAAGAGGCAAGGAATGGACCGTCCCCGTGGAGAGTTCTCCTCGCATCTGCCTCCAGAACCCACAGGGACCTTTTCAGGGCTGTACCTGGGACCAGCCGAAGGGTGGAAAGCTCCCCCTTCCTCGTTCTTCAGCACTCGGCCCCCTGGACCCTCACCCCTTACTTCCCCCTGATGCCAGGGATTCCAGCTCTGCCGCCAACCCGGACTCCACCCTCCGACACTGGGCCTCCCCACCCCCCCACCCCCCCACCCCCCCACCTCCGCTCACAGCCCCAGATCCTCAGGCGACGTCCTGCAGCCCAGTGCCCGTCAGACTCCTCGACCTCGGGTCCCAATCTGGACGCACCAAAGTCATGTGCTGGTCACCACCCTGAAACACAGCTCCTCTGAGGACCAGGAGATGCGTGTTGGCCCCTGGCGGGAGCGCAGGCTTCCTCCTCGGAGCTGACGAGTTTCCAAGGATACACATGTCCCCCGGGTGTGCCGGAGGCATTGAAGGGCCATCCAGGGTGTGTGGTCCCACTGCACCGAGCCCCTGCTCCGTCCTGGCCCCATGGAGGCCGGGAGGGCGCACTTGAGCTGCACCAGCACTTGCTTGAGGGAAGGGCCCTGTGTGTTTGAATCGAGAATCCTAGAACCCCCGAGTGGGACAGGACCCTGAGACCAGCCATTCCCCCCTACCGAGGGCTGGGCCTTTGCCTTTTGAAGACATTGCTTCAATGATTCTGTGACTGTCAGGACGAAGGCTCGCGGGGCCAGCTCAGCCCACATGGCTGGGGAGACAATAACACCTCCCAAAGACCCTCTGTGTTCAGTCCTGGGACAGGGGGAAGGATTCGTTCAGACAGGGCAGCTGGGGTGCAGGCGAAAGAAGCCAACGATTTAAACATGCTGACCTGCGGTGAAACACAGCCCAGCCACTCGCCAATTCCGTGGCCTTCGGCACATGATGTAGCACCTCTGGGCCTGGTCCCCGGAGAGGAATATTCTGGGCGGTTGGGGCAGCTGGAAGAAAGAAAGCAAAGGAAGCGACGTAGTAAACACTGGACCTGAGCTCGGCCGTGAATGACAGCCGGTGTCGGCAGTTTCTGGCCATCCCGTGGACCCCAGGCGAGTCTAATTCACTGGGTAGGGTCAGAGGCCCTGCCGTCTCCTCACGTCAGAACCTGGAGACCCCGAAGATGTCCAAGCTGAGAACATTCTGCCCTGTCTCTGCCACAGCAGCTCTGAATGCGGCCAGCGGTGCTGGGGGTCAGGATGGAGTCAGCATCCAGCCTCAGCCCTCCCGGTCTTGTCTGCGGCAGGAACATCACAAAACCGAAGGCTGTCTCCTGCCAGCTGGCCGCGGTGGATGGCAGTGGCCCAGGACAAGCCATTCGCAGCACCCGTGCAGGAAAGGGCTGGCATAGGCAAAGCTGCCTGCAGACAAGAGACACAGGCCCTCCCGACAGGCAGAGACAAAGGGCTCACCGTGAAATCCCACTTGAGAAACAAGGAGGCCCGCAGGGGCTGTGTCGGGGTGGGGCGGTGCTGGGGAAGAGAGCGAACCTCGCAGGAGGTGCTGCCCAAGAGCTGGTGCCAGGAGGCCTGTGCCAGCTTATCTCATGCGCTGCTCCCTTCCGCTGCTTCACAGGAGGACAAGGGTTCCCATGTAAGGGTTGTACAACGTGCAAAACGGAAGTGAGAACAGAACCAGGCATGCAGATGGTGAGGCCAACCACTGGAGACCAGAGCGGGGTTAGGACAGCCTGGGCGGGGCTGGTGCATCCTTGGTGGGGTGTAGGAGGGGAAGGGGGAGGGGGCACTGTGAGAAGCCAGCCTCCAGGGCAAGTGCACTGGGCTGGAAGGTCAATCAACCCAGAATAAGTGGAGCCGTCGGGACCACCGGGTGCTGTTCAGTCACGTGACCGGGCAGCTGGGGACGGGACGGCGGCCTTGGGTTCAGGACTAGGAGCCTTGTCCTTGGTGAGCAGCTCTCTGGCTCCGTCCAGCCCACCGGGCATCCTACTGCTCTGATTAGTCGGCCTCAGGGCCTGCTGGACAGAGATTTTTTTTTTCTTTTTCTTTGCTGTATGCAGGCCTCTCACTGTTGCAGCCTCTCCCGCTGCAGAGCACAGGCTCCAGACGCACAGGCCCAGCAGCCATGGCTCACGGGCCCAGCTGCTCCGTGCCACGTGGGATCCTCCTGGACCGGGACACGAACCCGCGTCCCCTGAATCGGCAGGCGGACTCTCAACCACTGAGCCACCAGGGAAGCCCTGGACAGAGATTTTTTCCCCTAGTTAACAGAAAGGAAAAGGGACTTGCTGATCGGCCACACTTCACGTGTCCCCACGTTCAGGGCCCTGCAGCTCCACCTGGAAACTCACCCCAAAGAGGAAACTCCAAGCCTCACCAAGTGGGCCCCAGGGCTCTCCTTCTCCCACCCCAAGGCCTTCCTGTTAGAGCCCACATGGTCACATCTGCCTCCAGACTAATGGGTTTCCATCTGCTGGTCTGCACCCCACTCACCCCCATGGGGAACAAGCCTGGGGGGTTGCAGTTATAGAGTCACATGTATGGCCCTTTCCCCCCATTTCTCTCTTTCTTAATCACTTTCTACCAACAAAGTAGAAATTAGCTATTTTCTTCAATAAAAGCCTGATTAAACAACAGCTGTCCCTGACCCACCTCTGGGTCTGGGCGACAGACTCCTGGGTGACACCTTCAGGTCATGTCCCCTCTGGCTGCTTCAAAAACACAAAGGAATTGCCACGTCCCCTCTGTCACCTGATTGGAAGTAGGTGTGAAAGAGCCTTAAAAGCGGCAATTGCGTCTGCACCCAGACCCCCTCTGTGAGTCCTTACAGCTGCTCCGTGAGGTGGGTTTTATCGCCGTCCGTGTTCCTGCGCTGAGGAGGATGACAGCCCACACAGTGTGCCACTGAAGGGACTGGCATTTGGGTTTGGCCTCCCCTATTTTGGGTGGTCCACACTCAGTGGTTCCCAGAGACCTAAAGAACCGAGGAGCCTCCCTCTGCAGGGGGAGGGAGGGAGGAGCCGGGTGCAGGGGGGGAGCCCACTGGCCAAGACATCAGCAGGTAACTGGCAGTACTTCCGCCTCCTGCTGGGCTTACAGGACTGCCCTGCAGGGGACGCTGAGCCCAGTGCAGCCTCGGGCCAGAGCCAAGCCAAGGACAAGGGCCTGCCTGCGGGCTGGACTCTTCCAGGGGAGCAGTGAGCCCACCTCTTTTGCACCCACACTTTTCTGCACCCCTTCCCATCTCCCTTCTGCCCTGCAGACCCCTCCACACCAACCCCAGTGTACCATGGACATATCTGACACTCTTCCCATCTCAGCAGCTCCTTGGCCTGTGTGGGAGGTGGCCTCTGCTGGCATCTGCCCTGACTCTCTCCATCTGTCTCTCCTTGGATGAACTGTTCTCTCCAGTGGCCCTCTGGACACTTCAGCCTGGCCAGGAGCCCCTGCCCTCCTCCAGCACCCTTTCCTGTGGGATGAGCTCACCTGAAGGCTGGTGGTCTCTCTGTTATAGGAGATAGCCCCCACCTTTCTTCACTTCTGATGTCTGAGCCTCACTACTGATGCTCCTTTTCCCCACAGAAAACAGTGATCAATGGGCAAAAAGACCTGGGTTCCAATCCTGATCTGCTTTTCAAACCAGGAACTCCTGTAATTTCCCTGAACCTTAACTTCCACTTCTGTAAAGTGGGGACAGTCCCCTGTGCCTGCAAATGTCACAAAGGCAGAATGAGACAGCCTGTGTGGATGTGCCTGGCAGATGCCCAGCTGCCAGTGTAAATACTCGGATCCACACAGAGGAGCGATGAGAACCAGAAATGGCATCTCTGTGGATAAATATGAAATACTTATATCTTAAAACTTTTAAAGCAAATTAACGATTTAGCTTTAAAAAATGGGAGTTAAAACAGAGGTAGAGTTAAATTTGATAATTACAATAAATATAAATGGTCTAAGCACTTCAAAGAAAAGGCAGAAACTGTCAGACTGGATAAAAAACTAGACTTTAAGTTGTCCACAAGAAATGCACTTTAAATATAAATGTGGAGCAAAATTAAGAACATTAAAAGGAGATATCATGTAAACTCTAATCATAAGAAAGCTGGAGTGGGTATATTAATGCTACGCAAAGTAACTTCAGAATGAAGAATATTGTCAGGAATACATAGGAACATTTTATCACAATAAAGGGCTGATGCATCAAGAGTCTATAACAAATCTAAATACATGAAAGAAGAACTGGAAGAGGTGAAAGTTCAAACAAACCCACCATGATGGTTGGAGAGTTGATGATCCCGTCTTGTGACAGATGGAACAAGTAGACAGAAGATCAGTAAAGATACAGAGGACTCAGACAGCCTTATCAGACAATTTGACCCACCAAATTTAATAAGCACTCCACCCAGGAGCCACAGAACATATTCTTTTCAGGAAGAGTTCTCCAAATATGCAAACCTGATGGAGGATAGAGGTGGCTCCCACAGGTCAATAGAGGAAGGATTTAATGATGATGCTGGGAAATTTGCTGTTCACATGGAAAAAATAAAATAAAATTAGCTCCCAACTCACAGGATACCCTAAGATAAAATCTAGGTGAATTAAACTTAATTGTGGAAAATAAATCTTTAAAATTTTATAAGAAAATACAGGGAGATATTTTGTGACTTTGCAGTAAAGAATGATTTATTAAGGAAGACTTAGAAAAGGCACACCATAAAGGACAAAATTGATCAATCTGGTTGTATTAAAAGTACAAACTATACATTAAAGGACATCATAATAAATTTAAGAAAACACCACCACATGGAAATAGATGTCTGCACCACAAATATGGTCAAAGGATAAAAATCCAATATATGTCAAGAATCCCTACAACCAATATTAAATAATAAACAGTACAAAAATTGGTTGTAAGGTGATTAATGAGAGAATATTCAAAGGTAAACAAATCTGAAAATATTATCAATATTTCAGATAATAATCAGAGAAATTAAACTACAATAAAATTCCATTTCATACCCACAAGATCCACAAAAAGTCTCATTATTCCAAATGCTGCAGAAGATGTAGAGAAAAAAGAGCTTTTAGGCATTGCTGTTGATAGTGTAAGTTGATATAATCTCTTCAGACAATAAATTGCCAATATCTAGTGAATATGAAAATGCATGTTACCAATAATGGGACAATTCCACTCCTGGATATACATATATATGTGACTTAGAGAAACTTTAAGTTCATAAGAAGAACTTTCAGGACTGTTTTTTCCTAACAATATTACATTTTGCATAGAGATATAGATACATATATAATAAAAGTGTATAGAACCTCATGGTGAGGATAAACATCCAATCCAGGATGATAATCATCTTTTGGAGGGGTGCTGAAGGAAAACAGGATCAGGGTGTCTTCAACTATATGTTTAACATTTTATTTCATGGATACATATTATATTATTCTTAACTTCTTATGTCTGAAAATTTGCATAAATTTCAGTTATTGCAAATACTTTTAAAACGTTGTATAGATAATGACATTAATTATAAAAGGGTTGTTACTGTGAAAAATCACTGACTTTTAAATTGTATCTACTGATGTAAAAGATTCTGCATTAAGTTTACCAAGCTTCCCTTAAATGTGTACTGTAAAGTTTTATATGCTAAAAAGGGGAAGATGGTAAAGAAATGAGGCTCATCTTATGATCTTTTGGCTAAAACCATATTTCTCAAAGTGTGGACTGAGGTCCCTGAAGGTCCCTGAGACCTCCTCAGGAGACTTTGAGGTCAAAACTATTTTCTTAATAATAAGATGTTACTCTTTTTTCACAGTGTTGACATTTGCATTGATGGTGCAAAGGAGGTGACACTGCAGGTGCTGTGTTTTGAATCAGCGCTGGTAGTGCTCTTGTGCTTCTGAACTGGGTGCTCAAGGGTAAGGCCTTTCACTTCGCAGTGTTCTGGATGGAACGACAAAATTATGAGTTCTACTAAATCTCGATGTTTGAGGAGCCCGTCTTCTTAATATCCTTACAAGGTGGAAAGTGCACACACAACACTTCTCTGCAAACTGGAGCACAGTATTTGTGCGTTTCAGGAAAAGCCTGGGTGACTGAGTTGGCAGCTGAACTGCCCTTTTCTGTGGAACATCATTTTTACTTGAAAGAACAACTTGCAGACAAACTAGTTAGTCTTTATCATTTCGCAGACACCATGAAAATGAATGAAGTGAACTGGTCATTCCAAAGGAAGCCACTGAGAGTATTTGCTAGCAATGATAAAATGTGAAGTTTCAAGTGAAAATTAGAATTTTGGAAAATGTGTATCTATCTACCATGCAACCCTTCATAGCTTCCCATTCCTTAAAGAATTTTCTGATAAGATGGCTGGTGATATCAGCAAATGTGGTTTTTTGGATATTGTATAATGAAATGTGTCTACATTTGAAATTCTACAGAATTCAGTGAACCATATTTTCCAAGTGACCAAGACATAATGTTACAAAATCAGGCAAAGGCAAAAGATCCATTCAAAGAAAAAGAGAAACCAATGCATTTTAATGTAACAGAAGAAAAAGTTTATTGATAGTGTTTCAGATTCCACATTGCAACTAATCGTCAAGAAATTGTCAAGTTGGCTATAGTGTCAAAGAAGAATATCTACAATTATATGAAGAAACTGTCAGGAGAGTGTTTTTTGGACAACCCATCTGCCGGATTTTCTCCACGTCCTTCAACCAAAAAACATATTCATCTGATGGTTATAGAAACAGGTGTGAGAGCACAGCTGCCATCTATCAAGTCAGACTTTGGGGAGATTTGGTAAAATTATAAAGCAGTACCACTATTTTTATTTTATTTTTTAATGGAAATACAGTTGCTTTCATAAGCAAGTTATTTATATTAACATGTAACAGGTTTATTATTGTTATTTTTAGTGAACAAATAAATATTTTGGATGTTTAATTTTAATTTCTAATATGGTAAATATTGACAGATATAACCTATATGAAAAAAAGCTCTTTGAGGTAATTTTTAAGTGTATATAGAGGCCCAAGACCAAAACAGTTGCTAACCTCAGGGACAAAGCACACCTGCATGTCACATGTCTTATAACTGTGAACACAAGTCTTCACAGACAAACGTCTCTGAAAACACGATGAGGGAAACGAATGTTTTCTAGAAACATGTCTACACTGTATTTCAGGGCCTGAGTGGGTGGGTGTAGAAATGCATGTTTAATTGTGTGGAATAAAGTTGTTCAGAGGATAAGTTTTGGCGGGGGTGTGTTAAACAGCCATATTTTTATTTCTGGTAGAGAAAAAAATACTGATATTTCTTTTTATTTAAAATATTTAGGTTGGAAACACCAGCCATATTGAAACATGACATCACTAACTTAGCACTGAGTAGGAAAGAAGAGGGATCGTGTACTTTTCTTGGAAGGGGCGGGGCCTTAGGCCTGCAGGAAGGATGCTCAGTGGACCAGGGACAATACCCTGTGGCCTTGGACCTCAGCCTGGCATAGAGCCACCTCCAAGGCTCCAGTGGGCCTTTCGCATCAGCTGCTGTGGCCAAGCATTTCGTTTTGTTGGTGCTGTAACTAGAGTTCTAACTAAAGGCTCACACATCCATCCATTCATTGGTTCAGATATTTACCAAATACTGATTGACACCCCTGCCCATTGTACATTATGTGGGAGCTGGAAATATCGATCTCCCCAAGGAATTGACTCTATGGGGGAAAATCAGATAGCAAGCAATAGATGAAGTAGTTTAATTCTAAGCGTCAGGAGGGAAATCGTGAATGAGAGCTGCCTTTGTTGGTGTGGGCAGAAGAGGCCTGTCTCTGGGTGGACCTCTGACATTGAGAGAGGGTGGCTATGAGGTTCTGGGGACAGTGGTCCAGGCTAAGGGGACAAAAGGTGGGCTGGATTTGCAAGCTGGAGGCCAATGGGGGTTCTGAGATGTTGGGCTGTGCGACCAGGTCAAATGCCAGCAAACAGACCTGACATGGTCTGAAGGTGAGTGGAGGGGGCCTGAGGGTCTGTGGAGAAGCAGAGCCCGGGGGGGACCCTCTGCCTTGTGGTCCCCGCAAGCAGCCTCCACCATGGAAAGTCCCTGAGCATGTCTGGGTTGTTTCCAGGAACTCTTATCTCACCACTTTGCACGCCTATCAGAATGACTAAAATAAAAATAGTGACAACACGAAATGCTGGCGAGGATGCCAAGAAAATGGACCCCTCATCCATTGCCACTGGGGATGTAAAGTGGGACAGTTGTTCTGGAATAAAATATGGCAGTTTCTTAACAAACTGAACATGCGACTGCACATGACCCAACCACGAACTCCTGGGCATTTGTCTCAGAGAAATAAAGACCATGTTCCCACAAAAGCCTGTACCTTGATGTGTATAACAGCTTTGCTCATAAGAACCCCAAATTGGAAATAACACAGATGCCCATTAACAATGTGCATGGTAAATAGACTGAGGTTCCTCCACGCTATCATAGACTCTTGATCCACAATAAAAAGGAAGAAATATTGGTGCGAAAACTTGAATGATCTCAAAGGAGTTATGCTGAATGAAAAAGCCAGTCTCAGAAGGTTACATAGTGTGTAACCCGCTTGCAATGAAGAGATTACAGAGACAGGAGAGCAGATAGTGGTGACGGGGCTTAGGGAGCAGGAGGGAGGTGGTGAGGCTGTAGAAGAAGTCCGAGGGAGCCTGTGCTGGTGGATTCTGGAACCTACACGTGCGATTAAATTCATAGAACTAAATACCCTCATTCGGCGGGTGGGCATGTGAAACTGGCAAATCTGCATACCTGGGTGTTTTCTATTGATGTCAATTTCGTGGTTATGATATTATACTCTAGTCACCCAAGATGTTACCTTTGGGGGAAAGTGGGTGGAGGGTGCGGGGGTCTCTCTCTACCGTTTCTTTTCTTTTTTTTTTTTTTGTATTCTTTCTTACAATTGCATGTGAATCTACATTTACCTCTAAATAAAAATGTTTTTTGTTTGTTTGTTTGTTTAAAAATGACTAAGACAAATCAGTGGATTTCATGCTGTCGCCATGGAGAGCGCTCGGCGCCATCAGGCAGTGGAGAGCAGTACAGAAGGAAGGCTCTGGATCAGCCGTCGGCCCAGGGCTTCACTCCTCGGCTCTTGGCTCGTGCGGACTGGGGGTCCCTGACCAGAAAGTGTGTCTGCCTGTCTCCCTCCTGCCCTATCGCTCAAGCAGGCCTCAGGCTCTGTCAGCGAACACTCCAGGCTCAGTGGTGGACAAGACCATGTGAGTGGGACAGGGGAGGGCCGGGGAGTGTGGACACAGCCTCAGGACCTGCTCTCCAAGCCCAGGTGGCCACTTCTCCTGCCCACGTTCTCACTGGTCTCCCACGGCCCCCTCCACCACCATCTTCCAGACCATTCCGAAGGCCCCAGCTCTGATCTTGGTACCAAGCTACGAGTTACACTTGACCAAAAACTGGCTAAACCCTTCTTGGCATTGTCAAGGGCACATCCTGGTGCCAAGAGGGATAACTCAAACCACTGTCCTCTTTGGTTTGCAAAGAATGAAATTTTCAAGGAATAAGTGAGACTCATTCAGCAGGATCCATATTATTTTTCCTTCTAAGCCCGGCATGGTTTAGAAGTGAAGGGAACCTCCCAAAGCGCAGTATGGATTTGCCAAGCCACAGGCACTTAAAAACCAATTTTAGACCTTTGCCAAACCCCTAAATTCCAAGGAATACTTTGATGCCTATTAAAGCCCTATAAAGTCAGACCACGTGTAAAGGGGCTTTTGACCCATTTCCTAGGTTCTGTGGGTGTCATGTGTCTGCTCAGCAAGGCGGTGTGGGCTCAGCCTGTGCTAACCCCGCTGACGGAGCGGGCATCGAGAATCCATCCTCGCAGCCGGGCCCGTGGCCCAGGCTCTGTGACCCGGGGAAGCTGCAGCCCTGGACTCCGGGGTGGCCCCTGGCTCCTTGGTTTTCCCTGGGGAGTTTAATCCCACCTGGCCTTGGTTTCCTTGTCTACAGAGAGGTGACCTGCGTAGCAGAGGCTCTGGCGCCTCTAGTAGGTTTGAAGAAACGACTGCTCTCTCCCTCTGCCCCTGCAGCCGTAGGTTTGAATTTTCACTGAAAAATTGCCCACAGGCCCGTGTAAAACACCACTTGTGCTTATAACTTGCCTCTTTTCTATGAAAGTCAACGTACTGCACTCTGTGAATCCCCACGGGCTCTGTCCTCCCCAGGGATTGCTACGGGAACATCGTCTGTGGGACGAGGGTCTGGCTGCGCTGCCGAGAGCCTGCTCCATGGGGCAGAGCTGAGAACTCGGCCGGTCCCGTGACACCTTGGTGGCTTGTCGCCAGTGAGATGTCAAAGCAGATCAGGGACAAAAGATAAATAAGCGTGGTCTCTGGACCTCAAACCAGGCACTCAACTTTCTCTTGCCCAATAGGCTCATCTGCAAATCAATTTCTGCCTGCCTTCCTCCTAGAGGTTTGCGTCTTTGGGACTCTTTGGTCACAGGTGCGGAAACGCACTCAAAGACGCACAGGGCCTTGGTAGCAGCCAAAACCCAAGAAACGGTCTCCACTGCATCTTGGAAGGTTCCAGATGAGCCCGTGGGCCGGGTCCCCACTCTCCTGCCGTCTCTCATCCCTGCCTCTCTCTGTGTGGAGGCTGCTGCCCCACATGCCCCTCAGCCCTGACGTCCACAAGGCCTCCATCTCCCAGGTTCACTTCCAGCCAACCTTAGACAATTGCCGTGGCTGTGGAGATGAGTGAGGAAAAAGAGGGGAACCCTCTGGTACCACACATATTAGGAAAAAGGTGGAGGGAAGGGGGAGCTATTCCCCAAAGGGATGAGGATGCAATTCCTAGAGGAAGGAAAGTAATGCCAGATCAAAAATAAATGCCCCAATGCACACCACACACCAGACAGGAGGTGTGGGAGTGGTTTGTCAAATGCGAGAGACCATATCCATCTTCAAAGGAGATATGAACAAGGCCAATAAGCACATGAAAAGAGACTCAATGGCATTGGCCATCAGGGAAATGCAAATCAAAGCCAGAATGAGATGCCACAGACACTAGGATGGCAAGAATCAAGGAGACAAATAATAGCTTTGGTGAGGATGTGGAGAAATCGCTGGTGGGGATGAAAAATGGTGTAGCTACTTTAGGAAGCAGTTTGATAGTTCCTTGGAAAGTTAAGCAGTTACCATATGACCCAGCAATTCTGCTCCTAGGTATATACTCAAAAGAAATGAAAACATGTATCCACACAAACACCTGTACACAAATGTCTGTAGCAGCATTCACAGTAGGCAAAAAGTGGAAACAACCCAAATGTCCATCAGCTGATGAATGGATGAACAGAATATGGTATGCACAGAACAGAATATTATTCAATCATAGGAAGGAATAAAGTGTTGCTGTGTGCTACAATGTGAGTGAAACTTGGAGACACTGTTAGCTGAAAGAAGCCAGTAGCAAGAGACGCTATATTATGTGATTCAATTTATATGAAATGTCCAGAACAGGCAAATCCATAGACACAGAAAGTGGATCAGTGTTTACCTAAGACTGGGGAGGATGGTAAGGATGGGAACATTGTGGGGGTGACACGGTTTCTTTGGGGGGTGATAAAAATGGTCTAAAATTGACAGGGGTGACGGTCATACCACTCTAGAAATATACAAAAGGTCATTGAATTGTGTACTTTAAATGGGTGAATTGTGTGTGAATCGTATCCCCATAAAGCTGTGAACAAAAACAGAAAGATGCCCTTCGCCCGTAAGTCTATTCATTAGCCTCCCCAGGGCCTAGTCATCACCCAGGTCCCAGCTCCGATTCTGGCTCTGCCAGGAGGCCCCTAGCAGCTGAAGCCTGTAGGAATCTCTCTCCTCAGCTTTTTCACTCTCTGTTCTTTGCTCGGTCCTGCATACAGTTTGCCTGCACTGCTCAGATGTGCCCAGGTAAGAGCAGCTGGCCCTGGACCCCTGGTGTGGGTGTGAGGAAGCAGATACTCCTGTACTTTCCCCATGCTGGCCCAGCGCTGGTCCAGTTTAGAGGGGACCATTCTAGTTTCAGTGACCATCAAGCTTTCACCAGCAGTCAGGGCTGCCTTAAACGAGGGCCTGGGAGCCTCCACCTATGTGTACATAGAACTAACTCAATGCCACCTCCCTCCCCAGGAGGAGTTCTGATATCAGCTCTTCAGGAAAGGAAACCTTTTCATCCATATTATTATGGAGAATATGGATATTATTATTATCCATAAAGATACTCAAGGTTATGCAAGGTTTTGTACTCTCCATTTTCCTACTTAATACATCACACATTTTTCTTGCTTCCTCATAATCTTGAGAATCATAGGAGAAAAAATATAATATTCAATCCATTCAGTATACCATAAATTACCTACCATTCCCCGACTGACAGGTGTCCACTGTGCCTTGTGAGTTGGATAATTCTGCAATAAATGTCTTTACACATAGGCTTTTGCCATTTTTGGAATTTTCTTTCAGGACGACTTCCCAGAAATGTCACTGGGAGGTCAAATGGAGCAAACAATTTTATGATTCTTGTTATGTGCAGCCAGATGCTTTTCCAAACAGCTTGTCTGCTTTGCAGTGTCCAGGAACGCAGGAGTGGGCAGGTAGAAGGCTCTCGATATAGTGCTAGGCTACCTACAGCACAGAGGGTCGCTCCTGCTGAGGGGTTTTGGAGATGATCAACAAGGGGCCTTGGCAGCAGGTCTGGGGGGATAATTCAAGCTGAGCACAGACAGGGTAGGTTTGGAAGTGAGAAAGCACGTGTCCAATCTAGACTGGCTCTTTCTCCAGGCTGGTGGGAGGCAGGGGTCCCTGCAGGGGCTCTAGGAGATTCATTCTAGAAAAGCAGATCACTCTAGGGAATAGACACCTGGACTAATTCTGATTCACTAGGTTTTTCTCAAAACAACCGAGAGCTCGCCCCTTGACCAGCTTATCCATTCATCCTACAATCTCCGAGACCCATGGGACCCTACATTGGTATCACTCAGGAGGTACGTACTCAAACAGTCCCTTGACGGCCAACAGCAGTAGCAAATTATAACCCATAGAATAATGCAAGAATCCATGAGATCATACCGATACAGAAGTAAAGGAATAAATGAACAAGGGGGAAGGAAAAGCTCTTCCCTGTAGTAGAAGGTGAGTTAATAAATGGAAGGGGTGACGGACTTCGAGAACCACAGCTCTGCAGCATCACCATTAGCACTGATTCAGCCTGGAGTCTCCAGTGACTGCTGGGATGACTGATGGAAACTTGACCCCAGCTTACCAAGTGCCTCCCGATGTGCTGTGCCACCCACAACCTCACCTCTGGGGTGGACCTGCCCAAATACATCCTCTGGATTCAACCCTGGGGACACCCTGCAAATATCCACCCCATACTCTCCAGGACTGTCAAGTTCAGGGGAAGATAGAGGGGCTGAAGAACCATTCCAGAAAAGAATGAGCCTAAAAAGGCATGAAATTCATCCCAACATGTGATCCTGGACTGGACCCTGGACTGAGCAAAATGACCACAAAAGGAAATATAGGATAGCTAGCAAATAGGAATATGAACTCCAGATCACTTATGAGTATTGTATTCTTACTTCATTTCCTGTTAAGAATATCTCTATTCTCAGGAAATATACAAAAAATATTTAGGGGAAAGATGTGGTGTTTGCAATTTATCCCAAATAGTTTAGGAGAAAAATATCTATTTATCTATCTATCTATCTATCTATCTATCTATCATTGAGGATGGTAGATCCAAATGGGGAAAATATTTGTAATTGAGGAAATTGGGTAAAGGGCGTAAAGGAATTCTATGTACTACTTTTTCAAAGTAGTGATACTGATGGATTCTATAAGAGTATTGCTTTCAAAGAGCAAGAAATAATAATTGCTTACATGGACATAACATTTAAAGATTTCAGGATTTTTTTAATACCCATTTGAACGGTGTGTGATCTAGGTCAACACTGTTTTGCAGTTGTGGAAAGGAGAGGTGAAGTGACTTGCTCAGGGGGATACAGATAATATGGGGGAGAGCTGGGTCTCTGCTGTCGTTCTGGGCATGATATGATGAGTCACTAGCATGGGTTACCACTGGCTCCTGCCCCCAAGTCAATCTCAGTGATGCACCAAAAAGCAGAGGCAAGTTGGTGAATCTGTAAAAAAATAAATAAAACCTCAAGAACCTCTGGGTACTTGGGCTTTTCTGGGTAAGTGAGTAGAGGGAGGAATTATGCCCTAGAGTAGAAAAAGGGTAGATTCTGGTGATGGGATATGAGAAGGGGAGTTGTCACTGTATGCCCTTGCCCCTTCCCCTGGGCACTGGGCAATAATTTTCTGCCCCTAACCACTGTAAGGGGTGTCAGCTTCTACATGGTTTATACTAAGAATCAGCAGACCATTGCTCCCACCATAGCAACTAGGAAATTTATAGTTATAAAGACATTGGACAGCCATGGGAGTACAAAGGACAAGACAAATTAAATTCCAGAGCAGCCAAGTTTATTGAGGAGAGCTTCCCCAAGATGGTTGAGTAGGAAGACCCTGAGCTCACCTACTTCCACGGGCACACCAAAATTACAACTACTAACAGAGCAATTTTCAATGAGAAAGACTGGAAGAGTAGCAGAAAAGATTTCCCACAGCTAAAGATATAAAGAAAGAGCCACAGCAAGACAGGTAGGAGGGGCAGAGATGCAGTATAGTCAGAACCCACAACTCTGGGTCAGTGACCCATAGTCAGGTTCTTCCCAAGGAGCAAAAGTCTGAGCTCCACATCAGCTCCCCAGGTAGGGGTCCTGCACTGGGAGGATAAGCCCCTAGAGCATCTGGCTTTGAAGATCAGTGGGGTTTACTTTCAGGAAAGCCAGAAGGCTGTAGGAAATAAGAACTCTGCTCTGAAAAGCCACATGCAAAATCTCCCACACTCTGAATCCCAGTGCAGAGCAGTAGTTTGAAAGGATCCTGGGTCAGACCCAATTTTTGATCTTGGGGAGCCTCCTGGGGAGGCAGGAGGCAGCTGGGAACCCCCTGAGGACAAAGAAGCTGGTGGCAGTCATTTTTGGGAGCTGTTTCTACCGTGATGACACCAGTGCTGGCAAGTGCCATTTTGACATCCTCCCTCTAGTCTATTAGCATCTGGGGCTTACCTGCCTACCAGTGGGCCCACAGCCACTACACGAGGCAGGGCCAGGGGTCAGTCCACCTACCAACATGCCCACAGCAGTTGGCCCCACCACAACAGAAGGGTCCATGCAGCCCACATTGAAGGCATCCCTAGGCACATAGCTCTTGTGGCCAGAGGGAGCATGTTGCTCAGCCCAATAGGACACCTCTAAAATAAAACCACTTCTCCAAGGTGGAGAGGCATAACCCCCCTACCTAATACATAGAAATAAACACGGAAAATTAGACCAAATGAAGAGACAGAGGAATCTGTTTCAAATGAAGGAACAAGACAAAACCTCAGAGAAAGAACTAAATGAAGTAGAAATAAAGCAATCTACTCAATAAAAAGTTCAAGGTAATGATCATAAAGATACTCAAGGAACTCAGAAGAAGAATGGATGAATACAGTGTGAATTTCAACAGAGTTAGAAAATATAAAGAAGAACAAAACTGAGCTGAAGAATACAATAACTGAAATGAAACATACACCAGAAGGAATCAACAGTAGGTTAGATGATACAAAGGAATGGATCAGCAAATTGGAAGAGACAGTAGGGGACATCTCCCCAGCTGAACAGAAAAAAGTATTTTAAAAAATTAGGCTAGAGACCTCTGAGACAATACCAAACACACTAACATTTGCATGATAGAGGTCCCAAAAGGAGAATAGAGAGAAGATGGGACAGAGAACTTATTTAAAGAAATAATAACAGAAAACTTCTAACCTGGGGAAGGAAACAGACATCCACTTCCAGGAAGCATAGAGAGTCCTATAGAAGATAAACTCAAAGAGATCCATACCAAGACACATTGTAATTAAAATGGCAAAAATTAAAGACAGAGACTCTTAAAAGCAGCAAGAGAAAAGCAACTAGTTAAATACAAGGGAACCCCCATAATATCATCATTTGACTTTTCAGCAGGAACTGTAGGCCAGAAGGGAGTAACATGATATATTTAAAGTGATGAAAGGAAAAAAATCTACAACCAAGAATATTCTACTTGGCAAGATTTTCATCCAGATTTGAAAGTGAAATAAAGAGTTTTACATATAAGCAAAAGCTAGTAGGAATGTTAAAAGACAAAAGTAGTAAAATTATCTATATCCACAAGAAGTGGTTAAGGAATACACAAAATAAAAAGATATAAAATATGATGTCAAAAACATAAAATGTGAGGGGGGAGTAAAAATGCAAAGTTAGAATGTATTCAAACTTATCAATTTAACATAATCATATAGGGCTTCCCTGGTGGCGCAGTGGTTGAGAGTCCGCCTGCCGATGCAGGGGACACAGGTTCGTGCCCCGGTCTTGGAAGATCCCACATGCCGTGGAGCGGCTGGGCCTGTGAGCCATGGCCTCTGAGCCTGCGCGTCCGGAGCCTGTGCTCCACGGTGGGAGAGGCCACGGCAGTGAGAGGCCCGCGTACCGCAAGGGGAAAAAAAAAGATAATCATATATAATAATCATATGTTGTTATATATGAATCTTATGGTAACCACAAACCAGAAAACTATAATTAAAAAAACTATAATAGGGCTTCCCTGGTGGCACAGTGGTTGAGAGTCCGCCTGCCGATGCAGAGGACGCGGGTTCGTGCCCCGGTCTGGGAGGATTCCACGTGCCGCGGAGCAGCTGGGCCCGTGAGCCATGGCCACTGAGCCTGCGCGTCCAGAGCCTGTGCTCCATGACGGGAGGGGCCACAGCAGTGAGAGGCCCGGGTACCGCAAAAAAACAAAAAACAAAACTATAATAGATACACACAAATAAAAGAGAAAGGAATCCAAACAAAACTAAAGATAGTCATCAAATCACAAGGTAAGAGAGCAAAAGAGGAAGAAAAGAACAAAAAATGTACTACAAAACAACACCAAAACAAATGACCATAAGCACATACTTATCTATAATTACTTTAAATGTAAATTGACTAAATGCTCCAATCAAAAGACATAGAGTGGCTGAATGTATTAAAAAAAAACAAGAAACAAAAAAACAAAGCCCATAAATATGCTTCCTACAAGAGATTAATTTCAGATCTAAAGACACACACAGACTGAAAGTGAGGGGATGGGAAAATGTATTCTGAGCAAATGGAAACAAAAAGAAACTGGGTAGAAATACTTATAACAGACAAAATCGGCTTTAAAACAAAGACTGTAACAAGAGAAAAAGAAGGACATTACATAATGATAAAAAGATCAGTCCAACAAGAATCAGAAATGAAAGAGAAGTTACAATCCACACCACAGAGATACAAAGGGTTATGAGATTACTAAGAACAATTACATATTGTAATTCATCTCAAGACTGAATCAGAAAAAAAGAGAAAATATGAACAGACCAATTACCAGTAATGAAATTGAATAAGTAATAAAGTCCCAACAAACAAAAGTCTAGGATCAGACAGCTTCACAAGTGAATTCTAGCAAACGTTTAAAGAAGAGTTAATATCTATTCTTGTAAAAATATTTCCAAAAATTAGAAAGAAAAGAATGCTTCTAAATTTATTCTCTGAGACCAGTATCACTCTGATACCAAAACCAGACAAAGATACCACACAAAAAAGGAAATTACAGGCCAATATCATTGATGAACACAGATGCAAAAATCCTCAACAAAATATTAGCTAACTTAATACCACAGTGCATTAAAAGGATCATACACTATGATCAAGTGGGATGTATACCAGGGATGCAGGGATGATTCAATATCCACAAATCAATCAATGTGATATACCATATTAACACATTGAAGAATAAAAATCATATGATCATCTCAACAAATGCAGAGAAGTCTTTTGACAAAATTCAACACATGTTTATGATAAAAACTTTCAACAAGGTGGGTATAGAGGGAGTGTACCTCAACATAATAAAGGCCATATATGATAAGTTCACAACTAACATCATACTCAGCAATGAAAGCATTCCCTTTACGATCAGGAAGAAGATAATGATGCCCACTGTCTCCACTTCTATTCAACACTGTATTGGAAGTCTTAGCCACAGCAATCAGACAAGAAACAGAAATAAAAGGCCAAACTGGGAAGGAAAAAAAAAAAGCCTGTCACTGTTTGCAGATGACATAAAGTTATATATAGAAAATCCTAAAGATGTCACCAAAAATCTATTAGAACAAATAAATGAATTCAGTAAAGTTTCAGGATACAAAATTAATATGAAGAAATCTGTTGCATATTTTTACACCAGTAACAAACTATCAGAAAGAGAAATTAACAAAAAATCCCATTTACAATTGCAAGTCAAAAAAGAATAAAATACTTAGGAATAAATCTAACCAAGGAGATAAAAGACTTCTACTCTGAAAATTATAAGACATTCAGGAAAGAAATTGAAGATGACACAAACAAATGGAAAGATACACATTGTTCCTGGATTGGAAGAATTAATATTGTTAAAATGACCATACTACCCAAGGCAATCTACATATTCAATGCAATATCTAACAAAACACCAATGGCAGTTTTCACAGAAATAGAACAAATAATTCTAAAATGTGTATGGAAACACAAAAGACCCCAAATAGCCAAAGCCTCTAAAGAAGAACAAAGCTGGAGGTATCATATTCCCTGATTTCAAACTATACTGCAAATCTGTAGTAATCAGAACAGCATAGTACCAGCACAGAAACAGACACATAGATCAGTGGAACACAGTAGAGAGCACCGAGATAAACCAAGGCTTATATGGTCAATTAATCTATGACCAAAGAGGCAAGAATATACAATGGGGAAAAGACAGTCTCTTCAATAAATGATACTGGGAAAACTGGACAGCTACGTGCAAAAGACTCAAACTTGACTACTCTCACACCATATACAAAAATAAACTCAATGTGGATTAAATACTTACACGTTGGACTTGAAACCATAACATTCCTAGAAGAAAACTCAGGCAGTATATACTCTTTGACATCAGTCTTAGCAATATTCTTTTTGGATCTGTCTCTGCAGGCTGGGAAATGAAAGCAAAAATAAACAAATGGGATTACCTCAAACTAAAAAGCTGTTTCACAGCAAAGGAACCCATCAACAAAATGAGAAGGCAGCCTACTGAATGGGAGACAATATTTTCAAACAATATTTGTAGTAAGGGGTTAATGTCCAAAATATACCAAAAACAAAACAAAACAAAACAACAACTCAAGCAACTCAACATAAAAAAGAACAACCAATTAAAAATGGGCAGAGGACCTGAATAGACATTTTCCCCAGGAAAACATACAGATGGACAACAGACACATGAGAAGATACCCAACATCACTAGTCATCAGGGAAATGCAAATCAAAACCATAGGGAGATACTATCTCACATCTTTCAGAATGGCTATCATCAAAAAGACAGCAAATAATAAGTGTTGGCAAGGATTTGGAGAAAAGGGAATCCTTCTGCACTATTGCTGGGAATGTAGATTGGTGCAGCCACTGTGGCAAACAGTATGGAGGATCCTCAAAAAATTAAAAATAGAACTATCATATGATCCAGCAATTTCACTTCTGGGTATTTTTCCAAAGAAAACAAAAACACTAATTTGAAAAGATATATGCACTCCAATGCTCACTGAAGCATTATTTACAATAGCCAAGATATGGAAGCAACCTAAATGTCCATCCACAGACACAAATGGGTAGAGAAGATGTGATATTTATACATAGTAGAATATTACTCAGCCATAAAAAAGAATGAAATCTTGCCATTTGCAACAACATGGAAGGATCTAGAGGGTATCATGCTAAATGAAATAAGTCAGACAGAGAAAGACAAATATGACAAGTATGATTTTACTTATATGTGTAATGTAAAAAACAAAACAAAGTAAACAAAACAAAAACAGATTCATTGATAGAAGAAATGGGTGGTTGCCAGAGGGGAAGAGGGTGGGGGATTGGGTGAAATAGGCGAAGGGGATTTAGAGGTACAAAATTTCAGTTATAAAATGCGTAAATCATGGGGATGTAATATACAGAAAAAGGAATATTTTCAATAATATTGTAATAACTTTGTATGGGGACAGATGGTTACTAGGCTTACTACGGTGATCATTTTATAATGTATGCAAATATCAAATCACTGTGTGGTATACATGAAATTAACACAATATTGTTATATTTCAATTTTTAAAAATTCAAGAGTAGGCAGAGCCATTCCTAGGTGAGCTGCAATCACCAACCATTTACTTTCCTGAGGACATTTTCTGAGTCTGGGTAGAGGCTAGTGTTGGGGCTTTCCTAGGCAAAGGGACTGTCCTGGGGAAAAGATAAGTTCATGAATATTTTGAAAATCATGTGGGATGGCATGAGAGATTAGAATCTGGAGGAGACCAAGAGATGTAGCTGTTTTCTCCCGCAGATTTCTTGCTGAGTATCGGGGTGCAAGAGATGGAGCAGCTGGGCTGGAAAGGCAGTGAGATCTCCAACTACCTCATTTGCTAGGGACACCCCCTGTCAGACTTTGTGATAGTTAATTTTACGGGTCAACTTGACTGGATCTGAAGATGCCCAGATATCTGATTAAGCATTCTTTCTGGGTGTGTCTGCCAGGGTGTTTCTGGATGAGATTGGCATTGGACTTGGTGGACTCAGTAAAGTAGATGGCCCTTCCCCATGTGAAGACCCTCTCCAATACTGTGAAGCCTTAAATAGAACAAAAAGGCAGAGGAAGAAATCTGTCCCTTTTCTTTCTGCCTTGTTGCTTGAGCTGGGACATCTCCTATGAGTCAATTCCTCACAATAAATCTCCTTTTCTACCCTATTTGTTCTGTTTCTCTGGAGAACCCAGACTAACACAGGCATCATCCTTCAGACTTGGAAAACACAAGTGTGGATTAATTCTAATGCTGCAACCCGGTCTTGAACCAGCTCAATTTCTAATTAGGTTGAGGTGATTATTTCTATCTGGGGGCAGGGAAGGGGAATCCTCAGAGGAACAGTCATATCAACTTTAGTCTCTATTGTTTTTGTATGCACAATGTCTGGTCTACAATCAAAACTTACATGAATATGAAGTAT
This sequence comes from Mesoplodon bidens, assembly GCF_964165515.1. Lineage (NCBI taxonomy): Eukaryota > Metazoa > Chordata > Mammalia > Artiodactyla > Ziphiidae > Mesoplodon > Mesoplodon bidens. The sequence goes on along the minus strand of NC_138165.1, from coordinate 112,550,240 downwards.
GAAAATACGAGTAATGATTGCTAAAAAGCAGTCAATAAAAGTAGATCAACAGATGATCCAGACACTGGGGTTAACATACACAATGTTAAGATTTAACATTAACAAGTACAAATATGTCAACCACAATCTGGGAGAGATGCACTAAGTGGCTGAAAAGATGGAGAATTTCAAAAAAGGATTAGAATCTATTAAAAAACATCAACTAGACATTGTAAGTGAAAATACAGTACCTAAAATTAAACTCATTGAATAAATTTGAGAGCAGACAGGGTACAGTAGAAGACAAGATTAGTGGACTGAAAGAAAAGACTAGAAAAAATAGACCTGAATCCAAGTCAACTGGATGAACCTACTTATATTTGGAGTCTCAGAAGGAGAGAGGTGGTGGGGAGGGTGAAGCAGAAGTTGTATTTGAAGAGCTCATGGCTGAGATTTTCCAAGACTGATGTCAGACTTCAATCCACTGATTCCAGAAGCTTTGTGGAGCCCCGTTTAGTCTGTGTGAGAAGAGAAGCCATGCCAGGGCTAGCGGGGGTGGTGGGGGTAAATCAAGGACTCTGCTACACTCTCACTGGGAGGACGAACAGTTCAAAACAGGTCCTTCCAGACTTTCCAGCCACCAAGCAGTCCTTTCTCTCTGCTCAGGTGTTAGGTAATCACAGCAGGGAGGCAGTTCTTGAATAAGACCAGTGCCAAGGAGGAGACATGATGTATAACACTAGATGCTCTTCACCGTGAGATGCACCCTCCTTCCACCCCACAAAATCTTCAGAAGCAGACCAAGTTCTTACATGAGCTTTATCCTCTCCCCTCAGGTACCCATTCCCAGCAAAGATAGAGAAGATCTCAGGAAAGTATAATCTCTCAGCCAAAGTAATGAGACTTCTTAGGAATACAACTGCTATAAAGAGAAAGACAACAGAATGAGAAAGAAATTCATACTAGATGAAGCAGAATCAATGGAACAAGGATTCCATTTATTCCATTAAAGCAGAACAAGAAGTTTTAAAAAGGCTGTTCAATCCCTTCTAAGAAATAAGAAGGCCGGTGGGGAGGGATTATTGGGAAGATGAAAGAACAAGAAGTTATACAGAAAAAAACCAAGGAGGTAGTTTTTTATTTACTTATTTATTTAAAAAATATCAGTAGCTGAGTTAAATGTGAAAATGAATTTAGCTTGAGATTAGTAAATAAAAAGACCAGTCTTAGGAATTCTCTAAAAGAAACAATGAAGACGTGAAAAGGATTTTTCATAGTAGAAAGTCAAGCAATACAGAAGACTGAAGGACTGTCTTTTCAGACGTTAGGGTCCCAGAAGGGAGAAAACAATAAGGATGAGGGAGACAATATTTGAAAAATTATTGACCAAGAATTTCCCAGATTTGAAGAATATGTACAATCTCAATAAGTGGGGGAGAGAGCCAGCCACATCTCAACACACTACAGTGAAATTTATGAACATTAAGAAGATGAAATTATAAAACTTCCAATGAGAAAATAAACAGTAATTTTTAAAGGAACACCAATCAGATTGACACCATATTTATCAATGACAAAACTGGATGCAGAAAGATGGTAGAGTGATAGTTTCCATATCAAAGGACCACAATCTTTAAACTCATAATTTTATACCCAGCTAAGCTATCATTTACACACTGGCAATATAAGGATGTTTTCAGATACCTAAGGAAGTCCTCAGAAATTTTATTACACAAAGACTCTTTTGGAGACTTTTTAAAAGAGCCCTATAGGAGGGGATATGGGAACATATGTATATGTATAACTGATTAAATTTGTTATAAAGCAAAAAATTAAAAAAAATTTAAAAAAATTAAAAAAAAAAAAGAGCCCTATAGCAAGAAAGGAAATGAACTCTAGAATATTGGACCTCTGAGTGACCAAATCACTTACTAAAGCAAGGACTAAGACAAAACAAACAAAAAAGTATATCTGTAATAAACTATAGTTAAAATTCTAGATGATACCCACATGCTATAGGGGAGGGGGTTTGGTGTAGGAGAGTCCAGAAAAGAGATAGATACTGATAAATTTAAGAACTGATAAGGAGAATAAGCATTACTATTAAAAAGAATGAGCAGTTGGGAATCTAAATTAGTTATTATTATTATTATTATTGCTTATTCTTATTAATTATTGTTTCCAATACCTCTCCCCCAACCCCAAACCCTATTATGAGTTAAGTGCTAATCGACAAGGAATTGACTTCTGTAAAGGGTTCAAAGGAATTCATCTCTGAGGAGGTCTCCAGGCTCGGGGTAAGAAGAGACTGCTTGATTAAACTGCTACAGGCACGGCGGGCTGGTTGTGGGCTTCCTCCGTCTCAAGCATTCGTGGGTTAGTTCCCCCGCTCGCTCTCATCTTCTGAAGCCTAAGCTGGCTACACCTTCCTCCTTCCTTCCACCAGTAGCCAGTATCCTTGCAACTCTGCCACCATGTTTGAGGCGCGCCTGGTCCAGGGCTCCATCTTGAAGAAGGTGCTTGAGGCGCTTAAGGACATCATCAACGAGGCCTGCTGGGACATCAGCTCGAGTGGCGTGAACCTGCAGAGCATAGATTCATCCCATGTCTCCTTGATGCAGCTCACCCTGCACTCCGAGGGCTTCGGCAGATATCGCTGCGACTGCAACTTGGCCATGGGCGTGAACCTCACCAGCATGTCCAAAATACTGAAATGTGCCGGCAATGAAGACATCATTACACTCAGGGCTGAAGATAATGCGGACACCTTGGCACTAGTATTTGAAGCTCCAAATCAAGAAAAATTTTCAGACTATGAAATGAAGTTAATGGATTTAGATGTTGAACAGCTTGGAATTCCAGAACAAGAGTACAGCTGTGTAGTAAAAATGCTTTCTGGTGAATTTGCACGTATATGCCGAGATCTCAGTCATATTGGAGATGCTCTTGTAATTTCCTGTGCAAAAGATGGAGTGAAATTTTCTGCAAGTGGAGAACTTGGAAATGGAAATATTAAGTTGTCACAAATGAGGAATGTTGATAAAGAAGAGGAAGCTGTTACCATAGAGATGAATGAACCAGTTCAGCTAACTTTTGCACTGAGGTACCTGAACTTCTTTACAAAAGCCACTCCACTCTCTCCTACAGTAACACTCAGTATGTCTGCAGATGTACCCCTCATCGTAGAGTATAAAATTGCTGATATGGGACACTTAAAGCACTATTTGTCTCCCAAGATTGAGGATGAAGAAGGACTGTAGACATTCTTAAAATTCAAATTCAAGGAAATAAAACTAAGCTCTCTGAGAACTGCTCCTGAGATACCAGCACGTACTTCAGTCTCTCTTGTCTTTGTACCTCTGAGTGCATATGTAGATACTGTTTTCTGTAAATAACATTTGTTTTCTCCATCCTCTACAATTTGTTCAAAGAGTAAAGTCCAAAGTCCAATCTGGTCTTGTTAACCTAGTAATACTTTGCTTCACCTAGGAATACTCCTTATAATTTTTATAAACAAAAGAGTTTTGACTCTAAATGCAGTTTTACGTATTGTTTTCAATTTAAATAAAAGTCTTTTGAATTTCAAGCATCACAGGGCACTGCCTTCATTTGGACCCCGATGGTTGCAAGTATCCTAGAAAATTCACAATTCAAGCAGCTCCTGTAAATGAGCTTACTTTTTCAGTCTAGAGCAGGTTGATATGACATTAGATATAGTGATAAAAAGTATTCCAAATACAGCAGGTGACAAAGTATTTTGGGGGATTCATTTGCCAAACTTATTTTGGTATTGTGACTTGAGCTCAAGAAGTGAAAAGGGGATGGTAGAACAAATATATACTATTTTGTCATTTTTGCTAGCAGAAACTAACACTTTACAGAAGCTTAATGTACCCAGAGTTCTGTCAGCTTTATATGTTTCATTAGCCTAGGGAGCCTTGTACAGGAGTCTTGGAAGTTTTAGTAGATCTGATAGGTCCCAAGGAGTATGTTCATGCAAAAATAATTTCTCTAGCATAAGTAGCCTTTTGTGGGGACTTATTCCCTTAAAGGATGAAGGTGGCTTAACTTCCATGGATGTGGGAGTCAACCAAGAAAGTGAAAAAGGTCCAGCAGTAATTGTGTTACAAGCTCTCAGGTTGGCACGCTGCATATTGAGAATTCCTTTATTGTAGTCCTTTTTTCTGGTGTATTTTGTGTCTGGTAGATTAAATGACAGATTTCTGTTGTACTTGCAGTGACGGTAGAACTCACTGTATCCAGTAGGTAACTATTCATTACCTTCTGTGTGCCTGGGGTTGGAGAAGGATATTGACTGCAAAAGGGCCTGATGGAAATTTTTGGAGTGATGAAAATATTTTATCTATGTTGTGATGATGGCTCCAAGACTATATGCATTTGTCAAAACTAATCCAATTTACTTTATCATATGTAAATTATACATTAATAAAGCTTGACATTTTAAAAAGTAAAAAAAAAAAAAAAAAAAAAAAAAGAAGAGACTGCTTGCAGTCCCAAGAAGAGGCGCTTTGCGGGACATGGAGACCTAATTCCTATGTCCCCATGTCCCGCAAAACTGGACTGCAAGACAGTTGGAGGCAGAGCCTGGCCACACCATGAGGCCCCGGGGATGCCTGGCTCCGAGCTACAGACTCGTGCCGTGTCTTCCTGCTTGAAGGGGATGCAGGCGGATCTGGTCTGGTCTGAATCAGCAGATGTACCCTCCGACACGGGCTGAGATGCTCACCGGGTCTGCACCGTGTGAGTTTCACTGAGTATCTGGGAGGTGAGTGACTGTGACAGCTCTGCGTTACCCAGACAAATTAGGCACAGTCCGTTCCTCAGGGGACCTAATGGTTTAATGGGGGACACAGATGTGCAGACATATTTCAGACACACACAGTGGTTAAAAGTGCAGGCTTAGGTGTCAGAAAGACTCAGGGTAAAGTCCTAGACCCACCACTCATTACCTATATAGCTTTAGGCAAACTCATTTTTATTCTTGGACCTCAGCTTCCCCACTTGTAAAATGCAGATGAAATTAGTGGTACCAAGCGAAAAGAGCTCTCCTTAGGATTTGGACTGATATATAGAAAGTACTGAGCACAGAACTTTCATCTAAAAGATTATTATCCTGTTGCAACTTGTACATTAAAACAGCAATTCTTATTTTTATAAACAAATTTTCTTTTTAAAAAATTTTTTTGTGGGGGGCACCGTGCAGCATGTAGGATCTTAGTTCCCTGACCAAGGATCGAACCTGTGCCCCCCTGCATTGGGAGTGAGGAGTCTTAACCTCTGGACCACCAGAGAAGTCTCAAAATAGTGATTCTTAAGAAAGAAGAAGCATGTGTCGTGCACAGTTTTGAGAACTCTATTCAGTCTATTGCTGTATAATTTACAAAGTCAACCAAATCTTTGTAGCAGGAGTGGCTCTGTAGGAGACACAATGACAAAGACTTGTAGGGCCCCTGGGTTGGAGGAACAGGGCAATGGGAGTGGGCACCTGCAGTCCTCGGGGAAGGTGAGGAAGTGACCTGCACGATGGAGGCCAAGTTGGAGTGAGGCGTGCAAGAGGAGGATGAGCTTGACAGTCTGGGGAGCACAGAGCACTTCCAAGGAGAGAGCCTTCCATGGAAAGACGCGGTGAGCAGCGGCCCTTGGGAGAGGGCAGCCATGCCCACAGGGGGCGGGCAATGCAGCAGAGGACCAGGGCCAGTTCTCAAAGGATTTGGGTACCACTGGGGAAGCAGGGAGGAGGCTGGGTGTTAGCAGACAAAGGCATGGCCAGGTGTTCTGGTGCGGACTTGGGGACGGGAGACAGAACTCTGGGCAAGAAAGATGAGTGGGCTGGCCCCGAGAGTGACCACGTGCAAGGAGGGGGATGCACGATGGCCACATTCAGTGATCAGCCATGAGGGGGAGGGGGCTGGGGGGAACAAGGGGAGTAATGCCTCTGGCGTGAGGTTCTGCCTCAGCATCTCCACCTGCCTCCTAGGACCGTGAGTGCCCGGTGTCCGATAGCCTTCCTCTGGCCGATGCCAAGGTGAAGAAGCAAGGATCTGCCATCCAAGAAGCACACAGCGGGGGCTTGTTAATGCTTGCAAGTACTCCACATTTTATTATAAAAATGCACTAAGAGACATTTGCATAGTACTGACTTTTCATTGCTCAAAAATAGACAAGAATAACTACCCAACAGTTGCTATAGATATGCTCTTACCAGTACTAGATTTTATATTTAAAAATAATTGTCTTTATTGTGCTAGAAATAGTTGCTGTATATATTATATGCATTTTTAAAGTTGGCTTGCTTTGACTTTCATGGACCTGATAAATAAAATTAATTCCATTCTTCATGATGAACTAAGTTAATTTGTTAAGCAAATAACTGAACGAATATTTCGTGCTTAATTGCCCAGAGCTCTTGGTAAGTGGCACCCCTGTCCCACCCTGAGGGCCCTGGAGGGCAAAGTCTGAGCCATTTCCACCCTGTGACTGCAGGTGTAATATCTCGAGTCCCAGGGTGGTTAGCTGGGCCCACGGGGACACACGGCCCCCGGAGAGCTCGGCCTCAGATAAGGCTGTGAATCTTGCATAGACGGGGGCTCTGATGTGCTCTGTCTTCCTCCTGGGACCCAGAAGCGCTGCCAGTCCTTCAGATCAGAAGTCTCAGCCTGAGAGGCTGGTGCAGCCAGGCAGGAACATGGGTGTGGGGACCCGCCGGGGGAGGACTCAGGGTCCCGCAGGACCCGGGACTGGAGATGCTGGGCAACCGAAGGGCACTCAGTCCACAAGCTGCACCGTGGCCACACTGGCTGGTAATGAAGGGCTCAGTCTCAGGCCAGAGGGAGGAGGAGAATGCTGGGCCCAGCAGGACAGGGACAGCGGAATCCCACCTCCAACTTGAGCCCAGAAGCTGTGGGTCTCCAGGAGTGGCTGATCAGGCTGGAAGCAGAGCGGGAGGTGGTGGAGGCCAGGCCGTGGAGTAGGGGCCTGCTCCATGATCCCGAGGACCATCCCCTTCAGGGAGAGTCCAGCAGAGACTGGGGGGGACGGGGGCAGGATCACTCCACCCCCAGCCCTGGATATGGCTCTGGAAAGAGCAGTTGAGGGCCTGGTTCCGGGCTGGCCACGCAGCACTGAAGCCTGGACGTACAAGGGGCGAGGGCTCCCTGGAGGAGTTGTGGGGATCCGGTGACCATCCCTGCCTTCTGGTGGATGGAGGGAGAGTGTGCAGGAACAAGGCTGGTGTCACGAACAGCCTCACCCGTGGGGAATGGGACCAGATGATAAGGAGGAAAGTGGGGTCTTCAGTGCCAAGCCTGGCCTTGTTGACAAGTGACCCCATTAGAGCAAATATTTTCCCTCAGTGGACACACTCAGAGTGCAGCTAATCATCACGGCTCCCTTTGGGAAGAGGTACTCCCAGGCACAAATGCACAAAAATGGCGATTTTCGAAAGCTGTTGGCTTCAGAGTGGAAGGTCTTCTCCATCCCAGGGCAGATGGACGGGCAGGGAGGGGTTGGGATGCTCTGGATGGAGAGGAGGTGCCCCTGCCAGCCCTGCTGTGCCTTCCTTCTCCTCTTTCTCTTCACTGACTTAATGGGGAGTCACTGCTTTATTGGTCAATAACGTCTGAAATTTTAGTTAAAAAAAAATTAGATAGTTTTGTTCCCTGTGGGGGTAGAGAGGTGTGTGCATGTGTATGGGGGTATGGGAGCTACGCGCATGGGAGGGTGGGGAGCATGTGTCCACGGGGGTGCCTGGGGTACATTCGTGTGGTGTGTATGCCCATGGCGGGTGTGTTTAGGGCAGTGAGAAGCAGCAGAGCTGACAATGCCTCTTGAAAACGGTGCTTCCTTCGTCTCTGACTCCCAGGGTGGCGGGGGTGGGGGGAGGCATGGGGGTGGGGACTGTACTGCTTGCTCCTCCAGGGAGACGGACAGAGCTGTCGACACTGATTCTGTGATCTGTGTCTCCTCAACAGTTTCCAGGCCAAAGAGCATTTCAAACAAAATTTAATTGAAAATTAATTGAAGAGTACTGTTTCCAAAACCTTCTTGCAGCAAGATGGTATCCATCGCATGTGTGTCATTAAAGTGTGGGTGACTTTGGGGGCCTCATGCCTGGCATGGAAGTGCATGGAGCTGACCAGCCCTCACCCTGCTCTGTTCCTTGAGCCAGGCACCATGGCGATGTCCACCCACAGGTCAAAGGACCACTGCCCATCACGCCCTGGCCCAACCCACAGCGTTCTCAGTAAAGGTCGGTGAATGCACGAATGGATGAAGGAACAGACAGAACTGATGAAGAGCTGCCCGGCTCACGTGTCTCCTGGGACAAGGCCCCTATCCCCCGCACCTCACTCTTTCTTCCAGGGGAGCCACGGGCCCTGGGGGAGGCGCCCAGGCCTAGCAGCCGTTCTCATACCCATGGGCTTCGTGACTCAAAATTGTCAAGGACCCCAAAGACTTCTTGGTGTGTGGTTATATCTGTTGATATTCACCTTACTACAGAGTAACACTGATAATTTTAATAGAATACCTTTGTGTGTGTGTGTGTGTGTGGTACGCGGGCCTCTCACTGTTGTGGCCTCGCCCGTTGCGGAGCACAGGCTCCAGACGCACAGGCTCAGCTGCCATGGCTCACGGGCCCAGCCGCTCCGCAGCATGTGGGCTCTTCCCCGACTGGGGCACGAACCCGTGTCCCCTGCATCGGCAGGTGGACTCTCAACCACTGCGCCACCAGGGAAGCCCAATAGAATACCTATTAATTCATGTAGCAATAATAATAACCCCATTACATGTTAACATATTTTTACGAATAAAATAGCATATTTCCCCACCAAAAAAATAATTTAGTGGGAAGAAAGGCGTTGTTTTACCTTTTACAATTCTTTTTCACGTCTGGTCTGAAGGAAAAGACAGCTGTTGCTCTATCTGCTTCCAAACTCCATCTGCTTGGAGAAGTCATTTTGGTTGAACTGAATGAAGGGAATCCGGCCTCACACAAACATGTCAGTGGCAGACGGGGAGTGTTTGGTGACTTTTCCAGATAACTGTGTGCATTCTGCTTTGATAATACACCCGAACTTGACAAACGGTAGTTTCTTAAAGCTACTTGGACTGCGGAATCCGAAACCTTATCGGTACTTAATAAAATGAACACTGTGTGCTCAGTTAAATTAAAATTCATTGGTCCATCTTACACTCAGAGTGGATCTTTTACCCAGGCATGATTTAGTGTCTGGGTACAGATTTACATTAATGTCACAATGGGTCACTTGAAAACTATTTCTTCACTGAGTTATGCAGATTTCCTGAATGTTGATACATTTCCTGATACAACATTTAAGAAACCACATTCATTAATATCACCATCAATTCATCAGAGAAGTGCTGAGGAGCTGTCAAGCTCGTAGTGCAGACATTATGTTTTCCAAAATTCTAATTTTCATTTGAAAAAGCTTGAATCTGATCATTGATGTCAAGTATTGTCAGTTGTCTTCCTTAAGTAACAGGCTCACTTCGTTCACTTTTGAGAAAATATCTGCCAAACACGCAGGTCGGAGTAACCACAGTTGTGTGAGCACCTCATCCGTGAGAACCACACACTGTCCAGTGAAGCAGGCGTTTTTCTCCAGGGTCCCATCATCTTCCGTGTGCAGCCCCCTTCTGTCACACAGACAGTGAAAAAGTGGAAAAGAGGGTCAAGACTTAATAAAAATTTAAAATGCTATTTCTTATCAAGGGCATCCTTAAGTGAAACTTGTAGTTCGTAAATGGTGACAAATCCAGGGGCTGTTTGCGCCGTCTGGGGCGGCTGCCGGGATCCGAGCTGAGGCTCTGTGGCTTCCCTGTCACCACCTTCACACCATGAGGGCAAAAAGAGAAATGACTTCTAGCGCTATGATGGAAATAGTTTTGACCATGTTGACCCCTTGAAAGGGGGTCTTGGAGCCCCAGAGATGCATGGACTGTGCCTCGAGGGGCACTGCTGTTGAGTTCACGGGTCTTAGCTGGAAATGGGTGTGTCTCTCAGAGCCAATGGATTGTGTCTTTTAATTTTTGCGCAGACAGTGGAGATGTCTGCTCCCATCATTTCTCTTCTATGTCGTTGCCGGGACACTTACTTTGAGACGGATTAGTGTCCGTGAGCATCATCACTGCCACATAGCGAGCTCCGGACACATTTGCTCCCTTGAAGCCCCACCCACAGAGGACCTCATCTTCCCCTGCGGCGGTTTGTCCCTGAGTCCTATGGCTGGGTGCATGCCCTGCGGTCCAGCCCTCACAGGCCGGGGCCCTGCATGTCCCCTCCAGCTGACGTGGGTCCGTGGTGCCCACTCCCGGGCATCTGGGACAGGGCGCCGCTCTCACCGCCGAGCAGAGTGCGCATGTTTGTTTCCATAGAAGTTAATGTTTTGTTTTGTTTTTAGTAAATATCTGACAGTTTAATTTTGAAGCATTTTGCAAATGAAATTGTCCAAAACATAACATCTTCTAAGAAATGACTGAAAACATGGGGACATTTTCATGGCGTCTTGCACACAATGCCTCATTCCTCATGTGAATGAAGCAGGAACCTGTCCCCTGGAGAGGTCCTCCTGCAGGTGGGCAGGGGCTGCTGGGTATGGCCGGGAGGGAGGTCCACGGGAAGCGGGGTCCTGCTCCCGGGAGGCCAAGGCCAGGGCTCTCTCTGCTGTCTGTTCACTGCTGCTCTGCTTACCTTTTTTCTTTTGCCCTCCCCAGGTACGTGGGGAGTTTCTTGCCTTTTGGGGGGTCTGAGGTCTTCTGCCAGCGTTCAGTGGGTGTTCTGTAGGAGTTGTTCCACGTGTAGATTTTTTTTTTAATGTATTTATTTATGGCTGTGTTGGGTCTTTGTTTCTGTGCATGGGCTTTCTCTAGTTGTGGCAAGCGGGGTCCACTCTTCATCGCGGTGCGCGGGTCTCTCACTATCGCGGCCTCTCTTGTTGCGGAGCGCAGGCTCCAGACGCGCAGGCTCAGTAGTTGTGGCTCACAGGCCCAGTTGCTCCGCAGCATGTGGGATCTTCCCAGACCAGGGCCCAAACCCCTGTCCCCTGCATCGGCAGGCGGACTCTCAACCGCTGCGCCACCAGGGAAGCCCCGTGTAGATGAGTTTCTGGTGTATCTGTGGGGAGGAAGGTGATCTCCACGTCCTACTTTTCCGCCATCTTCCTCCAATCTGCCGCTCTGCTTAGAAAGATGCGTGCCCACACACACTGTGTCTGGTCGTCAGTTGGGTCTGGGCGATGCTGTCTGCCATGTCTAGTTTCCTCCTCACGGACAGCTTCCCAGGGAACAGGAGGAAGAGAAGTTTCCAGGCCTCAGCCCTCCCTCACCCATGGCGGCTCCCCTTTGCAATTGCTGCCCCCATGCAGGTGGGGAGGTCCCCACATGGCCTATTGGCTCTTCTTCCCCTTGGGGCAGCTCAGCCCGCCTGCTGGGCTGTAAACAGCAGAAGAAACTTGAATCCTCCCGCCTCCCAGTGGTCCTGCAGCCCCGTCAGAGCAGGGAGCCTGCTCAGTCCACAGTCGGGCCAGACCCCTTTGTACCTGGGACCACCTGTGGGTGGCTGGAGTGGTGGCGGGTGTACACAGGGGTCTTCCGGACGGCCCCCTTCAGGCAGAGGCCCATCGTGAGGGTGCATCCATGGTAGGACACACGTGTCCGCATGTGTCGCCTCTCCCCAGGGTCCAGGGACTGGTGCTCCCAAGAGGACGAGAGGCTGGGTTGGAGCAGCCGTCTCCAGGGAAGTTTGAAGGGTGGCTTTGGCCTCACAGGCGAGCAAGTGTCCCCAGGGCTCCAAGGTCCTGGTGTTGGAGTGGAAATTGCACACGGCTTTGCCATCTGCTCTCTGTCACCAGGTTTACTCCACAGGCCATCAAAGAGCTGGGGGCTTCCCCTCCCCAGAGAGCCCTGTCTCTTCCTCCAGGCCAAAGTGCAAGTCACCTTTGCCCAAAACGCAGGAACCCTGGGGCACCGCTAATGAGGCGATGGAGAGCTTCTGCTTTGTGCCGCCCAAGTTTCAGTGAGGGGCTTCAGACTTTCTGAGCTTCCGTGTTCAGCAAGATTCTCTCCAGATTTGAGGTGTGTGTGCAAGTGCGTGTGTGTGTGAGCACGCGTGTGTATGTGTGTGTGGGGAGCATGCACAGTGGGGTGTGCGTGTGGGAGGGTGCGTGTGGGAGGCTGGAATACGGCAGCTCTGTCCACTCTTGTCTTCTCCACCTACAGGGTTTAAAGAAGTTGCTTAAGCACATAGCCTGTGCCAACATGCAGCTGTGGGCAGGGTGTGCAGGCTGACACCTCAATGACCAGATTTTTCCTGGGCCAGGAAACCACCTTGATCCTACAACCTCTTCTGGGGCCTCATCCTGGACAGGTTTGGTGAGAAGTAACTTAAACTCAACAGACGCCCAAGTGCTGGAAAATGCCCAAGCCCATGGGCTTCCCGGGAGCTCCGATGGCTGCAGTTAAGAAGGATGAAGTAACGCAGGCCGTGCAGGGGCCCAGCCACGGCTCGTCGCTGGAACCCCCAAAGCCTCCTCCTTCTATTTCTCCTGATTAGGGGGCAGGGGTGAAGGGAGTGCCCCAGGTCTGAGGGAAGAGAACGCCCAGCTCTGGGGAGCTCCCTCCCCTGTCAGCCCTGCAGGGACCGTTCCCAGAGCTGCCCCAGAGCTGGGCATGTCTTCCTGAGAAGTACACACAAAAACAACCCCCCAGCTGGGCCTGGCTGCCAGTGATGCCTGGGAAGCAAGCCCATTTCATACAGAGAGGATAACAGTGACCCTGGTGACAGGGTGGGAGGACGACCATTTGAGTCTTAACAACCTGGCAACGATACAGTTGTGGTTTTTTTTTTTTTTTAAAGATAAAGGGCCCTGAGCAGTAACTCACAGTGCTGTTTTGGGAACATACAAGCTATTTTTACTGTACCCAAAAGAAAATAGAAATTCTCTCTTCTGAACAAATGCCATTGTTTTGTTTCCATGGACTTCCGTGGATATATGATTGTGTTTAAATCCATTTTTCTGTACCCCCCCAAACCCCCCACCACCATCCTTGGGTCCTGAAGGGGGCGGGAGGAGGCGCCTCGTTGGCCAAGACACCAGAGTACAGTCAGAGGATCGGGTTGGTACCCATGGCCTCCTCATTCATCAACACGCCAGGGTCGGCTACCTCATCTGCACAGTGGGAACCCCAACAAGCATCTGTTAGAAGGTCGCTGCAACAATACACCAAGACAGATGTTTCCTTAGCCGTGTAGGCTCCCAAGAGCCAGGGCTAGTGCCCCTCTGCTGATACTGACTGATAGCCACCTTCGCAAAAATTGACTTCAAAAGTTAATAAATTTCAAAGAGTTAATAAACAAAATTCTCTTGATGTCAATTTTTTCTCCCACCCATAAATTTGTCTCACATCTTTCTGTGGCTCCTGCTGCAGCTTGCCGACCCCAGAAATGTCAGCCGCCAACCAGTGTGGAAACCTGCAGAAGCCCCTGACCAGGTACTGCTCATTGCTTCCATGTGTGGGGACTGTCACTGGTAAAGTGACCTCTCCATGGTGGAAGAGGCCCTGGCTAGCTGGAATGGGAATGACATAAGCCATCAGACCACACACACCCCTTGGGTGGCTTGATTCCTACCTTCTCTGCCACACTTATCAGTGGAAGCCCCCAAACCAGGGGTGGGAGGCATCGTGTGCATTCAGAGCTAAAGCCTCAGGGGAGCAGTAGAGTCTCCTTACCTCCCGCGTGGTTGGGAACAGGGTGCAAGTTGGTGAGAGCTTGTGTGTGTGTATGTGTGTGTGTGTGTGTGTGGGTATGTGTGTGTGACAGGGCCTGACTTTGGTGGGAAGGAGAGAATGACTTCAAACACATGCCAGAGACGCCTCCTTCGACAATTTGGCACCTCTGAGCAGGGCCAGAGAATGGAACAGATGCAGCCAAGATAGGAGGTCTCCATGCAGGATGTGCCAGGCTGCAGGGCATGGTCCTGGCTGTCCCACAGTGCCGCTCTCCTGGAGGGAGCAGACCTTACAGGTAGAATCAGTTGGCTGTCCCTCAAAGAAAGACTTTTTCCACCCCAAGGCAAACCCGAGAATGGAGGGGGCGAAGGAGGTGGGAGGCAAGAGGGATGAACTCAATCTGGTTAGAGAGAAAAAATAGGCAGGAGAGGGGCTGGACGAAGCTTAGCACCTGGCCGCACGGAGCCCTGAGCTCAGCGCTGGGCAGAGACAGATCAGCCATGTGGTTCCTGTCCTGGAAGTTCCTTCACCCTATCCGGACCACAGCTACCTAGGATGGTTCAGACAGCTACCTAGGATGGCCAACACCGCACACCTGCGTGTCCCGAGGAGGCAGGTGGGAGGGGCTTCCTGGGGAGGGAGGTGTGAGGGGGCCTCGGAGGGTCCTCGGAAGGGAGACGTCAGAAATGTTGGTGGGGGGAGAGGAGAAAGCCGCCAGAACCCTGAAGGAGACTCATGTGATCTGCTCACTTCAGTAGACACCACAAAGGTGAAATGGGATAAAAAACCAGGCTGAATTTTGCTCTAGACACTTTGCTACCTAAGGGCCCTTGTGGAATCAAAGAATCTTACATCGTTATCAGTCAATTAAAATGTTTGACTTCTTTATCCCTCATTTGATGCCATTTTAATGCAAAGCATAAACCACGGATCAAAACATGGTGATTATTCAACATTCCACAGCTCCTCCCTGACATCCTCAGCTAGCTTTATTTAGGGTAATTGCATCAGCTCGGGTTAAAATCTTCCTGCTCTGCACTCACAGGACGCTGTGTGTCTTCTAAAGCTCTGCTCACAGGTTTGCTGTGATTGAAGCCCCCAGGGCACCATGTGGAGGAACTTGGAACAGAGAGTGAAGAAGTGAAGAACCCACTGTGTCCCCATGAAGGCATGTGGGGAACCCAAACCCAAGCCCCCATTTGTGGTCTCAGCCGCAGCCGGCCTCTGCTTCCATGACTGGCCTCTGGGGGAAGGAAGCCACCTGACTCATATTTCGTGTGAAAGGAATTTCTGTGGCTAGAGAAGAAGCAGCGGGCAGATTCCCATCCTGGGAACACCAGCCATCTATGGCCGATGAGATGCAAATGTGTGAACATCTGAATCATCATGAGGAGCTTCATCACAATCCCTCCTCCTACTGGACCATCCAGGTGGGCACTTGTGTCTTGTCCCTGAATTACCTGGGTGATCATCTCTGCAGTTGAGTGGGGGTTATTCCAGGCTGGGTGGGAGCAACCTTGCGTCTGTCAGGGGTAGAAGGTGTTTCAGGTGCGGGGGAGAGGAGCTGTGGGCCCAGCCGTGGGGGCGAGGCCAGTAGAGCAATGTGGGAAGTGGAGGCAGGGACAGGGGAGGCAGAACCAGTGACACAGGAGTCGGCCCAACGGGGGCCTTGCCCAGCCTCAGGGAGGGGCAGGGACCCCTGAAGATTCACAAGGTGTTGCCAGTGGTGTTGGAGGGAATTCATCCACCAGACTGGTGTCGGAGCCTCTGGTGGGAGGGGAGAATCAGGTAGCGAACAATGAGTCATGGTGCGACCTGGGCCTGGACCAGAGTGGGCAGCCATGGGAGGGGAAGGGGTGTCGGGAAGAGATATGGTGACAAAACCTTCAGCAGGTCTGAGTGGACACTGGGGCGGGGCGAGGCACTGTGGTGGAGCAAAGCCAGAGGATGGTGGGCGGGGCGGGGCTTGACATCAGGGCCTCCAGCGGGCCTCCTGTAGGGAGGGACCAGAAAGGTGAGGCCAGACTGGGTCATAGTTTCGCTGGAAGGCAAGTCGTCCAGATCCAGAGGAGAGAGGGGTGGCAATGCAGGTCACCAGAGCTGGGAGGAGGAATGTGACATTAAGAGAAGACTCTGGACAGGGCCAGCACTGCCAAAGGGAAGAGGCAACAGTGTCTGGGTGGAGACCCAGGGAAGTCAGAGAGAATGAGAAGGAACAGCCAGGTGTGGAGAGAGAAACACAGCCCACTGGCATTGCCTCCCACTGGTCCCAGTGTCCGGCCTTTATTCACCTGCCTTGAGCCAACCTTGATGTGGAAGTTCTGACAGTTACGGGGGTTTCTGCTCCAGCACACCCAGAAGCTGGGGCAACAGTCCTCCCTTGGAGGAAATCCAGGTGATGCATCCCCTTATCAATCACACTCTGAAAATAAAACCTGCCACCAAAGAAACCAGGAAACATCCTGACACACGTCCCTGAGCAAGCACTGCCAAGAACCGTCTGAGCCCAACTGCAAAGGTGGGAAACAAGGTTGTTCTTCAGAATAGGTGTCTCAGCTCTGACGTGTCCAATCGATGGTCCCTTACTGGAGCTCCAGGGTCCCTGCACCCTGTCCAACCCCCCAGGGTGCCAGGAGAAATGAGGTTGTGTAAGGAGTCTGGAAGACAAGGTACATGGAGTTGAGAAGGTAGCCCCTGGAATCAGACCACCTGAGGCCCACAGCTGAGCCCATATCCCACCTGCAAGGCTGTGACTCCGTGCAGCTTGCTCAGCCCCCACCTCCGTTTCCTCCAATATCAGGGTGTATAATCACCTCTTAGGGTTGAGGAGGGGTTACATGAGATGACCATGCAAAGCACTTAGAACTGTGTCTGGGTCATAACAAGCGTGTGATAAATATTCTTTAATTGCAGTTATTTTTAGAAGAAACTGGCTGTTGGTACAGCTGGGTGGAGAGGGTGGAGAGGGACGGTGGTCATCAAAGCCAGCAGGAGAGACAAATGCTGAGTTACACCACCAAGTCTGGGACGTGGAAGATGCCACATGAGCCAATCAGACCCCCGGCCCACTTGGAAGGGGAGAACTGAAGATGCTCAGAGTAGGAGCATGAATAAGTGCCCAGGAGTAGTGAACAGGAGAGCTGGTTTCTAAAGATTGCTCTCAATAACATTGAAACAAGGCTGCCTCCTTCCTCAGCCATTCTGCCCATTTCCCACAGCATTTTCAGCAAGATGCTACTGAAAGAAATGACCCCCTTCCAATCTAAACACGAGTCAAAAGATGCACCCATGTCCTTCATAGACATTCAGAAAAACGTAGGAAACAGCATTGTCATCAAAGGGCAAGAGAAAACACACTTTCAAAGGAGAATAAAAACATTTCAAGTAAAAGAATTCCTCCTGATGTCAAAGAAAAGTTAAAACACAGTTTCCTGAAATAAAAAACTGAAAGCAGAGATACAAAGTACATAGGTCCCAAGAGATAAAAAATAAACTGCTAGAGTTCAGACAAAGAAATGGAAGAGAAATTTTTAAATATACAGAAATAAAAGCCATGAAATAAATAGAAAAAATGAGTGGATATTGCTAAAAAGTCAAGAATTTGAAAGAGCAAAATATAGCTGAAGAAAACAATGTTAACATGATTAGAGAGAAAATAATAGATCTGGAAGACAGACAAAAAGAGGAATAACATACTCAAACTTGATGTTCCCCCCAAAAGAGAACAGAACAAATAGGACCAAAAAACTAAAGGTGCAAAGATATAATAGAAGAAAACTGAAATAAAAGAAGACCTGAATCTGCTCATTGAAGGGGCATACTATATCACAAGAAAAATTTGAACAGAGCAGCCATATTCTAGTAAAATGACTAGATTTCAAAAATAAATAAAGAATCCTGTGAGCAGCTAGGGAAGAAAAAGTAAAGGTTAAGTTGCCACCAGAGAGAAACCAAACTGGCCTTTGATTTTCTCTGCCTACAGAATATCCCCCGACAAGTTGTTGCTCACATGTAAAGAAAACATATAGACATTTTCAAACATGAAAGGATTTGGGAAATGGCACCTCCAAGCTCTATTTGAGGAAAAAAAAAAAAAAAAGACTTCATGAAATCCAGTCAGCTGAGAGAGGAAGGAAGAAGATGTCCTCAAAACTCTGATGATACCCTGAATATAAATACAGAACTATAGCTAAACTTCTATGTGAATTTCCTTTATAGAGCATAGTTGATTCTATAGATTTGCCAGTGAAGAAATAATAATATAACAACAAAATCAGGAGATGGAGTGGGAAATAAATACTTAAATTGATTGATGAAGTACTAGAAATTTTAGTCTTTCATAAAATTGTTTAAAGATAATCACAAGAAATTAAAAATACAGTGTAACCTAAACTAGGAGGTTGAAGAGAGGAAGGAGAGTTATGAGAAAGGATAAAAGAAACAAAGAGGTTTTACTATGTTAATAAAAGCTGTAAGTAGCCACTAGACCACAAACAGACAAAAAACACCCAAATCACACACACACACAAAACACACAAACAGCATGAGTCATATAGCTTAAACAAATAATTCTTAAAAAGACAAAGTAAGATGACAGAACTAGAAAAAAATCATTGTCATATTAAATATAAATGGATAAAACTCATCTATCATTAGGAAAAAAGATTCTAGGCTGAAACCCCGAAATGTACAGATATGCTGCTACAAGAGATGCATTAAGCAAAGGGACTGGGGGGGGGGGCGTGTAGAGAAAAAGGATTATGGGAAAAGCGACATAAGAAAAACAAAACAGAACAGAGCAATCTAAAATGAATATCTGTCAAATTTCTTCTTTGCCACATAATACAATATTAAAACCTTTAAAGCAAAAACTGCAAGAAATACAAGGATAAATATATCTATCTTCCTAAGAACACATCATTCTAATGCTACCCAAACTGTTTGAGAGCAGAGATAGAAAAGTGAAACATCCAAATACTTTTTATTAAGTCATCATAATAGTAGCACACAAAGCTAACTGAATGTGCAGGCAGATTTCAGCACAGTCTCCTTCAGAAATATTAATTTAAAAATATAAACAAGTGGAATGGAGCGGAGCATTAAAAGCATAGTGCACAACAGCCAGGGTTCAGTTGAAGCATAAGATGATCGATCAATATAAGAAAATCTATTATATCACCCACCAAATAAGGTCATTAGAAAAAATCCATAAGGTGAGCCCCTTAGATTTCTTTCTTTTTTAAAAAATTTTTATTGGAATATAGTTGATTTACAATGCTGTGTTTGTTTCAGGTGTACAGCAAACTGAATCAGTTATACATATACATATATCCACTCTTTTTTAGATTCTTTTCCCATACAGGTCATTAGAGAGTATTGAGAAGAGTTCCCTGTGCTATATACACTAGGTCCTTATCAGTTACTTATTTTTTTATACAGTAGTGTGTATATGTCAACCCAAACCTCCCAATGTATCCCCCTCCACCCCCGCTTTCCCCCCGGTTAACCATAAGTTGGTTTTCTACACCTGTGACTCTATTTCTGTTTCTTAAATAAGTTTATTTGTACCATTTTTTTTTTAGATTCCACATATAAGCGATATCATGTGATATTTGTCTTTCTTGGTCTGACTTACTTCACTCAGTATGACAATCTCTAGGTCCATCCATGTTGCTGCAAATGGTATTATTTTGTTCTTTCTTATGGCTGAGTAATATTTCATTGTATATATGTACCACATCTTCTTTATCCATTCCTCTGTCAATGGACTTTTAGGTTGCTTCCATGCCCTGGCTACTGTAAATAGTGCTGCAGTGAACATTGTGGTGCATGTTTCTTTTCGAATTATGCTTTTCTCTGGATATATGTGCAGGAGTGGGATTGCTGGATCATATGGTAGTTCTATTTTCAGTTTTTTAAGGAACCTCCGTGCTGTTCTCCATAATGGTTGTACCAATTTACATTCCCACCAAAGGTGTAGGAGGGTTTCCTTTTTTGTTGTAGATATTTTGATGATGGGCTTTCTGACCAGTGTAAGGTGATACCTCATTGTAATTTTGATTCGCATTTCTCTAATAATTAGTGACGTTGAGCATCTTTTCATCTGCTTTTTGGCCATCTGTGTGTCTTCTCTGGAGGCATTCTATTTAGATCTTCTGCCCACTTTTTGATTGGGTTGTTGGCTTTTTTGTTATTGAGCTGAATGAGCTGTTTGTATATTTTGGAGATTAATCCCTTGTCTGTCACTTGGTTTGCAAATATTTTCTCCCATTTAAACTTTTTGTTCTGAGATATTTATAGATTCACATCCAGTTGTAAGAAACAATACAGAGAGACCACATTGACCTTGACTCAGTTTCCCCCAATGGTAGCATCTTGGAGCGCTACAGCACAATATCATATCCAGGGTACTGACAGGTGTGGCATATGTCCATCACCACGGGGTACTTTATGCTGCCCTTTTACAACCACATCCACCTCCCCATCTCCCCATACCCATCCCAACCCTGACCCCTAGAAACTACTAACCTGAACTTCATTCCTATAAATTTGTCTTTTCAAGAATTTTACGTAAATGTGATTATATGCCACACAGCTTTTGGGATAGGATTTTTTCACTCTGTGTAATTCTCTGATGATTCAAGTTGTGTGTATCAGTACTTGGCTCCCTGTTCATTCTGAGTGTCTGTTCCACAGTGTAGATGCACTGCAGTTTATTCAGACACTCACTCCTTTAAGGAGACCCAAATTGTTCTAGCTTTTGACTATTATGAATAAAACTGCTATAAATATTGGCGTGCTGTTTTTGTGTGAGCATAAGTTTTCATTCCTGTGAGAGAAATACTCAAGAGAACAATTGCTGGGTCGTATGGTAGTTGCATGTTTAGTTTTACAAGAAACTGCCAACTGTTTTCCAGAGAAGCTGCACCGTTTTACATCCCGTCAGCCATGAATGAGGGATCAGTTTCTCCACATCTTTGCCAGCATTTTGTGTTACAACTTTTTGGTTTTAGTGCTTCTGATAGGTGTGCATTAATACCTCATCTCATGTTTAATTTGCATTTCCCTAATGGCTAATGATAGTGAACTTCTTTTCACTTTTTTATGTGCAAATTTGCCAGGTTTACTGTCAAGTATTTGCTCATTTTCTAATTGAATTGTTTGCTTTTTTAATTGTTGTTTTAAGAGTTCTTTATATTTTCTAAATTCAAGTCATTTATGGGATATGTGGTTTGCATGTATGTTCCCCCACTCAGGTGCTTGGCTTTTCATCCTCTTCACAGAGCAAAAGTTGTCAATTTTGTTGAGATCTAATTTATCAGATTTTCCTTTCTTGACTTTGTTATCAAATCTGAGAACTCTTCACCTAGCCTTAGGTCCCAAAGATTTTGTCTTTTTTTTCCCAGAAGTTTTGTAATTTTACATTTAAGCTCACAATCCAATTTAAGTTGGTTTTTTAATAAGGTCTGGAGTTGAGGTTGAGGGGGGTTGGTTTGGTTTGGTTTGGCTTAGTCTGGTTATTGCCTATGGATGGTCAATTACTCCAGCATCATTTGTTGAAAATACTATCCTTTTTCTATTCAACTGTTTTTGTATCTTTGTCAATAATCACTTGTGTGTTTTTAATTAAAAATTCAACTCCTTTAATAGTTTTAGGATTAACCAGCTTATCTATTTCATCTTAGTTGAGCTTGGGTAGTTTGTAGTTTTTGAGAAACTGGTCCATTTCCTCTAAGTAGTCAAATTTATGAGCATAGATTGTTTGTAGTATTCCTTTATCATCCTTGTAATATCTGCAGGCACCCTAGTGATAGCCCCCATTATCATTCCTGATATTTCATTACTGATATTGGTAATTTATGTCTTTTCTCTTTTTATCTCAGTCAGTCTTGTTAAAGGTTTATCAACTTTATTGTCTTTCAGAGAATCAGCTTTTTGTTTCATTGATTTTCTCAATTGCTTTCCTGTTTTCAATTTCATTGATTTCTGCTCTTTACTATTTCCATTCTTCTGGTTGCTTTTGGTTCATTTTACTCTTTTTCTAGTTTTTGAGGTAGAAACTTAGAATGTTGATTTGTGATATTTTTCTTTTTTCTAATGGGGGCATTTAAAAATTTATAAGCTTTTCTTTCAGCTGTATTCCACATGTTTTGATTTGTCATGTTTCCAGTCTCATTCAGTTCTTGGATTTCTTTTATTTCCTTTGAAACTTCTTCTTTGACTTATGGATTATTTAGAAGTGACTTGTTTAATTTCTAAGTATTTAGTGATTTTTCTGTTGTTTTTCTGTATTGATTTCTAATTTGATTGCATTATGGTCAGAGAAAATGCTGTATATGATTTAAATCTTTTCAACTTGTTGCCCAGAATATGATCTATCTTAGTGAATGTTCCATGGTTGCTTGAAAAACAATGTATATTATTTTGTTGCTTGCAGAGTTTTCTCTATATATCAGTTAGCTACCATTGGTTGATTGTGTTGTTCAGTTCTTCTATAACCTTGCTGGTTTTCTGTGTAATAGTCATTTCAGTTGTTGAAAGTGGTGTATGGAAGAGCCCAACTATAATTGTGAATTTGTCTATTTCTCCCTTAAGGTCTACCAATTTCTGCTTCATGTATTTTAATGCTTTCTATTTGATGCACACCATTTAGAATTGTTATAGCTTCTGTTGGATTGAGCCTTTTATCATTATGTGATGTCTCTCTTTGTCTCTAGTAATTCTTCTTGAAGTCTGCTGTATGTGATGTTAATAGTGCTACTCCTGCTTTTTTCTTTATTAATGTTTGCATGGCGTACCTTTTTTCCATCCTTTTATTTACAACCTACCTGTATTGTTATATTTGAAGTGCATTTCTTATGTTTAGAGTGTTGTTGGATCATGGTTGTTGTTATTTTTAAATCCACTCTGTCAATCTTTGTCTTTTAATTGGTATATTTAGACCATTTACATTTAAGGTAATTATTGATGTGTTAGGGCTTGTCTGCAGTTTTATTTATTTATTTTTTATTTCCTCTGTTTACCCTTCTTCTGTTTCCCTTTCCTTACCTTCCTGTGGGTTACCTGAACACTTTTTTAGAATTCCATCTTGATTTGTTTGTAGTGTTTTTGAGTCTATCATGTGGTGTTGTCTTAGAGGTTGCTCTAGGTATTACAATTCACATATGTAACTTATGGTCTCTAATACCAAGGTTTTGCTCCTCTGAGTGAAGTGTGGTGACCTTGCTTCCATTTAAATCCTTTTACCCTCCCTCCCCACTTTTTAAAAACCATGACCCTAAGTATTTCCTCTAAATGTCTTGAGCACCACATCCAGTGATGTTATATTTTGCTGCAACCATCAAGTATATTTAAGAAACTCATAAAAAAAGGATTATCTATGAGATTTACCTCTATTTTACCAATTTTAATGTTTTTCTTCCCTTTCTGAAATTCCAGTCTTCTTCTGTTACCAGTTCCTTTCTGTTTAAAGAACTTCTTTTAGCCATTTTTCAAGGGTAGATTTATTATCAACAAATTATCTTAGTGTCCCTTCATGTGAAAATGTCTTTATTCCCCCCTTCATTCTGAGGGGTGTTTTCCAGGACTAAGAAATGGCTGCCACTTGCTTCTGCCCTCCCTGATTTCAGATGAGAAATCCACCAGCATTCAAGCTATTTTTCGCTACAGGTAATATATCATCCTCCTGACACCACCAGGCGGGGGAATCTGAGCAGGCCGTCTGCTTCTGTGAGGTGGGGTGGAGAGAGTGGGGCTGGGATGGAACATCAATTTCCCCGTTGGCCCTGCTGAACCCAGAGGAAGGTGGGGGGCACTTGTCCACTTGGTGTTTGGCTGGAGGAGGGCGGGCATTGCCAAAATAGTTTCCTGCTCTTAGACGACCCTTGCCCCGTCCTTTGGCCAGGGGAATACACTGCTCTTGAAGCCTTTTTTTGTCTGTGTCTGTTGTCAGTTCCGGGCTGAAGCCCATGAGGGACCCCAGGGACTCCCCGTATCTCTTCCTCAAGTCCTGAGTCCCCTTAGCAGGCCACCTCCTTCCTTCCATTTGTCAGTCTTCCTGTGCCTGATCATTGTGTGTGTCCAGGGATTTTTAGTTGTAAGAGAGGGGACCTGGGAGAAATGGGGCTACTCAATCTGGGTGCAACAGGAGGTCTCCACTCCTAAGAGTTTGAAAGCCACTCTTTAAAATTCAATATCCATCCTGGCTTCAAACACTTAATAATAATAAAGGAGTGGTTAGATAATCCCTTAGAAGCATCAGAATGTTTATCTCAAATTCAAAAGTATAACCCTTCTTAATAGTAAGAGAAAATAAACCCTCTCCTTAATGTTGACTGAGCAAGGATGTCCCAAAGTACCACATCATTTAACACTTTTCTAGAAGTGCTAACCGATGCAATAAGAAAATGTAACTAAATAAGGAGGAAGGAAGCAGCGTCCAACTATTTGCTTATGAAATGCAAATAGAGCTGAAAATGTCCTTGAAAATGGTTACAAATTTTAAAAATTGAACATAATGTTGGTCACAAAATTAATGCACCAAATTTTTACATAAATAATAACCTGTTAAAATATGAAGGAAGACAAAACCCAAAATACCCAGGAAGAGATTTAACCAAAGATTTTCAAAACTGTATTCAGAAAAGTTTAACATCCTACTGAGATACAGAAGACTTGAATACATGGTAAGATGTATCTTAATTTTGGATAAGAACTCAATTTTCAGAAGAATCGCTGCATTAATGATTTTTAGAAACCTTAATGTGAGCCTAATAAAATAACAGCAGGAACTTGACAAGCTAATTCTAGCATTTATATGAAAAAATAAACATAGAATTACAGCCATGAAATGCAGAAAACTACAGGGTAGTTGTCCTGGGCTGGAAACTGTCCTTCACACCACACACCAGGGGATTGGCAGGGGCTGGGTTTATCCTCCATCTGAAATAACTAACAGCCTGGACAAAGTCGGTGAAGCAGTAGTGTTCGAGACACTGCATGTCAGGTAAAGCAGGACAGTGACCCCTGATAGACAGGAACTAATGAGGCAAGCCCCGGGGCTGTCCCAGGTTACCACCTGGAGAGAGCATCCAGGCAGCGGGGCGGGTCCAAGGAGGTGGAGCCGGATGCTAGGGAGGCCAAAGTCTGCCGGCATGAGGAGGGCACAGCTGGGAGAGGAGAGAGCAGCACCGAGAGAATGTTCTGGAGAATATGCAGAACCCCCCTTGAGTTTTGAGCTGAGAGCCCGGTAGGGCATGGGTGTGGGGAAACCCCCTGAGACCACCCAAGAGAATGGGAGAAACAGCACCCAGATGCTGAAGGGTGGTGGTGGTTTCTGTTCCCACCAGCACAGTGAAGCCCTCCTCACTCACAAAGACGCCAAAGGATCAAACTTTCCTTGTAGTACAAAGCCTGGTTCTGTTCACATCTGCCAAACACCAGAAGTGGCCAAAAGCCCTTGACCATGTGAATAGACACACTGGGGTGTCTGCAGGGGAGCACGACTCACCCACAAAGAGGAGCAAACTGCCCACACCCTCAACAGCTGGAACGAAGCCAAAGGCATTACACGGAGAGAAAGAAACCAGCCTCAGAGGCTCCATATTGTATGATTCCACTTTTTGCCATTTTAAAAAAGACAAATTTATGATGAAGGGGAAGAGAACAGTGGTTGCCAGGGGTTATGATGGGGACGGGTGACCATAAGGTCACAAGGGACTGGGGGGCATTTTGGAGCTGTGGTGATGGTTCCACGAAGGTTGTCATTTGTTAACACTCGTGAACTGTAAACCCAAAGAAAAAAGTCTACTTTACTACATGGTATTTTTTAATTTTAAAAAGAATAGGAAAAGAGTAAGGGTGGTTTTGATGTTTGAGTTCAGTTTTACATATCAGCACAATTCTAGATTTCTAAATTCATATTAATGTTCTTGATAATTAAAATGATTTGAGAAAGAGAACTTTGAAATGTGTTGCTTGTCAGAGAAGAATGTTTCATTAATGTATTTATTTAATATCACTTCTAATAAAATGTACAAATTGGAAAAAAATGAGGTTAAAAATAGTTAAATGATCAATAAAAAAGAAGAATAGGAATACATGCTGTGTTTCTATTTACAGATATTTCCAGAAAACTTAAAAGTGGATCTATAATGTGAGAAAGCAGGTCAGTAACTGCCTGTGGATGGGGCCCTGGGGGCAGGACCAAGGGGTCACCAAGGGGAACCAGGAGAACATGGGGTGACAGACCTGCTCACAGGCTTGGTCATAGTGATGATTTCAAGTGTGTGTGCACATGCGCGTGTCAAATGCTTCAAACTGCACACAAATGTGTGCATTTATACTCCAATAAAGCTGTTGAAATTGTCATAAAGTATCGGATATTCCAATACGTTACAAAGCTGCAGCACGTGGAAAGCGATGAGACTTGGAAATCCATGAGGGCAAGGGTCCGCATGTCCCCCCTGCCGCGCCCCTCAACCCAGAGCCCAGAGCCAGGCACACGGATCATGAGAACGGGATCCGATTGTGCATATGTACACACACAATACACCACACATACCCACACACCACATACATGTCTACACACACACAACACGTGCAGACACATAAGCATGCACACACAGCCGGCCACACACACACCATGCATCACCCACGCGTCCACACATCCTACTTCCCACCCTCCTTGCAATTCCCGCCCCTTCCCAGGGAGCCGCTGGGGTCAGCCTGACACCAGAG
Source organism: Mesoplodon bidens (assembly GCF_964165515.1). NCBI lineage: Eukaryota > Metazoa > Chordata > Mammalia > Artiodactyla > Ziphiidae > Mesoplodon > Mesoplodon bidens. The sequence goes on along the minus strand of NC_138165.1, from coordinate 112,523,753 downwards.
CAGACGACCCCAGCCCCATCCCAGCTGAGCCCGCGGAGCTGCATTTGCCCGGACCCGGGGGGCTGGGGGTGACGATCTGAGGCTGTCTGCTCCGCAGGAAGAAAACACAGCCTGCCTGACACATCCCTGCCCACCCACCTGGGGACAAGAGCCAGGTTTCCTCCAGGCCTCCTGGATGAGACCTCCCTTCCTCCCTCCCTCCCTCCCTCCCTCCCTCCCTCCACACCCGACACACACACACACCACACACCACACACACGCTCTGCACTTACACACCCTCCCCACTGCAGAGCCCGCCTCTCTGCGGAGGCCTTTGAAGGCATCCCCCACCCCCAGTACAGGCAGCGCCGGTCACATGCCCCCCAGACACACACAGGAGGCCTCCGCTGACTGGCCCAGGTGGTGTCCACACTGAGGAACTCAGGAGACCGTGGTCAGAGGTCTGATGGTGACCCTCCTGGGTCCCAACATTGATGGAGGCCCCGGAGGGAGACAGAGAACCTGAAGTCACTGAGGAAGTGGAGTGTGTGGCTGGGGGGATGGGATGTGCGTGTTATATGTGTATGTGTGAGGTGTGTGTGTGATGTTTATTGCATGTGAGGTGTGCGTGCTGTTTACTATGTATATGGGGTGTGTGTGTGTGTGTGTTGGAGGGTTACCACCGCACAGCAGACCAGCCCCCTTTATCCCAGGAGCTGGGCCCCCCTTAGCTCACACACACACCAGGAGCCCTGATCCGATGGCCTCTAGTGGGAGGGACGTGCCCACACCCGCGACCCGAGGGCTGAGCAGGGCTGCAGAGGAGGGCAGCGGGAGCCTTTCACAACCTCTCAGGACAGGGGTGCCCCTCCTCCTGCTGCCCAGTCAGCATCCTTCATCCTTTATCACCCGCCTGCAACCGTCACCAACCTCACTCTCTCCTCAAACACAAGGGCTTCCCGTTTCCTCTGGAACAAAGTCCAAGAGGTCCCATAACTGGAGAAGCTTGATGCAGGTCACGGGCGCACAGCCCACAGCAGGAGGGGTGTCGCAAAGGCCCCACGGGAAGCCCGTGCGCACGTTGACTCCCGGTCACTGGCCTACCTGGGAGAACATGCAGGATTTCCACAGCCCAGGGGGGCTGAGACACTGGCCGAGAGCTTGTGGAGAAAAACCCACCCAGGGAGGGTAAAGGGACTGGGGCATGGGTTCCCCCAGAGGAAGGGAAGCCGTAGGGGTGGAGGCTCGGGGGCAGGCCTGTGGGAACGCAGTCCGGCTGGGGGACCGAGGGCCCAGCCAGGCTGTCTGTGCTCCAGAAAGCCCCGGATCATTCTGCTACCAAGCTCCGTGATGCATTTAGTGGTTCAGATGATTTTTTTTAGCAAGAAATAAGAGAGACTAGTATTTTCCTTTGCCAACCTGGCTCTGATGAGGGTCTGAAATGTCTGTTTTAATCTGCTTATGTTGAGCAGGGGGATGAGGGAGCTTCCTTTTCTAATTGACTCTTCACTGGAGAGTAATTAACCTCAAAACTGTTTACAGCCGAGGAATTACAACATCACTTAGAGATCATAATTTGAAGGATGGGTATATGTTAGATTAAAAATCTTTCTGAGTTTGCTATTACCCTCTCTAAACATGGGAAGGTCCTATACGGAGGATCTCAGATTTGGTATAATTAACTTTTGAGGGCTTGAACCTGTCTGGATGTGTAATTTCTTCCCAGAACATTTGGGAGCTGTTATGTAGCCCATGATGTCATTAGCATAATTATTGTCAACATTTCATGCTGCAGTTTCTTCCTCTTATAGATGAAGTTGCATACTTAATCGTTTCTCTCCTCTACTGGTCACATTGCTTTACTCTGTTCCTCAAAAACCATGTGGCTTCCTATTTCTTGCAGATCAGAGACCCTCTTTTTAGTGCAGGGCTCCGGGTGCCTGGAACCTCGCGTGCCTCTATGCTCCAGCCACAGAAGCAGAACCAGGCCCTGAAGACACAGCTCAGGCTCCCACTTCTGTGACGTGGCGTGTGCCTTTCTTTGGCCTAGAACACACTTCCCTTCCACGATCCAGATAATTCTTCACCCCATGGCAGAGTTCAAATGCCTCTTCCTAGAGAAAATCCTCCAGGATTTCCACCCTGTGGTTCACCCAAGGGAGGAGGGATGGAACCGGGCTGCCCTGACCCTGCTTTCCTGGGAGTCTCCAGGGAAGCATCAGGGTGATAGAAGTGGCAGGTCCGGGAAGAGTTCGGTTAAAGTTCAAGGTCAAAGTCCTGTAGGGTCTGGTTGTCTGGTTCCAGGAGGGGAAGGGGCTCTGGTGGCAGGGAAGGGCTGCACCTGGCTCCTGCTTCCTCTGGCCGTGGCTGGTCTCAGACAGTGGCCTCTGCCACCCTCAGACCAGACTTTGTTCCTGAAATATTCTCCCCGCTCCACGGTCGAGTCTGAAATAAGTTAGATGAATCCTTCGCAAGGCTGGCAAACAAAGATAAAGCCGGATGGCTACTTGCCAGGTGTTGTACTTGGGATCAAGCTTACATTTCGCCATTTTCGTGACGGAAAATAAAAATAGCTTGATTGCCTTTTGGAGCATTTTATGATGACCGTAGTCCCTCTCCAGTTCACAATTTTAGGGGGTCCTCAGTAGCAAAACAATGCTGCTTTTAACCGCTTGAGGATCTTTGGGAGGGCTGGGTTAGGAGTGTCTCTAAGGTAAATGGAGGGGACATGCGAGGAAGGGGACCATGTGCACAAAGCATTGTCCAGCCCAGAGCAAAATCCGGGAGAGTGGACTCTGTTTGTTCGCCACCAAGATGCCCCCCCGCCAACAAAATTGCCAGTGTGACACGCCCACCCCAGCTTATGTGCTCTTTGCTCCTGGTGGGTTTTGCACCCTTGACCTTCTCTGGACTTGCCCTCCAGAGGTGACCGTCTGGGAGCTTACCTGCTGGGGCAGTTTCGAGAGCCTGCGCCCTGGCCTAGAGGACACGCTCAGGTACAGTTCCCTCCAGAGCTCCCTCAGGGCACGCACGTGCCCCCCCCCCACCTCCACCTGTGCCCTCGAGGCTACTGGCTTCTCCAAAGAAGCTTTCTCAACAAACCCCATGCACACAGGCACACACGCCGCATCTCACGGTCTGCTCTACAGAACACAGCCTGGGCTCCTCCACCGTGGTAAGAGGGCCGACAGCGGCCTGCAGGGACAGTTCCCCAAGAGGCACAGCCCAGCACGGAGGGGCAGGAGATGGACGCCTGTGCTTGGAGAGGACGCCTGTGCAGAGCAGACTCACAGTTTCCCTGGATGAGCCTGAGCCCATTCATATCCCCAAGTGGGAGCCATGAGTGCCAACACCCCCAGCCTGGCACCCGAGTCTGCAGTTCAGACCTCGCTTTTCCTGCTCTGTCCCCGAGACCCCGTCACCCTATGTCACCAGCCTCAAGCCCCTCATCTGCATCTTTATTTTCCTAACTTTATTTTCTATGAGGGTAGAAGACCACAAGGAGAGTAAAGGTATGTCATGCGTAAAGCATTTAAAAACAACAAATGACAACACTTCAGGTGACTACACCGAGGAGAACGTTTCATCCTGTGACTCAGGAGGGATAGTCAGGTCTGCCGTTTCAGGGCAGAGAATGTGTTTCCTTCAGGGCCTAGTCAAGGCTGAAGTCACCTTGGTTCCATCGAGGACGTAGAAAGTTCTGCTCAGAGGAGACTGAAGTCGAGGGCAGGCCACGGCCTCAGGTGCCAGGTTCCATGGAGGTGGATGCAGGAAATGGCAGGAAAGAAGTGGAGGGAGATCAGCCCCTTGTCTTGTGGATGCAGAAGCCAAGGCCAAGATCACACAGTGTGATGGTTAGAATTGGAGCTGGACCTGGGATTCCCAGCCCTTCCGTGTGCTGGGCTGCATTTGCACCTGGGTGGGTCTTCCCTCAAGAGGTTCTGGAAGTGCAGGACTGGACACGGAGCCACTGTTCGCACGAGGGCTGGGGGACCCCCCTCCGTGTGGGTGAGGACAGCAGGGCCTCATCCCTGTGTCCACGTGCTTCACTTTCCCTTGGGCACAGAGAGGCGATGTGACCTGCCAAAATTTCCTGCGTATATTCAGGGCCTTCTGAGTGGCTTGGCCAGCACTTTGGGCAGATAATCACCTCCTTGTTAACTTTCCCACCCTCACTCTGTGTGGAGAGCATTTCTGTTTCCTTTGCGTTAAGCACATTCTAGCGACAGCCCTTTCCCACCAGACATCCCTCAGTTTTTCCCAAGGCCCGACGCCGCTGAGACAGAGGCTCTGACCCTCCCTTCTGCAGTCGCTGGTTAGCTGTTTGCCTCTTTGTTTAATGTCCTTAATTTCTGGCTCTACTTTTGTCTTCTTGTTAAACCTTTGTCATCATTCTGATTATAGCTCTCGCACCAAGTTCTCCTATAAGCTTGTCTCTAACATTTACAGGCAATCCAGTTCCTTCCATTGCTTAAAAAACATAATTGTCTCCTCTGGCTGCCAGGGGCTCCTCCAGCTAGTTTTCTGGGCTTTCAAGTTCCAGGAAAGAGAGTGTGGGATCCCCACCACCACCACCACCGGGAATCAAGAAAGAACAGAGCCATATTCTTCTGTCACCCACGGTCCTCACGCATGTGGGCTTGCTGGCACCAGCAGTGAAGAAGGAAGGGATCCATCTGGGCCAGAGACAGTCGTGAAACAAAAGCCGAGAGGATACGTGATCTTGACTTTGGTCACCCTTGACCCTGATCACAGCTACCCTCCTCTCTGGTCACCCTGAGGGGTCTGTGGCCTTCATTCTTAACACTTTAAAACGGCAGTTCTCAGAGCACTCAGCCTCCTCCACAGATGCTGTGAGACCGCAGAGGCAAAATAAGGAATAGATCGTTCAACAGGCACTGAGCGGGTCATTACTCTTCCAGGCAGTGCTCTGAGCATTTAACTCAGACAAATTTTTCAATAAGCCCACAGAGCGAGCAGCATTTTCACGCACCCTGTACAGGTGGGAAAATGAAGGCTTTGAGAACGCCACTTGAGCAAGGTGGCCATATGTGTCTCTGAGTCCAGAGCTCCTTTTCTCAGAGCCACACTCACTCACCATGACTATGAACAACTGGGTAAAACTGTGTAACCTCCACTGGACCAGCGGGTGACGGACAGCACACCTGCCACCATCTTCATGGTTCTTGATGAGGCAGTGTTTTCGCTATTTGCTGCTGCAGAGCTAATTCCCACAAGCTTAGCATCTTGAGACAAGATGCATTTATTATCTCACAGTTTCTGAGGGTCAGGAATCTTGGTGGGGCCAAGCTGGGTGGCTCTAACTCAGGGTCTCTCGGGGGGCCTCAACCAAGCTGACGGCTGGAGCTGTGGTCTCTTCTGAAGGCTTGGCTGGGCCCTGGGGTCCCACTTCCAAGTTTTCACACATGGTTGTGGGCTCTGCCTGGCTGCTGGCTTCCCCCAGAGCAAGGGATGCAAAACGGTGAGACAGAGACTCTGCGACAGAAGGCACTGCATCCTTGACCATCTAACCTCAGAAGTGACAACCCATCAGCCTCCAGCAGCCAAACCCCCTCTGGAACAGTGTGGGAGGGGACTGCACGCCCTGTGATAGGGGTCACAGGGGGCCCTGTTGGAGGCTGACAACCACAGGCCACCTCCTGCTGATTTTGTAAAGAGTGGGCAGCTCAGAATTCAAGGTACTGCTAAAAATAATAGCGTAAATCCGTTACTTCCCCCCACACTCATCCTCCCAAGAACTGGAGAGGTGGCGTTGTCCTCACACCCACTGGACAGGCCCCACGTGTCCAGAGACATCTCCACGGTGATACTGGAACCCTGGGAGATCCACACTCACCCCACTGGCGGCAGGCTGTAAACCAGAGGTAGGGAGGACTCTGGTACACACTGGAGCACAGGCCTCGGGGGTGGGAAGCTGGGCCAGGTAGTGCCTGCGTGGGGCCTGCACCCCAGCTCTGTGGACCCTCGGCTCTCTACATGGGCTGAGGTCTTGGGCCAGGCATGGGACCCTCTGGACCTGACAAAGAGAAGGACCAGAGGAGCCGACTAGGGGTCCCCTCACCAGAGCAGCAGGAGGACATATGCCTGGCCTGGTGGGGCTCCCGAAGAGGAGCTCCCACTCCAGGCCCCCAGGACCGGTGGTCAGAGGGGCTGATTCACCAGCAGGAAGGCTCCTAGGGGTGAGGAGAAGAGGTCAGCTGCCCGTGCACCTGAAACTGCAGAGTCACAGTGAGCAGCAGGCAGGGATCTTGCCATGAGGCCACCCAGCCCTCCCACAGCACACATTAAAGAGACCTCAGCCCAGGGAGGTTAAAGCACGCTCCCAGAGCCCCAGGAATGGTGAGAGCAAGTCTCATGAAGACCAGACAAAGGGGAAGGGAGTCATGACTTGATCCGTGCCAGGCACCTGTGCTAAGCACTGCATGCTCCACCCCCATTCATCCTGAAGGCCTCGGAGACAAGCGCTGACATCACCTGCATCTGGGGATGTGGAGACTCAGTCTCAGGGTGAGCAAATTGCCCACCATCCCATGGGAGCTCCTCTTGCTGCTTTGCTCTGTGTCCTGGTCCCCAGTTCCCCGAGAAGAGAGATCTATACCCTGCAAAGGCGACAGGTACATGCCCTTGGAGGCTCCTTTTCATGGATTCCATTTTCTCTTAACTGGCATCTTCACTAAAGTGCATTAGGGGAAGATGCCAATCTCTTTCCAGTGAACTAGCAGGAAAGGTAGGCTCTGGGAGAGAGGACTGGGAGTAGGGGAGTCCCCACCCCATCCTTCCTGCAGACCCTCGGGCACAGATGGTGTGAAGGTGTGCAGAGGTGAGGTTGGCCTCGGCTAAATCTGGGGAGGGTCCCTACAGTGTCTGCCCTTTGGGGCCGAGGGAAAGGTCAGGAGAGGCTCCTGAATCAGTTTGACTGCCTTGGAAGATAAGGGAGGCCCAGGAAAGGGGGAGCCTTGGGGTCTTCAAGGCAGGAGTGGGGACCCACAGAGAGGCTTTTGACCCTTTTGATTTTATCCCATCCCTTTCATCTTTTCTCTACATGTCCTATAAAGTACACTACGGATTCTCTCTATATATACTATCTAATTCATCAGTGTATACATATGATGGGGGTTATGCCCAAACTACCTTTTTTTTTTCTTTTTTTTTTTTTTTGCGGTACGCGGGCCTCTCACTGTTGTGGCCTCTCCCGTTGCGGAGCACAGGCTCCGGACGCGCAGGCCCAGCGGCCATGGCTCACGGGCCCAGCCGCTCCGCGGCATGTGGGATCTTCCCGGACCGGGGCACGAACCCGTGTCCCCTGCATCGGCAGGCGGACTCTCAACCACTGCGCCACCAGGGAAGCCCCCAAACTACCTTTTTTATAGGAATGCAAAATTTGGAGACCTTTGTAGGACCAACCCTGAGCCAGATGTAGGCTTCATGTTCTCCACTGTAAACGTGCCCTGAAATTTAGAGAAAACGAAAGCCAAGAAGTTGGGGAGGTCCGAGAGCAGGGTTCGGTCATTTGAACACTGGGCCAGGCGTGGTGCTGGATGCCCCATTCACCTGCTCGCTGGTGAAGCAGGTGGTATCGCAGCTCCCTTTGCACCAACGAGAAACTGAAGCTTAGAGACTGAGTAACTTCCTCAAGAAAGCGGGGCCGGGACTCCAGCACTGCGGGATAGGTAGGGCCACAGGGGCTTTCTGTGCACCTGTGCCCAGGAGACAGGAGAAAATATGATGGGGGCAGGCTGCCATCTTGTGTGCCCCCAAGACCACGGTCTGGAAGTCAGTGGGGATGAGAAGCCCCAGCCCCTAGCCCCTCAAGGAAATGCAGAGGGAGCTCCCCACCTCCCCTCCCAAACTGTCACCCGGTTTCAAAATGCTCCCCTGGGGCACCAGCTGTGACTCCACAACCTCCCTTCTACCAGGGGCCACTGGAGTGGTGTGGTTGTAGGAATAGCCACTGGACTTATTTTTTAAAAACAGAACAGATGATTCATAAACCTAGTACTTTAGATATTCTGGGTGATAAATTATTTACAGAGCCCGCCCCACCGTTGGTTTTGACCCACAGGTGTCCAGACGCAGTGTCTGTTAGATCCTGCTGGTGGGTCCCAGGAAGGTGTGACCTGCAGGGAGGTGGGATGTGACTAGTGCCCGAAGACCTGGGCTTTGAGCTGAGACCCTCCATGGCACCCAGCGGCAGGCCAGCTTGTCACCAAAATCAAAGCTCAGGTGGGATGTAAACCATTAAAACTTTAATGAAGAAACTTCAAAGGTGAAAGATTCCTCCCCAGGGGTCATGCAAAGAACACCAAGAGGAAACTGAAGAAATTAGGAGAATTAAGGACTGGATTCCCTACTGGGTCAAGAGCAGTAACTTTTGTAACTTGATATATACTAAAATTTGCAATATGTATCATTGTTGAGGTAATGGGAGAATTACAATTCTCTAACTCTCCATAACAGGTCTTATTAAATCGAAGCAAACATTTGGTACTTGGGAGCCCTGCATTACAAATCTAATTAAGACTCCATAAAACAAAATAGCTCCAGTCTTCATGCAACTGTCCCATTATCTCACATGGTATATGATTGCTGCTTTATTAAACAACAACAACAAAAAAAAACAAGTTCCAAATCGGTCTGTCTGTTTGTTTGGGAGTTGGCAAAACAATATGAAACTCAATCACTCCCCAAAATGGGTTCCATCTTGGGTAGATTTTCAGCTGCAGCATGCGTAATGCTGGCCAAGCAGATTCTCTGTGGGTTCAGGGAGCCTCGGAGATGCAAAAGCAGAGACTGGTTCCCTCCAGGGACTGCCCCGCGGCTCTGTTCTTTTGGTCTGAGATTCTAGAGACCAGAGGTTGGCTGGGGGAATAGTGAGTGAGAGAATCCCTGCTCAGATGACTTCACGGGTGGCTGGAGTAGGGAGGGACCCCTCTCCTTCAGAGAACGGAGGGCAGAGGGCACCGAGGGAAGATGACCCCAAGATACCAGAACTGGGCTGCCTTATCAAGTCAATCACAGCCCACCAGCAAGTAAGGTGCACCTTTGGTCAAGCCTCCCTTTCCTTCCTCAGGGATGTTATGGTGGCTTCCTGGTGTGTCCCCCACCCACAGGTGTGCAGGGCCATGTCTTACTCACCTCTGCCTCCTCAGCTCCAGGCACCGTTAATGGATATTCACTAGGCTTATAAAACGAAGTCTTTGAAACCTAAAATTAACTTTACAAATGTCTCCATGAGATCAAATTTGCCTACCGGCTGGTTCCCACCAAAATTCAGGCAGAAGTAATCTTCTGTGCTTCCCGTGCACCTGAACTTAAGACACATGATTGAAGCAAACACCCTGAAGGTGTTCATCCCAGCAGAGACTGAAGCCCATCAGCACCAAATGCCCATCTCTGCTTCCTGCATGTGACCCTTCCTGGTCCCAGGCTGTGAAAGGCTTGTGACATGGGTTCTCTTCCTTGGTGGGACCCGCTGGTGGACTCCAGCTGTCCACATGTGGTTGGTTGTTACACCAGTCCTCTTTATGGGGAAATTCGGTGGAATTTCTTTTATTATAAACATGCACAACCAGAAACACCAGTTCCTCTCTGAGCTTAACTCGCAGCAAGGGGAAGGCATAATAGGTCATGGTGTCTTCAGACCATCTGCCTTGAGAACTTAAGATTTACACCCATCTGCTTCCCACTCCCCTCACCTTGGGAGATGGAGGAGCTGTCAGTTAGAATGGCTTTCCGCAGATGAAATTTTACGTTCAGTGGGAAGTGGTTTTCTGTTAAAAAAGCAGAATGAAGTCCTTAATGGATGAGAAACAATCAACTAGAAGCTGTGATGATACGAATTCTCATGGCGGCCCATCAGTAATTCACGGTTGGGGCACTAGGGTAAGACCATAGTATTTCCAGTTCTCATGAAATAAGCTGCACATTCATTTCTACAGGGCAAATCCAGACCCTCTAAGAACTCAGAGATGTTCCTGCCGTTAGTAGCATTCCAGGGCACATCCTGCAGGGCTTTCTCTGTGGCAGGCGCTAAAGGTTATTCTCACCATCAGACATTTTGAGGTCCAGCTGTTTAGGTAACTCAACGAGCCTGCCATGGCAGCCTTTAACTAAGCAAGTTTTAAAATATAAAAATAACTGCACAGCAGTTTATTTCAAACAATGATATGAACAAGAGCTTTGGCCTATTAAACATCTACTACTGCCATTTACTCACCTACCTGCATCAGTTTCTTCCTCTGAAAACCGAAGGTGAGTCCCTGCTTTGAGGCATTGTTGTTAAGGTTAGTAAAGTGACTGAAGTGGTCATGGTTCTTTGTTGCAGCCCACAGCGTCCACTTGAGCTGGTTTAAATAGGAAAGGGTTAATGAAAGAAATATTTGGTAATTTAAAGAATCCCTGAGGGGCTTCCCTCGTGGCACAGTGGTTGAGAGTCCGCCTGCCGATGCAGGGAACACGGGTTCGTGCCCCGGTCCGGGAGGATCCCACATGCCGCGGAGCGGCTGGGCCCGTGAGCCATGGCCGCTGAGCCTGTGCATCCGGAGCCTGTGCTCCGCAATGGGAGAGGCCACAACAGTGAGAGGCCCGCGTACCGCAAAAAAAAAAAGAATCCCTGAGGAAGACATAGATGAATGTCCGAGGGCCACACAGCCCAGAACCTGCAGGAAAAGATGGCAAGTGGGGACAAATAGCCCACCACGTGGTTCTGGGGGTCGATGTAGCCCTGCGTGTTCAGGGGCATCAGTGATGCTGGTGACTGGGCTTGAGCGACTCAAGCATAGAAGAAACAAACTGCTCTCCTCTGCCCCAGTCTCCACAAGGGCACCTGCTAGGTGGACCCAGGGCATCTACAGCATCCTCCAGACCAGGGCTTCTTGGAGATGTGCCCTCAAGCTGTCTCAAGCGAGGAGGGGGTTGGAAAGGTGTTGAGTGAAGCAAACAACTGGAGCCCCCGGGAGACTTCCCAAGTTCACCCACTAGTGAACTACACAGAAAGGGGACGAAGAATACAGACCAGGCTTTGAGTCCCGGCCAGCCTCTTACACGGCCCCCAGAGCTGGGCAACCTAAATAAGGAAGCCATGCAAAGGTGCACTGTAAACACAGAGTCAGTCCCTTGTGGGGTCTTTAAGGAGAATTCCAACACGGCCACAGAAATTACTCCTGGAGAAGCATGTAAAATTAAGGATTTATTATATTCACAGGTCCTGGAGGATGGAGGCCAGGGCTACGTGGGAGGAGCATCCAGGGAGTGGGCACAACCGGGCAGATGGGGACCCGGGAGATCGAGGACCTTGGGCAAGGGCCTTTACGGGGTGGGGGTGGAGTACACAGCAAGACGGCAGGGGTGTTTATGGGTGCGTTTGAATGTCACTAGGTCACAGTTGGGGGCGCAAGCTGAGAAGGGAAGCTTGTGGCAGGGGCGGCCTGACCACCCTGGTGTGCCTAGTCCCCTGGGCGGGGTGCTCACACACTGTTTGTGGGATGTTGAAGCAGCAGGAAAATATGAAGCTTTAAAAGTAGGCAATGCAAAAGGAAAATCAAATAAGGGCTGTGTAAAAAAATACTGTAACATCTCATCTGAATTGTTGGAGTTCTCATTAGGTTGTGGAAACTTTTCTCAACACAGTTCTAACTGCCAGCATCACTGGTGACCATCTTACCAAGGTCAGAGCATCTTGGATCCGCAGGGTCCAACTTATCCTGGGCTCTGGGGTCAGTAGGCTCTTTCTGGCCTTTATGAAATACTTACCTGCTGCCTGCCTAGCCTGGGGCAAACCTCTCTTGTTTCCTCTCTGTGCTCTGTGCTGGTGAAAGATGACTTCACCTCTCAGCTGTTTTAAATTAACCTTCCCCTCAGGCTGTACCAAGGAAAAGATGAAGCAAGATTCAGGGTGAAGACACCCTCTGTGAAACGGGCCTTTTAAGGCTGCTCTGTTATTTTTTAAGTGATCAAATGTTCATGAGAGACAAAAGGTAAAGTCCTTTTAAGAAGCCAAGTTTGAGGAAAAGTAAGAGAAGCAGTAAAGGTGTGTTAATGAATAGTGATCAATATGGTCCATGGAAGGTGCTCAGGTGAAGGCGAACATCAGTGGAGAAGAGTTTGGTCACCCCTGGAAATACCTCTCCTACCAGAGGTTGGAGGAGTCTTGTGTGCTGAGATAAAGAATCAGAAGAGAGGTTTTTCCTACATCTCTGTTTGGAGAGATGTGGGAAAGTAGAAGAGAGTAGAAGCAGCACTGCTGAAGGAGCTCAGCACGAAGGAGGGCTGAGTGCTGCTGAGTTACGACAACTGTGACTGGCCAACCCACGTTGCCATGACGCCAGGCTGGTGTCTCCCAGGTAACTCACACACTCTGCAGGGTCCTGACGTTTCAAACAGAACATTCTGGTGAGTGGAGGACCATTTCCTCACAATCTGGGAGGTAAATTCAGAAGTAAAGTAAAAGGAATAACTCAGTGATTGTAAAACTCACTTTTCTTTGTATTAAGTGGTGTGTATGGATTTTACATATGTTACTACTTAATCCTCAGAATGATGTTGTGTACAGGCATGTACCCATTTTGCAGATGAGAACATGGAGCAGGGTTAACCAACTAGCTGGTACGCGATAGCATCAGGCCACAGAGCCACGGCCCCCGTGAAGGCATCGACATGAAGGAAAGACTTGATTCTTGCCATGGAGTCATCTTCTTTATTATTATTATTATTATTGTTTTTGGCTGTGCAGTGCAGCTTGTGAGAGGTCTTAGTTCCCTGACCAGGGATCGAACCAGCACCCTCCACAGTGAAAGCATGGAGTCCTAACCACTGGGAATTCCCCGAGTCATTTTCTTTAAATCCTGCTTCCAATTATTTCTTTCTTTTTTTTTCTTTCTTTTTTTTTGATGTTGGGGGTAGGAGTTTATTTATTTATTTATTTATTTTGGCTGTGTTGGGTCTTCGTTTCTGCGCGAGGGCTTTCTCTAGTTGCGGCGAGCGGGGGCCACTCTTCATCGCGGTGCACAGGCCTCTCACTATCGCGGCCTCTCCTGTTGTGGAGCACAGGCTCCAGATGTGCAGGCTCAGTCGTTGTGGCTCACGGGCCTAGTTGCTCCACGGCATGTGGGATCCTCCCAGACCAGGGCTTGAACCCATGTCCCCTGCATTAGCAGGCAGATTCTCAACCACTGAGCCACCAGGGAAGCCCCATTTTTTTCTTAATATTAGTGTGTAAATAAGTTACTTTGTCTCTTCTTTATTTAATAAAATAATTTGTTGTTAAACCTTCAAATTAATATTAAATCTCTATGGTTTGTCCACCACTGCACACCCCCTACCCCACACACACACATCTATCATACATCTTGGACATAGTAGGAACTCACTAAAGATTGAGTGGGTTAATTTATTAATTGGCCAGTCCATCAACCAACCAAATGTGCAACTGGGCTGCAGGCTGCAGGGCCTGTGATGCCAGAACAGTCTCCACAAAGCCCTCCGTCTCCTGGTCTCTTCCTCAGAGTGACTGATAAGTAGCTGACCCATCCCCACTACAGGAGACGCTCACTAGTGACATGCAGATGTGCCCGTGAAGGTGCCTGACTTCTGCACACAGGGAGGCCCTTCTCCCCACCCACAAACACCAGTCAACAAACCCCTCAAAGCAGGACAGAGTCACCTCCTGTCCATGAGGAGAGGCCCTGCCTCAGTGACCACTGTGGCCACCGTTGTCCTGAGAGAGCCGAGGGCAGCAGGGACCTTCCTCAGACCCTTACAGTTAAGAACGGAGCTAAATGCAGCTGCTGAGATGCAGGGACCAGTACCCGCCCCTAAAACCTGAACTCTGAGCAAGAATAAGAGGGGAGGCAGACTCACCTGCCATCCACTGGTCTATCCACCACCTGTGTATCATCTGGTGCCCACAGTGTTCCAGGAGATGACTGCAAGCACTGGGGACTTGGCGTGAGCAAAATGAACAAGATCCCTTATTTCTGAAGTTCAACATAAATTAGGCAGGTGATTTAGAATGAGAGATAGCTGATAGATAGATAAGTAGATGATGGATGGATGCATAGATAGGTGGACAGATGATAGATAAATAGATGATAGATGGGTAAATAGATAATAGATAGGCAGAAGGTAGGTAGATAGATGATAGGTGGATGGATAGATAGGTAGACAGATGGATGATAGATAAATAAATAGATAAATGATAGGTGGTAAATAGATAATAGATGAATAGATAGATAGATAGATAGATAAGATAGGTAGGTAAATAGATGGAAATCAATAAGATAAAAAGAGAGACAGAGAGACAGAGAGGGGAAAGAGAGAGAGATCTCTGAATAAACATAGTGCTGTCAGAGAATGAAAATGAGCAGATGGCAGTGCTGCCTGGCTAGTGTATAAAGGGACCACATAAACCCTCTGAAGAAATGACATTTAAGCTGAGATCTGAATGCCGATAAGTAGAAGGATGTGGAGAAAGGAAATAAGAGCATCTGCAGTGGGGACCCCGTCAGTGTGAGGGCCTGAGGAGGAAGTAAGCCATTTGTACCCATAATTCAATACATAAAGCGGCCCTTCCTACTCAGACCAGCGGGGCAGGATGGCTGAGGGGCACAGAGGAGGTCAGCAGACAGGGCGGGACCTGCAGAAAGAATTGGACCCAGAGGAAGACCCTCCCCAGCAAGACTCCACCCATTCCTAGTGGGGAGAGGGGAGTAGGGATGGAAAATTAACCCTGGAACCAAACAGAATTATATCTGTCACTTGTTGTACATAATTTGCTTAGTTGAACATTTTGGTAAAGTTAGGCACAGAGCCCTTTTCATAACATGGCTCCACCAACTGCCATCTCAGGATGGAGACCAGACAAGACTCAGACCCCCAAATGGGAAGCCCCACCCTGAGCCGGTGACATTCACGGAAACCATAGATGTCAGCAGGACCACTGCTCCAGAGCACACAGGGGATCAAAGCACTTCCAGAAACTTCAGTCAATGTCACTGTTTCTAGTTTATTATCCACACCACGAACGTCCAGTAACAACATGGACTGTTCCAAAAAGCCCGACCATCTCCTCAGGATTCTCCCAGGTGCCATCTCCGTGTAAACATGGACATGGACGTCACCCTCAGTAGTGACCAGGCAGGAAGAGATGCTGCCGGGGTGTCACTGTAAGTTTCTAAAGGCCACGGCAAATATCTCTGGAGGGCCAAAGCCAGAGCAGGATCTTGGTTTGCGTTCACTGATGGTCACGATGAACGTGTGCTGGGCCTTCGGAAAACCAAGCTGAGGAATCCAGCCCACCTCTCGGGGAGAGGATGTGTGCATGCCAGGCCGGGTAGGGCGGATGTCCTAGAGGTGGGCAAGGCATCTGGACAAAGCCCGACAGCAATGCAAGCACACAACCCGTGGACTCCAACCTCAGGGCTCTAGACCTGCCTTCACTTTGGTGGGAACTGACAAGTTGGACAAGGCTTCCCGGACCAAAAACACAGCCCCACCCTCCACTCCCCACAGACGAGGGCCACCCATCCTTCCCCACAAGCATGTGCTCCGCCCACCTCCACGGAGAAGGCCCCTCCCTCCTCCTCCACCTGGGACCTCCCAGGGTCACCCTGTCCATGAGGTCTCCCCCATGCTCCTGTCTCAGGGGTCACCACCTCCTGCTCTGTCTCCGTTATTTTAAGAAGGGTAGCAACCCCAGGACCTGCCTGTCACGGTGTGTTTGGCCGGTGGCAGTTCCATCTCACAGCGAGCGGGGACGCCGGCTTGAACGGGAGCCCAGCCTCATCGCTGGCCTTTGGGAGCCGGGCCTGAAACACTGACAATCTGTCTACGTCCTTATAAATATTGAAGGCGGCCAGCACGGTCCATCACGCTAGCACCTGCCAGGGCAGCTGCTTCCTGTGGTTTGAGTGGTCTGCTCAAGTCTGAAGACTCTGCTATGGAAACCCCCTGGGGGGAAGGAGAGAGGGAAGCAGGAAAAGGATCTCAAGAATTCGGAAATGCCAGTGGGAAGTGGCCCCCGGGGAGAGTCTCTTGCCCCTCGGCAACGGGCCTGCCTTACATCCCTGCCGCTTCTGGTCATCAGCAGGAAGCAGCCAGTGGGTAGAGGGACAGCCTTGTGAATGCCACGGTGGGTTGTGGAGCCCAGCAGCAGGGGCTGGTGAGGCCAGGGAAGCATATGTCCTGACCTCAGTTTACAGAGATGTCCTGCTCCCCGCTGGCGGGTGGATGTGAGCGGGCCACCAGGGAACCAGTAATCCTTCTTAGAACCCGAGTCTCGTCTGCTCCAAGACTGTAGCTGACACTCAGAGGAATCCGGTGCCCTTGGAGCGTCACCAAGAGTCTGTCCCCTACCTGCTGAGATCACCTCCACCGACACAGACTTCACCCCCTCCTAAGAGGTCGTCCCTGTCTCCCTGCATCCACATCTGGTAAGTGTCCAGGGACAACCTCCTCCATGTCCACCGATGACCTTCACACCTCAGTACGGCCTCTCTCGGAGTTGTGCTGATCAAAGCTGGGGCTTCAGGGTCAATTGACCCCTGTCCACAGCCTTATCTTCTGAACTCAACAAAGTCATTTGAAATCCTCAAGCCTCATGTTGCTCATCCCACGTTGCTAGGGTTTTAGGAGGACCTGATGAAATAGATGGGGGGGGAAGGGCACAGTCACCCCCACCACCCTCCCTGCTGGCCCTTCTCGTTCCTTCCAGGGTTCCTGGGACGTGGACTTGCCCCCTCTATCCACGTGGGCAACCTATTCTGAGCCCCCTCTCTCTCCCTCTCTCAGTCTCAGGCCAGCACAGCCTGAGCACAATGACATCTCTTGTATTTGGGGCTCTACCCCTCACCCCAGCTTGGAAGTCTCAGCTAAGCTAGGACCTCTGGCTCTTCATGGCCCTGGTCCAGCCCATCTCACCGAAGCACAGAGTGTTTTGAGTTGGGGATGTCCTCTTGTATACAGTACTTCTAAATGAGAATCAATCAGTCCCACTGGTACCCCAGTCCGCATCTTAAAATTTATTAGACATTTACATTATTCATTAGAAATCTCAATCCAGGTCCCATTGATTTACATAACTGTCTAAAGACCAGGCAGAGCTATGATTACAAAGAATGTAATTGATGCCAACAGCTTTCTCAGAGAACTTCCTGGCCACATCCACTGTTTCCTGGGCTTAGATATAAATGAGGTGAGAAGACATCATATGTACAGGAGACACCAAACTAAGCTACCCTGACACCAGGCAAAGAGGCCGAGCTGCCATGTTGGCCAGCAGATGGGCTGTCACTGGACAAAGGAAATCTGAGCCTCTTTCCAGGGAACCCGAGGCCCGGGCATAGGCTCCTGCCCACCCCTGCACCTGTATGCGGCTCCCTGTGGCCACAGCACACAGACGCCACTGTCTTGTCATCTGGGTTCAGGTCCAAGTGAAAGGGGGAGCTTTTGGCTAAGCCGAGGCCCAAGTAGATGGTTCCTATTTCAGTTGTCATCGTTCTCAATGCAGATCCGCCACAGGACACGTGAGGGAAGTCCCTGCAGGGAGCGGGGCCACAGAGCTCAGCTACGTCCCCTCTCTGCTTTTCTCCCTCTTAGTTCCTTTCCTCAATGTTTGATTCACTATAACTCTGCCATTCTTCCTCCCTCCCCCCTCCCTCCCTCCTTCCTTCCTTCCTCCCTTCTTTCCTTCCTTACCTCCTTCCCTCCCTCCCTCTCTCTCTCCTTCCTTCCTTCCCTCCTTCCTTCCCTCCTTTCCCCCTTCCTTCCTCCCTCCCTCACCAGGTTTCTGACCAGCCTCCTACCATGTCCCAGCTCTGCACTGGACCCAGGGAATGATGCAGGACAGCACAGGCGGCCAGCCCTCAGGAACTTCACCATCTCTAGAGATTGACTTCTTGTTCCTTTCACATGTGCCCCATTTTACTCATTATCAGCCATAACTACTGGACACCACATTGATTACTGATAACCAGCTCAGCATTTCATGCCCCAGCAGAGTCTCAAGGGTTAATAACGAACGAGTAGCAGGTTGGATTTGAATGGCAGCTGTGAGAAGGCCGTGCAGACGGTCCCTGGCAGGGTGGCAATGGCACCCACGTGCAGGGCTGCAGGTTCCTCATCCACCTTCTCATGTTGGCTCTGCGTGGACTCCTGGTCCTCAGACTGGCGTCAGAGAAGATCCCCCCAAAGGCCAAATCCTGTACATGCCAGGGATGTGGTGCCAGGGGCTCACACGGTGGCTGGTCCCCAGCCCTGCTTTCCCACCTTGAATGCTGCAAGCAATGCCAGTCTCTGCTCGGCTGGTCCCGAGAATATCCACAGCTTTTCCTCCTTGCCGGTACGATCTTCAGGGTGGTGGAGCTTCGCCTCAGTTTCATGGCCAATTTATCATCTCCCTTAACGCATAATTAATATTTCTCCATGGTTTCTCAGAGCTCCCAACCACAGCCCAGGCATCGCCACACTTCTTAACACTTTAAAAATTTTGATTAAATATAAATAAGGAAATAAAGACTCGAATATATGGTAGTTTAAGCTGAGCGTATTTTATTGTATTCCAAATAAATGACGGGTATAAATCTTATGTTGCAGAATTCGAAGGTCAATTTCAAAGAGATTAGGTAAGTAAATTCCCCCAAAGACGTATCTTTTTGTAAGTAATCACTGTCTCTCTGCCACCCTCCATGCTTCACATTTACAAATTCTCCATCCTAGGGAGATAAGTCTGTGTTGTGGTCCCCAGGGCCCTGAGAGGGCCCCGGGGTCCACAGCAGTGACCTCCTGGTGACACATCATCCGTCGGCCTCTCCCCTTCCCCGTCTCCTCTCCCCTCATCCAGCTCTGCTTCCAGGGATCATCACCCCAATTACACTGCCTGCCCTGGAGGGCGCCTGACACGTTTGCAAAGCTTCTTGACCTGCTGGGGGTGGCAGGCTGGCCTTCACCAGCCGTGCCCAGCACCAGGAGCCACTGAGCCTGTGTCGATGTGGGGTGACCAGAGACCCCAAGGGTGAGGGCAAAGGCCAGGAGACCTGGAGCTTGGTTACCTGGGGGTGCGGAGGTCATGTCTGTTTAAAAATTAAAATTTCGAAAAAACATATTTTACATTAAAACAGAGAGATTATGTTATGGTGAAGACAAAACTCCACACGCACCTTTAAAGGAAATCCAATTTGAGGTTCAGGGAAAGGCTTTGCAGCCAGCAGGCCATGGGGACTCTGCCCCAGGGCCAAGGTCCCTGTGCCCCAGCAGGGAAGGGGTCAGAGGCTGTGGCCTGAGGCAGCGTGGCCCTCGGCCTGGCTGGCCCCCCAGCCCTTTGCTCCTCCTCCGCTTGGGGGGCCCTGGAGGACATTGGGGGGCATAGGGGATCAGCAAGGCTCCGAAAGGGAGGAGGTTTCCCACTGCTGGGGCCTGCTCCCCCCCAGGAGATGTGGTGTGGGAACAGCGGGGCCAGGACAGGCCAGCTTGGTCCCTGCCGTGTCCTCCTGACCCTTTGCTGGCTCTTCTGAGGCTCCCGTGCCCCACTCATGAGGGCCTCTTTCCCAGCCTTGCCTTGGGGCCACACCTCATTTCCCCACCGCATTCATGTGAAGAAGGGAGAGAAAACCACAGCCCAGAAAATGCTCAGCCTCCCTTTGCTCTGTCTAGGCAGACACCCCCGAGCCTGCAGGCAAATGACCTCACCATGTCCCTAACTCTCCTCCCCATCCAGGAGCGGGGAGGGGGTCCGGGGCCCACTCTTCCCATTTGCTCAGCTGATGGGGCCAACAAGGAACTCCCCAAGAGGCGTCCATTCCTCCTCCGGGAGCGTCTCCATGCCCACCCACCCCCTCCCACACTGCACCTTCCTGCACGGATTAACCGCTTTCAGCGCAGGACCGTGGAGCCGGGAGCCTGAGCTGGAATACCAGCACCACTCTCCCTCCACTGCCCGCCGCTCAGCAGCCCCCAAGCCGTGCTGCCATCCAGAGGGGGGCCCTGAGCACAGGGTTCACCTGCAGGGATGCTCCCACCCCTCACCCCGGGGGTACCAGAAGCCACAAACACTCCTTATCTTGCAGCCCCACAGAGCCTGCTTTTTAAATCTTGCATCAAGCAGTAACACTGCAGGCAGTTTCCAGTGAAACTCAGCAACAGAAGCCCCAGGTTGAGGAAATATGTACTTCCCAGGAGAGGTGTGCATTTTTGTCAGCTGGTTTCCAGCCCCGCTAAGAATCATGTGGCCGCATGCAGAGGGGCTCTGCCAGACTGTGCCCTCCGGGAACCAGGAGGGAGGGACCAGGACTCCCACGACGTCCTCACCACCCCAGACACCACAGGAGCTCGTCTCCAAGACAGATTTCACGCTTCTTGAGAAAGTCAGTCTTCCCCAAGTTGCAGGGGTAAAGGGGTGAGCGTGGATGCTGGTGCTGCGTCCCAAGCTTCAGGGGCCCGGGGTCCAGAGGAGGGTGGAGGACACGGCCTCCGGTGCTGGGAAGGAGCGGTCAGGACTTTCTGGTCCAGCCCTCCTGTCCACGGATGAGTGTGCGAGTGACCGAGTGGGCATTGGCGCAGGGCATGCAGAGCTGGTGAGACGTCCCTGCATCCTCTTGGGGAAAGAGCAATTCCAGTGAACGTGAGTCCCTGCAACACACGTGCTGTGGAGAAGTGGCTCCAGACGCCCGCCCACCTCAGGGAAGAGACATCAGAGCCAGGCCTGGGGGGAGGGGGGCATGAAGGGAGAGGCGTATTTGAAACAGAGAGAAGCAGGTGTGCAAAGCCTTGGAGGCCCACTCGGTGTGAGCCCTTGACAAGACGCAGGGGGATCCCGGCAGGTGTCTGTGGCCAAGCGACTGGCCAAGCGGTCCCTTAACGCGGGTCCTTTTTCTACAGGAGGGAAAGAGGAGCCCGCAAATCGGGGACGATATGGACCAGTCTTGGCGAAGCCCCCCGAAGTCCTGAGATAGACTGGATTTCAGCTGCGTACCAGCCAGGGTGGCTTCAAAGCATCTGGGTTCCAGGCTGAGGACCCTCCCCAGACCCCTGGGGACTTTTAGGTTCCAGGATAATGGGCAGAGAAGAGGCAGGCTTGTGGGGTCTGAGCAGCTTCCACTGGGAGATGCGATGGGGAGAAGCAGGCCCCCAGGCCTTGCGACGGCAGAGCTTGTCTGCGTGGCCTCATCCTTCCCGGTCGCCCCCGCCATCTCCCCCAGCGTCACAGGGTCAGCGGGAGGGACCTCGTGCTCCAGACTCTCACGGCCCATCGACTAACCTCCTGAGTTCACTTCTAAGTACCTGTGGAGCCCACGGTCTAGCTCAGCCCGGCTCATTGAAGAGCCCACGTTTCCTCAGCTCCGTGGAGCCTGGGGGCAGTCTGGCTGTAGCAGAGTCAAATTTAACACAAAGAAATGCACTTGTGTGAACACCAAGCCATTGGTTCTGGCTAGAACCCAGGGCAGGAGGAGGGGGCCCACGGCCCAGCTCATACACACGTGGTCTCACACCACACTTTCAATCTTGGGGTCCACGTCGCGCTGCGGGCGGCTAGGGGCGCGGCCAGGGGTCTCGGCGTCCGCTGAGATCTGCTCCCAGTTCTGTTGTTGTTTATTAGCCACTGAAACTTGAGCAGAATTGGCGGCAGAGGCCGAGAACCGTGTTCATGAGTGAGGTGGGCGGGGACCCTGCCGTGCACCCCTGCGCCCCGCCCTGGACACAGTGACCGCTGTGCTGCCGTGCGGTCTAGGGGCAGCTTCGAGCTCGCGCGGGAGGTCAGAGCGGGCAGGTGGGCTGGGATGCGTGTGCAGATAGGACACAGGCACCGCTGCGAAGCCACGAGACCATCCGCTCTGGGCCATGGCGCCCCGGTGTGGCAGGGACCGCCAGGCTCTGTGCGCACGTCGCCGACAGATGCTCTCAGCATGCGAGGCCAGACGTGCGGCCGGCTCTCCTGCCGCCCCTGCACAAAGCGCGGGCTTCCTGGACGCACAGAGGGGCCAGCCCTGCGATCCGGAGCTCAGCCCACACCCAGCCCAGCGCCGGGTGCTGCCACGTCTCCTGCTGAGGGCCCCCAAGTCCACCCACTACCACCACCACGGCCCCAGTGGCTCCCGTCCTTCTGGGGCTTCTGCAGGGACATCCTGGCTCGCCCCCATGTCCGTTCTCTCCCTCCTGCTGTGCGGCCGGGGAGACCACTGGTGGTCCCGGCCTGTCTCCGCCACACAGGCCCGGCAGCCTGCCCGTCGCCCAGGACAGCCAACTCCCTCCTCCCTGGCCACACTGGACCCACCAGGGCCGGGCACCTGCTCTGTCAACAGAGCCACCCTTCTGCCCGCTTCTTGCCACACATCCCCCTCCCCATCATGTCGGGGAGCCTCCACTCGCCCAGTTGAGTCCGACCACCCCGACCTGTCTCGGGCCACCCCTCAGAGAGCCTTCCATGGCCCAGCCCCCCGCCGCTGCCCAGACCCAGGCCGAGCTCGCGGAACCACCACCTGCGCGCACACCTGCCCTCAGCCCTCACACTCACTCGAGGCCACGGGCTGGCCGTGCTGATAGACCAATGGGCTGACCCCACCCGTGGCTGTGCAGGGGATGGATGTGACCGCGGGGCTCCTCCACGCTCCTCCGAGGGAGGCCTGACCGCCTCGGGGCCGCTCCCGGGCAGAGGGCTGGGACGGCGTGTCCTGCACTCTGGTCCACCAGGCCCTGGCCCTGATCTAGGTTAGGAGCCCCTTCCCAGCCAGCTGCCAAGGGCTGTACCCACTCCAGAGAGCTAACATTCCTCCAGGACTCTGCCGACGCTTCTGTTCATTTTTTGAGCTGACATTCCTGAGCATGTCTTACGTGCCAGGCATCCCTGGATCGGCCCGTCTGATTCTCGTGACCACCTCAGGACAGGGTGTTTTGATCCATCCCTGGGTCAGCTCACCGTCGCCATGACGAAAAACACCATCCTCACACTGACAACTCCCTCACCCCTCTCTCCAAACACCTCTCCCAAGGCCCTGCCTTCCAGAGCCCCCAGCCGACCTCCTGTCCCTAGCAGGAGGCCCCTAGCAGCCATGGCATGCTGTGTGCTCCACACCTACATGGGCCCGCACCCGCCCGGCCTCTGCTCCCACCGGCTCCTCATCTCAGGAAAGAGCGCTGGGCTCTTCCAGCCAAGAACCTCGGAGCTGCTCCGTCCCCTTCTCCTCTCACCCTGTCAGCCAGTCCATCAGCAGGTCCAGACGAGTCTTCCTCCAAACACACCAGGCCCTGATGTCTCTCACAGGTCACATCCACAGGGGATCCCGACCTCCTGACCTCCTTCTCCCACCTGTGCCTCTAAGTCAACCCTCCATCTGGCCAGAGGGACCCTCTTCAACCATCAGACAGATCATGTGACCCCTCCACTCAAGACTGTCTCCAATTTCTCACCTCACTCAGAGCAAAATCCAAAACCCTTACCATGGCCCACAAAATCAGGTATGACTTATGGCCTATGACCTTGCCAGCCGCACTGGCCTCCCAGCTGTAGCAGGGCTCCTGCCTCAGGGCCTTTGCACTTACTGCTCTCTCTGCTTGGAACGGGTTTCACCCAAGTACCTGTGGCTGGCCCCTCATGGCCTTGGATCTCAGTGGAGGCAGCACCTGCCCAGTGAGATCGTCCCTGACAGGTGTCTGCACACCCCCCCCAAGGTCCTCCCAAACTCTCGTCCAGGGAGCGATGGTGCCTGGCACACCTCTCTCCTGCCTCCAGAAGAAGTGGCCCCTGAAAGCCGCACCTCAAGTGGTTCAGGGTTACGTTCGTCCCGCACTCAGTGCCAAGTACAGAGTAGATGCGCCATAAATAGCTGTTAAAGGAAGAAATGAATTTTGGTTTTTCAGATGAAGAAAGAGAGGCAGGAAAAAGGGTGGAGTGATTGTCCAAGGTCACATAGTGAGTGTCTGAGTCCCTTCAGGCCACTATAACAAAGTACCACAGACCAGGGGGCCTTCAACAACAGACATGTATTTCTCCCAGTTCTAGAGGCTGGACGTCCGAGGTCAAGGGGCCAGCAGATTTGTTATCTGGTGGAGACCCCCTTCGTGGGTCATAGGCTGCTGTCCTCTTGCTGTGTCCTCACAGGGTATGGGGCGAGGAGCTCTGTGGGGTCTCTCATCACAGGACACTAGTCACGAAGCACAGCCCCACCTCCTGATACCACCACTTCGGGGGTAGGACACAACATATGAATCTGGGTGGATGCATTCAGTTCATTGCAGTGAGCAAGTGGTGGAAATGCCAAAAGTCCGGCTGCAGGGCCCACAGTCTATCCAGACTGTCCAGCTTGGCCTCGGCAACTTCCCTGTGGCCGACGTCTCTTCCCGTGTCACTGCGCGGTCCTTATTTTGGGTTGGCATGGGCAGGAATAAATAGATACGTCCATCAATAATCAGAGAATTGGGCTTCCCTGGTGGCTCAGTGGTTGAGAGTCCACCTGCCGATGCAGGGGATACGGGTTCGTGCCCCGGTCCGGGAAGATCCCACATGCTGCGGAGCAGCTGGGCCCGTGAGCCATGGCCACTGAACCTGCGTGTCCGGAGCCTGTGCTCCGCAACGGGAGAGGCCACAACAGTGAGAGGCCCGCGTACCGCAAAAAAAAAAAAAAAAAAAAAAATCAGAGAATCACTCTCTGACAAGTGCTATGAATAAAGCATGCAGAAATAACCAGAATAGGGGGACCTCCCTAGTTGTCCAGGTGTGGTGGGGGCAGGGAAATCAGGGCTCCAGAGCAGAGGGAACCACTTGTCAAAAGGTGGGGGGCCAGAAGGAGCTTGGCTCTCACGAGGGGTGCATACGCATGGATGTGTATTCGTGCATGCATGCGTGTGTATGTACATATGTGTTTTTGTATGGGTGTGCAAGGGTATGTGTGTGTGCATATGCGTGTGTGCATGTACATGTATGCACACACGCCTGCATGTAGGAGAGTGCATGCATGTGCACGTGCATGCATCTGCATGTATTTGTGTTTGCATACCACGCGTGCCTTGTGTACCGATGTGTGTGCATACCTGTGCATGTGTGTGTGCGTGCATGTTTTTGTACGTATGTGAGCACATGTATGTCTGGAACATGTGCACTGGAGCTGAGAACTCGGGGTGCTTGGAAGGACACAAGAGTCCGACCCAAGTCCCGGCCCTCCTCGGGGTGGCCTTGGGCCAGGAGCTTAACTTCTCTGAGTCACAGTCTCCTTCTTTGCCAAAAATGCAGCCATCCTGTGCCACCATCGTCACGGGGCCACCACCTGGACCACACGACACAAGGCACTCATGAGCGCCTTGAGCGGCTCACACACGGAGCCATGGCCAGGCACCGTGCAGCACCCACGCCCGCCCCCCTTCCGGCCAGTGGAACCCGGTTCTGTTGAGGGAGCAGTGTGCCCGCCAGATGCCCATTTCCCAGCCACCACCGCCCCCAAAGCTGGGACCGGCATCCTGGCAAAGTTCTGGCCGATGAGCTGGATGTGGAAGACTGGCCAGCTGCCGCTCTCCTCATGAGGGGCACACCCGGCTGACGCCGTCCCTCCTGTCTCCTCTCTCCACCGAGAACCTTGAACTGCGCCGGCCACGCGCCATCAGGACTTGGCGAGTGAGAAGCAGCCCCACCTGTCCGTGCCTCGGGAGCCACGTTCTCTGCAGCTTGCAGCCGAGCGCGCTCCCTGCTGGCTCTGGACTGACCGAGTGAGCGTCCTGCAGGCCCCCTCTGAGCCTGTGCCTCCCCAGGGAAGCACAAGTACAGGCAGCTACACATCCCTGTCAGGGAACAGTCCGGAGGACCCCACCATGTCAAATTCTCTCTTTCCAGAGGCAAATGGAGCCCCCAGCACAGGCTCCAGGGTTCTCGGGTCACCCCTGCAACACCAAGACGTGGCCAGTTTCCCCTGGAGGTGAGGAGGACCAGCAGCAGCCAGAAGCCCCCACGTGGCACCAGTTGGGCCAGAGGTGGTTCTGTAAGATGGGGCTTTGGGAGGCCCAGCCAGGTGGAGCCTGAGAGTCTCCGTGAGAAGGCTCAGGCTGGAGGAGAAAGGCCCGCACCCAGCCAGGAGGCCAGCCCAGGGCTTCCCGGGCCCAAGTTCTGGCCCAGGCCCACAAGCGTCCTGGCTTCCAGGATGGCCCAGGTGGCAGGACACAGGACACACACTCGTTTACCATGGTTGAGGTGCTAGGTGGGTCCTGATGGCAAGGGAGCCCGATGGCTGGGGGATGGTCAGGTGCTCTGGGATGCGCAGTAGGGCCGGGGTTGTGGGGTGTGGCAGCCCCGGCCCCTCCGATGGAGACTCGCACTACCGTCTTCGCCCCAAGCTGGGCGGCACGCGGTTGCTTCCAGGTTGACCTGGAGACCGAGGGGTCTCCTCCTGGCTGGCTGGCCGGCTGGCTGTTCCCAGGGTGGGCAGGGCAACAGAGCAGCCAGACCACCAGGACGGGGGTCCCACGTCTATGGTCAATGTGCTCTAACCTGGGTGGGGGGGGCAGGATGCGGAAACAGGGCCACACGGGGCAAGAAAGGGAAACGACCCTCATCCTGGGCTTCCCGTCACCTCGTCTAGAGCGGGAGCCCCACATCAGCTCTGACCCCGCCCACGGTCAAGACCAGAGCCTGAGAACACCCCCTGCGGCCCTGCAGGCTGTGGAGAGGCCTTGCAGGCCGGGATGTCCCTGTCACAGAACAGGCCAAGGAGAAGGGACGTAGGAAGGCCCCGCCTGCTCACTGACTCTCACGTGGGGGTGCTCTGGCTTCCCAAGGAAACACGGTCACATTTTCCCAGGAAATTCTGTAAGGGGCTTGGGAACATGCGGTTATTTCTTTTCTAAAACTGCCCAGAGGCCTAATTATAGGACGCCGAGCAGCTGGGCTCAGTTCCCTTAAATGTTATGAAAGAGCTAAATGAATGTCAGTTTTCTTCTTAAAAAAAGAAACAAAACCTTACCAGAAAGCAGTGGGTGGGTCAAGAGGAAAAAAAAAAACCAGAGGAAATTAGGCAAAGGTGAAGGCAGGGGCGTTGGGCAGATAGACGGCTGTCGGGACCAGCAGAGAAAGTTCCGGAAAAGGCAGCCAGTGGAGGAGAGAGGAGCTCCTCCCCGTGTAGTCCTGGGGTCCCCAGGGAGGTGGTTTAAAGTGCAGATTCTAGAAGGTCACCCCACATCCTGAGTCCCAGGGTCCGGGCTCCACGTGCTTCCGGCCCCCAGCACATCCCGGGAGACCCCGGGGCAGGAGACCCTCTGGCCTGCCCCTCCACCCCTCATCCAGGCTGACCTTTCTAGGGCTTTCTTTACTGGCTCCTTCTCCCTGCCTGATCCTAAATCTGCTGTGACCAGAGGCCTTGTCTTTACCTTCACCACCTGACCCCACTCTGCCCTGGGCAAGCTCTGCCCTCTTGGGGTGTAAATGGCATCTCCTCCTATGACTCAGAAATCGGTACCAACACCCGCCTTCTCCCCTGAGCTCCAGAACCACACATCAGTCACCTAGAAGGACGGCTGGGGGCCTCACTGGAGCTAACCCTCCAACGTGTGGACGTGGGGTCCCTGGTTTCCAGGGCAACCGTGTAAAGGGTTCTGTGTGTCCTTCTGTTGTACCAGTGTGATCCCCTGGACCGGATCCCAGTAAGAGGACACAGCTGCTCTCTGAGGCCATCACTCAGCCCCAGAGGGCTGCATCAGATGATGGGGATGCAGACGTCGATGAGGACTTGAAGGAGTCCGAACCCACTGACTTCACGTCTAGCAGTGAGAGCTCCTGAGGGCAGCGTCATCCATGCACCCTTGATATCTCAGAGAAATTGGATTTGGATCTTTGTGAGACGTAAGACTGTTACTTAATTGTTCGATTTGCAATAACTCAGGAAATGTTTCCTTGTTAGGTTTCTGCACTTGCCCTATTGGGTGTCTGAAGCTCTTAAAGAGAAAGTCAAATTATTTAGTTTAGAAATGCAATTTTAATCGTACAGGGAATTTAACTAGCTAAGTTTGTAAATAAAACCGAGAATTTAATTTAACTTGAATTAATAACAATAGTTAACTTTTTAAACACAATTGCATTTAATGTAACATTTACTAGATTTATAAGCAGGATAACATGGTTTTTAGAAAGACAGATTTCTGGGTACATAACTTTATTATATCAAGGATTCAGCGGTGAAGCAACTGTGAAAAGATTCTGCTGTCAGCATCAGAAAGTCATGACAAGAGGTGAAGGGCTTCAGTTTTTACTCTCCTGGACGTAAACAGTTGGGTGCATCTATTATGGTTCCGATAATAAATGATCAAAAAGAGGACAACAGTGAATACAGGACATGAGCATCTTTCCTTCCCACTTGGAATTCCCAAGACTCCTCACAGACGACGGGAAATGACCGAAGTTACCGGAGTCACTGTCCTCCACGGCGGTCATGCCCCAGCAAAGCCCTTCCCCACACCAGGCCACCCCACGCCGTTCCCTCTGCCTAACACCTCCACCTCCTGGTCCACTCCGCAGTCCAGCCGGGGGTCACCTTCTCCCGCAGACCCTCCCGGGTGTGACCGGCCACACTCCTTGCCCCTCACATTTACAGGCCTGGCTGCAGCACTGGACAGAGTGCAGCCTCCTGTTCCCCCGCCTCCATGAGGAGCTTGGGAAAGGCTCCCAAGAGGGCCGGGTCCACCAGGGGTCTGTCCTGCCCAGCACAGCCTGGGGCCCCTCCCACCTCCAGCTCTGAGGCTGAGGTCTGCCCGCAGCCCTCCCGCCGTTTGCCGGAGGGTCTCTGGCCGGGGTCCGCACTCCCACCACACCTAAGTCCCGGAAGGCAGACAGGCCCCACGCCCAGCACCGGGAGCTGGGCACGAGGGTGCGCGGGACCTCACCCCGCCGGGACTGCCCCAACTCCGAGACGGGTTCTGCTCCAGAGCACAGCACAGACCCGGCAGCCCCAGAGAACCGCTGCATGTTCAAGTCCAGCCCCCAGTGTGCTGAGCAAGTCCTGGCTGCCAGCTGCATGGCCAGATGTGGAGCAGAACTCAGAGTGCGCTTTGACGTTTCTTTACGAATCTCTGGGGATCCGCAGCCCTCCCCCCGCTCCACGCGCCCCAGGAGGAAAGAGCTAAAGAGACTTTCCTGGGCTTGGAGAGAAAAGGGAGAGATGACGGGCAGCCCAGGGGCAAACTGATGACCGGGCAGCAGCTTAGAGACACACAGGATGCGGGCTGAACAGATGGAAAGTCTGGGCTCAGCGAGGGGCCTGAGACCCCCGGCCGGGCTGACTGCTCCGCAGCCGGGACTGGAGGACAGCAGCAACCAAGGATGGGACATGCCCTGGGGCAGCCCCGACCGCAGAGCCCCCACCTGCTCCTCCTCGTACAGCCCTGCAGGCACGGGGGTGCGCTGCCACTGACCATCAGGACTCCAGGGAGAGGTGGGGGGTCGGGAGAACTCAGGTACAGACCCAAGAGCTTCCTGGGTGTCCGTCCCTCCCGCTCTGGGCTTGGTCAAGATCGTCCTGAGGAGGCTGCGTCAGAAGGCTCTCGGGGATCCTGGAATGCTACACGTGCGGACTCCAGTGCCCCCCTCCCCTGCCGTCAGCCGAGCAGGCCCAGCGACTCCACTGCACAACAGACACACCTTCCGATGATTTTCTTTCTTCCTTCCTTCCCTCCTTCCTTCCCATAATAGGCTCACATGTGCTGGCTCCACCTCCATCCCATCCTAGGAGCTTCCCCTTTAATTAAGTCAGTCACCAGCCACAGAGAGAGTTAGATTTTAAGAAAGGTGATTTCCCCTTTTTCAATTTTCTAGAAGGTTAGAGCTTCTGGGGTGGGGTTACGGGGAGGAGGAGAAGACATATTTCACCTCTGCCACCTCCAGCCCTTGTTCACAGGGAGCCGCCACTAAGACAAACAGGCCACAGGTTCTAATACAGGTATTAAAACTCAATTTGCTGGGAAAAGGGAATGTGGGAAAGTCATTACAAGTTGGGTCCCAGTGGAGAAAGCACTTCCACCCACACACTGAGACCTCATCTTTCACACCAGGCCTCAGGAGCTTGGAGCTGGGACGGCGCGGTCACCATGTGGCCACACTCCAACCCTGGGGTGGGTCGGGGGACTCTGAGGGCTTCTCTCCAGGGCTGCACTCAGGGTTTCCACAGCCGACGTAGGGCCATTCCGTGCCCGACACTGCGCTGGAGCGAGAGACCTTCGGGGAGCAAGACAGATTCTCCCTGGGGTCCCCGGAGCCACGCAGCAGTGGCACCTGGAGGCTTCGGAAAGTGTCTTACGTCAGCCAGGGCCCTGCCCCACCTTATCGAGGAGGAAGCAGGAGCCCAGGAGGTCAAGGGACCACCTAGAAGTGGCTGAGCCAGGGTGTACATCCCCCTGTTGTTTTCTGCAGAGGGCGGCTACGCCCACCCCCTGAACTCTGGACCATTCGCAGCCATCTTGGACATCTTACCCTGGGGACCCCCAGAGACAGTGTTGAGTCATGGACTTGGGAGTAGGTAGTCTATTTGAGGAGCAATCCCAGGGGACTGGAGGGGCCCTAAGGTGATGGAAATGGAACGAGGGGGCGGATCCTGGGTGCAGTGGAGCTGGCCAGCACTGCGAGATGTTAGTCCACCAGCCCCAGGACCCTGCTGGACAAGGGGGGCCCATGGGCATCAGGTCCTTCAGGCTAGGCATGAAGAGGATGGCTGAGGGGGGCGTCCATCAGCAGAGAAGGCCCTGCAGCAGGGAGCCAGGAGGGGCAGCAGAGGTGAGGTAGCGCTGGGTCACACCTGCGCACTGGTGGCTGCCAGCAACGGCTGAAGTAAAAAGATGTATGGAGCACACATAAAGCTGGGTGCAGAGGTGCTCCATACAGTGGGTGAGGACATTCAGGCCCAGAGAAGTGAAGTTAAAAGGCAGAGAAAACAGAGAAACCAGGAGAGCCCGGCTGTCCATTCACAGGGCAGAGTTGCCACTACATCAGCCACCAGTGACTCAAAGTGACAGACTCAGGGGCCCCAGGGGGGCCAGTAAAAATCAAAGCTGAAGAAGCACTGGGCACTGACACCACCAGCACCAGGAGCCCTGACAGCCCCACAAGCACTGAGCACCTGCTGTATGCCTCACACAGGCACTGGAATCCAGATGTGAGTATGAGAGGCCCCCAGTCTGGCAAAGACAGATAAGCATGAAAATCAAGAAGAGTGGAAAAGGTCTAAAGATGTTTAGTATTTGTTTGGTGGAGGAAAGAACAACTCAAGGTATTAAACATTTTTTCCTGGAGAGGAAGGGAGACCCTCGAAGAGGAGATGACACCCAAGGAGACTCTTAGGATGAAAGGTATTTGCAAAGCAGACCTAGGAAGGGGCGCTTCAGAGACTGTGGGCAGCTCAGAACAGAGTGGTGACAAAGGACAGAGGACGGGGGCACTGTTAGGCATATCACATGTCAGAGTGTAGAGTGGGGAAAGGTTTGGCCTGAGAAGAAACTGGAAGCAGAGCCAGATTTGTAGTGCCTGGTGTGTCCTATGAAGTGTATCAGCTAGCTATTGCCTGGTAAGAAACAGCCCAAGCTTACTGGCACACACGACAGCTCTTCGCCAAGCAGCACATGTCTGCAGTAGACCAGACAGCACGGCTGACCTGGGCAGAGTCCTCTCGTCTGCCCCAGGCTCTTGCTGAGCGCTGCCGGATCTGGGTTGTGTGTGTGGGGTCTCACCCCTCTCCAGACACCTCATCCTCCAGAAGGCTCACCCTGGCTGGTTCTCACAGTAGAGGCAGAAGTCTACAGAGAGGCCCTCGAGCACACCTCACTTCCCATGTGTTCTGCAGCTGGGGCAAGCCACAGGGTCAGCCGCGGGTCAGCCCAGAGTCAGGGGTGGATGCTGACCACCCCCCACAATGACAGGAGCCCCAAGTTCATTGCAAGGAGAGGTGGAGAATCACACCATCTTTTCTATGTACCACACTGCAGAGCACAGCATCTACAGACACTGGAGAGCCTTCGAGGTTTTTATTGGAAAGTGATGACCTCAGATTTGTCTGGAGGAAAAGAATTAGCCAGTTGACCAGCATCTGCTGTGTATCTAAGTGACAGGCCTGGTCTGGTTTTGACTAGTGGCCCATCATCAGCAGGCATTTTTCTTGGAAGCAGTGGTTCATCCAGGTGGAAGCCTGGACTGTAATTTCAGGAGTCCTCAGGTGCAACCCCTTACCTTACACACAGGACATGGATTCCAAGGGGAGAGGTGACTTCCCCAAGGCAGGGCATACCCAGGGGAGAACCGGACTGAAGCTGGATCTGTGAGCCACTACCTCACTGCGCTTTCAACCAAGATAGTTTTGCCCAAATTTCCTTCAAGCTCCTTTATGTATCTGAAAAGGTAAGTGGTAACAACTAGAAAGGCAGCTGAAGAGAAGTTTAGGTACTCAAATCCTGGTTTTAACATATATTGATTCAATGCAGGGCTTTTGGATATAAACGTAAAAAGGAACAAAAATTTAAAAGAAGGAAAACCTCGGCTAGAAGCTTTTCTAATAAAGCACTCACAGCTTGGTACCCAGACGCTGTTAACTTTTGTGGGACTTCTGCCAACTCTTCCCAGGCCATTGGTGCAGGAAAACAATGTAATATAGTGACTCAATTTTCTACAGGATCAGCTAGCAATTAGACTGAGAATGTTTGGGAACAGATATTAAATTCTAAAGAGAATTGCCATTTAAACTTCAACTTTTCTGAGCAACAAAGGAATAATAGGGAACAGCTAGAAAGTTTCTCTTGAATTTCAGTGAGGAAATTATAAAAATTGAGGTCAAAGACCCTTTGGGATTCTTTAAATGAATCAGTGACCTTGATATGGTACTAGAAAGCAACAAGGGCATTTAGGATTGTCTTTCGTGGTGTTCGTTTGCTCTTGTCCCAGTTATCAGATCTGGGGATATCCAAGAAATTCTCGGCATGCTGGTTATGGGTCACTGGAAGCCCCAGTTGTCCTAAGCAGATGGTTCTAGAAATACAGTCCATCTATGTAGGGAAAATAGGATTGAGCAGGCATCAGCCACCCCAACTTTATTTCATCATTCATCCAACAATTTCAAGGAGCACTTAGAGCCTGCCACACACAGGGCTCACACACGGCCCATGGAATAGAGCAGCGGGGACCCTGCTTCCCTAGAGTTCACCTTCCAGGGTCAGAAGCCTCAGCACTTTTGTCCTTGGACTCTGCTTTTGTTAGAAGAGGACCAGCCTCCACTTCAGCCTCCAGCCCAGCCTCTGGCTCAGGCATGGACAGTTAGCCTAAGTCAGTGCTTCCTTTCACGTGTTAATGCATGTTAGCCCAGATTATCTCCAATCTCACCAACACCCTGGGATGTGTCAGTGGTCCTTGGACTCTGCTTTTGTTAGAAGAGGCCCAGCCTCCACTTCAGCCTCCAGCCCAGCCTCCAGCTCAGGCATGGACAGTTAGCCTGAGCCGGTACTTCCTTTCATGTGTAAAGTGCGTGTTAGCCCAGATCATCTCCAATCTCGCCAACACCCCGTGATGTGTCAGTGGAGGCTAAGACTCCACAACACAGAGTTGGAGTTTTAATAAGTCCCTGGTGCCCTCTTGTTCAGCCAAACGGGTCTGACCCATTCACCCAGTTCTTCAAGGTTTTGCTTTGGGCGCACACGTAAACACAATGTGAATTTTTATCAGGAAAGGGCTTTGGAGATGTAATTAATTGCTATGGAAATTTGCTGTTTGTGCTGACCTTCAATTACTCATGCTTGAGTATGTCAAAGGTCAACAATCTATTCAGAACCAGTGTAACTGGGACCAATAAGTCAAATATCATGTGTGCGTAGACCCCCACGGGAGAATCGAGTCCATTGTTGGAAATTCTGATTGAAGGAGGAACATGGAAAACCTAAATAAAGCTCCATCAGGAAAAAAGAAATGGCCTGAACATTGAAAATGCTAAAACAAACAAACAAACAAGAAAACCCAGCGCCGAGCAGAGAATGGCTGGGAGAACTTGCGTGGAAATCCTAGAGGGAGGGGTTGCTTTTCCTCGGTGTGATTCCGCTGTGGAGAACCAGGCCCGGCAGGTGGAAATGACAGACACGTGGGTTATTCACTTGGTATAAGGAAATCTAGAAGCTGAAGTGTCCGAAAGTAGATGGATCGCCTCAGGGGCTGGTGGGCCCTGTGATTCTATCGTTCTAAATTTTTCCTCTCACCTTTCAAATCCAAAACCTTCTTTCTACTGGCTCTTGCCCCTGGATTTTAAACGAAAGCCTCCTTTCGCCCCCGCGCTCCCCACCAGGCACCACCCAAGCTCTCTCTTCTCCTTCACGGTCAGACTTCTATGAGGAGGAGGCCCTGTTTGTTCCCCCAGCTTTCTCCTCCCCCAACCCACCCCTCGGCCTCCGCTTCTCAGGGTCGGCTCAGACGTCAGCCAAGTCCAAAGACACTCTTCGTCCTCATCTTCGACCCTGGACCCACGCCGTCCGTCTGGACACACCCTCCTGCCCGCTCCTCCAGGGCCGCACCCAAACCAAGTTCCCTTCCCCTCCACCACGTAGTGGCCCCTGAGTAGCTCCGCCAGGACCCGCCCGGCACCATCTCCTCCCTCCCTCTGCTCTGTCCCCAAGCGTGCTCATCCATCCCGGGGCCTCCATCACCACCTGGACAGGCGCGACTCATAGATTCATGTTTAGTCCAAACTCCTCTATGAGTACCAGACCCAACTACCCGACAGCCTGCTTGGCACCTGCCTGTGAATGTTGCAGAGGCACCTTAGACTGAACTCCCAACATCACCGCCATGTACCTCACTGATGTGGTCCTTCTGTGGGGTCTCCACCTGGAGCTGAGGCTCCACCGTCTATCCAGTTCACAAACCAGTGTCTCAGAAGTCATCCTTCACACACACACACACACACACACACACACACACACACACACACACACTTTCTCTCTCTCTCTCCACATATCTATTCTAACACCAAATGATGTTCACTTTAGCTACTGAGTTCTTCTCAGATTTACCTATTTCTCTTCATCTCCACTGCTGACCTCTTAATACAATTAACCCCACCTTGTCTCACCGTGACATCTACGATCGCCTCTAAATGATCCACCCTCTGCCTTGTGTCCTCCGCACTGCAGCCCAGATGATCTCAAAAAGCCAAGTCGATGATGTCAGCTTCTTCCCTTGCAAACCCTTCCCAAGGCTCTTCAGGTAAGGGGAAAGGCTCCCCTTGGCCTGTCCAGCAGCCCCTGCGGGGTCCGCTGCCACCTCCTGCACTGTGCCCCCCAGCCCCCAGCCCATGCCTGCAGCCCTTCCCTTCCCTGCCTTCTACACACTTCCACACCCTGTGCACCAGCCCCACCAGCAGGGCCTGGTCCTCCTCCTTCACCTAATGCACTCTATTCGCCCACGTTTCCCTGCAAAGATTTCCAGCCTCCTTGACCAGGTCAAACTCACCATTTATCACACACTCCCAACACCACGTACCACGTCTTTGTCTGCATCAATTGCTTCTCTGTCCGCAGCCACTGAAGAAGGAAAACTGGATCAGGTTTCTCTCTTGCTCAGCATCGTCCAGTGGATTCTCACCTACGCTCAGAGAAACATCAACACTCCACACTCCATGGCCTTTGAGGCTCCCGTGTGACCCCTGGCTCCATCTTCCACAGGGTCCCAAGGCTGCGGACCCCTCTCACATGCCTGAACACCCAGCTCTGGCAGCCTGAGAACTTCCACAAACCATCCCCTCATCCTGGAAGGAAGAGGCTGGTCGCACTCATCCTTTAGGGAGACTTTGGGGTATGTGTGACAGGAGCACTTCACATGTGATCTATCCTCTTAACAAAGCTGAAGTGTACAATTCAGCATGGTCGGCTATAAGCAGTGCTGGGGAGCAGAACTCTAGACCCAATTCCTCTTGCGTAACTGAATCTTCACACCGTTGAACAACATCTCCCCATCCCCCTCCTCCCAGGCCCTGGCAACCACCACTCTGCCCTCAGCTTCTAGGAGTCTGACTATTTTAGAAACCCCATATAAGTGGAATCATACAGTATTTATCCTTCTGTGACTGGCTTGTTTCACTTAGCCTAATGTCCTCAAGGTTCATCCATGTTGTCACACATGGCTGGGTTTCCTTATTTCTCATGGCTGAATACTATTCCATTATGTGTATAAACCACACTTTCTTCATCCATTTATTGCTCAATGGACATTTAGGTTTCTCCGCACCTTGACTGTTGTGAATAATGCTGCAATGAACATGGGAGATCAGATGTCTCTTCAGGATACTGGATTTTACCCAGAAGTGGGATAGCTGGATCATATGGTAGTTCTATTTTTAATTTTTTGAGGAACCTCCATACTTTTTTCCATAGAAGCTGCACCAATTTACATTTTACATTCCTACCAACGGTGCACAAGTATTCTAATTTCTTTACATCCTTGCCAACACTTGTTGTCCTTTTTCTTTCTTTCCCCCCTCTCTTTTTTTTTTTTTTTGGTAATGGGCATCCTGACAGGTAGGAGGTGATATCTCAAAGTGGTTTTGATATGCGTTTCCATGATAATTAGTGATGTTGAGCATCTATTTGCATACCTGTTGGTCATTTGTGTGTCTTCTTTGGAGAAGTCCTTTGCCCATTTTTAAATCTAGTTATTTGGTTTCTTTTTTTTTTTTCTTTTTTCATTATTGAGTTGTATGAGTTCTTTATATATTTTGGATATTAAACCTCTATCAGATATATGGTTTGCAAATATTTTTCCCATTCAATAGGTTGTCTTTTTTCTCTGTTGGTTGTTTCCTTTGTGGCACAGATGCCTTTTATTTTGATGTAGTCCCACGTGTCTATTTTTGCTTTTGTTGCTTGTACTTTTTGTGTAAAATACAAGAAATCATTGCCAAGACCAGTGTCAGGAAGCTTTCCCTCTATGTCTTCTTCTAGGATTTTTTTACAGTTTCAGGTGTTATGTTTACATCTTTAATTCATTTTGAGTTGATTTTTGTGTATGATGTAAGATAGGGTCCAATTTAATTCCTTTGCATGTGGAAATCCAGTTCTTCCCAGCACCATTTGTTGAAGAGATAATGCTTTCCCCATTGTGTATTCTTGGCATCCTGTCAAAGATCAAATGACCATATATGCATGGATTTATTTCTAGACTCTCTATTCTGTTCCACTGGCCTACATGTCTGTTTTTATGTCATACTGTACTGTTTGAATTACTGTAAGTTTGTAATATATTTGGAAGTCAGGAAGTGTGATGCCTTTAGCTTTGTTAACCTTTCTCAAGATTGTTTTGGCTCTTTGTGGTCCTTTATGGTTCCATATGAATTTTAGGATGGGTTTTTCTATTTCTGTAAAAAATGTCATTGGGACTTTGATAGTGATCGCAGTGAACCTGTAGATCACTTTGGGTAGCGGGGACATTTTAGCAATATTAAGTCATCCAATCCATGAACATAGGACATGTTTCCATTTATTTGTGTCTTCTTTTAATTTATTTCACCAATGTTTTATAATTTTCAGTGTGTAAGTCTTTTACCTCCTTGATCTATTTATTTTATTTTATTTATTTATTATTTATTTATTTATTTTAGTTTATTTATTTTATTCCTACGTATTTTATTTTATTTTTTAAATTTATTTATTTATTTATTTATTTATTTATGGCTGTGTTGGGTCTTTGTTTCTGTGCGTGGGCTTTCTCTAGTTGTGGCGAGCGGGGGCCACTCTTCATCGCGGTGCGCGGGCCTCTTACTGTCGCGGCCTCTCTTGTTGCGGGCACAAGCTCCAGATGCACAGGCTCAGTAGTTGTGGCTCATGGGCCTAGTTGCTCCACGGCATGTGGGATCTTCCCAGACCAGGGCTCGAACCCATGTCCCCTGCATTGGTAGGCAGATTCTCAACTACTGTGCCACCAGGGAAGCCCTTATTCTTTTTGTTGTTGTTGTATATGGGATTGTTTTCTTAATTTCCTTTTCAGGTGGTTCATTACAAGTGTTTCAAAACACAAGATTTTTTATGTTGATTTTGTATCCTACAACTTTATTGAATTGATTTATTAGTTCTAACAGTTGCTTTGATGAATCTTTATGGTTTTCTACATGTAAGATTCTGTCATCTGCAAACAGAGAGAGTTTTACTTCTTCCTTTACAATCTGGCTGCCTTTTATTTATTTCCCTTGCCTAATTGCCTGCTCCATATCTTAAATGTCACAGTCCCTTCCTCAGTCAGGCCTTCCCTGATCGTCACATCTGTGGCTTTCCATCCTGGCACCATGTTCACTGTTTTCAGAGCACCTGTCACAATCAATGATATTACATTTACCACTTTGTTTACATGTGTGGTCAGAAGCAGGAGAGGGAATGTGGAGCAAGTTTCCATGGAAATGGGGCAAGGGTCTCTGTCATCTCCTCAGGGTCAAGCCACTCCTTGTTGGCTCAGCACCCCCACCCCGAGGAGTCCCATCACGCCTTCAGGAGTGCCCTGGAAAAAGTCTCACCTCTTCAGGGTGGCGAGGGGTGACCAAGGAGAGCATCTGTGGGTGCTCAGCTCTCTCCAGAGAGCAGAAGCAGGAGCAGAAAGCAAGAGGATGGGGTGGAGAGGCGGCGGGACCACCTCCTGGGGAAGGTCAGATGGTCACATCACGGTAGATCTGAGCTCTTCCATCCTCAGGTCTGGACCAGCCTGGGGACTGAACGCTGTGGAAGAAGCGCTTGCTCATTGATAATTATGATCATTATGAGGCCTTCTGCTCACCCCCTTCCTTATGACCCACTGGTCCCTGCCCTCTGGTCCCCTTGCATATCCTTAAATGCTGCAGAGTTGCCATGACATTTGCACCCTAACCTGCAGCTCACTGCTCTGTGTTTCTCTGCACTGGGTCAACACCATCCATTGCATACCCCTCGCCAGATAGCACAGGTCAAAAACATATGCCATGAGAAAAAATAGAGAAGGAGGATCCACAGCCATGGGATGAATCTGCCCACCACACCATGTTGCAGAATTCACTCGGCTCAGGGCACAAGCAGCAAGCTCACTGGCTGAGCGGTTACCTTACCATGTGAGAGGAAACAGGTGCTCACTGGGAAGAGCGTGCTGCCCTCGCTGGCTGAACATACAGGAGAGCACACATGTAGGAGCACGTGTCACAAGTGTGTGGAACAGATTGATGTGATGCTTCACAGGAATTATTCCAGAGACAAACAGAGCTATAATTTCAGAGGCAAATCAACACTTCTCTGGTCAGCCTTAAATGCAGTATGCGTGTATAACCTGTCAGAGTATGGTTTAAAGAAAGTCTCTCTTGCCAATAAACAGTGAGCACATGTGAAATGTTTATTCAAGTCATTAATGACAGAACCCATAGGTGGCCAAGCTGGTAAAAGGGCATTGTGGGAATTGAGTGTTTACAAGTAAAGGAGCAAGGATGCTGAGAGAGATTGCTAGGTTAGATGTAAAACTGGTTCATGTCCTACAGGGCTGCTGCACCGTAAGTTTTGGAGTTTTTTCTAAGCATCTGGAATCATTTACATCCCTACTGTGCAAAAGTCTTCAAGTTCAAGTGAAATTTCACAAAGTCTTGGCACTGCTAGGTAAATAATGTGTCAATAACGAGTTTATTCCCTTAAAGAGTTAAACAACCTTCCATAGGCCTTTGGGACAATGACCGGTGCGACACTGAAAGAAGGACAGCCACCCTTATACCTTATTTACAAGGTTTCTAAAAATACTTTTTTCTTAGCAGAATGTTAGAAAAGAGGAAATAAAATGACCATATTTTAAGATGATATTATTTAGACACAGACAATTCAAAGGAGTCACTGAGAAGCCTTCTGAGCCCGTTATGGGCTGTATTCTGTATTGTTCTCCCAAATTCACATGCGAAAGTTGTAACCCAGTACCTCAGGTTGCATTTGGATTAAACCTGTAGAGAGGTGAGCTGTAATCCCATACAGCAGGTGTCCTTGTAAGAAGAGGAAATCAAGACAGAGACACACACAGAGGGACGACCACATGAGCACACAGGGAGAAGACAGCCATCCACACGCCCAGAAGAGAGGCCTCAGGGGAACCAGCCCTGCTGACACCTTGATCGTGGACTTCCAGCCTCCAGGACAGTGGGACAACAAATGTCTGTTGCTTAAACTGCCCAGTGTGTGGTATTTGTTACACAGCAGCCCTGGCAGACTAATACAGAGAACATCACCAAGTGTGATGAGTCAGGGCCAGCATGTCTGGGGGTGCAGAGAGCCCTGCGGGGTGGCAAACGGAGATGCACCCACACCCCACTGCCCTCCCCTCTCCCCAGTGTGGGCCTGTCTCCTCCAGGGCCAGTGCCTTCCACACTGTGC
This sequence comes from Mesoplodon bidens, assembly GCF_964165515.1. Classification (NCBI taxonomy): domain Eukaryota; kingdom Metazoa; phylum Chordata; class Mammalia; order Artiodactyla; family Ziphiidae; genus Mesoplodon; species Mesoplodon bidens. The sequence goes on along the minus strand of NC_138165.1, from coordinate 112,483,424 downwards.
AGGCCAGCTGCACCTGTGAGCAGGGGGGCCAGAAGGTACAAAAGGCTGGAGCTCCCCACTGACCAATGTAAAATGTTACAGAGGAGAAATTGTGAAATATCTGGCAACACGTTTAACAAGACACTTGCATGATCTTATAAAGAAAATTATAAAACTTTTCTTGGAGTATATACTGAGAGGCTTGTTTAAATAAAGAAAGACACACCTGGTTTCTGAATGTGAAAATGTGCTAGGTAAAGATGTGGAGTGTCCCAGACTAAATGTGACATTCAACCCTACTCCCATTAACATCACGAGAATACTTTTTTACTTGAAAAGTTGTTTCTAAAATTCTACTGGAAGAATTGGGGCTTCCCTGGCTGTCCAGTGGTTAGGACTCTGCACTTCCACTGCAGGGGGCGTGGGTTCGATCACTGGTCAGGGAACTAGATCCCACAAGCTGGGTGGTGCAGCCAAAGAAATCAATCAATAATAAAATTCTACTGGAAGAATAAATATATAAATATTGCCAAGAAATTTATGAAAATTGAGACTATCATGGGAGACTTTCCCTGTTGCCAGCAAACCAAATTACAGAGCGATACTAATCAAAACAGTTAGAGGCTGGCACAGAAGTACAAGATGGATCAACAGTTCAAAAGGTATTCCACAGTGGCCACTTATTTTATCTTAATATATATATAATATAGGTGGCAATTCAGTATGGAAATTATTCACTAAAATAGAATTGGACACAACATTGTAAATCAACTACACTTCAATTAAAAAAAAAGACTGAACCAGTTAAAACTTAAAAAAAATAGAATTGGAAAAATAGGTTTCCCATTTGAAAAACAGATTCTTATTCCTGTTCACATCATATTCAAAAATAAATTCAAAAATAAAAAAATTAATTCCTGACAAATAAAATATCTAAATACTTTTAGCTATTAGCAGAAGAAAATATAGGGAAATCAATGTTTATAACCCTGGGGTAAGGAAGGTCTTCATAATCAGGATGTGAAACTCAAAATTCTTAAGAGAAAATATCGACAGATTTGGTCTCAGGCATCTTTTAAATTTCCAAAGAGTAAAAGTTAAAATGACAGACCACGAGAAAACATGTAATGATTGTAACAGGCAAGGGGTCAATATCTTTTAAACCCAATTCATATCCTAAGAAGGTTTTATAACTTAAACTTTTGATTCTGAATTCCTAATGAAAGCATACATATCTAAAGATTGACAAGAAAGTTTTATACATCAATAAGAAAAATTTAGAAGTGTGTTGGGAAAATTGTCTGGATCACTGCAAATGTTCTAAATTTTGACCTGGGTGGTGGTTCCCTGGGTATAAAACATGGCCTTGTGATGGGGAAGGTGACCCTCGGCAGTGGATCCAAGGAGAAGTTCCCACCTGGAGGAGCAGTTAGGCCACGGGGTCCAGACAAACTCCCAGCCCTGGAAACTCTCCCAACCTCAGAGCATCTGGGTGCTATTTTTATTAAGAAAAGTGGTGTTTTTATTAAGAAAGGTATCTTTCCCTATAACCTTACGTCTAATTGATAGAGAAGAAGAGATACTGGGATTGCCCAGAGGGCTTCCGCACCTCTATTTTCAGGGCAAGGAGGTCATGTGTGTTACCTGGTCATCATTCTCCTGAGCCCCTCATGGCCAGTGGTGTGTCTGTAACACTAAATAACAAAACCAAATGAATATGAAATATTCCCCTTTGAATTCTCTGCACAAATTCTCTACAAATCTATTGTGTATGTATCATCTCACAAAGGCTCTAAAGGCAGATGTTATAATAGATATTTTATATCTAAAAACCCAGGGGTTCTGAAATTTAATATCCTTGCCTGAGACCACACAGCAAGGGGAAGATCCAAACACGACTAAGAGTTACAGAACCCGGTGGCCTGCCGCTCTGTTGCTCTGGGAACACTAACCTCTGTGGGATGCACACAGTTCCAGGGATGCTCAGATGCACCTGGACCCCATGGAGCTTCACGACTGGCCCCGCTGAAGGCGCAAAGCCATCAGCACCTTGTTGGACGCCCCTCGGCCACCCTGGGAGGTGAGCCTCCCTATCCAGGCTTCGGTCAGTGCACCTCAGTGTCTAAACAAGGTTCCCACAAGAAACAGCTCCAAGGTCTCCCCAGAAGGCACGATCTGGGGACGCATGGAGGGGAGGAGGAGAGGGGCCCAACCCAGGAAGCAGAGAGCAACTTGGTTCCCAGGCGTTGCCGTCCATTCGAGAGCAGCGTCCTCCTGGACACACTGAAATGAATTTCCATGTTTATAAAACCATGAATTATTGAAAAGCCCTCGGGAATTGTGTTCCATTTATACGAATCAATGAACAGAGAGCTCCGTTCAACCTTTGCTTTGCTGCTCAAGGTTTATAAAGATGGTGGAAACAAACAACATCAAATACACAAGGACAGCCATCCCAGTTGCAATAAATAAAGAGTGGCTTTTAAAAAAGAGCTGCAGAGCCAATGAAGCAAACGACTGGGTCAGTAGGTAGATAGATAGATTTTTTTTTTTTTTTTTTTTAATTTCCAAGGATATTTTCAAAGGCACACCAGAGCAGAGAAGTCGGCATGAGGAATTCCCGGGAGCCTGTCACCCAGCATGGATGTGTATCAGCGTCTTGCACTGCTTCCTGTATCTTACTGTTTACTCTTCTCAAAACCACAGTAGAGTGAGATAAATGAACTGAGCACCTGAAGCCACGCAAACATATTATGCAAACATACCAGATAGTCAATGTGAACGTTCTAAAAATGGCAACACTTTTTAAATAAGATCAGCCGCCATCCCAATAAAAAATTCCAAAGGGACTTTTTTCACACTGTCAAAATAATTCTAGGGCTTCCCTGGTGGCGCAGTGGTTGAGAGTCCGCCTGCCGATGCAGGGGACACGGGTTCGTGCCCCGGTCCGGGAAGATCCCACATGCTGTGGAGCGGCTGGGCGTGTGAGCCATGGCCGCTGAGCCTGCGCGTCCGGAGCCTGTGCTCCGCAACGGGAGAGGCCACAACAGTGAGAGGCCCGCGTACCGCAAAAAAAAAAAAAAAAAAAAAAAAAAAAAAAAAATTCTAGAATTTAGGCAGATTAAAAAAAGCACATTAAAATTGCCAAGAAGCATTTGAGAAAGAGGGCAAGTTTCATGTACTATATATGACACCTTAAAGCCATAAAAAGTGTTATCAGAAAGAGTAGGCCTTTTTTAAAATGTTGGAATAAGGAAGGGTTTTCTTTTTTTTTTTTTTTACATCTTTATTGGAGTATAATTGCTTTACAATGGTGTGTTAGTTTCTGCTTTATAACAAGTGAATCAGTTATACATATGTTCCCATATCTCTTCCCTCTTGCGTCTCCCTCCCTCCCACCCTCCCTATCCCACCCTTTAAGGAAGGGTTTTCTGACCTTAATGCCAAAGCCAGAAACCATTAAGAAAAATATTAAATAATTTGGCCTTATAAAAATTTTCAACACTCCCATACTTATATATATCTAAAAGAATTTAATGACAAACTATTATAATTAATAAGTGAATTTGGTAAACTTGCCCATTGTAAAATCAGTGTGCAGAAACCAACTGTATTTCCATGTGAGTAGCACACAGACAGAAAAAGAAATTTACAGAAGACAATATTTATCCTGGAATAAATCTAACAAAAGAGGCACAGAACCTTTAGCAGAAATCTACAAAACATTACTGAGAGAAATTGAAGAAGTTCTAACAAAAGATGTAAAGAAGCTCTTCACAGAAATCTGCAAAACGGTACTGAGAGAAAATTTTAATGTCCTAAATAAATGGAAAGCCTTGCCTTGGTGAGGACATTTCTCCCCAAATCAATCTATAAATTCAATGGAGCCCAACTGAAATCCCAGCAGATAACTTTTGCAGAAATGCATAAGCTGACTCAAATACTCAGATTAGTCCCAGGTAATCTTGAAAAAGAAACAAAGCTTATGCTGTAGTAACTGACAAAGTGTGATACTGGCCAAGGACAGACAGGCCCAGTGTACAGAGTAGGGTCCAGCAATAGACACACACACACACGCACACACACACACAGGGTCAATGTGGGAGGGAAAGGGTTTTTCTTTCATAAATGGGGTAGAGCCCACTTCTATGCAGACATTTAAAATATTGTGTACGTTTGAGCACATGGCCTTCGGGAAAAGCTGTGCAAACTTACAACCTGGTAAATTGCTAATCATCACCACGTAATGTCAGTTTTTAAAATTTTTCCTACCTTGACAAATAACAAATCACAACATTTTCGTGTGAGGCTGGGCATGTTTTCATCTCTTTAATGTACATTTGTCCTGCTTCTTTAATGAGCTTCCTGTTCGTGTCTGTGGCCTATCCTTCTGTTGGGATGATCACAGCTTCTCTCAGTGATTTGTCACGTATTTTGTAAACTCTCTACTTATTAAAGATTTATTTCTTTCTCTGGTGCATTTTGAACCTATTGTCCCAGAATTTCCACTGTCTCCTGAGTGCAGTGTGGGTGGTGGTGCCCTGCTGTGGAGTCCCCGTCCTGGCTCTTCCAATGACCAGTGGGTGTAGGGACATGATGCCCAGCCCCCAGCCCAATTCAGGGCACTGGGGAAGAGCCACCTGCTCAGACCTCTCTCTGGGCTTGAAAGGGCCCCCGCGGATCCTGCGGCAGGATCCGCCTTCTCCCTCTGCCCAGGCCTGCCCTCCCCCTCCCTCCCCGCTGTGGTCCCCAGAGGCCCCGAGTAACAGCTCATCTCCAAGCCAGACGCTGCACCCGGGCGCTCATGCTGACCAGCACTGTGTCGTCAAAGCTGTTAGTCTGTGTCACAGGTTCTGCCTCTACTGACTCCTTTGAAGGTTTTCCTGAGTTCCCAAGATTATGTGAATGTTAAATATTTAGACTTAGTGCTTTAACGCACCTGGAACGTATAGGGTATAAGCTGTAGAGAATCGAACTTCATCTTTTCCCAGAGGCTCAGGTAGAAGTCCCACTTCCACTTATTGACAAATTAGTCGTTGTGCCACAACTTGAAATATCACCTTAATAACTGAGAAAATTCTTAAGGATCCTGGTTTTGTTTCTGGGCTTCCCAATTGATGGATCCGCCTGTCAGTCTATCCCTGGGCCGGCCCCCAGGGTTTCAATCCTGTAGCTCGTTGATCCAGCCCCGACAGGGAAGGCCCACGACTCTGCCTTCTAAGTTAGCCTTTGTTCTGCTATGAGCAACCACGCACGTGGCTCCTGCCGTTTTATTCTTAATATTTTTACAGCCCTGCCTCCACCCCTCTGTGCCCCTGGGACTCAGCCCCAGACGTACTCCCTGAGTCAATCCTTTGATGTCCCCCTGCTGCCTGATGGCACCTGCGAGTCTCAGGACCCGGCCCAGGACCACCCACCCATGAGGGGAGATCCCACGGCTGGCCTGGCCCTCGGCCGGGTCTTGGAAGGAGGTCCAAGCCTGGGGAGAAGCCCTCTCCTCCGGGCTATCGGGATGCTCCTCCCTCACACGCCCCCTGCAGAAATTCACGAGGATCAAGAGATGCCTGCTGCTGGGGGGCTTCTGGGCTAGGGAGGGGCCATCGTTCCACCAAGAGTGGGGCTCCGAGGGTCCTGCAGGGATGTTGCCGCATAAGGGCAGACCCAGGGGATGTCCACCTTTCTCTGGTCTGTGTGGTGGTTCCCACCATGGAGCAGAATCCAAAATAACCACAGTGGGAATGAAAGAAACCCACAAGGGGAGCAATTTCCCTGCCCTGCCTCTGGGCCTGGGGAAGGGGAAGCCGGGGTGAGGATTGCAGAGGGTGTGAGGCCCGGGCTGGGCCTTCAGGGAGGTCCCCAGACGAGACAGTGGGGGGCCCTTGGGAGCCGTTCTCTGGATGCGCGCAGCTTGCTCTCAGAGATACTTTGTGAGACATGGACCAGACGGAAATTTTAAATAATCGTAATAAATAATAATAGCACTGCAGTGGCAAGATAAGGAGTTGGAGGAAGTGGCTGAGGGTTCATTTAAAACAGACGAAAGGGAGCTGGGGGCACCCACAGGCCTGCCGCCCGTGGAGGCTCTCCCCGGAGGACCCAGGTCTCAGCTCTGAGCCAAGCCCCCACTGGGGAACAAGCCCCCATCACCTCCCGGGACACATGGAGTTGCCAGTGGCCAGCTTTGGACTCTCATGGCCCTGTGTCCCCATCACTAACCTGCCTGGTCACTGCAGGCTCATTTCCTCGGTGACAAAAATGGGAACCGTGGCTGCCTCACAGGGTTGCATGAGGATCAAATGAGAAGGTTCCTTGTGTTGTAAATATCAGTCACAAGACTTTTTAAAAACTTTCTATTTTTAAATAATTTTAAACGTATGAAAAAGTTGCAAAAACTAGCACAGAGAGCCCTGCGTACCTTTCACCCAGCTCACCCTAATGTCGGCATCTTCCATCACCCAGGGCACGATGAGCAAAACTGAGAAATTAACATTAGTACCATAGGATTAGCTAAATCACAAACATTTTTTGGGCTTCATCTGTTTTCCACAAATGTCCTTTTTCTGTTCCAGGATCTCATATTGCATTTCGCTGTTATGCTTGACTTCATTTAAAAGAAGTTATTTATTTTTTCAGGGTGTCTTTCGAAGGAACTCACACCATTTCCAAGAGAAAGAAGTACAGAGTGTGGGCACCCTTGGGGCACAACCAGTTACACAATATGGCAAATGTCCCCACCTGGCAAATGCCAAGGAATGTGTGACCCAGCTTTTGTAAATAGCTGGATGGACATTGGAGCCTGACCATCACAAGGTAGCCTCAGGTCACCGCCATCCATAGGGATGGAGGGAAGTGCCCAGTTTTTCTCCTGGCCGATGCTGATGGCTGCTTAATCAGCCAGGAGTCACACAACACAGTCATTTGAAAAATGTTCTAAACCTGCCTCAGCTCAGGAAGGATGACAAAGAAAGTCTGGAGCCCACTGAGGCACAAGGATTCATCGAAGGCCGGGCTTGACCCTGCCCCATGCAACACTGAAATAGTGAACCATCTGCTGAAAAGTCTCGGCGGTCTCTAAGGTTGCCAAAGATATGGGGCCACTTCCAAGTGTTCTGGGACACCGCGGGACCTCCCTCCATGACCAGCGTTTCCATGTGAAACTTCAAAGCAGAATGCTGCCAGCCTTGCAGAGTCGCATTCTGGGATGGCCAGTCATTGGGGCCCAGCATGTGGTCAGGTGTCTGCCGAGTGCAGGTTAGGACTGTAAAATTCCAAAGGAGAGGAAAAGCACAGCCCTGGTCCCAGAGCCTTTGCGCCAGCTGGGTCATGGGTGGGGCAGTACTTATGACCTGAAAATCTGCTCACACAAACTCCCAACGACTTTGCCCGTCCAGTCCAAGCAAGAAACCAAAAGAAGATGGAGGAAATAAGTTTCAGTCCCCTCTCTGCTGGGCTGCGGGCCGGCACACGTGTCCCTCTCTGTGCCTTCATCACCCCTCACCAGCTCACCCCCGTCCCCAGACACAGCAAGCATCCCCCGTGCTACACCTTCCTAATGCTCCTCCCCTGCCCAAACCGCCCTGCCCTTCTCTGATTCCAGGCCCAGAGCACTTGTCAGCTCCCCCCATAATCCTGCACAGAGGGGAGACTCCCAGCACATCCCCAGGCCCCAGGAAGCTCTCACTGCACTATCCTGAAATCCCGTGTCTGCATTGCAGCTCTCCCCTTCCAACTGGCATTCCGTGTGGGCAAGGTCCACATGGAGCTCACGTTTGATGCTTGTGTTCCCAGCCCTGATCATGGGGCCTGGGACAGAGTAGGCTCCTATGGAACCTGGCTGGAGGAAAGGGAAGAGGGAGGGAGGGAGGGAGGGGGGAAGGGGGGAAGTGGTCCCTCTATTGCTCTAGGGAGTAAGAGATGGCACTCGTAACAAAATGCGGCCAAGTCTGAGGATCTCAGACCAAAGCCTCAACACAGTGTGGCTTTGGTAGGAGGGAAGTCCAACCCTTTGCACTCAGAGGTCCTGAACTCCCATGGAGGGGCCCCAGAAACATCTAGATCAGCTGCTCAGGTATCAGACAAGGAAGCAGAGCCCTAGAAGGGGAAAGTGGCCCGAGAAACTCAAACCCATACAGATGGCTCTCTTAACAGCTAGAGGCAGGATCCTAAAAACCAGAGGTGCCCGGAGCACCCACGTGGGCCTGGGGCTGATGGCCAGGACTTAAACCCATGTTGAGCCAGAGTAACCTCCGGGACACAGGCTGACTCGGGAAACTTCTCAGAAGTGGTTTTGGCAGTAGTAGTAGCAATTATTATTGTTAGATATTCAATATACTATAACGGAATATTTCCAAAGCTTGCCATTGTGCCGCAAAAATGGTTTCCACTCATGCAACAAATAATTGGTGGAAGCCCGTCAGGTACCTGGCACTGCTTCGGATGCTTCAGTTCTTTGGTGAACCAACAGGAACCAGCCCTGAAGAGCTGACTCTGGGGCAGATACGAGCCTTTCTGAGCACCATTTGCAGCTAACTCGCAGCTCTGGTCCACATGCTGCCATACCACACGCCCGTCCCACTTAGAGACGCGTGCAGCTCATCTCTGGGCGCCTCCTTCTCTGAGACCCTCTCCTCTGAGCCCCTCATAATCTCTGTGGCATCTGGACCAAAGATGATTAATCACTGATATTGACAGAGGTGATTTTGGATTTTCTTCCTCAAGATATGAGGAGGCAAAACTGACATTTTGTTTTTAATTCAGCCTCATAAAGTGCAAAGAATACCGATGAGCTTTGCTTAAAAGACTGAAAAGTAGATACCATTTTTTGGGTTTGTTTTTTTTTTTTGCGGTACGTGGGCCTCTCCCGTTGTGGAGCACAGGCTCCGGACACGCAGGCCCAGCAGCCATGGCTCACGGGCCCAGCCGTTCCACGGCATGTGGGATCTTCCCGGACCGGGGCACGAACCCGTGTCCCCTGCATCGGCAGGCGGACTCTCAACCACTGCACCACCAGGGAAGCCCTAGATACAGTTTTTAAAGGTTATTTAGTTTTGTAAAAGATAGCACCCCCCCGAAAAACCTACAAGGACTAGAATTATAATGGTATCTACTGCCCATTTTTCTGCCTGGTATTATTATTGAAATGTTCATTTGGAAAAGTCCTGGTGTTTTTTTCCAAAGTTATCTAGACAACGCACTCTCTACCGACATGCTCATAATAACAGTCAATCTAGTTTTCTATTCATTTAACACCTTAAAGTTCTGGATAATGTACATAAAATTAACAGCTCCCCCAAACGTATTAATTATTGTGGTAGTTTGCTAAAATAAATATATTAGCTGACATAAAATTTCAATATAAAACACAGGAGGAGATTTTCACCCCGAGTGACAGCTGTGTGCTTCTTTATTAGAAAGCAAAGACGAGCTGGGTCCCATCCCTGACGCTGCGAGTGTCAGTGGGTCTGTGATCCTAGATGCACGGCCCACACGTTCACGGACATGGTGCTGAAGTCGGCGCTCAGATGTCTGACAGGACAAACATGGAACAAATCACAGGCTGTGAGGCCTGTGCTCCCTTTGTGCATCTTTACAGTCACAGAAGCAAACTAGTGGTGACGTACTTCATTGTGGGAAAAAAAACACCCATATCTTTCATATTCTCTAAAGAAACAACAGAGGTGACCCATCCACTGAAGAGGCGTCCTTGACAGTATGCACGTCCTCAGTCAACAACCCTGGTACTTTGTTTTCCTCTTGAGCCTGTGATGACTGCCTGAGACACAAAGGGATGCAGTGTCCGGGGTGGGCAGGGGCCTGAATATCCTTCCAAAGAGGGAGATGCGCCCTTGGCTACAACTCTCAGGTGAGCCCGTGGACACTCTTTGTCCAGGTTTAATTCAGAACACTGGACTTTGGACCTTAAGGGTTTATCAGTTTCATGATCTATGAAAGCATTTCCTGGTTGATGGCAAACAGCCTCCATGCACGTGTGTGTGTATGTGTGTGTATGTGTGTGTGTGTGTGTGTTCACTGAGATGGGGATCAAGCTACAACATTTAGTAGGTTAAATGACCTGGCCTGTTTGCACAGGACTGCACCAGGGTCCTGCTCTCTCCTGGGGTCCTCTCATCCACGTTTTTGAAGAAAGTGCAAAGGGTAGGCTGAGTCATCTGGAAGACTCTTTGGAAACTTTTTAGTTTGTAGCAAATTTTCTACCTTTGGGAGAGGGTTTAGCCTGCTTACCAGCTCCCGGTGTTTCCTCAGAGACTCTTATAAAATCACCGTTTGTCTTCAGTGTCATCTTGTAAAATGGTGGCTGCCTGATTCAGAAGGAGGCCAGTGGACCTCCTTCTGCAGAGGCTGGTCCCCGGACTGATCAGCCTTTGTTCTCTGTGGCCACAGGAGGGGTGTTTTAACCTCTCGGGGAGGGAAGACCCCTTCCCGACTGGTCAACTGGAGACCGACAGAGTCCAGCCCAGCTCTTGAGACAATCAGAGAGAGAAGACGGTGAGAGCTTGGAGTGACAGGTGCATTCTGACCCCGAACATCCCACCATTTGGCGAAGACGTGCAGCAGGGAAGCAGTAACCACTCCAGTCTCCAGGTGGATGGGGTGCTGCTATAGCGTGTTGATGGGGCCGAGTGTCTGGCAAGGGTCAGGGGCTCCTCTGAACTTTAGGAGAGAGGGTTATGGTCCCCAGCTGCCAGCTGCCACCGCCTCATCGAGAGCCTGAGCATGTGATCGCTGGGGAAGGAGAGCTGAGACACGGAGAGAGGAAGAGGTATGTTTTCAGCTCTGGTCAGATGCAGGAAGTGCAGGACCCACCCAGACAGGAGCCTTGTCTGTGCTCCACCTCTGATGTGGTTCTCACACCTGGCTTCCAGCACTGAACACAGGCAGGACTGTCTCTCCTGCCCACTGTGTATGGTTGGCAGAGTGATGGCCCCCCGAAGAGGTCCGCTTCCTCATTCTCTGAAGCCTGGGAACACATGGCCTTACAAAGCAAAGGGGCTGTGCAGAGGCAGTTGAGCTGAAGTGTCTGAGATGGGAGGTTACCCGGCATTTGTCCTGGTGGGTCCAATGTCATCACAAGCATCCTTACAGGGGGAGAGGTGGGCAGGAGGGTCAGAGTCAGAGAAAGGTGTGACAGTGGAAGCAGAGGTGAGAGAGAGCGATTTGAAGGGGGAGCTCTGCTGACTGCAGAAGGAGGAAGGGTCCACAAGCCGAGGATGGAAGGCAGCTCCTAGAAGCTGGAGAACGCGAGGAAAAGGCTTCTCCCCCGGAGCCTCCAGGAAGAAGGCAGCCCCGCCGACACCCGGATTTTAGCCCAGTGAGACTCAGTTCTTTAAGAGGCACTTAACTGCTGATTGCAGGAAGACACAGGTTGCCAGCAGTTGGCTACAAGGAGCTGCCCTGCCCTTCTCTGTGAGGAAGGAGGCCAGGGCCTTCGATCACTCCAACCGCCCTCCAGGTAGCCGGCATCCCCCTGCATCAGGCCCTGCCCCAGACTCTCCAGCAGCCTGTCTCCCATTTGTCTCCTTAGAAGAGTTTCACCATCAGACGAATCACACACAACATCTTGACGCTTAAACTGAAAGCGGGAGCAAGGACGGGGGGCCTGGAAGAGGGACGTGAGGAAGAGGCCGAGCAAGGCTTGTGTCCTTTGACAGCTTAGCCTTCGCAGCAAGTGACGTTCCAGGAGAACAACGACAGAGCAAGTCTGTCTTCCACCGTAGGGGCCTGAAGTCTGACCGAGAACCCAGCCGGCGCCCCGCTCTCCGCCGTATTCTGGGAAGGGACCCTGTGGGGACCACAGCATCAGTGACGGCTTCCTCAGAGCTGGAGGCTGCTCCAGGACGCGTCCAGGCAGAGGGTGGATGGGGTCCCTGCTCTGGCTGGGAGGGGGGCCGGCTCTGCCCGAGCTGCTGGGCCAGCTCAGGACGGGTCCGTGAGTAGGACAGCCGAGGCCAGGGATGCAGGGCAGGCTCTGGAGGATGAGCTGGAGAGGCCAAGTCGTGGGCAGGAAGGTGCTGGCTTTCGTCCGTGCAGGTCAGGGGCATCCCCGGGCGGAGCCACTTCCGTGCGGGTGGGCCAGAGGCCCCAGTGAGGAGGGCTGGACGCAGAAGGGGAGGCAAGGAGACAGAAGACGAGATGGGATGAGAGCGTTTTCCAGCAGAGAGCAGGGTGGCGTGTGCGAGGGTGGGGATGACCCCGTGAGATGGGAGATGGGCCATGCCTTTGAGGACATGAGAGGCACAGGTTCCAGGGACAGTGGAGGCTCCACGAGAGGGAAGGTGGGCAGGCGGGTCCCAGGTCAGGGGGAGGAGCGTGAAGGAGCCTCTGGAAGCCTCCACTTCCTCTGTGAGAGGAAAATGAGGGGTGAAGTGGGAGGAGGGAAGAGAGAGCACAACGCAGGCACCCACGGGGCAAGGATAAGCAGGGCGCGGACAGGGTGCCCCTGAGGGTCATGGTCACTACTGTGGTTTCAACTACACCAGGAAAAGGGGAGGAGCTGGCCTCTCTCGGGTCGGGTTTCATCAGGAGGCATGATCAGGAGAAGAAGAGGGGAGGAGTGGAAGGGCCTTGAGCAGCTGTTCACGGGGCTGCAGGTCACAGCTGGGGCAATGCGGCCCAGGCAGGAAGCGGTGCAGGGCTGAGCGGGGCCAGGCACAGCCTGAGTTGCATGGACGATGCTTACATGGCGCCTACCTGTCCCATCCACGTGGTACAAGACCCGGGCTTAGGAAGTCCTGTCTGTGGGAATCACATGGTGTCAATGGGAGCCCTCGTGGGAAACAGTGGGGAGAGGTGTAAATGCAACTTTGTTCTGTTACTCAAAGAAGCTGAGCCTCAGAGGGGTCGCTGTGGGGACCCACCTTCTCTATTTGTCACGTCATCCAGCCCAGCCATGACGTGGCAGCATCTTCCTGAGACGGAAGGCGGGGTCCATGGCTCACTCCTGACCCCCCACCCCGGAGCCCAGCTCGAGGCCTCGGTGAGATGGAGCTGCCAGCCCCGTAGGGAGGGCCAGTGAGCATCACGCCCAGGGTGGTGACAACCCCACGGGGACCACCACACGGGTCACTCTTGACCTTCCCGAGGAGAGATGGGGTCCCAGGACTGCTCCTGAGCCCCAGCTGGCCTGGGAGCCGGCGCCCAGGCCCCAAGTCAGGCAAGGCAGCCCGGCACCACCAAACACCCTGACGGCAGTAAGAAGCCGCCACCAGCTCTGCACTGATTAGTAATGATGTGTTTAATAGAAATTTCAAGGTTCATTATGGAATGTGGATTAATTAAGTTGAGAGGGAAGATAATGAAAAGATTTCCCACTGGACACATAACAGAGCAGGCCTGCTGTGATGGGAAGGGGGGTGGAAATGTATGGCCCTGCCAGACGCTCCAAATTTGCCCACTTGAAAAGGAGCGAGGTCTTCTGCTGCATCCTCTACAGCAGAGGTAGCAGCCGAGGACCCCAGGCTGCAGACAGACCCGGCCTCCCTCCGGTTCTCCTTTGGAATTTGGGGTGAGACGTGGTCGGTCCCCACCAGGCTTAGCACCACATTCAAAGTCATTGGTTCATGTCCTGACGGGGCTCGGGGTTGGCTGAGCCCACAGGGATTCCTCTCTGTGCTTTCTTTCCCAAGGGTTCTGGGAGGGAGGGAGGAATGAAGTGTGCATGGAGCTCATCGAGAGGCATTGACCTTTGTGGGCAAGCGGCAGTCGGGAAAGAGCAGCCTGACCAGAGGCTCTGAAAGCTCTGCTGGTCAAGGGGTCCTGAACGTTTCCCCAGAGTCTTCTGGGGATGTTGGCAAAGTTGGCTCTGGATTTACTGACAAACCAGTTGGAGCACAAGGAGTGGATTGAGTTTTAGAATCCTAAATACTGAACCTTTAATCCCAGGGTCCGTGTGATTTAAGGTGGAGACTCCATGGATGCTGTGTCTAAGCAACGGTCCCCATGCACCCTCCTCTCAGGGCCTCTGTGGCCCACCTTGTCCCATCCTCCCCGGAACCCGCCTATGAGGGTTATCTCATCCATTTTATAGAAAAATGCAGAGTGGGCAAAGCACTGCTCCACACAGCACAAGTACATCTCACCAACAAAATGCTACTTACAAAGCACCAGAGTCAAGAGAATACATAGTGTGTGATATCAATTATACACACATAGTGTGTGGTGTTAATTGTACAGTCAGTAAAAATGTTTAAAGGCAAGACAGTGGTTACCTTTGAGGGGGTGTGTGGGAAGGACCTGGGAAGGGGCATGAAGACTCTGGGCCTTGGCAATGACCTCCTTCTCCATGTAGGTGGTGGCTACATAGAGATGTCCATTGTGTGATTACACATTGATCTGATACAGGGATTTGAGCACTTTTCCATTATACTCCAATTAGAAGTATCTACTCTAAAAATCACCAAGTACTGTGTCCATTAAGTTGTCCTGCAGAGAGCATATTCCTTTATCCATTTCACAATTTATCCTTCTCAGTTTACTCCAAACAAGAAATTTTAATGTATCATAAAATGAAAGTGTTTCTATTACAAATGGGTATTTTTCAAATGTATTCAGACTGTGAGTGGCTTCACTGTGTCCCTGGAGCTGGAGCAGTCCTGGGTCTCAAATTCAGGTTTCTAAGGGCACATTCAGAGTCCTTCTGCACCAGAGCGAAGCCCTCTTGCCTAAAATTGGACCAAAGGCCCAAGTAGCTATGGTTGGGTTCTCACTATCCACAGAGCTATTTTGAGAGAGGCATTTCTTGTGGCTTATGAGAGCCTCAGAGCGGTAATAGAAATTACAAACTCATGACCCCAGAGAGTCCGTGGTGAGGCCAAGAATACACCTCAGTTCTTGACTTCCGGCCTGTTGTGCTGACCAAGTCCATTTTCCATGCACCCAATTATCTCTAAATTCTCCTTCATCCTCTTAAATCTGCAGGATTTGCCAGGAGACACAAAGGAGGTTGAAATCCTTTTCCTATGCAGCAATTATTCACACGAGCCAAACCTCATTCATCAGAGATAAACTTCTTTTCCAATTTATATTCCATCACTCAACCCTCTTTAACTAAGAGAAAGTGACAGTCTGCTTCTGGGGAAGACAATTAGTTTATCCGGATCTCAAACAATGCAAGCTCTTTGCTCTGGTGTCGGCATCGTATTTGCTGAAGTCTTCAAGAGGACAAACATGATGGAAACGCAGGTTCAGCTTGCAGGGCTTCACCACCAGGAGTGGGAAGAGATGAGGGTGAGAGAGGAGGTAGCGGTGTGGGCCCGCAGGTGGTAGGGGGTCCATCCTGCACCACAAGCCCATTTCCTCCCATCCCATGCTGGCGCCCAAAGGCCCCTCCGGATGAGCGTTGGACCCGTCTGCTCCTTCCTGCTGGAGAAACTGACAAACTCGGAGGCTGGCCCCACAGGGGAGACTGGATGGAAGGGGCCAGCCCCAGGGTGGAGACCTCGAGAGACAAATCCACTGAGCTCACGGCGGGTGGAGAGGGCTCCACTCCCTGGGACAGCCAGGTCACAGGCTTTCTTCCTGCAGCCAGCCCCGTCCACTTACGGGAGGGTGGCAGAGACTGGTACCCGGTAGTCCTCTGTTGGCCAGTCAAGCCACATGGAGAATTCAAGGGAAGGGGACCACCCCGACCTTCTTTCACATGTTCATGGTGCCTTGAATACTTAGGGCATCCTCGGGGCGACAGTCGTTTGGGAGGGACATTTTTCGTCTACACGGCTTGTCCGAGGCTCATGACACCAGGTCACGTCCTGAGCTCCAGAATCTCAGAACAGCCAGAAACTGCAAGAGTCTACCACCCACAGACACATCCCTGGAGAAGCTGTCAAGGAAAATGTGCCAGAGTAAAGGTCCTGGGTGGCAAGGAGAAGGGGTGAGGAAAGACTAAAGTGTAGGCAAATCTAAATAAACACTGACATTAAAATCATGATAATAAATCCTAATTGAGTAGAAGATAGAATAAAATATGAACCTCAATAATGCTGTTGGCAATACAATTAAATTTAAAATAGTCTAGGGGCTTCCCTGGTGGCGCAGTGGTTGAGAGTCCGCCTGCCGACCCGGGTTCGTGCCCCCGTCCGGGAAGATCCCACATGCCGTGGAACGGCTGGGCCCGTGAGCCATGGTCACTGAGCCTGCGCGTCCGGAGCCTGTGCTCTGCAACGGGAGAGGCCACAACAGTGAGAGGCCCGCGTACCGCAAAAAAATAAATAAATAAAATAAAATAAAATAGTCTAAATTTTTTGGATTGTTCAGAAGGAGGAAGGTGTTTGCATTGAGGTTAGGTTCTGAGTTAAGTTTGTATGTTAAAATTCTAAAGGTAACCACCAGAGGGATAAAAAAGATTGTAGTTTTGTAGAGGTCAAACACACAGAAAAGGGAACATGGATTTTAAATATGTAATCAATTCAAAAGAAGGCTGGAAGGGACATGAGAAACGCGGAACAAAGAGAAATCACAAAACAGTGCAACATTTATCAGCAGCCACAAAAAATAAATAAACAAATGGACAAAATTCAACAGCTAAAAAATGGTCAGATTAGACTTTTAATTCAGTTATATTTTGTCTAAAAATATTTAAAACATATAAATAAGTTGTAAAAGAGAGATATCAGACAAATATTAGCCACATATATGGAAAAATAGATTTGAACACTAAAATATGATGAGACTAGACAGTATTCCTGGTGAATAATCGTAAAAGTTCAGTTCACCAGGAAGACAGGAAAATTCTAAACAAAATGGACCTAATAACATGACCTTAATATATACGGCAGGAACTAAGAGATGTCCCTTGAAGAAAATAATAAATCCACCATCATAGTAAGAACTTTTAACACGTCTCTCTCAGTAATGGAAAAATCAAACACAAATATGGAAATTTTCAAGAATGCAATAAGCTGAGTCTGATGAAAATATATAGAACTCTACACCCAACAACTGGAAAATATATACTCTTCTCAAGTACATATGCAACATTTATGAGACTTGACCGTGTACTAGATCAAGTTTCAAAAACTTCTTAAATATCAGTTTCAAAAAGAACGCTTTCTCTGACCGTAATTCAATTGCGTTAGAAATCTATCATAAAAGCAATATACTTTATTTTGGAAATTTAAAAGCACATTTCTAAATAATTACTTCAGTACTCCTGGATTAAACTTTAAAAAATATTTTTTATTGAAAAAGTCATAGAACTGAAAAATTATGAAAAGGCTACATATCAAAACTTACAGATGTACTTAAATTTTTAAGAAAATGTATGGCCCTAAAACTTGTATAGTAAGAGGAAGGGCTAACAGTTAGTGGGCTAAAGATCTATGCTTGAAGGTGAACTAGCAGAAGAATTCCCAGGATGAAGACCAAAGCGAGGGCACAGCTTCTGTGCACCTGGTGTGGGGGTACAGTCAGCTCTGACCTGTGTTCCAGCCCCTGCACCATGATTGCTGCGTGTTTTAACATCTGATGCTGCTGAAAGCAAGTCAAGGTTATGAACCATGGCTTATTTAATCTCTTTGTGCCTCGTTTTTCTCACCTGTGAGGATAAATCAAGACGGTTCCTAAAGCGCCTGGTAACTGTCTGTCCCCCAGGTGCTCACAGCCCTACCTGCTGGTGTCACCTCTTTCACAGCTGCATGGGCAAAGGCTTGGAGCACATTCTCAGAATGGGAGATCTTACAGATGAGCCTCAAGGGACCCAAGGTCTCCTCCAGCGTGGCCCTGCTGAACCATTAAACATTGACATGAAACGCAAACATTGAATAAACTGCCATGAAGCTGGATACCACGGCCAGAAAAATGAATTAGCCACAGTTCCTCCCTCAAGAAGATCGGCAGTCTAACAGGGAAGAGGAATTGTTTAAAAACTAATTATAATAAAAGTACAGTGAGATTTCACTACCCATCTACCTATCAGAATGGCTAAAGTGAAATTAGTGACACTGGCCATGATGCAGAGAAACCTCATACGTTGCTGGTGGGGACACACAATGTGCAGCTGCTCTGAAAGAGGACGGTGGTTTCTTACCAAACTAAACACACCATCACCAGGTGGCCCAGCAATTATACTCCTGGGCATTTATCCCAGAGAAATGAAGATGTATATTCACATGAAATCCTGTACAGTATTCACAGCAGCTTTATTCACAATAGCCCAAAACTGGAAATAACCCAGATGTCCTTCAACAGGTGAGTGGATAAACAAGCAGTGGCCCAAAAAATAAAATAAAATAAAAAATCTAATTGCCACAAATATCTCTCTCTCACACACACAAACACATACACACACACACACACAAAGCAAGCAGTGGTCCATCCCCACCATGGAGCACTATTCAACAATAAAAAGGAACAAATTACTGATACACTCAACAACAGGAATGGATCAAAGGAAATTATGCTGAGTGGAAAAAGCCAGTCTCGAAAGGTTACATAGTATATAACCTGCTTGCAATGATGAGATTACAGAGACGGGAGAGCAGATAGTGGTGACGGGGGTTAGGGAGCAAGAGGGAGGTGGTGAGGCTGTAGAAGGAGCCCAAGGGAACCTGTGCTGGTGGATTCTGGAAACTACACGTGTGATTAAATTCACAGAACTAAATACCCTCATTGGGCGGGTTGGCATGTGAAACTGGCAAATCTGCATTGCTGGGTGTTTTCTATTGATGTCAATTTCGTGGTTCTGATCCTGTACCCTAGTTACCCAAGATGTTACCTTTGGGGGAAAGGGGGTGAAGGGTGTGGGGGTCTCTCTGTACTGTTTCTTACAACTGCATGTGAATCTACAATTATCTCAAAATAAAATAGTTTTTAAAAGGAAACTAAGTATGGCGTAACTTAAGTAGCAGAGACATGCCTAAAGCAATATTTATAGACATCCAGTGTGTGGACTGTATTAGTTTCTTGCAGCTGCTGTAACAAATTACCACAAACTTAGTGGCTTAAAACAATAGAAATTTATCATCTCACCATTCTGGAGGCCAGATACCAGAAATCTAGGAAGGCCACACTGTGTTCAGACATCGAGGGGAGAATCTGTAGCCACATGGCTTTGATCTCTGCCCCATGGTCCAGGGCCTCCTCCTCTTCCCTCTATCTTCCCTCTTCTGTCCAAAATCCCCTCTGCTTTCTCTTACAAGGACACTTGTCATTGGATTGAGGACTCAGCTGGATAATTCAGGATGATCTCATCTCAAGATCTTTAATTACTTCTGCAAAGAATCTTTTTGCAGATAAGATAACGTTTACAGGTTCCGGGGATTAGGATGTGGACATGTCTTTTGGGGGGAGCCACTGTTCAACACACTGCAGATGAAGCCATCAGTGCCTTTGGTTTTGAGGACCCCAGGGAGGGTGGGACTCCAATAATGCAAAGAAATCTGTGCAACCTTAGAAAGGATCCCGCCCCACACCCAACCCACCGCATCCTCAAGTGCTCATTGTCAAGTTCTCAAGGAAAGGCTAGCAGTTGGTGGGCTGCGGGGGCCTGGGCTCTCCTTTGGCTGAATGGCCTCTTTGGCCAGATCTCCTGAAATGCCCCTAGGGTCTCATTGCCAAGTCTACAAAAGCAGGACAGTGAGTGCAATCTGCTTTGGGATGCGGGATTCCTCTGATGACCTTAAGCAGAAGCACACATGGGTCTGGCCTGGGTGAACAGACCTGCTCCTTGCAGGCATTTGCCAATAAATCCTCCCTGGACTGGCTCGCCACACCGAACGTAAACCCCAAACGAGGCAACTACAACCATTTGGGATAGTTCACGTTTTAATTATTCCAGGAAAAGTTAATTACAACTCAGTGGCTGCTTACGCTGCAGTTTTCGTGAGCAAACAGACCCAAGCAGCCTTGGCCGGGGAGCTGGGATCTTGCTGTGTCGGGGCCTTGTGGAGCTCAGGACCCAGCACAAGTCCCTTCTTCAATTTAACTGAAACGAGGGAGGTGACCGTACTGCTTTCCCGGCTGTGAGATGCTTTGTCCTGCTCAGCAGTTCTCCTCCCAGGGTCCCCGCGTCCCTCACTGCACCAAACTCCTTCTTATTTTGGAAACACCACGCCTGGCATTTGCATGGCAGGGAACAGGCTTGGGAATCGGCCTGCCTGGATTCAATTTCTGCCTCTGACTCTTAGTATCTGTGCAGCCCTGGGCACGTTACTCAGCCTGCCTGAGTCTCAGTATCCACACCTGTGAAATGGGGGTGATAACGGCTTACCTCATTAGCTGTTCTGGGATAAAGGCGATCTTGCACAAGCACCTAGTGTGCACCCAGGTGACAGCCACGGCAACGATGACCACGACGTCACCCTTTGGGGCTGTGGCCCAAACGATACTCTTCCGGTCCTCCCAACGCCTACTCCTTGTTTGTCCTCACCCGCTGCCTCATGTCCCACTCTTAAGAACACCTCATTCAAAGCAGAAAAGGGGCCGGATCAGCTTAGTCAGGGTCAGAAAACATGAGGAGGCGTGGGCACAGACCTTTCCTTTGGTCTGCAGGCCTGGCCAGATGTCAGCCTGTCCCAGCCCAGCCTGCAGGCCGCCCGCTAACCAGCCAGGACTTGCAAGGAGAGGCTGTGTGCCCATCCAGCTTTCTGCAGATCAGTTGAAACCTCCTGGCTCACGTGTTTCCTCCCCATAGAAACCTCTCCAGGGGATTCCTCTCTGCACCTCAAGTTTAGCTCGGGGTGCCCCTTAAGACTGCCCTGAAAGTCAGAGCTTAGGGTCAAGAGTGGGTGTAGGATGCTGACTCGGGAGCTGGGTGGGAGCGTGGGGTCTGACAGCGCTGTGTGCTTTGTGCCCAGGACAGAACGGAGGTGTTTGGAAGATGTCAGTGCACCTATTTTGAGGATTCTTTGAAAAAGGAAGAGCCTGAGGTAGCCTTGCAGTGAGAAATGGAAATCACGTCAGTGTCATCAAAGCTGTCCCTGTGGCTTAAAATCTCTTTAACCTCGTGCATCCTGCGTCCATTCAGCCAGCGCACGCTGGGCACCCACCTGGGATGCGCAGGTGCTCTGGTCCAAGGGATACATAGGACAGGGTTCCTGGAGCAGCAGGTAATGTAGCCACAACACCATGACGTGCGTGCCGGAGGGACCCGTGGGCCAGGACTGGGCAGGGCAATTACTCTGCTCAGGGCAGTGCCTTCCCCCCAGCTACATCACAGCCCCAGGTGTCGCAGCCAGACCGCAGAAGCCCCAAAGCAGAGCCTGGGCATCTGCATTTCAACAGGCAGGACTGAGTTGATGGGGGTGCAGGGGAGGGGCTGGCCTGGAGGGGGAGCAGGGAGGGCGCTTCGGGCCCGTCAGGGTGGGGTGGCATGGAAGGGTCACACCAGAGTGAGGCAGGGGAGAAGGTGCCCCACTCCGGCCTCCTCCACAGGCCCCCAGGGACCCCCACTTCCCTTTCTTCTGACCTGATCTGAGGTCACAGCTCGGGGTCAAGGGCCCTTGTGGTTCCTTTCAGGGAGGGCAGGAGGGGGCACCTGGTGGAACAAGACCAGTGTGAAGACGCCTGCTGGGCCCCAGATTGCCATTCACTCAGCTGGTCAGTCCATCAGGCTACGTGTGTATATCGAGCACCTACTGTTTTCCAGGTTTCATGCTGGATTATGGGGGTTCCAGAGGAAAAGCCAGTCTTCTCACTGCTGTCAGTGGAGGGTCTGGTCCTGACGTCAGCTCCGTCTCCAGGGCCCTCCCACTGACCTACTGCATTGATGCACCCCATGTGCGTCTAGGACCTGAGATAGAAAATGGAGCATGTCATGGTGCGTGAGCCCGAGGTCAGCTGGGCTGTGATGTGGAGGACCAAGTCAGCCTTGCCTCAGTCTGCAGAGGAAGGACGGTTTAGGCAAGAGACGTGCAGGGGGTGAAAAGGCGGGCGACCTGAAGGACTCCCTCTGGGCAGGGAGAGCAGCGTCTCCAGGTGCCGTGATCACCCCGGGGAGAGCATGTGCCGGGCAGGCTGCAGTCGTGGCTCAGGATTCCAACAGATACTGGTCTGAGACGCTGACCAGGGCTCGGCCAACATCGGACGGACTGGACAGTGTGGCTCAAGCACCGGCCGCCTGGCAGAGCGGGTGGTAGCCTTTAGCATTTTAGAGGAACAATGGTCTCCTGAAGCGGTGTTTCCTCCAGGGGGTGGAGGTGGGAGTGGCCGGCAGTTAAGAGGGAGGGAGGGAGTGGGCTCAGGCTGGACGCATCTGTTTAGGCTCTTCAGTGATTCTCACAGGAAGTGTGGTTGGGTTCTACTTACTGTTGCTGCATGAAAACCACCCCCAACATGATGGCTTCAGATAGCCACATCATCTCTTTATTTACAAATGTCCAGTGTGGGAGGGGCTCCATGGGGACACCTCACCTCTGCTCCAAACAGTGTCGCGGCTTGACTGGGGCTGGAGGACTCCCCCTTCAAAACAGCTCCATCACAGGGCCGGCAGGTGGGTGGGAGCTGCTCCAGAGGGAGGTGGGGGCTGGGGACTGGGGGCTGGGCCTGGCCTCCTCTCCAGGAGCCCCTCCATGGGCAGCTTGAGCTCCCTTACAACATGGCAGGTGGGTTCTGCAGAGACTGTCCCAAGAGACAGGACGTGACAGCTACTATTTCTCACAAGCCAGGCCCAGGAACATCACAGAACCCGCCCTATTTTAATTGGTCAAGTTGTCACAAAGCCAGCTTCCAGAGGAGGGAATTTAGACCCCGCCTCTCCATGGAGAAAGTACCTGAGACTTTTGAGACCATGTTTCAAAAGCAGCACATGGATTTAAAAAAAGCACCTTTTGATTATGACTCTGGGCAAAACAATTAACCTCTTTGTATCACACTTTGAAATTATTTTTTAAAACAATCAAATTAATGATAGCTAACATGTCCGTGTTTACTCTGCACATAGCTGGGCTCTAGACACGTACATGCGCACGTGTGATCCTCATGGTAGCCCTAAGAGGCAATCGCATTTCACACTTGCGAAAGCTGAGGTTAAGAGGTGGAGTCACTTGTCACGGGGCCGATGGGTAGCAGATGCAGGGGTGGAGCTCA
Source organism: Mesoplodon bidens (assembly GCF_964165515.1). NCBI lineage: Eukaryota > Metazoa > Chordata > Mammalia > Artiodactyla > Ziphiidae > Mesoplodon > Mesoplodon bidens. The sequence goes on along the minus strand of NC_138165.1, from coordinate 112,460,408 downwards.
GGCCGTCGGGGTCCAGGGTCATGCTTGCCACACCCCCTGCCTCTTCTCCATCCTTGTACATGGAGCTCAAGCCGGGTAACTGACTGGCCACACAGGCAAGTGGATGGATGAGAAACAAATCAAGCTTAATTCCTTCAGCCATGGCCATGAACTTGCCTAAACGTGAGAGAGAAGACCAGGATGAGCTTCACCCAAGGGACTCATCCACCCCGAGTGCAATGAAGAGGCATGTCCAGAAAACGGACAAGTGGCCTTGGGCAGGGAGATGGACAGTCACGTAACCCCCAGACAGGAGAAAAGCATCATTGAGGCGTGCTGGTCTATCCTGCGGGAAGTACTAACAAGAGCTTCTCAACCTCCAGGCATTGCTTTCCACTCTACGGTGTGGATTCGTGGCCTTCACAGTCGCCGGGGCTTAGCCACAGTGCCTGGGAGCCACAGACAGGATGGGACCGGTGCACCCAGAGGGGCTCGGGAAAGGCCCCCTGGAAGACGGGGCAGCTCAGCGGGGAGGTGACAGGTGAGTGGACTTTGGTGGGACGGGGTGAGGGAGAGGTGTGCTCCAGACCGAGTGAAGCCACGTGCTAAGGAGGGCAGCAAGGGCACGTGGAGCATTCGGGGACCTGAAATCACCTCCTTGCAGCCGGAGGGCAGAGTGCACAGGGGAAGAGGGGCCGGAGCAAGCATGCTATAGTCCCCCCTTCCCCCCCACCACACACAGGGCTCCCCTGAGCTCACCCGCAGAGCCTCCGCAAGACCATTTGCAGGCAGGCGGCATGAACTTGTTGGTGCCTTGAAGCTGCTAAAGATTGTACACCAGCCCTCCATGCCTTCCCTATGCCCGCCCAGCTCTCCAAGAAAACTATTTTCAGGACACACGGTCCAGTGTTTGAAAATATTATCTATAGTATGTAGAAGCAATAAGCAATCTTCTGTAGCCCGGACTCTTCAAGCAACTGTATACGTATGAAAAAACTTAATAACAGAGAGCAGTAGCTAGTTCAAGAAGTGCTCGGGGGACAGACGGATGCCACCTGGTGACCTGGTGCTGCCCAGGGAAGCTGAGAAAGATATGGGAGAAGAATGGAGTCAGGTCCTGGAGGACTTGAGTCAGTTACCCAGGAGGGACAGGAGAAGGTTACTCCAAGGCCAGGGGGCACAGCACATGCAAAGGTACTGGGGCATGTTGCCAGGTCACAGCGCCAAGCTTCCAGGTGACCAGCCACTCAGACCAGAGCTCTTTCTAACCCTGGGATGGAGGAACAGTGAAGGAAACTTCTTACTCTTCCACAGTCAAAGGCTGCTGAGCCGGCTTGATCTCGCTGCGCCTGATCCCCGTGTCACACCAGACCACTTGTCCTGCTATCTCTGCATGCCAGCTGTGAAGGAGATAAGGAGCCTCTTCTTCTCTAGACACAGTCATGCACAACTCTCTTCCCAGAAGGGGCCTGGCCTGGTGTTGGAAAGAGTCCTCGTGTCAGGGTGGCTCTTGCTCCCCAGAAAGACTGCTGTACACCCCCAACTCCCTCCAGGACACACTGGACACCTGGACCCCCATACACCTCGGCCCTGATGAGTGTTAGGACAGTTAACCTCCCTGTCCGGGACCAGTTTCCCTATGCGTGAAATGAGATGATGGGACAAGAGCAAAGAATCCCAGACGGTCTCCCCGGGGAGACTACGAGGCCAGGGGGCGGCCTGGGGGCCGGTGGGCAGCCATGAGCCCCTCCCCAGGCTCAGCCAACCCAGCTCCTCCCCGGTCTTCTTTATATATTAAGTCTCCACGCACGCACACACATACACACATATGGTACATACACACACACACACGTGCACACACAGGAAGTTCTAGTGTTAAGAAAAGAGAAAACACCATTGGTAACAGGCGTTGGACCGGTCGCTCCCCAGCGCCCCTGTGACCCCTGCTTCCTTCACTGGAGGCCACCTTCCAGTCGGCAAGTGACGGCATTACATGAAATGCAAAGAAAGGCAAAAGTGGTTTGGGAAGGTCAATAAGAAATGCATCATTCACGGCGTGCCTCCCCCAGGGACAGCTGACGGAGGAGCTGTGATGAGAGCGGGGCTGGGCTTTCACAGTGCAGGAGACATTAACCCTGCCTGCAGCCTCTGCGCATTCGGCAGAGGTCCAGGGGCATGGCCACGCTCCGTCACCCAGGTCAGCAACTCGGGCGGCGGGGAGGGCATATGGAAAGCCAGTGTCCAGGGAGGGAGCCAGGCCAGCTCTGCCTTCTGACTGTGCGGGCACCCAGCTGTTGCCTGGCAACCAAAGATGTTTCCTGTCAAAGATGCAGAGATGGGATCTGATGGGGCATTTGTTTTTTTCTGGGTCATCAACCAGCTTAGAAGTCATTGGTGTTGCCTGGCTACAAAGTCAACTCTGGCCCCTGGATGCCCCCACCTGCCCAGTGCCGGAACCCAGGGAACTCTGGGCCTCCCGGGTGGGTTGGTACAGTGTGCAGGGGACAGAGAAGGGACCCAGGGCAGCTTCCAGCCAGCGCTGAGAGTTTGGGAGCTTACTTAGCCCCTCTGTAAATGAGAGATTGGTAATGCTCATTTACAGAGGGGCTGTAAATTGCCACGCTCGCCCTCCCAGGTGGCTGTCAAATATCAGATGAGGTGATTCTGGGCCACAGAATGCTGCAGGAACGAGGCCCTTTCCTCCCTGCTCCCAGCTCTATGCCTTCACAAGCGACACCTCTCACGAGGCCCTCCGTGCCTGTCCAGCAGGAGACACGAGGACAAGGATTTTTATAAATGGGCTCACTCTGCTGCATTTTCTCTGCAGCGTGTTTTATTCCATTAACAGCATATTTTGTAGGTCTCTCCCAAGTCAGTATGTGCACTTAGCTTTATCTTTACAGCTCTGTGGTATAGCATAATGTAGACATACCCGGATTCGTTTTTATTCTTTGTAATTCAAACACATGCTTCGGTGTGTTTCTCTTCCACCAGGGATGTGCATTTCAAATCTTCATGCATGGCCTTTCTGCAGCCTGGGGAATTTTCTTCTATTATATCTTTGACTTCTGTTTCTCCTATTCTCATAAACAGCTGACATTGATTGTTTCCATCTGCCAGGAGCTATTCTAAGCTCCTTATGTGTGTATTTTATTTACTCCTCACAACAAGCCTGAAGGACAGCTATCATTATCCTTTTACAGATGAAACCCTAGAGGCACAGAGAAGTCAAGTAAGTTGCCTGAGGTCACACAGCGAGCCGTGATAGAACAGAATCCAGTCATCCCACCCTCTCAGCCAGGATGCTATGTGGCTGTGTCTTGATGAGCAGGGATGAGTTCCTTGCGGGCCCCTCCCTCTCTGCCCCCAGAACTGGTGCCTTCTCTTCCTCCACTTCAATCTTTGCTTACACCTCTGAGCGTACCCTCATGGTGGCTTTTCCACTCTCCTGATTCTCCTCTTTAGCACTGATGCTGTCTTTTATTCCTCTCTTGTATTTATTTCCCAGTGTAGTTTGCACTCCCAACAGGGTTCCACCCTCTCTGCCCATATCAGTGGGCACACCTGCTGAATGGGATCCACACTTACAACCGCACAGCCCTGCCCACCCTGCCCCAGGCGTCTCTCTATCTGCTCCCCTCACCCTCTATATGGCTTCCCCCTGTATGAGTTTCCTGGGGCCACGGTGACAAATTACCACCAACTGGATGCCTTAAAACAACAGGAAGCTATTCTCTCACAGTTCTGGAGTCTGGGAGTCCAGCATTCATGCTCTCTCCTAAGGCTGTAGGAGAGGACCCTCCCTGCCTCTTCCAGCTGCTGGGGGCTCCTGGAGTCCTTGGCCCATGGCCACGTCCCTCCCGTCTCTGCCTCCATCTTCTCATGGCCCCCTCCCCTCTGTCTGTGTCCCCTCCTCCTCCTAGAGGGACGTCAGTCATTGGCTTTAAGACCCACCTAAACCTAAGATGATTTCACCCGAGATCCTTAACTGACTATGTTTACAAAGAACCTATTTGCAAGTAAGCTCATGCCTGAGGTTCCGGGTGGGCCTCACTGTGGGCAACTATCCCATCCCCTGCACCACCCTCTCTAGTTCTTCCTCGAGTGGTTTCCGGGAAGAGACAGCTCTGATGGATTTAGGAAGATGGGAGGGAGGAGGACCCTGGGGATGCCTCCCTGCAGGTGACACAGGTGGGCTGCCTGTTGGGGCAGGTCCCTGGGGTCATGTGGGAAGGGTCCCTGACTGGTGGCAGGGGTCTCCGCGTCCCAACGTGCTGCCCATGCGTCTTGCACTCAGCAGCATCCCCCTCCATCTCTCTCTATTCTCTGTAGGGTGGATCTGCGTCTTGTCCACCCCCAGGTGCTCTCAGGGATTAGGACAGACCACACCTGAGCCGCCATCTGGTGTCATTTAGAAACAGGACTTGGGCTGTTTTCACCCCCCCACCTTGTGCTCACCACACTAGAGGGCTGGCCGGTCCCTGTGTCACCTGTGGGGTGCACAGGACATTCTAAACAGCAGGGAGGAGGGGCTCCAGAGTGGCTGTGGGAGGGCTTCCTGGGTTCTGTTGATCTGCTTTCACAGGAAGGAGCATTCATGAGCACCTACTGTCTGCCAGGCTTGTGCCAGTTACTCTGCTCAAAGCACCCCTGCTGGCTGCCCCAGCTGATGGGGGAAGAGACAGACCTGACGACATTGAGCGACTTCCCCGAGGTCGCAAAGGCAGCGACAGAGGAGCTGAGGCCGAAGCCCACGCTCCCAGCATATGTGCGCTCCCTGCTGCCAGGTGGCATCTACATCCTCGGGACTCAATGACCTGGAGGGACAGGGGAGAGGTGGGGTGGCAGCACTGGCCTGGCCCTTGCTTCCCAGCAGCCTACCTTGGAATCAAGTCCCTGAGGTGAGAACAGTGAGACAGAGGAAGGAAGACACCCCAGCGGCCCGATCCCAGGCCCTGGGCCACAGCTCCTGCTTCAGGCCTGGGGGACATGGGGGTGGCCGGCACCGCACAGCTCACGCCCACTGTCCCGAGCCCAGGACTGGGGAGGCACGGACAGGCCGAGGCAGGGTCCCAAGTGAGCGACCACCAGGACGGGACTGAGACTCTGTCCCCACGCGGCCACGTCAAGAGGCGAAGCAGCTGCTTCCTGGGGCCCTCGGGGGTGTGAGTGGAGGCGGACGTGCATTCCCCTGGCTGCCGCACCCCAGGTGTCTCCCACGACCTCACCCACCTTCCCTGCAGGGTCTGGCTCAGCTCTGAGGAGACCCTCCAGGCCAAACTCACCACACCTGAGTTTTCCATGCTGCTCGTGCACAGTTTAAGTCATCACGACAAGACTATGCATTATCTGCATCACCTCTATGGCAACAGTGCGAAGGCCAGCGAGAGCAGCCACCAGCAGAGAGGGAGCTTCAGGCTTTCCCGGGACCCCATCCCTCCCGCCGCGGGACTGCCACAGCTGCACCCACGTCCGGTCACCCACGCCGGGATGAGCCACGAGGATGCCAGGCCCAGGACTGCGGGCGGCATGGACTTTCTGAGCTCCACAGTCCTGGCTCCAAAACGGGCAGAATGATGCTGCCTGTGGCCCCAGGCTGGCGTGAGGATGGCAAGGGACACAGGCAGGGCTCTGACGTCCGTGTCTTCCCCGTTACAGCCTTGTCTCCTGCTGCCCCACCTCTTCTGTGTCATCTGAGGGGTCCCCGCCGCTCACCTCCGACCCTCCTGGCCCGCAGAGCCCTGGAGAGTGGCCAGATCGGGGCCCGGGGCCTGGCACATGGGCAGCACTGGGTGCAGTTCTGTGCTCTGCCCAGCTAAGCACCTGCTCACTTCAGATGCCTGGGTCAGAGGTCAGCGACACTGAAGGTCCCTGTTGACAGGCCAGCAGGAGGGGCAGACACAGAACAGACACACACATATTCCCACGACTACACAGTGACAGACGTGCAGGACACCCTGAGCAGTGCATTGGGAGCGCCGGCCTCCTCTGGGGTGTCCATCAGGGAAGGCGGTGGAAGGCGATGATGTTAGGGTGACTCGGGGTCACAGGGGAAGGACGGGGAGATGGTAAACGCAAGCTCGAGGCAGGGAGAGCCTTGAGTGAAGAGTGGGTGCGAGCAGGACAGGGGCCCGACGCACAGGCCCAGGAGACCCACAGCCCAGGGCAGCTGGAAGCCTTGGTCCTTCTCGCGCCTTCGTCCTACTCAGGCCCCCGGCTCCGCCTCAGCAGCGATTGGCAGAAGGGTCAGTAGAGCAGCCTTTCCCAAACTGGGTTCCACAGAGCACACGCCACAAACCGTTTCTTGTTTCTTTTTTTTTTTTTTTTTTGCGGTACGCGGGCCTCTCACTGCGGTGGCCTCTCCCGTTGCGGAGCACAGGCTCCGGACGCGCAGGCCCAACGGCCATGGCTCACGGGCCCAGCCGCTCCACGGCATGTGGGATCTTCCCGGACCGGGGCACGAACCCGTGTCCCCTGCATTGGCGGGTGGACTCTCAACCACTGCGCCACCAGGGAAGCCCTCTTTTTTTTTTTTAACGTCTTTATTGGAGTATAATTGCTTTACAATGGTATGTTAGTTTCTGCTTTATAACAAAGTGAATCAGTTATACATATACATCTGTTCCCATATCTCTTCCCTCTTGCGTCTCCCTCCCTCCCACCCTATCCCACCCCTCTAGGTGGTCACAAACCACCGAGCTGATCTCCCTGTGCTATGCGGCTGCTTCCCACTAGCTACCTATTTTACGTTTGGTAGTGTATATATGTCCATGCCATTCTCTCGCTTTGTCACAGCTTACCCTTCCCCCTCCCCGTATCCTCAAGTCCATGCTCAAGTAGGTCTGTGTCTTTATTCCCGTCTTACCCTTAGGTTCTTCATGACCTTTTTTTTTCTTGACAAAAGTTTCCTTGGAGAAATTGCTTCCTGAAACCTCCAAGCTCCACCCCCTCTGGGAGAATTCCAGGGCACGTGAGCTTCTCAAAGGCACTGAGAAGTCCTGCAGTGAAGCAACGTCACGCCACCCTTGTTCAAAGGCCGCCTTGCATGCTCATACGTGCTCTCTGGGGGCCTCCTCGGAGCCCTGGCCATGGACGTGAGGGGCAGGGGTCATTACCATCAGGCCATGAGGTGATTCCGGGGACCCCACGTCTATTCATAACCGCCCCTTCTGAGACTCTGGAGAGGTGGTGTCTTTACTCACAAGGCTGGGAGTGCTCTGGCTGGCAGACTGGAATTCTGGGTCCCTGAGAAGTGGGAGCCAGAGCGTTTTTCTCTACACGCCTCACTGGGCAGGAAGAAAGCCCGTCCACGTCCGCACCGTGGCTTGTCGTGCTGCGCTCAGGGGATGTTGTGAGGCGGCCCATCCTGGTGGCTTGTAGGTGACAGCTGCACGTAAACAAAGACGCCTCAAACTCTGTAAATGGTTACGTAGCCACTGGAGTATCAAAGACGGGAGACTAAGCAACATCTTCGGCGTATCATGCCTTATTATTGTGAGAAAGGTAGAAATGCAACTGAAACGCACAGAAAGATTTGTGCAGTGGATGGAGAAGGTGCTGTGACTGACCGAACGTGTCAGAAGCGGTGTGCGAAGTTCCGTGCTGGAGATTTGTCGCTGGATGCTGCTCCACGGTCGGGTAGACCAGTTGAAGTTGATAGCGATCAAAGCAAGACATTAATTGAGAACAATCAACGTTATACCACGCAGGAGATAGCCGACACACTCGAAATATCCAAATCATGTGTTGAAAATCATTTGCACCAGCTTGGTTATGTTCATCGCTTTGATGTTTGGGTTCCGCATACGTTAGGTGAAAAAAACCTTCTTGACCGTATTTCCACATGTGACTCTCTACTTAAACGTAATGAAAACGTTCCACTTTTAAAACAAATTGTGATGGGCGATGAAACGTGGATACTGTACAATAATGTGGAACAGAAGAGATCGTGGGGCAAGTGAAATGAACCACCACCAACCACACCAAAGGCCGGTCTTCATCCAAAGAAGGTGATGTTGTGTATATGGTGGGATTGGAAGGGAGTCCTCTATTAGGAGCTCCTTCTGGAAAACCAAACGATTAATTCCAACAAGTACTGCTCCCAATTAGACCAACTGAAAGCAGCACTTGATGAAAAGCGTCCAGACTTAGTCAACAGAAAACGCCTAGTCTTACATCAGGATAACGCAAGACCACATGTTTCTTTGATGACCAGGCAAAAGCTCTTACAGCTTGGCTGGGAAGTTCTGATTCATCTGCCTTATTCACCAGACATTGCACCTTCAGATTTCCATTTATTTCAGTCTTTAGAACATTCTTTTAATGGAAAAAATTTCAATCCCCTGGAAGACTGTAAAAGGCCCCTGGAACAGTTCTTTGCTCAAAAAGATAAAAAGTTTGGGGAAGATGGGATTGTGAAGTTGCCTGAAAAATGACAGAAGTTGGTGGAACAGAAGGGTGAATACGTCATTCAATAAAGTTCTTGGTGAAAATGAAAAAATGTGTCTTTTATTTTTACTTAATAACTGAAGGCACTTTTTGGCCAAACCAATACAATGAGTATAGGGTGAAGACATCTCTTCAAGACAGATTCAAGAAAAGATTTCACGTCTCTCAGATAAATACCCAAAACTGGGATTGCTGGATCATATGGTAGTTCTATTTTTATTTTTTTGAGAGCCCTCCATACTATCTTCCATAGCAGCTGCACTATTTTACTTTCCCACCAACAGTGTATTGGTCAAAGACACCAAGTTTCTGTGATGAGTATGAATAAGCCCTAGAGATCTAGCGTGCAGCATAGTTTTAACACTGCACTGCGTGATGGAAATTTCCTGAGACTGGATCTCAGCTGCTTTCACCCCACATGAAAGGTAACTATGCAAGGAGGTGGATTTGTTCCTTAGCGTGACCAGGGCGATCATTTCACAGTGTGTGGACAAATCAAAGTACAGTGGTGTACACCTTAAATATATACAATTTTTATTTTTAAAAAATAGACCAACTGTATGCTAACACATATATATGGAATTTAAGAAAAAAAAATGTCATGAAGAACATAGGGGTAAGACAGGAATAAAGAAGAGATCTACTAGAGAATGGACTTGAGGATATGGGGAGGGGGAAGGGTAAGCTGTGACAAAGTGAGAGAGTGGCTTGGACATGTATACACTACCAAACGTAAAATAGATAGCTAGTGGGAAGCAGCCGCATAGCACAGGGAGATCAGCTCGGTGCTTTGTGACCGCCTGGAGGGGTGGGATAGGGAGGGTGGGAGGCAGACGCAAAAGGGAGGGGATATGGAAACATATGTATATGTATAACTGATTAAATTTGTTATAAAGCAAAAAATTAAAAAAAAAAAAATAGACCAAACCTCCCTGAAGGGGAAACACGAGTAGCTGCAGTCAGGTGGCTTAAATGACGCCCGCGGAAGTGTCTGGTGTGGTTAGTTCTGAACGAGACAGAACTGAACTTAATCTGAATTTCACAGCCACCAAAGCAAATTGGGCACAAGTCTGGGGTCCAGGCAAGCAGGAAGGATGACAAAGAGGTGTGAGGTAAGCTTGGGGAGTGGAGTCAACGGTCACTATCTTGACTGCAGTGATGGTTTCACAGATACATGCGTGGGTAAAAACTTATCAGATTATACACGTTAATAAAGCTGTTTTAAAAAACTACAAGCAGGAAACAGATTTCCTGCAGAAATATTCAGCTGCCTGGGTGCAGGCACCAAGTCGGAGGCTAGTGGGGCTGAGTGGGTGGGGTTTTGCGACCCGTGTGATGGAAGAGGCGGGGCCTATGCAGTGGGGGAAGGGAAGTCTTGGGAGTCAGGAGCTGGGGAAGGGGAGTGCAGGCCCGAGAGCCAGACGCCGCCAGGAAGGTGCTGGACAGTTGATGGCGAGGTCGAGAGGTGGCCACAGGACAGCACGGCTGAGGGGAAGAGGGCAGGGTCATCAAGTGAGGAGGTCGCGGGAGGGTCGCCGTGTAGCCCCTCCGGTCTTGTAGAAGGAGGACGCGAGGGGGCTGTTGAGGAGGGCAGGATGCAGGGCCCCTGAAGCTGATGGAGGAGCACGGGGTGGTCCACGGAAGGGGCCGGAGGGGGCACAGCAGGCAGCACGGGGTCTGGGGGCTTTAGGAGGAGAGGAGGGAAACGTGCTGAAGGACCACCCTGCACCCCATTCTTGCACCACCGGGCTCCAGCCAGGGCTGGAGGTGGCCGGGGGCAGAGACCCCAGGGACACAGAGACTCGCGGACGCTCTCTCCCTCGCAGGGCTCGCCCCACCTGCAGCCCCTAGGTACAGTCTGCGGCCGCGTCCCAGGCAGCGCCGGCACAGGGGCGGCCGGCTGGACCGAGCCCGCCTCCTTCCATTTCCTCCCTGGGCCCCTGATCCCTCGGCCTCCACGCTTGTCCGCAGGGAATCTAGCCCTGGAATTGGGGGCTTCTGTTCCACTCGTGACACAGGACAAAGTGTCTCCCTCACACGACTCTGAACTTGCAAAGGGCATAGTGATCACCGTGGGGCGGAAAGCGGAAGGGTTCAGATGGAGGGTGAGTGAGCATGCAGTGGCAGTGAAGGAGGGAAGACCTGGCCCTGGTGGACCCCGGGGACCAGGGACACCCGGTGTGCCTCTCGCAGGAAGGAGGGCAGGGCTTCAAGCCTCAGGTGTGAGTGCGCAGCTTGCCGGGTGGCACCCACAGGGCTGCTCCCCACCCCCAGAAGCAGAGATGGGACCCTCCAAGCCTCAGTTCTCTCTCCAAAGTCAGGCTGTGGGACTAGATGGTCTCAAAGCTTCCTTCTGGCTCTCCTGGGCCTTTGCACTATTTTCAGAAACCATGTGGGTCAAGGTGCATCATCAGGGGCTGATGGGAAAGGAATCTAGACATCAGGGTGTGGTCCCTGGTCGACAAGTTCATGACTCTTTTTCCTTGTCCCCTCGCTGCCTAGGAGAAGGCCTCACTTCTTTCAGGATCATTCCAGGTGGACCCAGAACCTTCCTGCAGCCCTAGCTGTACCTCGGGCCGTTTCCAGGTGGCTAGTCCACCTCCCGGCAGTGGGTCTGGGGTCTGGAGCCCAAACCTCGTTTCACGTCCAAACTCTCGAGCCTGCGTGCACCCGCGAGAGAGCTCAGTGTCTTTGCAAAGAAAGAAGACTTCACCTCTGAGCTGCGTCCTCACCAGGATCCTCTTCACCTCCAGCACGAGCAAGGCCAACTTTACGAATCATTCGCCAAGCAGCTGCATCCACCCTCTGTTTTCTCCACTAAGAGGAGAACGAAGTACCTGGGCCCAGCCTGATAAGAATCCTCCCGGCCTATATTACAGTCAAAAGCTATTAGAGATTTAGCATAACACAGAGGAGAGCCCATCTCCGGGTGCTACAGGGAAGCATCTTAAATAAAACCATCGTGGATCTTTCCTCTTGACCACAAGACAGCCTGCGTAGGGCAGAGCAGAATCGACCCCTCCTCCCGCTCAGATGGGTCCTGATTATTCCTTTACAAGATGTGAGATACGGAGCAATAAGACATCAACCTCTGACATTGTCTTCTGAGGGTGATCACAAATAGAAGGAAGGCAGGAGGAAAGCAATAGAGCCCGTGGTTATGGGGGCGGCGTGAGCCCATTGTTGGCGCTTTTGGGTTTTCACCTTCTGTGTTGGGTCTCCACCGCCCTGTGACGGGGAGGCATGCCACCCAGGAGCCAACCCCATCCTGCACCTGCCCAGAGCCCACCTGCCCTTGTCTCGTGCTGTAGAAGTATGCGATGCCGCTCAAGTCCGCGCATCAGCAAAGGCTGACTTGAGGATGAACTGAGGACACACCAGACGTTCATCCAACATGTAACCTGGGCACCTGTGAACGGATGTGAGGAACAGCAACTGAAGTGGGGTCCCAGGGCTCACACCACCCGCCCCCCGAGTGGCACCTGAAGCCGAATGTGAAAGGAACACTTCCTCTGCATGGCTGTATATGTCTCCCCGGCTTTCGCAGTGGTCACTGCAGGAGCAGCGGCTGGGAAGAGTCAGCTCCTCAGCCTGGGGGCAGTGGGGCGTCCTCCAGACACGCTCTCGCTCGCTGGGCTCTGGCCCCCACATCCCGAGAGACATGTCCCTCTGCCTCTTGCTGGGAAGAGAGAGTCTGCTCCCAGGCCAGCGTGCCTCGCAGGGTGAGGAGGAGCCTGCCTGCTGGTAGGTCCGTCACCCAACTTCTCGATAGCACCCTGTGACTGCAGCTCCAGGCTCAGTGTGAACTGGCGAGCGTGGTACCCAGCGAGAAGGCTCCAGCCCCTTGGGCCCCAGGCTCCAGGAACAGCGGCAGGGCTCCTGCACAGAGACTGCTCTGATGGCTTTGGACATCCACCTGGAATTGTATTCTGCACCCTAGTTGCACATTGCAGACAGCTTTAAATTCCCAAACCCTGAGATGACAACGGAGTTCCAGGGTTGAGATCCAGGGACAGGTGGCTCGTGTGGCTGCATCCCCACTGAGGGCATGGCTGCTCACACTGGGCCCTCAGGGGCCTCGGCACCAGAACCAGCTGGTCGCCGTGAAACAGGCAAACCAGTCCAGTGCAAAGAGTCTCGTTCCAAAGGTGGAGGCATGGAGGGGAAATTTTTGTTAATTCACAGAAATTTTAAGAGCTGAAGTAACAGTTTCTCAAATTTCAAGGCATCCACCCGCTGCCCTAAATGTGAATCAGGAATCCTGGGCTTTACAAGGTTCTCGGGGTTAGGGTGACGGTGCTGGTGCCCTGGTTATCTCCACCCCCAAGCCCAGACTCAACAGAACAGGAGGGTGGAGGGAGGGCCCCGTGGCACCAGGCCACGAAGAAGAGTCCAAGGAAGTTTCTGGAATCGGTGGCTTCCTTCTCTGCCCATCTCTGCCATCTGATCGAGCCCTGGTGCTGCCTGATCCCAAGCCCTGGCACCCCTTTGTCCTGCCCATGCAGCTGGGCTCGGTGTCCTAGGTGTGGGAAGGTGAGGAGGCAGCCTGCCCACCAGGGAGGCCCCCAGGGTCCAGCCAGTCAGGAAGCTGGAGGTTTGCCCCCCAGGCACCAATGGCACAGCTATGGGGCAGGGGGTCAGGCAGGGTCATTGTCCATACCCCATTCACCCCTGTGATGGCTGATCCCACGTGTTGGCTTGGCCAGGCCATGGTGCCCAGATGTTTGGTCAAACAGAAAAGACTGAGGTTCCCAAGAGAAGAAGAAATTCTGCCTTAAGGCCACAGCAACAACATGCATGCAGATTTCAGACCAACATGTGTGTGTGTGTGTGTGTGTCCTGCTGGTTCTGTTTCTCTGGAGAGCCCTTGGCTGATACAGCCCCTTGATGCAGGATTATTGGGAGAAGATTTAAATACGAAGAAATATATGTACAGACACTAGGGCTAGAAGTCTCACACTGCTTCTGCTGTTACTGGAGGGGCCTGGGTCTGTATAAGCAAGCCCCTAGTGCCCAGGAGGGGAGATGAGTGGGGCGGGGAGGGGTCTGCAAGCCGGCCCCTCTAGGGGCGTCCTCAGGGCGGTGGGGCCGGCCTTTGTTCCACTGCCCTCCCAGAACGAATGTGCCGTGTCTTCCTGGACCTCAAAGCTCATCCCCTCCAGAACCTCTGATCCTCTCCACGGGGATTTTGTGGCGACACTCCCACGCCGGGAGTTCTTCTCCCAAGTCAGTTCCAGCCCGTCCCCCAGAAACAAATGCTCGCGCACCCACGTCACAGTCACACTCCAAGGCAGGGCTGCTGGGCACATCGTCGGCTCCCGCCGGCACGTCCAGAGTGGCCTCTTCACCCAAGGGCATGACCTTTGCAGCACCACCAGATCCAGTGCCCAGCAGGTGGGGTGCCTGGCACCTGGGCCATCTCAGCCCAAGCCTGTAGGGCCGTTCTTCCTTGCAGCTCCTGGAGGGCTCCCAAGGCTGTCCCAGCTCCATCACAGCTCGGCTTCTGCCTCCACCCACCCCAGCCTCCCTTCCTGACCCCTGGGATGTCAGCCCTTCAGTACATACTCGGCAAGCCAAACTCCATCTCTCTGCCTACTGGGAACCTGAGCTGCGCACAGCCTCGAGGGGCTGCCGTGCTCATCCGTGGTCACCAACAAGGCACGCTAGACGCACCAAAGTTCTCCAGGATGAAGGCGCCATGCGGCGCCCTGCTCAACACAGAGCTCCTGCCACCTCCTCTCCTGCCTCCAGTGTCCTGCAGGCACTTCCCCTGAAGATCCGAGGGGCCTCAGGGTCCTTCTCACAGGAGCAGCCCCTCCAACACCTCAGAGCTCATGGGAAAATGAGATGTCAGAGACTGAATGTCTGGGTCGCCCCAAATTCATGCATTGGGTCCCTAACCCCCCCCTCCACAAGTAAAGGTCCCCATAGAACCCCAGTCGTGAAGTTGCCCACTTTGGGTGGAACATCCTAAACCACAGGTCTGCTCTAAGGAGAAAGAAAATGTCCTATTTGCATCTGCCAGCACAGCCTCAGGCTAAAGGATTGAGCCACTCACTTCTGTGGCTTCCGCGATCTTCTGGACAATCTAGACTCCATAAAATTGCACGTAGGACTTCTGCTTCTGGCCTGAAGCAACTGAAAAAAAAAAGGTAAACTATAAAAACCACAAGTTCTCAAGACACTGGACATAAAGCAACAAAGGACAATGATTCTGAGATGGGAACAAGTGATGGGAGTCCTGTGGTTGCCTCCAGGCCATGGTACAGGGTGGGATGAGGGGGTGGGGGGGGAGATACAGACCGAGCCTGGTGGACCCCCCAGATTAGGCACTGAGGGTCCAGGCAGACTAAGGCGGCTACAGTTCTCACGTCAGAGTACTGAAGCCGAAGCAGCTACAAAGGCAGGCAACTCTGGAGATCTTCAGAGGCCCCTTGAACACTCAGGTGAAGACCAATAAGTGCATACTTGTGAGGGAACTGCCCCAAATTGGAGAAAGAACCACCTGAAAGATTAGGGGGAAGAGTGCCCAACACTCACTCAGGGCCAGGAGGAGCTCCCATTCCCTCTGGCCAGAGTAGAAAACCTCACCATTCACAGGGCATCAGGTACAGTGCTCAGTAGTGAAGCAAAATTTACCCTAGGCTGAATGCTGCTCTGGTCCCACCTGACCAAGTTTATGAGTAAGACACAAAAAGGTCAAAGTGCTTCCAGTAACTTTACTGTATCCCAGCACAAAGCCCAAGAATGTTCCTACGAATACAAAAATATCCAGCACCCAAAAGGTGAAATTTACAACATCTAGCATCCAATCAAAAATTACCAGACATACAAGGAAGCAGGAAAATATGACCCATAATGAGGAGAAAAATCATTTGAGACCAACCCAGAAATAGCACAAATGATACAGTTAGATGGGGACAACAAGAGAGCTATTATAACTGCTCAAGAAGCTAGAGGACAGATTGAGCATGTTAAGTAAAGACATGAAAGATACAAAAACTAAATAAATAACCAGTGAACCTTTAGAGATAAAAAAATTACAATGACTAAGGCGAAAAATACTCTGGATGCGATTAACAGCAGATTAGACACTGCAAAGGAAAAGATTAGTGAACTTGAAACACAGCAACAGGAGCTTTCCAAAATGAAACACAGAAAAAAACTGGGGGAAAAAAAAAAGGAACAGCATATCAGACAGCCGTGAGATGGCTTCTGGCCTCACGTCCAGGACAGACTCTACTCCTCTGCATGCACCTGGGAACCTGCCCAGAGCAGAAGATGGTCCCCAGCCCAGAGGGCATTAAAACAAGGGGGAAAGGGATGTTTGCACAACAAGGGGCAGGTCAGCCAAAGCAAGGAGGGTGTGATCAGGAGTCACTGCCTCACCCCCCAGCTGCTCTCAGAGCCGGAGTCCCACTGCACACACATGCAACCACATGGGCAATATACATGCCTGCACACGTATGCTCGCGTACCTGTGGACACATACACACACTGCACTCATCCACTCCTGCGTGGGGTGTGGAAGACCCCCAGGCTAGGTCAGGGGGGCTGTGTTCCAGGTGTCCGGCTCCCAGAGGTGCTAACAAGCTCACGGCCCTATCACACTGACCACTAAGAGGAGCCCTCACAGTGAAGATGGCCGGAGAGTGAGATGGACCAGAGTGGTGATGAGTTGGCCGAGGCAACAAATACCCACCTGCAGCCTGGGAGACCAGAGAGAGGCCGACCTACTTTCAGCCCAGGAGAGGCCAAGGCATGGACCAAGGGCACTGCAGTAAACATCCCTCGGGAAACCAGGAAATGTCCCTGAGGGGGCAGATGAGGAAGGAGCCGGGGCGGAGCTGGGAGCACAAAGAAGCAGGTGCAGGTGAGGGCTGCACCCTGAGAGCCAGCTGGTCGGGGCAGGGGTGGAGGGGCCTCTGTGATTCCATTTATAAAAGAAAGCTCAGTTTCACACACACACGTCCATGTGAAGAGAGGTGCCACACAGCACAGTTTCCCCATTATCACTGCTCAGAATCATACTTAACACCGTGCCCTGGGACAAAAATAGAATTCGTTTCAAATATCATTTCAAAACACAATGTAAATAAAGAAATGATTTGCTAATTAAATCCTTTTTAAATTTAGTATACAATCAAACAGAAACTTATGGAATCTGCAAGTTGGCATGAGGCAAAAATCTTTTTCCTGAAAAATGCAAATTTAGAAGGGGACTAATTTAGCCCCACCATGATATTGCTCTTCTAAATAACATGATCGGGAGATTCCGAACGAAGCCTGGAGTGTGCGTTTTATTCCTGGAGAACGTCTGCCTCTCCCAAAGGAGCAGGATGCAAGGAAGGCGACCAGGATGACCCTAAGATTCACCCTGGAGCGCTGTGTCCGCAAATAAATCCAAGGGAAGGAACCAAAAGGAGGACAGGCAGGTTCCGTTCTGCAGGAGGGTGGCGGGAAGGGGCTGGTCCCCCTGGTGTGGCACCCACATCTCCTCCCAAGGGTTTTGAAAGGAGGGGTATCACACAGCACAGCAACCCTCCTGGGCCCCCTGACCTTGCTTCCCAATCATCCCACACCCCAACTGCTTAGGGCACTCACTGTGGAGCCCTGCCCTCTCCAGCTCCAACCCCAGCTTAGCCGCCACCTCTGTTCCACCTCTGTTCCCTCCCTGCCCCCCACCTACCAGGCTCACCCACTCCTGATTCCCCAGGGCAGTCGTCCAGCGCAGGGCTGGCAAAGACAGATGCGTGCGCACACACACACACGCCTTTGTGCCCATGCCCTGTGAGCATGTGTGTGTGTGTGTCCACATAGGTCCTGTGTGCCCATGTGCCTGTTAATGCACACGTGTGGACATATGCACACGTGCAAGTGTTTCATCAAATATTTTAATCAAATACATACATTAAAGACAAAGCCATATGCATTTTTCAAAGACATAATCTAAAATTTAAAATGGTTTATTAAAATTAATGGCAAATGCAACCTATAATAAATATTGAAATTTCACATCAAAGTTATTTCAACAAAGTTGATGATTATTTAATTTTCTGACGATTAAATCACTACTTGGAAACGATACTTTGTTGTGCCAGAATCACTTCCACTCACGCTCTCTGAGAAGGAAGCTTGGACACATTAGTCTGCCTTATTTTACTAAAGTGCCTCAGCCCCCGGATCCTCCTCACCGCGTAAGTGTCTCCACCCACACCGTCCACAGTGCACAGACCACACAGCCGTGACACGACCACCTTCTGTTTCCAGGATGGAGGGCGTTCCTCTGGGGCCTGGGCAGCTGAGTGTGCTTTCATACCCTGTGTGTGAGCGTGTAAACATGCCTGTACATGTGTGTCATGAAGGGTCCTCACCATAGTGCAGGGCCCAGGGCAGGGGCCCTGGTGGCTGGGTCTAAGGGTGGTAACCTATGTGTGTTCCATGCACACACATGTGAGGATATGCGTCTGTGTGCATCAAGTGAATGCATGTATGTGTGCATGGAGGGTGTGCACCTGAGTGTCCGAGGTGCATGGTGCATGCACATATATGAGGGCTATGCCCATGTGTATATGTGTGTATCACGTGGACGTGTGTGCCTGAGTGCACACACATGTGTGAGGGTATGTGTGTTGTGTACACATGTCTGCAGGGTTGCACACGTTTGCTTGCATGCATGAGTACGCCTGTGGTGTAGACAGGAAGGATGACCAGTTGGAATCGCTCGTGCTTTGCCCTAGACTCAACTCCATCCCCAGTGCGTTAGGACACATGCCCTGTGGGGTTTCCTCTTATTCCGTCCACTTCCCTTTCTTGGACCCATCTGGTGTGCTGGTCAGTCCGACCTGGAAGGGGTCACCCTGATCGCCGGTTCTCCCCAGGGTGGGCAGGAGGTCACCGCCCTACAAGGAGGGTGAGACCCTCCCCGACCCCCAGGGGTGTGCGAGCCTGTCTGATCCCTGGGACCGTTTTCTCCCCTGTTGGCAAATTCAGCACTGTGGGATGCTGTGTTTTCTGTTTGGCTTTGTTTTTCAGCTTGGTAGTGGTTATTAATGTTTTTCTTTTCCTCAAAAATTACAGCTGTTGTGATGCTAATGGAGCTAATTACATTCAGCAGCTGGAGGGGCAATTTTGCACCTGCTAAAAAAGATGCAGGGTTTGAGGCTTGGAGAAAATGCCCAGATCATCCAGTGTCACCATGTCACTCGGCGGCAAGTGGAAATTATAACGGCAGAGCGTGCGATGGGCGTCGGGGACTGAGAACCCGCGGGACGTGTGGCACATCTGTGCTGTCCGTACAGGCAGATCTGGTCCAGGATCACCTTGTCACTGTGACACTCTCTATGAGTTTCAATCAGACACGTTCTGAAGAGCATCTCTGTGTGCCGTGGGACAGAAATGAAGCCAGACCCTGCCAGGCTGCTGCAGGTCCTGGACTGCAGGCTGGCACGGTCCTCCCTGTGAGATCTGGAGCTGGGCAGGGAGGTGGGCAGTCAGGTCAGGCGTGTCTGCCCTCCTGTGTGTACGTGAGGCCTCCCAGCGGCCCCGGGGGCCCTTTCTTCCCACAGTCACAGGCCCGTGGGCCCAGCCTGTCACCCGGTCCCCTCCCTCCTTGCAGAGATGGAGGCGTGGAGGATAGGAGCCTCCTACCCGCCCCTTCCTCACCATCCCATCCTGACTTCTCAGGCTAAGCAGGGCTGAGATCAGCAGACAAGCAACCAACATGGGAACCTTTCCCAGAATTCCCTGAGCTCCTTCGAGAAGCTGCAGTCGTCTGAAGCCATCTTCTCTTTTGGGTGTCGAGGGTGTCTCTCCTCCCCAGTAACGTTCCTTCTGGGCCTTCAAACCACCTGCCTGGCTCTGCCAGGGTCTCCCGCCCCTCCTGGGGCTCTGGGGCTCTGGGACCTGCTGGTGCCGCCTCCCCTCCACCTGTGCACACATGGGACACACACGGCCAGGCCAGGCACCGCTCCAGGGCCTGTGCCAACATCACAACTCATCGCCATCACATCTCTGGAGTCCTTACTCCACTTGCGGGGGGGCCAGAAACTGGTGCCTGGGGTCACAGAGCCCGCCTGGGGCAGAGTTTATGTTGGAACCTGTGTTCATTTCCTAGGGCTGTCGTAACAAAAGTCCACAAATGGGGCAGCTTAGAGCAATAGAGATTTATTGGCTCACACTTCTTGAGGCCAGAAGTCTGAGATCAAGATGTTGTCAGGGTTGGTTCCTTCTAGAGAATCGCATCCATGCTCCTACCTATAGCTTCTGGGCCTGCCAGCAACCCCTGGCATTCCTCGGCTTGTAGACGCATGACTGTCCAGCAGGGAGGCTGGGGAGCTGGGTGGTCTCCTCTTGGACAAATAGAACACAGAAGGCTCTTCCCACGTCCTAGCTAAGGGATGTAGGCCCAGCCCTTGGGCAGTATCCCCTGGGAAATCATGGCCACAGTGTGCTCCCAAGCTTGTGTAAGCAGGTCTCTGCAGACTGCAGTGCCCCAGGGATGGGCCATCCTTGGTGCAGGTGAGTCGTGAATACGCAGCCCCACCCCTGCCCCCCAGGGCTGCGTGACCAGCCCCTCACGAGCAGACTCCCTTCCTCTCTCTGTCCCTCTGCGTGTCACTCACACACAAGCCCTCTCAGATCGCAGGTAACTGTAGGGCAGGCTTCACCTAGGAGAAGCAAGGATTCTTTCCCAGGGCTGGAGGTGCAGTGGTTTGCTGGGGCTGGCCACTACCACCAGCAAGAACATGTTGTACGTGATGTCTTCCCACATCCACGGTGAGGACCTCCCACTGACCACTGGAAAGCAGCCACTGGAGGTGTATTTACCCCACAGAAATCGGCACGAGGCAGAAACAGCACGTCACAGGCTTGGCCCCCTCCCCCAGGATAATCTGGTCCCTTCTGGACAGCTGTCTTCCAGATAAACAGATGCATGGTCTTCTTGCTGTCTCAAGAAGCAAGAACAGAATTGGGGGTTTCCAGGGGGGAAAAAAAACCCAGGAAAACAGACTTGCAGAGGTAGACTGTTCCATTTTTCTTAAACAGTTGATAAGCTCTGCCCTCAGCATGACGGTTGTCCTGGCCTAAGGTGCTGAGTGCTTGAGCTCAGTGGCAGCTTTCTGAGCTCCTGGAGAATCTTCCCTGCCTGTGGTTGCCTCCTTCAGCACCAGTGACAGCCAGGGTGTGGTTTCTACCCACAGCACTTTTTGACAATAACATCTTCTCTTAAAAAGTTAAGACCCAGGGCTTCCCTGGTGGCGCAGTGGTTGAGAGTCCGCCTGCCGATGCAGGGGACGTGGGTTCATGCCCCGGTCCAGGAGGATCCCACATGCCGCGGAGCGGCTGGGCCCGTGAGCCATGGCCGCTGAGCCTGCGCGTCCGGAGACTGTGCTCCGCAACGGGAGAGGCCACAACAGTGAGAGGCCCGCATACCGCAAAAAAAAAAAAAAAAAAAAAAAAGTTAAGACCCAACAATCCCACTACTGGGCATATACCCTGAGAAAACCATAATTCAAAAAGAGTCAAGTACCACAATGTTCATTGCAGCACTGGTTACAATAGCCAGGACATGGAAGCAACCTAAGTGTCCATCGACAGACGAATGGATAAAGAAGATGTGGCATATATATACAATGGAATATTACTCAGACATAAAAAGAAACGAAATTGAGTTATTTGTAGTGAGGTGGATGGACCTCGAATGTGTCATACAGAGTGAAGTAAGTCAGAAAGAGAAAAACAAACACCGTATGCTAACATATATATATGGAACCTAAAAAAAAAAAAAAAGGTTCTGAAGAACCTACGGGCAGGACAGGGATAAGGATGCAGACATAGAGAATGGACTTGAGGACACGGGGAGGGGGAAGTATAAGTTGGGACAAAGTGAGAGTGTGGTATAGACATATATACACTACCAAGTGTAAAATAGAGAGCTAGTGGGAAGCAGCTGCATAGCACAGGGAGATCAGCTCGGTGCTTTGTGACCATCTCTATAGAGGGGTGGGATAGGGAGGGTGGGAGGGAGACGCAAGAGGGAAGATATATGGGGATATATGTATATGTATAACTGATTCACTTTGTTATAAAGCAGAAACTAACACACCATTGTAAAGCAATTATACTCCAATAAAGATGTTTAAACAACAAAAAATGTTAAGACAGAAGGCCAGTGTGTCACCTGTTATACTCATTCTATTGTTAGCACGATGAGGGGTAAATATTTAAAATACAGATTAGAAACCTTCTGAGAACGAGCCGACAGGTCTGCGGTGAGTGTGCATGTGTGTGTATGAAATATTGTAAGGTCTATGTTTTCATTTATGGGTATTCAGCACAGCAGCAAAGACTAAACCTGCTTACAAGGCTGAACTGCCTGCGAGGCTGCTCACAAAGTACTTACCACGTGGCATATCTCGTTTTTGAACAATAACCCCTTGAGCATTGCGTGTTAGCACATTGTAGACGCTGTCAGGAGTTGCTTCCTAAGTCAGACCGAGGGATGCAGCTGCTGGGATGAAACTGAATCACCTGGGCTGAAGCTCAGGCTGTACTGGATTTTCTGGGTGAATCAAATTCGCTTAGCTCTCTGAGGACTCAAAGAGCCTTGCCTAGTGAGAAGCCTAAGCTTCTGAGACACAGAAAACCCTAGCATCTTAACAGAACTTTTCTTTGGCAAAGAATTCCAACCTGAGGGACCATGCGGGCAGTGGGGCATAGTGAAGTCAGAGCCTCTCGGGGAGCACCAGCTGCCCTGGTCACTGGCTGTGTGGACTCAGGTAGGATGCGGGCCTCTCTGGGATAGATCTGTGGACACCTGGGGCTGTTCGAGCACAACACGCCATGAGTCTGCCACCCCTGACCTCCCCCCTCCACGCCAGAGTGGGGTGCAGCCTGGGGACCAGCAGGGGTGGGCACAGATGGGGGTGTAAGTGTTAAGTGTACATGTCAGTTCAACCAGGCCACAGGCACCCAGAGAGTTGGCCAAACATGACTCTGGGTGTTTCTGTGAGGGTTTTGGGTGAGACTGACATTTAAGTCAGTAGACAGAGGAAAGCAGGTTGCCCTACCCAGTGTGGTGGAACTCATCCAATCAGTTGAAGGCCTGAACAGAAAGGGCTGACCCTCCCTAAATAAGAGCGAATTACTCCCACCTGACTGCCTTCCAGCTGGGACATCAAATTTTTCCTGCCTTTGGACTTGAACTGAACAACCAGTTTTCTATGGTCTTGAACCTCCAGCCTTTGGACTGGAACTTACACCATTGGCTCTCCTGGGTGTTCAGCCTGCAGATTGCTGATCTCGGGGCTTGGACGCCACTGTTGCATGAGCCAATTCCTTATAATAAATATCACATATTATATATCATGTATATTATACATGTTTGTGTAATATATGTATATATGTGTATGCAATACCTATATTATAACATATATATAATAACATATGTGTGTGTGTGTATATATATATGTACAGTCCTATTTCTCTGGAGAACACTCACTGACACAGGCCTCCAGTACCCCAGGGTCACAGCTGGCTGACCAATGGTCCTGAGTCTCACACCGGGGCTTCCCGCATGGGTACCAGTGAGACCCAGTGTGGTCTGAGGCGAGAGCCCATCTTGGCACCTGTCTGGCCAGTACTCCAACCAGGCTCCTGCCATCCCGCTAGGAGGTGGACGCCTGTCCACTCACCCACCTGGTGCCCCCTCAGAGCTCCTGGCTGCAGTGGCCCAGCCTGGCCATCTGCCCACCCAGACCCCACCACCCTCCCGTGGGGGCTCCCACCCCTCCTCTCTGCAGGGGCTGACATCCTGCTGCCATATCACCCGTCTGGGCTAGTTCTGGCTGGGCTGGAATGGGGCCGACTTCAGACACCCACCCTGGGGATGCATTCACCCAGTCACCCAGGCCCTGCTCCAGCCCAGGGCTGCAGCCATGCGCAGAGCAGAATGCACGCCTGCACCCAGGAGCTTGAGTTCTGGGGGAGGGGGACATCCTTCCCACACAGAGGCAGAAGCACCACCACGGTCAGACTTGGCCCCTCCCCTTTCCAAAGCTGTCCTTGCCCTGCCCCCACCTGTGCCCCAAGGCTCCGCGGGAAATCAGGGTGATGTCAATAGATGCCAATGAGGGTGAATCTCATGGGTGCTTTGAACCCACCTTCTGGGTGAGTCAGTCACAGGAAGGGCAAGTGACCCAGCTCCTGGTGTCACCTGGCAGAAGCCTGCCCCCCAGGTTTCCTCCCGTCTCTGGCTCAAGTGACTGGGAGGATCCCAGGAGAGCTGTCTCTACACTGGCAGACTGAAAGGATGGACAGCCAGCTCCTCGGGAAGAGAACAGGAGAGAAGGCCTTCTGTGGGCTTCGTGGGTCAACCTGATCATGGGGTCCAGGGCTCCCTGAGGGTCATCCCGCCACCGTCCAGCCCTGACCCAGAGCAAGTGACATGGCCCCAGACTCCCGGGAGAGAAGAGCGGGCACCTCACTGAGTTGTCCTTTGGGGCTGATAAGACGGACGTGAGCTGCCATATTACGGGTGAACGTCCCTAAAACCTGTGACGTGAGGACATCAGGAGTAGTGACAGCATGCCTTAAACCCACCCACCTCCCTTCTCTCCCTCCACCAGGCTGCCCCACCAAACGACTCATCCAGAAAGGGCCCACATGCCAGGCAGAGCTCCTTGGAGACCCAGCAGGACCCCGCGGCCCGAGAGCCCTGGGTCACACTCAGCCAGCATCCATCCTCAAAGCTAACGCCCTGGCCCTGGGAGGGGGCAGGAAAGGTCTCAGCCTCCAGACAATGGAAGAGCAAAGATTCAATGTAAAAATGCTTCTTGGTCCAGGCTTCTGTGCTAAAGAAATGACTCATTACAAACAGCAGAATCTTCAAGTTAGACAGATGGGGAAAAACTCTCAGAAATGTGCTAGCTTGCCTAATTTAGAATAATTGCAATCCACTACATTAGGGCATCAGGTTTTCAGCGTCTTAGTGAGATGCTTGGGGTGAGAAGGGGAGCGCTTCCTGGCAAATTGAGACGAAGCTGAAAAGGCCAGTTTCCTGGCTGGTACCCAGTGCCTGTCATTCTCCCTCCATCTCCGCAGGGCCGTACCCAGCTCCTTGTCATATACAGCTGGCCAGTCCAGAGCCAAGTGCTATAGCAAGTCAGAGACTGAAAGCCAAGGAGGAGGGAGAAAGGGAAGCAGGCGGCCAGGCCCTGCTGGACCACAGGGGCGAGCGCAGCTGCCCTGGCCCCCCTTTCCGTTCCCCATGCTGTAACGTTCTGGAGAGATGCTGGCCTCACTTGGCTCCGGAGCCATTCCAGAATCATCATCCAGATCTTGGCTTCCGGCAGGGTCCTGCCAGTCCATGGTCCTGTTTTGCCAAAGACTCATGGAAGGAGAATTTTGCAGCTGGGGCAGACCTTGTGTGTCTCAATCCCGCCAACCTCATGCTTCAGACAGGGAAACTGAGTCCCCCCCAACCTGTGCCCAAGGGAAGGAAACTGGGTTGAGACAGCCAGCGTAACTACGTCCCAGGCTGTCTCCTTGAAGCTTGCTGCTGTATCTGTTCCCTGAGCATCCAGTGGAGCTGGGGGCTCTGACCCAACCACGGCTTGTCCCAGTTTTATTTGCACCAATTCCCACCAAATTCCGAGTAACTAGATCAGTGCTGTAGAAATAAAGACCAAGGCACACCAAGCCACTCGTCATTCCTCTGAGTCCTAAGTCCTCTCGACCTGGAGACTAAGGATCCTTCCATTTAGACCCCAAGCTGGGGGTCCCAGACATGGCTTGTAGGGATCGATGAAAGGCAGGAGTCATAAATTTTCACACCAACATCAGCGCACCAACTGAGCCTTGCCCTTGAGCTGCAGAGGAGACAAAAGAACAGCCCGGTTTCGTTTCCAGGGAACCAGGGCTCTGGCACGTCCTGCTTCCTGCTCAAACAGGGTCCTGGGGGCCTGTCCCTCCTGGGTTCCCTCATGCTGCCCTTTCGTGTGGTCAGCAGAATGGGCCACCCTTCTGCTCCCCGTGGTCCAGCCACTGGGTCCCGACCCTCAGAGCCTCCTCGGGCCCGCCCTCCATGTAGTGCAAGTGTTCCTTCAAGGTGGACGCAGAGGTGCCGGCAACACACAAGTGAGCAATGTATCAGTCACTCCTAGGAGTTTATAGTTCTTCAAACCTTGCTCTAAACTACTGTATAATCATATCCGGATTGTTCTCAGAACCCAGTGTGGGGCCTCATGAATCAGGTGTTCCGTAAACACACGCAGAATCCAACTCGGCCTTAACTGCATTAATAATGCTGCTTAGTTAAATCATTTAGGCTGCCCTTAAGTTCTCCTTTGTTTGGATCAACCATAAGGAACCAGTGATGGGCTGAGACATCGGAGCCCTGCACTAGGCCGGGTGGGCAGCTTCCACCAAAGTAATTCCTGAAGGCCCTCGCATCGCGTACATTTATGTCGCACAGGGACCGCCAGCCTGGAACTGGAGGTGGCTGGGCTGGAGCGGCTGAGTCTGCAGAGTTCCGTCACCTTCTCGCTCAGCCTTTGGACACACCCGGCCGCTCTCCAGGCCTGCTTTCCTCCTCTGTTACAGAACACGCCCTCTGCCACCCTCACAGTTCCCAGCAGGAACGTCAGTGTCACAGCCTCAATGACACTGGATGTCTGTACAGCTAATCGCCAGCTGCAGAGGACCCTGCACTCTCCGCCTGGTGGACCCTCACCGTGGATTTGAGATGCAGGTGGGACAGGTGGTGGAATGCCCGTGGGATGGATGATGGGCCTGCAGGAAGAGGGTGCTGGGAGCAGGCGGCTGAGGACAGAGGGGTGGGGCTACAGGTCAGTGGTCAAGACCACAGATGTGGGGAATGCAGCAGATGTGTGGGGTCTCCAGTATAGAGGTCGGTCCAGGGGGCACCCAAGGCCTTAAGAGTGGGTCGGCTGCACGGGGACTCGGCTGGGATGCTGGAGGTTTAGCAGTTTCCTGGACGTCCATCCTAGCGAGACTCAAGTCAACCACCGTGGCTTCCAGACCAAACAATGCAGCTCTGGTGGCCACAGCACCCACTTTAGTCTGAGCACCATCCCTCGGGTTACTCTCCTGGCTGCTTGCTGTGCTGAGTTCTCTGGAGCTGCTGGACCATTTGGAGCTGCTGCAGCGAACAACTGTGAGAAGACTCTTTTTTTTTTTTTTTAAGCTATAAGTTGTTTTTATTATTGCTTTATTTTTTATTTATTTATTTTTATTAGTTTCTGCTTTATAACAAAGTGAATCAGTCATACATATACATCTGTTCCCACATCCCTTCCCTCATGCATCTCCCTCCCTCCCACCCTCCCCATCCCACCCCTCCAGGCGGTCACAAAGCACCGAGCTGATCTCCCTGTGCTCTGCGGCTGCTTCCCACTATCTATCTACCTTATGTTTGGTAGTGTATATATGTCCATGCCTCTCTTTCGCTTTGTCACAGAGAGGACTCTTTACAAACCAGAAGCTCCAGGATATTTGTGCGTAGAGGGTGGAGGGGGTGTCTGTTGTTTTGGCTTTGATGGAGTGTTCCCTCATCATCTGTGCTTACTCCCTTGGCCATATTTGATAAAGTTAGAGTGTCTGACCTGGTGGATTTCCTTGTACGGGAGGTGCTCAAACAGATCCTCCCCCACTCGCTCAGGAAGCTAAAGGCGCCATGACACAGGTGCACTCCCTGTGGCCTGTCTTGGTCCCCACCTGAGTGCTGGGCCCACCTGAGTGTAAAGTCCCACCTGAGTCCTGGGCTCACCTGAGTGCCGGTCCCACCTGAGTCCTGGGCTCACCTGAGTGCCGGTCCCACCTGAGTGCTGGGTCCACCTGAGTGCTGGGCTCCCCTGCACAGCCTGAGCTGCTGCCTGGTGGGGAGGCTTTTTGCAGTAGGGCCTCAGCATGGCACAAACACCTGCATGAAGCAAGGAAGAGTAGGCAGCCTCCCCGCCAGCGAAGAGCCCAACCCACAATGGGTAGGTTCAGGATGACCTGCAGCTGTGGCATCTCAGTTACCAAAGTGAGACTGTTTTCA
The DNA here is from genome assembly GCF_964165515.1 of Mesoplodon bidens. NCBI lineage: Eukaryota > Metazoa > Chordata > Mammalia > Artiodactyla > Ziphiidae > Mesoplodon > Mesoplodon bidens. The sequence goes on along the minus strand of NC_138165.1, from coordinate 112,432,918 downwards.
TGGGCTGGCTCTTATAACCGTGTGGCTGTCCCTGATTGGCTGGCTTTCAGAAGGGTGAGCTATCACTGATTGGATGGTTTTCAGAGGGGTGAGCTGTCACTGGTTGGCTTTCAGAAGGGTAAGCTGTCACTGATTGGCTGGCTTTCTGAAGCACTGGGTGCTGGCGGGAAGCTGTTAACCTACTCGGTTCAGTTTCAATGCAGACCTGATGGCTAATGTTTCACTGTGGCCAGAACAGCAGTGGTATTTCCCTAGAAGGACAGGCTCTTCCGATTCACACACAGGCTTCCCGCAAGAATATCATAGGCTGCCTACCTAGCCCCCAGATACAGCTGTGAGTGACCTTGACCTGAAATTCTAAGAGATGCGTTGGTCTAGTGCATACCTGGGCCAGGTGACAGCCATGATGATGGTTAGCATCTTCCTTATTATGGTGGTGGCGGCCACGTGTGGCTGAACATACACATGGCCTCTGGGAAGAAAACCTCAGTTCAGCTCTAACCCCTGGAACCCAGTTCACTCATCTGTAGATGGCGGCAGTCGCATGACTCTCTGCTGGGACTGCTGCAGAGATTCAGTCAGGCGACAAATGTCTGGGGGCTTAGCCAGAGGGGCAGGGCGAGGGAGGCCACCAAGGCTCCTGACTTCAGGCAACACCATCTACGAGGCAGCAGACGTGCCGTGGCTGGTTGGTGCAGGCTGGCAGATGCAAGGCTGCATTCAGGGACTCCTCCCTACCCCAGCTGGTCTACCCTGAGAGGCTATTCTTACCTCAGGACGTGCCCGAGAGAGGGCCTTACGTCCCTCGCTCTTTCTGTTGGTGAGCAGTTCGGAAGTGCTGAGGATTCAAGCCCTCAGGGCCACGTGCGAAGGAGGTCTCTCCTCCTCACAGCATCACGTCTGAATTCTGTGTCTGGATGATAACTCAGGCTGATCACGTTTTGTACCTAACATGGAGTGACATCTTTGAATCTCTGCATATTGCTGTTTTCACTAAGCCACATGTAACACTTCAGAGTGCCAAGTGCTTTTTAAAAAATAGATCTGGCTCTGAAAGAGTGCTACAGAATATCACGGATGGAATATGGCTTTTATGAAAACACAAAATGTTACCAAAAAAAAAAAAAAGAATTAAAGACTTCTTTGGAAAGAGATGTTTTGCAAAGAGACATTTGTCCTGAGCACATATTTCAGGGGACTGAAAGCACTCGGAGGGGAGTCATCCGCATTAGTTCTGGTTCTTTAAAATCTCCAGCTTAGAGAAGCGTAGAGCAAATCCCACTTTCCCCAAAGAGGAAGTGGCACCTGTTTCTCCTGCGTTGTCCGGGTGTGACCAGGATTAGTGACACTGGAGACCTCGGAAGTGGAGGCCACGCTGCCAGGTGGGTCCTTTGTTGTTTTTTGCCAGCCCCTCACAGGCCTCATCTCCCCCATCGACCACCAGCATCCGTGACCCTCGTGCCCCCGTCCTTCTGTCACATAAGCCTTGCCAACACGGCTCTGAATTTCAGTGGGTTTCAGTCACTTGTGAACCACGGTGTCCAGCCTTAGTCCGTACCCCTTGCTGCCCAGCCAGGCACCTCCATGCTCATCATCTGCTCTTGCTCACCCTCCCCTTCCCCCCCGCAGACAATCCCATGCCTCCGCACTGTTGCGGCCGGGCCTTCAGCCTTCCCGAAGCCCCTGTCTCTGAGACGAAGTCTTTCTCCCTCCATTGCAGACTCCTCCTCGCCTCTGCTTCGTGCCCCGCTTCTCCTGGCTTCCCAGGGGCCTCATCCTCCAAACACACTCTCTCTTCTGACATCTCCAGGCTCTCTTCTCATGGCTGTCTCTCCTCATCCTATACGTACAATACATTCTCCCGTCCTACAAAACAAACAAAGAAGGCAAAACTACAGGGACAGAAAAAGATCGGTGGCCACCAGGGTTCAGGGCAGGGGGAGAGGAAGAACGGGTGGCACAGGGCATTTTTAGGAAAGAGCAGCTGTTCTGTGTGATGCTCTAATGGCGGATGTACAACAGCCTGCCTCTGTCAAAACCACAGAACTTTACGGCACGGAGAGTGAACCTCAAGGTAGACTCGGAACTGTAGTTAATAATAAGCTATCAATATTGGTTCATCGGTTGTAACAAATGTCCTGCACTAATGCATGTTGTTAATAATAGAAGCTGTGGGGGGAGGGGGGAGACACTTGGGAACTAACTCTCTGTACTTTCTGTACAATTTTGCTGTGAACCTAAAAACGCTCTAAAAAACAAAATCTATTAAAAACAAAATGAAACTCTTCCCTTGGTGACTTTTATGTAAATGGCATAGGGAGAGCAGGTGTTTAGCTCACAGAGTCAGTGGAAATAATTTTGAAGCTGGGGATGCCTGCATCACACAGAAACTAATGCCATGTGCTCTGGGAATCTCTGCTAGAAAGACTGAGGTATGACTGTGTCAGTGAGAGAAAAGAGACTGATCCACAGCCAACCAGTCTCTGAAAGAGCAATGTGGTTCAGAGTTAGAAGGGGGGTGCCTCAGCATCGCCCCACTGATACCCCGTCTCTGAGGCAAAGGACAGGCAGTAGGCAGAAAGACAGACTGCCGGAACTCCCAGACACATGGCCACAGGGACGAAGCCAGCAGAGACGGGTTCCTCACAGTGAGAACATAAAGAGGAAAAAAGGCTTGTGTTAAGAGAAACTACAAGGCAGAAGATGCAAAGGACAAAAAGGAGCCTCTGACATCAGGACAGACAACGTGGACGTGAGGACAGGATTGCGGAGTCTCCTTTACGGGATTCTGCAGGGGCCGTTTTCATTCAACAGAAGGGCATTCTCATATATGCAAGATTTCTTCAAGTATATACCCAGGAATCCTTCCTAAAGATAGACTTTTCCAGAGGCAGATGCAAACATACTCAAAGTGCAATCACAATTTAAAACTTGAGCGTGAAAAATTATTGGATAAAAGTTCTGCTAGGAAGCACTGAAACCATCTGACTGACCACTGGTCTAAGTCTAAATATTTACTACAAACATGGCTACACAATGCACAAACGTTACCAATAATTCCTTACAGAGGATTCAATGCTTCAGCAAGGAGGCAAAGACTCTGCTGGAAATAAATCCAACATCACTGTCTAGAAGAACCTGGTGATATCATTATCAACCCCCCAAAAATCCCAGATAGTAAATTGAAAAATTCTCAAAACCAGTAAGTATGCCAACTAAGAAACTAAAAAACATCAAAATCATGGGCATTCAGGTCATGGAAGCAATCTAGATGTCCATCGACAGACTAATGGACAAAGAAGATGTGGTACATATATACAATGGAATATTAGCCATGAAAAGGAACAAAATTGGGTCATTTGTAGAGACGTGGATGGATCTAGAGACTATCATACAGAGTGAAGTAAGTCAGAAAGAGAAAAACAAATATCGTATATTAACGCATATATGTGGAACACAGAAAAATGGTACAGATGAACTGGTTTGCAAGGCAGAAATAGAGACACAGACGTAGAGAATAAACGTATGGACACCAAGGGGGGAAGGGAGTGGAATGGGATGAATTGGGAGATTGGGATTGACATATATACACTAATATGTATAAAATAGATAACTAATGAGAACCTGCTGTATAGCACAGGGAACTCCACTTCACTGTACAGTAGAAATTAACACAATATTGTACAAAACTACACCCCAATAAAAAATAAATAAAATAAAATAAAAAATCATGGGCATTCCTGTATATTAGCAACTATTAGTTAGCAAAGTTCAAACAAATTTCTATTACTGAAAAGTAGCAAAACAATGAGGAGCAAATCTAACAGAAATGAAGCAGAACCTATAAATCCGGGCAAACTGCACTGAGGCACATGAAGAACATGTGACTAAATGGAGACTTGTTTTTTCCTGCAGAGGAGGGCTCAACGCTGAGAAAATATCTATCCCCCCGGAATTAATGGGTATGTTTGGTGCCATTCCAATAAAGATTCTAATCAAATATTGGGGAGAATTTGACAAAATAATTCCAAATTTTATTTGAAAAAAATAAACAAGAAAGATTGGCCAAGAAACAAATCTTCAGGCTAGGAGGGATGAATAGAAGTGATGTGAATAGCACCAGGTGTTAATATTAGTCTCATAAAGTACCAGATGAGCACGTCAGCAGCACTGAAACCAGGGGGCAGCCAGGAAGCCTCCTTCTCCTCCTCCCCCCAATTTTCCACCTTCCGTTTCTCTCCCTCTGGGTAGACAGGGAAGAAGGTGAGGTGGGCAGGGAAACCTCTGAGTGACTTCCTCCTAAGGTGGTGTAGTGGGTTGAATGGTGGCCCCAAAGTGATGCATCCAAGCCCTAAGCCCCAGAACCTGTGAATGTGACCTTGCTTGCAAAAAGAGTTTTTGCAGAGCTAACTAAGGGTCTCAAGATGAAGTCCTACTGACTGACCAAGGTGAGCCCTAAATCCAAGGACAGATCCTTTAGAAGAAACAAAAGAGTAGACACAGCAAGATGAGGAAGAGGTCACGCAAAGACCAGAATGATGGGTTCATGAGCCAAGGAACCCCTGGGGCCCCTGGAAGCTGGAAGAGGCAGTAAGGAGGGAGGCCTCTGGAGGGAGCAAGGACCTGTCTACACCTTGATGGAGGACTTCTGGCCTCCAGAGCTGGGAGAGGGTATATTTCTGTTGTGAGCCACCAGCGTGTGGTCATTTGTTAGGGGGCCAAAGAAAGAGATACCACTGGTCTCAGAACAGGTGGGGGTCAAGAATGGCTATTTGATATCTCTATTCTGACGAGTCCCTCCCTGTCCCTCAGGCCCTCAAATTCCCACAGAACCTCCAACTTCTCTCTGTTGGGGATGTTGCCCACCGAGGGGGCTTAAGGATAACCCTAAGGCCCTAGGATGACCCTAAGGATAACATATGGTCCGTGGACCTCACAGTCAGTGGTCCCAGGAGAAGCAAACAGCCATCCTCCACACCCTCTAACGTGCCCCTGCAGGCTGACCCCCGGCTCAGCACCAGCTCCTCCTTCGATCCCAGCCTGTTCATTACCCTTTATATGCCTTGGGAGGGATCACTCTGACCCCCAACAGCAGGGACGTACTTGAGCTCTCTGAGATGCCCTCCAATGCCCCACCCCTTGGCTGGGGAGGGCTCCAAGCCCACAGCAGCAGCTCCAAAAGCTGCCCTCTCAGATCCTCCCCCATCTGCTCCACTAGAGGAGTCAAAGGATCATCCAGCCGTCCTTAACCAGCCACTTCCTGCAACTCCTTCAGAGGGTACGTCTAGCTTCAATATTTAATACCCGCCTTCTTAACTACCTGTAACATAAAGAACATTTCACTCTTTAGAAAACTGGCAACTTAAATCAGTGGAAGAAAGGATGATTTATTCAAACCTGGTGCTGGGAAAACTGGTTTACTACTTGGGAAAAAAGGTAGATCCAGAGACAGCAAAATAAACCCAGATAGATGAAGAGGTTAATTCTGAACATGTGTAGCATGTGGATGAGTAACCACCTGACCTAGGGGAGAGAAAAGGTTTTGTTTGCGCAAACTCCAAAAAAGGAAACACTAAAAAACCCAGATACATAATGACAAAAAATCATTACTTCAAAAGTAAATTAAATAAAAATGCAAAGAGCAATCTAGGAAAAAAATATCTTCAACAAACATAACAAAGACAGGTTTAATATCATTAATATTGAAAGAAAACTCGCATATGAATAATGTTGTTGGCAGTCTCCAAGACAACCCCCAATGACCCCCACCCCCATGGTGTTCATGTCCTTCTGTGCCCCCCGCCCCTTGAGTGTGAGGGGACCCATGACTTGCTTCCAACCAGGAGAACACAACACAGGAGTTGGCTGGCACGTCTGCAATTACTCTACGTAAGACCAACGTCCATTTTCTAACATTCTCTCTATTGCCTTCTCTGTTTTCATGCTTCCATGGAGCAAGCTCCAAGTTGGGAGCGGGGGGGCCCACATGGCCAGGAACTGAGGACAGTCCCCAGCCAACAACCAACAAGGAACCAAAGCCCTCAGTCCAACAGTCCACAGGAACAAAATGCTGCCAACAACCTCAAGAACCTGGAAGTAGATCCACCCCCAGTCCAGTCTTCAGATAAGACCCCAGCCCTGGCCAACATCTTGACTTCAGACTGTGAGCCCCCGAGATGAGGACCCAGCTGAGCTGTACCCAGATTCCTGACCCACAGAAACAAGTGTCTGTTGTTTCTAGCCACTACATTTGCGGTGATTTGTTACACAGCAATCAATAACTAACAAAATAATAAAAAAAGACACATCTAAGTAGAGCTGGACCGTGTCCCACTTCCAACCAGGATCCCTCCTGTGCTTTGCAGGTGACCTCTCTCCTCTAAGGGAGGGTCCCACCAAGCTTGCCTAATGAGCTTCCCAGAAGTGTCTGTGTCCACCAGAAAAGAGCCTCAAAAGGTCAGGGACATCTCAGCATCACCTGCCAACAAAATCATGGTGGAACCACCAGAGGCAAAGTATTGAAAGAGCAAACACTACCATTACAGTGTCAGCTAACCCTCCTCAAACATATTATTCAAAGGTGAGCTCTGATTGGGATTTCTTCTCCAGCAGGCGGTGGGGTAGGGGAGAAAGGTGACCCATGTTCAAATCTTGACACACCAATCATTAATACATGAAAAAAGAATATAATGTTTCAGTATAATGGAGACGCACAATAGTTATCCAATAAAAGGCAACTAATATTTCACATGGTTGCCCTTGATCTTAAAAAAAAAGTCCAATTTTTTTGAAGATTTGGCGAGAGATTTCATGGTTGACCATCCTACCCCTTTTTTGAGGTATTATATAAATCCAATCTTTGTTGAAGAAAGTTTGGGTGAGTGGATGGATGGATGGATGGATGGATGGACAGATGTTTGGATGGATTGATCAACTGATCAATTGATTAATCAATTGATCTCAACGTGCCTTTTTGCCTTTTGTCCAGGCCCCAGCATGCAGAGTTCCTGAGGGCAGATGGACAGTGGCCTGGAGGAGGGCAGAGGAGCCTTGGGAAGGGCAGACCGGAGGAGCACAGACTGGTCCAAACGCAAGGACAGACACAGGGGAGTGGATGCTCCATGAGCTCATGTCCATATCCTGTGGAGAGAGGACCACACAACAACAACTAAACCCAAAGGGGCAATTTCATGCACCCTCTCCAGTAAGCTTGGCCCAGAGGACCACTGCCCCAGGGGAGGCGGCCCCTCACTGCTCCCCTGTCCCCTGTGCCATCAGTTGGGCATAGCCCTCCCACAGGGGTAGGGGGATCCATATTGTTAGGGCTAGAGTCAGAGCTAGGATTGGTGTGATAATAAATATGGAGGTGAAGGATGTAGCTGGTCGTAGTGGCTCTTTAGTGAATAGTTTGATTGTGTCGGCAATGGGTTGAAGTAGGCCGTGTGGTCCCACAATATTTGGTCCTTTTCGGAATTGTATGTAGACTAGGATTTTTTGCTCTACTTATGTTAAGAATGCTACGGCCGGGCTTCCCTGTGGTTCAGTGGTTAAGAATCCACCTGCCAATGCAGGGGACACGGGTTCGAGCCCTGGGCCGGGAAGATCCCACATGCTGCAGAGCAACTAAGCCCGTGTGCCACAACTACTGAAGCCCACCTGCCTAGAGCCCATATTCTGCAACAAGAGAAACCACCACAGTGAGAATCCTGCGCACGGCAATGAAGAGTAGCCCCGCTCGCTGCAACTAGAGAGAGCCCGCGAGCAGCAATGAAGACCCAAGGCAACCAAAATAAATAAATTAAATAAATAAATAAATTTATTTAAAAAAAATAACGAATTCTACTTCTAAAAGAATAGGAATAACAAGCATTAGGATGTTGATTATAAACATTTTGTTAGGGAGAGGGTTTGAAACTCTGAGTATAAAGGCTTAAATTTTATGCAATTACCGGGTTCTGCTACCCTAACTAAACCCTGGTCTCGGGTGGTTCTTTAGTGTTTGCTTATTAAGTTGAGATTATATCATTAATTGCTTTGAAGGTGCTTGTTTAAAGTGGGCCATATTTCTCTTGTCCTTTCATACTGGGGGAAATACATAATAGATAGAAACTGACCTGGATTGCTCCGGTCTGAGCTCAGATCACGTAGGACTTTAATCGTTGAACAAACAAAACTTTAATAGCAGTTACACCATTCGGGTGTCCTGATCCAACATCGAAGTTGTAAACCCTATTGTCAATATGGACTCTAGAATAGGATTGCGCTGTTATCCCTAGGGTAACTTGTTCCGTTGATCAGTTTTTGGATCAATAAGTGATATTATGCTTTGACTAGCGGGTCTAAGCTTTAATCACTCGGAGGATTTTTTGTGCTCTGAGGTCACCCCAACCAAAATTGTCAACCCATGTGAAATTTTGTTATCCCTTGGCAGTTTAACTATGTTTTGGGGTTGATTAATTGAAGCTCCATAGGCTCTTCTCGCCTTATTTTGTTATCACTACCTCTTCACGCGGAGGTCAATTTCACTGATTAAAAGTAAGAGACAGTAAAACCCTAGTGTGGCCATTCATACAAGTCCTTATTTAGAGAACAAATGATTATGCTACCTTTGCACTGTCAGGATACCGTGGCCGTTTATCAACTGTCACTGGGCAGGCGGTGCCTCTAATACTAGTGATGATAGAGGTGATGGTTTTGGTAAACAGGCGGAGTTTGTGTTTGCCAAGTTCCTTTTACTTTTTTTAATCTTTCCCTGGGTGCACACCTGTGTTGGATTAACAGTATGTTTAATAAATAGTCTAGTGTTGGGTTATATTTATTTACTGTTAACTGTCAGTATATTATTAGTAGCTGATGTAAACTTGTGCAAGGAGAAATACTTCTTGTTACTCATATTAACATATCGCTGCTATAATTTTATAGATTAGTCCAGTAATAAGACTAGGAGCTGATTTATTTAATATTGAAATTAAGATATATTTATTGTTGAGCTTGAATTCTTTCTTAATTGGTGGCTGCTTTTAAGCCAACTATGGTGCTGTTTGTTTTTACTCTGGTTAAGTTTGTAGCCATTTCTGAAAAGCTGTACCTTTTTAGACTAACATTTAAATATACATTGAAACTTAGAAGAGGTTCTTAGTATTATTTAACGTTGAACTGAAATTCTTTTCCTGGACAACCAGCTATCACCAGGCTGGCTAGGCTTGTCACTTCTACTTGTAAATCTTCTCACTATTTTGCCACATAGATGAGTTTCTAGTTCTAGTAACTGTTCATAAGTAGCTCGTCTGGTTTCGGGTAGTTTAACTTAAGTTCTCTTTGTTAAAATATTGCTAGTTAAATCATTATGCAAAAGGTACAAGGGATAAACTTTGCTTTTTGTTACTTTTAATTTTTCTTTCATCATTCCCTTATGGTACTTTCTCTATGGCACCATTAGTATTTAAATTTCTATCTCCTATACTTTAGATGTTTGGTGAATGTTTTATTTGATTGGTTCATGCTAGTATGGTGGGACGGGTGTGGGTCAGGTTTAGTTCAAGGCATTCATAGGCTATGAAATTTTCTAGGTGTAAACTAGGTGTTTTATTTAAGCTACGCTTTGGTTTATCCAAGCACATCTTCCAGTATGCTTACCTTGTTACGACTTATCTCCTCTCATATAATTGACTAGCATGTGTTAATAAGTTGTGGTTTTGTCATAGTACCTGAGGAGGGTGACGGGTGGTGTGTGTGTGTTTCATGGCCTTATTCAACTAAGCACTTTATTCTTTTTTAACATCTTATTGGGGTATAATTGCTTTACAGTGGTGTGTTAGTTTCTGCTTTATAACAAAGTGAATCAGCTATACATATACATATATCCCCATATCTCCTCCCTCTCGTGTCTCCCTCCCTCCCACCCTCCCTATCCCACCCCTCTAGGTGGTCACAAAGCACCGAGCTGATCTCCCTGTGCTATGAGGCTGCTTCCCACTAGCTATCTATTTTACATTTGGTAGTATATATAAGTTCATGCCACTCTCTCACTTCATCCCAGCTTACAATTACTCTTCCCCATGTCCTCAAGCCCATTCTCTACATCTGCATCTTTACTCCTGTCCTGCCCCTAGGTTCTTCAGAACCTTTTTTTCTTTTTAGATTCCATATATGTGTGTTAGCATATGGTATTTGTTTTTCATTCTGACTTACTTCACTCTGTATGACAGACTCTATGTCCATCCACCTCACTACACATAACTCAATTTCATTTTTTATGGCTGAGTAATATTCCATTGTATATATGTACCACATCTTCTTTATTCATTCATCTGTCGATGGACACTTAGATTGCTTCCATGTCCTGGCTATTATAAATAGAGATGCAATGAACATTGTGGTACATGACTCTTTTTGAATTATGGTTTTCAAGCACTCTATTCTTAATTTACTACTAAATCCTCCTTTGGATTTTAGGTTTCATAAAAGCTTTCATGCAGGTAAGAGAGTGTTCTTGGTATAGAAAATGTAGCCCATTTCTTCCCACCCCATGGGTTACACCTTGACCTAACATTTTTATGTGTTATAGTTGTGCTTACTTTTGCTCCTTTTTAGGGTTTGCTGAAGATGGCAGTATATAGACTGAATTAGAAAGGGCTGGTGAGGTTTATCAGAAGAGGGGCACCTGCCGAGCGGGTTGATGGTTTCATGCAGCCTGGTGATTAATCTCATGGTCTAATGGACAGGATATGCATGTTGACTAGAACTGATTTGACTCAATGTACTATGTACTATTAATAATCTATATGTACTATGCAATACTAATAATAAGATGTACATGCCTATAAGCATGGGGTAGATAGTGTAATGTACAATTATCCATATAATGTAATATGTACATATAAAGTATATGTACTTATTAATGTGGTAGTACAAGTATGCACGATGTACATAGTAGTTTGTGATAAAATGGACTGTTTTAATACTGATATAGTACTTAATAATTTTGTAAATGTCATAATTTCAGGGAATAGTTTAAGTAGAATTTCAGCTTTGGGTGCTGACGGCGAAGCTTAGGGCTTCTTCCTTGAGTGTTAGGGAGGTGTGTTATTCTCCTCTTCTGGTTTACAAGACCAGGATAATATGATTTACTACAAAGACTCTTCATTTCATGAGATTGTTTTCAATGATGCTAGTTACTGGTATTAGCACTAGAATTAAAAGAAAGTATAAAATAGATGCGAGTTGCCCGATAATGATGAAGGAGTGTCCTCCAATCCATGTTAGTGTTAGTAGGTCTGCCACTAGCACTCAAAAGAAGAACTGGCTAAGGGGTCGGAATGTTATGCTTCATTGTTTGGATTTGTGGAGTATTGGAATAAATATTAGAATTAGGATTGAGAGTAATAGGGCTAAGACTCCTCCTAGTTTGTTGGGGATTGATCGTAGAATTGCATACGTGAGTAGAAAGTATCACTCTGATTTAATGTGTGGTCGTGTGTTGAGTGGGTTTGCTAGGGTGTAGTTGTTGGGGTTGCCTAGCAAGTTGAGTGAAAATAAGGCTAGTATAAGTGAGGCTAGGATTAGTAGTAGGGCGCCCAGGATGTCTTTGATTGTGGAATAGGGGTGGGATGGAATTTTGTCTGTGTCAGATGGGATTCCTGTGGGGTTGTTGGATCCTGTTTCGTGGAAAAATAGTAGGTGGACAGCTGCTAGCACTGCAATGGTGAAGGGGAGAATAAAATGAAAAGCAAAGAATCGCACGAGTGTTGCTTTGTGTACAGAAAAGCCGCCTCAGATCCATTCGATGAGAGTGGTGCCAATGTATGGGATTGCTGAGAGCAGGTTTGTAATGACTCTTGCCCCTCAGAATGACATTTGTCCTCATGGTAGTACATAGCCTATAAATGCAGTAGCTATAACTGTAAGCAGTAGAATAATTCCGATGTTTCATGTTTCTAGAAAGGCATAGGACCCATAATATAGACCACATCCTCTGTGAATATAAAGGCAGATAAAGAATATGGAAGCTCCATTTGCATGTATATATTGAATGATTCATCCGTAGTTAACGTCTCAACAGATGTGTGCTACTGATGAGAAGGCAGTTGTTGTGTCTGGAGTGTAGTGCATTGCTGGGAATAAGCCTGTTAGGATTTGTAGGATCAGGCAAATGTCTAGTAGAGAGCCAAAATTCCATCATGATAAAATGTTTGATGGGGTTGGGAGGTCAATAAATGTATTGTTGATTTTTATTAGTGGGTGTGTTCTTCGGATGTTGGTCATTGGTGTTCTTATAGTTGAATGACAATGATGATTTTTCATGTCATTGGTCATGGTTGGAATCCATGTGAGAATGATGATGACGTATTTAAGTGTTATTTTTGTGATCAGTTTTGTGAGGGTTTCTTCAAAACCTTCACCTATTTATGGGGGCTTTGGGTTGATTGTGAGGGGTGGTATTGGGTGTGGAATCGTGTTGAACTTTGGTGGTTCATTTTTAGGTTTGATAGTGTTTTTGGCTTATTCAGGTGGGATATTAGTTGTGTTTGGCTATACGATGGCTATGGCCACTGAGCAGTATCCTGAGGTTTGGGTTTCTAATAAGACTGTCTTGGGGGCATTTCTTTCAGGGTTGATAATAGAATATTTGATGGTATTTTATATTTTAAAGGATGAGGAGGTGGAAGTTGTGGTTAAGTTCAATGGTTGGGTGACTGAGTTATTTATGATGCTGGTGACTGGCTTTTTTAGTGAGGAAGCTGTAGGGACTACAGCATTATATGGTTATGGTACCTGGTTGGTGATTGTTACTCATTGGTCGTTGCTTATTGGCGTTGTGGTTATTATGGAGATTACTTGTGGTAATTAAATCAAACCATGGTAAGGGTGAGAGTAACGAGGAACAATAGGAAGTATAGTTTGATAAGGCCTTTTTGGCTTGAGATTAGTATGGAGAACTTTAGTTGAGTAAGGGATGTGGGTTTTGGTAAAATATTTTCTAGTCAGATTAAGTCTAAAAGGGAGGATGCTGACTTTTGGCTTAGGTTTAGGTAAGGAGGAAGACGGTACATGATGGTGGAGAAATATCCTAAGAGACTAGAGAATTTAAGGGTATTTGAGGGGTAGATGAATTTTAAGTTTTGTGTGTTAAGGTTGATTTCGAGTGCCAATACGAAGCCTAGGATGGTTACTGCAAGGGCAGTTAGTTCTAGATTTAAGGGTATGGTTATTAGGGGGACTGTTGTTGGAGATAATGAACCCGGCAAAGACATTTCCAATTAGTAGGCATTCGATGGAGTTAATTAAGAGGGGGTCGCTTTCATCGATGGGGGTTCGGGGAGAGGAGCGGGGTTGTCCTAACAGAGTGAAGAAGATGATGCAGGTGCTATAGACAGCTGTGAGGGAGGTGGCAATTAGAGTTATTAACAGGGCTCAGGCGCTGGTGTAAGACGTATTAGCGGCTTCGATGATCAAGTCTTTAGGATAGAAGCCCGTGAGGAAAGGCATTCCTGTTAATGCCAGACACCCGATAATGAGGACTGTTGTGGTGAAGGGTAAAGCCTTGAATAGGCCTCCTATGTTTCGAATATCTGGTTTGTCGTTCAGCCTGTGACTAATGGATCCGGAGCATATGAATAGCATGGCCTTAAAAAAAGCATGTGTGCAGATGTGCAAGAATGCTGGATAGGGTTTGTTGATGCTGATCATTACCATTATTCGGCCTAATTGGCCTGAAGGGGAGAAAGTGATAATTTTTTTAATGTCATTTTGGGTGAGAGTGCATATAGCTGTGAATAGGGTGGTGAGGGCTCCTAAGCACAGCGCTATTGCTGGAATAAGTTTGCTGTTTTCTGTTAAAGGGTAAAATCGAATAAGTAGGAAGGCTCCTGTGACAACTATTGTGCTTGAGTGGAGCAGGGGTGATACAGGGGTGGGGCCCTCTATTGCTGAGGGGAGTCAAGGGTGGAGTCCAAATTAGGCTGATTTTCCGGCTATGGCTAGTACGAGTCCTATAAGGGGGAGGTTCGAGGGATTTAGTGCGAGTATAAAAATTTGTTGCAGGTCTCATGTGTTTGAGTTAAACAGGAATCATGCTATTGATATAATGAACCCGATATCCCCAATGCGGTTTTGTAAGATTGCTTGGAGAGCAGCTGTGCTTGCATCTGCCCCTCCATACCATCACCCAAGGAGTAGGAAGGATATCATTCCAACCCCCTCCCATCCAATGAAAGGCTGGAAGAGATTACTGACCGTAACAAGGATTAGCATGGTGATGAGGAAGAGGAGTTGGTACTTGGAGAACCGATTAATGTAAGGGTCTAAGTGTAGGTACCATCTTGAGAGCTCCATAATGGACCATGTAACAGATAATGCTACTGGTACGAATATTATTGAGAAGTAATCTATTTTGAAGCTAAGTGTTAATTTAAGCATTTGGACAGTGATTCAATGTCAGTTTGAAATAATTATTTCTTGGCCTGTGTGGAGGAATATTATTGTTGGAACTAGGCTGGTAATAAAAGCACATGAGACAGTATTTTTTACATATGATGGATATTTGTCACTTTTGTAGAAATCTGTGTTCATTATTATAATTGGGTTAATTAGTATTAGTGTGTGACCAGAGCAAAAGAGGAAAATAGGTTTATTACTTGGAATTGCACCAATTTTTTGGCTCCTAAGACTAATGGATAACTACTATCCTCTAAGAGCCTGAAAAAGCCATCTGTTAGGCATGGGGGCATGAAATAACAGTTCTTGCAGTACTTTCTCGGTGAATAAGAAGTCTCAGTCTTCTGTTACTAGATTCACAATCTAGTGGGTTTTTTTAAACTATATTTACAATACAAGGGGCCCAGGATGATTTGGGGATTTAGTGACAGGGGTAGGAGGGGTGGAACGTGGAGGGCTACAAGGGCGTTTTCTCGAGTGAAGGAGGGTGTAATATTATTAACATGGTGTGTGTATTTACTGTGTTTTGTCGTAGTTAGTATGTATATAGAATATAGAGCTGTAATTACAATCTTAGTTTCCATTAAGATAATGGTAAAATTTGATCATGAGAAGGTGGATATAGCTACGAACCGTTCTCCTATTAGATTAATAGTTGGATGTAGGGCTAAGTTTGTCAGGCTTGCCAGTAGTCATCAAGTGGCTATTAGTGGGAGGAGGATTTGTGGGCCTCAAGTGCTATGTGGCTGATGGAAGAATATGCGATAAGTGATTTTAGGTCTGTTTGATGTAGACAGATTGAGCTGGTTATGATTATCCCTCATAAGGAGAGCATAAGAAAAGGGTATGCTACGAATTCTATCTGGGGATGGAGTATTGTTGTAGTTCATAGCATGCCGTAGCCCCCGAGTTTTAGTAATACGGCTGCAAGGACTATAGAGCCTGTGATGGGAGCTTCTATGTGTGCTTTGGTAGTCAAAGGTGGAGGCCATAATGGGGTATTTTTACCATAAGGGCTATTGTGCAGGCTAGTCATATAAAAACGCTGGATCAGGAGTTGGGTAATGCTTGGGTTCAATATTGAAGTGCGAGGAAATTCAGAGAGCCCGTGGTGTTTTGGATATACACTAATGCCACTGGCCGCGGGAGTGATCCGATTAGTGTGTAGAATAGAAAATAGAGCCCTGCGTTGAGGCGTTCTGTTTGTTTACCTCATCGAGTGATGATGATGAGTGTAGGAATTAGTGTGGCCTCGAATATGATGTAAAATAGAATTAGTTCTGTGGCGGTAAATGTTATGATTAAAAGTGTTGGTAGGGGCTTCCCTGGTGGTGCAGTGGTTGAGAGTCCGCCTGCCGATGCAGGGGACACGGGTTCGTGCCCCGGTCCGGGAAGATCCCACATGCCACGGAGCGGCTGTGCTTGTGAGCCATGGCCGCTGAGCCTGCGCGTCCGGAGCCTGTGCTCCGCAACGGGAGAGGCCACAACAGTGAGAGGCCCGCGTACCGCAAAAAAAAAAAAAAAAAAAAAAAAAAGTGTTGGTAATATGATTAGTATAGTGATGCACAGTTTTTTTCGGGTCAGTGATTCTTTGAGCAGGTGAGATTGACTGGCTATTAATATCAGAGGTAAGAGTATATTGTCAAGATCAGTAGCAGTGCAGATAGGGAGTCGGAAAAAAATATTAATGAGAAATGAAGGCTATTGTCATTAAACTGGTTAAGAAGAAGCAGGCTTGTGAGGCTAATTAGCAGGCTAGGGGTTGTAGTGTTAATTCAGATTATATTGTTTTTTGATAATCAAGTCAGTGGTATTAGTATAATCGTAGGGGTAATAAATGCTAGCATTGGAGGAGGTTAAGGTTTTGTACGTAGTCGGAGCCATACGTATTTCATACTATTACTAACAAGGCTAGTCTGAGTGCGGCTTTGCAGGCTGCGAACACCAGTAGGATGATGGGTATTATGCTGGCCAAGGTGAAGTGTGAGTTTAGGATCGTTAGGGTCACCAGGATGAATAGTGATAATATTATGCCTTCTAGACATAGTAGTGAGGACAGTAAGTGGGATAGATATATTAGCAGCCCTACAAGGGATACTGTGAAAGCTATAATAATATTCATGTACACTAAAGACACTTGGTAATTAGGAGTTTAGTCATAATTTAATGAGTCGAAATTATTTGTTTTGTTTTAAACTAAATACCATAATCAGTCCACTCCAGTCCTTTTTTTTTTTTTTTTTTTTTTTTTTTTTTTTGCGGTACGCAGGCCTCTCACTGTTGTGGCCTCTCCCGTTGCGGAGCACAGTCTCCGGACACGCAGGCTCAGCGGCCATGGCTCATGGGCCCAGTCGCTCCGCGGCATATGGGATCCTCCCGGACCAGGGCACGAACCCATGTCCCCTGCATCGGCAGGCGGACTCTCAACCACTGCGCCACCAGGGAAGCCACTCCAGTCCTTTTGAGTTCACTCGTAGGCCAGGCTAATTGGCAATAATGAGATTAAAAGTAAAACCATGGTGAGTATTGTTTTTAGATTACTTGTTAGAGTTGCTCAGGGGAGGGGTAGTAGGAGGGCAATTTCTAAGTCAAAAAGGAGGAATGTGATTGCTACTAGGAAAAATTTTATGGAAAAAGGCAGGCGGACGGATCCTATAAGGTCAAATCTGCATTCATAAGGGCTTGTTTTCTCTGCGTACGTGTTTAGCTGGGGGAGTCAGAAGGCTATGAGTATGAGCAAGGAGGCCAGTGCAGTATGTGTTAATAGGGTCAGTATTAAGTTTATTATCATTTTTCGGGGGGGGGTACCAAAACTAACTGATTAGAAGTCAGTTGTATTAATTAATACTAAAATAATTAAGAACCTCCTCAATAGATAGATACGTAAAGGAATAGTCATACAACATCTACAAAATGTCAGTATCAAGCAGCGGCTTCAAAGCCAAAGTGGTGGTTGGATGCGAAGTGGAATCTTAACTGGTGTAGAAAACAGACGATAAGGAAGGTGGACCCAATGATTATGCACAGTCCGTGCAACCCTGTGGCCATGAAGAAAGTTGACCCATATACTCCATCTGAGATTGTAACTGGAGCTTCATAATACTCCAGGGCTCGTAGGAGTGTAAAATATATGCCCAGGGCAATTGTAATAAAGAGGACTTGGAGTTTGTGCATGTGATTTCCTTCCATAAGGCTGTGGTGGGCCCAGGTGATAGACACCCAGAGGCTAATAGCACGGAAGTGTTGAGAAGCAGAACCTCTAGGGGGTTTAGAGGGCGAATGCCTGTTGGCGCCCAGCACCCGCCTAATTCAGGCGTAGGGGTGAGGCTTGAGTGATAGAAGGCTCAAAAGAAGCCGGTAAAAAAAGAGGACTTCCGAGGTAATAAATAAGATTATCCCATATCTAAGCCCTTTTTGGACGATTGGTATGTGATGGCCTTGGAAGGTGCTTTCTCGAATAACATCTTGTCATCACTGATATATTGTTAGAGTATTAGTTAGTAGGCCTAATATTAGTAGAATTATTGAGTTGAAGTGGAATCACATGATTAGGCCAGTCGTTATGGGGAGGGCTGACAGGGCTCCTGTAAGGGGTCGAGGACTGGGGTTTACTATGTGGTACGCATGAGTCTGGTGGGTCATTATGTGTTGTCATGTAGATATAGGCTTACTAGGAGGGTAAACACATAGGCTGGAATTATAGCAATGGCAAATTCGAGGATAGTGAGTAGGGTGAGAACGATGAATGTAATGAAAGCTGTGGCGGTGTTGATGCTTATTAGTGCTAAAGCTGTCCCTCTGATTAGATGTATTAATACATGTCCTGCTGTAATATTGGCTGTTAATCGCACAGCTAGTGCTACCGGCTAGATAAACAGGCTGATAGTTCGATAATCACTAGTATGGCGGTAAGGGAGGTGGGTGTGCCCTGTGGTAAGAAGTGAGCTAAAGATACTTTTTTGTTTTGTTTCAAAAACCTGTAATCATGGTGCCGGCTCATAGGGGAATGGCTATTCCACATTTATTGAGAGCTGAGAGGTGGGTGTAAACGGGTGGGGTAGTCGTCCCAGAAGGTTGGATGACTCAATAACTAAAATGAATGATATTAGTATTAGTGATCAAGTCTGTCCCTTGTGATTGTGGGTGCTTATTATTTTGATGTAAGTTGGACTAGTCATTGTTGAAGGGAAATTATGCGATTATTCATTAGTCGTTTTGATGTTGGAAATAAAATACTTGGAAACATAATAATTAAAATGACTACAAGGAGGCCTATTATTGTTGGGGTTATGAAAGAGGCAAGTAGATTTTCATTCATTTTGTTTCTCAAGGGGTGGACTGTTTTTGCATTTTGGTGCATGTTGACTCTAGGTTAGGGTAGTAAGTGTACTTTGAGACTTTTAGTTGAAATATAATAAACAGTGTTAGAAACATAGATGAAATGGTAGTGAATCATGTTGATGTATCTAATTGTGGCATGCCATTAAGGAGAGTCTTAGCTCTCGGTCTTTAACTTAAAAGGTTAACGCTACCTAGCTTCTTAATGAGTTTACAATATTGATGCAGATCATTTTTCAAAGTATTTTAGGGATACTAATTCAGGTACAATTGGCATGAAGCTATGGTTTGACCCACAAATCTCTGAACACTGTCCATAATGCAAACCTGGTAGTGCTGATATTAGGGTTGTTTGATCTAGGCGCCCTGGGATTGCATCCGTTTTCAGCCTAGGGAAGGTACGGCTCCTGAGTGTAATACATCTTCGGAGGAGATAATTATTCGGATTGTTATTTCTATGGGCAACACTACTCGGTTATCTACTTCTAGCAGTCGTAGCTCCCCTGGTTTTAAGTCTGATGTTGGGATTATATAGGAGTAAACATTTAAGTCTTTGTAATCAATGTATTTATAACTTCAGTATCACTGGTGGCCTATAGTTTTTACAGTAAGAGATGGGTTGTCGATTTCATCTATCATGTAGAGGATTCTCAACGATGGCAGGGCAATTAAACTCAAGATAATGGCCGGTAAAATGGTTCAGATGCTTTCTACTTCTTGTGCGTCTATTGTGCTGGTATGTGTTAGCTTAGCTGTTAGCGTTAGTGAAATGATATAAAGAACCAGAGAGCTAATGAAGGAGACAGTTATTAGTGTGTGGTCATGAAAGTGCACTAATTTTTCCATGATGGGTGATGTTGCGTCTTGAAACCCTAGTTGGAAAGGATATGTCATAGAGATATACAGGATTTCCATCTGTGACTTAACTTTGACAAAGTTACATAAAATTTTACTAATACCTCATTTATGGAGAAAGACATAGTGGTTACGGTGTCCCCCTATGGACAAGGACCTTGGGGCCCTCCCCCTCCAGGGTGAAGAGAGCTTCCCGGCAGTGGCTGGGGGGCAGATCCCCAAGACGATGGCAGAGATGGACAGCCCAGCACATCCAAGAGGAAGACAGCCCGAGACCTAGGACGTATGGGGCCACCCGGGGGGCCAAGCAGGGGTAGCTGTTTAGGCCAGGTCCCTGCCTCTGCTGCACCGGGCTCCCTCCAACTACCCTCCTCTCTCCTCTGCATCCCGCCCTCCCTGCCCACCCTAAGAGGGACGTGTGCATCTCCTCCTGGGCCAGCAACAGGGAAGAGTTACAGGAAGAGTGACCAGGTCGAGCTCTTCAGGCTGAGACGGGGAGGGGAGACGACCACACAGCTTGGAGTAGGCTTGATTGGGATTGTGTGTTTGCTGGGGAGGGGGGACGGGGGGGGGGGAAATTTGAGCTCACCTTTAAAGGATCTTAGGGCGGAAATACATCATCTTTCAATTAAAATTTTACTGAATTTTCACTTGAATTTCCCCATCTGCTACTTTAATTATGCCTAGCCCCGAACCTAGCTCTAAGCCATCTGTGTTCTTATCTCATTAGATTGGGGTTATTTGTGTTTGTCCGATTCCAGCAGGAAGCAGTGAGTCCTTCGCAGGGAAGAGCTGAGTCTAGGACATTCTGGATCTTTCGAAGCCAACAGATGCCTGTCACACCACAGGGTCTCGGAAAGGGTCTGTCGAGCAGATGCTTCATCAGTGGTGATGTGAGGGGTGGGCTGAAGCTTCTCTGTTAACTGGCCTCGAATCAGAAGTAGCAGAACCGAGACCTGGGGCTCCAGGTGGAGGCCCTGAGAATGGCCGGGCTAGGGCTGGGTGGTCACGCACTGGAGCGAGAAGCAGGGGTCCTTACATGGGTGCAGATATGGCGCACACACACACACTGCCACAGCCAGAGCCTGGGCACTGATGGAAATCAGCCTTTACTGCCCATCACATCACGCTTGGCACACAGTAGGCGCTCAGTAGTTGCTCCCAGTGTGAGTGTTAGTATGGGAAACCCTGTAACAGGGCTCACCCAACAGAAGAGAGGAGCCCTAAATCCAACCTGGGAACCACTGGTCTCGCTAAGCCCGACATCTCTTACCGGGGCCCAGGACAGAGCGGGCACCCCGTTTCCTGCCCAGCGGGAGCTGCGGCCCGATGGGAACCTCTTCACTGGGGGCCCCCTAAGGGGCAGACTCGCTAAAGAAAGCAGGTCACATTTCCATGTAAAGCTCATAAGCTTATGTGGCACAACCAGAGAAAACAGGTGTTTTAACTGCACGAAACCAGGCATCGTGGCCAAAGGAGCCGCCAAAGGCACAGGCCCACAGGTCATCACAAGCAGCCCCTGGAAAATAAAAATGTCAACCCAGAACTGGAAGGTATTTCTGGAAGTTCTGGAGAAATGGTTTCTATCACTGCAGGGGGCGTGGCTTAACACCAGGCAGCATCACAGCTCGAGCCTGAAATGTTTATCAGGAGCCACTGAAATGCTTGCGAGCCCCAGCTTGCCAGGAGGCAGAGGAGGGGCGGACGCTGGAGGTGCTGGAGCTGCTGGGCCCCAAGAGCTCGCTGCCCCACCCCTTTCTCCCCTTCAGGTGATCCAGAGCGGACTCCCAGGCAAAGCGGCTATTCCTTCCTCAGGGGTACCCCTGCTCCCACAGGCGTGCATGGGCACGTGTGCACACATGCATACGTGTGAGCGTGCACACACGTAGCACTCACCGCGGCCAGACCTCTTACAGACATGAACGCAGATCTCCTCCTCCCATGGGGGCTGCCGTTACCACCACCCTGCTTCACAGTGAAGGAGTGGAGACACAGGACAGTCCAGTGGCCTGCCCAGCCGCACGGGGGCCCCACCGCTGCCCCACACAGCTGATGCCCGGCAGCCAGCTCCAGCAGTGGCCGTGGAATCAGGGGTCCAGTTATGGGCCTGTGGTCCCAAGTTCAAGTCCAGCCAATTGCAGGCCCCAGGCCTCCTCCCACTTCCCTCTCACCCATCACCGCCCCCCCACACACACACATATGCACACATTGCTGATTCAGAAAACTAACACAGGACTTTGGGAGAAGGGACGAGAAATGACTATTCAAATCACAAATGCCCATCGATCCATTAAAAGAAGATTTTAGCCCCCAAAAGTAGGAAAGACATCATCCAAGAATAAAGGACAGAGCTTCCAAGTCATCCTGCTCTTTCGTCACCTCACCACTCTGTCCTGGTCTGCCTGCGTCTCATCCCGCTGGCTCTGGGGGGTTCCCACCGTGGACCACAGGGGCAGGGGAGTGGGGCTCCAGTCAGGGAAGTGACGGGTCACATGTGACAGGAGATGGCTCTGGACACAAAACACGGACCTGAGGCAGGTGGCTGGAGAGGTGGGGATGGCAGACTATCGTGTGGACAGGGGAGGGGGACTTGTGCCCTGAGGGCAGGTCTGTGCCTGGCCCGCCCCCCGACCATAGTCACCTTTGTCACACCAGAGGGCAGCATATGGAAGACACTTGGGACAGACCTGACGCCCCGCAGGCTGAATCCTGGCCCGGGGCCTCGTCCCACACTGGCCCTGAGAAAGCAAAAGTAATGTCAGGCTTTGGCTGAAGAAAAGCTCACTCATTATGGAAGAGGAGAGACTGTTTCTGTTCTCAGCAGGAGGCATATTTACTTCTTTGCATGAAGGTATTTCTAAACACAGGTAATTGTAAAAATCATTACCCCCTCACTCCAGAGTGGGAAACCATATGGTCGGTAATACGTTCATAAATAATTACCCTGTGCAAGTTCTCTGAAATAATATTTCCTAGTTGTTTTCTTCCTTTCTGCAGAAAATAAATCCTCCAGTGTGTTCTCTCATTTGGAAAACAGGTTGGCAACAACTCTCTGGGTATCAATAGCAAAAGGAAGGAAGAGAAGGTGTCTTGGGCCCCATCCTCCTGACCTGGAGGACGTGCTCCCTGCCTTCCAGGCCTGCGGCCCCGCCTGGGGGACTGAGTCCCAGGCTGCCCAAGCATCCTGGCTCACCCCAGTGGGAGCCAGTCTCCAGCATCAGGACCAGCCACGGGGCTGCCTCCGCGGGGGTCCCTCAGCATCCCCCTGGGCCGAGCTCAGCTTTTCTCCTTCTGTTGGCTGTTCATGGATGAGGCCTGTTCGAATCCCGGGGGATTTCAGGTCCATCCAAGCATGGTAAGTCCCATGAACCCAGGCCAGTCCTGCAGTAAAGGGACCCATCCAGGCTGGGGTAGGGGAAGGAGGTGTGGTTTGGCCGGGCCAGGCACAGGATACATCAGCCACTGGGGCCTTGGCAACGTCCTGTCACCTCCCTGCTTCTCTGGGACCCCCACCTGGGGCAGGGTCCCCGCTTTGGCTTTGACCTTTGCCTGGCCCCATCCTGCTGCTGCCTTCCCTCCGTTCTTACAGAGTCTCTGTGTTCTTGCATTTTTCGCTTGAACTTAGAAAGTAAATACTCTTTGTAACTGTGCTGGTGAGGACACGAAGCATTCTGCAAACCTCCTCAATTCTCCGTCTGTGGACATAGATTCTAATTAAAAAGAACACAGCATGTCAGCCTGCTTCTCATGAGAAACCGTCTCCCCATCGAGGCTCTCCCGCCCTCGGGCGGCCGTGCTGGTCTCCTCACTTCCGCCTGGCTCTGTCGAGCACCGCCTCTCACTTTGAGGTCCTGGTCGCTTGCCCAGAGTGCCTGACACCACTGCCCATCATCTCATCGACGGCAGTGCCCCCCCACGGGAGTTTGGGTGCTCCCAGGAGGAAGGGGATCGGGGGGGGCATTTGGAGCGACAGCCCTGCAGGCAGACCACCTTTCTCCACACACAGCATCCCGCCACCTTCGGCTCTTGTTTCACCAGAAAGCTGCAGACATTTTTCTGGGTTCGCTCACTCACTGCACAGGGGTTCAAGGAGCAAAGGTGTGTAGGGTGGGGGGCTGGGTGGGCAAGGGCAGCCTCCGGGGGCCAGTTCATTGTGCTTGTCTTCTGGCAGATTCTCTCTGATGTCGAACATTTTACGAGGAAGCATCTTGTCACATCTTTGGTGCTGACTCAGCATCATAGAGGTTGTGTGACTCTGCTTTTTCCAATCTTGGTTGTTTTTCCAGTTCCAGAAACGCCCTTTAACGATGGCTCCACGACTTCTGTGCTGTTTGGCTTCTTTTGAAGGCACTGCTTTCTAGGCTCTAGTCTCAGGCATCTCCAGAACCCCGCTCCTGTGTTTGAATGTATTCTTATTCTTTTTTGTTCTGGGTCCATTGTCCGAGTTTATCTTTTGTTTTACTCACTGAGGTGTCGGTGCTGTCAGCTTGGTTTTCATGCTTCTCACGCTGACGGTAACGACTATGGTTCTCCGGTGAGGCACCTTTTGGGTCCAGACTCTTCTGTTTAGCTGGCGTCAGACATGCCTGCATTTCTTCCAGGTAAATTATTCCCGTCCTCCAAGCAATCCTTGTCCGAGAAACATCGAGAGTATGGTTGCCGGTTGTAGGTTCCAACTCACTGCTTTTTTTCTTCTCTTTTCAGGAAAAGCTTTCATGTGAATACAGAAGGTTCTCTCTCTTTGTTTATTCAGACTTCCTTGAGGTTTACTTGGTTTGGTTATTTAACATACAAGGAGAATGCTCAGCACCGTTCCAGATGCACGACGAAGGCGCAGTGCGTGTCATTGCTGATCACGACTGAGGAAGTCGTCCTAGTCCATCTATTAGATGTTCTAATGTAACTGAAGGTTAAGTTCACCTCATCATTGTTCATTCAGCCTCTCCAGGGGCCCCCAGGTTGACCAGCTAAACCTTCCTCGGAGAAGGCTCTCCTGCACAGGCCGCCATCCTGGAACTGTAGGTTTCTCAGGACACAATGACCACAGCAGAAAGTGGTCACACTTTCTTTTTAGGTCCACACACAGCTGGACAGAGAAGAAAGCTGACACTGGCCTTGGTCTTTGGCCATGCACCCCAGAGCCCCAGTGGGCAGACTCCACCAAAGGCGACAGTTTGACCAGAATGCCTGCACCCTCAGCCGGAGTGAAAGGGCCACCTCTGGCGGCTCGAAGGAGCACACAACACAACACAACACGACTGCCCTAAAATGTCACCCGATGGATCCCCCAGGCTTGCAGACGCCCTCTTAACATCAATCCTGACACTCCCTGGCCTCAGCCCCATCAGAACAGTGCTACAGAGTGTGGACCTCATGAAATCTAAATTTCAGATTTCTGATTTAGAATGTTTTCTACTGCACACAGGATAGGTCTAAAAGAATGCCAGAAAGGTGCCTGGTGCCTGCATTTTTTCATGTTTAATGCATTCTTCTTGCCCTGGTTGCTTCTTTGCAGGTTCATTTCAGTGTTGACAATTGTGACCAACAAGGACACCCACAGCCAACTCTCCCTCTGGAGATGCTGACGGCAGCATCGGTCCAAAACCTTTGCTGATGTAGTGCCTGTGCTTTGCCCTCCAAATGCCACCCAGCGTTCATTACACAGTGTGTCCAATGGCAAGCTCACGCTACATTACGGTTGCTAGGAAAATGACTCATGCCCATGAAAACAAGGGTCTAAATAGCATTCCTGGACTATTTTTAATGCAGAATGAATGATACGTCTACTGATATGGAGATTATCAGGGAAACAGATTGACTTAAAGTGTTACATATATTCACCATGGCTACAACTTGGCTCACATATTAGGTATTTTATATCAGTGGGACAAATTTCAAGTAATCACCGTAAATGTGCATTTTTCTAACATGAATCCACTGAAAATACCAGATTGATTACAAAGTTCAAGTAATCACCATAACTGTGCATTTTTCTAACATGAATCCATTGAAAATAACAGATTGATAAGGCAGGTCAGGAGACATCATTTTTCCAGGAGTATAGGGACCTAATTGATTCAAAAATATATAATACTTTTAGTATATTAGTACCGTTTTTTAGCTTCATTGAGGTATAACTGACAAATTAAAACAGCATATATTTAAGGTGTTCATCTTGATGAGTTTATAGATGCACATACTGTGAAATGATCACCGTGATCAAGTTAATTAACATACCCATCACCACACAGAGTCAACCATCTTCTTTCTTTCTTTTTTTTTTTCTCCCAAGTTGAGAATACTTATCTACTCACTGAGCAAATTTCAAGCATATAATACGGTATTGTTAACTATAGCCACCAGGCTGTACATGAGCTCTCCAAACCCATCTTGCATAACTGAAACTTTGCACCATTTGATAAACATCTCTCCATTTCCCCTCCCCCAGCCCCTGGCAACCACTATTCTACTCTCTGCTTCTATGAGTTGGACTGTTTAAGATTCCACAAATAAGTAGTATCATGCAGTATTTGTCCTTCTGTGTCTGGTTTACTTCACTTATCATAATGTTCTCAAGGTTAATCCATGTTGTCACAAAGTGCAGACTTTCCTTCTTTTTTAAGGCTGAATAATATATATCTATATATAGATATAGTATAGATATATCACATTTTCTTTATCCATTCATCTTTCGATGGACATTTAGTTTGTTTCCACATCTTAGCTATTGTGAATAATGCTTCAGTGAACATGGGAGTGCAGATATCTCTGAGATCCTGATTTCATTTTTGGGATAAAATCCTAGAAGTGGAATTGCTATGATCATACGATCATATGGCAGTTCTATTTTTAATTTTTTGAGGACCCTCCATACTATTTTCCAAAATGGCTGCACCAATTTATATTCCCACCAAGAGAGTGCAAGTGTTCCCTTTTCTCTACAGTCTCACCAGCACTTGTTATCTTTTACCTTTTTGATAATAGCCATCCTAACAGGTGCAAGGTGATATTTCCTCGTGGCTTTGCTTTCCATTTCCCTGATGATTAATAATGTTGAACACTTACTCATATACCTATTGGCCACTTGTATGTCTTCTTTTGAGAAATGTCTATTTACATCCTTTGCCCATTTTTTAATCAGGTATTTGTGTTTTGCTATTGAATTGTATGAGTTCCTTATATATTTTGGAGATTAACCCCTTATTAGATATATAGTCTGCAAATATTTTCTCCCATCCATAGGTTGCCTTTTCACACAGTTTGTTTTCACACAGATTGTTTCCTTTGCTGTGCAGAAGCGTTTTAGTTTGATGCAATCCCACTTGTTTATTTTTGCTTTTGTTGCCTGTGTTTTGGGGATCATATCCAAAAAATTCAGTGCCAAGACCAATGTCATGAAGCTTTTTTCCTATGTTTTCTTCTACTAGTCTTACAGTTTCAGGTCTTATGTTTATGCTTTTTTTTTAATGTCTTTATTGAATTTGTTACAATACTGCTTCTGTTTTATGTTTTGTTTTTTTGGCTCCAAGACATGTGGATCTTAGCTCTCTTACCAGGGATTGAACCCACACCCCCTGCATTGGAAGGAAAAGTCTTAACCACTGCACCACCAGGGAAGTCCCCTTCTGTTTATGTCTTTAACCCACTTTGAGTTGATTTTTGTATATGGTGTGAGAGAAGGGTTCAATTTCATTCTTCTACATGTAGATATCCAGCTTTCTCAACACCATTTGTTGAAGAGACTATGCTTTCCCCATTGTTCTTGGCACCCTTGCTGAAGATGAATTGACCATAAATTGACAATGAGTTGACCATGCATGGATTTACTTCTGTACTGTCTATTCTGTTCCATTAGTCCACATGTCTGTTTTTATTCTAGCACCAGACTGCTTTGATTACTGTAGCTTTGTAATATATTTTGAAATCAGGAAGTATGCTTCCATCTTTGTTCTTCTTTCACAAGATTGTTTTGGCTAATCTGGGTCTTTTGTGGTTCCACATGAATTTTAGGATTTTTTTTTCTATTTCTATAAAAGAATGCCATTGGGACTTTGATACAGACTGCACTGAATCTATAGATCACTTTGAGTAGTATGGACATTTTAACAATATTGATTCTTCTAACCCATGGACACAGAATGTCTTCCCATGTGTTTTCTTTAATTTCTTTCATTAATGTTTTAAAGTTTCCACTGTACAAGTTTTTCACCTCTTTAAGTTTATCCCTAAGTATTTTATTTTTCTGTTGCTACTATGAAAGAGATTATTTTCTTAATTTCCATTTTGGACAGTTCACTGTTTATCTATAAAAATGCCACTGATTTTTGTATGTTGATTTTTGTATCCTACAACTTTACTGAATTTATTTATTAGTTCTAAGAGTCTTCAGAGTTTTCTATACATATGATCATGTCATCTGAAAAGAGAGATAATTTTACTTCTTCCTTTCTGATTTGGATTTCTTTTATTTCTTTTTCTTGCCTAATTGCTATGGCTAGAACTTCCAGTACTGTGTTGAATAGAAGAGGTGAGAGTGGGCATCCTTGCCTTGTCCAGATCTTAGAGGAAAAGTTTTCAGTTTTCCCCATTGATTATGATGTTAGTTGTGAGCCTTTCACAAGTAGCCTTTATTGTGTTGAGGTTAGCTCTTTCTATACCAATTTTGTTGAGAAATTTTTTTCATAAATAAATGTTGAATTTTGTCAAATACTTTTTCTGCATCTACTGAGATGGTCATGTGGTTTTTATCTTTCATTCTGTAAATGTGGTGTATCATAGTGTTTGATTTACATGCATTGAACCATCCTTGCATCCCAGGGATAAATCCCACTTGGCCATAGTGTATGATCCTTTTAATGTGTTGTTGAATTCAGTTTACTAGTATTTCAGAGAGGATTTTTACATCAGTGTTAATCAGGGAGGTTGTCTATCACTGGCTTTAAGGATCTCCCCATCCACAGGCCTCCAGCATCAAGTTCAGAAATACAAGATGCCATTAAATCAAGAAGTCAAAGAAAAAAATTCCTACCAAGATTTATATGCAAAACATCAACATTTCACACTTTGGTCGTTCAGGAGAAGATTGTTCTGTACAGGAAGTTCCCATCTAGGATACACCCAACCTCGTGCCCTGACAAAACTTCAGTGTGGAGATCCTTGGTGAAAGTCCTTCCCTCTGATGAAAACCCTGATTACCTCACACAGACCTCCTGATGGTAATTGGAATCACTAAGTCACTATTCCAATTACAGAACTGATTTTTTAATAATAACTTTATTTAAATTTATTTATTTTATTTTTGGCTGCATTGGGTCTTTGTTGCTGCACACGGGCTTTCTCTAGTTGCAGTGAGCGGGGGCTACTCTTCGTTGTGGTGCGTGGGCTTCTCATTGCAGTGGCTTCTCCTGTTGTGGAGTACGGGCTCTAGGCATGCGTGCTTCAGTAGTTGTGGCATGTGGGCTCAATAGTTGTGGCTCTCGGGCTTTAGAGTTCAGGCTCAGTTAACTGTGGCGCACAGGCTTAGTCACTCCACAGCATGTGGGATCCTCCCAGACCAGGGCTCAAACCCGTGTCCCCTGCATTGGCAGGTGGATTCTTAACCACTGCGCCACCAGGGAAGCCCCAATAGTAACTTTTAAAAATGTAATCATAGACCAAAATTACCAACCCTCCATTTGCAGAGATATTTTTATCATATTATACTTTTCTGCATTGCAAATAATTTCCTCAGGTATCTTTATCCAGTTATTCTTTCCTTCATTCAAAAAAAGTATGTGTCAGGGTCCAGGCCATGGGGACAAAGGTGACCAACTGACCAGGTTCTTTCCTTCAGGTGACTCTGCCCTTTTGCAGGAGACAAATAAGGAAGCAGTGAACATACAGCACCAGGGCGCAACTCGTACTGTGAAGGAATCGAAATGAAGTCGCTGAGGAGCAGGAAAGCAGTGGGCACGGGAGGAGCCATGGGTATGAAAGCAGACAGGCCTACAAGTGCAGAGGATGGAGGCAGGGATGCACCTGAAGGGCAGATGGACAGAGCAGGGGGACTGGGATGAGCGAGCAGGAGCCAGGCGGGAAAGGCAGGGTCAGACCAAAGAGAGGGCTTCGTTCTTGAACTGGGGAGTGATGTGATCTGCTTTGGGCCCTTTAAAGAACCACCCTACGGAAATCAGTGTGGCGGTGCCTCCAAAACTTGAACAGAATGACCATATGATCCAACAATTCCACTTCTGGGCATATGCCCAAAGCAACTGAAAGCAGGGACTCAAATATTTGTACACCAACATTTATAGCAGCATTATTCACAATAGCCGAAAGGTGGAGACAACCCACATGAATGGAGAAACAAAATGTGGTCTGTCCATACAATGGAATATGATTCAGCTGTAAAAAGGAAGGAAATCCTGACACCTGCTACAGCATGGATGAACTTTGAGGACATTATGCTGAGTGTAATAAGCCAGTCACAAAAGGACTAATACTGTATGATTCCACTTATATGAAGAGGTCCCTGGAGTAGATAAGTTCAAAGAAACAGAGTCGAATGGGCGTTGTCAGGGGCTGGGAGAGGGGGAGGTGGAGAGTGAGTGTATTGAATAGGGACAGAGTTTCCTTCTGGGAAGATGAAAAAGTTCTGGAGAGGATGGGGGTGACGGTTGCAAAACAAAGTAAATGTGCTCAATGCCACAGAACTGTACACTTAAAAATGGTTAAGATGGTGAATTTTATGTTTTGCATATTTTACCACATTTTTTTTAAAAAGCCTAAATTAAAAAAAGCACTCTAGTTACTAAGCAAGCAGTGAGCTGTAGAGGGAAGCATGAGGCTAGGAGACAAGTTAAGGGCGTCCCCGTGTCTAGACAAGAGGTGGCGGGGCCGGAGCTCACCATGACGGGGGCCCCAGAGGTGGCCAGAGTGGCCGGATGCAGAATAGCCTTTGGAGACAGGAGCTGGATGTGGGGTGGCGTTCGGGAAAGGAAGAACAGGACCAGCTCCTGGGTGTTGTGCCGAGGTACGTGTGCTGTCAGAGGCTGGCTCCACAGGTGGGGATGTTGGGGACAACGAACTTGGGTGTGAAGGGGAAACAGCTGGGCCCCTGCTGGGTGTGCGGGGTCCGCGGGCATCTAAGAAAGGCAGCCGGAGACCGGCCAGCTGCAGGCAAGTCCCCTCGGGGTGTTTCTCACGAGGCACATGCTGACACGGTCAAAAATACATCATCTTGGGAATAATGGACACAATAACTGAGAAGAAAAGCCATTTCCCTGTGGTTAGAAAATATTTATATAACACTTTCAATTAAAAGACACACAGAAATCTATTTTAAAACATAATAGACAGTGCAGTAGGAGGGAGATACACTGAGCTTATACGGAAAAGAAAGTAAGGCTCTGGGCATCAAAGGACTGAGGAAATAGTACATCTAAAGAGCAAAAGTCCTTTGAGAGGAGGATGAACCCAAACTGGTTTGGTGAATCTGAGCACCCAGATAACCAGTCTGCACTTTGCCAGTTGTCCCATGGCGCTGATTCCACTGACTTGTTCCTGTAACCCCTGTCGGTGACAGGAAGTGAAATGCAAGAGAACTTTCTTGCGTACGTTTAAAATCAGCCCTTTGAGGGGAGAATGCATTTGAGGGTTTTGTCCGTAAGACTGAGAATGAACTGAAACCTCAGCCAGCAGGCCGAGGCAATATGCAGAGGACCACACCGTGCTCCCTCTCAGGCCTCAGTGGTCACACAGTGTCCTGTGGCCACTATGACAGGGACAGCTTTGAACCTCACAAGTTTCTCTCTCCCAGAATGGAGGCTGGAAATCGGAAACCAAGGTACCGGTGGGGCCTCCTGCCCTCTGAAGGCTCTGGGGAGGATCCTTCCTGCCCGCTCCCAGCCTCTGGTGGCTGCAGGCAGTCCTTGGCCTTTGGCCACATCCCTCCAAGCTCTACCCTATCATCACACGGCGAACTCCTTGGGTGTCTGTCTGTCTCTGGGTCTCTCTCCTTAGGAGGACACTGGTCATAGAATTTAGGGCCCACCCCCTCACCTAGTATGACCTCATTTTAACTCGATTACATCTGCAAAGACCCTATTTCCACAGAAGTCACATTTACAGGTTCTAGGGGTTAGTACTTGAACCTGTGTCTTCAGGGGACACAATTTAACCCACAACGGCGACCAAACCAGATCACGAAGACCACAGATGTAATAGGGAGTGTAAATGCCAGCTGCAGTGTCTGTTCTAGAAGAAGAGAGTCTTGAAGGAGGCATATTTTCTTGGATAAAACAATAGGCTTGATGGCCAAGGATGATAACAGATTACTGTGCTGGAGAACTGTTTCTGTAGGGCACTAGTTCCAGGAATTAGCTTTTAGATTTTATGAAATCAAGCGAATCCTTTCTTGTCAACAAATATTTGTGACTTCCTGCTGTATCCTGAGGGACAGGCCAGGCGACATAGGCAGGGACAGACCTGAGGCCACAGGTAGAATAGAAGGTCCCAGGTGCTTTCCTGGTGAGAAGAAAAGTCTGGGTCACAGTAGGGGGGTGCAGATAGGAACCAATTCAGAAGCTGGCCAGCTCTATTCATGCTGCCTGGGCACCACCTGCACCTGTGGGTCAGGAGAGAGGCAGGGCTGGAGGCTCTGGAAGGACAACCCTGAGCGCCCAGTGCAGAGGTGACCATGAGCCCTGGAGGTCTGGAAAGGCAGAGGGGGCGGGGTTTGGCTAAGAAGATGCAGACAGAAGCAGGGGGGCCTGCATGGAGGGGGCAATGAATGGTCTGCGGTGACCCACAGCTAGATTTCCTAAGGGGGATATCTAAACGTCATCGTGGACACTTCATGACAGTGAAAATCCACGCCTGGTGAGTTCATTCAGTTCCAAGTGGTATAGCCAAAGAAAATAACAAAGCAGGAAGATGCGGCAGACTCAGAGGCATCGGCTCTGGCAAGCTGGTGGAGGGGCCCCAGGCTGCAGCCGACCCGGCTCCATGTGGGAGCCATGGGGGATGCTGGGCTAATCTAGGCCAGGCCGGCAGTGGGCTCAGGGCCACCTGCCCCTCCAGCAAGCAACCTCCCTCCTCTATTTCATGAGTAGGTCTCTCCCAGTGAACTTGTATTTGATAAAGGGGCTCAAAAGGGTTTAAAAGAAAAAAACAAAGATCTGAAGTGATCACAAGGTTGGGGGCTGTGTCAGCAGGCTGTTGATAAGCTCGGCCTCCTTGTGCTATTCTTCTAAACTTTACACATGTGGCACACGCTGGGTGGTGACTGGCCGTGTGCCCCCCAGGGCGACTGGAGGGGGTGCTGGGTGCAGAGAGCAGCCCACCCATGCCCCCCGGGTCACTGGAGAGCGGTGGTGGTGCCTGGTTGCCTTGGGAGGCCAGTGACGGGCCCAGCCCTTGGACTGGGGAGCAATGCCTCGGGCTCAAAGAACGCCGATAATATTGTGACCTTTCTTCATTTTGCAAATCCTGCAAACCCAGAAAGAGGAGTCCCCCTAGAGATGATAAACCCTTCTAGGGACTTCCCTGGTGGCGCAGTGGTTAAGAATCCGCCTGCCAACACAGGGGACATGGATTTGATTTCTGGTCCGGGAAGATCCCACATGCCACGGAGGAACTAAGCCTGTGCGTCACAGCTACTGAGCCTGCACTCTAGAGCCCACGAGCCACAACTACTGAGGCCACGCACCGCAACCACTGAAGCCCGTGCGCCTAGAGCCCTTGCTCCGCAACAAGAGAAGCCACAGCAATGAGAAGCCCGCACACCGCAATGAAGAGCAGCCCCTGCTCACCACAACTAGAGAAAGCCCGCACGCAGCAACGAAGACCTAACGTAGCCAAAAATAAATAAATAAATAGATAGATAGATAAATAAAAAAAAATTTTTTAAGTCAATGATGCTTTCATCATGGAAAAAGGAACTGTTTTATTTTTTAAAAAAAAAAACCTTCTAGAAAATGATGACAGGAAGCTCTGCGGCACTGAACAGGAGAGCTGGGAAATGTGAGGAGGAGGCAGAGTGGGACCCCCAGGAGCTCCCAGGCAGAGGCGGGAGTGCGGTGGAGGTGCCAGGGCTGCTCTCAGCCAGAGGGTCTGCATCACGGTGGCTGGCAGTGGGGTGGGGCCTTCCTACAGCAGAGAGGGCCGGTGCTGCCCCAAGGCACCTGCTGCAGCGGGTCCGGGTTGGGGCCTGAGAACCTGCATTCCTAGCAAGCCCCGTGGTACTGATGCTGTGGGCCGGGGACCCCACCTTGAGATCCTCAGTGCCGGTTCTTGGGTTCAGTGCTGGTCTCCCAGTCGCTCTGTTCACTGTTAGGCTTCATCACCCATGTGTTGAGTAGACTCTGTGGTGTGTGTTACCTGTTTCCGTTGTTTTTTAAGTTTCAGGTAGAGGGATGTGCGGGAGAGTCTCCCAAGGCCCCCGGAGAGGCTGGTGGGGCTGCATAACCCAGACTCAGAAGCTTCCTCGTGTGAGAGCTCTTGGTCCTGTCACCTGTCACCAGCAGAGGGGACAGCAGGTGTGTCCCAAACAGCTCTGCGTCTGTCCTTGTGCGGGGAGGGGGGACCTCATGCAGAGCCCCTCGGGGACAGGACTCCCCATGCGTCACCACCCACCCCACAGTCAGGCCCCTGTGGAAGGTGGGGGTGATTCAGTCTGGGGCTCGGGGGTAACCCTATGAAGAGAGGCAGTGAGGGCAGGAGAAGAGAGCAGGGGAGGAGACACCTGGAGCCCGCAGGGGGCCCTGGGGTGGCTCAGAACAAGCCAGGGGTCGTTAGAGCCCCCCTACCCAAGGCCTCCCCAGCCAGGACCCCGTGGCAGTGCCCAGGCTCCAGTGACCCCACCATCAGCCCGCCAAGCTCCGCCACTCGAGCCTGCCCCCAGGTGGGCATGTATGCCCTGCACAGCAGCCCTGAAGTTTTGAAATCCCCTCAAGGTGTCAGGGTTTTAGGCTGCTTTTTTTAAATTAAAGTGAAATTCACGTAACGTCAAATTAACCATTTTAAATGTGCAGTTCTGTGGCATTTAGCACATTCACAATGCTCTGCAACCAGCACTTCTGCCCAGTTCCAAGACATCTCATCCCCCAAAAGGAAACCTGTCCCATTAAGTAGTCACTCCCCATTCTCCCCTCCCCACAGCCCTAAGAAACCACTAATTTACTTCCTGTCTATGGATTTGCCTGATCTGGACGTTTCCTAAGAACAGAGTTGCATACTATGTGCCTTTTGTATTGGACGTCCTTCACTGAGCATCGTGGTTTTCAAGGTTCATCCACCAGGTACCCTGTATCAGACCTTTATCCCTTCCTGTGGCTAATGGTGTCCCTCCCGCTGTCTGGACACTGCACATTTATTATTCATTCATTGCGGACATTTGCTTTTGTGATGTGAATAGTGCTTCTGTGAACATTCGTGTTCAAGCACGTGTCTGAGTCTGTGATCAGTTCTTTGGAGTCTGTTCCTGGGAGTAGGACGTCTGGGTCCCACGGGAGTTCCATGTGCAGCTTTCTGAGGAACCGCCATACGATTTTCCATGGTGGCTGGACCTTTGCTTCCATAAGACAGCATGCAGGGCTCTGTAGGGTCCCCGCCCAC
This sequence comes from Mesoplodon bidens, assembly GCF_964165515.1. NCBI lineage: Eukaryota > Metazoa > Chordata > Mammalia > Artiodactyla > Ziphiidae > Mesoplodon > Mesoplodon bidens. The sequence continues at coordinate 112,397,695 of NC_138165.1, read as the reverse complement.
CTCCACCCCAACCTCAGGAGGGGAGAGGTCCTGGGGGGGCGGCCACGGAGGCAGGGCCAGGGAGGAGGCACAGGGACAAACATGGGGGATATGACATCACTTGTGATCTCCAACTTCTCACCAGCCTCAGGCCAGGAACCCAACATCCCGTCTTTTGAACTCCCCTGAGGCAAAGGTAAAATCTAAATACTTTTCAATCTGAAAATGAGGAAGTATTAATGAGTGATTTATTCTTCAGAGAGTCACACTGCTTCTGTTTTTAACTTCTGACAATTAAGTTCAGCTGGCTGTTGAAGTGACTTACTTCCACAGACCCGTGTAAACCGGATCCGCAGTGGTCCACACAGCAGCCTGGGCCACATGGAACACAGCCTGGCCGCGCCCTCACCAAAGTGCTGAGGGAAGAGCTGAGTAGGAGTTCTCCCATCGAGGGCCACATCCATCTTCCTCAGGCACCAGTCCAGCCATGCACTGCCCTGCTCTAGAACTTTCACTGGCTCCCTATGTCCTTCCAAACCAAACCAGGCCTGAAGCTAATGGGGGAGCGCAGGCTGCTCCCAGCTCTCCCAGCAGCCTTTGCGCCCAGGCCCCTCCATGCACCCTGCACCCTGGGTCTCCCTCCTCACTTCCTCAGCTCCTGGCCCTCACTTCAGCCCATCCAAACCACCACCGCTCGCCCACCTTCAATGCCATCTGTGTGAGGGGTCCCTCCACCCACCCACCCACCAGGAGCCTGGCTGCATGGACCCACCACACACACTCCTGCTCCGTTTGCTGGAGAAACAGGCCCCACGTTGTCCCATGTCATTGCTGTCCCTGCTGACCTTGGGCTGCCTCCCTACTGACCTTGAGCCATCTCCTGGTCCTGACTGTGGTCCATCCTTCTAAGGATGATCAAGGGAGCTACCTGTAACCCCCAGAACTGAGGCAAGAGGACCTGAGAACGTGTTGCTGGATAACCTGATGGACTCACTGAGCACACACGGGCAGCATCTCTCCACATCTGAGAACATTTACTTTTGAAGTAGAGTTGACTTACAATGTTTCAGGTGCACAGCAAAGAGATTCAGTTTTATATTTATATATATCTCTATATATCTATTCTTTGCCAGATTCTTTTCCATTATAGGTTATTACAAGATATTGAATATAGTTCCCTGTGCTATGCAGTAGATCCTTGTTGTTAATCTATTTTATATATAGTAGTGTGTATCTTTTAATCCCAAATTCCTAATTTATCCCTCCTACCCTTTTCCCCTTTGGTAACCACAAGTTTGTTTCCGATGTCTGTGAGTCTGTTTCTGTTTTGTAAATAAGTTCATTTGTATCTTTCTTTTTAGATTCCACATATAAGTGATATCGTATGATATTTGTCTTTGTCTGACTTACTTCACTTAGTGTGATAAGTTCTAAGTCCATCCATATTACTGCAAATGGCATTATTTCATTCTTTTTCTGGCTGAGTAATATTCCATTGAATATATGTACCACGTCTTCTTTATCCATTCATCTATCAATGGGCATTTAGGTGGCTTCCATGATTTGGCTATTGTAAATAGTGATGTTATGAACATTGGGGGGCATGTGTCACTTCAAATTAGAGTTTTTGTCTTTTCAGGATATATGCCCAGGAGTGGGATGGCTGGATCATATGGTAACAATATTTTTAGTTTTTTAAGGAACCTCCATACTGTTCTCCATAGTGGCTGAACCAATTTACATTCTCACCAGCAGTGTGGGAGTGTTCCCCTTGCTCCACACCCTCTCCAGCGTTTATTATTTGTAGACTTTTTGATGATGGCCATTCTGACTGGTGTGAGGTGATACCCCACTGTGCTTTTGATTTGCACTTCTCTAATAATTAGCGATGTTGAGCATACTTTCATGTGCCTTTTGGCCATCTGTATGTCTTCTTTGGAGAAATGTCTATTTAGGTTCTCTGCCCATTTTTGTTTTTGATTGGGTTGTTTGATTTTTTTGATATTGAGCTCTATAAGCTGTTTGTATATTTTGGAAATTAATCCCTTGTCGGTCACATTGTTTGCAAATATTTTCTCCCATTCTATAGGTTGTCTTTTCATTTTGTTTATGGTTACCTTTCATGCAAAAGTTTATAAGCGTAATTATGTCCCATTTGTTTATTTTTGTTTTTATTTCCATTACCCTAGGAGACAAATCCAAAAAATATTGCTGTGATTTATGTGAAAGAGTGTTCTGCCTATGTTTTCTTCTAAGAGTTTTATAGTATCTGGTCTTACATTTAGGTCTTTAATCTATTTTGAATTTATTTTTGTGTATGGTGTTATAGAATGTTACAATATCATTCTTTTACATGTAGCTGCCCACTTTTCCCAGCACCACTTATTGAAAAGACTGTCTTTTCTCCATTGTATGCTCTTGCTTAATTTGTCATAGATTAATTGACCATAGGTGCACAGGTTTATTTCTGGGCTTTCTATCCTGTTCCATTGATCTATATTTCTGTTTTTGTGCCAACACCATACCATTTTGATGACTGTAGCTTTGTAGTATAGTCTGAAGTCAGGGAACCTGAATCCTCAAGCTCCATTTTTCTTTCTCAAGATTGTTTTGGCTATTTGGGGTCTTTTGTGTTTTCATGCAAATTAAAAATGTTTTTGTTCTAGTTCTGTGAAAAATGCCATTGGTAATTTGGTACAGTTTGCTTTGAATCTGTAGATTGCCTTGGGTAGTATGATCATTTTTACAATATTGCTTCTTCTATTCCAAGAACATGGTGTATCTTTCCATCTGTTTGTGTTTTCAATTTCTTTCATCAGCGTCTTATAGTTTTTCAGAGTGTAGGTCTTTTGCCTCCTAGGTTTACTCTTAGGTATTTTATTCTTTTTGATGTGATGGTAAATGAGATTGTGTCCTTAATTTCTCTTTCTGATATTTTGTTGTTCGTGTATAGAAATGCAACAGACTTCTGTGTATTAATTTTGTATCCTGAAACTTTACCGAATTCATTGATAAGTTCTAGTAGTCTTCTGGAGGCATCTTTAGGATTTTCTATGTATAGTATCATGTCATCTGCAAACAGTGACAGTTTTACTTCTTCCTTTCCAATCTGGATTCCTTTTATTTCTTTTTCTTCTCTAACTGCTGTGGCTAAGACTTCCAAAACTACATTGAATAAATGTGGTGAGAGTGGGCATCCTTGCCTTGTTCTTGATCTTAAAGGAAATGTTTTCAGCTTTTCACTGTTGAGAATGATGTTAGCTGTGAGTTTGTCATATGTGGCCCTTATTATGTATGTTCAAGGTATGTTCCCTCTATGCCCACTTTCTAGAGAGTTTTTATCATAAATAGATGTTGAATTTTATCCAAAGTTTTTCCTGCATCTATTGAGATGATCACATGGTTTTTATTCTTCAGTTTGTTAAAGTGGTGTATCACATTGATTAATTTGTGGATATTGAGAAATCCTTGCATCCCTGGGGTAAATCCCACTTGATCATGGTGTACGATCCTTTTAATGTATTGTTGGATTCAGTTTGCTAGTATTTTGTTGAGGATTTTTGCATCTTTTTAAATTAGTGTTATTGGCCTATAATTTTCTTTTGTTGTGATATCTTTGTCTGGTTTTGCTATCAGGGTGATGGTGGCCTCATAGAATGAGTTCGGAAGTGTTCCTTTCTCTGCAGTTTTTTGGAATAGTTTCAGAAGGATAGGTGTTAACTCTTCTCTAAATGTTTGGTAGAATTCACCTGTGAAGCCATCTGGTCCTGTACTTTTGCTTGTTGGGAGTTTTTATATTACTGATTCAATTTCAGTACTGGTAATTTGTCTGTTCATATTTTCTATTTCTTCCTGGTTCAGTCTTGGGATATTTTCCTTTCTAAGAATTTGTCCATTTCTTCCGGGTTATCCATTTTATTGACTTATAGTTGCCTGTAGTAGTCTCTTATGATCCTTTGTATTTCTGTGGTGTCAGTTGTAACTTCTCCTTTTTCAGTTCTGATTTTATTGATTTGGGCCCTCTTCCTTTTTTTCTTAATGAGTTTGGCTAAAAGTTTATCAATTTTGTTTATCTTTTCAAAGAACCAGCTTTTAGTTTTATTGCTCTTTGCTATTGTTTTCTTTGTTTCTATGTCATTAATTTCTGCTCTGATCTTTATGGTTTCTTTCCTTCTACTAACTTTGGGTTCATTTATTCTTCTTTCTCTAGTTGCTTTCAGAACATTCTTCAGTACTGGGCAGAACTGCAGCTCCCCACTGTAAGCTGCCTTTGCATCCTATGGTCTGAATGCCCCTCATTCCCCTCCCCTCCCCTCCACAACCTCCCCATCTATACCCAGGGCTCAAGCCACTATAACCCTCTCACAGCTCCCTGAGCTCAGTCACTCATGAGGACGGTTTCAGTTGCAGATGACAGAATCTCTACTCAAAGCAGCTTAAGCCAGAGAGGGAATTCTTTGTCTCCCTCGGCTAGGAAGGACCTTGGGACCTCACAGGACTGAAGAGAGAGCTGCAGGACTTGGAGTTTCAGAATCAGGAACTGGGATTTTACTTAGTATGCCCTCCCTCAACGTCACTTCCACTTATCAAACTCTTATTCATTCCTCAAGACCCATGAGTGCTACCTCCTCCAAGAGGTCCCCCAGTAACTTCCCTAAGTAGGGTTCCCTCCATCCTCTGGGATTTCGAAGATCATGTTTGTGCCTCTTTTAGTGTATTGTAAGTATTTTTTTTCACACACTCACCTCCTCCAGGAACATATGGCCTCTTCAAGGACAATGGCTCTGTGTTCTCTTTGCTCTCTCCTGTGTGCAGCCCATTCAAGCACACAGTAGGCTTTCAATAAAAGGACAGAATCAGACTCAGCCTTCAGTCCTGTGTCCCTTCACTCTGCGTTGGGCCAGGGGACATAAAGGAGCTTCATGGACTCAGTGGACGAGGGGCCCCGCCCCAACCCCGGGCCCCACGTCAGGATTCTGCCTCCCCGGGAGCTTGGCTCTTGCTCACTTTACACATGCAGACCCCACCCAATGTTTGCTTACTTGATACACGTCACACTCGCCCTCAATAATTACAGGCTGCTTTGGACCCGTCTCACCCGCCTTTGGAAGGTCCAAAAGCAATTACCACGAGCCTTCCTGTGCGCAGAAGACGGAAGTAATCAGGGCTAAATGACACGGCACTTACTGTGTGATCACCCTACCTCTACGCTGTAATTACCATGTAGTTAACTGGTCACCAGTTGCCACATAAACATGGCTTACATGGATGTGTCTGTGGCTTAAACAGCCCTACACACTCATTTTAATTTCAAAGTGTTGAATGGAAAAGAGTTGGTTGGCAGATATAGAAAACACAGGACTGGAAAAACATTGACAGACCCTCAGGAAAGAGGAAGGTGCCATTGCCAATGTCGGTTTGCAAGTGTGGGACGTGGGGAGCAGACCAAGAAGCCCCAAGCAAAGATGATCCAGTGGGTGTCCCTGAAAGAACAGACCAGGCACCACATGCAGAGCATTTTGTAAACTATGAAGTGCCAGCCAAGCTCATGGACTCTGTTATTATAGTTTGGCCGTGCCTTTGGGATTTTAGTTTTAAAGAGAATTCATTTCAGACCTTCCAACAAAATGTCCTAAGGAGGACACTCTCTTTTCCAGGGAAAAAATTCCTGAGTTCTGCAACTCAAGATTTCTATTCTACTTCTGCAAGGTCCCAGGCCCTCCAAACGTCAGAGGAGAGGGGAAGTTCTTTCTTGCGTCCCCATACCCTGAGAGCCAGGTGGCAGGCACCCCGAGGACAAGGCCAGGCAGCAGACACTCCATGCTTGACCACCTTGGATGCAATTGGCCAAGCCCTGATGTTCTCAACTTTCCCTGCTTCACCAACAAAGCGAGAGCATGGGGTGGACGTGCCCCTGTCCCACTGCATCCCACTCCCATCCTACCCCATGACCATGAGTCCTCCAGTGGGGACAGAGCCTCGTTCTTCTGAGCCATGCACACCACTTGTCTGATTGGAGACTGGGGTCTCTTCCTGGGGCCTCCAAAACCCCGGAGGGTGACACAGACCCAGGGACAGGCCTCAGGTCCTTCAAATCCGGGGGAACCCCCTGGGGCCATGGCAGAAACGTGTATGACTGGGTGGTCAGTGAAGAAGGTGCTGGTCAGTAGAGGGCCTCCGTGTCAGCAAAGGCAAAGCCCCCACTTGGCCCTCACTTGCTCTGTCTTCCAGGAGCAGGTACCGTACGTGATCATGCCCTCCTCTGAGGTCCACGTCCTTCTCTTGGCCTCTGGCTCTGTGGTCCCCTGGGGTCCAGTTCGCCTCCTGGCTGCTCCTCTTGGGCTCCTTCATGAGACCCTCTTCTTCCAAAATACCAAGAGCCTCCCGTTCCGGCTGCACCCACCCACTGGTGATCCCACTTCCAGCCACATTGTTTAGACATCATCTTTACGCCAGTTATTTCCAAATTTCTACCTCCGTTCTCCTCTCCCTTCTGAACGGCAGACATATTCCAAGTGGTCTATGTGACATCTCCCACTTAAATGTCGAATATGCATCCCAAACCTGGCAGGTGTCTAGTGGGTGCCACCCAGAGCCCTCTTTACAGCAAGACAACTGTCATCCCAGCTGCCAGGAGTGTTGGTGGCTGACACTGAAGCCCTCTCTGGGGAGTTGCCCTCACCCAAGACTGCACCCAGCACAGGCCACAGGGAACCCCTCCAGGCATCACCCACCCAAGGACTGGATCATGCCGGCACCCAAAGGCCCAGACCCTGCCTCCTTGTGTGACAGATGGAAAGGGGCTGCCCTCTGCAGAGCTCCCTGTGGGACCAGCCAGGCCACAGCTGCAACAGCATCCCAGCTCACTTCTCTCTCCACCTGGTCCTGCTTCCCTCTCTCCCTACAGGTATTCTTTCTGGGAGAGACTCTGACATGGAGATTTGTGTATGAAGTTTGTTTCCTGGGGAAGCAGATCTAGGGCTGTGGGTACCAGGAGGGTACCCGAGGAAGCAGGCTCTACAAGCGATTTGTATCCGATCACCTACTGGCCGGCTGGACATGAAGGGCCATTCCAGGCAGTGGGTGACTCCCTCATGGCCCTGCAGCTGTGACGGCACTGTTGTGAAGCCTTTCCTGGTTTGAACCAGAGGGATCTCCATGAAAATGAGTGTGCTGGTGGCACAACATCTCGGGCATTCGAGAGGTTCAGGGAAGTGGACCAGTAGGGGTTGCAGAACCAGGGAGCTATTGCTGGAGCTATGGATGTGTTCGAGACAGATCATGAAAGACCAAACGTAATTAATCACCATTTTCGGGCAAAGCAAGAAAGTTGGAGGGTTTCTGTGACAGCCCATAAAGAGATTTTCATCTCCTGCAGCCAGAGGGCACAAAACACTGAGGATCGTTGCAGGGCTTCATTATGGTGTATCAGTTTCCTATTGCCGCTGTAACGAGTTACCACAAACTTAGTGGCTTGACCCAAATTTAGTATTTTACAGTTCTAGAAGTCGGAAATGAGTCTCCCTGGACTAAAATCAAGGTGTGGGCAGGGCTGCATTCCTTCTGAAGGCTGTAGAGGAGGATCCATTTCCTGGCCTTTTCCAGCTTCTAGAAGCCCCCACATTCCTTGGCTTGCCACCCCTCCTCCATCTTCAAATCCAGCAGAGACAGGTCCAGTGCTCACATCTCAACCCTCTGACCTCTTCCCTTCAGCACATCTGATCCGACTCTCAGCCTCCTGTCCCCTCTTCCACCTATAAGGACCCTCGTGATTATACTGGGCCCACCCAGATGATCCAGGATCATTTATTTACCTTAAGATCAGCTGATTAACAACCTAATTCCATCTGCAACTCCAAGGGGAAAACTTTGCCATGTGACAGCATGTTTGTAGGTCCCAGAAGCCATTAGTCTGTCTCCCATAGTGCTCCAGTCAAGTTTGAATTCCCATCCAGGGCAAGCCTTCTGCATCAAGGTCAGGACCCTGCTTGGGAAGAAATGGGACCTGAGACTTAGCATGGGAAAATCTGGGTTGAAGTGCTCAAGACCTTGCATACCCAGGTCCCCCTGAGCTCTCTGAGTCTACAAAAGAGGCTCCCTCCTTGCCGTCGAAGTCCGGTGATCTCCTGTGCTGGAGACAATGAAGAAGCCTCTCTTCCACAAGAAACAGTGTCCCATCCCCCCACGGTAGCCACCAGACCATTCACCAGGGTCAAGACACTCATAACCTGGTTACAGACATGCTGGGCCTGAGAAGGAAGGAGAGGACTAGCCCTGAAGGAGCTGCAGGACTGGCCGGCACCCACGGGCAGAGGCAGGAGAGCACACACGGGGCTGCATTCCCAGGTGCTGGACCCAGCAGGGAATGAGAGAAGGCGTGTATCTGGGGCACCATCTGTAACACAGGATGTTACAACCCAATAAGGATACCAGGAGACAGTGGAAAAATCAGTGACCCACACCAAAAAAGCCAGAATCCCCATGTCAGATGGCGGAGGAAGGGCTCAAAGGGCTGGGAGAAGTGGGAACCCAGGAGTTGATAAACTACATGAGGCTTGAAATCCCACCAGCTCACCATGGGCCACAGGAAGGCCTGGAGGACAGGTCATCCACCAAAGCAATAGGGGACGCATGGCAAGGGGACCACATTGTCCAGAAGCCCGGTGATGGCTGGGCTGTGCAGGTTTGGGATGACAGTAGGAGCTGCTGTTTCAGAGTGTGGCTCCCAGACCCGCCCCTCCCCACAGCAAGAGGGAAGACAGGACCCCCAAGTGATGAGTAGAGGCAGAGTGCTGGCACCTACACGTTGCAAGAAAGGTAGGCATAAATACTGAGGAGGAGCCAGGTGACGAGAGGCCAGGAGCCCCGAACCACTGACCTGCAGAGAGCTATAACATGGCTAACAGAACACGGTATTCTTAGGGCCAGAAGGGATGAGCCTCCATCCACCGCTGGGCGTGTACCCAAAAGGTCTCAAAGAGGTATCTGCACACTTGTATTCACAACAGCATTACTCACGATAGCCAAAAGGTGGAAGTAATTCAAGTGTCCACTGAGGGATGAATGGATAAACAGCATGTGCTCCATCCAGACAGGGAATATTATTCATCCTTTAAAAGGAAGGCAATTCTGACACAGGCATAAATGAGCCTTGAAACAAGCCAGACTCAAAAGGACAGATGCTTTATGATTCCACTTATGCAGCCCGTGTAGAACAGTCAAACTCCTAGAAACAGAGAGTAGAATGGTGCTTGCCAGGGGCTGCAAGGAGGAGGGAAATGGGGAGATGTTATTTAATGGGGGCAGATATTCGGTTTTGCAAAATGAGAGTTCTGGAGATAGTGGCAAACCACGTAAATATGCTTCACGTGGCTGAACTCTACACTTGGAAATGAAGATGGTAAATTTTAAGTTACGTGTTTTGTACCTCAATTAAAAATAATTTTTTTGAAAAACTTAGATGAACATCCAAAAAGGATATTGCTTAAATTTCACAACCAAAAGAAATCAAGAACAGATCACTGGAGGCTGAGGGCAGCCCCCCAATAAAGGGTTACAACCCAGCAACCCCATGACCAGTCTATATGGTGATGACCCCTGTCCTTCCCCAAAGACACCTTCAGCCATTCTTTAGGGCACTTCTACATGGGGTGCTACGATCTGAAAGCTTTTGTCTCCCCCAAATTCATATGTTGAAATCCTAACCCCCAAGGTGATGGTATTAGGAGATGGAGGGAGCCTTTGGGAGGTGATGAGGTCATGGGTGGAGCCCATGTGAGAGAGATTAGTGCCCTTAACAAAGAGACCCCAGGGAGCTCCTTCACCCCCTCCACCACATGAGGAAACGGCGAGAAGACAGCTGCCTGTGAACCAGGAAGCAAGCCCCCACCAGACACCAAACCTGTCTGCACCTTGATCTTGGACTTCCCGCCTCAACTGTGAGAAATAAATTTCTGTTGTTAACTGCAACACATTCTGTGATATTTAGTTATAGCAGCCCAAACAGACTAAGACCCTGGGGAAAGGAATACCCAGACATTTTAAAGACTGTTGTATATAGAGTCCAAGTTGACATTGACCCCTTTGAGACCTGAAGCATCTTCAGAGTGTCTTCATACCATAGGAATGGAGTGTATGGAAGATAGGCAATGAACCAGAGTCTTGGCCCAGGTGCTGGCCAACAGTGATCTCCCGATCACAGACCCACTCGGTGGTCATTTTCTTGGTCTCTAAATGTATAATTGGCATGGATACATGTGGAAACCTGCACAACACCCACGTGGTTCTTTGCCCTGTGGGTGGGAGCCACAGCTGTGGAGGAGACCAGGTGAAAGCCCCGGACAGTAAATCAAACCCATTTCTATCCCATGGGAAATGGCAGAGATTAGTACCACACCCTTAAAGACCTACAGGAAGAAAGAAGGGATCCCATAGTATCCCCCATAGAATGTATCAATCTGGCCCCTACATAAGCCGAGTAGTAGCCCCAAGTGCAGCAGCAGGGCTAGATTGGTCCTTTAGCTTGAGTAAATCATCACTGCCTCAAAAACATGACATGCAGCCGTTGAGCTGGAGAATGCATTCTTTTCCATCCTTACCAAGCAGGAGGATCAGAGCAGTCAACATTCAACAAGGGCACAGAACAGCATACACTTGTGGTCTTGCCACAGGGCTAGGGTAACTGCCCCATCCTCTGTTGCAACAGTCTGCAGAATATTTCATTTGCCCACTATACTGACGACATCATATTAATTAGACCAGGTAAGTAAACAAAGAGCGCCCTATACATTGGAGGCTTTGGTAAGATAAAAGAGATCAGGGTGTGGGAGGTAAACTCTACAAAGATTAAGGGCCAGTGACATCAGTTCAGTTTCCCAGGACTCAGTGACCGCGGCCATGCTGGGACACCCCCTTCAAAGTGCAAATTATGGTAGCCCATGCTTCCCACCATGTAGAAGAAGGCCTTCTTGGAGAGCCTCTTTGGTCTCTAGCCCTGCTCACTGTCACTGCCAGTGACATCACTTTGGAAATCTTCCCATCCTTGCAAAATTTAGCCTGCGTGGGTCCAGAGGAGCCTGCTTCCACCAAGGCACCGGCAGGCAAGGAACGGACCTGCCCTCCTGGCGGGGTCATCAACCCTCCGCAGAAGGAGGTGGGCGGCGGCTCGCACACAACAGAGGCAGAAGCCCAGGTGGTGCTCTGGGGAACATTTTAGCTCTTCCTGTTCATTTTCGATTTTAAAGGGACAAAGACAGCCCTAACTGGGGCTACAGTTCATCTCACTAACCTTCCCTATACCTTTGTCCAGAAAACAATATGGACCGATTCAGAAGGCTGTGTTCCCAGGTGGGGTGAACTCACCATAGGACACGAGGAGACCTGGGGGGCAGATGACCAGACCTCGGGGCACCCCTACATCTCCCTTTGGCACCAAGGTACTTTCAAGGTGCACCCCCTCTCCTATCCGCACCCACCAACACCAGGGAGGGAACAGGGACTGGCCCTGCCCCGCACAGACCTCCTGTGCTCCGCAGCCTCCATCTCAGGGCCGGTTTCCAGGGAACCCAGTCGGGGAAAACATCCAGAAGGGAGCTCTTGGCTTTCCATCCCATACCTGCTTCTCCCACACGTCTGCTCTGGCTCACACCCTACCTTCGTTTGCTCAGGCATGAAATCTGGGCACCAGTGTTGACCTCCCTTCTCCTCTCACAGCTACACCTGCCCCATGAGCCAACGGTCCCAGAACGAACGTCAAAACCAGCACAGAATGTGGTCCCCGTGACTCATGACCTCTTCGATGGAGCTTCTGTCGTCTCTCACCAGGGCGGCCCTGCATCCCACTCTTTTTTTTTTTTTTAATTTTTGTTGAAGTATAGTTGATTTACAGTGTGTTAGTTTCAGGTGCTCAGCAAAGTGATTCAATTATAAATATACATATATATATATTATACATTCTTTTTCAGATTCTTTTCCATTATAGGTTATTACAAGATATTGAGTGTGGTTCCCTGTGCTATAGAGCAGGACCTGTTGTTTATCTATTTTATATATAGGAATGTGTATATATTAATCCCAAACTCCTAATGTATCCCTCCCCCCTCCTTTCCCTTTGGTAACCATGAGTTTGTTTTCTATGTCTATGTGTCTACTGCTGCTCTGTATACAAATCCATTTGTATCATTTTTTTTAGATTGCGCGTGTAAATGACATCTTATGACGTTTGCCTTTGTCTGGCTGACTCACTTCACTTAGTATGATCAGCTGTAGGTCCATACGGCGCCCCACTCTTGACCCGGCCCCACACACGGCGCCCCACTCTTGACCCGGCACCACACACGCACACACACGTGCGCGCGCACACACACACACACGGGCGATTCTTCCCAGAGCGACACAGGTGGACATTTTAGCACAAAATTAGATCATGTCACCCCTCTGCTTCAAACTCCCCCTCGGTCCCCAGCCCCCTGTGGCCGCCCCCGTCCCTACCGTCCCTCGGAGAACCTGCACCAGCTCCAGCTCACCCCTCCCACCGCATCCGCCACTCTCGCCCCTTCAGCCCCAACTCCTTCCTCCTGGGACTGGGAACACACAGAACTTCATCCGCCTCAGGCCTTGCCAAGCCATGCACTCTGCACAAGGTGAGGTCCCAGCACCAATGCCACCTCCTCAGAGAGGCCTACCCTGCCCACCACCGTGAAGGCCACCTCTGTCACCCTCGTCCCGGCCCCTCATTCCGTGACTCAGCCAAGGACACACCCAAGCCCAGGCAGGGCAGGAGCGCCTGACTGTCAGTCTAGGACCCAAGTCTGATATTTGAGATGCAGGCATGTCACACTTCCTACCCAGGCAGGGCCCAGGGTCACCCACTAGGCTCCCCATGGAGTGTCCCCAGGGGCTATTGTCCCTCTCCTGTGCTGGTTCCTTTGCTACGAGTAAAGCTGAGTCCTGCTGCAAGTAACTAGCACCTTGACATCTACCAAGTGGGGGAGAAGTGAGCAGGGCGTACCCGGGCCCCCTGCTCCAGGACCAGAGATGAACGCTGGAGCGGGGCGCCGTGGGGGACCACAGTCAGGAAAGGTCCTTGGTGTCCGCCAGCCGGTCCTGAGATGAAAGCCACACCCACCGGCATGGCACAGCCCCTCTGCTCAGCACCCGCCTCTCTGAATGAGTTTCTCCCCTGATGACGGGGCTTCAGCTGCATGGGGCCAAGGAGACGGGCAAGTGGGGAAGGACGGCCCTGGAGCATGTGGAAACAAGTGGAAACTGGCTGTAAAAGATTAAAGTGGCACGGGCGCTTCAAACCGCCACCTTGTGTGGGCTTTGACAAACCTTTGCCGAGAGGCACAAAACATGAGAACTTTGGTCTTAACTTACTCCGTGTGGCTTATTCAGAGGGGAGAGATGAGAGACTACAGCCTCTCTGCTTCCCAACCTTGAGCTCCTCACAACTCACAGAAGTCCTGGGGTGACGTGGAAGGGGGTTAAGGGAGCGATGAGGTCTGCACGCGGGTCAGCTGGGTGCCCACCAGGTGCCCACCAGGTGCCCTCAGGTACCCACCAGATGCCAGCTAGATGCCCACCAGGTGACCTCAGGTACCCACTAGGTGCCTGCCAGGTGCCCTCAGGTGCCCACCAGATGCCAGTCAGATGCCCACCAGGTGCCCTCAGGTACACCCCAGGTGCCTGCCAGGTGCCCTCAGGTGCCCACCAAGTACCCGCAGGTGTCTTTGAGGGTTTCTGGGCACGCTGCCTGTCCCCTACCCTCTCCCTCCCCAGAGCCTCTTATTTCCCAGCCTCAGCACACAGAGGTGCAGCCCAGAGTTTTCTACTCCAAATGGCTTCTTTATGGCCAGCAGCATAAGTGCCACTTGAGAGCACTTAGAAATGCCACCTCTGTGTCCCCCATCACTGTCTCCACCTCGTCTTGCTCCCGCCCTCAGGCAGCTATGTGCCCGCGTGGGTCTCTCCCTTTACCTTGAGGCTGCCCTCACTGACCTCCTCGGCCTTCCGCTGGGATCTCCCAGCATAGACAACCCCACCCAGCCTCTCCTCGGAGCCCACGAGGAGGGCCCACGGCCCCTGGAGTGGAGGTCTGCACCCCACACATCTGCCCCCTCTCCAGGCCCCTTCGTCACTGAGGGGCACCCCTTGGCTCTCCGTCCCAAGGTCCAGGGCAAGGCAGCCCCCGTGCTGTCCCCACCACTCTCCGCTCCGCCCTTGTTGTCACTGCAGTTCAGCCACCCTCCCACTCCCCCGGGTTATGGTCACAGCCCCACCCTCCCTTACCTTGCAGGCCCCAACCCCTTCTCCTCCAGGATGGCAGTTGTGAGGACCCCCAGGGTGGCAGCCCCCCCTCTCTGCTGAGATGGCGAATAGGTTTCAACTTGTTTGCCAATTCTGACTGATTGGGAGAGGCTTCCTGGAGCCTTGGGTGGAGAAGGATTCTGAGGGCACATCTGTGGGACTGGCCACACCTGTCACAGGATGGGGAGCAAGGGCTGAGGCCACCCTGCGGTCCAGGCTCTTGGTCCCTGGGAGCCCCTAGAATCCACGGGGCATTCTCACCTTTGTCAGCTCTCCTGCTTCTGCCAAGTGGAGCTTCCAGGCTTGTGGCCGAGTGGGGGGGGGGGGCGGGGACCAAGGAGCCACCTCTACGATGTCACCCTGCCAGAGTGGTGGCATCAGCTTCAGGCCCCAACTCAGAGTCCATACTTTATCCATTCCAGGTGGCGAGGAGCAAGGGTATCTCCTGCACCCCTGGGAGACAGTCTTTTCTCCTGGGAGGACTGTGCTCCGGAAGAAATGAGGTACATCCTCTCCAAGGAGCAGCTGGGGGCATCCGTCCTGGCCAGGAACAAAGGGTCCGGGGCTGGTCCCCAGCACCTCAGATGCGCCTGGACCAGCCCTGACTCCCTCCGAGAGGTCCCCACCTCTCAGTCTGCCCCACCCCACTTTCCAGGGTCCACTAGGGCTTCATTTAAAGGGAGTTTCTGAGACATGCAGTCCAAACCCCTTGTCTTACAAATAGCAAGGTCAAGAGCCAAAGGGGAGCTCTGGAACCATCTGTAATGGGTGCAGGACCCCAGAAGAAAGGACCCCAGAAACAGAGACCCCGAAACAGGCCCAAAAAGCAGGGTAGGATGCATGTCCAGCGTGATGTCCAGCTCTTCTCTGGGGGCCCAGGGACCTCCATGTTCCCAGCTCACACCTCTTGTGCATGCGCCCAGGCCCTCCTGCCCTGCAAAGCGGTTTCCCATGGATAGTGGTCACCCGAGCTCCGTGTCAGGAGCCGTGAGCACAGCCTGACTTTCAAGACCCTGTTTAGAAAGATGATCTATGTTTAGTTGACTTTCTGCCGGTTGCTAAATATCTGTTTAAATACGTGAATTAACACATCTGACAATGGCATTTAGAGTGGGGATAAAACACACTCTTCGGGAGGAAGGTAATTTAAAACACAAACCCACGGCAGAATGAGCCTGGGGGGCGGCCCCCCTACAACAACAGCCCTCACCCTGAGCTCCTGGGGCCCAGCGATGCAGGGCCACCAGGTGAGGAGGGCCATGACCACTCTCCAGGCAGGACTGCAGCAGTGATGGGCCCACAGAGCATCCAAATGAGAAGCACGAGAGCCCCCAGCCACCCGGATTGTGGCAGCTTCTCATGTCACCGGAGCCATGGCTGCAGCAAAATGAAGAGCCAGTGTTTGAAGTCGGCCATCAGGGGCAGCGCCAAGCGTGGAATTGGAATACTGGTCACACCCACAGGGAGCTCCAGGCTCGGACACAGCAGGGCGCTGGGGACCGGCCTGGAGCCACTTTTCTTGGGGGTCCTGGATGCACCTTCTGGGGCCACAGGAGCACATGTGCTGGCCTGAGAACCTGCTCTGTGTTTTCCAAACCATGTGCCACCAGCCCCTCCGTCTGCTGGGTGGGAAGTCGGGAGACTGTAGGAGCAATTTGTTATCTATCATTGGACAATTTTTCCAGGAAATGGGAGGATTTCCTGTTACAAATGAGTCCCCAGTGGCCACGATCACTTGATTCGAATGATTGACCTGTGACCTCTACTCCAGCAATAAAATGCCAAGCAGGGCGCGTGTTCCCCGGTTAAGGTGGGAAGTGCAGACACATGCAGGTCACGTCTTCTGTCTGCCGGGATTAAAAGCAGCCAGGAAATTCCAGGAACGGAAATGGATCGATGCTCCCCAGCTCCTCCCTAAGCTTTGGGGGGGAATTGTCTCGTGATTATTATCTCCGCTTAATGGGACCGGAGTGATCCGTTTGGCCACCCGGGGACCAGGGGAAGGCGGGCTGCGTTGTTACAATTACCTACTGTTATTTCTAAAGATGAGGAGTAAGTTCCAAAATTACAAAGTCATTTAGTGATTATGCCAACATCAATGACATTGATGGCAATAATCGCAGCTGTGGACGCCTTTGAGAATCCAAAGGTAATAATAATATTTCCAGAGGATATCCACAAACAATTCTGTCATCTAGAAAATAGGACTGATCTCAAGCAATGAGGCTGTTTTCAAACAAATAGACCCAATGTTACGCATCCACATGGTTACAAGGAGAGTCAGGACCAGTCTGAGGAATCACTGGTCTGTGAGGAGCTCTGCCACATGACGGAGGGGCTCCTAGGGTACCTTGCACTCAGGAACAGCCTTGTGGTCCCCAGACCAGCAGCCTCCGCATCACCTGGGAGCCTGTGAGCAATGCCGGTTCTTGGGCCCCTGGCCCAGGTCCACACCCTCACACCCACCCAATCAGAATCTGCATTTTGATAAGATCCCCAAGATATTTGTGTGCAGGTTTAGGCTTGAGAACCACCAATCTAGGGGACTCTACTGTGTCTTCCCCACAATTAACACCCAAGCAGATGACCTGGAGCTGACGATGGTCTGTTTTGCCAGGTCTGGGGTTTTGTGGAACCTCCTCCCTCCTCCCCGCACCTTCCATTTCCCTGGTCAATAGAGAGCGGTGTGTAGACAGACTCCACCCATCCGAGGTCTGCTCACCTACTTCCGTTCCTCAAGCCTGGGCCCACCGCCCCCCAGAACACACACGGCCCTTGGGAGTCACTGTGCAGAGCATGTGGACGTCTCCAGTGGGAAGGGATGGCTGCCTGGGCTTCAGACGGAGCCAGGTTCAGTCCGAGCTGACTGCCCCTACTTTCTTTATATGAAATTTCTCCTCTGATTTTTCCCATTTCCCATTATTAATTACCTCCCTGGCAGTAGCAGCTAGAATTGAAACCAGCCTGTCTGGGTTTTGCCTTTAACCTGTGCTTTCTCCTTTGGTGTATCTCTGCAGCTAGAGAGACAGGTAAGCTGAGGCTCCAGGGAGGGACGTGGGGAGGGAGCTTGGTGCTCAGGCCCTGTTCTCCATTCATAGAATCACGTGGGGCATCGATTTGCTATTTTGCAGCTCTTGCTCAGCGATCAGGGGTGTGTTCATTTGCTGTTTGTTCTTCTGATCCAAAAAGACCACTCGAGACCTCAAACACCTTGTGCCCGTGTGTTTGCTTGCATTGTCTGAAAACCCACCGAAATGACCAAGTAAATGTAAACTGAAATACAATCTGTAGTAACGCCTGGAAACAGAGGATTGCAAATGAAACAGACTTTGAGACATCTCTGCAACGCATGACACAGATAGGATGAGTTGAGCACAGAATGGGTTGGGGCAATCTGCATCTGACCCGTGGGGGTGCACTGCGATGGTAACTATGGGAAACCCCCCAGCCTGGAGCTGGAGGGCCTGGAGGCCAGGGCAGGCTGGGGACAGTCTGAGAGGTCCACATGGACACACTTTGTGAGCCATGCCAAGCAGCAGGGGCAGCGGCCCGTGGCTCCTGCTCCTCCAGGCACAGCCCCTGCTGAGCAAAGATAGGGAGAGGAGTGGGCATCCTCTCTGTAACAGAGGCCACCAGGGCAAATGCAGGGAAAGCAAAGGGCCTCCCTAATGCCTGGCCTCCATGGCCATGCTTCCCTTCCATGCCTCTGCCAAGATGTCTCACTGCAGACACAGAAGCCCCTGAGATTTTGCACCAGCAAAGGAGAGGCATGGAAGGACGATCCGAAAGCCGCTACTGGGAAGCAAAGGCAGGATGTGGGAATTCCCCCAGCGACCCACGCTCACACCAGGGCAGCTGGGAAAGGACAACACAGTGAGTGAAGTGAGCTCTTTGCTACGAGGACCCTCCACAACACCCAAGCTGGCTGAGGGACTCTTCCTGGCCATGCAGTCAGAGGGAAGAGTCTCCAGCAAGCCCACACATCCACACACTCACTAGACTCAGCCCAGCCAGGCAGCCCACGTGGCGGGGGTGGAGAAAGGAGAGAGACAGCTTGATGAAGAAATGCAATACAGCCCACACGGGCCACCCATGGGGGCAGGCAACACAAGCTCAACAGAAGCACGGGGTGCAGCATCAGGGGGGAAGAAGAGGCAGGTGGGCGGCAAGAACAATGACTCCGGTGAGACAAACACGCATAAAGTATGGAAGAAACTATGTAGGAAGCCAAGTTCATAGTCACCAAGAGACTTGAGAGGACAGACGAATTCTGAAAGTATGGCAGACTGGGGACATTTAGGAACCTAATAAAACAGTCTACTGACTTTTGCTTTATATAGTTTGAGAACTATAAGGAAATTTTGATTAAATAAACTTTATAGTAGTAGTCTTCATATACCTTTCTTCATAGCTTTAAAAGAGTAAAGTTCATAAGTATGTAGACTATTAGGATGTAACCGTAAAATGCTTTATTTATGAGGCACATGTAGAAATAGATCCTTAACAGTTAGAGAAGATGTATTTTCCCCAAGCACACATGAAGCACTTACATAAAAATTGACCATGAGCTAGATCATAAACCAAGTTTTATCAAATTTCAAAAACTGTCATACAAATAAAGTTTGCTTAGCACAGAGCAATTAAATTAGAAGTCATTAACCAAAGATATATATGTTTAATGATACAATGAACTACAATGCCAGAAATGGCAAACTAGGTAATTGTAAAAAACCCTCCACTCTGAGGACAAATAGAAAAGCTAGATAAAATATAAGAAAACCATCTACTTAGAGGTGTTAGCAAAATAATGAACATAGTAGAGCAAACATAAAATGATAGGTAATGAAAAATTACCAGACTATGATCTGGAAGAAGAAAGAATTCCACAGAGCTGAGCCCAGCGTTTGGATCCATGTTCATGTTTTTGACAGCCTCCAGGGTTAGGATTCAAAAATTAGAGACCAGAGCCCACTGAGACTGGAGGCACTGTTAAGCCCCCATCACTTAGAACAGGAATCAAACGTGCTGTATCTGAAGGTAAAGGTGAATTAGAAGTAAAGGAGCCCTTGAACAGACTGTAGTTAGTTGTGAGTCATCTGAATCACTCAAAAAATCTCAGGTAATTCCCCTCTTACTAGTATTCCTAGGTGCCTGACAGACACAACGAAAATATTTTCTGAATGAAAATAGCATCATCCCTAGCTCTCCAATTAATCCTACAACAACTTTTCAAACACAGCGCCCAGCACAAAATCAAACATAAGCAGGCATAGGAGATAAGACAATATAAACAAAACCCAGTAGAAACAGCAGTCAATTTAAAAAGATAAGCATGTGCTTCAAATACTGAGATGAAAAGACACAGGCTCTAAAATAATTGTGCTCAAGGAGGATAAAGACAAGGGTGAAAATTTTAGCAGAGAACTGGAAAATACTCCTGAAGGACCTCCAAAATTTTAAAAGTATTGATAAATAGAATAATTGATATAACTGATTTTTTTTCAAAAAAACTAAATGGATGGGTTTAACAGCAGTTTTAAAATGCATAGCTTTTTCTTTTTTTTTACATCTTTATTGGAGTATAATTCCTTTACAATGGTGTGTTAGTTTCTGCTTTATAACAAAGTGAATCAGTTATACATATACATATGTTCCCATATCTCTTCCCTCTTGCGTCTCCCTCCCTCCCACCCTCCCTATCCCACCCCTCTAGGTGGTCACAAAGCACCGAGCTGATCTCCCTGTGCTATGAGGCTGCTTCCCACTAGCTATCTATTTTACATTTGGTAGTGTATATATGTCCATGCCACTCTCTCACTTCGTCTCAGCTTACCTTTCCCCCTCCCCATATCCTCAAGTCCATTCTCTAGTAGGTCTGTGCCTTTATTCCTGTCTTAAAATGCATAGCTAAAGAGAGAATTGGTGAACTAGAAGACAGATAAGAAACAAATATCCAAAATGAAGTATGAAGTACAAAGGAAGAAAAATTTAAAAAATAAGATATATAGAGAATTGAGTGAGAAATTTAATGTATGTTAAGTTTAAATTCCAGAGAGAGCGAAGAGAAGAGAAGAGAAGAGGAGAGGAGAGGAGAGGAGAGAAGAGAAGAGAGAGAATAGGGCAGAAGCAATATTTGAAAAGATAATAACTGAGAATTTTCCATAACTGATGAAAGGTATCAATTTACAAATGATTCACAAAGTTTAGTGAACTCCAAACTAGATAACCAAAAAGTAAATCATAACTAGACACTTCACAATGAAAATGCAGAAGAACAAAGAGAAGAAAAACTATTTTAAAAACAACTGGAAACAGAAATTATTATCTGCAAAAGAGTAACTATTATATGGACAACTGAACAGTCCCAACAGAAACAGTGAAAGTTAGAAGAGAAAGAGTTTTTAAGGTGCCTTTAAGGTACTAAAAGAAAATAACTATCAACCTAATGTCACATTCTCAGTGAAAAAATCTTTTTTTTTTTTTTTTTGCGGTACACCGGCCTCTCACAGTTGTGGCCTCTCCCGTTGTGGAGCACAGGCTCCGGACATGCAGCAGCCATGGCTCACAGGCCCAGCTGCTCCGCGGCATGTGGGATCTTCCCAGACCGGGGCATGAACCCGTGTCCCCTGTATCAGCAGGCGGACTCTCAACCACTGCACCACCAGGGAAGCCTGAAAAAATCTTTTAAGAATGAAAGTAGAATAAAGACTACCCACTCGCAGACAAAAACTGAGAAACTTCATCAACCTCACTCTGTTATTGAAGAAAATGCTAAAATTTTGCTCAAGAAGAAGAAAATTATTTCAGAGAGAAAGCTAGAAATACAGGTAGGAATAAAGAGCAACAAAATTAATAAGTATGTACATAAACCTAAATAAACATTGATTTTAAAAATAATAAGAACAAATTAATGGGGTTTTAAATAGAGGGAGAATTCAACATATGAGAATAAGATCGTGTAAGTAAGAGGATGGGGTTGTGAATGGGGAAGATGAAGTCAAAGATCAGCCCCACCACGTGGAGAAGTATGACTGAAGACTCCCATTCTTCATGTCTGCAAAGTTTGGTGTGCAAAGGACTATATCTTCCTAGGTAAGGAAAAACAGAAAAATCTAGCAGAAAAACTGTTCTGGTCCTGGTCAAAGCAGGGGTAATATAGTCCCTGAGAAAGTATAACCATACCAGCCCTAGTAGAATTTGCAGCCCAAATTTACATCACCTGTGTGGTTCATAAATCCACAAGTTTTGAATTTATTTTAAAGTGTTCCTGTACTATAAATTCCCCTAAAAATTGTACAGAAAAGAATGCATATTGTCTCTGGAGGAGTACATCTTCATTTTAAGCCTCAAAGCATATTCACATAAATTTTTAAGAAAAGAGTGCTTCCCATAAAAACTGATCAAACACAAGACAAAACAAGTCACCATCAGTGAGGCATGTAGAAACAATAAATTGTGAAATCTGACCTGAAAAGTTTCAGACATTGTCATTTTCAGTCACAGATTTTAATACATGTCTGTACAATGTTCAAAGAAGTAAAACACAAGCTTGAAAATCTCTATAGCACACAGGAAACTGGAGCATGTGGTTTAGCAGATTTGAAAAAGATTCAGAACTTATAGAAATTTAAAATACTATAATCGACATCAAAAATACAGGATATAATTAACAAGTTATTTGATACAGCTGAGGAGAGAATTAGAAATCTGGAATAAAACTCAAAAGAAATTATCCAAAATGTACCACAGAGAAGCAGAGAAGTAAAATATTTAATAGAAGAGTTGATAAATGAACATTAAGTTTAAGTACTAAAGCTAGACACATTCTCTAATGAGACTGCATTTCACTAAAGGCAAGGGGAAAATATCTAAAATCTAAAAGAGAGAAAAAAAGTAGTTTATTCAAAGGAATATAAGTTAGCTAACTTCTTAACAACAACAGAAGCCAGATAACAGTGGAATGAAATCTTCAGTGTATTGAGGGGGGAAAATGGCAATCTAGAATTCTAGAATGCTATAATCAGAAAATCTATCTTTCAAGAATGAGGAAGAAATAAAGACATTTTCGGATAAACAGATAAAACACAGCAGAGTATTTCCCACCAGCAAACCCTCACTCAAGGAAGATTTTAAGGGATAATAATCTCAGATGAATGATCTAAACCTCAAGGAGCAAAGAACATATATGGATGATGTAAATAAACTGACTAAATGACCATAACAATGTACTATGGAGTTAAAAAATAGAAATAAAATACATGACAATGAAGTGTTACATTTGTATGCACCTCATAACATAGCATTGAAACATACAAAGGGAATGTTAACAGGACCTCAGAGAAACAGACAAATATATACTCATAATAGGAGATTTCAACACACTTTTTTCAGTAATAGATAAATAAAACAGATCAATAATTAGTGAGTATACAGGTTTGTACAGTAAAATAAACAAATTTAATGAACATATATCGAGAATTCTGCCCATCAACAGAATACACATTTTTCTCAAATCCATATGGGACACTTTTTCTAATTGACCATATACTGCGCCATAGAGCAAGGGGTGAATTACAGAGAGCAAGTTCTTTCATTACAGAGATTAAGCTACAAAGTACAGGTAGACCTCAAAGATACTGTGGGTTAGGTTCCAGACCACCATAATAAAGCAAATATCACAATAAAGTGAGTCACGAATATCTTGGTTTCCCAGTGCAAGTAAAAGTTATGTTAACACCATACTGTAGTCTATTAAGTGTGCAATATCATTATATATATATATTTTTAATTTCTTATTTCTTATTTATTTATTTGCAGTATGCGGGCCTCTCACTGTTGTGGCCTCTCCCGTTGCGGAGCACAGGCTCCGGACGCGCAGGCTCAGCAGCCATGGCTCACAGGCCCAGCCGCTCCGCGGCCTGTGGGATCTTCCCAGACCAGGGCACAAACCCGTGTCCCCTGCATTGGCAGGTGGACTCTCAACCACTGCACCTCCAGCAAAGCCCCATTATATATTTTTAAAAGTTCATACCTTAATTAAAAATACTTTATTGCTGAATAATGCTAACCATCATCTGAGCCTTCAACTAATCATAGTCTTTTTGCTGGTATAGGGTCCTGCCTCATTGTTGATGGCTACTGACTGATCAAGGTGGTGGTTGCTAAAGGTTGGGGTCAGTGTGGGAATTTCTTAAAATAAGACAATGAAGTTTGCTGCATCAATTGACACTTCCTTTCACAAACGATTTCCCTATAGCATGCAATGCTGTTTGATAGCATTTTACCCACGGTAGAACTTCTTTCAAAATTAAAGTCAATCCTCTGAGACCCTGCTGCTGCTTCATCAACCAAGTTTATGTAATGTTCTAAATCCTTTGTTGTAATTTCAACAGTCTTCACAGCATTGTTACCAGGAGTAGATCCATCTCAAGAAACCACTTTCTTTGCTCATCCGTGAGAAGCAACTCGTCATCTCATTTAAGTTGTATCATGAGATTGCAGCAATTCAGTGACATCTTGAGGCTCCACTTCTAATTCTAGCTCTCTTGCTGTTTCCACCACATCTGCAGTTACTTCTTCCACTGAAGTCTTGAACCCCTCAAAGTCATCCATGAGGGTTGGAATCAAATTCTTCCAGACTCCTACTGGTTTTAATATTTTGACTGCTTCCTATGAATCACAAATGTTATTAATGGTATCTAGAATGGTATATCCTTTCCAGAAGGTTTTGAGTTGACTTTGCCCAGATCCATCAGAGGAATCACCATCAATGGCAGCTATAGCCTTGTAAAAGGTATTTCTTAAATAATAAGACTTGAAACTCAAAATTACCCCTTGACCCATGGGCTACAGAATGGATGTGTGTTAGCAGACATAAAAACAACATTAACCTCATTGTACATCTCCATCAGAGCTCTTGAGTGACCAGGTGCCCTGTCAGTGAGCAGTAATATTTTGAAAGGAACCTTTTGTTCTGAGCAGCATATCTCAACAGTGGGCTTAAAATATTCAGTAAACCACATTGTAAACAGTAAACCAGGCTTTGTTGTTCCATTTCTAGAGCACAGGCAGAGTATATTTAGCATAATTCTTAAGGACCCTAGGATTTTTGTAATGATAAATGAAGATTGGCTCCACCTTAAGGTCACTGGCTGCATTAGCCCCTAACAAGAGAGTCAGCCTGTCCTTTGAAGCTATGATGCCAAACACTGACTTCTCCTATCTATGAAAGTTCTAGATGGCATCTTCTTCCAATAGAAGGTTGTTTCATCTACATTGAAAATCTGGTGTACAGTGTAGCCACCTTCATGAATTATCTTAGCTAGATAAGATAATTCTGGATAACTTGCTACAGCTCCTACATCAGCACCTGTTGCTTCAACTTGCACTTTTACATTATAAAAATGGCTTCTTTCCTTCAATTTCATGATCCAACTTCTGCTAGTTTCAAACTTTTCTTCTGCACCTTTCTCATCTTTCTTGCCCTTCACAGAATTGAAGGGAGTTAGGATCTTGCCCTGGCTTAGGCTTTGGCTTCACAGAATGTTGTAGCTGGTTTGATCTTCTATCCAGACAACTAAAACTTTCTCCTAATAAGGCTGTTTTACTTTCTCATTGTCCATGCGTTCATCAGAGCAGCACTTTTAATTTCCTTCAAGAACTTGTCCTTTGCTTTCACAATTTGGCTAACTTTGGCACAGGAGGCCTAGCTCTAGGCCTGTCTCAGATTTTGACAGGCCTTCCTCACTCAACTTAATCATTTCTAGCTTTTGACTTAAAGTGAGAAACTTGTGACTATTCCTTTCACTTGAACACTTAGGGATCATTGTAGGGTTTTTAATTGGCCTAATTTCAATATCGTTGTGTCTCAGGGAATAAGGAGGCTGGAAGGAAGCAAGAGAGATGAGGAGACAGCCATTCAGCAGAGCAGTCATATTCACACATTTATCAATTAAGTTCACCATCTTTTATGGTGCCCCAAAACAATTACAGTAGTAACATCAATGATCACTGATCACAGATCACATAACAAAATAATAATGAAAGTTTTGAAATATTGTGAGAATTACCAAAATGTGACGTAGAGACACAAAGTGAGCAAATGTTATTAGAAAAATGACACCAATAGATTTGCTCAAAGCAGTGGTGCCACAAACCTTCAATTTGCAAAAATGTAATATGTGCAAAGCACAATACAGTGAAATGCAATAAAACGAAGTATGCCTGTAATAATAGAAAGATAGCTCGAAATCCACATATTATTGGAAATTAATATGCTTCTGAATAACCCATAGGTTTGAAACAATCACAAGAGAAATTGGAAATTATTTGTACTGAACAACAACAAATATTACTTAACAGAATTGTGAGATGTAGGTAGTGCTGTATTTAGAGGGCAAAATATAGCCTCATAATGTCTCTGAGGGAAAAAAAACACTAAAAATTAATGAGCTAACCATTCATCTCAGGACATTTGGAAAAGAACACCAAAATAAATACAACAAAAATATCAACAAAGAATAATAAAAGGACTACGGATTAAGAGAATAAAAAAGAAAACATTTATTAGAGCAGATATACACATTGGTTATTTGAAAAAACTAATATTAGTGTCAATACTCTGGTGAGATTCATTAGGAATAAAGAAAGAAGGCATAAAGAGGTAATGTCAAAAATGAGAAAAGGGACATCAATACAGGTCTTCAGATATGGGAAAGATAATAACGATATTATTTAAGCAATCCAATAATTTTTGCAAATAAGTTTGAAAATTTAGATGAAATGGGAAATTTATAAAAACTTGTCAACACTTAAGAAATGGAAAGCCTATAATCATTAAAGAAACTGAATTATAAGTAAAAATTTCTCTCTCAAATAAAACTCCAGATCTAGAGAACTTCACTGGAAAATTCAATCAAAAAACAGAACAGGGCTTCCCTGGTGGCGCAGTGGTTCAGAGTCTGCCTGCCAATGCAGGGGACACAGGTTCGTATCCCGGTCTGGGAAGGTCCCACATGCCGCAGAGCAGCTGGGCCCATGAGCCATGGCCGCTAAGCCTCCGCGTCTGGAGGCTGTGCTCCGCAACGGGAGAGGCCACAACAGTGAGAGGCCCACATATCACACACACACAAAAAAAAAACAGAACAGATAAGTAAACTGTACAAATCCAATATACTGGAATACTTACAGCAATAAAAATAAACAAACAACAGCTACACTTGAATAAGACTCACAAATACAATTTTAAACCAAAGGAGTAAAATACAAAAGTAAGCCTAGAATAATTTGATTTGAAGTTCAAAACCCTGTCATAATGAATTGGGAGACACTTGCTTTCTGAGAAGGAAGGGCAGACCATTCTCCCACAGCCAGGACAGCATTAAGACACTCGCCTTTTTAAGAATTAAATCACACAATTAACTGCATGCAACATGATGAGTTTATACCCTCCTTTCTTTGTCCTTTGCCATTTACTCATGGCCTATGGTACACAATTGGCACTCAATAAAGTTTTGCAGGTTGAAAAAAAAACCATCAGGGTCTCTTGACACTTCTCAGACATACTTAAGCTACGGGTCCCATCCAAGAAGCTGAAAGTTTTAGCAGTTTGGGAAATGCTGAGAATAACAAAGAAAACGTTTCCAAGACACAACCTGGGAATTCCTCTATATCTTTTACAAAAATCTCCCCACTTGACATTCCTGACAAATAAAATCCCCCTTTATAACTTCCTTTTAATGCAAGGAAAAATTCCTAGAGATTAGAATAGCTCTACCACCAATAAGTAGGAAATATCAATACCTCTTACATAGTGACATCGTTCACGTTCACATATGTTAATGATACAAAGTGTTAAAGTAGTACTTATGAGCAGACTTTCTGAGGATAAATTGGGCTTTTCTCTACTTAGTTATCTAATGGGGAAGTCCCACATTCTTAGCACATTAGAAAAAAAAAAAAAGCCCTCTGTTGCCAAGAAGTTTTCAAAAGTTACTATTTTTGTAGATCCTATAAAAATTCAGCATATTCCCTCTCTCTGCTGACTCGGCAGAAGCGTCTAACTCACAGGCCCTATTTCCAGAACCCGGTTGCCATCTGGGCCATGCACAGATGTTTTGGCAGGACAAGAACCCTCCAAACACAAGTTTTTGTTCATTGTATTAAAACAAAAGCAGCCCTGTTAATTTCAGTTCCATTCAGGACTGAGTTTGGAGGGGGGGAAGAGAATCAATATTTGCTAGGAGGAGAAGAACAAAATCAGCAGGGGGAAAACAATTATTTGCTGGCTTTTCAGAGAATATTACAAATAATGATGGTTCCAAATCATAAAAAACTGTTCAAAGAATTGCCTGACATGAGCCCTTTAATCTTTGGTTCAGTTTACCCTTTGGTTCATTCTTTCTATGAAGAACTTGAATCCATGAAAATTTGTGTAGGAATACAAACTAATTGCTATGCAAATACCAACCTTCTCTGGTGCAGAAGGCTTTCAGCTGGAAGGGGCTCACACAGCAGCCAAGCTCATTGCCGACATGCTCGGATCGGCAGGAGGGCAAAAGATGTTTGCCGTATATAACAGGCAAAGTTTAGGTGACCACGAGTCAGGGAGGCATAATATATTTCACAACTCCAAGCATTAGGCATTCCGGAAAATGAACCAATCCCAGAGGACTCCTTCAAGGTCAGCCAAGGAAAACGTTTCCTTTTTCTTGCACACCCCTACTAAATGTTCTTCCTTAAGACATTATTAAAGTATAAGCACTGGTGGAAGATAAAAGAATGGCTAATCAGATGTAATCATTTTTAAATAGATTATCACTCAGTAGAAATTATTTTCTCCCTGGAACAAAGGGATCATTAGCCCAAATATGATTCACTTCATTAACATGGGGATTCAGGTTGGATTTCACAAAGCCAGAGGCTGGACTGTTTCAAAACCACCAGTATTCCTTCAAGGATATAGAAATCAAGGCCTCCTGAAATAAGAAAGGAAGAGGCTTCTGAAGGTTTGAAGGGCATCTAAATTGCTCTCTGCTATTTCAGCCGAAGGGGCCACCTATAACAGAACTAAAGATGACACCTGGCTCCTGGCACCGACATCAGAGGTTTCCTTACTTTCAGTGATTTGCCCAGTACACCCAAGGATGGATCAGGTAGTGACAGCCGCTGACTCCGTTTGCTGGATGGGGAAACCAAGTCAGTGCTCAGTGAACTACGCTGGCCAAAAAGAGCTTTATTGACATAGCACAACAGGGAGCTCTCAAATTCCTCACCCTTCCCCTGGTCTTATCCATTTAGACAGCGATCACCTGTGCTTCTGGGGCTTGATGTGGCCCCATTTCTCCACCTGGGTGGCTCACGCCACATAATCCATGACTCCAGACACTGACATTTGACTCATCTTTCTCAAATGTGTTCTTTTTCACAACAGACGAGGTTTAAACACACAGCTTGGAGGGGGAGGGCTGGGGCCCTGCCCATCTGACTCCAGGGCTGGTACCCTGGACATCTGTGAATATGGGAGAAGAGCTGTCTGGACTCCCCAGAGGGTGAGCCATCAGTGAGCAAACCAGTCTTCCCTGCCTGGTGAGGCAGGACTCCACATGACCTCACAGCAGTCAGGAAGGAGCCACCTGAAGACACAGCCTCCAGTGGTTTATGAATGAAAGAGCTGGGCCTTGGACTGGGCCTTGAAGGATGGCACAAAAGAGGCCTCCAGACAGAGAGGGCAGCTAGAAAAGGTGCTAAGGCAGCCCCAGGTAGAGGGCACTGGCCAGAGGCTTTGGTTAGGGAAACAGCGATGTGAGAAGGTGAGAGTAAAAAAGAATAACAGAGCCTGGAAACTTAGCCCAAGGATGTCAATGATGGGGACACTGTGACCCACCAGCAGGGCCCTGATGAAGAACAGGCAGGGAAAGGGTGTCAGGAAAATGGGGACTGGCCCCTGGTTGTTATCATGGGCGATTTTCAGAGCTCATTTACTGCAACAATTCAATTTGTAGGGATTTTTAAATTTTCCAGATTGTTGATCTGTGTACACAGGGGAATGCGTTTCAGTTCAGAAATGTGGACTGGGGATAAGCATCAGTTCCCTTAGCAACGCCTTCTTCCCAGTCTCGAGGCCCCTATTTGGGATGATGCTCTGCTGTCAAACATCAGAGGCTTTTCATGTGGAAGACGGAGGGGACGTTTGGTGGAGCTGCAGCCCCCAGAGGGTGGGAGGGAGGAAAGGAAAGATGAAGGAATTCCTCCAGTGAGCCAGACTGTCCAGCAACACCAGGGTCTCATGAAAGGCAGGGAGCTACAGGACCACCTCCCCAGCATATCTCTTAAAAAAGAGAGTCCCGCTTTGATCCAGAGATGAAACAAGTGACTCCCAAGCTCCTTGGTGCCGAGGTGCCATGGCCACACCTGGGCACAGAGAAGCTGGTTGCAGCCAACATTCACACCAGGTGTGCCCGGCAGTGGAGCCCCAGAGCTCACTTGCTCATGCTCCAAGGGCCTCTCATTGCGAGGCCATGAAGAGGACCCCATGAGACAACGGATGTGAAGTGGCCGTGGACTCCCCTCCCTTGAACCCTGCCCTTGGTGTCAGATGCCCTTCCAGTGCCATCCCAGAGGCAGCCTGGGCTCCTAAGAGCTGCCCGTGCATCTTCCCAGCTCTGCTGTTAGTAGCCTGACATCTGCCACCCTGGGAGCATTTACACCAGAGAAATCGGCAGATGCTACAAATCAGGGCTTTTTACTTTTCAGAGAGCTTGTCATTAAGCATTTACCAGCACACCACTGGCTCCAGGGCAAAATCCACAGGAACCCAAAGCGTCAGAGTCTCACTTCTCCGCACTGTCCTGCCTGGTCCTGTCTCCACGTCCATGTCTGACCCCGGAGCTCACGTTCAGCCTCAGTCAGGAAGCTGCATCTGGCTCCTCTCTCCTCTGCCCTCTCCACCCACTCACACTGCCTCACGACACACACGAGACAGTCAGCAGCCACTAAGATGATCACTGCACGTGTGTGAGCTCACTGCATCTTCCCAGCTGAACTCGGGGCAGGTCCTCTCCTAGCACTGCCCCCAGGCTGCAGAGGGGGTGCCTGGGGCTCAGGAATGCTCAACAACTTGCCATAAAAGACACAAAATCCAGATAACCCACAAGAGTGCTTAATCAAAAGTTGGCTTTTCTTTGGGGGAGGGATGGAATACATCACATAATTGCAGTGCAGATTTATCCCCCGATAACTTGTGCTTTATCCTCTCCCTGAGTGAGACTGTATTCCCCCTGAGAAAGAGAGAAGAGAGCTTATGATTACAACTTGCTGAAGAACATCAACAGAAAGGACCGTTTTATATGGGTACCAATGAAAGCGATCATAGATACACACAAAGCCTAGTGGAAGCCCATTTTAACACTCGTACCTGGGAACAAGAACAAGTTCCCTTTTGATGCTTCCCCTCTGACCACACAGGTGCCTCTTTGTATCTGAGACATCTTTTTCTTTTTTTTTTTTTTTTTCGGTACACGGGCCTCTCACTGTTGTGGCCTCTCCCGTTGCGGAGCACAGGCTCCGGACGAACAGGCTCAGCGACCATGGTTCACGGGCCCAGTCGCTCCGCGGCATGTGGAATCTTCCCGGACCGGGGCATGAACCCGTGTCCCCTGCATCGGCAGGTGGACTCTCCACCACTGCGCCACCAGGGAAGCCCCTGAGACATCTTTTGACTTGTAGGAACGAGTGGTGTGGGCAGCTCCAAAAACCTCTGAGTTTCTTCTTCTTCACATGCAAGACAAGATAGTCTGCCCTCCCCCCTCCTCCAGGACCATGGAAGGAACGGAAGCAGAAAAATGCACATGAAGATACCGCGCAGATTAAAAACCCTCCATAAATGTGATTCTGAGGACCTAGCTGAAGGTTTTGTGAGGCAATCTGTAATGAGAGCTTAGAGTCTAAACTAGAAAATGTAGGCAATGGACGCTTCCAGATGTCCCAGGTGGAACATCACAGCAGGGATCAAAGGGTGCTTCTGGATTTCAGATTTTTATGGACGTTTATCCAGAGGCCCAGATTCTATTTGTCCAGCTCTCTGATAAAGTGCTTACAAGGGGAGCACTGCAAATGTATAGAACAAAACAGTGATCATTCCCTCCAAGTGGGTGTCAGCATCAGAATCTCAGCGATTGCTCTAGATGTTTAGAAAAATGCCAAAGGGAAAGAGCTGGCAGGCGGGGCCTGAGCTCACTTTACGATCCATGGGAGGGTATAAAAATCATTCGGTGTTTTAGGCCTCTGGGTCGTGTTTCCACCTCGGGCTCTTTCAGGGAAGAGGGGAAAGCTTCCCTGGCTCTGGAACAAACACTGCCACCAACGGTAACGGAGACTCCAAGCTCAGGCCAGGAGGACTGACCCTGGAGAGTATTTTCACAGCTGTGAGAAGACTTTTCCACTGGAGTCTTTAAAAATAGGTTGTCATCCCTCCAGCTGCCCCCCACCATCCCCAGGAGGAGTAATCCAAGTAAAGCCCACATCTCATTCCAACTGAAAGAAGTTTAGTTACAGGCGTGCTCTGTTTGTGCCTTGTCCACCAACCAAACCGAGCCTAAGTCACTACGCGGCTCCTGAGGGTCTGATGTCACTCCTACCAGGTGGTCTTTCGGGGCATCTCAGAGTCTGAGCTGGCGGATTTCCAGCGCCTGTGCTGGAGGGGGAGGGAAAGCCCCCCTGACTGAGTGGTATTCAACAGCTCAGCCCCAGGGGTCTGCTAGCCCTGTTTTGCCAGCAGAGAGGCCTCAAGACTGCCAAGATCCAGCTTCAGAGTGCAGCTGGGCAGAGGCGGTGGGGTGGGGGAGCGGGCAGGGAGACAGTCTTTCCTCCCTGGGCCAGGCTCCCCACCAGAGCTGCGCCCCCTGAGCTGGCATCTGAGGCCGAGGCCCACCTAATTGTCGATCCAAGTGCAGCTCACACTCCATCCTGCAGTGCGACAGGCAGCTGTTTAAAGACCGACAACAGTGTGCAAAATAAGTGTGCTGTTCGTGCTGGTCAGAAGCAGAGCCCACGCGGCTCAGCCCCCCGGCAAGCCCAGCCCCCCGGCAAGCCCGGGGTGGGGTGGGGGCAGAGGGGAGCGGAGGGGCTGTGGTGCTGCGAGCTGACCCCTCCTCATTCTTCTCTTTGCCCCTCTACCAAGGCTGGACCACTGGTGGGTGATGAGACGGCAGATCTGGGGACTTAGAGGGGCATTTTCTACGCAGTTCAGTAATTTTCCAGAACAGCTGCATGAGGACGTGGGCCATTTTCCTGGGAAGATGCCCTCCCAGTTTTCTGTTAACCCGCCGAGGAATTCTGCCTGCCAGCTCCTTGGGAGGTGGCCTGAGGACTGACTGTGCAGGAAGGAGCCACCGTCTGGGCCCAGGGATAGCGGTTGGCATGTCCACTCAGTGATTAAATGGCACTTAGAGGTCTTGGCCCTCTACCCAACACTGCCCAGGAGCTGGGATTTGGACAGGATGGGTACTCGCCTGCCTCATGGAGCTTGAAGGCCATGGGGAGACAGGCAAGTGGCAGAGGGGCCTGGTTGGAACACAGAGCTCCAGCCATGCCTGAGAGCCACAGCCGAAGGCCCTTGGGGACAGACAAAGGTGCAATGGTACCGTCTTAGGGATGAGAGGTCTCTGAGTCCCATTCTGGGCCTGCTTGGAAATGACTAGCACACCAGCAGCATCATGTGTCCAAAACCTCATGCTAATGTCAGTGTGTGCTGTTTCTATCACACTGGGGAAACCAAGACAACCACGGCTTAGGGTCTTCTGCGAGCTACACCATCAACTCCCCATCGGTACCACCGCCCCCTGGTAGGGAAGAGTGTGGCATCCTGATTTCAGAGAGGTGGAGACAGAGGCTCTAGCAGGTCAATAATTTTGCCAAAAGGTACCTGATAGGAAATGGTGGGATGGGACCAAGCCCAGATCACCTGCCCTGTACGTGGGTCCTTCCCAGGACTTCCTGTTGCATCCACAGTGATCCAGCTCCTCGGATGCCAAGAACTTAGCCTCAGAACTCCCACTTGACGAGGCTGGGTGAGCTGTCCAGAGTATTTCAGAGGTTCTTGTCGCCTCTGTGTTCTCTGTAAACATGAATAGTCAGAAGCACTTGTGCAGAGCCTGTGGCCTGGTCCTCCCTTCTCTCGTCATCCTCCTTGCACTGGTGTGGAATGAATGAAGACCACCCAAACGAGGACAAAGGCTGCTCACCCAGAGCTGGCTCTAGCGAGGGACTCCGCCACCACCACCTGGGCTTGGCAGAGACTTGAGGCAGGCAGGGGAGGGGGGAGCTTTACGGTGGACAGAGGGACGGCTCCAGAGCGCCCTGCTCGGAGGCTGGGGGTCCAGGGAAGTGGGGGAGGGCTAACTACCCGTGGGGCGTCCCATGTCATTGGTTGGGATGCATATTTGGCTTCCTCTGGAAGGTTGGAAACAGGGACAGAAATTAGAGATGCTGTCAGTTATTAATCATGTCCTGGTTGTTTGGGGCCAACTGTTACAGGGGTTATTGTTTCACTTCCTGGTTCCTAGAGATAGTTGTCTGATTTCCTATATAGTAGAGTCTGACTACAGCAGCTGCCTTCCTGGGCTGGTTACTGCAGAGAAGGGATTGGCTTCCTGGGCTGGTCACAGCAGGTTGTGGGTCAGAATTCTGTTTGCATATGTGGTTGGTCTGGCCATTGTCCGTTTGTAATTCAGGCTCTCACAGGAGACTCCATCCTGGACCGCACCCTCCAACCCAGGGACTAGGCAAGCAGGTCTGGGAGAGCTGGCCCACGGCCAGACCAGGCAGCCTCTGGGGCTTCAGCAGCCCACCACCCACGTTAGCACAGGGCTAGGCACTATTAACTACAACTCAGGTGGGAGGGGGGTGTCACTTTTCTTATTCATTAAAACTGAATTTAACTTCATTTGGGGGTCTCCACTACTGGGGGGAAACTTAACTGTTCCAGTGGAAGGTAACTCAGTCACTTCTGGTTTAAAACTCAGTGTCCATTGATCCAGGATGCTCCCCAATTCTTCCCTGCTCACCAGGTGGAGCTCAGGTCCCAGGGGGGCCTCCAGTCCACACCAGATCCCGGGGGCCACCTGCGGGGGTATTGGCTTCCAGAAAGCACGACTCCTGTCCAGCCTCAGAGAGTGTGCAACCTGGGTCCCGGCGTATCTGCAGCTGGCTCAGGCTTGTGGCCTGGCAAGGACCCCAGAGCACACGAGGCTGCCCTGCTGGTGTCTTCCTGACCCTCCCCAGGGCTGCTGTGCCCTCAGGCAGACTCTGCCTGCCTCTCAGCCGTCAGGACCCTGCCTCGTCCCACCCGGCCCTTCTCTGGGGCCTGCCTGGACCTTCTCTGCAGCTGGGACCACTGCCCCACCTCCGCCCCCCACCCTGGACCAGACCAGGCTGGGTTCCCAGGAGAAGCCCTCACCCCCAGGCTCTACCTGGGCAGTGAGCTACACACCTCCAGTCCATATGAGTCCCTAGGTTTATGGGGGTTCCCACCCCCGCTGTCAGGGTTTAAAGCCAGCAAAGGGGGCTGGGGGGAGAGCAGGCACCCTGTCTCCTGCTAGGGCTCTCCCGAAGGCCCTCCCCAGCCCAGAATCGGTTCTTCACCCCACCCAGCCTGCCCCTCCCCCATGGGTCCCTCCCAGAACAGAGCCCGCCTGCAGCGTCCAGAAGGCCAAGGACAGGCGGGGAAGGTGTGGCACGTGGGAGGCGGCAGCAGGTGGCCGGTGCTGCAGCACGAGCACCAGCAGCCCAGGTGAGGCGGGAACATGCAGCATCCGCTCCCAGGACAGGGCTGCCTTTCATCCGCCGGCCTCCAGCTGTGTGATGTGGGTGCCCAGCAACCTCTAGATCAGCAATTCTGCCCCTCAACCTCCAACGATAATGACTGCCAGGATAGTTCATGCCTGGGGCTTTAAATGTCACTTCTTTTGTGAACCCAGGAAGACCTGGTAAGTTCTGCCTACCCTGCCTGTCACTCTGTCATAACTGGCTGTGTGCCAATAAAACTTTATTCACAAAAAAGATGAGAGACAGTGGGCTGGATTTGACCTATAGGCTGTATTTGCCACCCCCCGTTATAGGAAAACAAAGATTGTCTAAGTTCATGGTTGTTGGAGGTGAGTGATGAGTACCCAGGTGTTCTTTATAAGTACATATATATACACCCTCACACACACACATACGCACATGTATACATTTTGCATATGTATCTATGTGTTTGAAATTTTTCAACTTTTTGAGAATAAGACATTAAAATTTAAATTCAAAATCGTGGATTTAACTCTAAGCATGTTCATTACAATGTTATTTATCATTGCAAAATTTTGAGAAGTGACCTAAATGTCCAGTAACAGGAAATTGATTAAATAAAGTGTGGTGAACCATGCAATGGAACACTATGTAGTTACAAAAAATGATATGGTAGAAAACGTTTCATGACCTGAAAAGAACTTCTCAATGTCTATGTAACAAGAAAAACAAGTTGTTCTGTGACAGAATATGTTAGGAGACAGGTAATTCAGAAAGCACATGTAGGTAGGTAAGCTAAATAGATAAATTGATAGATGCAGAATAGAGAGAGCAAGAAAAGAAAGGAAGGAAAGGTGGGAGGGGGAGGGTGGAGGGCGGCAAAGAAGGTGTATTAAAAGTGGGTTATCTCGGGGCAATAAAATTACAGATGCCTAGAATTTTATTCTTCTTGCTAATCTATTTTATGTGGTTTTCCAATAAGTTTGTACTGCTTTTGTAGTAAGAAAGAAATAACAGTTTATTTCAAAAACAGACACTGTCAGTATTTTGATGCACTTCCTTCCAGGCTTTTGTCTCTGTGTACACATGTGACAAAAGAAGCATGATTCATCTGTGCGCCTTCCCAGTGCCTCAGCCCACCACCCTTTCTGCTTCTCTCCACCACCTCGCCCCACCCACCACTGACTGTCCCCCTGGCCTGTGTGCTTGTCTGTGGTTTTTTGCTGAGAACCAGGAGGACTGGGGAGAGGAGCAAAGGCAGAGAGGAAGCCCAGGGCCGGGGGAGGGAGGATCCCTTCCAGGAGATTTAGAAAGAGACATGAAGGGCAGTGAGAGGACAGTGGCTGGGCGCGAAAAACAGGCTTGAGTCAATTCTCCCCAGATAATGGATCCTCCTCACACCTTGTGTCCAGCGTGCAGAGCTCTGAGGTCACCCTGGGTAACCCAGCTGTGGTCTTCTGGGGCCAACCCTGCTGCAGACGGGGCCACATGGAATCTCTGGGATCTCCACACAGATGTTTAACAGGTATGTTACCTGCCTGACACAGCATCCCACACACGTGTCATAGCATCGTGGCCTGTAAGGAAACCTTGTCTCCTGGGGGAGGTACTGTGGGTCCTAGCTGGTCTCTCCAAGAGGGTTGGGATACCTCCAGAAAGTCAGTCCCAGCCAAGCCTTGACAGGGAGGTGAAGCAAGAGGGACAGAGCCCAGGTGTGCTGCTTGGGCAGGTCCTCTGACTTCTCTGGGCCCCCGCTGCATAAAGGGGTGCAGCGCCCACCTGAGCTAGGCCCACACCAGTGAGGGCCTCAGAGAAGTGCTGGGGGTGGAGGTGGGTGAGCAGCTGGCTGAGGCCCAGCAGGGTCCCGGCACCTCCTGTTCCAGCTGCCTCCTGCCTTTCCTCCCTGTATCCCTTCTCATCTCCTGACAGGGAGGAGAACCCTGCCTCTTCTCTGTCAGGGCCAACCAACTCATGCTGGCATGTCCCCTGCCAGTGTCCCAAGGAGCCACAGTGCCAGGCCTGCTAGAGGTTTCCTACTGGCCACAGAGCAGAGCAGTGCTGCCGCCAGGTCGGTACCCGTAGGGGTGCGGCACCCACGTTACCGCCAGCCCAGCCCATGCTCAGGGTACCCTAGAATTGGAGGTCCACTCCCAAGAGCATCTCCCACGCCATCCTTCCTGGAATCGTCTGCACATTAAGCCTCCAAAAGAGATGTGATAACGAAGCAATTTTGTGCACATGTGGTGCGCCATCTTCTAAAGGTTTTGGATTGCAGCGGCTCAGCATTCTGCCTGGTGCAGCTGCAAATTAAAAGCTTCAGAAATGTGTATTGACTAAAATGTCTCCAAGATTGCACGTGATTTTGGTGAGAGGATTTTTCCCTTTCTTTCCCTTGTTCCTTTTCACTTGGCTTCTTCTCACTTTTAAAAAACAAGGTCATTAGAGAAGATCCCTAAGGAAATGAAACACAGAACACTGTGTTAACATATCGTAGAAGTTCTGACTTTCAATACCCAATTCCCCAGAAAATTTTGAATTAAGCCGGTTAGTTCCACATTTACAGAAACACTGGATATTTTCTGGGGAAATTATTTAGAATGAAATGAGTAGCTGATCTAGTCTCTCTCCTGCTCTCAATCTGCCCAAAGCTACTCTTTCACTTATGAAATTTTTATGAATGAAAAACCACGATTACCAGCAGCTTCAGTGTGTTGGCAGCCACAGCCGATCTCAGGTGGGACAGGCCTTGAAATGTGCTGTTACAGAACCTGCTGGTGTCATCCAAGCCGCTATCAGATTTTTGTCGTAGGACCTGCCTGGACATTTCTGGAAAGCTTAAAAGATAAGTGTGACTCTATATTTTAACAACTGACCTTATAAAATTCACCTTCTTATATAAATTCAGTAATTTCTAAAATCACAAATCCCAACCCCATCTCAGATCAAAATAGCATATGTGATTATTGGTAGTTCAATATTAAGCTCTCTTGGTAAGTACATGAGAGGAAATTTAAAATATGTGTGTATATTTGAAAATAGTCTGTGATAATACCTTAGTTCAATTAAATATTTTGGTTCAATTGAAATATAATTATGGAATTTACTGCATAATTGCATTGCATAATTGTACAATATGAGACAGGGATTGTTTCAATAATTCTTTACATTTCATGATTCCTCAGAAAGAATAATTTTTGTCATACAGAAATAGCATGTTCATTATAAACTGGATAGTTTTTCCATAAGGCATAGTCATATAATCCTAACAAGATGATACTGAATAATATTCTGTCATTATATTCATGTTTGATTATGTAAAGTAAATTTAAGATTTTTTAATTAGCATGAAGTAAAATTGACTATGGATTTTAAAGCATGTATAGAAAAGGAAACCTTTGTGAAGTTTAGAAATAATTTTCATCTGGCATTTTTCAAGCATCAATATGACAAATACATTCTAAAATGGTGTCTAACAATGAGCTAGCAGAAAAAGAAATTAAGAAAACAATCCCATTTTGAATCACAACAAAAAGAATAAAATAAGACCTGTACACAGAAGACTATAAGATATTCTGGAAAAAGATTGAAGAAGACACAGGTAAATGGACAGCAATTCTGTACTCATGGATTAGTAGAATTAACATTCTCAAAAAGTCTATATTACCTAAAGGAATATACAGATTCAATGCAATCCCTATCAAAATCCCAAGGACATTTTTCACAGAAATAGAACAAAAAATTCTAAAATGTATACGGAACCACAAAAGACCCCAAATAGTCAGAGAAGTCCTGAGAAAAAAGAACAAAGCTGGAGGTATTATGCTCCCTAATTTCTAACTATATTACAAAGCCATAGTAATAAAACAGCATGGGATTGGCAGAAAAACAGATACATAATCAATGGAACAGAATTGAGAGTCCAGAAATAAACCCACGTGTATATGTATAATTAATTTGTGACAAAGGAGCAAACAACATACAATGGAGAAAAGACAATCTCTTCAATAAATGGTGCTGGGAAAAGTGGACGGCCACATGCAAAAGAATGAAACTAGACCCCTATCTCATACTATATAAAAAATTAATTCAAAATGGATTAAAGACTTGAATATAATGCCTGAAACCATGAAACTCCTGGAAGAAAACATAGGCAGTATGTTCTTTGACATCAGTCTTAGCAATATCTTTCTGGATCTGTCTCCTCAGGCAAGGCAAACAAAAGCAAAATAAACAAATGGGATTATATAAACTAAAAAGCTCCTGTACAGAAAAGGAAACCATCAATAAAATGAAAAGACAACCTACCAAATGGGAGAAGATATTTGCAAATAATATATCCTATAAGGGGTTAATATCAAAACTATATAAAAAACTGATACCAGTTAACAACAAAAAAACAAACAACCAGATTTTTAAAATAGGCAGAGGAGCTGAGTTTTGTTTAATGAAGACATACAGATGGCCAAAAAGCATGTGAAAAGATGTTCAACATCACTAATTATCAGGGAAATGCAAATCAAAAACACAATGAGATATCACCTCACACTTGTCAGAACTGCTGTTATCAAAAAGGCAAGAAATAACAAGTGTTGGCAAGGATGTGGAAAAGAGGGAACCCTCATACATAGTTGATGGGAATGTAAATTGGTGCAGCCACTATGGAAAACAGTATGGAGGTTCCTCAAAAAATTAAGAATAGAACTACCATATGACCAAGCAATCCCACTACTGGGCATATACCCTGAGAAAATCATAATTCAAAAAGAGTCATGTACTACAATGTTCAATGCAGCACTAATTTACAATAACCAGGACATGGAACCAACCTAAATGTCCATCGACAGACAAATGGATAAAGAAGATGTGGCACATATATACAATGGCATATTATTCAGCCATAAAAAGGAATGAAATTGAATTATTTGTAATGAGGTGGATGGACCTAGAGTCTGTCATACAGAGTGAAGTAAGTCAGAAAGAGAAAAACAAATACTGTATGCTAATGCACATATATGGAATCTAAAAAAAACGGTACTGGGCTTCCCTGGTGGCGCAGTGGTTGAGAGTCCGCCTGCCAATGCACAGGACATGGGGTCGTGCCCCGGTCCGGGAGGATCGCTCATGCCACAGAGCGGCTGGGCCCGTGAGCCATGGCCGCTGAGCCTGCATGTCCGGAGCCTGTGCTCTGCAGTGGGAGAGGCCACAACAGTCAGAGGCCCACAGACCGCAAAACAAACAAACAAACAAACAAACAAACAAAAACGGTACTAATGAACCTAGTGGCAGGGCAGGAATAAAGATGCAGATGTAGAGAATGGACTTGAGTACACAGCGGGGATGGGGAAGCTGGGACTAAGTGAGAGAGTAGTGTTGACATATATACACTACCAAATGTAAAATGGATGACTAGTGGGAAGCTGTTGCATAGCAGAGGGAGATCAGCTTGATGCTTTGTGACGACCTAGAGGAGTGGGATAGGGAGAGTGGGAGGGAGGCCCAAGAGGGAGGGGATATGAATATATATGTATACATATAGCTGATTCACTTTGTTCTATAACAGAAACTAACACAACATTGTAAAGCAATTATACTCCAATAAAGATATAAAAAATTTTTTTAAAAAGACAGTAGGAGGGACTTCAAAAAAAAGTCATAAAGGAAATAAGAAGTGGAGTTAAAAAATAAAAATAAAAATTTTTAAATAAAATATAAGTTTCTAGTACAGAATGCTACTTTTCAGATTTGAAGAGAGAAAATCTGATCCAAGTGAGGCCCAGAGGACTTTGCTCCTGCCAGAGCACAGGAAAAGAAGAGAAGGAAACACACAATGTCGCGAGGGGATTTCTGTTCTCGAGCCCCCACTTCCACTTCCAGAAGATCCTTCAGGCTGGGTCTCTCAACACCCGCTTCAAACCCCCGCTACTATAGAGAATGGAAATTAAAAATTCAATCTCCCAGCCTCCCCTGAAGATCGTAGTTGCCATGTGGCAGCTGAGTAGCACTTCTGAATAAAAAGATACAAACTTATCAAAGCACAGCTCTTTACCCATTTTTCCTTCTCCTTCCTTCCTTCCTGAAATGTGAGTGAAAGATGGAGAGGCAGCATCCCTATGGTAATCATGAGGATAAAAGCCACAGGTTAAGAATGGTGGAGCAGGAAGGTGGAAAGAGTCTGGGTGTTAAGGAAACACTTGAGTAACTTCCCTATCCTTACCCTGTTTAGCTCTAGACTTCTTGTTAAGTGAGAAAAGTAAATGCCCTTTCTTCCCCTGGTTTCCTTAGAAAACAGAGCCTGAGGCAAGGATTAAGTGCCAGCACTTAGTTTGCAAGAGTGAGGAAAAGCAGCAATAGGCCAGGGGTCCCCAACCCCTGGGCCACATAGCAGGAGGTGAGTGGCAGGCGAGCGAGCCAGTGAAGCTTCATCTGTCGCTCCCCATCACTACCCATCACTTGCGTTACCACCTGAACCATCGCTAGCATTACTGCCTGAACCACCACCCCACCCCATCCATGGAAAAATTGTCTTCCAATGAATGGCAGATGAATTGGGAGATTTTGATTGACATATATACACTAATATGTATAAAATAGGTAACTAATAAGAACATGTTGTATAAAAAATGAATAAAATAAAATTCAAAAAAAGTCCTTTTTTTTTAGTGATGTGTTGGTGATGGTAGATGGAATATTGTATTCACATATTTATGTGTTTCTTCTTAAATAAATAAATAAAACTTTCTCTTTGTAGAAATTTCATGCATTACAGAAAAAGCTACAGTTCCCCTCGACCACTACCCCCAGTCACCATCACCCTCCCAAAGTTAATCTAAGTCATGGGTTTGGTATATAACCTTTTAGTCCTTCCCTGTGTTTCTTGTATAAACGGGTTTTTTTTCTTCTGTGTTC
The DNA here is from genome assembly GCF_964165515.1 of Mesoplodon bidens. Taxonomy (NCBI): domain Eukaryota; kingdom Metazoa; phylum Chordata; class Mammalia; order Artiodactyla; family Ziphiidae; genus Mesoplodon; species Mesoplodon bidens. The sequence goes on along the minus strand of NC_138165.1, from coordinate 112,355,719 downwards.
TGTTTTCTGTGTCATTTATCTATTTTTCTACATCAGTGGAAGAAATAAAAAGAAACTATATAAAACATAGACATGAGAGAGGAAATATTTGCAAATCACATATCCAACAAACGAGTTGTATCCATAATATATAAAAAGCATTTAAAATTCAACAATGAGAGAATAAACAATCCACTTTTAAAATGGACAAAAGAATTGGAGAGACTCAACCAAAGAGGCCATATGAAGAGGCTATATGAATGGAAAACGAGCACATGAAAAGATCCTCACCATCACGAGGAATTACGGAAATACAATTTTAAACTATAATGGGATACCACTACACACTTACTGGAATGGCTAAAATAAAAATAAAATAAATACATATACACATACATAAGTAAGTAAGTAAATAAAGCCTAACAGCATCCAGTGCTGACAAGGGTGCACAGCAGCTGGCATGTTCATACACTGCTAATGGGAATGAAAAATTGTACAATCACTCTGGAAAACAGCTTGGAGTTCCTTACAAATCTGAACACCCACTTACCATATGACCCAGCAATCTCACTGTGCTTGTCCTAGAGAAATGAAAATGTATGCTCACTCCAAAACCTATACATTAGTGTTTATAGCAGCTCTATTTATAACAGCCTAAACTAGGAAACAACTCAAGTGGGACCAACATTTAGGATTGCTTTTGTGCTGATGGACTTGGGCGTGGAAAAGGAGGTTAAGAGGCTGGTTTGTACATTTAACAGCCTTGTCAGACTTAGGGGACAAAAATTGGAGTCTGGGTCCTGCCAAGGGCAGGGAGCCAAGTAAACAACCCCACACTTTAGGTGGAAACCCCAAAGGGCTGAACCCTAGGATCACTCATATGGTGATAAATTTTTAACAACTGGCTCTCCAAGGTAAAATGCCCTGATTTGTAACATTTGCTAATTTACAAGGTGTAAATACTCCCAGCAGAGCCAATTTCAAGCTACCAGTATGACCTCACTGAACACGTCATTGGGAAAAGACACACATAATCGGCTCTGATTAGCCAGTGCTAGCTGGCCCCAGCACATCACTTCCTAGAAGTCAGGATGAGCATGAGTAAGCCACCTCTTGTACTAGCTCTGAATCATTAGGATGGTGCAGAAAATCTCTCAAATCCTGAGACTGGATTAAAGTGATTGTAGGCTGCCAGTGACTCACAAGGGCCTCACACATGACTCATAAAGAAATGAAACTCCTCTGAAAGAAGAAAACATAGTACAGTTCTCAATTTTCTTCTGGGAAAAAAAAAAAAAAAAAAAAGCACTGTCCACCACACCAGCAAAGATAACCAGGCAGGTACGTAAGCAAGACCACACAAACAAGAACCAGCACAAACACACTAAAGCAACCGGCCTCCAGATTCTCCACGAATGGAATAAGCAGGAAAGAAGCCAGTGGAAGGACTACTGTATGGTTGATTCCATTTATGCAGCGGTCAAACGGCAAAATGAAATTACAGTGTTTGGAGATACATATTTGGGTTGAAAACTATAAAGAAAATAGGAAGTGAATACAATAAAAACCAGGATTGTGGCTGGTTTGGGGGGTGAGAAGGGGCTGTGCCTGTGAATGGACGTGTAGGAAGATTCTGTTTCTTCCCCTGGATGGTGATGACCTGGTGCTCAAAGCATAGTAATTTATTAAACTGGAAATGTATGTTTTATGCATTTTTCTCTTCATATTCTATTTCACAGAAAAAAAAGTTTAAAAATAGTTCATTACGTCCAAGGAATCTTTATCCAAGTAACCCAGAGGTAATTCAACATTTGCAAAATATATCAGTGTAATCTCTATAATAGATTAATGCAGTAAAGAATCTCAATTTTTATTCGCCAAATAAAAGGGGTTTGATGGATTGAAACCACATGTGTGTGACTGAAAACAAAACTCTTAGGAAACTAAGAATAAAAGAAAACTTCTCTACTTGATAAAAAGCATCTACCAGATATCTAAAGCAATGACCATACTTAATGGTGAAGCAGCAGAAGCATTTTTCATTAATGTCAGGAAAAAAGGAAACTGTGCTCATTATCCTCATATCATGCAGCATTTTACTAGAAGTTTCAGCCAATACAATGGTAAGTAAAAGGAATACAGAGAATAACAATTCAAACAGAAGAGAAAAAGAATTGTCATTCTTTGCAGTATATAGTTATCTGCATAGAAAACCCGGGAGAATCAAGTGGTTCTGCCCAGATGCTCACCCCTCAGGGCTGCCATCTAACAGAACACACATGTGTGATGCTGCCCAGAGGCCCTGAGCAGCTAGGAAACTACTAGAGTTAACAGGAATGTGCAAGGAGACAGGGTCGCAGACCGAGACACACAGCATTCGCCTTGAAAATGTGATAGGAAAGGAGCCCTCATTCACGACATCAACAAAAACTGGAAAAAGCCTCAGAACAAATCCAATAAGAAGTGTGCTTTGTCTGTCTAAAGGAAACTATGAGAGTGCATGGAAGGATTTTGTTTGTTTAATTTGACCTCAAGAAAATAGAGAAAAATAGTACATTCATTGATGAGAAGACTCAAATCATACAGACAACAACTCTCCCCTAAATTAACCTAAAAATTCAGTGAAATTCTAACCAAAATTCCACCAAGATTTCACAGGGACCCTGGCAAACTGTTCCTAAAATTCATGTACAAGTATAAGGCTCACAAATAGGAAGGTTTGGGAAAAGAACAGTGTGGGACACTTGCCAGCCAGATATCAAGATACACTGTGAAGCCATTATAAGTGACACAGCATGGAATCAGCCATGAACTGACACGTCGGTTCTGGTTCTGTTTCCCAGGATCCCTGTGGAAGAGTTGGGTTCCGCCCCCCAGGGGACGTGGGAGTGTACGAGACATACCAGCTGAGTGGTGGGCAGGAGCTGCAGGGGTTCCTGTGGCTCTGAGTCCTTAGGTGTGCTCAAAAATCTTGCCTAAGATTCTGGACTTTATTAGAACCTGGAATTGGGGAGTAGGAAAATGGGGTCCTTCAGAGAAGTTTCTTTCTTGATGCAAAGGGCAGGAGGCTCCCAGCTGACATGGGAGCCTAGCACGTGTGTCCACCATTAAAACAGACGTAAAAATCGTATGGGACCCCATGAGATAGAGAACTGATTAATAATCATATGACCTTCATTCACCATCATCAGAATTTTCTGAAATTGCTTTTTCAAATATTTATTTCAATTTTTAAATTGTATTACTTTTTTATTGTGGTAAAACATGCTTAACATAAAATTTACCATTTTCACCATTTTTGAGTGTCCAGTTTGGTGGTGTTAAGTGCATTCACATTGTTGTACAGCCATCACCTATATCCATCTTCAGAACTTCGTCAATATCCCAAACTGAAACTGTGTCCCCATTAAAAAACTCCTCGATCTCCCTCGCCCTGCCCCTGACAACCCCCATTCTACTTTCTTTCTCTATGAACTCCACTATTCTAGGGCCCTTATATAAGTGGAATTTACATACAGTATTTGTCTTTTTGTGACTGCCTTATTTCACTTAGCCATAATGTCCTCAAGTTTCATCCATGATGCAGCCTGTGTCAGAATTTCCTTCCTTTTTAAGGCTCAGTAATATTCCATTATATGGATGTTTTTCCTTTCCTCCTTTGATGGACACTTGTTTCCACCTTTTAGCTGTTGTGAACAATGCTGCTATGAACGTGTGTGTACAAGAATCTCATTGAGTCCCTGCTTTCAATTCTTTGGGGTATGTACCCAGAAGTGGAATTGCTGGATTATATGATAATTCTATGTTTAATATTTTGAGGAATATTTCAATTTTTAAATGCGTTGTTAATCTACCACAACGTGTTGTATCAGAAGTATCCATTTTTGTGGTTTAAAAAAGAATCCCAATGCTAGGGATGGTTTAGGAAAGGAACTTTTTCTCCCCAGATATAAGTAAGGTATAATATAATGCAGCATTCACAGAACAAACAAATGCTCAGCGATCTCACAACTTTTATCAAAACAGATCATCTATATTTTCTGAAGCTGATCATTTATACTTTACGCTTGCATCTGGAGTCTGAACGAAATGATAGGGAAATGGCAGCCCCTTGTGCAGGCTTGGTCCAGCCAAGGGCTTCCTCCCCAGTGGCCTGAGGAGCTGGGTGGCCTCAGAGCCTGGCCTGGCCCCCTGGGAGCATCTCCCAGGATGGCCCTTGGGACCAAGTGCACGCCTGGCCCTCAGCATCCCCCGCCGCCCACGCTGCGTGGCTAGTCCACGCGCATGCGTTCCAGCTACTCTTGCAGCCGAGGAATGGCAGCCTCAGACCCGCTCTCCTACCTTTGTGGGAGGAGAGAAGCCGGCGTGGGTTGCTCTCCCTCATCTGTGCCCAACTTGGGAGGAGAACCGTCATGCATCCGTTTTCCATTGAATCCACAGAACCAGTCGTGAATCAAGAGTTAAAGGGAATTTTTAAAATTAAATCTGAAACCACAGGATATGTACAAGAGGGTGATGATTATGCCTGGGAGTTTTTATCAGCCACAGCTGTTCCATTATGTTTGTTTACTTTAGGATAGAAATGGTCCTTTGAAATACATGACCAAAATAAACACACTGGCAGCTGTAGTTAGCATGGGTAAGTGAGCAAGCAAGCAGAGCCCGCCCAGGAGGCCGCGGGTTCACAGTCACCCGTGTCAGCGGCAAAATAAATAATCCTGTGCTTTCTGCCCGACAACACCCGAGAGCAGAAATCCTCTATGAAGAATCCTACTGGAATCTAAGAATTAGGAAATATTTGTGGAATGTTGCAATTCCAACAAAAGCCAAAAGTTTTTTCTTTTTAATACTGGGTATGGAATTAAGTGTGATGCTACAAGAAACCACAATGATAGTATAATACATTTGTACTATCGATAATTAATATACACAAAGATTTACTGAGCAGTTAGTATGTGCCAGGCATTCTACTCAGTTCTGGGCACCCAGCAGTGAAAAGGAAAATCAAAATCCCTCTCCCACAGGAAAACCAAAATTAACAAGAAAACCAATAAATAATATAATTTCAGGTAACGATTGAAGCTATTAAAAAGTTTCAATAACAATTAATTTAATTTAAATTATTAAATCTGGTTGATCACATATGTATAAACACATGTTACTTGAATTAGGGTAAAAACTTTATATATTTACAAACCCCAAATCATCTCTAACCGAAAATCAATAGAGGAAAATAAAAGCAAAGGAAGTCATAAGGGACTTGTTCACATATAAAAATGTGCATTGTCTGTGAATTCACAAAATTTCCCTTCCTTTACTTAACTTTTTTTTTAGAATGTTGGGAAGGAATCAGATAGGAAAATTTTTCGTTTCAAAGAAAAAGGCTGAAAAAAATTAAATTTGAAATGTTGGCGTTGGTGTCCCAATCTGAGATAATTTCATTATGGTTTCTGACAGTGTTTCCCTTTTTATTGTAATTGAAAACACTCCATGAGTAAGGAACCACTTATAAGAACATGTTGTATTCAAATATCTGTTTCCAAGATAGAGGGGATCTCAGTGGTTCAATTGTTCTCTGAGGTAATGGCCCAGAGAAAAAGTGATCATGTTTGCTTCTCATTCCCTGGAACACAAAATGCATCAAAGGAGAGAAAATAGAACCAGTGGGACAGTTAAATGAAGAAAGATTGTGCAGGGACGTGCCGTGGATCATCTGCCCCGACTCTGATTCTGACTTTGCTGGAAAAAGACAGACTGGAGGCAGCACTTACACTGCAAGACTGAAAAACAAACTGGTGCAAACTGGGAAGTTCTTTGATCTTAAAGTGACTGAGAACAAATCTGAGTCCCAGGCTGCTGCATTTCCTCCTAAGCAGGGCCATCTTCCAGTGGTGTTAGAGGATTAGGAAGAACAGACACACCCAAATGTTAATACCACTTTCCATGAAAGCTCATCCTTTAGCGCACAGAGCCTCATCACTCTGAGACACCCATCCTTGGTTCTCAGGGTCAGATCTGCATTTATTTCCATCTAAGATACAGACGTGCCCACTGAGGAATGTTTGTACTAAGCGTGTCTATACTAGATGAAAATGTGACTGACTTCAGTAGGACTTTTCTAGATTACAGAGAGCTAAGTAATGTCCACCCTGGTCCTGCTACCTCTGAAGATATGTGGAATCATTTTAAATTATCCTTTCAATCGCTTAGGAATGCTTTGGCCTGCCTGTAAAGTTTACTCAGCCTCAGCAGCTTAAACCGCGTGTGTATTTTTCTCACACACAAAGTCTGGAGGTGGACGGCCCAAGGCCACCACAGCTCTTCACTGGTGCCATCCAGGACTCCAGCATCCTTAGCAAATCAACTTTCATCTTTATGTTTGTTGCCTCCTGATTACAACAGGCTCCTGCACCTCCAGCCTCACATTCATGTGATTCATCATACTCAGTTTAAAAAAAAGGGAAGAGCAAAGGGCAAAATGGGGAAGGCATCCCAGTCTATCACTTTTTATCAAAAAAGAAAAGGAATCCCTGGTAACCGACCTAACTGACTTCCGTTACCTCTCGTCGGCATTAGGACTCCTGGTTGCCCCTCTACTGTATACTGGCCAAGAGAGATGAGGTGCTAATCACGGGTTAGATCAACCAGATTTAAACCTCAGGCTGAGGCTAGTGGAATATTCCTGAGATCTAGAGATGGCCAACCAGATCTGGACAAATGGCCTTCTGTTATCAGAGAAGGAGCCCAAGGATGAGGTGGTCGGGGGAGCAACGTCTGCCTTTCTTTCTCATCAACCACGCGGATGCTCTTGTTCTACTGAATCAACTTTGCATCACTGCTCCAAAGAAGTTGGAGGGGAATAACTCTTGTGCAAGATGGTTCAATTGTATGAAACCTAAATAGCTTTAAAAAAGGTAGCAAATTGTATTAACCAGAATTCTTTTTTTTAATTTAATTTTATTTATTTATTTATACAGCAGGTTCTTATTAGTCATCAATTTTATACACATCAGTGTATACATGTCAATCCCAATCGTCCAATTCATCCCACCCCCCCCACCCCACCCCCGCCATCTTCCCCCCTTGGTATCCATACGTTTGTTCTCTACATCTGCGTCTCTATTTCTGCCCTGCAAACCGTTAACCAGAATTCTTAGGGAGGGAACTGCATTTGTTGGGAGAGGGCTCAGGTAGGAAGTGAGAGCCAGGGGGTGTGAGTGTGGGTGGGACTGTGCCACGAGAGGCGAGGGGAGGGCTCCTCTGGAGAGGGAGGAGGGCTCAGGGCTCTGAATCCCAGGAAGGACCGAGCTCTTGGGCTGTGCTCTAAGTTGTGTGATGTACTGACTTTCTTAATCCTCCCAATAGTGCTGTGAGACACTATTCAATGAGGAACTTGAGGCCGGAGAGGTCCATTTGAACTTCTCAACCTCACAGCTGCAGTGCTGGTGCCCGAGGCCGGGCGTCTGTGCTCTGCCCTCCAAAGGGGGAGAGGAAAGTGGAGAGGGGACCCACCCTCCTCCCCCACCCCCCTCGCAGAGCTCTCCCTGCATCTCCTGTGAGGTCTGAGCTCACAAACGTCTGAGTGGAAATTGGTGAAGGAAGGGGCAGTGAGCCTACAGCCTTGAGAAGGGGGGAGAGGACAGGGATGAGGATGCCGGGAAGCTGTCTCACTGGTTCTGGACTTAAAATCATGGAATTCGAGTTTTCATCAGGTTGGACCAGCTCCGTGAAGGACACGGGCCCAGCTGACCTCTGAGCTCTGCCCAGGGGTCTTGCTACACGTTGATTGGGCTTGGAGGGAGGACACAGGGATGCAGCCACCCCGGCGAGCTAGGTTCACCTGACATGAGCGGAGTGAACGTTTCAAAGGTGTGGTCTTTGTACCTCGTTCATCGCTGTGACGATCTGCTTACAAAGGATGTTATGGGTACCACAAACTCCAAGCCTCTGACTCTCCCTTCTCAAGCCCCTTGGAATCCAAAGTAAAAAGATAACAATGTCCAGATGAATGGATAAAGAAGACGTGGTATATATATACAGTGGAATATTAGCAATAAAAATGAATGAAATAGTGCCATTTGCAGCAAAATGGATGGACCTAGAGATTATCATACTAAGTGAAGTAAGTCAGAAAGAGAAAAACAAATACCACATGATATCACTTATATGTGGAACCTAAAATATGACACAAATGGACTTACCTGCAAAACAGAAAGAGACTCACAGACCTAGAGAACAGACTTGTGGTTGCCAAGGGGGAGGGGAGGGAGGGGAGGGGAGGATTGGGAGTTTGAGATTGGCAGATGCAAGCTAGTATATATAAGATGGATAAACAACAAGGTCCTACTGTAGAGCACAGGGAACTCTAGTCAATATCCTGTGATAAACCAGAATGGAAAAGGAAATAAAAATGTCAGTGCTGCCCAGGCATCCAAGGTGGGGGTGGTGGGAGGAGGGATCAGGGCTCTAAATCGTGAGCACAGGAACCGAGCCCCCCTAGGACCACAAAAGCCAGCGGGTGCCTGGGGGCAGCTGAAGCGGGGAAGGGGGAGAGTGTGGGGTCCCCAATGCAGGTGGTGTCGGAGCACGAGAACGTCCGTACCGAGACTTCAGGCCTCAGGGTCAGTGTTTCTCCTACTTGGGCTGGGGTGGGGAGCTCCTCAGGCCTCTACAGGAGGTGCCCACCCAACCATCACCAGGACCTCTCAGAACAAATGTCCAGGGAACACCGACCTTTGTCTTTGGATGTGTTTGGGGACATCGTGTCGGCAGACGAGGCAGCTCACAGGAAAGCAGTTGAGCACCAGGAGTGACGCTGTGGTGACATCATTTCATCGTTTCAGCTGCTGGTCCATCTTTCTCTAATTCTGAAACAGGCTATCGCGTGTGCGCCATGGCTGACGGTCGACGGTTGTTTCTGCCTCTGTTAAAAAGGTCGTCCTAAAGAGCACGATGGGTACTCAGTCCCGCAGTGTCCTCCTCAGCCTCCGGATTCGCCCTTCTGTCTCCAGATGCTTTCCAGCAAATCTCACCCCGGTGCTGCATACACCCCCGTGCGGTACTGCCTCTCATACAATCCTCGTCTTGAGTGACGTGTAAGTCTTAGGTCTTCTCAAAACTGTCTTTCTCTGTCCTCCCTCTAAAACTACCTGTTTGACATCAACTTTTTCTCTTTTGAGACCTCAGTCTTGTCTCACAAATAATGTTTCTAGGTCTCATGTACTGTGGTTAAAAAACACCTAGGAAAAGTCATTTTCCACTAGGTTGGACCCCTGAATGCCTGCCTCAGCCAGTAGACTTCACCCACCGCTCAGTCCTGGTCACCCAGCCCCCTTCCTGGGCCGGCCCTGGGGACAGGCACCCCGGGCAGCCAAGGTCTGGCTGACAGCGCACCCAGGCTGGGCTCCCTGGGGCTCATGCTGGGCACACTTTGGTGTCCCGACAGGGGTGCTAAGGGCCAGCATGCAGTGCCCAGTGGTCAGAAAGCCAGTATCAAGACAGTGGAGCAGCCCTCACGTGGGTCCTGATGAATTTGAGGTGCAGACCCCTTTCTGAGCTCTGGGGGGTGTTGAGCCTCTTTGAGGTGCTTGTTCCCCCCACCAGTGAGCATGCCCCTAAACACTGAGGTCCCTGGCGGGGAGGACGCCTGCCATGGAGCTCCCTTGCAGCCAGGGGGAGTCACAGTGAAGGCACACGTGACCATGATTAAGGGTGCTTTTGACAAGTTCTCTGAAGGAAACAACTCAGGGCTGTAACCAAGGAAAACCGGAGCCCAGAAGCTGAGAGCGGAGCCCAGGAGCCAGCCAGTGGTTCCACCCTCTGTGCCAAGGGCCGCGAGCTTTAGCAAACAATGAAAGAAGCGAATGGGTACAAGGCACTGATTGAATTTGGAACCTGGTATCCATCTTTTCCATAAAGTACATGCAGATGTCTTTTATATGATCAACACATGTGCCCATATCTGTACACATTTGTACTGACTCTCTTTACCTGTTTGAAGAAATTTTCCTCTCCTCTTTTTTGACTTACGTTCTGCTTTTAATATTCTCAAAATATGGAGAGCATTTTTAAAAATGTGATTCCTTTTCCTTCCTAGTCTGCCCTGTTTCCCACAATACCCCGTGTTCTTGTTGCCTGACCAACAGTGCGAAGGCCAGGACACCAGATGCAGTCACTGTGGAGAGGCTATGTTTTACATCTTCCCACCGAGTTCACCGAGCACACTTGCGTGTGCTACCCAAGTGTACACAGCGCGCTTTGCCAAAACTGATACTCTTAACAAAGATAGTTTGGCAAATCACATTTCTAATTTCCCAATTATATTTTGAATTCACCAGGAAACCTCTTCTGGAAAAAACAACATTCAATATTTAAGAGAATCTCTGGTAAATTAAAGTCTATTGTTAATACATACATAAAAAAATAGTCCCTGACTTTAATGAGTCCAGATTTTCATATGCTAAGATTTACCATTTCACCCCCAGCGGCCATGGTTTCTACCCATGTGTAGCCATAGAAGATCATGTGATGTGTGGGAACATAGATGGCCCACCTCTGGCTCTTACCTGTTTAGCTGTGTGACTTTGGGAAGCTGCTCAGAGTCTCTGAGTACTCAGTTTTCCTCTTGGGAAAAGAGGAATAATAATAGAGAGCTTCTGGGTTGCAGCAAAGAATCATGTGGTCCATATGTGAGATGCACCATGGGGCCCAGCAAAGCATAGACGCTCATGTAAATATAAGTTCCCTTTCCTGCTCCTCCTATTTCCCTTAAACCACAATAAAAAATAAGAACCTTACTCAGAAAGAAGTCTTCCCACATAACCCTTCAGTGTGACCCTCCTGTCCTCAAACTTCCCAATGCTGTCTCTCCCCACCATCCCTCTAACTGGTAGGATCACATCCAGTTGAGTTTGACATTCAAGAACTGAGATCCAGAAAGATGCCACATCAGAAGCCCAAGCCTGAGAACTTTATCGGAACAAGAGTGGGGACCCTGTGAAATGGCCATGAAGGAGACTGGGAATGAGAAGTGAGGGGCCCTGGGGAGACTCCCCCACATCCCCGCCCCACCGCTGCTGCCATCCCCTATCAGAATCTTCCAGCTCAGAATCGCTCAGATCACCTGGCAGCAGGGTGAGCCCGACTCCTCCTCTGGGGTTGGTAATCCAGTGCTGTTTCCAAAGGATGCCGCCCAAGAAGGAGTGTCCTGAGAACAAGCCCTCACTCTCCACTTCTGCCCAGACCTCTCAGACCCCCTCCCCAGGGCAAGTGTTTCAGCCAGGCCCACCCTCTAAAGCCCAGCTCCAATCCTCATTCTTCTGTGAGCCTTCCTGGGCACTTCACAGAAACCCTGGGAGATGTCCTCATCTGCAGGTCACCCAGCACAGTGGTTTGCAGTCTTGGCTTCCCATCAGATTCCTTGATAAACTTCCAAAATTACTCATTCCCGAGCCCCATCCGCACAGGTATAGTGTGTGTGTGAGAACTATTGGAACAAGTGCTGGGGGAGGGGAAGATGAATAAGAGAAGGTCCAACCCACAGACATTTACAGTCTGACAAAAGGGATAACGCATGCATGCAAATGACCATTACACAAGATGGGAATTGTCAAGTGTTGAAAGAAAATTATGCTACATTGCAAAACAAGTTCAGAGTAAATATTTCTTCCAGTTGAGGAATCAAAGAGGCTTTATGAAAGAGAAGGCATTTAAACTTGCCTTTAAGCGTGAGAAATATGGGGATATATGTATATATACCTTGTCTTCCCAACCATCTTGTCAACTCCTTGGGGGATGGGCACACAGAATGTTCATATTTTTTGTTAGTATCTTGAGTATTTTGAGTTCGCATTGAAGTAAGTTCTTTCTGATTGAAGAAAGAATTAAAAACCTTGGTCCACAAGATGATAGCCTACCCATCTAACTAATCACCTCAGATGACTAAAAAAAAATCCAGCTTCCACTCATGGCATTTGCTTAAGAAGTGATTCAGTGAAAACAGACGCTCCATGTAGAAAGGAAAGGCACAGCCTATCAAATGTCTTCCCATCCCACTGTTAGAAATATTTTAGAGCACAAGAGGACAGGCATGGGCTTGCCCAACATCAGTCTCGGGCTACATCTACAGGAGGCCACCGGACCAGTTCATGTTTGTGGCATCGACCTGACTGCCCGGTGGTCTGAACGTCCTGCAGGCTGGCCTGAGACTCCATTCACACAGACATGTGCACTTCACCCGATGTTCCAAATGACCCAGTCTGAGTTCGAGTGCCGACACTAATTGCTGCCTTGTCTTTGTGTGTCGTCCCCCCCAACCACAGACATAACCCTTGGAAAGTGCCATGACAGTTGGCTTGCATTTACAAGCAGTAATTGGCTATCAAATCCCTTGTGAATCTGTTTCGAGAATAAAAGAATTGTAAAAACCCAAGGTTCATTCTGGGAGCTGGGAGCCTTTGTCTCGCCTCCTGCCCCGTGTTTTGGAGAGTGTTCCAGTCCACATCGTCCTCCATGGGAATGAATTGTGATCAACAGGGCCAGCGCTGGAGAGGGCCTTCAAGGGCAACAGACGAAACACACAGTCTTTCAGGGGAAGAGCGAGGATTTATGGGCAAAACGCAGCCCTTCTGAGACTCCTCAATAAAGATACACAACATGAACAAAAGGTAAGTATTTCACTCAGTCTATGAAAGCCTGTGAAATTTATTTTTTGCAAGCTTTTACAGTCCATGGTCTTCCCATTCAATCTTGAATAATAGCACTGAATTGAGCTGTAAAAGCTTCCGAAGTTTGAAGCCTTTTGACAAGTTAATTTAGCAGTATGGTAAAAAGTTTTTCCCCAAGATAGAATAAAGCCATCATATCATGAATGTAGCAGTCATCCCGAGGAAAGAAAACACCATTAGTATTAGAAGTGATGTGCTTTATGGAGAGAGTTTGCGGTTTCGTGTAATCTACTATCAATATTTCAGGAGAAAGATGTTCCACTCATCAGTCAGTTGGAAGTCAATATCTCCACTTAAAACCAACACCCAGGGGCCAGATCACATATATCTTTTATTGGAAAAATAACATTCTCTGTGCAGCTTTCCTTCCTACAGTTCTTTAGATTCTAATTGTGAGGGTTTTGTTTTTTGTTTTTTTTTTGGTGATATATATATGTATATATAACAAAGAGGTCTTTTTTTCTAGGAGAAAACAAGGAAAAGACAGAAGCAATATTTTCTTTGTCTCTCCCCTTACACACACAATATCTCCAACCCACGCTTTTCCCCCAGCTGCTGGAAGTTGCTTTTCCTTGCCCATTCAAAGTGAAATAGAATAAGCTCAGTCACTTTCTTAGATGAGAGGAAAGCTGACTGAGGCTGATTTTTTTTCTATGGTGGTCGTTGTTGTTCGTTTTTCAAAATTTAAGTCAGGAACCCAACGTACACGGCTCAAGGTGTTTCTCCATTTTATGATACGAAGACAGGAAAGGAAACAGCACTGCTATCTCCCCTTCAGCATCTTGGTGGTTGATGCTGAGACTCTTTGGGGAAGGGAAATATTCACCTATAAATAGGGTGAATGGTACAGATCTGGCTTTGTCATGATGGAGGAAAAAAGCCAGGAAAAATTAATTATATTTAACAAAGATGCCATTTGGTCCTGTGCCCTGAATATAAATCTCCAAATGTTTCTCACTTGAATATTTTAGTGGGGAAAAAATAAAATTAAAATTAAAAAACAGATGCCCTATTATTATGTTTACATAATGAATGCATGGGTTGCTTTGTAGCCCTCCTGGGTAGTCCAGCAAGTTCAGCGATGGTTTATGGATGTGAGTCCTCCAGTTTTTGGTTGGAGGAGGTCTCGTGTGAGGCTTGAAGATGCTGTGTCAGTCTCCAAGGACAGACTCCAAGCTGTGTGAGAGCAGAAGGGGAAACCCTTTCTAGGTGAATCTTACCTTTGGTTTAAGGAGCAGAGAGTGATTTTTCCCTTTAGTAAATGAAAGGTTATTTAATTATTCCTATTCTACTGGAGCATTTTAGAGAGAAAATGCCCAGCGGGTTGGGATTGAAGAGAGAAATAACAAAATTTATGGTGCTGATTTAAAAAAAAATAAAGCACGTGCTTTGAATCAGCTAGACCTTGGGTGCAGACTCTACTTCCATCTCATAACAGACGCTCCTTGAATAATTCACTCAGCAGGTGTTCTCTGAGTGTTTACTATGTGCTGGGCAGTATGCTAGGTGCTAGGGCTACAACTGTGACTATAAGATAGATTTGTCTCCCCACCCCCCATGGAATTTATAGTCTAGACCAGCTGTCCCCAACCTTTTCCTCACCAGGGACCAGTTTCGTGGAAGACAATTTTTCCACGGATGATGGGGTTGGGGGGGTGGTTCAGGCAGTAATACGAGTGATGGGGAATGATGGGGAGCGATGGGGAGCGATGGGGAGCGATGTGGAGCGATGGGGAATGATGGGGAGCGATGGGGAGCGGTGGGGAGCGATGGGGAGCGCTGAGGAGTGATGGGGAGTGATGCAGAGTGATGGGGAATGATGGGGAGCGGTGGGGAGCGGTGGGGAGCGGTGGGGAGCGATGCGGAGTGATGCGGAGCGATGGGGAGAAATGCGGAGCCATGGGGAATGATGGGGAGCGATGGGGAGCGATGGGGAGTGATGGGGAGCGATGCGGAGCGATGGGGAACGATGGGGAGCGATGGGGAGCAATGGGGAGCGATGGGGAGCGATGCAGAGTGGCAGATGAAGCTTTGCCACTCACCTCCTGCTGTGAGGCTGGGCTCCTAACAGGCCGTGGACCAGCAGTGGTCCTCAGCCCGTGGGGCTGGGGACCCCTGGTCAAGACACACGTCTGTAGGCAGGTTCTTATGTTCCCAAGTCTCTCTGTCCTCATCTGTACCATAGATAATATGAGTTCCTATGGGGAGGTTGTTGTAAGGATTAAATGGGGAAAGGCCTGCCTGTGTGCCTTGCACGTAGCCACCGCTCAAACGTCTAAACTATAATCAGGCAGCTCAGTTGGCCCAAACTATAAACCATGGCAATGTTTTGGGGGTCAAATGTTTAAAAGATTTTCAGAAAAATAAACATTTTCACTTAAAAGTGAAATCATGATAAAACACCATGTCTCCTAGTAAGTTTCTTCCCTCTAAACAAAAATAATTCCACACGGCATGGTCACCTGAAAAGTAAACTGTTTGTCCACATTTAGATATTCATTTGAATGATCATTATGATATTCTGGAATTTCTTTTGTGTCTAAAAATAGAAACTACTTGTTAGTGAACATGTAATTTGATTTTCATATAGAAATAACTTGCTCAAGGAGCATCCATAGAATTGAACATTTAAGACTGGTAGCCAATGAAATTTTATGTTTCAATTGTGCAAATGGATATGCTTCTAAATGTGATTAACACATAATGTCTTGTCTTTTCTGGATCATAACAATGATTTTGTCCACTCAGGATACATTTATTGAGGACCAGGAATGAGTGAGGTGGAGAGAGTCAGTTCCAGAGAGCTTCTTGTCTGGTGTGGAAGACAGGCATTGAGGAAAAAACCACTGGATGTTTAAATACTAACAGTGTCTTGAAAAAGAAAGGTTCTGGTCTTTAAATGCCCTCCATAATTTTATTATGTAGGTATGTATTTTATTTTGTGTATCCCTATTAAGTATTTCAAGCTTACAGAAAAGTAGAAAGAATAACAAACACACAGGTTCATGTGTGTTGCTACATGTTCATTCTGTTTTGTTGTTGTGTAGGGTCCCACTCTACAAATGTACTACTGTTTGTTTATTCATTCAATTGTTGAAAGACCTATGGGTTGTCTCCAGTTTGGGGCTGTGATGAATAGAGTTGCTATAAACATGTGTGTATAGATTTTCAGGTGAGCATCATTTTCATTTCTCTAGGGTGAATACTTGAGAGCAGGATTGCTGGGTCACATGGTAGGTGTATGTTTACCTTTGGAGAGAAAGCTGCAAAGCCATTTTTCGCAGTGGCTGCAATATTTTGCATTCCTACCAGCCGTATGTGAGAGTTGTAATTGCTGTGCATCCTCACCAGTGTTTGCTGTCTTCACTAATTTTCACCCTAGCCACTCAGAGAGGTGTGAAGTGGTACCTCACTGTGGTTTAATTTGCATTTCCCTAATGCCTAATGATGCCAAATTTATTGATATTTTACTTTACAGTTTATGCCTTTTGTGTCCTAGATAAGAAATCTTTATAAAAAAATCCTTCCATGGATCATGAAACTATCTGTCCCACATTTACTGCTAAAACTTTAAAGTTTTGCTTTTTATATATAGATTTTTTCTGCCAAGTTTAAGTTTTCGGTGTGAGAGGGAATTGTATTTTTTTTTCAATATGGTTAACCAATTTTCCAAGCATCAATTATTTAGTAGTCCTTCTCCACTGCTCTGTAATGCAATCGCTGTCAGAGATCAAGTTTCTATATCATGTGTGTCACTGTCAGGACTTGACTCTGCTACATGGCTATATCCCCCAGCCAATACCACATGATCAAACTCCTAAAGCTTGATATCTGGTAAATACACCTTCCCCCACTACCATATATTTATCAAAATTGCCTTGCCTGTACTGGGTTCCTTGCTAATCAATGGTTTTCAGAAGTAGCTCGCCAAAAATTGCACTTAAGTTACAAAACACATTGGCAACATAGCCATTTTTACAGTTTTGTGTCTTTCCATGCATTGACACGGTATTCATTTAATTGGTGCCATTGAGTGAAAGACACACCATTATTTGATGTGCTGCAGAGAAAAAAAAAGTACTGCCAACTGATCTATGACCTATGACACAGAGTAAGGGACCATCAATTTTAAGACGTATCTGATTTCTGAGATATTAAAAATGTGAAAAAAAAATGCATGTTTCAGAATCGATGAAACTTGGTACATGTCTCCAGTTATTTGGGTCCTTTTTAGATGTTTTTCAATAAAGTTTCATAAGTGTCTCCATAAATATCTTACATACCTTTTGTTAGATCTATGCCTGGGTATGATAAGGTTTTTGCATCATAAATGGGACCTTCTCTACAGTTCTGAGTGTTTCTACCTGGTGTGTAGGAACACAATGAATTTTGATAAATGGATCTCATATCCAGCAATCTTACCAAGCTCTCTTATCAGTTGTAATAGTTTGCTTATAGATGATCTTGGAGTAATTTCTTTGTAATTGGTTTCTAACTCAATTATATTTTAGTAAAAGAAGGTGATCTACGTGGTTGGTTCTTTGGAACCTATTGAGATTTCCTGTGTAGCCTAGCGTGTGGCCACGGCCAGTGTTCATACACGTTCTACATGTACCTGAAAAGAATGTGTTTGCTAATTTAGGAGTGCAGAATTCTTTTGCTACATGAACATTAGTATAAACTTGCTAATTTTATTATTCAGATCTTATATATTAGTTATGAAAAGACTGTTGTTCTTCACTACTGTGGGTTTATAAATTTCTCCTAGGAACATTGAAAATTGTTGCTTTATACTATTTGGAGGCTATGATTACTCCACGGAAAAAAGTTTAAACTGACAATCTCCCTAATGAATGCCCTTGTTGCCATTATGCAGTGGCCACTTTTGTCACTAATGTGTTCTTTCCTTAGAGTCAATTTTAACTGATACTATAATAACAGGGACTTCTTTTGATGGGCATCGGCCTAGAACATCATTTTTTGCCTCTGCAGACTATCAATTTTTAGTATTCTCATGTTTGAGGCCACCACTTGTAAACATTTGGGAGATGATTGTGTTTTTAAACCCAATCTGACAATCTGTCTTTAACTGGAAAATTTAGCCTGTTTACGTTCATTGTGATAACTGATATATTTGGACTTGTTCCCAGTGTTATTCTGGGTTTTCTATTGACCCTGATCTTTCTGTGATTCTTTCATTCTTCTTCTTTAATTTCTATTGGACTGATAATTTTTTTCCCTGTTTTCTTCTTTTCTCCCCTCTCCCCCAACCTCTACTGTCATGGAAGTAGTATATTCTCTTCAAGTCTTTACGTGTTTTCTTTAAAATTTGTAACAGGGCTTCCCTGGTGGCACAGTGGTAGCGAGTCCACCTGCCAATGCAGGGGACACGGGTTCGTGCCCCAGTCCGGGAAGATCCCACATGCCGCAGAGCGGCTGGGCCCGTGAGACATGGCCGCTGAGCCTGCACGTCCGGAGCCTGTGCTCCGCAACGGGAGAGGGCACAGCAGTGAGAGGCCTGCGTACCGCAAAAAAAAAAAAAAAAAAAAAAAAAAAAAAATTGTAACAAATACTTTTCACTTAACAAAATCTAAAGTTAAACCCTTCAGACAATACGAGGATCTTAAAATGCCTAAATTCCAGTGTCCCCCGCTGCCTTACCAGCTCCACCTCGTTGTCCTCCACCAGAAAGCACCTATCATTTTATTTTATATCTCTGCTTGCTACAGCTCCTGCCTCCTTTGACTTACTCACACTTTTACCATTTCTTGCTCAGCATTTTCTTTTCAGCTGACGTATGGCCTTGGCCAGAGCAGGGGGCGTGGGGCAGGGGGCAGAAGCAGGAGTCAAGGGGCAAAGGGATAGGGAAGCGTGTGCAAGGGATTGCCTGTGGCCTTTCCTACCATGACTACTGTTATTCTACACATGAGGGAACCAAGGGAAGGGCTCTGTCATCTTCGAGGTAAGCCCATCCCAAGCTTCAACTAAAGTTCAAGTATTGAAAGATTTCTGCACTCCTAAATTAGCGTTTCTTTTCAGTCATATATGGAACGTTGATGAACACTGGCCATGGCCACAAAGCAAATCTTACCACCTACTATGAATGGAACTGGGGAAAGACCCCAGGGTGGGTCTGCGAACCCAGACCCCCTGTGGGAGAAACTTGGGGTGGAAGAAGAATCCCTGTGTGGCCCCGAGATTCAGAGCCCCCAAACCCTCTCCAGCTTGCCCACCTCTCGGAGCCACAGCAGGTCTGGCCCCGTCCCTCTCCCACTGCTGGCCACTACCCCACGTTTCCAGGGGACGCTCTGGCCTCCTAATAGCTCTGGCTCCTTACCAGGATGCTGAACCCTGAGTGGCAGAAGAGGACCCCACGTCAACACCCCTCCTCCGTGCGAGGAGAGCTCTGCCCTGCACCCTCCAGATCTCCGTTCCTGCCCACGCGATCGGAGTCCACTCCTGCAGTGGGAGCTGTGAGCCCTCAGTCCGGCCCACGCATGGAGTTGACCTTTGCTCTAGAAGCAAAGAGGGCTGGTGAGGCAGGTCTTGGGTTGTGCACGGGCCGGGGGACAGGGCATTGTGCCAACTGAGGCTTCAGAGACCCCTCCTCCTGCCCGGGGTGAGGCCGCTCCTTTTAGGAGAATGCAGAGGTTGAGGTTCTCAGCACATTTTCTCCGGCACCCTCTGCGTTCAGGATCTCTTCCTTCCCCACCAGCCTCTTGGCTTTAGCAGCAGAAACACTCACCTCCCTGCTCTCAGAGGTCAGGCTGATTTGGGGCACAGTTGGCCCTCTTCAAGTGCCGCCTTCTGCATGATGCCCCAAGGCGTCCACTGGCTGGTTGGCCTTTTGTTTTCTTTCTTTCCATGAAATCAACTCCACCATCCTTACAATTGCGCTTTGCTCCCCGTCTTCCGAGCGCCGGACCCCACATTACTCAGAGCGCTCTCTTCCTCTTTGCTCTGTGTCCACGCCCCTAGGATGCCAATCTCAGTAACTGCGGTGCCTGCACACACCAGCGTTATGGCTGCATCATGTCCCACCAGCAACAGGACCCCATCCTGAAGGTCAGCTTCCTAGGACCAGTTCTGGTGCCATGTCTCAGGTTGGGTCCCCACCTGTCCCAAATACAAGGGTTTGAGCACATGCAGTTTATCTGGGGAGGTGACCCCCGGGCATGGGATAGGGGAGTGGGGACCTGAGAGAGGGAAGGAAGGCGGCCAACACAGGGTGCTTCAATGCACAGCTCACCGCTTTGGGCAACTGGGGCTCATCCTGATGGGGCCTCTGGAAAATGCCCAGAGCAGCCCTCAGAGTGTCACCACTGTGAGGAAAGGAGCCTGGTGTTACCTACTCCTCTTGGTCACTAGAAGTTTGTCCAGGGCACCATCTCCTAGCATGTCCAGGCTGCCCTCAGGTAGAAGGCAGCAGGTGCAGCAGTGGGACCCCTGGGTGCTGGTGGTCCCGAGCTGTGAGTAGCCACGGATTTGCGGGGGGGGGCACCCACGATGTCTGCTACCTGGTCTAATGTCCTTGCTTTGTTCTGTTAGTGAGTCTTTCAGTGGTAGATGCTCTCAGTGTTTGTCTGGAAAGTGTCATGATTTTACCTTCATCATTGAATGAAAGCTTAGCTGGCCCAGAATTGTAGGCTAACCCATATTTTCTCTTAGCACTTTGAAAACGTGATTTTGGCTTCTATCGTGGGGTACTAAGAAGTCTGGAAGACTGTGGGCGATCAGTTCAACTGTCATTCCTTAGGAGGGAATCTGTCATTTCTTTCGGGTTGCTTTTCGGAAAGCTTCTTTCTTGTTGGCATTGAGCAATACCACCGTCGAATGAACAGTGTGTAATTACTCTTATTTCCCATCTTCAGGTCTTGGAGGACTTCCTGAATCTGAGGATCCTCTTCCTTCATTAGTTCTAGGAACTTCTCACCGTTATCTTGCCCCTCCTCCACTCTCTCCTGCTGGAATGCCTCGCAGTGGATCAGACACCGGAGAAGCAGAGCTGGAAGGAGGCAAGGATGCTTGTGCAAATGATTCATTGAGGAATTGCTCTGAGGGTAGCACAGTAGGGCAGGCGAGAAACTCAATAGACTTGTGATTTAGGCTCAAGCCTCAGCTTGGCTCAGTCCCATGGGGAACTCAGTGGGGGCGCTGCTGGTCTTTCCTACTGCTATCAGTCAGACGTTGGCCTTGGGGGCTCCCCCTCTGGGAGAGTATTTCCAGGTGAGGTGACTCCCTTTGACCAAGGACAGCTGTCTGGAGAAGGACACAACTGTGAGCCACCAGCAGGCAACTCTTCCGGCAGCTGGGGTTGGGAGCATCCCCTGGCAGAGAAGATGGGCCAGGGCACTGATGTAGCTCCTGCTCTCCTCCTAAACCTCTGCTTCCATCTCCTCTTCTCTCTGGTCTTCATTGGGATAATTTCCTCAGAGCTATCTTCCAGTTTGCTGACAATGTTTTCTGTTATTCTAATGTGATTTTTACCATCCCCACTGAATTTTAAATTTTAATTACTTCACTCTGCATATCTGAAAATTTTTACTTGTTTCAAAAATTCATCTTGTCCTTTTCTTGTCTTATTCTTTTGTTGCTTATTCTTCCTTAACTTCCCTAGTTATTTCTCACACACACATGTATATTAAGCTCTCTTCTATGACCTCAATTTCTTGGGTGGAAGTATGGTCCTGCTCTTTATTTATATGCTGACTGTTGCCCATGGTGAATACTTCCTTCGCATTTTGTAATTTTAGGTTGTGAGCTCATTCTGATGATGCTTTGGCTGTGGGTTGCAGTGTTTCTGTCGTTAGAGCTATTGGCTTCTGCCAGGCACCCCCGAAAGTACCCCACCCCTGGACTACTTTTTTGTGACCTTCTTGGTCTGAGGGTTCCAAGATCCTGCAGGTGGTGTGAATTCAAACCCAAGAGAGGGCAGCCCTGCAGCAAGTTCCCAGGGGACCACTTTTCCCACTGAGAGCCAAGGTGGAGAGAGATGCTGTTCCTTGGTCTCTGTTCCAGTGGGCAGGTTTCTCCCTAGTCTGTCCTTTCACCAAGGACACAGAGCTTGAAAACCCCAGCTCCACACAGAAGCCTCACACCCAACTCTCCAGCTGGGCATTGAAACCAAAGCCCTGAGTTAGAGAGCCCCAGCAAAGGGCTCCTCCTAATAAAGACATCATTGAGGAGCTTGCTAATCTTTATTTCCTCCTTCACTTTGGGCCTCTGGGGATTTCCCTTACTTTCTTGTGCACTTAGCCATGTGGTTTTAAAAATCTTATCTTCTAGGCATCATTCCTAGGGCTCTTGTAAGGAGAATGTTTTCAGGTTGTCTGAGTCCTGCTCTCTGCCCTCTCCTCTGCTGCTGAGATCAAACTGCAAGTAACAACATCTTTCCATAACCTTCCACGTCTCCAGTTCTTTCTGCCCCTCACCTGAGCCCACCTGCTGATACAGCTCATGAAACCCCCAGTTCCTCCATTCTGCCCTTCTTCTATCTCTCCCTCCTTCCTGACCCCATAGTGAGTCACATCCCCCACTGTGGCCAACACTCAGCCTCCTCATTCCTTGGCGCTTCATCCCAGCCTGCATCCGTCCAACCATACAGGTTCTTTGCAAAAACAAAGGGCCTGGAGCCATCACAAATACACCACCTCTGGCTCTGGCCAGGCACTTGGCACCACTTGGCCATGTCTTTCAGCCCCCTTTCCAACACCCATCTGAGTTGTTTCCGACACGCCAGGCTTGTAGCAGGCACACGAACGCTGCCTGTTGTTATTGCTACCAGCCTGCGCTGGCCCCTGTGTCTCAGTTGTGACCTTATCTATTACACAGTTAAGGTGCCGTCCCCAGCATCCTGCCCCTGCACATAGAAACAAGTCTCTCTTTGTACACACCTCTCCCCTTTCCCTTTGGAGTCTCCTCCCGGTCAAGGGTTTTCCTGCCTGAGCTTTTCAGACCCTCCCTTCGACCTGAGAAGAGAGGCCCCTGGCCTGGGCTCATGCTCTCCAGGACCCACTCTGGCCCTCTTCCAGCAGATCTATCCCCCATGGTGGGAAGTGTGTACGGCTGAGCGGTGGTACTCACTTGGGGCCCATGCTCCCTGTTCTAGATCCTGCTCTAGGTAACCAGGGAGTAGGATTCCTAGGATTCCCTGTCCAAACGGCAGAACCTGTTTCCTGCACGCACACAGGGGTCTCTTCCCCAGGAGAGCACTCTGCTCTTCCCTCCCCCCAGGTGGACAGTTCTGGCCAGCTGGATGACACAGCCTGGCACCGACACTCCCTTCCTCTCTGTCCCCAGCCCCAGCCCCGCTTTCCATCACCCCTGCCCCTTGGGATCACAGTCCCAAGCAGCTGCTGGCACTTAAGCCCTGTGTCAGGCTCTACTCTGGGGGACCTAGGCTAAGACACTCGGCAATTAAATTTCTCAAAATACAATCATGTTCAAACTGATATTCAGGCATTTTTTATGATGTGTTTGACATCCATTCATCTGTATCAGTTCATTCTTTTTTATTGCTGAGTAATATTCCCTTGTATGAATATGCTACAATTGGGATTTATCTAGTTCCTTGCTGATTGTACCCCAAATTTTAATTGTAACACAGTCAAATTTATCAGTATTCCCCTTTACAATTGTTGGTGGTATTCTATTCCATAACCCTATAGAAATGTCCACTGATAGCTTTTTCTTAGTACTCCTATGGCTTTCATTTTTTAACACTTAAATCTTTATTCCATTTGATGAGGTAGGAATCCAACTTTATTCTTTTCTCTCCAAATTATTAACAAGGGTTCTATCACACTGTTTTCTCGCTGATTTGTAAAGCTGCCTTTATTATATTTTGAATCCTTACAGGAGTGATGTTCAAAATATTTAGCAAACAGTACTCGCACAGAGTGCACCTACTGGCTGGATATCTGACGGAGTTCTTCTGCTTGCCTGGGGCCGTTTCTTTACTTTCTATTATTTTCCATTGATCTCAGCCAGGACCATGTAGTTGTCATTATGGAGCCTGGATAATATGTTTTGCTTTCTGGGAGCACAGTTTCTCCCTCATTACTCTTCTTTTGGGCTGTTTCTCAAGTGTTTATCCTTCCAGCTGAACTCTTCAACCATTTTGTCAATTCCCATGAAGTTCACTGGGATATCATACTACATTTAGGCATTGAAAATGTTCTTTTGCTAATGTGGATTGGGAATCTTCCATCATGTGTTTCTAATGCATATCAAGTGCTTAGCACAATGCTTGCCACATAGCAAATGCTCAATAAATATTAACATTTATAACTATTGTTTAGTATATCTGAAAATTACTGGGTTTTTTGTCTGTTTTTTGTATCTTTATAATTGGCCACTTTGCTGAACTTCTAATTCAAGATTAAAAAAAATTTTTTTTGAGTCTTTGGGGCTATCTTTATTTCTGATGGAAGGATTTGTTTCATTCTATTAACATTGGGATTCGTTTTCTTCTGAAACAAAACCCTTTGAGTTGGAACTCTGCACAATGCCTTTGTAGGATGCCTCAAGGGGATGTTACCTGGTGTTCGAGCTGTCACCCCCCCTTTGCCCTCAGCCACAGTGTTAGAGAACAGCCTTTTATTGTGCAGTCCTCTGTCATACTGAGATCTTCTTACTGGCTATGAACAGGTCTCCTTTGGCCAGACGGCCCCTCAGAGACCTGCAGACTGGCACAGCCACCCAGGACCCCATGTTCCTCTTCTCCAGAAAAGGGCATTGGGGTTCTTCTCCCCATCGGGGCCCGACATTTCCCAGATACCTCACTCCCCTGGAGGAGTTCTCAGGACTTCAGGGGAGGCCTAACTGGCACGACAAGGGGCCTACTCATTTCTCTGGATGGGATTCTACCTTTTAATTAATCCCGCCTACGATTCACATCCCAGAACTCCTCCTTCATGGGACTTTTTATTCAGGCATGTCTCTCTCATTAACTGTTTCACTAGATGTATAGGCAGCATTTCCCCTGTATTTTCTCCTGATTGTACACATTGAATAATCTGTGAAATAACTTTGTACCTTAATTTTTATCATCTAAATGTTTCTCAGCCACTGATCTTATTTCACCTTCCGTGAAAATTTGATTAGCGTACTGCTTCCATCATTGGCCAGGTCACTAGTGGTCATTTTCTTCAGCTATGTCTGTTTTAAAAATCTGCAATTCACCATTTATCTGCTTCAAAGTTAAGCTATCTTAGGCATTTCTACTTAGAATGCCCAAGGTTTTCTAATCAGTACTTATTATTTCAAGATATTATACATATTGCAAAATTGTCCATTTTCCTTTTGAAAATAGTATTTAAACCCACATAACCACATTTTTCCTCCAAGAATCACTGATCAAGAATATTAAAATTAATCTCTGCTCATTTCTAAAAGGAAAGGCCCTCACAATAAGAAATCTCACATTTCTGCCGACATCCTACAGGTCGACTTTGTCGGGTTTCAGCTCTGTTTGTCTCTAGGATTATTCTAAGATCGATAATTAAACTGGCCTATTCTCCGATCTGACTTTAAGTTTTGGAGAACTTAAAAAAATCAAAAATTCGTTATTACAAAACAAAAGAAGATAACACAAAGCAGTGATTTTTATTAAAACAGAATTGTTTCTACTTTTCTCTTCTGAAAAAGCACTTGGGCCGTGGTATTTGTAAAAGCTCAAGTTTAAGTCAATCAGTGATGAAGGTTTATCAGTGCCTTTTTTCTCGATGTAACAATGAGCAGAGGGTGTCAGATCAGGACTCTCCCTTAACCCAGCAATTTCTGATAACCTCCTCACTTCTAGAAGTTTCTCCACCGCTTTTTCTTCTTTCACGACCAAGTTCTCAAGATAAGTAATGTTCGTGTTCTATTTGGCCTGCCTGCATATCGCCTTCAGTACAATTCTGGTCTCTGGGTTCACGTTACAGAGCCTGTCAAGCAAGAACATTGTATATCTGAGGGAAAAAA
The DNA here is from genome assembly GCF_964165515.1 of Mesoplodon bidens. Taxonomy (NCBI): domain Eukaryota; kingdom Metazoa; phylum Chordata; class Mammalia; order Artiodactyla; family Ziphiidae; genus Mesoplodon; species Mesoplodon bidens. The sequence goes on along the minus strand of NC_138165.1, from coordinate 112,330,049 downwards.
CACTCTGGGATGCAGTCCTTAAATGAGCTCTCCATGTTCTGCTTTCTGGGAAAGAAGCAGCTTTAGTTAAGAGACAACATATTTAACAAAATTTGGCTGTTCAATTTCCGGATTTTTGAGCAGTGGTGTGAAACATCCTGAGGTTCCAGTCTCCTGCACGGTATCAAGTTTCATGGAAGCAAATTAATTCTAGAACCATTTCAATTTAAAACATAGATCCCATACAGCACTTTACTAAAGGAAGTGTTTTATAAACAAACAAACCAGTTCCAAAGCGCTGCAGTTTGAACACCATTGCCCTAGCCTTTTATTCTCCGGAGACTACATTCTCCAAGATCCCCCGGCAGGGCTGTCCCCACGCAGGTCTGACACTAAGGACGGGCTGCTTCAGGGGCATCACAACTCCGCGCAGTCAGCGCTTTCCCCACTCGGTGGACACACGGGATCCTGAAAAGCGTTAGGCGCCCAGAGGCTGGGAAGCTGCGTCAGACCCCCGGGGAAAAGGAATTGCCAAGGGGGTGGTCACCGAAGACCCCACCACGCCCTCCGGGGGGACGGCATAACAGGTCTCCGAAGGGCATGGCGAGGGACCACGCGGTCACTTAGCACAGCACCCTTCAAATGCTGAGCACTGGGGGTGAACAGGCCGGCCGGGACCCCCGCGCGGCGTGGACGCGGCTGGGACCACCTGGGGGGCCGACCTTCGGCGCCGCCCCGGGCCGGGGAACTCCGACTCGCACTCACGCCCACAGCGCGCTCGCGCAGACCGGCCCCTCCCGCCGGCGCAGGCGCGCTGCGCCCGCCCCACGACCGCCGGGAAGGCCAACCGGCCCGGCCCCCCACCCCAAAGGCCGCGTTCCCGCCGCGGGGCAGGGCGGAGCCCGCCGCGCCTGCGCACTCGTCCTTCGCACCATCCCTGCGTCTCCGGGAGAAGGCAGCACCACGTGACCACTGCCAGTACCCAAGATGGAGACCGTGGCCGGGCTCTACCGGCTCCCCGCCTCAGCCTGCGCCCCGGCCTGGGCCAAGCAGACGCGCAGGCACGCAGTCCTGACCAATGGGCCGGCGCAGGGCAGCTCTCTGGGGGCTGCGAGTGCGGCTCGCCAGGGCCCGTGTTTACAGTCACCACCCGACCAGTCTCCCTGCACTTTTTCAACCGCCAAGCGCCCAGCGGCTGGCGCCTGGCGCGTCCTCTGATAGCCCCGCCCCTGAGACTGGCAGCTCCGGTAGCCAATGGGGATCGGGACGGGTGCGGGAAGGCGGGCGGGGGTGGAGCATCCCTGCCTTTCGTAGGGCGTCTGGCCTGGCGGTTGGCTGCCGCGGGCCGAAGGGCGGGCGCAAGCGGGGCGGTACCCGCGGCCCCATCGGGCCAATGGAAGGGCGGCCGGGCGCCCGGGGAGGGCGGGCGGAGGGCGGGGCCGAGCCGTAATTGACGAGCTCTTCATTAGAAACCGGGCGGGAGGGAGGGGCCCGCGAGGGGAGGTGATGCAAGGCCGCCGCGGCCAATGGATGCAGGGCCGCCGGCGGGGAGGAGGGGCCGGGGCGGCTGACGGGCGTCGGGGTTGGCCTATCAGCGCTCGGCTCTGTGCTGGCGGGGGGAGCAGCATCATGGTTCAACGTGGGTCAATTTTTTGTGAATGAGGAGGGGAGGTTGTGGGGCCGCCGCCGCGGAGCACCGTCCCCGCCGCCGCCTCGCCCGAGCCCGCGCGCCCGCCCGCCGCTCGCCCGCGCCGCCGCCTCAGCCGCCTGGGCCCGGCGCGCCGCGGCCGCGTCCCCGCTGTCGCCGCCGCCCGAGCGCCCGCCCGCCGCCCGCGGTGGTGGTGGCGGCGCAGGCTGAGGAGATGCGGCTCGGAGCGTCCGCGCTGGGCTAGAGCGCCCGCCGCCGCCGCCGCCGCGGTAAGCGCTGCCCCGGCCCGGCCCGCGGGCCATTGTCCGCCCCCCGCCCGCCCGCAGGCCGCCCGCCGGCCTCCACGCCCCCGCCGCCCAGCCCGGCAGGTGGACGCCGGGGTCCGCCCGGCCGGCCCGGTCCGGCCCGTGCGCCCAGGCCGCGCGTGGCGCCGGCCCGCGGGTGTCCGGAGCTGAGCCGGAGCCCGTCCCGGACCTTTCCCTGCAGCCCCGGCCGGCGAGGGCCGCCGCGGGGCGGGGGCAGGACGGCCGGCGGGCCCCGGGCGTCCGCACCGGTCCAGGCCGAGCCCTCGGCAGGTGGGCCGGGGGCTCCCGAGCCCGGGCGGGCGCCGTTTATGTAACTTTGTCGAGGCTGTGAGTTTGCAGAAAAACGTCCCTCCCGGGGCTGGCGGGCGGGGTGCGCCGTCGCCTGGTGTGTGCCCCTGACCGGAACGGCAGGGGTGGGGGTGTCCACGACCCGAGTGGGTGCCCGCAGGCTTCCCACAGGCCGAGCTGCGGCCCCGTCCTGCCCAGATGACGGGAGCCGCGTTTCCCGGCATTGCAAGCACACACCATGGAATTAGAAGGAAATTATCTCGTATTTACATTTAGCGTTGAATTATTTGACACTGTTATAGCAGGAGATCGTGCGTATCAGTTGGAAAGGCCGGGGGTGGAACCCAGTGTACTCATTTAATGCACATCAAAAATTTGTAATAACTTGCAGCAGCTGATATGAATGTTTCCTTTATTGCATGTTGTAAATTGACCTGCTGTGACACAATTTTCAAATAAAGTGTTGCATAAATTAAACTCAAGTTATTTTAAAACTAATGACTTTCTTAACTAAATCCTAATTGCATTACTATAGAGACCTACCTAATTGCTTGCAGCAGCTCTGCCTGCCCTCGGTGAGAGAGGAAAGGGCCTGTGTAGTTAGTTTGCTTCCCTTCTTTTCTCTATTTAGGCTTTTCTGTTTATTCCCACAAACCACCTAAGCACAGGGGTTCTGGGAGTAAACATGTAAACAGCCCTCGCCCAGCGCCAGCCCAGCAAGACTGGGGGGATACTGGTGGGTTTGCACCTTGGCTTGGTTTCACTTTTTCTTTTGTAATGTGATGGTGGTTGCTTGGAGTTTGAGTTGCTTCTGATAATTCTGTGCTTTGGATGGGGCTAGGAAAGGTGGTGGTGGTGATTGGGCGGGCGGGGTGGGAAGGGAGGGAGAGGGATTGAATTAACAAAACTCAGCTGCTTGTACACAAATATACACTACAGCAATTACAAAGCAACAAAAGTTATTGCAGAATTTTGCGGTAACTATGGCAACACAATTACTCTATTATAATTGGAAATGCAAAATGCCACCCTCTTAGAAGTTTCATCAGAATGGAGTTTTGGATATCAAAAATATGTGAGATTTCATTTTTCTTTTCTTTTTTTCAGGTAGCTCCTGAGAATTCTAAAATCTGTGTTCAATTATCTATTTTTAAGACCCATCAAGCTTTCCCAGATATTCTACTCCCTTGGATCTGTGGCATCTTTCCCCAGAACTCACATTTGTGTGGGAGGGAAGTATTTTCCTGCCTTAAAAACACACACCCTGACACATTGTTAGACTTCGATAGCTTTCTGTGTTCTGGGCTTTTATTTTAAAGATCACATACCTTCCTAAAGAGAGCAGTAATCAATTAGAAAAGAAGGATTTATGCGGCAGGCAGATGTAACACTGCCCTCTTTAGGGTTAGTTCTTTCTCCTTCGAGGGGAGCTGGCAGCAAGAGTGCCCCTGGGAGAGCCCTGGGCTGGGGGTGTGTGCGGGGGTGGATGACTGTGGTCTACACGGAGGCCTGCGAGGCCTAGGGACCAAGGACAGATGTGGCCTAAGCAGCCCTGAGCCAAGAGAGAATGTTCTGTGGTCAGCAGCTTCACAGCCATGCAAAATAAAAATCTCTCAATGCCATGTTCTCAGAGGCCTTGGGCCCTGTTGCTGGAGCCAGATGGACAAAACAACATGGCACCCAGGCCATGTGCCACCTGAGCGCAGATCTTGACTCAGTGGTCAGAAACCTGCTTTCTAAGGATGCCCCTCTTGATGTTTCCCAGGAGGACTCCAGTTCTGGAAGTTTCCACACATTGTGGGGTTGCTGCAGTTGAATTTCGTTATAACTCTTTCCTTTTAACTACTGCATATTTATGTCCAGTAATCGACTTCCATTTTCCAGCTGCATTGTGAGGTTTCAATGCAGCATGAATAGCTTTGAATTCTCATCCTTTGATGTTGGGGGTGGCACCCGAGGAAAGGCGACTTTCTGCCGTCGTAATTGCCAGAGCAGAAGAAACATTTCATCACTCCTGGAGAATTCATCCGTACCGTTCTCTATTGAAAACGCCGGGTTTTCATCACTCGGAAGCTACCATGAGAAATAGATTGGTACCTGATGGAGGGAGGGAGGGAGGGAGGGAGATGCAGAGGACGGGAGACAACTGCCACTGGGGGTCGCGGGGCGACGGGCTGTGGCCAGGCTTTGGGTCCCTGGACCAGAATCACTGCCTGTGCAGCTGGGGGTCCACGCCGGCCCAGCCTCTTTGGATGCTCCCTCACTCCGCGGCCTGAGAAGCTGAACCTGAGCCCCCGCTGTTCTAGGCAGAGGGTGAGTTCCTGCCCTGGTGGTTGCAGCCCCCGCTGGTCCTGGGGTGGGGCCCGGGGAGCCAGTCTGGAGGGGGCTTGGTTTCAGTCTCAAGACTGTCAGTCAGCGTGTGCTCTGGTGTGCAGTGGGCTCAGGGCTTTTGGCCTTGCCTCAGAGGGAGGCACAGCATCTCTGGTCCAGGTCAGATGAGGGGCCCTGTGTCAGAAGTGATGCTGCATCTTCTCACACCTTAGCAGCATGTGTTCACGGGACGTTTCTTTTGGAGAAGCATCACTGATCTGAGATCAGCGAGTTCTGTTCGTAAGGTTATTTCCTCCTCATGGGCTTGTGTGAGCGAGGAGGTGGGGTGGGCGGACCTGTTTAGGGAGCGGGTGGCCCCTCTGCTGCCTTTCCTGACTGACGTGCCTTCTCCTCACTTCCCGGGAGGAAGGGCCAGGGCCCTCCACAGGCTGCCTCCACAGCGACCCTCCACATCACCGTGGGGACAGATCAGCTTCTGTAGCAGCAGATGTGGAAACCAGACTAGTTTTCCTCTTTCCTGGTGGGGAGATCATGATATTTGTACAGTTGACCTTTGAACAACATGGGCTTGAACCGTGCAGGTCCACCTACCTGTGCACTTTTTTCAATTCGTACTGTAGTACTGTACAATCTGTGGTTGATTGAATCTGGGACGTGGAACTGTGGATACGGAGGGCTGACTGATAACTCAGGTTTTCCACTGTGGCAGGGGGGTCGGCACCCCTTCCCCCCAGGCTGTTCACGGGTCAACGGTAAATGTAACATAGACCAGTAGCTACTGTTTAATGAGCACCTACTTGGGGCTACAAGCTGACATAAGTACTTGCCATGTGTACCCCCTTTCTCTCTCTCCACAGCCTCAGGAGGTGGCTGCTACCACACCCATTTTGCAGAGGAGGAACCTGAGACAGATGTGAAAATGTAGCATCTGGTACCCCTTGCTGCATTGAGTCCCAAATGTTGATTCTCTCTCTTCCGTGCCTCCGCTTCCGGGCCCCTGACGGACTTGAAGTTGAAGTTCAGCATGGCCCATCGAGGTGTTTGGGAGAGTGTAGCCTCTTTGAGAAGAGGACAGGTTGGAATACCTTTTAGGTTTAGTGTTGCATTGGGTGGTGTCGGAGCTGTCATAGGTGATGCTGTGTTTCAGTAGGGTCTGGGAAATAATCCTGGCTTTCTCATGCTGTCCTCTGTGCTGTGTGTGGCATTGTAGAACTGGAAAGGATCTGAACAATGCTGTTGGCCGGGGTTGGCTGTGTCCCATGCTTGGATCTTCTCCTGAGGCTGCATGGGGGCAGGTGAGCGTAGTGGAGGGCACCTGGTGCCCCACGTCCACTTCAGCCAGACTAGGCTGGCCTTCACTCTTGTCTGTAGGATTATCTTGGAAGAGTTTCAGAAACTTTGAAAAATCACTGACTTAATCCATTCTCCTTTAACACCAAGCCAGAAACTTTAAAGAAAATATCGACAGATTTAACATTATAAGAATTAAAGAAAATTCTCTTTGTCAAAAGATTCCATAAGTGAGGTTAAGTAACAGCGAGAGAAAAAAAATCTACAACGTATTATGCCTATATACGCTCAATAGTCAATATGTAAAGAGCTTTTGCAAACCAATAAGAAAAGGATGAGCATCCCTCTTGCATGATGAGCAGAGCACATAAATCTGCAAATCCCAGTGGCTAATAATAAAAAAGACTTAGCTTTACTAATAAAGAGATTTAGCTGAAAGATTTTGTTTATGCCCAGCATATTAGCATAGGCTAAGTTTGATGGCGCCTGTTGGTGGTGATAATAATAATTTTTATCTTACATGGGTTTTGTAAAATTTAAATAAGTTAATACACGGAAAGTGCTTAGAATAGGGCCTGGCACACAGTAAGCACAATATAAGTTTTGGCTATTGTTAATTATTAATTATTTAGTTACTCTCCAGAAAAGTTTTATGTGTCAAATTTTTAAATGATCATTCCTTTTGTTCCAGCAATTTTACTTATTGGAATTTATTCTTAGGAAGGGGTATGATAAGCACATGGATATCCAGGTACGTACAGGATGTTATTGCTACATTATTTATAAAGGTGATACTTATAAAATACATTGTGGTATTTTCATCCTGTGGAAATCTATGCACAGGCTTAGAGGTCAGCAGAAGTGTGCAGTGTGTTAAGTGAAGAAAGCAGGTCCGGAACAGGACCTACCCCTTCTGTTTTTAAGAACTTGGGTCTCTAAAGTGATAACAGTGGCCTTCTGGGGTGTCAGGAAAATGGGATGTGAGTGACTTTCATTGTCTTTTTATACATGTTGGTATTGTATAAATTTTTCTGTAAGCCTGTGTGACTTTTTAATAGTAATACTTTTTTTAAAAAGGCTGATATTTCCATGGGGGGAAAATACTCTTCAACCCCAGTATTTATAAAGGAGGAAAACCAAGTCGTTGGTAAGTTGATACATATGCTTAACATTGGAAGAATTTAGGGGATTTGTTTCTCTGACTCTCGTAAGCTCTCCAAGGCAGTGCTGGCCTCCTGGTTCTGGGCGGGTTCTGGCCCAGGTTGTGCTGCCGTGACACCTAAGTGGTCTTGCAAGGCAGAGCCGCACCCGTCATTACCATGCTCAAAACCCTGTCATGTCTTAGGATCCTGGAAGGCCTGCCTTGTCTGATAGCACCTGTCTTTCTCACTGAGCTTCAGCCCCTACCTGCTTTGCTTCCTTGCTCTCCAGTAAGCCCCCTTTGGCCCCAGGGCCTTTGCACACACTGTTTCCAGTTCTTGGAACTTCCTCTCTTCATATCTGTCTTCTCTGATCCCTCAATCCAAGCTCAGCCTTTGGTCCCCTGTTAAACATGGCGTCACATCCTTTTTACTCCTTCCCAACAGGATCCGCTTCTGTAATTTCCATAGCTCGTTGCGACATTAGTGGTTTAATGTCACCTCTCTTACCAGTGTGTGGGGGGGGTGCTCCACGGGGTGGAGGGGCCCCGAGGGCCTCCTTCCTGCTTTGTGCCCAGTGCCTGGCAGTGCCTGAATGAATGAACGAATGCGTGGCTGGAGGCAGGGCACAGCGAAGGCCTTGGGAGGAGAGGCTGGGTGTGGACACGGTCCTCTGGCCTCAAGCCCCTTCTGGGTATCTGCCTGCTTCCTTTCTGCCTCAATCTGGGAACTTCTAGGTTCTTATTTTGGAGATTATGTGCTTTTAAGTAGCTGCAATAAATACAACTGAAGTGGGTTTTGTGATGCAGAGAGGAACGAGGGGAAGAAGGGCCTTAAACGCCCAGCCGTCAAGTGGCAAATGGGGCCATTGTGCGTGGGGCCCAGCCAGTGCGCATGGCTCCTCCCTTGGCCGGATCGCCCAGGGTGCCGGTGTTCCAGGTGGCCAGCCGCTCCCCTGCTTGTTTCAAATTGGAATTAATGACGTTATTTAATCACTTCATATTTCACCTCATAGTTTTAACATGATACCTTCCTATGGTCACGTCTGTAAACATTTTGGAGTCCACTCTGTTTAAAAATGCGAATGTCAGGCTGTGTTAGTTTACTGTTGTTTATGAGGTATTCTGTCTGCATAGGTCAAGCGCTTTTGTTGGGTCGATGTTTGAGCTTGCGACAGTTGGGCAGCTCTTAGGGCCTGGAAGCCTTGAGCTGGCCTCCCCGGTGGGAGTGCTGTCCTGCCCGTGTTGGCGGAGCTGTGCGATCTCGCGGAAGCGACCATCAGCTGGTTCGCGTGCCGCTGTTGGCTGTGGCGGGTCTTCCGCAAACTTGGGAAGAGAAATTTTGGTGGCTCCCCCCCTGCCACTCCCACCGGCCTGTCTTGGGTGGCGGAGCCGTGGCAGTGGCGGTGGTAGGGAACCTGTCTCTTAGACGTTTCTGATTGGTCGGTTATAATTTTGCAAATACTAAGCCCGCACCTAACGCATGTAGGAAGTCTTCCGTGAGAGCAGAGGAGTTGCACAGATGCTCCTGCGCTGGGGTGGGCAGAGGCAGGCCCTGTGGCCCCGTCTCGGGCAGGAAGCCCTGAGCCGCAAGGAGCTTAGACGTCGATGGGGATGGGGTAGGCGTGGGGATAACCACACACAGGTGCACCAGGCCGTGGGAGGCTGGGGGGCGGGGGGCCTGTGACGGGCAGCAGGGGTGGAGGAGCCAGGCTCAGATGAGGGGAGACAGGAGGGCTGGGAATGGAGCGTGGTCCTCTTCAGCTGGAGCAGCGGGGCTGCCACAGGGTGGAAAGGCCGTCGGGCCTGATGGTGGCCTGCCCTGAGGGCTCCAGGGCCGCAGCGCGGGAGGAGGGATGAGCTGGACCGACGGACAGGCTGACTGCCTTGTCGCTTCATGTGTGTGCAGGCTGCTTATGCGCAGTCAAGGCTTCTGACCCTCTGTGCTTGCTGTTTCCCGGGAGGTGCCACGTGCCTGGCCTCTGCTGGTCTAACCTGGTCGAGGCCCCCACGGCCTGTGGCCCAGCCGGCCCCTCTCTGGAGCACGTGCTTGCAGCATGGCGCTGTCCCCCAGGCTCTGGCAAGAAGCTAGGGCTGCCCACAGCAAGGGGGGCTGGAGTATCCTCAAGCGAGGTGGCTCTTCCTTCCTTCCTTCCTCCCTGCCTCCCTCCCTCTCTCCCTCCCTCCTTCCTCCCTCCCTCCTTCCTTCCCTCCTTCCCTTCTCCCCTCCTCCCTCCCTCCTTTCTTCCTCCTCCCCTCCTCCCTCCCTCCCTCCCCCCTTCCTTCCTTCCGCCAGTGTGACTGAGAGCCCCCTTCTAGGTCCGGGACTCCTTAGAGTAGCTGTCAGGACTCGGACCCCAGGGGTCAGTGTTGGGAACGTTCTGGAAGGGACTTGAGCCAGCTTCTCCTCCATTAGGAGTGAAAACCTGCTTCTGAGCCCCTGCAGGGGCTTTCCTGGCAGACACTGTGTCATCGGGTGCCTTGACTGAAGCAGGGCCCCAGCAGGTTGGCAGAACATGGTGAAGGGCAATGAGCAAGTTGGCGAGGGGTGTAGGTCTTCCGAGGTGATGCTCAGGGCTCCCCGCAGATCTGACATTCCAGCCCCACGAGGGCTGAGGGGTCAGAGGGGCCTGATGAGCCTGCCCGCACTCCACCTCTGGGGCCGTGGGCACTGGGGGTGGGAGTGGAGTTGTCCACCGGGGCCTGTGACCTTCCAGGGCAGGGGCCTGTGGTTGATGAGTGAAAATTAAGAGTATAACCACTCTCCAGGAGTGTGGCTCTCGGCCATCGTGGATCTTTACAAAGAGTCTTAAAGAAGCGTCGGGAAGCGCCACAGTGGATCAAAACCCTCGCTGCTATAAAATTCACATAGGATTTTGCACTGAAAAGGCCGTAAGAGGAGGCTTCAGTCCCATTCTTTGGAAAAACCTTCCTTTGCCAGCGTAGGGGCTGTGCTGTAATTCCTTCCCGGCCCTCTGGGTTGGAGGGACCCATTGAAGCACGCGTCACAGGGGCACTTAAGTGCCGAATTCTGTTTCCTTGCGAGCGCCTTGTTTTCCTTTCACTTTTATGGTCCAGGTCTGGCCAGTTTTGCAGCAGCCTGAGCGCATCCCCTGCCGCTCCCCACCGCCCGCCCGCCGTCAGCCTGGGCAGCAGTCGACCTGCGACATTCTCGGTGTTGAGAGCCCCCAAGGAGCACGGGCTGGTCCGGGCAGCTGCAGGCGGCCTCCTCTGCCCCAGCGGCCCGAGCCATCGGCCCCACTGGAGGAGCATCCATCTCACCTCCCGGGGCTGACGGAGAGCTGACCTTTTGGGATTTGGAGTTAACAAACAGTAGTGTTAAAACGCATCCCCTAAACCCTTCCCCGAATTAGAATGTCCTCCTGTGTCGGAGTGGATTGTGTTCATCCAAACGTGGGTTGCATGTTGGCGGAGCTATGGTTTTCAGAATTCCTCTGAGTGTGGAGGGGACGGAGCTGAAAGAGCAAGGAGGCACGAGGTGGGCCTCTGTCTGCTCTTGTTTCAGGGGCCGTCTTCTCCTTGTGGCTCCTCGGGTTGCCTTATGTTTGTGGGGCCAAGGGTCTAGCTTGTGGACGTGTTAATTCTGTTTATCGTGGCGCTGATTGGCCTGCAGTGTACGAGAGGGTTTCCGCAGACATAGGTGCTTTGCTTTCCGAGGCTTGGGGGTGCCGAGGGAAGAACGCAGGTGTTGAGGCAGGCCGGGCTTGAGAGCTCAGCTTCCCTGTGACCTCACCTGGCTGGTGATGCCTGTCTGTCCAGGAGGATGGGAGGAGGGCCCCTCCCTGGAGGCCGAAAGGGGATGGTGGGCGCACGAGCCTCTCCCCATTTCTGCGGGCAGGTCTCAGGTGGGATGTTGTCTGCAAGGGGAGGGCTGGTGACTGCAGGAGTCCCTGACCCTGACCCCCGCGCCTGCACCTGCTGAAGTCACGGCCAGGTGAGTGCTTCCCCGAAGGACCTCGGTCACACTTGGGGGTGAGTTGTTTTCTGTGTCTGTCCTCGCAGGCGCTCGTTCGTAGCTCACAGAGACCCCGTTCTTGAAGGCTCAGCAGCATCCCTTCAACTGTGCATGGAGCACCCTCAGCTCCGAGGGCACCGCCCTGCGTGTTAGGCGCTCGGCGCGCGGGGCCTGGACGGGGCGGTGGCTGCCCTGCTGCACTTGGGCTGTGGCTGCAGTGTGATTTGTCCCTGGGTTGGAGGTGCTGAGGTCCCGCCCCGAGGGTGATCCGTGAACAGGGTGATGGGCGTCTTGCACCATCTTTGCTGTCCGTGTGCTTCCTGGTGTCCAGAAAAGGGGGCGTCCTGGGATGATGTGAATGTGTGCTACGAACCCAGTAGCGAGTTTGCTCGTTTCCCCTCCTCTTCACTGTTGTTTATCAAGCACCAGCAGGGCTCCTTAAGGACAGCATGCCCCTCACCTGCAGCTGGCCTCAGAAGGCTGCCCCACGTGGCAGTAAGTAGCTCGAGGAAAGCTGCGTGGCCTGAGTGCTCAGATCGTGGGTGGAGACCTGGGGCCGGCTCCTGGTGGCAGGGTGAAGGGGCAGTGCTCCCAGGAGGAGGGCAGCGTAGGATTTAGAGACGGGAGAGGCTGGGTGCTTCTGGCACTCCATGGGCGCAGCCCTCCATGGGTGGCTCTGTGGGTGTGTATGCGGGGGGCTGGGGGGGCAGGTGACCGTGTTGTAGGATCGGGTGGCCTCTGGTGGATGGAGAAACAGGCCAGGATCAGGTTGTGTCCTCCCTGGGATCATGGGACCTACACTTTAACCGGATATTTTTGTGAGCAGCTCTCAGTGTTGAGCAGGAAGATGTTTCTGGTAGCTCTCCATTAGAAGGGATCTCTCCATGGCAGGTTCAGAGAGCACTGTGTGCTGCAGGGAATTGACTGACTTGCTTCCTGGGAAAGTGCAGGTGAATGTAGGGTTCAGGCAGGGCTTGATCCAGCTCCTCTGTGGCCTCATCAAGACCTTGTTTCTTTCCCCTGTCTTGGGAGAGTCTGCTTCCTGGTCCGGAGGTGGCCCCGCCAGCTCCTCGCAGGACTACACACTTGCTGGTTCCTGCCCGCCAGGACAGGCAGCATCTTCGCCTCAGCAAAACGTCCTTCACTTTTGCTTGGTTTGGCTTAGGTCCCTGGTCCACGCTGAACTGTCACTTTGGTCAAGGGTATGGAATGCGCTGAGTGGCTCAGCCTCTTCCAGAAGCTGGCTGGGGAGTCAGCTTCCCTCCTAGGGCAGTCGCTGGTAGTGGGAAGGAGAGGGAGGGGACCGACGCTGAGGTGCAAACCGGTGGGCAGCGCCCTCCACGGGGCCCCTTGTTCACTGCAGCCCCGGCCTCGGTTCCAGAATGGCCTTTCGTGTGGGCCCACTGTGTGCAGGGCCATGCCGACCATTTCACAGACCGTCTCACGGAATCCTGCGGCAGCTCTGGAGGGAGCTGGTCCCCGTTCACCGAGGGGGGAGGAGAGGGCTCAGGAGGGTCTGGACGTGAGGCCTCGACCAGGCCTTCTGTGGCAGTGGACGTGGGCCCCCCAGTCTCCTGGCATTTCCTTCTTCCTGGTCGTACCCTGGGCCCTGGAGGTCGGGGCAGCTGGCCAGTTGGCAGGGTGGGTTAGAGGTGACAGAAGCTCATCAGGGCGAGTCCTCTGGTCTCTCCCTCCGCAGGATGTGACCGTCTCGTGGAGAAGCCCTTAGAGTGGGGGCAGTGGAGCCACGAGACAGAGGGGACTGGGCCCTGCCAGCTGACTGACCCGCTGCCCTCAGGGCTGATTCCCGGCAACCTGAGAGGCCCAGTGCAGTGTCTGAGGATGCTCTGGGGAGGGGCTGAGCCCACTTCAGCTTTCCTGCCCTGGGCAGAGGTGGGCAGATGCCGGGGTGTCCTGAGAAGGTACAGTGCAGGGCGTGTCGGCCGAGCCCCGCTGGTAACATCTGCCCGTGTGCAGGGGCCGGAGGCTCAGACAGATCTGGGCTCCACAGCCTCAGTCTCCCTGTGCCTCAGTCCTCCCATCTGCAAAGTGGGCACGAGAATTTCTGTCATGGAGGGATGTTTTCGGGCTCAGGTCGGGTAAGATGACGAGGTGGAAGGCCCGGCTCCCAGACCTGCGGTGCGGCGTGAGAGGAAGAAGCTCCATTGGCCTTGCTTAGTTCCTGTGCCCCCGGCTGGGGACTCCCACCGGTGTCCTGCGGTGCGTCTTTAGTGCCGGGCTCTGTGCTGCTGTTGAATGCTCTCTGCTAGCGCGCTGCGCCCCTGCGGCTTGGCTCTCCTTACCCCTCCCAGCTGACTGCTGGGAAGCTGACACCCGGTGCAGGTAGCTTGGCGGTGGGGACTGAGGTTCGAGCCAGGCGGCGCTCTGAGCCCTTGCCTTTCTGTGTACGCACGAGTTGGAACACACAGTAAAGCTGCCCACCCCTAGGCAGGAAGCGCAGGCCTCATGCTGGGATGCACTGCTGGGTTGCAAAAGCAGGGTGGTGAGGGGCTTGGCGTCGTGGAAAGGGGCCCGGATGCGTGTCCTGGTGCGGCCAAGCTGCTCTGTGGCGTTTACCCACCGTCCCTCGCCTCTGTTTCCTCTGCTGCATGGTCAGAGCGTGTTGTGAGGATTAAGTGTGACACCCTGACTGCTGGGGGCGCAGGCCTGGTACAGACTCACGTCCCCAGGGGTGGAAGGTGGCCCAGCCAGAGCGAGAGGCAGAGGACCTCAGACCTGCACCACCCCCCTTCGGAGGTTTTCCTTCTGGGGGAGGGGGGCCTTTCACCGGGGCTGGAGATGGAGGCTCTCCTGGGCATCAAGTTGGTGTGGCTGGCCCTGTGCTCCTTGCCGGGCAGAGCCCTGCCAGACAGTGTGAGGAACCAGCAGCCAGTATGGCGGAGGGAAGCTGGAGGTGGCCTCTGAGCCTGGGAGGGTGGGGCCGCCCCGGGGCCGGGGGCAGGGCAGCCCTTGCAGCGGGTGACCTCCTCTGGGCCGTCTGTTACCCGTGCCCTCCACTTCGCATCTTCTTCAGCTCACAGCTAAGTTCTGGGATGTGCAGCCTTGGCGAGGGCACCCTCCCCTGCACACAGGACGTGTGTGCACACATGCACACGCATGCACACAAGCAGACGTGCACACGCGCGAGCTCTGTGAACCGGGAAAGTCATCCCCTCTTGGGATCCCTGTTGGGCTGACTCGAGCTGCTCACCTCTGGCCATCCCCTGCTTAATGAGGAACAGCAGAGTTTCTGGAATGAGGGTGCATCTGATGGCGGTTGGGGTGATGAAATCCTCCCTCGGTGGAGTGCAATTCTTACCCGGTTCCTCATCTCTTAGCGGAGATACTTTGTTTTTTGATCCTTACAAGTTGGGCTTTCTCGGGCCCGTGAGTTTTGAGTGTTGTCCCAGCAGAGGGCCGGGGGTTCCGTCGGTCTGGGACGTCTGAGGCCAGGCTGACCGCTGCCCTGGGATATGCTTCTCCCGCCTCCAGACTCTGCTGGTTCTCGGGAAGGTCGAGCAGCCGCTCCCGCAGCTGCCGTGTGGCGGGCCCTCGGCAGCAGCTCTCTTGTCTTGCAGTTGTGTCGCCACGTTCCAGGGCTCAGGCTGGTCCGGAGGTGCGTCCCAAGTGACCAGGGCAGCTGCAGCAGGGCTTGGGCCTGTCGATCAGCCAGGCACCCAGGTCCCCAGCCCCGCACCCTCCCCCAGCTCCCATGGGACCTGCATCATCTTCCGAGCCCGCCAGTGGGGGGTGCCCCTCTTCCCCTGCATCCCTCAACCCACAAGTCCTCGAGGAGGTGGCAGTGGACCCATGTCACATGGTTCCTCCCCTGGCCGGGACGCTCTCATCTGGCTCTGGTGGTGACCCCCCCCTCCATCTTTGGTCTTTAGTCTTACAGCGGTGACCACTCTAACTCCCTGCTCTCACAGTTTGGGCCCTCAGTGCCGGGGCTCGCGGCTGCTCGCTGAGCTGCGGAGTTGGTGTTCCTGGGGCTTCAGGTGGAGGAGAAAGGAATAAATTGTAATTGGTTATCAGACCATCTTTCAGTGGTTGGACTGGAATACGAACTTTTCTTTGTTGCTTCGCTGTGGACTGTGTACGTGCTGTGGAGTTTTCTGATTTTTGGAGAAGCCAGGTGCTGAGGCACCTCTTCCGGCCCCTATTCCTGTGCCTGCCCCCCAGCCTCTGGCCCTGCTCTGGCTCCCGGTCCCTGGCCCTGCCTTGGTCCCTGGCCCTGGCCTGACCTCCATCACATCTGTTCTGCAATCCTGGCTCAGTCTCCCAACTGCCAGCCTTATTCTCGTCCTTTCGGGATCCTAGCTGGTAGACGGGGAAGTTTGCTCACAAACTGGCAAACCTCAGAGTTGCAGTGTGAGTGACAGGGGTCTGCTTAGCGAGGCTCAGAGCAGTGCAGGACCTCTGGCCGGTGAGGGCGCTGCAGGGAAGGTGGGCCCCTGGAAGCTGCTGGGCGGGATCAGGTGGGGGCGTGGCCACAGGAAGTGGGCGTGTCTTCTTGGGCATCGGAAGACTGGCCAGAAGGGGGTGAAATCCATGAGCTGGACACTTACGTAAAGCTCCTTAACATTAAAACAAACATGCATATAACATGGATGCATGCATATAACATTTTGCAGCAGAATGCATGTTTCACCTGATTTCTTAGATAAAACAGAAGCTGTTACAGAAAGCTCCCGCCTGGGGTGGGCTTGCTTCTCCTCGTCTGGACCCACCTGCCTAGGGGAGCTCTGGGCTCTGTCTCCCATTTTGGGGGGTGGGGCGGCTCTGGGAAGGAGCCAGGGAGACCCCCTGCCCGTGGCCCTCTGTGCTCAAGCTCTTGTTGGACCCACAGAAATGAGAGCCCTGCGGCTCCGGGGGTGTAGCCAATCCTTGGGTGACTGATCTAGGTCACTACCGGGTGGTCCTGCAGCTGTAGGATCGGAGAAGTGTGTAATAGAGATTATTTCTCTTGTATCGCCTGAGATTGTTTTATTAAAGCATTTCCGATATCACTGATATTAAGGGAACGAAATTGGGAGAGAAGAGATCAGCAATACAAATACGCAGTTAATTGTAATTGGGAAAAATGCTAATGATTTAATTTGCATACGTGGCTGAAGCATTTTTTTTATGACTGCCTTGATAATAAAAGACAGGCTGAGTATCACAAATGCAAGCAAATAAAGAATTCCATTAATTCTCCTATTCATTTTCTAAACAAATGGTATTCCCGGCTTTTGCAGTGACAGGTTAATAATTAGGGTGCCTCATTTTAATCTGTTCTGTGGGTGCATGCCCTGCCTAGCTTGGGAAACCAGCTACTGTTGGTGTGGTTCTGTGCGGTGAAGAGTACAGAGATTCGGGGACCTCGGGTGAGATCAGGGCCTGTTGCCCGTGGGGCTGTGTGAGCCTCGCATCTCTCTGCCTGCCCTGGGGGCCTGGGCAACATGGGGAGCTGCCAGCCTCAGCGGACGGAGTCTGTGTGTGCTGATGGACTGGGTGGTGGCTTCAGAGAGGCGCACAGGCCAGAGGCTACTTCCGGGTTCTCACCGTGAGGCGATTTGGATGTCGCCAATGCCAAGGCTGAGAAACCTTCTTGTCGCACGCATGCAGAATACTGGCATTCCCTTAAGCGTGAAAGTAAATGGCACGGCTTTTGGATCAAGACGGATTTGGTTCTACTGCGCAGTCGTATAGCTGAAATAGTCATTTTGAAACCACTTGGGGACAAGTTACATACCTCATTTACCAGGTTGGGGTGAGGACCTGAAGTCAGCTTTCAGTTACATTTTTTGCACGTGAATAAAATGCACCTTTACTCTCTCCTTTCCCTTTCTTTTCATCTCCCTTTCAAATTTGAAAAATGGGTTTAGATTCTCCAGAACTTAAATTTTCCTAGCTAGAGCGTGTTTTGCATGCAGATGTAGTTAGAGATAACAAAGAGGCATGTTTGTGTTGTAGTGACTACATAAAAAGAAAAGATATTGGTGAATTGTAAATTGTATTTTTAGAATGTGCTAAACTGAAGTGCGAGGGTCATTTGTCTCTCACTGCAGCTTCAGCTGGCTGCATGTTTTCATTGTAGTGATTGAGAAAGGCAGTCCAGGAAGGCAACACCCTTATTCTTAATTCTTAGCATCTGCCTCTTTCATCATATTTTGCATGTTTGTCACGTGTTCAGGTGACAGCTCAGTTACCACAAATATATTTTATGTTGTGTGTGCTGGATGGGAGGTGTTTTAGTCACTTTCGGTCATTTTCTCAGGTTATCAGGACACAGACATTCGTTTGCTCTGTTGCATCCTGGAGATCACACCGAACGGTGGCCTTTGATGAATAGTAAGTAGCCGCTGTGCGCTGGGAAGTTTAGATTTGGTGCATTTCCTTAGTTTCTGGAATGGGATTGCAGGGCTCAGTGGAGAATGACACTCAGCAGGCTTCTGTGAAGTTGAGGACAAAGAAGGGAAATCATCCATGTGGTAAAGAGTTTGGGCAATTCACTGGATGTGTGTGTGTGTATATCTTAGGAAGGAAAGGGACAGGGGACACAACCATAAAAAGAATGACACAACCATTAAGAAGAAGAGGATACAACATAAACTGGTCAGAGCCAGCTAGGCCTAAGAGAGCAGAAGGTTCGACTTCTGGTAGACCACAAGCCTCATTATACACTCATTGTAATACATGAGCATCTAAAGGACACACCCACAGGCTCCATGACCATAAAAGGCCAAAAAGTGGGTGGTGCCCCAACTCCCGGAAATCTCCACCCTCTCTCCAAGGTAGTTAGAATATTCCTCCCACTTGTTATCCTATGAAATTACCCAGCCCATAAAAACTAACCACCCCCATACCTCCGGGGCCCCTCTCACTTTCCAGATGATCCCATGCCCTGGGGCCACCTCTCATCTTCTGAGAAGGCCCACACTCTGACTATGGAGTGTGCATCTCTCTAAATAAACCTGCTTCCCTGTACTATGGCTCGCTCTTGAATTCTTTCCTGCGCGAAGCCAAGGACCCTCCCTTGACAGCCTATCCCAGGGACTCACTCGAGACCTGGGACATGACCATCCTCTCGTGCCCCATTTTTATTCCTGCAACATCTTTTCTGGCGACCATGAAGGGACAGCCCTAGTGACTATGGAAGGGACCTCAAAGGGCATAATGTCAGTCTGCTTATTGGGCTGTGGCTCCCCTCTGTGGAGGGTGGCTGGTACTCGTCCCCAGCCGTGGAGTCCATTTATTTGACTCAGGGCCTAGGTCTCCACCCTCCCTCTCTGAAGGATTCAGGCCCTGGGACTCTGGTTGCTTTTTCTCCCACTGACTCTTATTCCTTTCCCTGACTAATCCAAGGGGCCTTCTCGGGCTCACCAGACAGATTCAGGGTGCCTGCAGGGACCCCACTGTTCCTTTTGCCAAACAGACCCTTTCTCATGACCAGATGGCCACAGGCCCAGTTTTCCATACTTAATTAAACACCTTTTCTGCTGAATCCCCAAATCCCAGGAGTCAGGGGCTGTTACAGATCAGGCCAATTATACCATCTCCTAAATTGCCATCAGGACTTTTCTCTGTGACACTCCCTTGAGGGGGTCCACCCAGTAAGGTCCCTGGCAGCATACTCCCTTCTTACATTTTTGGGATATCAGGGACACTGGGAGAGTGCCAGGACAAAGAACCATCAGACCCCTGTCTTGTCGTGACATACTAACCAAAAATCGGGGGAAGTCCCATACGTCCAAATGTTCATGACGCTATTCCAAGATCCAGGTCTAAAGAACTCCTGCCGGGTGTGCCTGGCTCACACCCCTTTCAAAGTGCCTTCTTGCCCCATGGGAGCCTGGTGTTTTAGATGATCCCCTTATGAGACCACCTCCTTGAGGTCCACAACTGGGAACTCCTACACGCCCCCCCCACCCCAATTCTGAGGAGGGACAGTCTTCCAGACCATTTACCCCTAACGCCCCATCTGGGCAGCTGGAGACCCCAGACCCCCATGAATCAGCCCATGGACTTGGCCTTTGGTGTGTTCAACGATAGAGAAGAGATAGGGTTGAAGAGGCAAACAGGATTCAGGGACAACAGCTAATGGCACAGTTACTAGCGGCAGCCCTAACCCCTGTGCCACCTCAGGGTCACCCTCCCTTACGGAAGCCCAGTGGCGGGGGCAGGATCCAGGAAGCCTGCATCAGAGCCACTGTCTCACCAAGAAAGGATGGATCTGTTTTAAGTGTGGCTAGGAGAGCCACTGGAAGCACGAATGCCTCCTGTGTGGGAAAACTCCCCTGGGAACCAATATACAAATGAGACGCTGATGCTGAAAGCTCGGCCTCTGTGCACAGGTGCGGAATGGAATCTCGGAGACAGAGTTTTGGGTGAAGTAGAAGAGAATAGCTTTATTGCTTTGCCAGGCAGAGGAGGACACAGCGGGCTTGTGCCCTGAAAAACTGCGTGTCCCAGCCCGGGAGGATTTGGTGAGGAGTTTATAGCCATGGATCAGGGGCGCAGTAGCTGATAAAGAATCAGGGTGCTTGAGAGGCCTGCACTCCTTTCACCTGGCCTCAGGCCGTCTCCTCCTAGTGAGCTTCTCTGGTTCCTTTCATCTGGCCTCAGGTGGTCCCTTGATGAGGTTATCTAACTGTGATGTTCTCTGGAATGAAGAATGCTGACATCTTCCATTTGTTGGGGGGTTTTAGTTCTGTAAAGAGCTCAAATACATTGTTATATGCATCCCTTGAGGAGGGGCCAGGACCCTGGCCCAAGGCTGCACTGTCGTTTCTTGGCTGCTCCTCCCTTGTCTCTGCACCCCCTCACTTCCCTGATTAGCAACTGTTTGAACCTGCACTTTAGAACTCAGGGAAGGTCATGGAGGCTGGAGTCTTGTTCCTACAAACAAGAAGCGGGGGACATGGAAAGGCGTCCGTACCCAGGAGCCCCACAGGGTCCTGCTCGGTTTCAGGGGCCACTGGAACCGGGACTGCCCCTAGTCCTGAAGGGGATTCAGGGCTCCCAAACCAGTGATGGCTGAGGGGACCGAAGACTGATGGAGCCCGGGACCTTCCCTGGCTCCCAAAGGACACCTGGTCGTTTCTCCTCGGGTAGCCCTTGATGTGGCAAGTAGGAAAGTTATTTTCTTACTAGATATGGGGGCTGTCTGTCTTACTCTGTGCTGACTGATCTCCCTGGACCCTTGTCCTCCCAATCCTGTATGATAGTGGGGGCGGGGAGGGAAGGCCCCAAACCAAGCGATTCACCCTGCCCCCCAGCTCTCTTCAGTTCCTTGCTAGGAAATTTTACCAAGAAAATAGATTGCTCTTGGCCGGGGGAGCCTGCCTCAGTCTCAAGCCAGAGGATGTCTCCATTCCATCCCATCTAAGTTTTTAACCTATGGGCTGTTAAAGTGGTTCGCAGTGCTAGAACAAAAGGCTGCTTCTGCATCTCCCTGCGCCCAGACACCCAGTGTATCTTTATCTTTGGGTGGACAGATCCAGACACTCATTAACACCACGAATGCCTCCACTCTGTGTGCTTATAAAATTGAGGTCGAGGGTGCCTATGGGATTGGAATGGAATGGATAAAGAAAATTGGGTTAAAAATTGTTCCTACTGCTGTAGGCAAGCCTCTTAGATCCAAGGCCATCCTTAGAGCATTTCTTAAATCCAAGGAGGATCCTCAAAAATGTTTGTAAGTAGATTACCAGAATGGGAGGCCACCATCTGACAAAACTGACCATAGTTGATATTCAGAGTCGGATAGGAATTTTGGGGGAGGCCTTCTCCCCTAAGGTAATTGAGGGAAAGTAAAACTTTCCAACATAGGTGAATGGGTGTGTCAGTCCTTTGATAATCATTGAGGTGACCATCCAATTCCTTGAGGAAAAAAAAAACTGTCCTTGTTTTACAAATCTAGTTTTTACAGGACCAGAGGTGTGGCTCCAGAAGTAATCCAAAGTCCACCAATCCTTTTACCACTCCCCAACCTCCCCTGCTTATCGTAAGAGACTTGTAAGTACTGAAAAAAACTTTTTTTTTTCTTTTTTTTTCTGGCCTTAAGGGAAAAAGTCATCCAAGGAGGAACTAACCTTTCCTCTATGCCTTTGAGATGCAAATATGCTACCTGGTTTTCTCGGGGAACTCTTGTCTCCCCTATCCTTTTAAGATGCAAATTTCAGGAAAGGGGGTAGGTGATTTGGAACTTGACTTGTCAAGGACAAATAGAAAGCTTAAGTATCTTTTCCATAAATATTAGTAAAAAGGGTTTAGTCATCTAGACAAGTGACCATGATTTGTTTCATCTTCTAGAAACCCAATTTGAATCCAACCCCTTGTAACTGATGGGTTTTACATTGTTGCACCTGAATCATGGCTGAACTTTTGGAATGGGAACTATGAGGTCTCTGTGTTTTGTATGTTTATACAAATCTATACGTGTGTTGTAGATATGTGGTATTGCCAAAACTAATTCATAAAAGAGCTCTATTTAATTGGCTTAAAGAAGTTAAGCACTTATATAAATACTCAGAAATATAAACAAGTCTGGCCAGAATGCATTTCAGCTTCACGTGATCTGGGAAATATTCAGTACTGAATTGGTATCTGGTATTGAAGGTGGCTTAGAAGGTGGTTTGACTCATATACAGTACATGTCTTTAGAGTCATCAATGTTAAGTACAATACTTCTGTTGTACCTAGGTTTACTAGAGGTCAAATAAGACCTTATTATATCTGTTGCAAACTTGTCAGCAAGGAGACTAAGTAACTTGTAAGTGATAAAAACTCTTAAGGAAAGTAAATGTAAATGAGATAAGAACTTTTAGGTAAACTCTATAGAAATAATTATGTTTTGGGAATGTCTATCTAAAATAGTCTCTCCAGATTTTGGTAACTTAAGACTAAAACTAAGGTAAATGGTGAGAACTCATTGACTATCTAGGTCATTTCACATAGGATGTATATTGGAATATTAATTGCTGGGTGGGGGTGGGTCTGAGTTTACCTACCTTGCCTTAGGAGAGGAAAACTAAAGCATAAGTTTTCCAGTCAGGAAATGTGGGTATGACAAACAGTTTACAACTACTTGCTGCTTGTTGGTTTATCTAGAGATTAAGGTTCTTAAGGGTTAAAACTGTATAATGTAATTAAAGCTGCTGAAAAATAAGAAATATTTCAGTATGCCAGGAAAGTAAGATGTGTTTTCAGTAGAAGAAAGTATGAGGAATGGAATGCATTTGTTAAAGGGAAAAAGAGAGTAATTTGTTCTGGAGCTGGTTGTTTCAGAATGGAAAAAAATAAGGGACAAAATAATATCAGTACAGAAAGTTGTAGAAGGTTCCTGGAAGAGAAACCCTGAGACATCTCAGAGAGATATTATATTAAGTGGGATTATTTGATATGTTAAATTACATGGGAAGCATTGTCAAAGGAGTGATAAGCCTCAGGTTATACCGTGGGTAAATGTTATTAATATAGGTAGACATTCTAGAATTTATATGAAATTTCTAAAATTTGGATACGTCCTGGTATATGAGGTTATCAGTCCTAATTCTGGTGATTGTAGCCAAGTTTCTTTATCGATTACACTCTAATCAGATGTTTAACCTGGCTTTTAAGTCTTTTGTCATTTATAGACAGTTACTGTTATAATCTGATGCTACTGTACAGGTGCTTCATCAAGATGATTCATAGGAAGGTCATGGAAGCAGTTACAACAGCTCCACATCAAGATGATGGCTGTGAGGATTCCAGCCCATACCTGTCCCCCCTGCGCCCCACACACAGACTTAAAACAAGAAGCTGTCCTGCCCCCAGGGCCCCTAGATGAGGCATCCTGAGGTTTTTACTCCCTGACAGGCAGGGTCAGTGCCCCTATTGAGCCCTGAAGCAGCTACAGAAGATGGACCATTGCCCCTCTCCTTCCCATAACATTATGAGACTAAAATCTCTGAGGCAGGAAGGAGACAGAAGGGCAGGGAGCAGGGCACAACCATTCAAATAATGACACAACCATGAAGAAGAACAGGAGATGACAAGAACTGGTTAGAGCCACTTAGGCCCAAGACAGCAGAAGGTTCAACTTCCAGGAGACCACGAGCCTGGTTATACACTCATTGTAATACATGAGCATCTAAAGGACACATCCGCAGGCTCCATGACCATAAAAGGGCAAAAAGTGGGTGGTCCCCCAATTCTGGAAATCCCCACCCCTTCTCCAAGGTAGTTAGAATATACCTCCCACTTTTTATCTTGTGAAATTACCCAGCCCATAAAAACTAACCATCCCCATACCTTGGGGCCCCTCTCACTTTCCAAGATGACCCATGCCCTGGGGCCACCTCTCGCCTTCTGAGAAGGCCCACACTCTGTCTATGGAGTGTGCATCTCTCTAAATAAACCTTC
Source organism: Mesoplodon bidens (assembly GCF_964165515.1). Classification (NCBI taxonomy): domain Eukaryota; kingdom Metazoa; phylum Chordata; class Mammalia; order Artiodactyla; family Ziphiidae; genus Mesoplodon; species Mesoplodon bidens. The sequence goes on along the minus strand of NC_138165.1, from coordinate 112,306,701 downwards.
TTTCCCTTTACTATGGCTCGCTCTTGAGTTCTTTCCTGCGCGAAGCCAAGGACCCTCACTTGGCAGCCTATCCCAGGGACTCGTTCGAGGCCTGGGACGTGACCATCCTCTTGCACCCCATTTTTTTCCTGTACCATGTCCAGCTTTTAGCAAAATTATTTTTAATTGTGGTAGTTAATACATAACCTAAAATTTAGCATCTTAACCATTAGCAAGTGCATAGTTCAGTGGCGTCAGGTGAATTCACGTTGTTGTGCAACAGCCCTCCAGAACTTCTTCATCTTGGAAAACTCATACTCTGTATGCATTAAACATCAGTTCTATTAGATTTTTTTAAAGACAGGTGCTTCTTATCATTCTAACATTTGCCAGCTCTAAAGGAAAAGATGGGGAGAGACAAATATTTGTATATACAATAGCTATACATATATGCAGATACGTAAAATATATGTATATATACATATTAACATCATTTATATACAATAACTATATGTAACATTCTATACTAAGTTAATATAATAGTAGCTATGTAATACATAGAGTATGCACACGTGTGTATGTGCACACGTGTAATTTACAGGGAGACTTTGGGGATGTCAGTTGCGAGGGTCACTGTAGAGCGTGGGCCCTTTGGCAGCATTCTTATTATTGTGGTCCAGATTCTCAGGCCTGATCACGTCATCTTCTTTCCCTCAATGACCCAGCTCTTGGGTGCCAATTTGGCCTAGGCCGGGTCCAAGACCCCAGGTCCCGTTCTCCCTCTTCACACCTGACCTCCCAGCCCAGTGAAGCATTTGCACTCCTGGCTGGTGGTGTGCCTGCTTGGCCTGTGTCCTGCCAAGCTGGAGCCTTGGGTCCGAGCCCCTCCTCTCCCAAGCCTGATGCCCCACAGCCAGGCCCATCAGCACCTTGGTTCGGGGGATCATTCTGTTCCCCCCACCCCGCTCCCTGAGGCAGTGCAGGTGTTGGAGGCTCAGAGTCTCGGTGGAGAGGGTGGCTGAGTGGCCCTGCAGTTGACAGGGTGGCACCCAGCCTGGGGGCTCAGCTGGGCTGCTTGGTGGCCTGAGAGCTGGGTGGGTGCTGGGCTCGCTCAGGCTGGGGAGCCTTTGGTGGCCCTGGACGGAGCGTAGGCTTTCTCCTGCGGGCACAGGGAGTGGGCCTGGAGGGGCTTTCCAGGGGTGCAGAGGGCTGTGGGTGGCTGGAATTGGAGATTGGGACCTGCTGGGAGGCCTGGGGGTGAGTGGGGTTCTGCCGACGTGGGACATTGAGGTCTTGGTGTCCTGTCCTGATGATTGCCAACATGGTGGATGTCACCGAGTTCTCTCTTTTCAGTGGGTGCAGCCTGATTGTCTCTCTGGTGCTCACACACCTGCAGTGGGGCCCCAGGACAGCAGGAGACCCTCCGTTGGCCAGCCCAGCCCCTGGCCCCTGCCGCTGACCTCCCCAACCGTCCGTCCCCCGAGCACACGTGTAGCCTCTTCCCTTGGGCTGGGCTCCCTTCCCTTCCTTCCAGAGGCCCAGCCTTCCTCTGGGCTCCGCTGCCTCCACTCCCTGCCCTTCCAGGGGGACATTTGCTCCTTGGGGCTCCCTGTCCCCTTTAAGGTGCTTCCCTGTCGGGGTGCTCTCCTGCCCCTGGACCTGGGACGGCCTCCTCGGTGCCGCCCTCCTGCCCTGCCGCTCTGGGTCTGGTGCTGCACCTTCTCAGATTTGCCGAGCTGGTGGTTAGGCCGAGCGTGGGGTCGTTTTCCTTTGGGATGAAAGAGGGAAGAAGAGATGGTTCCTGGGAAACTGGATGGACGTTGGTAGTCTGCAGAGAGGCCTGTTTGTTTCTGAAAGGCAGTTTTACCCAAGGCCCAATTATCTGACTCTGCCAAGGCCAAGGAGAAGGTGAGCTGTAGGTGAACTGTCGAGTGAAAGAGGGGGCCCTGGGGACGATGTGGGGGCTGCTGAGAGCAGCCATGTCAACATCACACTGCGACTGGACCCTCGCCCCCCAGGTCCCCAGCGCTCCTGCCCTCTCCCCCCACACCCCACCATCCCTGGACCAGCCCACCCCCCATCCTGACTGCCCCGGCCTTCTCCCAGCCCTCATCACACCGACATTCTGAGTCTGCTTGTCTGTCTCCTTCCCGAGGCCCAGAGCGCCGCTTACCTTTGGGGCTGCCTTCCCTTCTGTGGGTGCTCCGGCTCGGCCGTGAGCCACACGGGCAGTCGGATCCGCGCTCGTAGGGCCGCCCTGTGTGCCCCCTGCTGTCCCCTCCGAGGGCCAAGTGGACGGTGCAGCGTCTCAGGGGTACAGGTGCTGCTCTGTTTCCCCACAGCCACCGCTGATGTCTACACTGCCTCGCCCCCGCCTTTTTGAAACACAAGGAAAGTTTGAAAACCAGGTACTTTGATTTCCGTAGAAAAAATGAGAGCTCCTTGAGGGGATCAAAAGTTGAGCAGGAGTGTGGACATAGCATCCCGGCCCGCAGCCCAGTGGCGTGGGTGGAAAGCTGGGGCTGAGCTCAGCGTGGCTGTCTGGGGCCCTGGACCTGTCCTCCGGCTTGTGCTCACGGGTCGTGTCCTGTCCCAGGGTAGGGCCTGTATCTGAGGATCAAGGGTGGTCTCTTCACCCCTTGACCTCTGAACCAAGGTCTGGCACCTGCCGGATGCGCTGCCGTCTCTGCCCCTTGTTGGAAGATGACGGCGGGCAAGGAGGGCGCTGGGGCTCCCTGCCCGCTCACCTCTGGGCTGAGGGCAGGTTGGACCCCGCTGGGACACACTGGGGGTCTCCGTGGGTCCGGGGCAGGACCCCGGGGGCCCGCCTTCCCTTAATCGAGGTGACAGAGATGCGTAGGCCCCGTCAGTGGCCGGGAGGGCCTTGAGTCCGGGCGCAGCCAGCTGGACAGGAGTGCTTTGTTTCGGGGGGTCTGGACGGTGCTTCCCGAACCAACTGCACGTGGACTCGCACGAGGGGGAGGTGCCCGCAGACACCTGGGGCCTCCCAGTGACGGTGTGCCACTGGGGGTCAGGGCCTGGGGGGACTGTGCTCCGTCCTTGGCACGTGGACACGCAGTTAGCAGGCGCATCAGGCGCAGGCAGGCAGAGCTGTCTGGGCTTGTATAGCTGATGTCAAAGGTGACTCTGGTCAGCGGGCCCCCTGCGTGTCCACGCTTCGCGTGTCTGGCCGGGCCTGGCTACTGGGTGGGGTTGGGAGGTAGTGAGGGGCGGCCTCTGTCCAGGGCGAGCTGACTCAGAGTCACTTCCCTTTTCAATGAGGACCTCCACCTCCGCTGAACAGCCATACGCGTGCCGTGCCGGCGATTTCTCATTGCCGTCCTGCGGTGCCCTCGGTAGCCAGGAGCGTTTGCCTGGGGCTTATTCATGATTGTAATGGCAATGTAGTGTTCCTTGGCCTCTGCTGGGTTTTCCCTCTGCTTCACTGAGGTATACTTGACAAAGTTGTGTACATTTAACACACGTCCACATTGTGGAATGATTCCCGTGGTCAGGTTCGTCGCCTCGCACAGTTACTTCTCTGTGTGCGGGGAGAAGGCTTACGGCTGCTCTCAGCAAATTTCCGGTGTACAGTGCGGTGCGATTGACTGTCCTCACCACACGGCACATCACACTCTCCAGCTTCGCTGACTCACGACTGGAAGTGTCCCCACCCCAGCCCCTTCCTGCGGTTTTCTTAAGCGTCACTCAAGTATGGTCGCTTGGGCTGTATCCAGGGACACAGTGGAGCTGAGAAGTATCAGGGTCCGAGGCAAAGGACGTGATGGCGAGGCAGAGGGGCAGGACCTGGGCCCCGGTCCCTGTCTGCTGTCAGTCTGGTCCGTGGCTGACTGGCATTAGTCACCTCCACCTGGGTCACCGAGCGCAGTGGCTGGGACAGGTCCTGGGCATGGCGGAGGAAGCCCGCATCACTGACCGCAGTGGACACACACCTTAGGGCCAGCATCTCCTGACTATCGCGCAGGCAGCGACACTGTCTAGAAGATTCCACCGAGGGAGCCGTGACCAGACGTGCCTTCCTTGGGGCAGGAAGTGTTCTCAGGCTTGCTGGTCCGGTGTTGCTGATGAGAAGCGTAGTACCACCTCGTTTCTTAACTCACTTTCAGGAGTCTTGCTTTGATTTTCCCTGAAACTGTAGGAGCTTCTCTTCACTTTGGTGTTCTGAAATTTTATAATGTGGAATTTAAAAAATGTATCCCAGGTGGCATACCGGGGACTCCTTTTTAGGTCTTGTTATATGTTAATTTGGGGGGTAGTTTCCTTCGCTTCCTTCTCTCATCATCATCATCATCATCATTTCCTTCCGGTGCTTCCGTCTCCAGTTCCCCACTGGTGGAATTCCTGTGAATCCATCTAGGGTACCAACTTTGTTCTCTAAGGTTTGCTTAGCCGGGTCTCCCAGTTCCTCTGTGGCCGTCTTGTTTTGGCACTTGCCTGCTTGAGGTCCCAGGGTTCCTCCTTGTGGCCTGGCCGCTCCTGTGGGCTATGGTCAGGGCTGTGTTTTGTCCCTCATGTCTCCATTCTCTCTGTGGCTCGTTAGAGGGACTCCAGTTACCTCGGTTTCTTCTGGGGTCAGGTTTCCTATTTATCTTGGTCTTTTTTTTTTTTTTTTTTTTCCTTGTTTCAACTTTTCCTTAAATGGCTGGGGAGTTGTCTGTTCGTATTTAAGGATGAAGGGAAGACAAATTCCAGACTGATTCAAGGTGTCAGTGTAGAAAAAGGTAAAGCAGTAGAAATCTGCAAGCGACCCTCACCCTCCTCATTGGTCCAGGATCCCCAGAAGCTGCAAAGGACACATTTGACAGTTTAAAATTTAAAACTTTTGATTGGATAAAGATACTGTCAACAGAGTCCAGGAGTCAAGGAGCGTTTTGGGAAAATGTGTGTAACATTTGACAGGTAAAGAATAAGTTTCTGTTATCCAGAGACCTCTTAGAAACTGGAGAGGAGGACAGGTTTAGAAACAGAACACAGACTGGGCAGCGCAGAGAACAAACCAAAATGAAGACATGCTCAAACTCCCTATTTTCATCACGGGGAGATGCAAATACAAGGGGAAAGGGATTTCGCTTTTTACCCAGAGTGGCAGAAAGTAGAGACATGACGTCTGTTGCTGGAGGGGCAGTGGAAAGCCGCAACTTCAGACACAGGGCTGGGGCAGGTGTGAACAGTGGCACGTCTTTGGAAGTCATCCTGCTGACATTTTCTGAAATGGGAAATGCACAGGTCCGCAGACTCAGCTTCCACTCCTGGGACTGTGCTCCTTGGGAGTGCAAGCACAAGCACGTAAGGATGTTTGCACTGAGGCTCTCCGGCAGGGAAAGATTTGGAAGGAAGTCTGTGCCCACTGGGGCCGTGGTTGGCTAAACTTTGTGCAGCCACATGATGGACTATTCCTAGAAGTACTGTTGAAAGAGAAAAGTCAGATACTGAGAAATCTCTATGATAAAATCTCATTTTTGGGGCTTCCCTGGTGGCGCAGTGGTTGAGAGTCCGCCTGCCGATGCAGGGAACGTGGGTTCGTGCCCCGGTCCGGGAAGATCCCACGTGCCGCGGAGCGGCTGGGCCCATGAGCCATGGCCGCTGGGCCTGCATGTCCAGAGCCTGTGCTCTGCAACGGGAGAGGCTGCAACAGTGAGAGGCCTGTGTACCGCGCAAAAAAAAAAAAAAAAAATCATTTTTGTAAGGCAGAGAGTGACCACCTGGGTGTGTGTGTGTGGGGGGGGTATATGGGTGTGTCTTTGTGTATCTGTGTGTGTGTGTATGTGTGAGCGAAAATGGAGAAAAGTATGGGCTGTACCCACACAAAGATTACCTGTTGTGGTTGATGGCAGAGAGAGGAGGAAAAAGAAAAAGACAATTGCTCTAAAAATAAAGTGGTGCGTTTACCATCCATTGATGTAAACTGAACGCTGTGTGCATTTATGTGTAAGTAACGTAGAAGGAAGACGTAGCCCGGCTGCTGGCCCTGAGGTTGCAGAGCGACGCGTGGCGTGATTCTCTTCTGGTGAAGACAGGGGAGGCTGCCCAGGGCTTTGCGGGCTCATCCATCCGTGGGAGCAGTGGCCAGGGAGACAGACGGCCCTTGTACATCTCTACTGCATCCTCGTGCTTTGTAAATTGAAGGACAAGGATGAAGAATCGCTTCCTAAAGGAGCGAGGGGAGCTGGGGGCAGGGGTGGGCTCTTGGATTCCTGCTCGCTCCCACCGGCTTGCATCTGTCTTCAGGCCTTAGTGGAACTTTGTCGAAATCTGACGGCTAGTGCCTCCTCACCCCCATGGATTCTTCACTGTCTTGGGTTTATCCTGGTTTTCTCCCTTGACCCCCATTTAATGAGACAAGGCAGGGAGCACCCATGAGCTCAGCTCACCATCCTGATGCAAAATGCCCTGGGAGATACTGGGATCATAGCATCCGCCCTCCACCCACCTGCCCGCCTGTCCCCGCCCTGCCTGAGTTTTACACTTAAAAGTCAGATCTCCAGGTCCCCTGCCTGCCTTTCTGCTGGAATTTTCTCCTCTAAAATTATTTTATTTAGCAGCTAAGGAAACAAGTGTTGTTTTCTCTGGGCGCTTTATCCATTTGGACCCTTAATCTAAAAAGTTTATGTATGTGGCTGTTTATCAATAAACGGACACAGCCATGTGCAAAAAGGATCTAGACAGCTGGGAAGTTGTTTTCTTCGGTGGAGAGGATCGATGCTGTGACGCTGCTGATGGACAGTTGTTCCTGTGTGCGCGCGAGGGCCCCGATGACCCAGTGCCCGTCCCCTTTCTCCCCTCGAGGTCTGACCTTCTGGCCCCTCCAGAATGGGTGGAGGGGTCGGGGCCGGTAGAATCCTAGCCCTCTGCTCAGCGGAGCCTGCTCTCAGATTTCGGGAAATTCCTGTTAGAACACACAGAAATGGAGTTTTAGTACGTTGAACTATAGAGCCTGTTTTGAAACTAAAATATAAATCTGTCCCAACAGATTATGGGGAAAACATCTTGTCTTCTGCTATGCGACTGTCCGTCATAAAATGACACTCTTACAAAACGTAATTGCTAGACCTTACAGCCCGTAGTTTATGAAGGGTGTCTGGTGAACAAGACAATGCTTATTTGAAAAGCTTACTATATAAAATGGACTCAGAAAAATCATATAGTCAAGTTTGTTTTTTCATTAAAATTTATTTAAATTTAAATTGATCTTAATTAATTCAAATTAAACTAACTACTTAACTGAAAAATATTTGAATTAAAATGATTTCATATACATTTTTCCGTCTGATAGCCTGACTTAGAGCCTCCTGGGTCTTCCAGGTAGCCCCTTGGTTTGAATTGCCCGCCCTCTATTTGCATCACGGACTTGGAATCACGCGTTCTGTGCTGTTTCTGTGAGGTTTTGTTGTTTTAAGAGGAAGTAATTTGGCAAATATTTCCCGTGTACATGCTGATTGTGAGAATATAGTAGCAAGAACTATAAAATGTTTATCCATTGCCCAGAAAGTCAAAGTAGAATAGTGCGGGTGGAATGGATCAACCACATGGGTATTATTTTGAATCTTTCTTTGACGCAAGGTGATCTTTGAGTGGTTGATTCTGTCTGTCTTCCATCCAGAAGCATTCAGGTGGGTGAATTTCCGCCCTTTCACTGGTTTTTCACTTGGATCAGGAAACAGAACATTACTTTCCGCACTCTGGTTCCTCCTTCCACGCCCAAGGGTAACCCGTCTCAGCTTCTAACAGCACAGGTTAGTTTGACCTGGTTTCAAATTTCACACCGTGGAGTCGCCCAGTACATCATACTCCTGAGTATCTGTCTGCTCTGGCCCACCCAGCAGTATCTCTGGTCTGTGTTTCTGCTTTTAGGTGTGCTTTGTTTATTCTTGTTGCTAGACCGTGTTCTCTGGTATGACTGTGCTACGATTCACAGTTTATTTATTCTACTGCTGATGGACGTGTGGCAGGTTTCCAGCTTTCGGCGACTGCAGACGATGCTGCTGTGTCATCCTGTGAATGGCTTTGGGGAGCGGTGTGCCTGGCGTGGCTTTTCGGGTATCACTTTCCCGTAGTCGTTGTCTCCCGCACGCTCTCACGGCAGAGTCGATGTCCGGTCGTTCCCGTCCTTGTCAGCGCTGGGTCCTGCTTTGCTTTTACATTTTAGCCGTTTGTGGGATCCCGCTGTGGCTTTAATTTGCACTTCCCTGTTAGTACAGGTGCTGAGCACCTCTTCATGTGGTGACTGACCATTTGGAATCCTCTTTTGTGAAAGTACCTGTTCATAGCTTTTGCCCATTTTTTAATTTGGGTTCTCTGCCTTTTTCTTAACGATTTGTGAGAATTATTTATTTTGGATTCTGGTCCTTTCTTGGATGTGTTGGGCAGATTATCTTCTGCTCTCTGGGTTGCCTTTTCACTCTTCTGCTGGGTCTTTTGATGAACTGAAGTTCCGAATTTTGATGCAGTATAATGTGTCATTTTCTTTCCTCTATGGTCAGTGCCTTAAAATTTTGTTATTATTAAATAGATTTAAGAAATCTCTGTCTACCTGCAGATCTTTTTCTTTTTTGTCCTTTAGGCGAGCCTTTCTTGTCTTACCTTTAACATTTAGGTCTTTGATCCACCTCACACAAATTTTCTTGATGGTGTGCTGCCTATGTCGTGGTTCATTTCTGTTTCCATAAAGATGGTAGTTGACTCAGGCATTGTTTATTGAAGAGACCTGGCCTGTTTCCCTATGGATTTGGAGTGCAGCCTTTGCTATAATCATATTACCATATTTGTGATGGTCTCACTCTGGAGTATTCTTTTCCTTGTTTTGTTTGTCTATTCTTACACAGTGTCTTAATTACATAGGTTTATAATAAATCTTGATATTTAGTAGTGTAAGTTGTCCAGGCCTGTTTTTCCTCGAGATTGCTATTCTAGGACCTTTGTACTTCCATGTAAAATTTGAAATAGACTTGTCAATTTTCAAAAAACTTCTGGTGGGATTTTGATTGAGACTGCATTGACTACCAATTAGTTTGGGGAACATTAACATTAACGCTGACATTTAACCATACTGGGTCTTCCAGTCCACGTACAGGGTATATTCCTCCATTTATTTAGATTTATTTAGATCTTTAAATTTACTTATAATGTTTCATAGTTTAATGTGTAGAGTTCTTATATATATTTTGGTAGATTCAGCCCTGGATATTTGCCGTTATTGGATGTTATTGTAAATGGTATCTTTTTTATTTTTATTTATTTATGTATTTATTTTATTATTATTATTTTTTGCGGTACGCGGGCCTCCCACTGTTGTGGCCTCTCCCGTTGTGGAGCACAGGCTCCGGATGCGCAGGTCCAGTGGCCATGGCCCACGGGCCCAGCCGCTCCGCAGCATGTGGGATCTTCCCGGACCGGGGCACGAACCCGTGTCCCCTGCATCGGCAGGCGGACTGTCAACCACTGCGCCACCAGGGAAGCCCAGTGGTACATTTTTTAAAGCTTATTTTCAATTTGTTTATTGCCGGTATGTAGAAATACAGTGGATTTTTGTATATCGACATTTTACCCTGTGGTCTTGTTAAGTTCGTTTAGGAGTTTTGACAGTTGTTGGTAAATTGTTTTGGGTTTCCTCTGTACACTGTGTCATCTGTGAACAGTGCGGATCTTGTTCCTTTCCCATCCTTGTTCCTTTCATTTCTTTTTCTTGCCTTGTCATCCTGGTTAGCATCACCAGTATGGTGTTGGATGGATGTGGTGAGAGGGGACATCCTGACCTCATTTGTGATTCTGGCAATGGCTCTGTGTTGTCTTCAGCTGATGACTCGCATCCTTCATCCTGCTTTGGGGTGCTGCAGGCTGTGTGGCTCTTGGTTCTCTTTTTGGTCTCTTGAACAGCTTGCTGCTCCCCCACCAGCCTGGCAGGCTGAGGCCGTGGTGGGGAGGAATATGGACTTTGAGCTGTGGTCCTTCTTTGTCCATGTGACGGGATGCAGAAGATTGTGGTGAGCGAGAAAACATGTCCTCTTTGCGCTCCCACATTTCTATGTGGTCTCGTAACAAGATTTTTAAAAGAATGTTCTCTTAATGATTTATAGTTTCTAAGACTTTTATTCTTTGGAAAGTTTATGGCTTATTCCCTGAAATTAGGTCAACTAAAATTTCCAAGGGCAGCTGCAGGAGGGAATAACTGTAGGTAATTTTAGATTCAAAGTGTTTGGTGAAGGAAATATTAGCACACACAGGCCGTAGTGATGCGTTTAGTTTCATTTATTCTGTATGGAACAGAAATAAAGCTAAAGAGATGTCTTTGTATAAATACATGCTTAGTGTCAGAGACTGTTTTCTTAGTGGAATGATCATGCCCGTCTTTCTAAAAGTGCAAGTCAGAATTACAGATTCCTTGCTACCTACCGTTCACTGTCCCAAGTGTGGGCTTTTAATTCATGTCATAAATCAGGAACGAATGTAATCATAAAAGCAGTTGTGTTTCCAGTCATAATATGTTCAACATTTGTCTAATGTTTATCAGAAGTATATACTTTAGTTAGAGATGTACAGATACAAATTTCAAATGTTATTCATGAAAAGGTTACAGAAACCTTAAACTCCTCTAATTTTTGAGATCTTAATACCATGTGTTGGCTGTGTGTTTTCTTAGAAAAGCGATAATCTACTGGTTAGTAAAGTGTCATTAGACATTTATGTCAAGATGAAAAGAACTATTTCACACTTGAATTTTATTTTATTAAAAGGTTAAATTCCTAGTTTATTTTTATACTGTGACTATTCCATTGGGTTGTTCAGAGACCTTCCCCCTAAAGAGATGCTGATGGAGTGGGGGACAGAGGAGAAATGTCGTTAAACAAGTTGGGCAGCTTTATTGGTTGGTTATCCTCTTAGACTGAATGTTAAAGACTTGGCTCTCCTTGTGGGGTCCAGGTGGTTCTGCTGCCTTTGTCAGGAGTTAATTTGGCATTTTCTCTGCCCCAGCATCTTCATGACTTGCACGGGTCCTTATTTAACTGAGGTGTCCTGAGGGTTGAAAGGGCTCCTTGAGTTACCCATTGCTTTGCGTTTCTGGTCGCAGCCCCGGGCCCTCTCTGAGGCAGTGGGTGTCCTGAGGCCCCACGCGCTTTTGCACTTCTGGAATCTTCCGCCTGAGACACAGTCAGAAAGGCAGAGTGCTGTTGGTTTTGCAGTTCGACATGACCTCAGCCCCTTCCGAGGTGATTTCTGAGGTGGAGTCAGGAAAACTTTTCAAAGGTTCATTCAGCTTGGCCCATTTTCATTGCGGGCCTGCTGTGCGCCACCCTCTAGGGTGCGAGAAGGGCCGCGGGTCACAGAGGTCACGGAGTTTACGCTCCACCCTGGGGCAGCGGGGCTGACAGCGGGGAAATGATCACATAAGGATATCAGGTTGGCATCTCATACGATATCAGAAGAAGAAAGGGGCTTGGAAGGGAAAGAGCAGGGTGACGGCAGCGGCGGGGCAGTGCTGTCAGGGAACGCCCCTCTGGGGAGATAGAGTGGAGAAAAGTGGGGCAGTGAGCCCACCGACACATGGGCACAGGGCTGCAGAGGGGGGACGGCTGGAGAGGTGATGGCTGCTTGGTGCCGGCCCTGGGGCCGCAGTCCACGTGTGTGCAAAGGGCCGGAGGCAGCGCTGGGTCCTGCTCTCTCTGTGGCCTTTGGCCGCTGAGCCTTTCTTCATAAAGCTTCTCCTGTGAGCGCCGCTGAAAACACCCCAGTGAGCGCTGGTTTACTCCAGCCCGGAGTCTTACAGGGAGAAGCAGCCCAGGGAGGACGAAAGACTGGTCCAAGGCCGTGCAGCTCGCCAGGGGGATGCTGGGCCGATGGAGCCCAGGCGTCCCATGCCGGGCCAGGTGCTGTTCAGGGACACACGTGTGCCCGCTGGTTCCCCTGGCGCTTCCCCCGAGCATGGGAGACAGACGTTAATGTTCATCAGGAAGGGGAAGTCGGGCAGCTGGGGAGGCCCCGTAGTCCTGGCTGTCGGGCCCTGCTTCAGCCCCGCTGAGCACAGTGCTGGGCCCAGCCCCCAGCTCCCCTGCGGCCTTGCCTGCCCAGTCCAGTGTCCTCCTGTCCTGTCACAGCCCCCAGCCTGCCTCTGGGGAATGACCCCTTTCCCACTGGGTTCCCTTTGTGGGGGCTGCCAGTCGAGGTGTCCGGCCCCGGCCCTTCCAAGAGGTGTGTCTCCCGGCCTGGCCGATGTGGGCCCCTTGGAAAACAAGTCTCAGGCAGTGTTCCTGCAGGGACTGTCTGCTGTCTGTTAAGTCCTGCCTCCAGGGCCCCCCTCCAGATCCCCTCCACGCCCAGCTCTCTAGATCCTTCTGGGAGGCCTTTGTTTACCTAGTTCATCCAGGGGCCACTCCTGTTGCTTGTAACCTTGAACCGCTGGTGGATACGAATTCCTCCTAACATGCGTGTGTTCTAGAGCCCGAGTTCTTACCTCCCTCTGTATTCTAGAGAGAAGTGTTCACAGACCAGGCGTTGAGGTGGTGCCGGTCGGGTTCTAGAACTGGTTCTTCAGCCTCCTGGTTCCAGGTCCACTGTTCCAGACTCTCCCCCGGTCTTTTTCTCCAAGCCCGGCTCCCACTGCCTTTCTCCCAGGGGGCTGGGGGCCCAGGCACAACCTGGCTCTGAGACGGCCATAACCAGATGCAGCCAGGGGATGACGTATTTGGGCTGGCAGGGGCCACTGATGGCCACAGAGGAGCCCAGAGGCTGGGCAGGGGCTAAGTGGAGGGAGTGTTCTCCTCACACCCTCCGCAGGGGCCCGAGCCCTGGCTCTGGGGGGGGAGGCCATGTCTGGGTTGGTACTGTCACCGTGGCCTGCCCCGGACCCTGCCCCACTCTCTGTACTGCTCAGAAACCTTCAGGGGCTTCTGCTTCCCCCCAAATAGAGGACATGCTATTAGGCAAAGGCCACTGTTTATAACAGACTGGATTCTGACTAGATCATATCAAAGGAAAAATCAGAGGAGGAAATATGGGTTACACAGGTCTACCCATTTATATCACACAGTTACACTTTGGACATGTCAATGTGTGTAAAAGGAGATACAGGTGAAGCCAGACTGGCAGGGTGCCAGTAATCGTTGAAGCTGGGTGCTGTGGACTCATGCTATTGTGTTTGCTTCGTATAATTTGAAATTTCCATAATACAAAAGCTGTTTTTTCTTTAAGCAAGAGAAATTTACATTAAAACCCTGTAAAATCTTAAATGTAATCGCAGACATCAATATGAACATTTTTTTTTCTTAAAAATTTGTATTTCTTACTCTTCGCATATCCAAAAAATAAACAGTTAAAACCAACAAGGATGTGGGGGAACACGAAATGAAATACAAATACTGACAAATGTGTCGAGTTCTATCACATAATCAATACATAAGCCACCGCACTGAAGGGGCTCAGAAGGGAGGAGTTGCCTGGCTCACTGTGGGAACCTGCGTCCTGACTCCATACTGTGAGGCTGGAGGCAAGAACTGGATGTGAGTTCTGAGTCTCGTGTGGGGGTCAGCCGTTGTGAAAGTACTTTATACTAGAATGTATACTAGACTAGAGCAAGTAAGCAAACAGACTGTAGCTCGTAAGAACCAGGTTTCTCACTGCTGGAGAAATAAGTTGAAAATCAGGAAAGGGGGAGACTAAAATCCACCTGTGATGTTGGGTTGGAATCTGAGGTGTCAGTGTAAACTTATGATTTAAAAAAAGTTAAACCAGGGCTTCCCTGGTGGCGCAGTGGTGGAGAGTCCGCCTGCCGATGCAGGGGACACGGGTTCGTGCCCCGGTCCGGGAGGATCCCACATGCCGCGGAGTGGCTGGGCCCGTGAGCTATGGCTGCTGAGCCTGTGTGTCCGGAGCCTGTGCTCCACAACGGGAGAGGCCACAACAGTGAGAGGCCCGCACACTGCAAAAAAAAAAAAAAAAAAATCTATCTATCTATCTATCTATCTATCTATCTATATATATATCCCAATAGATAGGCACTAAAATATAAATGTGTGTGTTAGTGTCAACTGTACTGTGTGCAGGGGAGGGTCCTATAGCAGTGACACCACCAGTAACGAGCACCTCCGGCACCCAGATCTTAGTGTCTACACACAGTTCTTCAAAAAAGGGACCAGGGCTCCCAGGAGAAGTGGTTGATTCCAAGCTTGTGACAGGGACACCTTGTGGAAGTAGAAAGTAAGGAAGTGCTAAAAAAAATAAAATATGGGGTTGGGGGCTTGTCAGAAAAACATAGTTGCTTCCAGTGGCCGAAGCTTGAATGACAAAATAAATAATGGTGGTGTTGGATTGTCATGCACAGAATAAAATAAAAATCCGTAAATTAATACTGATATAAATAAATGATTAAACAGCGAGATGGACAAGTGATAGCTCATCCTTGCAGTGGAATTCTAATTAATACTTGCAGAAGAAAGGAGGGAAGTTAGACATCACCATTAGGCAAATAACCAAGACAGTGAGAGTTGTAGACCGGATTCCCCCGGTGGGTCCCATAGCTGCGAAGAAGCCCAGTGCAGGGATCCTGGTCTCTCTCTTCTTGAGTCAACTTTGATAGTTTGGGTCTTTTAGGACATTTGTTTATTTCATCTAAATTGTCAGATTTATTGGCATAAAGTTGTTCATCATACTTCCTTATCATTCATTTCATATCTGTATGGTCTACAGTTAATCCCCTCTCATTCTGGGTGTTGTTAATTTGTGTCTTCTTTCTCTATTTTTCCTGATCAGTTTAGCTAGAGGTTTATCAATTTTACTATCTCAAAGAATCAGCGTTTAGTTTCATTGATTTTTCTATTTCATTGATTTCTGCTCTTTGTTATTGTCTTTTTTCTGCTATTTTGGGTCTGGTTTATCCTTTTTCTAGTTTCTAACAGTAAAACCTGAGGTCATTGACTTAGGACCTTCTCTCATACAGGCATTCAGTGCTATAAACTTCCCTCTCAGCACTACAAATATGTTGTGCTTCATTTTCATTCATTTCAAAATACTTCATAATTTCTGTTTTAATTTCTTCTTTGACCCATGAAATACATTATTTAGTTTCCAAATATTTGGTTTTCCAGACATCTTTCTGTTACTGATTTCTAATTTCAAGTCAGAAAACATACTTTGTATATCTTGACTTGAGTCTTCTAAAATTTATTGAGACCAAAAGATGGTCTGTCTTGGTAAATATTCTGTGTGCATTTAAAAAGAATGTGAAGAATATGTATTCTGCTGTTGTTCATAAAGTGTTCTAGAAACGTCATCTTGGTCAGGTTGGGTGATGGTGGTGTTCGTGTCTTCTCTGCTCTTGCTAATTTTCTGTCTACCTGTTCTAACCACTATTAAGAGCAGGGTGTTGAAATTTCCAACTACAGATTTGTCCATTTCTCCTTACACTTTTACTAGTTTCTGCTTCACGTATGAAGCTCTGTTATCAGGTGCATACATGTTTAGGAATGTTATGTCCTTTTAATGAATTGACCCCTTGATCGTTATGAAATGACCTTCTTTATCCCTGGTGATATTCTTTCGTTAACATTTACTTTGTCTGATATTAATGTGAACGTTATACCTTTCTTTTGATTAGTATTTGCATGGTATATCTTTTTCCATCTTTCACTACTTAAAACACGTTCCTTGTAGGCAGCATATGGTTGGGTCTGTGATGCTTGGGGAAGATTTATTTTACAATAAAATGCATGACCTCTTCTCTCTAAACCATTTTTAGTCCTACCTCACATAAATCCTCTTTATACTCTGGAAGCAGGGTCTTGCTTTTCCATCCAACCTGACAACCCCTTTAATTGGGGCGTTTAGACCTTTTGATCTGGTCATTGATATTGTTTGGTTTAAAGCTACCATCTTGCTTTTGTTTTCTATTTGTCACTTCTGTGTTCTTTTTTTCTCTTCTTCTGCCTTCATTTGGATTGAATATTTTTATGATTGTGTTATATTTTCCTTATTGACTTGTTCATTATAATCATTTCTCTTTTAAGTGGGGACTTTAGGATTTATAGTCTACATCTTCAGCGTATCACAGTCTTATCTTCATGGTTAAACTACTTCACGTCTAATCTAAGAACATACTACAGTATACTTCTGTTCGTCCCCTCCCAGTCTTTGTGTTATTTTTGACATATGTTTTCTTAGTACATATGATATAAACTTCGTAATACATTATTACTTTTGCATTAAACAGTTCTCTTTAAAAGAGATTTCGCATCAGAGAAGAATCTTTTCTATTTACCTGTATGGTTCCCATTTCTGAAGCTCTTCACTCCTCTGTGTAGATCTGTGTTTCCATCTGGTACGATTTTCCTTTTGCCTTTGAGATTTCTTTTAGTGTAGATCTGCTGGTGATGAATATTTTCAGCTTTTGAATACCTGAAAACATCTCTATTTCACCTTTGTTTCTGAAAGATTTTTTTTTCACGTGGTGCAGCATTTGTGTGTGTGTCCCCCTTTGAAAGGTGTTGCTCCGTTGTCTTCTGGCTTGCATTCTTTGCACTGAGAAATCTGCTGTTGTTCTTATTTTTGTTTTTCTGTCTGTGATGTGACTTTTCCTTCCCAACGGCTTTTGAGACATTATCTTAAAACTGGTTTTAAGTAATTTGATTATGTTCTGTCCAGGTGTAATCTTCATTATGTGTGTTTGTGCTTGGAGTAGGTTGAACTTCGTGGATCTATGGGTTTATAGTTTCACCAAATTTGGGAAATTTAAGCCATTATTTCTTCAAATGTTTTCTGTGTCCTCCCTGCACTGGTACCTGGAAACTGTCTCCGAGCAGTCAGCTGGGACGACTGGGCAGTTCATCATGTTTGTGCTTCCTCAAGGGTCACATGCCTGATGTCCAGTGTCTGAAAGCCATAGTTACATGTATTTTGTCTCTTGGAGCTGCTTTGTGTAGGAGAGTAAATCTGGACTGAATTATTCTATTTTGACTAGAAGCAGAATTCTGATTGTCCCCAGGGAAATTGTCAAAACTTTATTAGAAGCTTTTGGTTTAAGATAAATAATGATCGAATCGATAGCTAGTATTTGGATGTTAACTGTGTGGCAGCCCTGTCATGGTGCTTCCCCTGTGCTAACGCATTTAGTCCTTACAACACTCCTGTGATGGTCACAGTGTTGTTTCCCATCCTCATCCCCATTCCCATAGGTTAGGCAGTGGGGCAGAGAGAGGTCCGTCTGCTTGCTCAAGGTCATGTTCGTATTAAAATGTGACCTGAGATTCACACCTGGAGCCCAGGACGCTGGTGGCCTTGGCTCTCATGCCAGTGCTCTCAGCTGTGAGCTGGACTGCCAACCAACAACTGATCGGAAGTTTATGGTTCCTCTCAGAGACCCAGGGTGCAGTCTCCTGATAGACCTGGTGCGGCTGAGGTCGGAGGAACTGGGCTAAATGATGCAGCTGGAGGTTCAGCTGAGAGCCGAGAGGGAGATCCCCTTCCCCACTGTCTCCCCTGGAACTTACAGAGTCACCCTCTGACCCAGCCCAGACACTGGGCGTCTGTCCCTATGCTGCAGGGGGCTGCTTTCCAGACCCCGTGCCTCTCTGCCCCATAGTGTTGAGAGCATCCTGAGGGGGCTGGCCTATGTGGAATGCGGTCTGGTTATGATGCAGAGGATTGTGAAGTGACGGAGGCACACTGCTCTCTGGAACCATCCGGGTTCACACGGCGCTGGTGAGGCTGGTAGGGGATCTGTCAGGGAAGAGGCCTGGGCGCAGTGCGTGCTGGGCATTAGGGGTTGTGTTGTGTCCCCTCCCACCCAAAAGTTGTATTGAAATCCTGACCCCCAGTACCTCAGAGTGTGAACTTATTTGGGAATGGGGTCTTTGCAGATGTAACTCGTTAAGATGAAGTCGCACTGAAGTTGGTTGAGCCCCTAGTCCGCCGTGACCGTGTCCTTCTAAGAAGACGGCTGCGTGGAGGCAGACCCACAGGAGAAGGCAGGGTTTGGAGCCCTGCAGCTGCCTGCCCAAGAGCACCAAAGATGCCACAACTGCCAGAGGCTGGAAGAGGCCAGGAAGGATTTCCCTACAGCTTTCGGGGACGGCCTCACTGACACCTGGGTTTCAGACTTCTGAAACTTTCTTGCCTCTAGACTGTGAACAGTACATTTCTGTGGTTTTTAAACCACTCAGTCTGTGGTCCTTTGTTACGGTGGCAGCCGTAGGAAATGAGTCCGCTGGGGTTGTATAGGTTCTTTCATATACACCCCGCCCTGTAACAAGGCATGTTCTTTTTTTTAAAGATTTTTTTTTTGATATGGACCATTTTTAAAGTCTTTGTTGAATTTGTTACGGTGTTGCTTTTGTTTTATGTTTTAGTTTTTTGGCTGTGAGGCATGTGGGATCTTAGCTCCCCTACCAAGGATCGAACCCACACCCCCTGCATTGGAAGGTGAAGTCTTAACTGCTGGACTGCCAGGGAAGTCCCAAGGCATGTTCTTATGACTTGAAGTAGCTCCTGTCCTACTGGTACATGGGGGAGAGGTGTCAGTGCAATGCAGAAGTCGAGCTGGGTCACACTTGATTTCCTGCTTCATTGATGCTTCGTACCATTAAGGAACGGGGTTTGACCGTTAAGGACACCCACCGGCTGCACGTGGTGACCCTGGAGGGATGCCCTGTGTCTGTGTGCACCGTCCTCCCACCACCTCGGCTCCGCCTCTTGCTCGTTTTGGCAGGGTGCTCCTTCTCAAAAATGTTTATTGCGCGGTTTTCTCCATCTCTGTATGTTCTGTCCCCGATTCCATAACTCAGAAGCTTCAATTCTTCCTTTTAACCTCTCTCATCAAACCGTTGCCACCTTTTATAAGGACTTTTTATGTATTAGGAATTTTACACGTCTTTTTTTTAAACTATGGTAATTTAAACCTTAGAGTTAGTGTTGGTTTTTGTAATACCCTGGTTATTAAATTGCAGTTCTGAATAGTCTGCTCCAACCTTATTTTTTTTTCATAAGCCCAGGTATTTTTAGTATGCAGGTTTTTGGAGTGTGAGGTTCTTCCAGAGCGTATATATTGTATTATAGCAGAAGCTTCTGTGTCCTGTTCAGTCTGCATCTGGGAAGAGAGCCGTCTCAGTCTGGCAGCCTCGCACTAGGTGAGAGCCTGCTGGACGCTAGGCGTTTGGTTCGGGGCTGTGCATGTCAGCTGCAGAGGGGATGGCTCTGAGAAGCGTTTTAGCCACTATTGCAGTAGACAGAGGAGGGGTAGGAGCAGGGGACAGAATCTTTGGGCGAAACTCAGGTCTGGACCTCAGCGATTCTTTTTTTTTTTTTTTTAAATATTTATTTATTTGGCTGTGCCGGGTCTTAGTTGGCGGCACACGGGATCTTCATTGCGGTGTGTGAGGTCTTTTAGTTGCAGCCTGCGGAATCTTTAGTTGTGGCATGCAGAATCTTTTTTTTAGTTGTGGCATGTGGGATCTAGTCCCCTGACCAGGGATCAAACCTGGCCCCCTGCATTGGGAGTGCAGTCTTAACCACTGGACCACCCGGGAAGTCCCTGGACCACAGCTATTCTTATTTGAGGATAAATAAACAATTCCCACCATGGGGTCTCAAAAGGTATCCCAGAATGTGGGGGAAAGGGAGCTATCCTGAAAGGCAGAAGACAGATATACCTCTGAAAACAATTTATAGTCAGAATCAGAAAAAAGAAATTTCAAAAGACTTTGACTAGGAAGACAAACAGAACAGAAGGTCATGAGGAGGGAATCAGCCGAGAGGAAAAGAAAATGGAATGAGCTGTAAAGGGAAACGTTTGAAACAAAGAGCTTAAGGTTTAGTTAAAATCTGTATGAAAAGCCATAGGAATAAAACGGATATCGTGGAAACTAGGAGCAGTGCTGTGGAGGACACACTGGCAAAGGCTCTTGGGATGCAGAGTAAACGACGATGTGCCGGTGCTGAGAGAGGCCAGATACGATGGGGAGGTTTCAGCCAGACAGTGTGGGAAGCTCTGGAGATGCCAAAACAAATGTAACAAAACAATTATCAAAACGTGATTGAAGAGCATTTTCCTGAGCAGAAAAAAGACTGTGTATTGAAAGGTTCATGTTTGGAACAAAATAAAGGGAAAGAGACTGACCATACATCTTCTGACAACATTTTTGAATTTCAAGATTAAAGTAAAAAAAAAAATCCTGGCAGAATCCAGACAGAAGAAAGCCTCAGAACTCAGCCCCTAAGGGTCCCTGGAAATGAAGTGCTGCTTTGCTGGGCCAGGGTTTTCTGTATCTGAGGGTGGGGCAGTGGCTAAGAAATATCTGTGATCCAAGACTTTTATACCCAGCCAAGTTGTGAGTTTTGTGTGAAGGATACAGAGCCATCCGAGACTTGCAGGGGTTTGCAAAATATACCATCTGCATTGCTTTCAAGACAATGGTGTTTCTTTCTGGTCAAGAGATGAATAAAAATTCCATTTTTTCTAAAATTTTATTGAAGTATAGTTGATTTACCATGTTGTATGAATTTCTGCTGTACAGCAAAGTGACTCAGTTACACATATATGTATTCTTTTTCATATTCTTTTCCATTCTGGTTTATCGCAGAATATTGAATATAGTTCCCTGTGCTATACAATAGGACCTTGTTGTTTATCCATTCTGTATATAATAGTTTTCATCTGCTAATCCCAGCCTCCCACTCCATCCCTCCACTCTCCCCTGCTTGGCAATGACTTATTCTCTATGTTTGTGCGTCTGTTTCTGTTTTGTAGATAAGTTCATTCGTGTCATAGTTTAGATTCCACATGTAAATGATATCATATGATGTTTGTCTTTCTGACTTACTTCACTTAGTAGGATCATCTCTAGGTCCATCCATGTTGCTGCAAATGGCATTATTTCATTCACCTTTTATGGCTACTATTCTATCTATATATATATATATATATATATATATATATGTATATATGCCACATCTTCTTTATCCATTTAAGAGATGAATAAATAAGTTACTGTGTTTCCTAAGGAAATAAACAGATATAGAACAGTAATCAGAAAGATATTAATCACAGAGTTATAGATAACGTATAATTGGGGTTTAATCCTTTACATGATGAATGGGTTAGGGTTCTTTGGTTATAAGCAATAGGGGGGAAAAATCCTTGAATAATTTAATCAAGAACAGGAATTTGTCACACTACTAAAGGAGCGGATGATAGGCCTCAGAGGACCCCTGAGCCAAGGTCAGTAGGAGCATGTTCATAATTACCATTTCCTCAGTTTATCTCTGTGTTCCGATTGTAAAGCAAATCATGCTCATCACAGCAAAGTATTTAAAAAGTCACTGGGGACGCCGTCCCACAGAGGCAGACGCTTGGTGGCGGGAATTCGCGCCCTGGTTTCTCTGGGCTCCTCCTCTGTTAGGTGTCTGTGATCTGGGGAAGAGGGTGGTCTTGGGAAGAGGATTTGATGAGCTCGGCTCACGTTACGTGCCACCCTCCCATCTGGGGGTGGACCTGTGATCGGCAGGGCTCATCAGAGCCACCTGGAGTGGGGGAGGAGCAGGTCCTCTCGGGGAGGCGGCGGGCAGCTCCCGTCACAGACGCAGAGGGAAGCGGCCTTCAAAGCGCTGTTACCAGGAGTTGATCATGACATTGGAAAATGCCTGACTGTCATGTCAGCAAAGGGAATAGGGTGTCCGGCTGTAGAGCTCGTAGCCAGTGTGGGCGAAAGGCGAAGAAGAACAACCGCAAGGAAATGCATCACAGTATTAGCAAGTGTTTGCCTCTGTGTCATGGCTTCACGGATCACTTTTAAAATACTTCCTGTATGAGCATGTTTTACTTTTACGATCGGAAAATGGAAATAAACTGAGGAAATGGTTATTAGGAAGATGGAAGCCTGGGAAACCGTTTAGGGTATGAGTGGGGGAAGCTGAATTTAAACTTAAACTCTGAGATTGCCGCTACGTAAAATAGGAATAGTCGGGGATATAGCGAAAATGAAAAAAAACGTGTGTGGGGAGTGGGCTTAAAGTGATTTCTTGTTTAAAGTGTTTTCCGTCCTCAGTGTCGAGGTTGTACCACAGATACGCTGTTACACGTATTTACATTTACTAACAAAGCGTCCAAGTAGTTTGTACAAGTTTGAAACGATGGTTCCATGTGAGTATTGTAGCAATCCATGGTAGAGACGGGGGTGGAGCGTGAATGATCGATTCCGTGCTCCACGTGGTGTCCGGGGGGCCTTCACCTCCTAATCGAAGCCTCCCCTTTCTCTCCCCAGACAGGTCGTCTCCTGAGAGCCCGGGGAGACCCCTGCCCTCCTTTGGATTACTGGGCCCACTACGTGGTCGGCGAGACGGGGAGTTTCCGTGGCCGTGGACCAGCTGTGCGCGTCGCTGGATTTGTATGTGCCGGTGGGACCCTGGGGCTCTTTGGAGCTCCCGTTCACGTGGAAGTTTTGAGCCCTTTTGAATCCCTTAAAGGAGAAGCCGCTGCTCGCAATGAGCTCCCAAAGCCATCCAGGTAAGCGGGGCCCCGGGTCCTGTCGGTGGATGCGCTGCCCTCACAGCTGGTCCTGGGTCTCCCACTGGGTCCTCCATCATGACCGCCGTCGGTTTACGACGGCCCCGAGGGCACAGTAGGATGCTCTTCATCTCAGTGGCGGAAGGCTGAGGGGGGCCTCACGGAGACGTGGGGTCCAGCCTCGGCCGGGACCTGCATGTGCCGACTTGCGCGGCACCCGTTTCTCTGGTGCTTCAGGGAGGTGACGGGTACGCGTCCATTTGTGGTCTTCGTCTCCAGCTGCTCTGTTTCTGGGGGCTGTGGGGGTGGGAGGGCCTCTGGGTCGAGTCTGAGAAGAAGCGCGATTGGTGCCCGTCAGTGGTGGCCAAGGGGCATCGCTTCTGGTGCCCGAGGCTTTTTATTAGGCGCTGCACTAAGCATCTTATGCGCATTGACTCCTCACTAGGCCCTATACGTCTCCCACCTGGCGGGAAGAAGTGACTTGTTCCAGGTCACAGAGCTAGTATGTGGCCAGATAGGGCCGGGAGCCACGTTTGCGTGGCTCTTAGCTTCAGAAGCGTGTTGCGGACACACGCTTTCGGGGCTCCTCCTCCCCCGTCGCAGAGCCACCGTGCTCGCTCCGACCAAGCTGGGAGCCCTGCCTTGTCCCGCCTCACCGCCCAGCGCAGTGTGGCCTTGGGCCACTTAGCTGCCAATTGTCCTGAGTCTGCCTGGGCAGGTAGGTGCAGGGCAACCTTGAGGCACCGCATCCGTCAGTGTGGCTGGGGGTCCGGCTCAGCAGAGAGGGGCGGGGCTTGGTGTGGTCTCTCCGTTGGGGATTGCCCCCCCCGCCCCCCGCACGTTCACACCCCTCTCCTTGGCCCGATCAGAGTTGTCTGAAGCTCCTGAGAGCAGGATTCCCAGTTATATTTAGATCTGAAGGCTTTATTGATTTAAATCGTTCATGTATTGCTTGATACAAAGTGTCAAACAAAATTCTGCAGTCTGGATCGAAGTGGGTGAGGTAGACCGTGGACTCTCCCACCCACTCAGAGTTGGGGACATGCCTTTCTCCTGTGTCTGAACAGGTAGGGTGTGTGTGTAAATGTTTTAATAGAGTGTAATCGTTCTATCTCTGGGGTTCTGAGTTGTATTTTTTCCATTTTAGTGCATTATGAGCATCTTTTGATGTCAGTATGTATATCAAACTGACTTATTTTTGGTAGCTCGAAGATGGATATTTATGTGGTTGCAGTGGTATTTATAACAGCCCCAAACTGGCATCAGACAATTATTATACATATATTTTGAACACACGCTTCTATAAGTATCTCCACTGGATCACTTCCAAGAGGTAGAATTGCTGGGTTGGTGGGCACGTGCATTTAAAACTTCTACAGTTACTCTCAAATTGCTCCAGAAACTCTGCCCCAACTTTTCTCAATCGTAGTTTATGAGCATAGATACTTTGCCTCATTGGCACCTGCACTAGGTGAATTCAGTCTATTTCATTCTTGTCAGCATTCTCAGGAGAAATTATTGTTTGAATTTACATTCCTGTATAAATGGGCGTGCACTTTTTTTTGCACGAGCTGCTATAGATGTAATCAAATCTCGTACATGCCACCAGGCATTTGAAGAGAAAGAAGAGTGCTCTTTTTTCCCTTATTTTTTTCTTTCTTCTTGTTGTTGGGTTTTTTTTTTTTTTTTGGTCTAAAGAAGTCTCTATGTATACATCAATACTGTATGTGAAGTTTTCTCATTCATAAGTATTACATACAGTTGACCCTCGAACAGCACGGGGGTCAGGGGTGCCGAGCCTGTCCGCAGTCGAAAATCCACGTGTAATTTATAGTTGGCTCCCCGCATCCACAGCTGGCTCCTCTGTGTCTGCAATTCCCTCTCCGGGAATTCAACCCATCACGGATGGCGTGGTACCGTGGTACTTACTATGAAAAGAATCCAACGTAAGTGGTTCGCGCAGTTCAATCCTGTGTTGTTCAAGTGTCAAATATATTTATACATAGGAGTATATATATGTATTTTTTTCTCTATGTGTTATTTGTCTATACATATTAAGTTAATTGAGTTATTTAAATCAGTATGGCTTTATCTTTTTTGTCTCCTCGATTTCTAGAGAAATGTGTGCTTTCCATTATGATTCTAGTTTGTAATATTCTTTTTACAAAAAGACCATTTTATGGACCGTTTTTGGCTTTATGTATTCCAGTGTGTTTTTCAGCGCTAAAAAACTAATGACTGTTATCTCTTGGTGGCCCTGGTCTCTTAACAAAATACAACGTATTTCTCTGTTCTCTTAACAAAATACAACGTATTTCTCTTTGCTTCATGTTTCTTTGCCCCAAAGTTAATCAGTCTCCTAAAAGTATTTCTGCCCTTGGTTTCTTTTCTTTTCTTACCCTCACAAGCCTGGTCCCCGTGAACAGCAGCGATCTAGTTGGGTTTTACTTTTTTCTCCTTCCCAGAGTCTTGTGCCTCACGTGGGGAGCTCACCCGGGGCTGTTGACTGCCGTCGTGTCCCGCCTGGTGTGTGTGTGTCGTTCTTGACGCTGGACGCTGTGTCTCTCCGTGGGTGGAGCTGGCGAGGCAACCCTGCCTTGTGGCCTGAGCCTCTTCCCTCCTCTTCCCTCTGTTGTAGGGAGTGGTGCACTTGGGGCCTGAGGCTCTCCTTCAGGGGCCCGCCCTCCGTCCTTCCCCGAGCAGCCCTTGGAGCTGCAGCAAGGGACCGCAAACAGTGCCTGGCACCACGAGGGTCGGCACGCTGGCCGGTTGGCCGCCCCCCGCCCCTGGCTGCCCTGCTGTTTCCCCCGGGCCGTTTTGGGCTGGCAGTTGGGCTGAGCTGCGGGCCTGCACACCCCCTCCTCCACAAGGCCGTTGCCAGCCTGGGCCTACGGTCTGCTCACCAGTGATGGTTTTCCCATCACTTGGATCCCCTGGGATGTACATTCTCTAGGAAATTCCTCCAGGTTTCTTGTCAGTTGATGCTACTGCTTTCCCACTGTCTAGCCTCGCTGCAAATCCCTTCATGTTTATATTTATCCTTTGTCATTTTAGTGGATTTGAGGGAGGAAGAGAACTAATTAATACTGACTTGTTCAATTCGCTCTTCTGAACAGGCATTTCTCACCGTTCTCTGTCTTGTCTTCAGCCCGAGCAGACAAGTCCTGTTTCAGTCTCTGCATCCCTGGGACGTGCGGTGCCAGTCTCTCCTGGCCGCGCACCCTCCCTCCCCCTGCGGCACCTGGGTGCCTCCTTGTCCCAACCGCTGCTCTGCCAGCTCCTGTGTGGCCCTCGGCGCTGGGCCGGGGGAGGCCAGCCGCTGTGGGCCCCTCCTCTCACGCTTGCAGTGCCGGCTGGCTTCGGTCCGATGATAAAACGACCTTTTCATTTGATGTGTAGAATTTTTCTCTCCCCTGTTTGCCTTGAACACTCCCTCTGGTGTTGGGTGAGGTATGCATTATGATTTTATTGCCGTTCTTTCTGAACTTTGCCAGAGCCAGGCCCTGGTTCTCTGACGTAAAACTGTTAACTGTTGGGTTTTATTGCTCTGGATATAACTATTTCTAATGATGCGAGCAGCCTGAGGAAAGGGCCTGGCTTGATTTAGTCTAAGAGAACTCTTCTTTGAGAGCAGGAAGAATAAAAAGAGCCTCTGAGGTGTTGTGCTTCCTGTCTACCCCAGCACTCCAAGCCTTTCCCTGCTGGGATGTGCCCCAGCGGTCGGGGGCTATTAGGACGCAGGGCCTCGGCTTCGAAGCCGAGTCCCCGGCCGGACTGAGCGACTGTAGACAGTCCGTGGGTCTGCTGGCAGGACAGGCACGGGCTCCTTCGTTCCTTGCCTCTTCCTTTGTTTTCCTCAGATGAACACTGTGGAGTTCCTTGTGGCTGGATTGTGCTAGGATGTGGAGGCCTCGGCTGGCTTACAGGAGAGCCAGATGCTGTCGCTCGGCCACCGTTCTGCCATTCCCACCCCACCCAGTGCAACTCACCTTCTTTGCAGTAACGTTTCTGCCTAGAGCAAGTCTGGAGGAGGGACTGTAAGCCTTAGGGAGCCCCGTACAGAGCCTCCTGGACCTGTGTGTGGGCGTCCAAACCACGCCCTTGACGGAGAGCTGGCTGACTGTCTGTCATTCAGGTGCCCCGTACCTCCCTGTATCTTGGTAAGAGGCACATATCGTGTTAAAAACAGGAGAACTATTTTGAGGGAAACTTGTATATTTCAGATTCATATTTTAATTTGGACCATACTCTGATTTCTTAGTATCCTCTTCAATCTGAAATGCCCTGGTCCACATAAAAGCAGCTAAAAAGTCTGTGTCAACAATAACTTGGTGATTAATGAGTTTCAACATAGTTTGATTTCTTCAGGCCCTCATAAAGTTCTAATCCTGTAAGTCTCCCAGGAGGCGGCTCTTGGCCTCCGCTGGTCTGAGCCGGAGCCCTGGTATTGCTTTGTTGGATCTTGAGTCTGTTTATTTCAACCAGTTTGGCCACCAAGGGTGTTATATTTTAATATAGAAATGATCTCAGAAAGACACATTTTTATATCATTTAAATTGTGCTTTGCAAGGATTCAGTGTTTCAGGAATACTGCGAAGTTTTAAGGGGAGAAGTGAATTTTAAGGACTTGCAATTAACACGAAGAAGACATTGATTCTGAGCTGCTGGGGGTGGGTCGTGGACCCTGTGCGAGGCCCCGGGACACAGGAGGAGAGCTGGGGAGCCGGGAGTGGCCTTGGACAAGGCCCGGGGAGGCCCAAGCCTGGGCTTTTGGGAGGCGGGGTGTGGAGCCAGCAGGTGCGGCCGGCAGAGTCCTGGGAGCTTAGGCCAGGAGATGGAGGCTGTGATCACGCCCATCGGAAGACGGGGAGCAGCTGGAGAAGAGCTTGTTCATGACATTTCTGGGAGGCATGGAGAGTCCCCAGCGGCTGGCGGGCCCGGGGTTCTGCGCGGGGAGAGCAAGGCTGAGCCCCGGGGACACAGGGAGAGGAGCCGGGTTCCCGAAGTCGTGCCGAATGCAGGTGTCTTGGGGGGACGGCGGGGAGCCTCATTGTTCAGATGGACCCTGGCGTGGGAGGTACTCGCAGGCCCCTGGTATCGCCCGCTTCTGCTTTCTCAGGGGCAGATTCAGAAACACCCCGTGCGTTTCCTGTCTGCGAGCGTCCCCCAGGCTCCTCCGGGCACCCGCGCTGCAGTTGCAGCCCTTGAGTTGTCTTGGCCCCGGATCCTCCACGCCATCATTATCTGGATCTTAATCAGTCAAGGTTTGTTCTGGAAATCATGGAGACATAACGACTTCTTTTTCAACCTCCTTTTTAAAAAAAAATCCTCAAATTGTGTTTTGTCTTTTAAAAATCACGAATACTCAGTCGTTATGAAGAGCTCAGAAAATTCACTGTCAATGGAGCATTGATGGTTTGTTTTGGCAATTCTCTGAAAATTCTTATACGGTTTGTGGAACATTTGCATTTATGTCCTTTTTTTCAAAGCCACCATTGTAGAAATGCAAATTTCTGAATTCTGAGATGCTGAATGTTAGATGATTAACGATATTGAAATTTAAGAATGAACTCCCGGTATGTATTTGACATAGAAAGCCCTGTACCAGGATCATTAGAAACCACCGAGAGCAGCTTGTCGGTGGAACAGAAAGGCCGTGATTGAGGCGCCCAGCGGTGGGGACAGGTGGAAGGTGGACAGGTGGGTGCTGGGCGGCCACCCCCAGACGCTGGGCTGTGAAGGGCCGGGGCTGCTGTTTACAAAACCGGAGATGTTTAAAGCTTATAATAGTAACGAATCAACACTGGTTACTCTCTAACTGCAAGTCAAACTCTGCTGTGCTTTTAGGGGCCCAGAATGAATAGCGACTTGGTTCTGAATTGTGCTTTACGGGTTATTTCATTCGTTTTGCATGACGGTCCTGGGAAGTGAGCTAGAACACTGTTATTCCTGTTCTGTCCATGAGGAAACCAGTCTTGACTGCCATCCAGTGCCCCGCCTAAGGCCAGGTATCTACTCAGAGGCCATCCTGGAACTGGAATCAGTCATCTTCCCTTGAGGGATGTGTACCCCTCTGCTGGGCAGACGCTGGCCGTGCCGGACCAGTTAGGAATCCATCCTGCTGACCTGAGTGGGGTCCCTGGGCCAGGCCAGACGGAGGCGCCGGCCCCCTTGGTACGGTGTGGTTCATGTGGAGAGGGGATCGGCTGGGGGGCAGGGGTCCCTCAGAAGGGGTGTGTGAGGTCAGGACGTGTGAGCTGAGTGGGGAGCAGGGCAGGAGCTCGCCTGCCCCGTGGAGCACAGAGGCTGAGATGCCCCAGAGGGACCTGGAGGCGAGAGCTGGGAGATGGGAGTGGAGAGGTGTGCGTCGGGGACGGGGTCCTGACCAGGAGGGGCAGCTGTACCCAGGTCCACGCGGGCCCATCCCCTCTCGGTTCCGAGACCCTGTTGGCGTGGAGAAGGGGTATGGGCCTCGCATCTGGACGTGCGCTCTGTGCCCTCCTGGGACATGTGCTTTGTGTTCCCGTGGTTTAAACGTGCATGGCTTGGCCGTGACTGAACTTCTTGGCGTTTGCAGTGCTCACAGCATGTCACTAATGTTTTTCCTTACTTCTTTGAGCTTCTCTTTGCCAGTCCTGAGAGCTGACTGGGGGGTCTGGCCGACCAGGTTAATTTGGGAGATTTTGGTTGAAACGTCTCATGTTACTTCCACATAAGAGCCTTTCATTTGCTTATTTCGTGAGACCATGATAAAAAAATGGACACTTTTGGGAAAATTATAATGATCAAGAAAAAAGTCAAATGAGGCAAATGACTGTAAACTTTTTAGAATCATCTCTGGCCTTGTGTTTTTACATGGGTTTGCTTTTCTGCACTTAGTAAGGTGCTGGGAATATTGGTCTGTGAGAGGGAGTGCTAAGCAGCGTATGATGGAAAGAGACCTGATTGTGGGATTTTCATGTTTGGCCCCCCCCCCCCCACAAAACAAGCGGAAATAGGAGGGATGAACTCGGCCAGAGCCTGGTCTCCGGGCGCACTTGGCCCAGGTGGGTAGGGAGGTGGCCACTCCCTGGAGGCTGCGTCGGGTTCTGGGTTTTCTGACCATCTGTTCGGGTCATGAGCTGGGATGGCCAATAGTGGCCTCGTCCTGTTGGACTTCAGGCTTTGTGTCCCCCCAGCCCTTCTCCTCCTCCTTCTCGGCCCGGGGCTCCCACTGCTGCTGCCTGGATGCAGTGATCCTGACTCGGAACTGGAACCATCCAGGCTGTAGCGCAGCTTCAGAACTTCTGGGATTTTAAGATGAACAGTAGTGTTCGACGTTATAACCATTTTTCTAACTTCTACTAATACTGTATACTTTTGAAAAGTAGTGGGGAGGCTTATTTAAAAGTGATATTTAAAAAAAAATAAAATACATGCATATCTTACATATGCTTATTTTTACTCCTTTTGCCATAGCACTCGTAAAAAGTTCTGTAAGATTGGTGTAAGCATCTTGATGGTAATTATTGAGTGGCCACTAACTGGGGGATTTGTTGTCTGCTCGTAACTGTGTTCTCCCAGGGCTCACACGTGTGCTCTGATTCTGTATTCTTGTTTGATTTGTTATTGTTAAGAGATTGTCTTTAGGCCTTTCACTGAGGGAGCTTTTGTGACTGATGGCAATTTATTTATTTATTTATTATTATTTTAAATTTATTTATTTATTTATGGCTGCGTTGGGTCTCCATTGCTGTGCGCAGGCTTCCTCTAGTTGCAGCGAGCGGTGGCTTCTCTTGCTGCAGTGCATGGGTCTCTAATTGCGGTGGCTTCTCTTGTTGCGGAGCATGGGCTCTAGGCGCGCGGGGTTGCAGCACGCGGGCTCGGTAGTTGTGGCGCGTGGGCTCTAGAGTGCAGGCTCAGTAGTTGTGGCGCATGGGCTTAGTTGCTCCACGGCATGTGGGATCTTCCCAGACCAGGGCTTGAACCAGTGGCCCCTGCATTGGCAGGCGGATTCTCAACCACTGTGCCACCAGGGAAGTCCCATGCAATTTTTTTTTTAAACTTTATACTCTTAGGACATTTTGTAGAAGATTGCTCCTTACAATGTAATTGTTCAAGGTGCAGAAGCCAAGAGAATGCCTCACGTTTTAAGAGCTAAAGGTTCTGTCAATATTTTGATTTGTTTGCATTCATAGCCAAGTTTATTCCTTTTTAAGTGCAGTCTATGAATTTTCCTAGGCAGTCCTTTGTAGAAATTGGACTTTTGTTACAACTGTGTCTCTCATCGACTTGTTGATTCAGTAGGATTTGTGTGATGCTGTTGGAGTTCTAAGAGAATTCCATGGAATCTGTTCTTAACACCGGTTTTCTAGACCTACGAAGAGCCCTTTCTAACCCGATCGCGTCTGTTACACTGAGTGTATTTAGTGGCAGTTCCTCCGTATTGAACGGTGCGATTCAGAATTCCCGGTGCTCCTCATTTTCACGTTCATGTTGATTTAATCCAAATCAGGGTCTGATTGACTGCTTCTTACAGCTCAGCCCGCCGCCCCCCCCCAACCAGGGTCTGACACAGAGAACAGAAACCTGCTTGCTGTTCTTTTGTGCCCAAACAGCCGCCCATCCCAGTGCTGCAGTCTTTGCCCAAACACCTGCAGTCTCCACATGGCTCTTTGTTTATTTCAGCCTCACTGAAAGGATCAGGGGACGGGAGGAAGGCGAAGGTGCTGGGCAGGCATGGAGAGCAGAGGTTCTCACTGGGAAGTTTTAGCAGAAGCCGGAGATGAGGACCTCTGTGTTTTGTGGTGCCGGAGCCTCTGTACATGTCGCAGTCGAGTTACGGATGGTGATGTGGTGGTGAGGAAGGTGGTGGGGAAGGGGAGGTCAGCATCGCATCGGAGGTATTGATGATGGGTGACCATGGACACCCGTCAGCTGTCGATGAGCCCCGTTTTTCGAGTGACAGGGACGAAGTCATGGCTGCTGAAGAGGGGACCAGGTCGGCAGCGGCCTTCCTCTCTGGTAGGCTCCTTGCTGTGGGTCTAACGCTCTGGAGTGGAGGCGGTGGGTGCGGAGTGGCTGCAGCCTGGCGGATTTGCACGTGGGTGTCGTCATCAGTGGGGTCCTTGTTGTGCGGAAGCCTGCATCTTCGCAGGAGATGCTTCAACATAGGAAGGTGGTTCTTTTCTAAATACGGGTTTGGGTGTCAGTGTCCTTGAAGACTTTTTGGGAGGAGGTGTTTGTCTCCAGTTCATCAGCTCCAATGGGAAGGCATGGAGCCAAGGCCATTGCTGGCTGGAGGGACACAGGGCAAACCTGAACTCTGTGTGCACAGGGGAACTGGCCTGGAAGTGCTGAGACCCCACTGTGGGTTTTCTGTCCCAAGGAGCCCAGCCTTTAGGAAACACACCAGCTGGGAACTGAGCGGCCGGCTAGGGGTTCCGTTCGGCCGTCCCCAGGGGGGCCTTGGGCCTCTGAGAACAGTCCAGCTGTCTGTCTGCTCTTCTGGGATTTGGTTCCCTTTTGTTATTCCCCCATCATCCATAGAATTTTGTAAAACGTTCTTTCTCCTGGTGGCGTGGAAAGGCAGGGCTGGCCACGCTAGCAGGTGAGTGGCATAGGTCGGCCTCTCGGGGCCTCACCGGGCACAGCTGGCTTTCACGGGAGGGCCGGAAGGGGTCCTGGAGGTCGGGGAGCAGAAGTGCCTGGCAGGTGACGAGCTGCTGTGTGGGGCTGGGAGACCCCAGGTCCTGGAGGTGCTGCAGAGGGGGACCCGGGGCGTGGTTCCCACTCTTGTCTGTTCCGTGTTCAGGCTTCCAGCCCCTTCCTGTCCCATCTCAATACCTCATGCTCGACTGGCCAGCACTTCTGTCCAGGGTGAAGCTCACGTGGCCAGGTGGCCCTGGCCTGAACGTAGACCTGACTTGTTGGGTTCTCAGCTGGGCTTTCTTTGAGCTCCCTGTGGGGCCAGAGGACTTGGTGCCCGAGAACCATGGGGTGGGGTGTTTCTTCATGTTTGTAGGTGCTCTGATTTCTTTTGACGTTACGTGGCTCCTGTTATGGGTGGCTGTGGTGACCGATTGGCGTGGATTCGGCCTCAACAATTGTAGTTCCAAAGGAGATGCTGTTTTTAATGACTTTCCCAGGAGATTCTGGGCCGTGTGTGTGATCCTATGGGATGAGTCTGCTCTGGCTGAGGCATATGGTTTCCAACATCAATATCATCTGTGAGAAAAAAAGCAATTTGGGTCTTTCTCAAGTTGCTTAAGTTGTCCGAGAGAACATTATACTAGCGTTTCTCAACAGTTTCCAGTTCTGAAATGGTTGGGCTGCACCGGGGGTGAGCAGGGGGAGGCTGGCTTAGCCACTGGGCAGAGGCAGCTGTGTGTCCACAGTACGTTCTGGCTGGAAACAAAACTCTACCACCAGGGAGGTGAAACTCAGCTCCTGATAGACCCTGGGCGGGGGCAAGAGCTGCCTGGCTTGCCCCACATGACCTGAGAATCCTGCTCCAGAATTTTCCATCAGGGGCTTTGAATGCTCTTCATGGTGAGTCTCCCTTTTGCTTTGGATGCTTCTGGAATCTTCTGGATGGACTGGCCTCAGAATCTCATTAATGCAGTGGTCTCTGTCACTTCTAAACTATAGTTGTCAAAATCCAGGGAAATCCCATGACAGCTGCAACAGATTTAGGAAACTGCCGGCAAAACATTTGAATTTTTCTCATATTTTATAGAGTGATATTTCATTTTAAAATATCTCTTCTGGCTTTGCATTTAAGCATTCAAAAGTCAAACAGACTTTGAACTTCGAATGCGACCTTGTTATTTAGCAGCACCTGGGTTAGAAAGTTCACGCTGTTTGATGTCTACACCAGTCCTGGGGGGCGGGGTGGGCAGCTGAGGGTCAGCCTGGAGAATCTCAGGATTCCAGGTGCTCTGCTGGGGTGCGAATGAAGGGGAGTGGGAGCTGGGGCCCGCTCTGGGGAGAGGAGGGGCGATGGGCCAGGCAGAGGGAGGTGAGGGGGAGGAAGCCCCCAGGCCTCTGGGACACACCAGCTCTGGGTTGCAAGGGAGGCGCCCTGGGAGGTCCCAGAGCAGTGTGCTTGGGGAACAAGGTAAGACGTGTGTGGCCGGGGGCGTGGCCCACCCAGCGGAGAGCTGAGACGTCACCCTGCTCCTCAGCACCTGGCTGTTCTTTGTGAGCAGCCTGGGCACCTGGTCGTGGGTGGGATGGAGACGCAGCTTCCTCAAGGCCATGGGTGTTGTGGAGGTGTGCCCTTCTGCAGCCCTCCTTGGACTTCGGGCCAGAGTCATGCAGAGCCATCTCTGGTTCCTCTCCAAGCCTGGCCCCTGGGATGAGACGTCTGAGCGGTTCCCTCCCCTTTGTTGTTTTCCTTTCCCCCTGCAGAGATAGCAGTGCACGAAAACAAGCCAGCACTCCTCGTTCTTGTGATTTGTCACTTATCCTGAGCCTGGGCTGGGTCCAAGCTGCTCTTGTATTCCTCTGGGGCCGGGTCTGCAGCCCTGAGCTGAAGCGCTCGTCCGGCCGGGCTCGTGCTGTTCCTGGAAAGCCGGGGCCCTGGGGTGCGTCCTGTCTCCTCTGTCGCCATCTGTTTGGGAGCAGAAGTTGGCTCCGGGTGGACGGCGGATGTGCTGCTCATTCATCCTCGTTCTGGGAAGCAGGTGGGGAGTCCCAGGAAAGGACGAGCCAGGAGACGGCAGACCCGGCACAGGCCCTCTGACCTGGTTGCTAATCACCAAGTGTGTAGTTAAGATGGAAGCATTGGCTTTTTCCTTGTCTGCCAAACTTAGGCCTCACTTTGTTTACTCTGATGAGTCCTGATTTCTTCCCTTTAGAAGAGAGGTAAGCAGCTTCCAGTGGAGTTTTCCGTTGATGGGGCTCCTGTGGGTGACACAGCCCAGGGAGGCGGGGAGGTGGGGGGTGGGGAACGCTGAGCTGTGCTGGTGTCGGTGCAGGCACGGCGGGCACTGTCAGCCTTTCCAGACCTGGAGTGTGTATCGTGCCGCAGAGGCCAGTGGAGGCCCAAGTGCACCTGATGGCAGTGTCTTTGGAGAATTGCTGTTTGCCCCACTCCCTTGGGGCTCTTTGTGTGACAGCTCGCTGTTCAGTACAACTGGTGCAGTGGAATGAGGGTGTGTTCGTTCTAGGCTGTGAATTTCAAATAAATTTGTGTACCCCTGTGATCTTCCTGCCCTGTAAACCCAGTCTCAGCATGAGAAAGACATCCATTTCCAGCAGAGGTGTACCTTCTGATAATACCTGCCCAGCCCCGCGAGACTGTCAGGGCCATCGAAAACAAGGGACCTCTGAGAGGCTGTCAACGCCCAGGGGAGCCTGAGCAGACTTGAGGACTAAATGCAGCGTGGGGTCCTGGGTGGGACCCTGGGGTGGAGAAAAGACATCAGGGGAGACAAGGGGATCTGAAGGAAGTGGTTAGCTTAGTTAATAACCCTGTATCAGTATAAAGAATGGAATAATGCCATATGTGCAGCAACAGGGAGGGACCTAGAAGTGATCACACTAAGTGAAGTAAGTCAGACCGAGAAAGACAAATATCCTATGACATCACTTATATTTGGAGTCTAAAAAAGTGATACCAATGAACTTATGTGTAAAACAGAAATAGACTCACAGACAACAATCTTATGGTTACCAGAGGGGGCAGGGATAAATTAGGAGTTTGGAGTAACAGATGCACACCACTATTTACAAAATAAGCAACAAGGACCTACTGTAGAGCACAGGGAATATCCTGTAATAACCTATAAGGGAAAATAATCTGGAAAAGAATAGATATGTATACATGTGCAGCTGCATCATTTGCTGAAACATTGTAAGCCAACTATACTTCAGTGAAGGATGTATGTATATATCAGTGTAGGATGTACCATAGTGGTGTCAGGTGTTACTAATAGCAGAAGCTGAGTGCAGTGGTTGTTGGTGGAGTACATAGGAACTCTGTACCGTCTACTCAATTTGTAATAAAGTCTACTGATAAGCTTTGAACTAAAAAAAATAAATTTGTAGATATTCTCTCTTGCTCACTCTCTATTTATGAATGATAGTGTACTGTAGATACTTAGGCACCTAGCTTTAAAATTTTTTTCCTTTGGGGATTATTCTAAATTAGTACAAACCAGTTTCCTGTTCTTTTATGGTTGTACGTGGATGTGATATCATTCATTTAACAAGTCACTCTTGGTGGAACCTGGGTTTTCTTTCCAGCTTTCCCACTGTTGCTGCACTAAACAGCGCTGCCTTGAGGGTTCCCATTCCTAAGTGAACTTTACGGGAGTGTGACAGGCATCTTCTTCTAGATGCACAAACCATCAGTGCTTAGCTTGAATTATGACAAGAGGAAGACACCTGTGACTGCTACACAGAGCGAGAAGAGGAGAACCCCGGCAGCCCAGCAGCCTTTACGTGGCCCCTCTCGGTCACCACAGCCCCTCCCCTGCCCCCGGGAATCTCCTTTCCAGCTTTTAACACCTTGG
The DNA here is from genome assembly GCF_964165515.1 of Mesoplodon bidens. Taxonomy (NCBI): domain Eukaryota; kingdom Metazoa; phylum Chordata; class Mammalia; order Artiodactyla; family Ziphiidae; genus Mesoplodon; species Mesoplodon bidens. The sequence goes on along the minus strand of NC_138165.1, from coordinate 112,270,722 downwards.
ATTAGTTTTTCCTGGTTTTGAACTTTATATGAATGCAGCCACAGAACATTTACTCTTTCTGTCTGGCTTCTTTCTCTCAACAAGATGTTTGTGAGATTTACTGAGGTCACGTGCCCCAGGGTTGTTTGTTCATTTACATGGGTGTGTAATATTTCCTTGTATGAACAGATCACAATTTATCTATTCAACTGTTGATGACACCTGGGTGGTTTCAGGCTGGGGTTTTTTCATATAATGCTACTGTTACATTCTCGTGTGTCTACTGGGCCACATTTCTTTTGATAAGGTATGTGTGGGCCAAACAGATTCTCAGGTTTCTCCTACCAGTTTACACTCTGAGAGACCCACTGGCTGCACCCTGGCTGGTGCTTGGGACTCTCGTTACTTTTTGTTCTGGCCACTGTGACTTATCTCGTATTTCCCCTATTACCGAAGATGCTGAGCATCTTGTCGTATATGTATCAAACAGCTAGATATCCTTTCTGGTGAAGTGCCTGTTAAAGTCTTTTGCTCCTTTAAGAAATTGGATTGTCTTTATTTTTTCTACTGATTGGTAGGAGTTATTTCTATAGGCGAGAGATGAGTCCTTTGTTGGTTATTTCCTTGGATGTTTTCTCTAAGTCTGTGGCTTGCCTCTTCACTTTCTTAATGATGCTCTTTGATGAACAGATGTGCTTAATGTTAACACAGTCCAGCTACTGGTCATTTTTTTAATGCCTGCTTGAATGCCATGGAGATAGCCTATTATCTTCTAGAAGCTTCATTGTTTTACCAGGTGGATCTATGGTCTACCTGGAATTGATGTTTTAAAAAATGCAATGTGTGGTGATAACTGAGGGTTAATTTTCCCATTTGGATATTCAGTTGGCTCAACGATTCGTTAAATAGCTCTATCCTTTCTCCACTGCTCTGTGATGCCACCTTGTCCTCAGTCATGAACATACATCTGGGTCTGTTCCTGGCCTTCATCTGTGTGCCAGTGAATATGGTCGTAACTAATGGAGCTTTATAATTCATTTTAACAGCTGGTAATGTGCGTCCTCCAGCTTTTTTTTGATCATTTTAAAGACTGTCTTGGTTTTTCTTGGCCCACTGCATTTCCATATGAATTTTAAAATCAGCTTTTCAATTTCAACAGAATAACTACTGGGATCTCGATTGGGACTGCATTGATTTGCATATAAAATCAGTTTATTTGAATCTTCCAATCCATGAATATGATATTGCTTTCTATTTGTTTGGGTCTTCTTTAATTTCTTCTGTAACAATTTTTGTAGTTTTCAGTGTAGAGTTCTTTCATTTCTTTTGTTAGATTTACTTCTAGGCATTTTTTGGGATGCGTTTGAAAATTTTTTTGTTTGTTTGTTTGTATTTAGAAATACAATTAATTTTTGTGTAGCCACTTTGTAAACGGCTTTTAGACTTGGCTTATTACTCTACTAGTTTGTAGATTCTTTGAGATTTTTATGTATACTGTCTGTGGATAGTAGACATTTTATTTTTGTTGCTAATTTTTCAATTTTTTATGTGTTTTTCTTGCTTTATTGCATTGTCTAGGACCTTCAGTCAAATGTTAAACAGAATTGGTGATTGTGAACATCTATGTCTTATTGGAATATCAAGGGAAAATTTGTCAACATTTCATCATTATGTATGAAATTTGCTATAGTTTTCCTATAATAGTCTTTATCAGACTAACACAGTTCTCTTCTGTTCCTAGTTTGCTGCATTCTCTCACGAGTAAGTGTTAAAATATTAGGCTGCACCATATGGTGTGCAGATATTTGATCTTTTTCAGTCTATAAAAATGACACTTTCATTTGGTTCAACTTAATATACCTTGTTCTGCATCTATTAATCAAATGATTTTTCCCCTATGTTTGATTAATGTGATGAATTTTCTTGAATGCTTTTTGAATGTTAACCAGCCGTACATTTCTTAGTAAATCCAACTTGGTTATAATATATTATTCTTCTTTTATACTACTGCATTCATTTTGCTTATATTTGGCTTAATTTTTTTCATCTAAATGCATGAGTGAGATTGGCCTGTGGTTTTCTTTTCTTGAAATGTCTTTGTTAGGTTTTAATATGAAGGTTATACTGGCCTCTTAAAATGGAATGAGATTATCCTCTTTTTTATTCCTGGAGTTGGCAAAATTTTTCTTTGAAGAGTCAGATGGTAAATATTTTAGGTTTTGTGGAACACATATGGTGTCTATTGCCTATTTTTCTTCTTTTTTTTTTAAATAAAACAATCATTTAAGAATGTAAAAACCAGTCTAAATTAGCAAACTGTACAAAATGAGGCCACAGATTGATTTGGGCCATTGTTTGCTGACCCCTATTGGATTCTCTTGAAGAGTTTATATAAGGTTGATGTTGTTAATTTCTTTTTAAAATATTTGGAAGAACTCACTGGCAAACCTACATTGGCATTTTCTTTGTAGGAAGATTTGTAAGTTACACCGCCAACTGACCTAGGACTATTCAAATTTTCTATTTTTTCTCGTGTCAGTTTTGATGTGTTTAGTTATTCTCAGAATTTTTTTCATTCTATCTAAAATTCCAAATGTATTGATACAGTTTTTAAAATACTTTCTTGTTATCTTTTACTGTTTGTAGGATTCGTACTGACATCTTTTTCATTCATATTGTTTATTTGTTCTTTCTCTTTTTCCCCACTGGACTTGCTAGGATAGTCGTATTAATATTTTTAAACAACCATATTTGATTTTCGTGATTCTACTGGATTTTTACAAACTCAATTTCTGATCTTATTGCTGTTATTTCCTTTTATTCTCTGGGCTTACTTTGCTTTTACTTTTAGCTAATTGAGGTAAATATTTAGGTTATTGAATTTTTTTTTCAGATTTTCTTCTTTTGTAATACATGCCCTTAAGATTATGATTTTCATGTATGCGTGGCTTTGCTGGGTTGCACAGGTATTTAAATGTCATTTTTCATTATAATTTGGTTTAGAATAACATCTGATTTCTTCTTTGACCCATGGGTTATTTTATTTCTTTATTTCAGCCTTTTGTGAATTTCTTAGTATTTTGCTTTTGTTATTGATTTCTACTTTAATTTCACTATGGTCACAGAATTTACTGTATATAATTTCAATTTTTGAAAATCTTTTGAGTTTTGCTTTATCATTGCATGGTCAATTTTATACATATTTTATATATTTGAAGAGGATATGTCAATTAAGATTGTCAGTTCTGTATATGTCAAGTCAAATTTATTAATCATGATGCTCAGACCTTCTGTTACTTTACTGATTTTATTGTCTGCTTTTTCTATCAGTTACTGAGAATATTTAAAAATCCCTTTTTGTAATTGTGGATTGGTATTATTTCTCATTTTAGTTGTCAGTTTTTGCTTTTGTGTGTTTTGAAGCTATTTTTAAGCCCATGCAAATTTAGAACTTTACACTTTCTTGTTGGAATAACCACCATTTTATTATTATGAAGTGTCTGATTTCAGTTTCCCTGAGGCCCGGTCTTCTCCTTGTACTTACTCCTAGTATGTAAGGATCCCAGCTGGGAGCCCCGGGTGTTTACGTGAACCATCCCCCTTGGCAGGCTCTGAACCCATTTCACTTCCCAGGGTTGGCTTCTCACCCTCCTGGTGGAAGCTTGTATGTCAGCAAATGCCTCTTGGGGAAATTGGGCTCAAAGTATGCCCTCCTCTCTCTTTCCTCCTCTCTCTTGTTTTGACCCGTCGAGTCCTGGCTGCCTTGGTAGCTCTCTGACTCCAAAGCTTTCATGGTACCTACATATGTTTTTTTTGTTTGTTTGTTTGTTTTTGCGGTACGCGGACCTCTCACTGTTGTGGCCTCTCCCGTTGAGGGGCACAGGCTCCGGACATGCAGGCTCAGCGGCCATGGCTCACGGGCCCAGCCGCTCCGTGGCATGTGGGATCCTCCCGGACTGGGGCACGAACCCGTATCCCCTGCATCGGCAGGCGGACTCTCAACCACTGTGCCACCAGGGAAGCCCCCTACATATGTTTTTTATGTTAACCAGTCTGCAGCAGGGTTGGCCCGACATGAGCTAGTTTGCTGTAGCCAAAGTGGAAGATGAGGTTTACTTATCGGTGCCATATAATGTGTGTAAGGTTTCCCAGGTGACTGTCCAGGTTTGCACTGACCTTTACATTTCAGTGAAATAACTGCTGGGCGTATTTTAAAGTGGACTGAAACATACCTGCAGCCTCGAGCTGCTCTTGTAGCACTTTTCCTCGGATATTTTATGAGGTGATTGATGTCGCACCTTACAAATGTCAAGTGCCCCTATCTGAATGCAGCGCACTCGGTGAGCGCCTTCCTGCCAGTCTGCCTTCTCTTCCTCCTCCCCTTGGTTTTCACCAAGTTGTTTTCCCTCCAATATGAATGAAAAATTCATTCTAGATTTAGCTTGAGAAATATTTTGTAGGACATTGCTTTTCATGCCATTAATGTCATGACTATACCAGCAGTGGTTTCCCCGCTCGGCAGAGCGGAGCTCAGATGCAGCACCAGGTCTCTCTCGGCCTCCTTTTCATCATGTGTCGGGGAGGGGGTGTATTAAATGATATTTTAGTTCCTTCCGCCTCTGAGATTCCATAATTCTCACATTCACGTGGTAGCCAAGGCTGGAAAGGTTGGAAGTAAGCCACAGGTCAGCAAATAACTGCCTGGGAATTTTTATATGTAGGGGTAGGGGTGTAAGACAGCTTCTCTTCTTTAATGGCTTTTTGGGTTCGGGGGAAGCTGTGGATGGAATCTGCTTTTCCACATTAAAATTTACCTTTTCTGTTTTGTAACCCATGCTTTTCATATAATATAGTCAGGTTATAAATGCCATGTTTGGTTTATAACATTGAGAAGCACATTGTATTCCTATAGTTGCTCATTTAAATCACTTAAAAATAAATATGATTTTACCAGCAAATAATTGAATTAAAGAGTGCTAGTTTTAAGGAAGCCAGCATTTTCCTCCCCGCAGGAGGTAAGGCTCCATGACCATCTCAAACAGCGTTGCAGTCAAACAGTTATTTTGCCTTTCTGGAATGCGAGTCCTCCCTAGAGATAGCAAGTGCGAGGGTTAGCGGACGTGGGAGCCCTCGCCCCTCCTTGGGGTTAATGGCAGTCTGTGTCTACTTGGTGGTGGAGAACAGACGCCTGGAAGGGTGGCTGAGTGTGGTGGTCACAGAGGGCCAGAGCCCAGGCAGACCTTCTTGGCTACACTCCTCCTGGTGGCCTCCTGCAGCCCTGGATGCCCAGCACGGGCGCTGAGGCCCGTATCCGGGCAGCTGGTGAGGGCCCCCGGTGGTCCTCGTTCAGGCCTTGGGAACCAGGCGGGATGTGCCACTTCCGCTGGCCACGGTGGCTCCTGCTCTCGCACGGGAGCTCCTCCCTTGCCGTGGCCTCCTGGAGTGCCTCGTCCAGGTCCCCGGAGTCCCCACAGACAAGCCTCCACGTGTGGTCTGGGAGGTGCTGAAGCCAGCACCCATGGTGGCGGGTGACACGCCATCGTGACATGGCGGGGCTTCGCTGGAGGTGTTGGCATTTGGTAGGTCATTCGTTCGAGGAGGGGCGGTGGTGCCTTCCGGTGGCGGCACGGCCGTGGCCTGGCTGCCCCTGTCCCTCTCACTGTCCCCACCACAGCCGGAAGGATGGCGGCACTTGGGTGACAGGTGGGGCCCGCGTCGGGGCCCGGTACGCCGCACTCGGACCCTCACAGCACCCTTCTGCCAGCTCCCCTCTGCGCTGTGCGTGGCCTCCGGCAGTGGGCGGCGGGGCGCAGACCCTGGCCCTCCCTGGGTGGCGGCGCCCCTCCCTCTGGGCTTGGCTTCTCTCTGAGGGTTGAGGACCTGCGGAGAAGCAGCTTTGGCCCTGGGGGTGGGGTGGGGGAGGATTAACAGAGGCAGGTGTGCAGCCCGGGGCCCGGTGTGCCCGGGATGGGAGCAGTTGTCCTCATCAGGACACCCAGAGCCCTCGGGGGCCCAGCGCCCAGCCCAGAGCATCTGGCAAGTTTCACTTTAGTCACATTTGTCAGACTCAGGCCCTTGTTGATAAACATAAATACCCTGTGTCTTTTAATGTTTGAAACTTCAAAATAACTGACATCATTTCTCAAAGCAGATTCCAGCGAGGGTGTTTGCATGTCAGGCCAGCGGCCTCCCATACCCCAGCTAGAGCCAGCTGCCCGCCTGGACCAAACCGTCCCGGGGCACGGGCGGCACAGAGAGGGGCTGTGAGCTGCCGGGGAGCCCAGCGAGAGGAGGGGCGCTGGTGTGGCCTTGCTCCCCTGCCTGCCTGGGCGCACGACTCTCAGGTCCACAGGAAGGCCTGCTGCACTGAGACCGGGGACCAGGGCCAAACGTGTGTATTTGAACGTTTTTCTCTTTGGTGATAGGGATTGTGAAGTTTAAAACCCAACTCTTGAGAAAGGCGTTTTGCCAACATGACAAGCTCTCAGTAGGAGAACCTGCCGGCAGGCTCTGCTCAGCCGACAGTAGTCCACCTGGACTGTCAGAATGCGGCCTTCTGGAGTGGCCTGGGCCCAGAGGGGGCCAGCGCACAGCCCTGGCTTCTGTCTGGGGAGAAGTGGCTGGTGGTGGGCAGGGCCAGCCATGCGGCAGGACTCCCCACCCGGTGCCGGGGCCCTTGGGTTCCCTGCCCGTGAGCTCCACCCAAGCTCGACCCTGTGGCCTGTGGGTGCTGGGTGGGCTGCTGATCCCTGGCGGCCCCGGGCCTGGAAGAAGAGCTCAGCTTACAGTCTCAGCCCATCAGGCAGGGAAGTGGCTGCCAAGTGGTTTCTTAAAAAGAATTCCTCCTCCCCTGGTTAATTTCTGGCACGCAGCGTCGGGGAGCTCTTGCGTCAGTAAATCGTCATAAACTCTGCGTTGTCTGGATCCGACATAAACAGCAAGCCCAGCGCCACCGCTCCTGACACCCGGCCAGCTCAGGCCACTGTTGGAGCTGCAGGGGGGGGCGGCGCGAGGAGAGGAGCCAGCACCTTTGTGCTCGTGGTGAGGCCCTTTCTCCGAGGGCACCAAGCTCCACAAACGCACATTCTGTTGTTGAGGCGTGTGCTGGGCACAGATATGATTTATGTACTGGAATGTTTGTGTTTCTTCACCCCGTTCTTCTGTCTTATTGATACGATGGCTTCATCATCAGGAATATTTACCTCCCTCCAATGGGTCGTCTGTGTGTGAGGTTTCAGAGCGTCATTTTAGCCTCTCTGAAACCCTCACCCTTCGGATCCTAAGGCTTCCTGTAGCGTTCTGTAAAACTCATTCTAAGGCTTTTTCATCGGCACTAGAGATCTTCCGAGAGTCCCTGGGCTGAATTCATCCTGATATTCTCTTTGTGGAACCCTTTTCAGCTGGGGCGCCCCGGCAGTGCTTCTCCTGTGTCATCAGAAGGGGCCGGAAACAGGAAATGCTGTCCCCAGTCCCCAGTTTACTAGCTAGCAGGCTCGGGTCTGTGTCACGGCTCCTCCGGGGTTACTAGAAGAAGGAACTTGGGCCTCCAGTTTTTTCATAGGTGGTTCGGGCAGTTAGTTGGCAGATAGTAACTGAGCCCTGCTATAGGTGGGCGATGCAAAAATTGTGGCCTCCAGGAAGTCTTCAGGGAGCTTGCATCCCTAGTGGGCACGCGAGAGGATGGCTTGGGAAGGCGGCAGCCGCTGAGGGATGTGCTTTGAGGGGTCTGGTGGATGGGCCTGGGGTGGGCCTGCATTCACCTTCAGGAGAAGAAGTGACGGGCCATCTGGGCTCCTGGGTGGTGGCCGTGCAGGTGAAGCAATAAGAAGGCAGTGCTGACCACCCAGGTGGCCCGTGGGATGCTTGCTAGCAGACGCAGGAGGTGTGGGCAGGGTGTGGCCTGCCCTTGAACTTGGGCCGTGGGTCTCTAGGCGCCCGCAGGGCACAGGGTGCGCTCTGGGGAGTTGTGTCCAGGCCCCATATCCTGATTCCCGTCCTGTGAGCCAGGCACAGTTCCCTGCAGGACACCCTAAGGTAGAACAGCAGCCCCGCGGTCAAGTCCACAGCAGCCCAGAAGCTGAGCCAATCTTGATTTCAGGGTCTTCAGTTTCTGCTTGTTTTCTGCCTATGCACCCAAGCTGGGGTAAGGACCGTGCTTTTAAGGAGGGTCTGTAAATGAAAAACAAAGACGAGGTGTCCATAACACTGACTTGTGGGACTCTGATAAGAGACTGTTCCAGGTGCGCAGCGGAGTCGAGTCTTGCTGCCTGAGCACCACGCCCCACAGAGCAGCCGGGGAGCAGGGGTCTGGAACCCCGTGTGCCTTCCGCTGCAGGAGGAAAAGGCCACACTTCTCTGCTGTGTCCTCCGGCCCTTCGCGAAGGAGGAGGTGCTTCTGAGCCTCATTTAGGCATCAGCTCACCTAAGTGGGATGGCTGCTGCTTATGGGCTGTGTGCCCAGGGACACTGGCGGCTGGCGTGGGCTTCCTTGGGGCTCCGCGCATCAGAGGCTGGGAAACATTTGCTCAGGAAGGCCGTTAGTTGATCGCTGGAGTTAAGCGTGGCGATCTCCAGAGACAGGTGCAGGCTGCTAGGAACCACTGGTGAGTGATGTGGTCCCCCTTGTTCTTTGTGTCTCGTGTGTGCCTCTGGGTTTGTGTCGTGTGTCTCTTTAGGAACACAGCCGGGAGTGTCTTCTGTGTGGTCGGGGTTGGTGTGCGGACTGCTCACCTGCCCCAGGTGGCCGTTGGGAGTGTCCTCCGGTGTTGTGGATGCAGTGCTCTGGCTGCAAGCTGCTGGCTTCAGGGAGGCCCAGTGGAAAGGCCCAGGAGCTCTTGAGAAAATCACAGAGGTCAAAAAAAAAATACTGCATCTGTTTCCTTTCCCCAACCCCTTGCTTTGTTCACTTGTTACGTGCTGGAGATTATTTCATATCAGTTAATAAATGGTCCCTTATTCTCTTTTGATGCTTGGGTATTATTTCAGTCTTTTTATGTATAGACTGTATACATACATAAAACAGGTATACCAATTTCCTTGTTCACTATGGTTTTTTAATTGTTGTGAAATATAAATAACATAAAATTGACCATTTGAACCATTTTTAAGTGTACAGTTCCATGACGTGAAATGCCTTCACAGTGTTGTGTGATCATGACCGCCATCTGTTTCCAGAACTTTCTCTTCATCCCAGACAGAAACTCTCCCCATAAACAGTGACTCTCCATTCCTTTCTCCTCTTTGGCCCTAATAACCTCTGGTCTACTTTCTGTCTCTAAGAATCTGTCTGTTCTGGGGATCCCATACAGGTGAAATCATACATTATTTACCCTTTCGTGTCTGGCTTATTTCACTTGGTATAGTATTTTGAGGGTTCATCCATGTTGTACCATATGTGAGAATTTCATGCCTTTTTTTAAGGCTGAATAGTATTCCATGGTGTGTATCGATAACATTTTGTTTATCCATTCATCCATTGATGGACACTTGGGCTGTTTCCACTTCTGGGCTGTTGTGAATAACGCTGCTGTGAACATTGATGTGCACCTGTCTGTCAGACTCTCTGCTTCTGCATCTTTTGGGTAGATACCTAGGAATAGAACTGCTGGGTCCTATGGGAATTCTGTTTAACTTTTGAAAAACCACTGAACTGTTTTCCAAACAGTGACTGTATCATTTTACGTTCTCTGCAGCAATACCAGAGGGTTGCAGTTTCTCCGTATTCCCCCACATTTGTTATTTTCCTTCTTGGTTTGTTTGTTTGTTTGTTGATAATAACCATTCTAGTAACGTGAAGCGGTATCTGACCGTGGTTTTAATTTGCACTTCCTTGATGTCTAATGAATTGAGCATCTTTTCCTGTGCTTGTTGGCCATGTGTATCTCTCCTTTGGAGAAATGTTTATTCAAGTCCTTTGTTCCTTTTTGAATTGAGTGGTTTGTTATTTTGTTGTTGAGTTGGAGTTTTCCATATATTCTGGATTTATGTTTTGCATATATTTCCTCCCATCCTGTGGGCTGTCTTTTCACTGTATAGTGAGTGTCCTTTGATGCACAAAAGTTTTTAATTTTGATGAAGTCCAGTTTATCTACCTTTTTCTTTTCTTGCCCATCCTTCTTCTGTCATGTCCAAGCTCCCACCGCCAATCTAATGTCATGAAGATTTCCCCGTTTTCTTCTAAGAGTTTTATTGTTTTAGTTCTTATATTTAGGCCCTTGATCTATTTGGAGTTCATTTTTGCATATGGTGTGAGGTATGGGTCCAGCTGCATTCTGTGTCTTTTGGATATCTGGTTGTTTCAGCACCATTGGTTGAAGAGGACGTGGCTTGTTTAAAGTTTTTCTTTGGAAGCATCCTGAGCTACAATCCCAGCTCAGTATGGATATTGCTTTTCTTAAACAGGGGTGTTGTATCCACATTTACAATTTCTCCTTCTCCGGCTCCAATCCCTGCCACTGTGTCCCTGAGTCCACACCTTATCCACACCTCCCACCCCCCTTATGTTTTGCCCACCTCTCCAGGGATGGAGTGTTTGAGAATGGCTGACACAGCTTTATATAGAAGACAGAAGAGGCGGAGTTCAGCTTAGGCTCGCTGCCGATGCCAACTGTTACCCATTGCCTCACAGAATCGAGGCTCTGCAGGCCACTTTCTCAGTTTGCGCATATGGAATCTGATTGGTATCTGCCCAGGGACCCAGGGCTTGTGGCCAGTACACGATGGCAGGTGGGCTGCTGGGCGGGGAAGCTGCGGGGTACACACACAGACCCCTTGGACTTGCCCAGTGCCTGCCAGGGCAAGCACATGATAGCAACGGCCTTCACAGGGAACTTTATTTATACAGGATTTATTTATTTTATTTAAATAAGTTTCAATATTGCTGTTCTTATATTTAATTGAAACTATTTAAAGACCCAAGTTGTTATGTCCTCTTGGCTTTCATTTTCCTTCTTCTACTAACCTTTCCGTTTCTGAGAATATGCGGAGCGGATCTCTCTCTTCACAGTGGTGATTTGTAGCAGGATTGGTTTTCTTGTCGGGTGCCTCCGGGCTGTGTGTCTTTCCGCTAATTGTGGTTAAATTTTGGGCTTTGCATGTCCTATTTGGGTTTGAAATTCAGGATCTTCTGAGTACTTTCTGTTTGAAAATATTCCTCAGATACCAAAAGTTTCCTGTTGTTATACTACAGCTATTTCTTTTCCTTTTTTTTTTTTTTAGCTTCCATCTAATTTCACACTTTCAATTGTGTTAGTCCTTAGCCTTTAAAAAGTTACATCAACCTTTGTCAGTGCTTAATAAATGCACACCGTTGTGTATGTATCCCCGATCATATAGACATTTTGTAGCTTAGATTATAGGGGAAGCTACAGAAAATTTATTTTCTTCTGAAATTGTCACTGTTTCTTATAAGTGAAACATTTTAAGAGCAATGCATGTTCTTGCCTTTTTTTTAAACTGAGTTTTATGACACTTCTGCCTGCCTGGGAGGCGGGTGTTTCTTCCTGCACAGGCCCGGTGGGTGTGTGACCTGGCTGTCCCCAAGCACGTCCCTCTCTAGCACTGGGCCTGAGCTGTTGTCCTTCAGATGCTTTCCGCACTCCTGCCGGATCTGCCTTCCCCTCCAGTCCCACCTGGGGAGGAGACAGAGAGAGGTGTGGACGCAGGCCTTCCTCCCCCGTTTCTGCACGATGTGTTGTTGCATTGTCAGGCTGCACACGCTCGAAGTTGGGAACTGAGCTTTGTACCTCTGTGAGCTTACCTCGCACCCAGCAGAGGTCCTTCTACAGAGCAGCCTCTCAAAGGATCGTCCAGATTTATCGTATTGTTTTTGTTTTCCTGAAAGCAGTTTATTTAATAACTGGGAAGAGGGGTCCCCAAGCCCCTTGGGGTGGCCTGTAAGAGTTCTGAGATGTGGCTTTCCTTCTCACTGTGTGACGCGTCTGCTGGTGGGGGGGCAGCAACAGTGGTGATAGTGCGGGTGCCCCAGCCGGCGACAGGCCTGATGCCACACTGCACAGCCCTGGGCTTCCTCCCCGCCAGGCATTGCACGGAAAAGCCAGTTTCAGTTAGGAATGTTCTTGATGAGGCAGCCTGATTGTTACTTCTGTGCGGTGTCTGAGTCTCTACCCTGGAGGTGCAGTCTTTTGAACATTCGGAGTGAAGAAGAGGACACGCACAAAAAGCACGTCTGCAGACGGAAGTACCGTGATCGGCCCAGCGAGCCAGTTGCCAGCTGAACTCACCACTGTTTTCAAGGGACGCCATTCTTACCGGAAAGAACGACTTACAGATAAACTGTGGCTTCTCAGACTTGAGCACCTGCCAGGTATTTCCTCTAGAAGGAAGTTAGGCTGTCACTTTAAGGAAGACAACCGCCCATGATGACATTGCAGCTTTCAAGTGGAAATTGGCGTTCTGGAGCACGCGCGTTCCTCGCTCGGTGTCTGCTGACCCGTGTCACCTTGGGAAGCCCTCACAGAAGCACTTCTTTCCCAGGATGAGCCCTGACGTCGCAGACACAGTGCGGGGCTTTGGTGTGGTCAAGAGCACGGCCAGTGGCATGGAGCTCGGCCAGGACAGTGTCCCGCCTGCAGTCGCCGCGCTGCCCTGGCTTCCGCGTAGCATCAGACGAGCACGCGCACAGCTGTCCCGGAGCCGCGGAGATGCGCCCCCTATTCCAGCCGCGTCTCTGCGAGGTGGTTTCCTGCATCGCTGCCACCCAAGCACCTGTCACAACACGCGGGTCTCGGAAGCAGAGGTGAGAGCTCCCGTCCTGAGCGACGCCGCAGGGGTTTGCAGGCGGCGCCTCCTTCCACCAGCTGTTTTTGGTTTTGGAAAAGGCGCTTCTTTCTTCCTAAACAGAGGCGATCTGTGTTAACATTCAGTGATGTTCACCATTATTTGTAAATGAATTAGGTAACTATGTTTAAAAACTCTCAGTTTTAACTTCTCGTATGGTAAATACTGATAGGTGCAACCACACAACGAAAGCTCTTTGGGGCCCTGAGACTAGAAATTGTGGGAACTGCTGTGCTAAGCCATCTGGTGTGGACAATCATATATATTTTTAAGGCACTTAAAAGGACTTTCTCCTTGGTGTTCTGATCCTAAGGCCCTGAGGAGACCGAGGAGGTGTGCTGGGCTGTCAAGGGGAAGTGTTGACCTTAGCGGGTGCGTGTGCTCCTGTGCGGGGATGGGGGGTGGTACACAGACCTGGCAGGTCAGGGTTTTTCTGGGGCCCGCCTGGGTGGGCAGGCGGTCTCAAGGGTGACAGGAGCGCCCCTCGGGGGGCCCATACACACTGCTAAATAGGAGTTGTAGCTATTTAAAGTGATCGATTATCTATGCATGCATTATATTTATGTTGCATTGAATTGTAGATTATTATGGCTTATTCCATAGATAAATACTAGTTGATGAAGAATGAATTTGCTAGATTTTTTGTTCTCACTTAACATTTTGTCACTTTGCAAAAAGGCAAAAACTTCAGGGAAGACAGTGGACCCATGTGGATCTTTAGAAAGCTGCTTCTGAACCCAAGCTGTCAGAATGAATATAGTCACATTGAAGATAAATAACAACGTTCCAAGTGCCAAGCGATAAAGAAAACAAACAGGAAGAGCAGGGAGAAATCTGAGAGCACCGAAGAAAATCCATCCAATAAGAAGTTTAGATAGGAACACTGTCCGTAAATGAACGTTTTCTCCCTTTTGTAAAAGTGAGAATTTGCAGTGCTCCTAGAAACTTTAAGCACAGCCTCTCTGGACTTCATGGGCCCATGACAGTGTGCTGGGGGCTGGTGGTTTGTTGGTAAAGAACCCGACTGAGTGTTTCTTTTCTTTTTTTTTAAATTTTATTGAAGTCTAGTTGATTTACAGTGTTGTGTTAATTTCTTCTGTGCAGCAAAGTGACTCAGTTATACATATATATATTCTTTTTTACATTCTTTTCCATTATGGTTTGTCACAGGATACTGAATATAGTTCCGTGTGCTATACGGTAGGACCTTGTTGTTTATCCACCTTACATATATTAGTTTGCCTGAATGTTTCTTAAAAGCACCTAATACTTAGGATATTACTCAGTATTTTGCCAAAGTTTATGTGATGTCAACCCTCTTTAAGATTGCCTCTAAACCTAGAAAAATGTTATCAAATTTTGTGAAACTGAAAGTGCCTTAAATTTTAGAACCTGCTGGAGACAACAATGAAACAAAAATTATATGCAAATTGTACTTATGAACAGAGATGTAAAACTCTACACAGAATATTGGGGAAAAGAATATGAGAGCACGTTCTATAGTTATTCCTTAGCAAGGGTTCTGTTGCATGAGCTTTGTTACACAGGGAAAGTATAGAATTCATGGAAATATGGGAAACTGTTTTTTAAAAAATAAAAGAGATAAACAAGTACTCCAGTTTTCATAGTGAATATAAAAATAAATCCCCAAATTGGGAGGAAATAAGCAGTTTGTATAAATAGTTAAGGATTATTTGAAAGCAGAAGCAAGCCTTTTTCATGGTGGGAAACTCTAGAGGACCTTGTCCTAACAAGAGCAGGGTACTCAGCCATCTATTCAATACAGTAGAGATGTCGACAGTTTCAGGAAGATGTGAAAACCAAAACAGATGAACAGAAAACCCGCAAAGGCTCAGTACATTCATGGATTATAAGAAACCCACTATAATCAGTCTATTTTGTATTTGCCAATAATTAAAAGTTCGATAACAAAGTGGATAGTTTTGATTACATAAAATTCCAGATTTCTGCATAGCAAAAGGGCTCAAAAATTACATTTCCTTATTTCCATATTTAGTCCGTTGGGGTCTACCCATATCGTCTGTCAGGGGCTGGTGGGGTTCAGCATTCCATTCTCTGTAATTCCCTCCAAATTTATTTTTTGTATTGATTTATCACTTTCTAGCCCACTTCAGTTGTACCGTTAACATTTTTTCCACACATATTTATTTTAAATTTTAATTATGAAACATTTTACCTACTAAAGAATGTAATGAGCATCATTTAAAGGAGAAAATAGAGCCAAGAGCAGTGGGCTGACTCCCCTCTGTAAGGTAGAGGTCATTATCAGGGCTTTTACACGTTTGCTTATCATTCCTTGGCTTTAAAAAATGTATTTATACGTGTTCCTCAACAATATGACTTTATAGTTTTATTACATGTTTTTGAACTTGATGTAAATGGAATCATATCGTATGCTTTATGATTTTTTTAAACAAAACTATTTTGGAGACTGATTCATGTTTGTGCATGTAGCTGTAACTGAGTAATTTTCACTGGTGCTGAGCAATCCATTTTCTGAGTTTTCACCACTTACTCATTTTCCTAAGAATGGCCCTGCAGCTGGCCTTGGGGTGTTGCTACCTTCAATCATGGCATGGTAACCTCCTCCTCAGTATTTTCTGGCACACACCTGCAGGGTCCTTTGAGGGTCCCTCCCTGGGAATGGGATGCTGGGTCACGATGCCAGTCTGTCCCCAGCGTGGCTGCACAGCGTCCTCTTTCCCTGACCCCCACCATGGCCTCCTGCCAGACGGCTCATGAAACTGGATCTCACCGTGCTTGCCCTAGATTGCCAGCGAACTTGAGCATCTTGTTTTGGGCATTTGTAGCTTCTGATTTGAAGTCCCTATTTTTCTGTTCAGTTGTTTGTTCTCTTTTCTTATTCATCTGTAAAACTGATCTTTCTGTGTGTGCCTGTGTGTGCATGTGTATTATAACAAAGACATGGTTACATGTGTATGTTGCTTTTTACAGATGTGTCTTGTCCTTTTACTCTGTGGTCTTTCTTGATGAATACAGCTTCTTAATTTTAATCTTATATTTATTTGCATACCATTTCTTCTTTTTTGATCTTACTCTGCTGAAAGTAACATCCTTTAGAAGTTTCTTTAGAAGTTCCTGCAGTAGTAAATTATGTCATTTTCTGTCTGTCTGAAATGGCATTCTTTCCCCAGCACTGTGGTCTGCTATGGCAGGTGGACACTTCTGAGTAGACAGTTGTTTTTCCCAGCACTTTGAAAATATTGTCGGCCCACTAAATTCCACTGTCACTGTTTCAAGTTCCCTGCCCACATTCATGTCTTCTTTGTAGGAATCGGCTACTTCTCTTGGTGCTTGTATGATTGAAGTCTTCTAAGCATGTTCTGCATTTTCACTAAGCGTTCTCATTTATCCGTCTTGATATTTTCTGACTTGCTGAATGTGGAGATGAGTGTCTTTGAAAAATTCTGGGAACATTTTAGCCCTTAACTTTTTCTGTTTGTCCTTTTCACTTTTAATTTGGCTGTAATTTCAGACTTAAAGAAAAGCTGCAAGAATAGTACAGAGAATTACTGTATACGTTTATATTTTTTTAAATAGTTTCTTTTCAGAGTCATTTGAAAGTGAGTGGTTGAGATGACACCCTTGCCCCCACCCCCCAGCTAACCTGTTGCCCAGAAACAAGGGCAGCCTGTCATCAGCTGCTCAGCACAGCAGAGTCAACCTCAGGAAACTACCAGCCAGACAACAGCGTTGTCTCATCAGAGGCCTGATTCATATTCTGCTAGTTGTGCTAACACTGTCCTAGACCTCAAGAGAGTCCTACAGGGCATGCAGTGACCCCTGGTTTCAGTATCCGGTGAGGATTCTCGCCTAAAGCTGTTATTGTGATGATGGTAGTCTTGGTGACTTTCTAGTCCTGTCATTCTTGTTAATTCAGTAGTTGGCTTTTTTCCTGTAAAAAAGAACTTACCTTTCTTATTTGTTTACTTATTTACTTATGTTAGTTTGGACTAATGGACTGTTTTATTAACTGGGTTTGTTCTCACTGTTATCCTTTGTTATCATTACCTCTTTTGGTGCCCAGATTGTCCTGGTTTGGCTGAGGGGAGCCTCCCGTGCTGGCTGCCCTGTCAGACCCCCAGCACTTTTGAGCCCCTCTTACTGTCTGGGATACAGTAAGACGTTCTCATCCCTCCCTGAGCCTTCCCTGCCGCTGCCCAGGAGTCAGCTGATTCTCCAAGGAGGCCTGGTGTCTGTTTTCAGGGGCTGCTATTTAGGAAGCGAGCTCTGAGTGCTGGATCTGGATGCGCTCACTGGTCCTCGGCCGCCCAGCGGACAGAGCTGGGACATGGATGTCTGTGCACGCACGGGCACGCGCACGCACACGCGCACACACACGCCACACACCACACACCACTTAGAGCTCCATGAGCCCGCAGCCCTGCTTCCCCTCGAGCCTCGCGAGGCCCCTTAACTACCCTTCGCCGTATCTGTCACTCGCTCCTCCTCCGACACTGGGAAGGGAAGCTCCCGGTCTGCACGGTAGATTTCCTTAGTTATTCAGTCCCGAAGTGCTCAGGGAGAAACTGCTCATCTGTGCCTTTGTGAGAAGGACACCCACTACCTAGAGTCCAGTACTTGTTTCGGGTGTAGAGTCCGAGTACTGTCCAAATACCACATCCCGAAGCTACGTGGCATGGTTCTTACCCGCCCCTCCCCGGGCCCAGGGTGGTTATATTGTTCATTTGCAATGTGGTTTGGTTCACGTGTTTCTGCCCGTATTTCATTTGAGAGATTTTTTTGGTTTTATTTTTACGTCTGCGTACGTAAAACATGAACGTGGTTCCTCAGGCCAGTGCTGTACAGGGATCTGGCCTCAGGGGTGGCGCCCCAGGTCCCGCCCACCCGGTGCCTGCGTCCCTCCCTCCCCCACGCCCCCCCCCCACGCCCCGTCCGCCGCCCCCACCCACCGCCACCCCTTGCCCTCCCACGTTGCCCTTCTGGACAGATGAGCAAATTAATGGGCTTTATTTTGCCTTCTTCCTTACACAAAGCGGACATCCTACAGGTAGCTCTCTGGCGCTTGGCTTTTCCACCCCAGAGCGTGTCCTGGAACCCACCCCCTCCCTCCACGGAGCTCCTCCCCGTTCCCTGCCTCGTGCGTGCGTATGTGCCCCTGGCTTCCTGGGCCTCCCTCCTGGGTCAGGCACCAAGGTGGGGGCCAGCATCGCCCTGGAAGACTGTGCTCCCCGAGGGACCTGGTGCTCACGCACTGCCCTGTCGTCCACTTCGTGTACAGAAGTGATTGCTGTCAAAAGAGCAGACGTGCAATTTTAATAGAATTTGCCATGCCTTCCGGGGCGAAGCGGGCGCTGGGAACGTGCGTCCCCAGGAGCAGCGGTGCGAGCTGCCTGTTCCCACACAGCGGAGAGCAGAGGCTGTTACTTTTTGGCAGTCTGATGGACAGGAGAGGGATCTCAGCGAGAGGCCTTTTCTGTATCTTTACGCCTTCGGCCTCGTTTGCTGTCAGGATTTTGGCCTTTGTTCCCACAATTTTTAAGAGTTCTTTATACAGAAGGGGTATTAGCTTTTATCTGTGAGAGAGACTGCAAATAATTTCTCTCGGTTTGTCAGTTATTTTTTGAATTCTTTAGGGTGAATTCTTCATATTCTTTGTGCTTTTGCCCTATAAACCTCCTCCACCCCCTTCCTCCCCGCAGTGGTTCAAACTTGTCAAGTGTTTTTTTTTTTTTTTTTCAACTGCGTCCGGATTTTGAGTTGCAATTAGAAGGCCTTCCTCTGTTCCCACCACGTCTTCTTCTGGGGCTTGTCTGTTCCATCCTCGGCAGGTAGGTCCCTGATCCGCGTGGAGCTTGCTCTTGTGTGTGCTTCATTCGGATCTAATTTTATCTTTTCCCGGGTGGCCACCGTGGATAAACAGCCCCTCTTTGTGCAGTGGTTGAGATGCCAGCTTGTCCTGCACTGGAGCTCCGTGAGCCCTGGGCCTCTTTCTGGACGTCCTACTCTCTGTCTGCCAGATGTGCCAGCCCTGTGCTGTCTCGAGCACAGGGGCTTCCTAGGATGCTCTCGCAGTCCTCGTGCATCTGGCCTGCGTGTCCTCTTCTTCCTCCTGGATCAGAAGTGTGAGAGCTCGCCTCCCCCTGCCCTTCAGCCCCCAGCCTCTCACACCTTTCGTCTCCTTGTCTCTCTGTGCTGCATTCCCATTTATTTTCTCAGTGCTGGTTTACTATTCTCCAATTCTCTCTTCAGCTCTATCTAATTGATTATTTCACTCATTCATTTTGTTTTAATTATCACAGTTTTTATTTCTACAAGTTCTATTTAGATTGTTTTCAAATATGGCTGGCCATGTTTTGTATTAGTAATAATAGTTAATGATAAATAGAGAATATCAGTGATGATCTCATTTACCCCTTACGCGTTTCTCCAGGGGGAGCTTCAGCTATTACCATCGCTCTTTGGCAGATGAGAAACAGAGGCACAGAGAGGTTATGGGACCCAGGGTCGTGCGGCCTACTGAGTGATGGTCCTAGATGGTCACTTTCTCCACTGTGATCCTTGGATGACCCTGTGTGTTTCCTCAAGCCTGCTGTTGAGGTGACATCGTGGTCATGTTAGATTTTCCTGTAGTTGCAGTTTGTCCTGGCCTGACTCCCACTGCCTGGGTTTTTTCCCTGCATTGTGATTTTCGATTGTGACTTTACGCCCATATAACTTTTTACGGATGTTCTTTCGGGGTTGATAGATAGCATGCTTAGCCAGGGAGGACGTGTGTCTGGTGCCGGGGTTAGTAACAGCCACGGTGGCCCCACCTGGGAGGCACTTCGGGATGCAGTCGCCATGGTGTTTGTCAGGTCTCGGGGTCGTCTGGATTCCCCCCGAACCCCTCATGAGGTGGTCTGTGATTATGGATTCCCAGGGAGTCTTCTTTCTAGATTCGCCCCCTCCCAGCCAGCATCAGGCCCAGGCGTGGACACATCCCTAAAGGGGAGCTTCAGCCTCACTCCCTACTGCTCGGACCCCCAGCTTGTTCTCCTGGCCCTGGGGACCTTAAACAGTGACCCAGCGAGCTGCAGCCGAGGCAGGTGGCCTTAGGGCAGCTTCAGGACATGCCCCTGGCTCCACACCTTTCCCTCCCTCTCCGTTCACCCTCCTGTGAGTTCCTGCCCTCAGAGGGCCCTCCTTGCTCTCCTGCCAACTCAGCTGGATGCAGACTTTAGGGAGTCATCTGACACCCGGCCAGACGCAGAGGCTTCTCTCACTCCCCACTCTGTCACCAGTGCCCTCAGCTGGCTTTCTTTCGAGGGCACTTATTTTCACAAGAAACACACTTTGTACGTGATTTCAGGTGGAGAGCCTGGAAGATCTGGGGTGCAGGATGCTGTTACGTGACATGGAGAACCGCCAATAACTGCTGTCGTCGGCCTCCTGATGGTTTAGGAAGAGTCCAAGCTGCTCTGTCAAAGTTCTGTGTAATGTCACAGTCTGACGTGGAGAATGGGCCCGGGGTGAGCTGTGTTGGTTTAGTCCTGATCTTTATTTACATTCTCAGAGAGGAGGACGTTCCCAGGGGGTGATCATCTCTTGGGTTCTAAGGCCCTCGCCTCTCCGCTGCTAAAATGAGTCACTGACTGCTGCAGGGACATTGACATCGGCTGGTTTTGTCAAGTACTTCTATTGCTTTCCATTCAGAGTATAGTTAAAGATACGAAATGAATTCGAGCAGAAGCCAGACTCTGGTGCTCAGCACATCCGTCTGCTGGTCAGAGGGGGAGGTTGGGCCTGGGTGACGGGGCAGAGCTTCTGAGCTGCGACCTCTCCACACTCCCACGAACAGAGGTCAGGCCTGAGCAAGGGGACTTCTTACCGTCAGCTTCTCTTTTAGTCCCGGCCCTCGGGCTCCCCCCGTGCTGGGCCCCCCACCCCCGTTGGAGGGGAGAACGTGCGGGCCAGAGAGCGGAGCACAGGGGACCATGAGAGCATCCCTCCTCAAAGTTCAGAGCCAGGAGGGCCCGTAAAGCTTCATTCTACAGATGAAGCCCAGAAGGACTCGGTTTGCCCAAGGTCACTGCTTGTGTCAGCCTGGGCCCGGCACCAAGGGCGTGCCCTCCACCGAAGCCCTCTTTCCGTGTGGCCAGGCCACGTTCTGGGGGACAGAGAGGTGGACCAGCACCGATCCTTGTTGTCTGCTGCCGCGGGGAGGGTGCCCGGGGCAGTCACAGGAAATCAGCTGCATGTCCTTGGGCCGTGTTGGTGAAGCTCCACGGTCCTTGTAGAGGGTCTGTTTTCCTTTTGTATGGAAGGTGAACATGAAGGCTTTAATTTAGTTGGACACACAAAGAAAAGAATGGATTTGGCTTTCCCGCGTGGCAGTAGAGCGGTTCACGTTTCTTAACAAAACTAAGTAACAGTCTAGTGTTTGCTGTAGAGTGAGGGCAGCAGGGGACATTGTTACTCCAGGATTTTACCATCTGGCTTTGGCCTTCCTTCAGACAATTGAGGAAGGAAGGGCAAAATGTGAAGCGTGGGCTTGACCCCTCAGTGGCTGCGTTCCACGCAGGGCGTGCACAGTCTGAGGAGATGGGCCTGCAGGTCCCTCAGGGCTCTTTGCGGGAGGGACGGTGGTGTCTCTTAGCTGTGGTGACAGCGTCCTCCTTGTTGGCCCCTCGTGGACTGGAGACCAGGGCAGGGGTCGCGACCCTGGCCCTGAGGTTGCTTAGGAGGGGGTGACGGCTGAGACCCTGCTGAGCGGCCCCCAGCCCCAGGCCCCTCTGCGTCCCGGGCTCACCTGCCAGGTCTGGTGTCCAGCCCTTGTCCGCCTGGCGCCCTGTGTGGCCTCCTTTGCAGTGGCCGAGCGTCAGGCCAGCAGTGGGCACTGGCATCGTGGTGCCTTTGATGGTGATGATTTTACCTTGTTGCTGAGCTCCCTCCAATGTCGGCTGAGAATATCTGGTTTTGATTTTCGTGGCTTCTCTGTCTGTCTCCCCGCCACGTTAGTTTAGCGCTTGCGGGAACCATGGCATCTTCGCTCCTCTCTGAGCTCTGGGTCCTGCGGGGAGGCCCAGAGCAGCTGCGGGACCCGGCTGGCCCTGGCCCAGAGCTGCCCCAGCACATCAGCCCGGGGGAAGCTGCTGCTTCGTCACCTGTGCTGTGTTACAGAGTCTCAGCAGGGGGCTTCTGCATGAAAATGCAGTTTAAAATACAAGCATGAAGTTCTGTGAAAGCCGAGTCTCTCGTGTGACCTTGAGGGCCTGGGCTGTCCTCTCCCATCGGGCGCCCCCCTGTCCCTTACTGTGCAGTAGCACAGAGCCCAGCCCTGGGCGCACGGGTCGGGGGCTTCCGTTCTCCCCAGGCCCTCGGTCCTCAGTGTCTTCCATTTCGAGAGTCTGTCATTTTCAGCTTGCTGGTAACACTCAGGCTTGTCCATTTCCCGGATGTTCCCAAGCAGCCCTGGTGTTAGATGTCTGTGGACAGAGACAGCTGATGCCCGTGAGGACGCTTCATGCTGCACTCTGTGTGACCCGTGACACATGCTGCCCGGTGTGCCTGTGCCAAGCGTTGCAACACAGGGCAAAGCCAGTGTGCTGATGGCTGCAGTCATCTTTACTCACATGCCGCGGAGGCTGCTGAGTGCCAGCACGGGCGTCCTGGCGCCCAGGTTTGCAGAGCGCCCTGGGGGAGGCTACCTAGCTCTGGCCTCCGGCTGCCCCAGCACCCGCCCCACTCTGGGAGATTCTGTTTTTTTCTTTGTAAAATAGAATTTACTCTTCTTGAACTGGAAGAAATATTAGGAGGCAGACAGTTCATCCCGTGCCTGTGTGATTTTTTTTAAATGTAGGTAAACACCGTTGACGTCTCTTGCAGAGACGATCGTGGGATGGGTTCGCAGTGTGACCGGGTGGGGATTCCTTCTCTCTCGGTGGCTGTTTGCGTACTGCGTGGTGGCAGATACCAGTGACTGTCGCCTTTGCCCTGAGGTCTGCCTGGTGGCCCTGCCCAGGCTCAGCCTCCTGGAGAGAGCGGCCTGCGGGGATGAAGCCGGAGGTCAGACACCAGTAGTGCCAGTGGGCACTGCCCCCTGGGGACCTGCCCACCGGCTCAGGCCAGCGGCTCTGTCCAGCACTCTCAGACGACGCTACGCAGGAGAGGGGGGCAGGTGCGGGCAGAGGGCCAGCCCTGCCGGTGAAGTTCAGCCCGCTCTGACCTTGGGGCTCAGAGCCTTTCCTTAGCCAGCCCCAGGCTCCCCGGGGCAGTGCCTGTCTTACAGCTAAACCGTGCCCGTGGCCTGTGGGATGTTGCCCTTGAAGTAGCTCTTCCCTAGTTATGTCCGAGGTCCCTGCCGCAGCGAGGAGAGTGAGATCTGAAATCCCTTCAGCGCCAGCGCTGGCCAGGCGGTGTGGTTTTCAGCAGGGTGTGCGGGGTTCAGCTGGGACGACGTGCGGCCTCAGTGCCAGCCACGGTCTGGTGGCTGCGGGCCGAGTGTAAATGGCGTGCCGGCCGAGTCCGCAGTGACCCCGCGTATCATCTGCTTGTTATGTAACGTGACAGCATGGGTGTGAAATAGAAACCAGATGTCGGGCGGAGCCGTGAATTCCTCGCCGGGGAGCGCGGCGGCACCGCTCGCGCTCTCTCCTCCGACCCAGGCCCGGTGCCCTGGGAGGACCGGCTCTGGAGGGGCTCCTGGGCTCTAAACAAAGGCCCTGGTGGCAGGTACCGTACTGACGCCGTGTGATTAACTCTTTCTTGAGAAGCTCGCGAAGGGCTTCCCACGCGCAGTTTTGTGACGACAGTTCTGGGAGACCCGGCGACTCGCTCCCTGGGGTCCGCTTGGAACGATGAGACCCGTCAAGGGGTGAGCGGCCTCCATGTGCTCAGGCTCAGCTTGGGTTTGAGAGTGGAGGACGTCCGCCTCTGGCTGGGAAGGGTCTAGAGAGCCTGGTGGGGAGCAGGCTGGGGGTGCTCTGGCAGCCGGGGGCTCTCGGGGCAGGGGGACTCAGGGGGCCAACTCTGGGTGTCTCGGTGGCAGCCCCTTCCCGGCCTGGTCCCTCCCAGACACCCAGAGGCTTTGCTGACCACCTCCACCTGGGCCGCACCGTGGACACGGACCTTTGCCCTTGTGAAATATGAAAAGCAAACTCACCTGGATCAGAAGTGTAGAGCCTCCCCCGCTGGAAGTGATGGCTGGCCGTGGATGGTGGTTTTTAACCCTTGCCTAACAACCAAAAATATATCTATTACTGGTATTTTCTGAAAGTTCATCTTCCAGAGAGATCTGCAGATTTGAGAATTCTCTATGAAGACCCTCTGGAAACAAGCCTGGGGTTCTTGGCTGTGAGCTTCCCTCCTGGGTTGCTTTAAAGCCTCATGAAGTGTTACACTCTTATTAGGAAGAGCCGTGCTGAGCGGCACTCAGGTTACAGCATTGCACTGTGTCCAGGGAACCGTCCCCCTGAGGCACAGAGGGGTTCTGGCTGCTTCTAGTCCTCACTTTCACGTCTGTAAAATGACAGCTAGTGTTTAGAGTGCCTTGTGGGTGCTGGCTTGTGCTAAATAAGTGTGTTGAAATTGCTTACATAGTCCTCAAAACACCTATAAAATTAGGTACAGATGGTCCCCGACTTAAGATGGCTCAACTTAGGATTTTTCGACTTTACGATGGTGTGAAAGTGATTCGGGCTCAGTAGAAACCGTGCTTTGAATTTTGGGCTTTGCATTTCTCCCGGGCAGTGGTGTGTGATCCGATCCCCTCTCGTGGTGCCAGGCAGTGCATCTCCCCGTCGGCCCTGTGATCGCCAGGTGAACAACCGATACACTGGCAGCCGTTCTGTTTTTGACTCTCAGGACAGTGTTCAATAAATCACACGAGACAGTCAGCACTTCCCTGTGAAATAGGCTTGGTGCTCAGTGGTTTTGCCCGATTGTAGGCTGATGTAGGTGTTCTGAGCACCTTTAAGGTATGAGGCTAAGCTGTGATGGTCAGTAGGTCAGGGGTATTAAGTGCATTTTCAGCTGACGATATTTTCAGCGTAGGATGGGCTTATCAGGGCGTAACCCCATTTAAAGTCGAGGGAGATCTGTGCTTTTATGACCCCCATTTCACAGATGAGGAAACTGAGGCTCAGAGAGGGTGAATGCCTTGCCCCTGGGCCGTCTCACAGCGGGGTCCTGCCCAGGCAGGGCCTGGACGTTGTGCGGCCACTTGCATCTGGGTGGCCGAGGGGCCTCACTGGGCTCCTGCTGCTGAGCCTTCCGTGCTGTCTGCGTGTGAACATCAGAAATGAGGGCAGGAATCCTGATGTTGACAAAGTGGGATGCTGTAGAAGAGTGGGCAGCAGTTCCTAAATCTGGGTCCTGGGAAGAAAGTGTAAAACACTCAAACATCCTTATTCCATTTTGCTTGTTCTAAAAGAGAACTTGAAAAAGAAATCCACCGACCACGTTTGGCCGTCCCGATGTGGTTGTCAGAAAATTATCTCAGTAAGTAGAACTTCTCCTAAACTCATTCTCTTGAGCAGGAGTTGCCCTTTGACCGTCTAGAAAAGCATGTTTAGCATCACGGGTGGTGACGGGGCTACGGAGCAGCGGTGTGCCTTTCGTAGCTGTGAGCGGGGGCAGCCCAAGTGATGCGGAGGACATGTCCTTCTGACCCTGGGTCCCAGTACCTGGCTGTCCAGCCCTCTGCCCCCCCAGGCCCCTCACCCCGGGTCCCAGCAGTGGCCCCAGGCAGCACTGGGTCCTCTTGCCCTCGGGCTCTGTGGGGCTTGTTTTCTACATGTGGCCCCTTCTTCATACTTGTAAAAGTAGCCCTGTTCCCCGGAGGGTTCTGGGCAAAGCCCCCTCCCGGCCGAGGGCGTGGAGCCCATTCTGGGACCCGGGCTATGCCCAGGGCCCTTCTCCTACTTCGTGTCAGTGTTCCAGACCCTTCTGAGCACCTGAGGCCAAAAGAAAGCAGACTGTGCCGGGGCCGGGCCTGAAAAGGGGCACCCTGACAGCTTGGCCCTTGGAGGGTTCTCTGCACTGTTGATGGCCGGAGCATGGACTTGAGGACACGGACAGCCCCACCCCCTGTCCTGCAGCCCCCGTGGCCCCTGCTGCCCCTGTCATGCCAGGCTCGTGACATCCCGTGCTTCTCAGGAGCCCCTTCCAGAAGTTTCTGTCACTGAACAGTCCCGGCCAAGGGCGGGGCTCTGTGGGAAGCAAGGCTGGGCCCCCAGTTGTCGTCTGGGGGAGGGGGGCCCTGCCTTGGCTCTCACTGCCCACACCACCCCCTAGTCACCATTTAAAACCAGGCGGGCACTGGGGCCAGGCTCTGCTGTGCCCGAGGGTCTCGGTCCTGCTGTCCCGCTGTCAGCCAGGCCCATGGGGACTCCTGGGGGCCGGGACCCTGCCCTGATTTTGAGCAGGTGTCCTACGGCTTGTTTTAAGTGAAGAGCATGTTTTCCAGCATACGTTTTGCATGGAATCGTGAAGTCTGCGATGCTGGAGTGTGGTCAGAGTGGCCTCGGTGGCTGTAAGACAGGCCGAGTGCGGGGCCCAGTTGCGTGTTCCACAGGAGCGCATGGCCTTGGAGCAGGTGTTAGTCGAGCGCTCAATGCCTCGGCGGTGACAATCAGTGAGCAGTCTGGCCAGGGTGGCCTGTGAGGTCCTTGTGCCCATCGGGGAGTCAGCTCCGCAGCTACAGCCACTGACCTCAGGACCTGGGTCAGCGGCTCACATCTGACCGAAGGACCCTGGGAGTCACCCCGAGTGCTGAGCTTTTCCTGCCTTCTCATGCATGAAGAGATGGGAGACGAGGAAAACAAGTGGAAATCAGGGGGTTATTCAGAAAAGTGAGTTCCCGGGGAAGAACTGGGGTCCCCGTGACCCCAGACCCATTGTCAATTTCTAGAAGCAAGACTGACTGCAGCCTGCAGCATTCTGAGATCTTGAATCCCCAGATAATTATTTAAATCCTTATGCAGTAAGCTGGGCAGTCCAGAACACTATGGATAATTTCCACTGTGGGGAATCACTGTCCCGTCGAGTTTACCCACAGTTGTTCATTCATCTGCATATTTCTGTATAGTTGCTGCCTGCAGGGTCAGCCTGAATGTTGCTTAGCTTCATGGCCTCTGAGGGCAGTGACAGCTGTGTCCCCAAATGTGTTTAGATAAAAGGGCATCAGATAAGTGTTTGCTGAAGATTCATCTGTACAAATTCAAGCGTGTGTGTGTCTATAAATATAGTTAAATTTGGAGATAAAGGTTTCATTGGTCCATTTTTGTCTAGGGATGGCTAGAATTTAGTAGCTAAATGGAACTAAGCTGCACATATGCAAATAATTTGAACATGATTGAAAACCAAACGAAGTTTTTATTTATTCTGCCTACCAATCTGGAAACTTCTAGAAGTTATTTCGGAATTCTCATTTGAAAATAGATCATGCAGAAGTAGTGTTATATATACAAAAATACAAAAGAAACAAAAATAAAAGTGAGAAAGCTCCTTGCCCCTTTCCAGGCTCTGACAGAGCGGCTTCTCCAGAGAAAGGGGCAGAAGCGGGTTTGTCCTGCCACCGGCTCCAGTGCGGGGGAAGGTGCTCCCACGGTATGGCCTTTGGGGGGCACTCAGACTCCCCAGGAAAGCGGACCTAGACCCACAGCGCGCCACCGAGCCAGGCGCAGCACAGCGGCTGGGCGGAGGGAGTGAGGGATGTTCCCGCCATCACCCCGGACACGTAATGAGGACGAAGGTGTGCCACGTACTGTGTCGCCTGCCCGTGTACCGTGTATCTGCCCCCGCGTTGAGAAACCGACAGACTGCAGCACGCGTGAGAACCAACTACTCGGTTATTGTCATCGCAGTTAGAAAACATAGCAAACTAACAGTCAGATGACCGTGGCTGTATCCGCGCCATCAGATTGATGTATCGTCGCCCTTGATCGAAGGACCCCTTACTGCCTGCCGTGTGTGCTGCCCCATGCGAAGGTCTTGCTGAGAAGAGGGGCTGCAGGCCAGGCCCCGCCACGCCCCGGCCGACCACCCCGAATGCCTTGTGCTGGGCCAGGGGGGCTCACCCTGAAGACCTTGCCTCCAAGTCATTTGCATTTTTATAGGGTTTCTTTTCTTTTTCTTTTTTGCTGATTTAGAAGATGATACTTGGAATCCTGTTCCCACTTGAGGGTAGAGGCTCTCACTGTCCTTCCTAATCCCTATTAGATGGTTTAGGAAACAGTTATCCCCTGTGTCGGCAGGCACGGGAGCAGCCCAGTGGGCTCCCGACTCCTGGGGCCTCCTGATGGGACCCAGTGGTGTTTATGGGGCCTGGCAAAGGGGGACAGCGTCCTCTGTGCAAAACTCTGCCTTTGGCCCAGCTCCCCTTTTAAACGGCCTTTAGAAGGAGCGGGAAGTTTAAAGGACTTGAACAGTTAATTCATCCTGAGTTTGTATGATGTCTTCCTGTATGTCACGTTATTCCATCTGAGCTTCATGGCGGCCCAGAGAGTTAAGCCGGCCCTGGTGCGTTAATCTGCTTTTTCAAATTATTAATAATGAAAGTGACACCAGGCCACCACCAAGTATCACTTCATGCTCACGGCCAGTTTACGTGGCTTAGCTTGTGTGATCCTCACAGCAGGTACTGAAATTCCTGGGCCAGGTGCTGGGCTGGCGGGCTCCTGCCGGGCCGCGGGGACTGAGGCCTCCGGCTCCACCCACCGTGTGCCTTTGCCGCACTGATCCCATTCTTGCGTGAGGCAAGCTCAGGTAGCAGACTTGGCTGAGGCCAGCTGTCACCGATGGGGCGGCTGGGCTGGGGTGCGGGCCATCTGGTCGTAGTGGCGGGCTGTGCCCGCCTTGGGTGCTTCAGTGAGGGAGGGGCTGAGGTGGGAGCGGGGCGGGCCTGCGAGGCCTCAGACTCAGAGGCGCACACGTCCTTAGTGGGTGCGCGATGGGGGCTTGATGCTGGACTTTGATGGTGACACCACGGGAAGGGGGCCTTGGGTATCAGGGCGCTGGTCGGGGGTGCTTCCAGAGCTCCCGGCAGAAACGCTGGGGCCCGGGCCTGCCCCAGAGGCTAGGTGAGCGCAGGTCGCGCTTCTGTGACAGACACGCAGCCGCTGAAGCTTCTTTTGCAGAATGAGGAAGGAGGCCTCTGGGGGCTCCAGTATGCAGTTTACAGATGAGCCATTTGCACCAGTAACTCGGATGGCGGTCGGGGCCGACTAGAAGCTTTCACTTGATGAGAAGATCGTGGAGGCAGTGACTCAACGGGTTGGTTTTCTCAACTGTGAGTTAAAAAAGCTGAAAACATTATGATGACAAGCGTATTCAAGAGGCGAACAAAGCAAAACAGCTGGAGTGAGAGAATAAACAGAAGAGCAAACCCGGGCTCACTGATGCTTGTCCAGTTCACGGTGTGCTTAGGATAGGCTGGCACCACAGCCCAGGACCCCTCACCCCTTGGGCCCCGCACCCCACAGGCCCCGCCAGAGTTGTTTGGCATTGATTGCAAAAGGATGGGAACTATTTCCCTTTCCAGTGGAGGACAGGTCTCGATGAGAGGAAGTGAAACGTTCACCAGGCACTACAGAAAGACAAAAATAAATCATTAGAATAGATAAAAAGAAAGAAACAGTTTTTTCCAGTCATCAAGCCCTGGTGGCTTCCCAGGAGCCCAGTCCTCAGACCACCTCATGTCTGTCCTCGCTCCTGTCCCCAGGGCTGGGCCTCACACTGGGGGACAGGCCTGGCCGGCGTCCCACACCCCGAGGAGGGTCCCCGCCCTCCGCTGCCCTGGCCTCCAGGTGCCCCATCAGGACCCCTCTGTCTCCGTGGCCATGACTCGGGCTCCTTCTCTCTCCCTGCTTGGGGTACCAGCCTTCTTGTCCTAAACACGCAGCGGGACCCTCTGGGGAAGCACTGGTGGGCACCATCACAGACACTGGCATCATCCCGTCCTGCCGGAGAGACGAGCCCCGGTCAGACGCTTCGTCCAGCAGCCTCACCTGCACTCGCGCAGTGGCGATGCCTCCATCTTCCTCTTGACATTTTTCACGGGGAAAGAAACGGACAAAGCGTCAGCAGGGTTCAGACGCGCGGGCCGGCCAGTGTGGAGGGCCCAGGGGGGCACCGCCCGCTGCTCTCCTGGAGACTCGTGGCTGCTTTAAGAGCAGCTAGAGGACGGTCGCATTTGGGCCAAACAGGCAGAAAGAACATCCCGCAGGAGTGAGAAACTCACAAACCGCAGGAACACACCCCTGAGCTGACGGTCGTTTCCGATAGAGGCTGGAAGGGGGGCTGACTTTTCAGAATGAGGGCACGGGGACAGGAGGGCTTCTTCCTCCAGAGGGTGCCTTCGGCTGGTAGGTAATGGTGGTAGGAGACAGGTCGCCTCCCACGAGGGCTGCTGGGTGTCTGCCTGAGGGGCTCAGGTGCAGGGGCTGGCTCTGCCCTGGGGCTGGGAAGAGACAGGAGCAGTCCTGGAGGGATGCTCCCAGGGCAGAGGGACACCCAGAGTGAGGGCCCTGGCTTGTGGAGACGGGGCCCTGCAGTCCTGGGACAGCCCGGGTGCAGGTGGGCGGGATGAGGCAAGTGGGCTTTGTGCTTTTCCCGTGCCTCATTTCTCCCACTATCAAGCAGAGTGCAATCGTGAAAAGGGAGGAGGGGGAAAGGGCCGTCTGGAAAGCTCTGTAAGGACTGGAGAGGGATTGGGCATGGTGGCAGCTCCCAGAGCTTCGCTGGGCGCCAAAGGTGTGCTGGTCCCACTTCTGTGTTTTCACGTCCACTTGGCAGAAAAACTCAGTCGGATTAATCCACATTTGCCGACAGAGTCGAGTCCTCTTGGGAGGGTTTTTTCGTGCTCACCTGGAGGAAGAGGAAAGACACTGGTACAAAGACAGCTTTGTAAAGAAGAGCCCTCCTCGGACCTCTGACCAGGGACATCCATGTGGTGGGGTGACCTCAGCTCCGCAGTGGAGGCCACGAGCCACGTGTGGCCGTCAAGCACCTCTGATGTGGCCAGTGCGACCGAGGAGCCAGTCTTGCATCTTATTTCACTGTAGTTGATTTCCGTGTAAGTCGCCCCAGGTGGCCGGTGGCTCCCATAGTCCAGCACTGAGGAGGGCTCCAGGCTGAGGGCTTTGTGCAGCTATTTGAAGGTGCGAGGCTCACTCCTCTTGGATTTCCTGGTGGGGATAAAAAAAAGAGGGTGCTTGTGTGGGAATGGGACGCTTTTGACAGGAGCAGCCCGGGCAGCGGTCACTGAATTTAGGCCCCTTCTCGAGGCTGTTTGGAAGGTGGGGCAGTGGAAGTCCTGTGCTGCCGACAGGGCCACCCACCCTTCTGGGGCGGGGATTCATCTGGCCTCAGTGGTGCAACAGAAGCCGGGGGGTCGCAGGTGGAACTGGGGAGAAGTTCACAGGACACAACTGCAGAGGCCCCGCGGCGGCAGCACCCACTCCTCAGTCCCCTCCCCACCCCGGTCGGTCCCCTCCCCTCCCCTCTGCTCCGTCCTCAGCTGTGTCCCGTCACTGGTCTGGCTTGGCCGGTGCGTCCCTCTCGGGTTACAGCCGGGAGCATGCGGCTCGAGCAGGGTGGGATGCTGGACACGCAGGCCGACAGGTGTCCAGATGGGATTGCTCAGGCCAGGGTCTGGAACCTCACAAGGAGCCATCAGTGTAGACAGACCCACTCCATGGTCCCACCCTGGGCCCCTCGGTCCCCCAGGGATTCATCATCTTCTGCTGCTGTGTGGACGTTTGGAAGTGACTTAGCCGGTAAGTAAACGCTGGTCATCAGCGTACTGAAACGTCAGTGCCAGTAAATATGTGCAGCCGTCCTCGCCTTGCACACGTGTGGCCAAGGGCACCCCTCCAGCCCCGCTCACCTCTTCTTGTTTCTGATCCCCAGAGCGTCTGCCTGGGATCAGACCATGCGCGTGCTTTTCTTAAGCTGCTGAGATAACTTGTAGCCCCTTTTGTGCTCCTATGGCGCCGTTCGATGCCCCTGCCTGAAATAGCTGTGCTTGGTGGTAGCTGTTCTTTCTACCGTTAAAAGGGAAAAAAAATGGATCATTGATGTGTTGGCATTGATGTTTTGGCGGGTGGGGACTGTTCATGGTGGCAGGCTGCCACCCAATCCCAATTTTTAAATATTTGACAAAGAAGGGGATTTTCCTGACACAGTCTCTCTCTTTTTTTTTTTTTTTGAGTAAGTCATGTTATTCATCGTGTGACACGGTTAAGTCTGTGAGAGATTCTTAGCAATCACATGAAAATAATTCTAAGATGGACGTTCTGCTTTATTAAGGTAAGTGCCGTATCCAGCCCCTGTAGGTGAAGTGTGGTGACCTCCCCGTTGTCGGCTCCGGATACATGAGCTGCGGCTGTGAATTCAGGGCTTTGTCAAACGTGGCCGAGTGTCTGTGTTGCCCACCCCTGTGCTGCTCGCTAGGATTTAGATAAAGCAGAGTTTAGAACGAGGACGCGCTGTGCAGATAAACGAGGAATCTCCTGTAAAGCCCTTGGCACACGGAGACTCGTCAGCTCGAGGGACGATGGTGACAAAAGGGCTTCGGCTCTAGCGGGTCCGCAGTGTGTACACGCTTGAGCTGAAGAGGACCCGGGTCTCCCCGGAGATGTGAGGGCTGTCGTGTCTATGGGTCCCGACTGTGAGTCGGGCCCTGGAGGCCGCTGTCTCCTCCCTTGTGATGCCCAGGGGTCTGCCAGCCGCAGCTCGTCCAGGGGACCAGCCAAACCAGTCACGAAGCCTGGATTGGGTCCCAGCCTGTCTGCTTCCGGAATGCCCAGGCATTATCCTGCCATGCCCCTGGCTTGCTGTCCTCCAAGCGTTTGGTGAGGAAGAGTATTTGGTTTGGTGTTTCTTGTTTATGCTTTAGTCTGCTGAGTCTTTTTAATCATATGAATATCTTGTGTGAATATATTGAATACATTCACCCATGATGGTTTCAGCAGACTTAAAATCTGGGATGCACAGGTCTCTCTTCCATATTTTCCTTAATCCCTGTCTTTTTACAGCATCTTCTCGTGAGAGCAGTGCTGTGGGGTAGATGCGCGCATAGCGGCAGTGGTCACGATGGTTGGCCTTGTGGTGGCTGTGAGACGGGCCCACGGCCGCTCCTTGGTTGGAAGAAGACCTTTGACCTTTCTGGGTTGAGAATGAACGGTCACTCAGTGGGTCTCAGCTTTCTCCAGAGTTCTGGCAGGATGAACACAGCCTCCTGAAGGTCTCTTTTTGTGTCTGTGGCGTCTGAGGTGGGGCAGCCTGAGCAGGCCTGGCCCAGCCTGTGTCCAGTGGGCTCGAGCAGGGAGGCACTGTCCCGAGCGAGGCCTGGAGCCACAGTGGCCGGTGTCTCCGAGGTGTAGCGAGATTTCTGTGGGGAGGGTCTGTGGGATGCTCGCGTGACCTGGTGCCACAGAGGTTCGTCAGCTGATGAGGATGCGGCCCAGGCGAAGGTGCTGCCCTCTAGGTAGGGGAGCTGCAGGCATGGAGCAGGGACCGAGGGCTTGTGGTCGCATGCACTGACCAGCAGAGTCTGGGCCTCAACTCCGGAGCCTCTGTCTCCACACTGGGCTGTCCCGTGTCGGAAACGACGACATCAGTGAACCAGAAAGAGACAAAGGCCGAGAGCTTCCCCTGCTGCGCCCCAAGCCGCAGAAGGGGGTCCTCAACCCGAGCTCTGAGCCCCTGCGCTGAGCTCACATCGTGAATGAGGTTGGTTTGTGGCTCCCCAGAGGCCAGGGGCGCCAGGCACAGCTCCCGGGCAGGGTGGTGTTCTTCTTCAGAGGCCCATTCTCTGAGCAGACCCCTGTGTCCGTGGAGCTCTGGATGCCCCAGTCCCCATTTCAGAGGTTGGGGAAGGTGCCTGCCGCTCATGGGAAGTTTGAGGGAGCAGATGCCCCCCTGCTTGCTCGTCCTGGACCCCGGTTCCTGCAGAGCTAACAGTGCGGCTCGGTCAGGCCCCTGAGGCCGGGAGGGGACCCAGGCCCAGGGGGCCATCCGATGCTCCCATCCTGGCTTCCAGGGGGCCTCCCCATGTCCTTGACAGGGACCCGGGTGAGGGCACAGCTCAGTCTTTATGCTAAGTAGCATAAAGCTAATTCCTTTTTTAAAATATAAAAATAAACAGAAGTGAGAATTTTGTTATTTTTTTTCCTGTGCCCCAGGGAACATCTTTTGGAATGTTCCATCGAGATCACTGTTTCATTTGTTTGACAAGAATAATCAAATATTGAATGTCAGGGGAAATTAGAGCATATAGTTCCAAGATTGTCTGATTTAGACAGGCCTGGTGAGCGAGTTTAACCATTCATCCAGTATTTTCTTAATGTATCTGCTACCAAAGGCCCCTCCGTTCAGGTACAGAACCCTGATTCCTGTGCTCCACCCTCGACCCACCCTGGCCCCATGAAGCTCGTCTACAGAGTCTGGTGTGTGACAAACACCCATTCCACTGTCCCCAGGTGGATCGGGAAGTCCTGCCCAGGTTTCTTTTTTAATGACTGATGTTCAAGAAAAAGAGCCAGAGATGATCAGAAAAATGCTAAGTCCTAAAAAACAGTGAGGGTTCTTGTAAATGCCAGCCAGTGCTGTGACCCTGATCCCAGGAAGCCTTGCAGGGTATCTGAGGCCCCAGGAAAAGTGGTGACCCTTAGAAGCTGAGTGTCAGCACTCAGCCAGCTATCTGCGTTTAAAATACAGAGACAGTAACCAGTGAAACCAGGAGAAACCAGTGGGCAGTGGCCAGCGGGCAGTGGCGCTCCGGGATGGGTGCTGAGCGTGCCTGCCCTGCGTGGCTGTGAGGCAGTGACCCTGCACCGGGGCTGAGGAGGAAGGCTCCTCTGTGGGACAGTGAGACCTCCATGCCCGAGGCACACCTGTGGCCGAGCATGCCGTGTGTGCTTGTGTGTGCATGTGACACGTATCTGCGGACGTGCTTCCTTTCCGTCTGTGCCAACGGAGTGCCCGGGGCAGGTGCTGGCGTCCCCACGCCTAGGCTCCCGCAAGGCTGCTGTCCTTCCCCGCCCGGGCACCTGGGGCAGCCCCCAGTCACTTTGGGCCTCAGCGGTGTCATCTGTAGAATGGGGCACAAGGGTGCTCATGTCCTCGGGTCTCTCTTGTGTGAGATCAGGGTCCATGCTCCAGTCCCTGAGCTCCAGTCCCTGTCTCTGACTTGAGAGCAAGGTTGGAGCCAGGGGCCCCGTGAGAAGCCACTGTAAGTGAAGTGCGAGTTTGCGGCCGAGCAGGGAAGTGTCTTAGAAAGAGAATGTAGGTCACTGGGTTCCCGGTTCCTGCACGGCTCCCTACCTGGTTTGGAAGGAAGGTGGCCTTAGGAATACAGGTGGCTGTTCATGCAGAAAAATCGTCAGTAGTGACTTGTTGTTGCTGTTGGTTAGGGCGAGGACATTTTATTTAAGAAATAAAATGAAACTCAACAGGAGCAGTAAACTAAACACAAGACAGAAAAGCTTTAGGCAAGTACAGGCGTGAAAGGAAGCAGCAAATTATCAAATAATTATGACAAGTGCATTCTCTTTGAAAAAACAATGATGCTTTGTTCTCTTCTAATCGTAAAGGTGGGAACTGTTTATTTTAGGAAATTTGTAAGAGGGTAAAAAGTGTTTGCAGTTGGGAGGAAGGTCCCTCACCATCCTCTCTGACCCGGTCACCGGTGGTCACCGCTGCGAACATGTGGGCACGGCTCTTCCCAGTCCCTTCTCTTGCGTCCTTGTGTGCTGGTGTTTCTACAGGCTGGCTTCTTGATGACTAATGTTTCGCTAGCTTGCAGCTTACACTCGCACGTTGCTGTAGTGATGTCTCCGTGTGGCATGGACGCTTTGAGAATGGTCGGGGCTGCGAGTTGTGCTGATGGGTGTCGTCCCGGAGCCGGCCAGACGCTTTCTCCGCTGTTGGACGTGGAGAGTCTTGGAGGTTGATTGTGGAATAAGAACTGGCACAGAGCTTTTCTGGCCCCCTGCCCTCGTGCCCAGTGTCCCTGGGACTGAGCAGTGATGCCCACGGTGTCCCTGAGGGAGACACGGAGGAGCTGAGGCCGGAGCAGGGCCACCTCTGAGGCTGTTGCCCACCTGCCCTCTCCTGCCCCTGCTCCCAGGCAGGCTCAGCCCTGGCCGCTCCCTGGCCACACCCTTCCGTGTCCGGCTCTGCGCCTGGCCCGAGCCTCGCCCATGGTGGGCTTTGGGGCGCCAGCTCTGTGTCCCTAATTGTTCTCCCAGCCCCCCACCGCCGTCCCGCCGCCCCGAGGAAAGACAGCCCCACCCACCAGAACCTGGCCTGATCAGACTCTCTTCCCTTTCTCTCCACTCTTGACATTTCATCAGTTTCCCAAATGCAGCCGTCCTTCTCCCAAAAACCTGTTTCCTCCCTCTGCCTTTTCTGTGCCATGGCTACCACCACCTCTCAACCGGGAGGCACAGAGGTTCTGGATTTCCCACCACCCCCTCCGACGGCTGCAGGAGAGCCCTTCCGAAATGCAGAGCCGATGGGCAGGTTGCCGTCGCCCCTGGAGGCAGGGACAGACCCCGTGACTGGCCTGCCCCCAGCCTCGGCCTCGCTCACCTCCCCTCGGGAGGCCCCCTCGTGGTTAGTGGTCCTCGTCTGAGTCGGCGGGGGCGACAGAGCACATAAATGTGACCCCAAACGCCTGCATTTGAGAAGAGGCTGCTCTGCGTGTGGCGGAACGTGGAGGGTGGGGTAGGGGACGGGGACCCATTGAGTGGCCCAGCTCTTTCCAGAAACAATTTCGAGGAAACTTGCATTCCTTTTTCTTGCTGTGCCTGGAAGACTTAGCGTTTTCCTGTTACCTTTAGCTGCTGGGGCCCTAGCAGGTGCTTAGCAAGTGCTTGTTTTCCCACTGAGGTCTTCTGGGGAAGGATGGAGCCAGCGTCCTTACCTTCAAGGTGTTCACGGCGACGTCCACTCAGACGCGTTAGGACACACGTTCGAACCCTGTGTCTGGGCGTCTCAGTGCAGGTTGGGGGCCCGAGGGAACGGCGGCTGGGCGGAGGGCCGCTTCAGGAGGAGGGATGGGGCCAGCCCTTCACGGGAGTGCCCTGGTGGCCTCATGCGCCTCCGCAGCTTCGTCTTGACCCTCTCCCGCTACGTGGTCCTTCCATACCTCTGCTGTCATCAGGTCCTGCCCCGCCTGGGCTAGTCTTACCCGCTTTGAGTGCAGAGGTAGGGCCGCACTGCTTGAGCGGCCAAGACCCCTGTGTCTGAGGTCCACCCGGCCCCGCTTTTCTGTGTGCCCGCCAGTTGGGCCCTACCTGCGCCTCCCCCGTGGTCGATGGGAGCTGCCCCCAGGGGTTCGCATCCACCTGGAGAGGGCAGGGCAGCACTTATCAAATGGGGTTTTCTGGAACCCAGGGTCTTACAGGATGTTTACACTTGTTCACCTGAAAATCTGGCCTGGAAGGCAGGCCCTGGAGTCTAAAACCCAGCAGAGCTTCCCAAGCTTCCCAGCAGAGCTCCTTCTAAAAGAGCCTGCCCAGTCTGTTATTTCAGGGAGGCTGTAGCCCAGGGAGCTCCTGGTCCTCTCCAGGGACACTGTCTGGGAAGGATGGGTCTGAGGGTGGACTGAGAAGAAGGAAGCACGAAGAAAGAAGCCATTTCCGAGGCTGACTGGTGCTGGCCCCAGGACCAGCATTTCTTGGGAAGCACGGGGCCCCAGGACACCAGGGAGCTGCCACTGGCCAGGTGGGCAGCCCCGTTCTCTTTCTAGATGGATGTGCAGCTCCTTCTCATTTAAAAAAAAAAAGGTAAAACTGTGTCTAGTGGGCCTCCTGTTTGTTGTTTGGATGGTAACTAAAGTTGGAAAGTTCACTTCCTGCCGAGGGTCCTGAGTGGACTCTGCTTTCAGTGCTGAGGGGCTGGCTTTTAAAGGGGGCTGCCCACCCCACGTCCCTAGGAATCATGGCCCCTGGCTCCCGGGAGCTTGCCTCCATCCTTCCCCTAGTCCCAATAAAGAAAGAAAAAACAGAACCAGTATCTTCCCTACCTACCCCCCCAACTGACTGCTACCAGTGAGTGGAAAATCAGGGTGGTCCTGAATTACACACATTATTTGACCAACCCGTTATTTTACTTAACAGGTGGGATCCTGTTATTTGCTCCTCCGGAACTAAAGATAAGCATTTGAAATACGGGGGCGGGGGAGCTGTACCCCTCAGACCCTGCCGGCCCCGGGCCACTCTGCTTTAGGGCTGGGGGTGCCTGGTCCAGGCGGCCCATGAGATGCTTTGGCTTCGTGCCCCTCCGCCCTGCTCCGGGCTGGTGGTGTTTACCCTCCAGCCCTCCTCTTCCCAGGTGCTTTGACAACCTCTGCGTCACGGCTCGAACAAACCACAAGGGCTAAAAGGGTTTGTGTTCTCACCGCAGAACAGCAGCCAGAGCGCTCGGTTTACGGCGTGGCCGGCAGGGCCCCCTGGGCCTCGCCATGCCTGTGCCGAGGCCCGGGGCCGTCCGCACAGGTGTCCTTGGAAAGGCCCTGCCGGTGCTCCCGGACACCAGGGCTCTCTGCGCCCACCCAGTGCCCGCGTCCAGGGCCCTGCCCGCCTGCCCCACTGCAGTGGGCTGGTCTGGGCCCTGAGAGCAGACTCCGGCCCAGGGATCCTTTGGGGTGCTGCAGACCGAGGACTGAGCAGTGCCAGCAGGAGCTCTTCTGATCCAAGGCTCTCTTCTCACGCAAATGCAGCCAGCCCGAGTTAGGTCCTTTTCTAGAAGGTGCTGGAGGATGTTGGAAATCTTCCTTACGATATTTAAGACATGTGGACTTGGAAGAACAAAGCGAAAAGCACCCACATAGATGTCTCCAGGGCTGCCTCCCCACCTGCCAACCAGTGCTGTGAAGTAGAAATTAACCTAAATTAGGAAGATAATTGTTCCCGTGTTAATTGCAGGTTGTCCTTTGGAGCTGTTTTCACTTGCAAGGTCTCGGCGGCAGGCTGGCTTCGGGCCGCCTGCACCTTACTGCACGCTGGCGCCAGGGCCCATGGTTCCGGAAAGCAGCGGTTGAATTCCATCGTTTCCCGAGCCCTTCTCTCGCTCCAGGGACGCAGCTGGTGACGCATCCCGAAGTCCCCGCTGTTGGCCGCGTGTCCCCCCAGACCCCTCACGCCCGCAAACCCCGCCTCCGCCCCGCTCCCCCTCCCAGGGGCTACAAGGCTCGCTCTCAGCACAGGCGACATAAACAAACACCCAGCTATTTTCAGCAGGCCCGGTTGGTGTCACAGCTGTTGGGGCCTGGCCCGTGCCCCGCCCCGCAGTTGGCCCCGGCCGGCTCGGGCCAGCTCTGGCAGGCGGCGATGACCTACAGCCTTCTTGAAATAGGCTTCACAATAAGAACTGTGTCCAGCAGGGCCTTGGGATGATTCTGTTGGGCTTTTTCTTTGTTCGGAACATGGGTTTCCACGTGGAAGTGCTATTAGAACATGGGGTTGGCCCTGTCCTATGTGACACCACCAGGTGCAAGTGGGACTTCTGAGCTGCTTTTTTCCTGTTTTCATCAGTCATGACTGGATAAAACCCTTGAAGTAAAAAGCTCAACCCCAGTCCTCCCTGAACAATGAATAATTGCTGAATGAATGATGCGGTTCCTCCTCCTGCCCCTCCCGTCCCCAGTGGCTGTGCAGAAACAGCGTGGTGACTAATGTAGTCGCGCGCGCGTGCGTGTGTGTGTGTGTGTGTGTGTGTGTGTGTTTTTTTTTTTTTGCCGGGGGCCGCCCTCCATTGCTGCAGCCTGCCCTGCCGGCCTGGCCTTCTGCGTGCTCTGGAGATCAGTCCTCCGAGTCCTTTGTCCTGGT
The DNA here is from genome assembly GCF_964165515.1 of Mesoplodon bidens. Taxonomy (NCBI): domain Eukaryota; kingdom Metazoa; phylum Chordata; class Mammalia; order Artiodactyla; family Ziphiidae; genus Mesoplodon; species Mesoplodon bidens. The sequence continues at coordinate 112,231,123 of NC_138165.1, read as the reverse complement.
CCCTTCAATCACTTTCTGGGTGACATCGAAGGCTCCGGCTCGTCCCTTTACCACCCGCTGCGCTTCACCAGGTGAAACGGGCTGCTCGTGGGTCCTGTGTGTCCCACGTCCGTGGCGCTGGGTGTCCCCATAGTCTGACCTTGTTATAGTCGAGAAGTTGACTCAGAAGGTAGGGAAGTGAGTATGAGGCAGGTCTGATAATTTGGAAAATGTTAGCTCTCATTTGGAAAAGAAATAATTAAATTTAGTAAAAGTCGTTGGTACATTTGAGATTTTAAATTAAGAGACTGTGCCGATAAGTGTAAACTTGTATTTTTAACTCTTGATAGCTTTTTCTGTTTGGGGTGCTCTGATTAGAAAACAACACGCCTTCTCTGTAGCTGACAGAGCCCTGTTCACTTTACCTAGAGCTACAATGCTGAATAAAGATGGATGCTTGTTACAAATCACAAGTGGTGTACCCGGAGAGGATGGGTCTTGGGGTAATCTGAAGGATGGTTACGCAGCAGGCGTTAGTGTGGGTTTGTGCACCCCTGCTGGGAGCAGGGAACTGCGTGTATGAAGGTGGCGTCCTCAGCGGCCGGGCAGAGCCGGCTCAGGGGCGGCAGTCCCGGGCCCCCCTGGCGGGCTGGGTGACTTGGGACGTCATTCCAGGTCCTCATGGGCTCCTGTGTCCAGTGGGTGAAGGCAGATGATGGTTCTGCCTCTTTCTTCTAGTGACTGTATTTATTTTCCTTGTCTGCCTGTGCTGGCTGAGGATCCCAGTTCAGCCTCAAACGGGAGCAGAAACACTGGGCTTCCTTCTGTTGTCCTTGACATTTAAAGGGAAGGCTTCTGACATTTCCCAAGTTGAGTGACGGTTGCCATAGGTTTTTGTAGCTTTCCCTTTTCAGGATGGATGACTGTGTTTCGGGAGCTGAGTGCTTTCACTGGACCTTCTGTGATGATCGTACGGTTCCCCCTTTAATTTTTCAATGTGTTGAATTACACCTACAGATTTTTTACTGTCAGACGTCCCTTGACTTCTTGCAATATGTCCACCTTGATTTTGGTAAATACTGTTGTCTTCATACCTGGCTGCATTAGGCTTAGTAGTACTTTAGGATTTTTTTTCTGTGTTCTTGTGTTGTATTGGCCTGTAATTTTCCATTTTTGATGTCAAATACTTTTTCATTCTCTGGAAGAGTTTGTATAAGACTAGAATGAGTTATTCCTTGAAAGTTTAGAATAATTTATCTCAGAGTATTTGGGGCTCATGTTTTCTTGGTCGGTTGATTTTTACCTACTAGTTGTAATATCTTTAACAGTTACTAATAGTCTGAGTGCCTAATTCTCATAGTATTAATTAGTTTTTTAGCAATTTGTCCATTTCATCGAAATTTTCATGTTTATAGCCACGGAGTTTTTCAGTGATATTTTCTTATCTTTTTGAATCTCTGCTGGATTTGTAGTTATGTACCCTTTTTCATTTCAAACATTATATATCCTTCTTTTTGATTCATCTTTGTTAAATTTTTAAGAACCAACTTTGGACACTTGACTTGCCTAGCTGTTAGGAATAGGCTTTACCGTTTCTGCTCTCGTCCTCTTCCTCCTTGCTCTGGGTATTGTCTGTGTTCTTTTTCTAACTTCTGCCGTTGAGTATGCAGCTCACTAATTCTCAGCCTTCCTCTCATGATAAGTCACACGTGTCCTTGAACTACAGCGTGACGTGCAGCCAACAGGTTTTGACACTTAGTATTTTTATTTACATTCTGGTTTTTGAACGTCATGGTGATCGTATCCATCCTTGGTATATGCTGTCAGGACCAGGCACTCACCTCCGTGGTCTCCCTGCTGAACACACAGCCCCGTCCAATCAGGAGCACATCAGACAGTCCCAACAGAGGGACATTCCACAAACCACCTGACCCGTACTCCTCCACTGCCAAGGTCATCAAAAATAAGGAACGTACTAGGACCCATCACAGCCCAGAGGAGCCTGAGGGGAGGTGCTGACTAAATGTCATTCAGGGTCCTGGGTGGGGTTCTGGGACCGCAAGAGGGCATTAGGGGAAAACCAAGGAAACCTGAGCGAAGCATGGACTTCACTTAATGATAACGTATCCCTGCGGTTCATTAGTCATTACTAACGCTGCGTCCGGGGAACCCAGGACCCTCAGGCCACGTCCATGGAGAGTGCCCCCAGCTGTGCCCCCAGGGGGGTTCCTCATCTCCCATTCCCCGTCAGCTACCTGACGTCACCTTTAGGGTCCCCAACCCCCTGACTACAGCGGCCCACTCCCGGGGACTCCCTTCTGGTCCCCCTCCGTAGGTCTTCCCATGACGAGGAGGAGGAGAGAGTGGACACCAAGAGGTGTTGGTATAGTTGGACCGTTTACATGAGTTTTGGTGTGCAGCCGCCGCCGGGCGATCGCGGCCACACCGCGGCAGGGGCGTCCCCGTGGAGCCCCCGTCCACAGCCCAGGTGTTCAGGCTATGAGACCAGGAGATGCCTCTCGTCCCTCTCTTTCCCCGACCCCGGGGTGCACTCCGTGGCCCCTCCCTGGGGTTCCTCCTCCAGACTCTGCGGGCTCACCTGCTCCTCCGTCCCTTTCTCCCCGGGGTGGGGGGTGGCCAAGTGCTGCCCCCGCCGTCTCTCGAGAGCCGACTGCCCAGCACGGCCCTCGTAAAACTGAAATCACGGGACCTTGCGGCCAAGTGCACTGAGACACACAAACAGAGGTGCCCAGTGCTGAAGACCACGCTTCCCGGTTATTGGGTACGTTGCTCTCTGACCCGCCCTCGGGTCCTCTGCGTGTATGGCAGACGCCCAGGTGTGGTCAGGCCCCTTCTCACATGGCCTCGGTGACTTCCCGGCCCTCGCCCTGGCGAGGGCTGTCACTCCAGCCTGCCTGCCCCGCTCCAGGCACCAGGGTCCCTGCTGCTGGGGAGCCCAGCCCTCCTGGCCTTGGGGCCTTCTCTCCGGCTGCCTGGAACCCCTTCCCTCCTGACTTCAGGGACACCTGAGGACTCACCTGCATTCAGGTTTTAGCTTGAATCTCAGCTCCCAGAGACGCCTCCCTGGCCGCACCCCTATCTGCTCCCCTGCAGCCCGCTTCCCGGGGGCTCTCTGCCCCCTGTGATCATCTCGACTCATTTGTTTACCGTCAGGTTCCGGAGCGTGGGCTCCGGGCTGCAAGTGTCCTGTGCCCTCAGCTGCTGCCACTGGGCCTGCATGCACGTAGACCACTCCCGTGGGTGAAAGTGTGCCTTTTTAAAACATTACACACACACACACACACACACACACACACACACAGAGGGACAAAACTTGGAGGACTCGTGTAGTCACCGGTAACAGTGGGTACTGTGGGGGATGCCTCCTGGGTCACGCCCCCCCTCTTACGTTGCTGTGTGGCCACCTTGTCGGGCCATTGTAGGTGGTGCCTGTGTCATCTATCATGAGCTCTCACCTCTCGGAGGGACCAGTGGGCTTGGCTTAGTGATGCTCACCCAGGCCGCTGCCCAGAAGCAGCTCTGTGCCCTTCCACATCCTGGGTACATGAGACAAAGGCGTTTAGGGTCCGAGGCCGGCTTTCTTTGGCTGAGCGTCTCAGGAGGGCATGGCACGCTGGCCTCTGGCCTTTGTCCCAGCCTCGGGGGTTATTGGCATGATCACAAAGGAGAGGATGTAAAGTAAAAATTTCCAGGGCTTCCCTGGTGGCGCAGTGGTGGAGAGTCCGCCTGCCGATGCAGGGGACACGGGTTCGTGCCCTGGTCCGGGAAGATCCCACATGCCGTGGAGCGGCTGGGCCCGTGAGCCATGGCCGCTGAGCCTGCGCGTCCAGAGCCTGTGCTTTGCAACGGGAGAGGCCACAACAGTGAGAGGCCTGCGTACCGCAAAAACAAAAACAAAAAAACAAAAAAAAAATTTTCCAGGTGCCTTTTTTTCTTTTTTGGACCAACACGTTTTCCAGGGTTGACAGAGCAGAGCTGGCTGTGTCTCAGGTGTGTAAGAACTTTCGTCACGGTGTGGCCAGTTCCTTAGCTGACAAGCTGGGAATCCCAGAGTTCTTAGAGACAAGGGTGCTTTGGGGAGATGGTCCCAGGGTCCTCTCCCCTTTGGGTGCATGTAACAGTGAGCCACTCCTGGGTGGGGGCCGCCCACTCTCCATGGACCGTCGTTAGTGGTCTGCAACGTGGGGAGGGAAACTCAGAAGCGCTGCACTCACAGCTTTTGGTTTCTTTGAAAACATTTGTAAACAGCCCTCCACAACGTGTGGAGCAGCGCCGCGAGAGGGCCTGGCCCTCTACCCCAGAGTGAATACCGCTGGTCAGTTACGCAGCCCGGCTCTGAGGGTGGAGACACACCTTCATTTCGGGGTCTTCCCATTTCTTCCCTGCAGCCCGGCTGCCTGGCCGATTTCAGGTCCTACGTGTCACCTGCTCACAGGAAGCCTTTGTCAGGCACATGGGGGCTGCACTGGAGATTTGCTGCTTTTGCTGCTGCTGCTGCTGTTTCTTTTTCAAGCTCACTCCTGCCTGTGCTTGCCATGCCCCACCCTCTGGTTGGGCCGTCTCCCTCTGTGCTCCATCTGGGGTAGGGGACTTGGTTTCTGCTGGAACAGTGAGCAGGACTGGCTTTGGAGTCAGCAAGACCAGGTCTGAACCCCAGCTTTGTTGCTTAGCTATTGGGAGTGTTACTTAGTTTCTCTGAGCCTCGACTTTCCTCATCTGTAAGATGGGTATAATAAGACCCACCTCGGATGTTTATTATGAGGCTTAGGGGATTGAGTATAAGCTTGTAGCTTGGTGCCGTGTAGATAGTCTGTTCACCGAATCATTAATAGCTCACTTTTTCAGTCACTGGGTATTTTTACCACCTCTGTAGGCACAGATCTCAGGCTTGGGCCTCGAAGGGGCAAGTCTCATGGGGTACTGCAAATCATGACTTTGTTTTTGCAAGTAAAGGCTATTTTTGAATGTGACAAGGTTCTGAGATCAGAGTCCTGTGATCTGGAGGAGAGCCCCAGTGCAGGTGGGCCGCTGCTGTCGTGAAGGCACCTCTGGGCCTCTTTCCCTGCCTCAGGGGGTGTGTGGCCTCACACTTGCTCTGCCCTTCTTGTCGGGTTTCTGCAGTTGCTCCTGAATCATGGCCTTTTCTGTTTAAAGAGGAAGAATGCTGCCTAAGTGTTTGAAGAAGGGTCTAGAACCTTCTTAGAAGGTAAGTTGAAGCAAGCCTGGCGAGTTAACTTTGATATGTGTTACGAGATACGTCTCTGTACTTAAGCATTTTTCTTTTTCTTTGCAAATTAGATGGTCAAGTGTTTTTTAAATGCTTCTGGTCGCAGAGACACCTCTTCTTGGGGACCCCCCCTCCCCGCCTCCTTCCCGGCCAGGAGCTCACGCAGAGTTAACTGAGCCGTGCCCTTCCTGGCCCCTGGGCCTGACCCTCTCTTGCTGATCTGTTTTTTCTTTCTTTCCCATCTGTCATGGAGGGTTTGAAGATGTAACGGTCTGCAGCCGGTGGTGAGCGCACACTGATTTCTCAGAAACCCCACAGCCTCCAGGTGGCCTCGGCCAGAGGGGAGCCGGGCGTGGAGGTGGGCCTGTTGGGAGAAGAGTTGTCTTATTTATTCTGCGTCCTCCAGACTAGAGAACCTGAGCGCTCGTGTTACTTCAGGCCGTCCTGACCTGATGGCATCGCTGTGGGAAAACAGCAGGGCCTTCTGTCCGAGGACCCAGTGCTGGTGGCAGCAGTGGGCCAGGGTGCTCAGGCTGGGCTGGCTACGTGCCCCTGGGGGTCTCTTAAGGTGCCCGAACAGGCCCGGTGGGCATGCAGAAATGCCCTCAGAAACAGAGGTCCCTGCTTTGGAGCGTTTCATAAAATTTCATAAAGGTTGTTAAGAAATTTGCCTTTGGATGTGTGATGGGGTCCGAGGTGGGTCACAGTTGTGCTGGAGATGTCAACGTTTCAGAGACCTTAAATGTGCTCTTTTCCGCTCGGCCTGCCCCCCCCCCCCAACCCCCTGCCAAGGGTGTGGCCCCTGTGCCCACTTGGGTCGGACTGGAGGAGCCCCACTCCTCTGCCTACCTCCCCTCCCCGCATTGGTCCAACTCCTGTGTCTGTGGGAAGGCCGAAGGGGACAGGAAACAGGAAAGAAGTTGCTGCGCCTGTTCTCTGGGGGAGCTCGAACAGCCGAGATGCTGGAGGTGGGCTGTCAGCGGCTGGAGCTTGGTTGTCCACTAACCACGCAGAGGAAGTTCTGTGCGATTTATTCTGTGTCTCCTCCAGCAGTTGTGCAGCCCCTGCTGTGCCTGGCGAGGGGCAGCATGGCGACACCAAGGTGGTGGCACCCGGGCCCTGCTTTCACGGCGCCCCGAACAGCGAGGAAGGAGGATGGCCGAGAATGCCGTCAGTGCAGAGTCCCGTGCGTCTGCAGGGGCAGACGGGGACCCCGGGGCCGGGGGTTGCTGCCTACGGGCCGCAGAGAAGCAGGAGGGCACCGCAGAGCTGACTCCTGAACGTGTCCCCAAGTGCCAGCAGGGCGTGTGTTCAGGGGTTCGGGTCAGGGTTGGGGTGTCCTGTGAGCTGGTGGAAGAAGTTGCGAGAGTGGAGACGGCCCTCAGGCCTGACGGTGCACTGATGGTTTTGGGCCCCAGGCCCACTCTGCCCTTCCCAGGCTTTGTTCCTCAGCTCCCTTCTGCAGCAGGACCGTGTCCGTGGAGCGGCCTCCCTTCCAGCTGGAGGGCCTTCTCTCTCCATCAGTCATGAATCAGTTTGGGGGAGGCGCCCACGGCCTTGTGGGGGCCACCAGAGCCTCTGAGATGGCAGCGCCCATCGGACGTGCAGAACCCTCGGGCTGCCTTTCCCTCCTGGTCCTGCTGCACTGGAGACCTGGGCTCCAGGTGAGCAGAGCTGTGATCTGCCCCAGAGACGGAGGGGAGAGGACGCGGGAGGCAGGGCAGACCCGGGCAGTACAGCTGACTTGGTTTCCTTTTGCTAATGGACATTTTTCACGCCTTCTCCTCCTCTTCCGGGCCCCCCTCCGTGCTGCGGGTCAGGCCTCCCCGTCTACATGGGACCAGCGCAGGCTCTGCCCCCTGGTCTGCCGTCTCTGGCGTTCTCTGCGTGCCACCAGCGTGATCTTCCCAGCATCGGGTTGGGTGGCTTCCTGTGTCGGGCCCGTCCTTGGTTCTCCCCACCTGCGGAGGAGGGCATCCAGGGTCCCTAATGACTGCGTGTGGCCCTCCAGCCCCGTCTGCCACCCTGACATCCTGCGGGGCCCCCACCCCCGCTCTCTGAGCCTCTTGCACGTGCTGCTCCGTGTGCCCAGGAGCTTGCCCACCTGTCACCTGGTAGGTTCCTGCTCATTCGTCAAGCCTCCTCTCCTCTGGGACGTTTCCCAACCAAGGCAGGCAGCGGGGGCTGTGTCTTCCCCGCCCCGTACGTGGCCCCTCGTAAATCTCAGGGGGGATTTCTGGGGCCCCCAGCTCTTCACCTCACTGAGCTTCTGGAAGACAGGGTCCTGGCTTTCCATGCTGCCTCCTCGCCCTCCCAGGTGCATGTGGCACCCATGGCGCTGGGAAGTGGGACCAGGGACTGCAGGTACCGGGGAGCCTGGGGCTGGAGCTGGCGTAGAAGGGCACCAGTGCCCCGCACAGGGGCATGCGTGTGCAGCCGGGCAGGCCCGGGCCTGGTGGTCGCTGTCCTGCCGCATGCCTCCCCCTCCCGTCCACCCTGCCTTGCTGTCCGCTGCGGGGCAGAGGCTGGCGATGCTTCCTCTGTGCTCCGTGCAGCCGCCCTGTCACACTCTCAGAAGCCGAATGCACGCATCCACGTGGAGGTTCAAACCGGCAGCACCTCCTGGACGGGGACTTGTCTCAGTGACTCAGCAGTTTCATGTGCCTGCCCCGTCTGTGTGCGCCCTGGGCTCGGACAGTTATGAATCACCCGCTTGCCTCTTGATTTGCGTCAATCAAACCACATGTGAAGGAAGCAGCAGCAAGCGAGGCTTTGCTGGCAGCTGGGCATCCAGCGTGGGGACACTGGCCAGGGACAGCCTCAGGGGGCCGCCTGCCCCCCCGCCCCCCCCCGGCCCTGTGGTCACCGCCCCCCACTCCCTCCGGCCCCTTCCCCGCGGTGGTGTTCGGGCTCTCTCTGCTCTTTGCTGGTTTCCTCCTGGTGATCTTGCGGCCGCGGGAGAGGGTCACGGTTCCGGGAATGTTGACAGTTCCAGGGAGAGCCGCGGCCTCTTCTTTGTCACAGGATGACTTTAGAACGTGGCTCTTTGAAAAGATTCCTCGTAAGAAAGGCTTAATTAAAAAGAGCTGTCGTATGTAGAACTGGATCACTTTGCTGCATACCTGAAACTAACACACCATCAACTATACTCCAACATCAAATAAAAATTAAAAAAAAAAAAAGGGCTGTGACTGCTCCCCGCCCTCGATGCACCTGGTGGAGGGACCCTTCCAGAACAGGGAGGGGCAGGGCCCCAAGGCCCTGGGAGACCGTGGGACAGCAGGGAGCTTTGGTCTGCACCTCGGGGACTCTGAACCTTGCAGAGCAGCCCCTGGGTGGAGGTCTGCCCTCGTGGAGTCGCCCAGCATCTGGGTGTCCTGTGCCCACAAGGAAGCCCTGTGACCCAGGGCCCGCTGGGGCGAGGCCCGTGGCATCACCGGTTTCCTGGCTTGGCTTGGTGAGTTTTGTTTGAAGTAGGCACGTGAGGTTCTCATTTTTACCGTAAAGGTTACTGTTATTATTCTTGTAGTTTAAACTGTAGCTGACGTCCTCGTTCCTGGCTACTCCCAGCTTGAGTCGCATCTTGGGAGCACATGCCCTGCCTTGCTTCCCAGCAAGGCATCTCCCAGCGAATCCTGTCTCTCTGCCCTTAGAGGGAGGTGGGGCCCCCGGGCACGCGGAGCTGACCCTGGGTTCTGCCTCCTTTGGCAGCAACCGGAAATGTGCTCAGGTGCTCAGGTGTGACGGCTCCAGGGAAGGAGAGGAACGGGAGTGCTCCCGGGGGCGGCGTCTTCTGAAGTTTCTCTCTGGACCGGCTTAGAGAGGGTGGCCTTCCCCTACCCGGAGCTCAGGTTCGCATCTGTAGGAACCTGCCAACAGCCCATCAGCCATGTCCAGGAAGCAGGGCAGGAGAGCACCCAAGTCCAAATCCAGCCCCTCCATCAGGCGTCTCTCTGTTTGTTCATCATGTAAAGTTTCCAACATTTACAGAAGTAAAAGAAAACAGAACCATGGATGGCCAGGTGGCCACCCCACGGCTCCACAACCACCGGCCAGGGCCAGTCTTGCTCGTGTGGGGCCTGTCTCCCTCCCCCGGCTGTCATTCGTATGTCTTAAAAGATTAGGGCCCTTTATGACATGTAACCCTCATACCATTTTCTCAGCTGAAACACTGATGCTTTAATGCCGTCAAACAGTCACTGTTTAAAATCCCTAATTGTCTCAGAAGATTTTTTTCCTGGTTGTTGTTCAGATAAGTGTTAACTGAGGTCCACCTGTGGTCTCTCTCCCTCTCTCTTTTTCCTTGAAGTTGATTCGTTGAAGAAACTGGCTGGTTGTCCTGTTGAGTGTCCCCAGGTGGGACGTCACTGCTTGTACCCTGTGGTGCCCACAGCGTGTCCCTGTCCCTCTGTTTCTGGCAGCTCAGGGGTCCAGTCTGAAGGCCGGAACAGGCAGGAGGGGTGGGTGCCTCCGGGGGACCTGGGAGGATCCGGAAGCTCCTGGGGCCCCCGGCTCATGCTGCGCTGGCTGCAGGGCTCTGCGGGGGCCTGGGCTCAGCCAGCCTCTCCATCCAGCGCCAGGCAGGCCTCCTGGCGTGGGGAGACCGTGGCCGGAGCCGCAGCTGGGGTCCTGGGCCTCAGGGTGAACTGTGATAAAAGGGAGGGCTCCTGGGGCGGAAGGACAAAGGACGGGGCTTTTTGCCTCGTGACTAACAAGGACAAGGAGGGGGAGACATCGACTGACTTACTGATGTTTGCTCACAGCTCTGTTGAGCTGAGTTCACGTAGTTTGCAGTGTGTCCACGGGGCCGTGCAGCCGTCAGCACCGCCGTGTTAGATCCTGCTGCCCGTTAGCAGTGTCTCCCCGTTCCTCCCCACCCCTCGCCAGCCTTGGCAACCATCAGTCTACTTTCTGTCTCTACACGTGTGTCTATGCTGGGCATTTCATTTAACTGGACTAACACAGTGTGTGGTCTTTCTGTGTCTGACTTATTAGCGTGTTTCAGGTCGGTCCCCCACGCTGTAGCCTGTATCACTTCTCATCCCTTTCCGTTGCTCCAGGTGTGGATAGACCACATTTTGCTAGTTTGATCATCTGTTGATGGGCATTTGTTTCTACATTTTGGCTGTTATGAATAATTGTTGTGAACGTTCTTGTACAGGTTTTTGCATGGATATATGTTATCCTTTGTCATGGGTATATGCCTAGGAGTGGAATTGCTGGATCAGGTGATAACTTTATGTTTAACTGTTTGGGGCACTGCAGACTGTTTCCCACCACTTTCCATTCCCATCGGCCGTGTGAGGGCTTTGATTGCCTCACATCCCGACCAACCCTGATTGTTGTCTGACTTTCTGACTCCAGTCATCCTACTGGGTGTGAGGTGGTATCTCATAGTGTTTTTTTTTTTTTTTTTTTTTTTTTTCGGTACGCGGGCCTCTCACTGTTGTGGCCTCTCCCGTTGCGGAGCACAGGCTCCGGACGCGCAGGCTCAGCGGCCATGGCTCACGGGCCCAGCCGCTCCGCGGCATGTGGGATCTTCCCGGACCGGGGCACGAACCCGTGTCCCCTGCATCGGCAGGTGGACTCTCAACCACTGCGCCACCAGGGAAGCCCTCATTGTAGTTTTGATGTGAGTTTCTCTGGTGACTAATGATGTTGAGTATTTTTTCATGGGCTTATTGGCCATTTCTATATCCTCCTTGGAGAAATGTCTATTCCAATTCTTTGCAGGTTTTTTAAATTGAGCTTTTTATTGTTGAGAGGTATTCTAGATATATATATCTACAATATATCAACTCCTTTATCAGATAAATGATTTGCAAATATTCTGTCCCCTTCTGTGGGTTGTTTTTCATTTTCTGGATGCACAAGTTTTGAAGCACAAGGTTTTAATTTCAGTGAGGTCCAGTTTATTTTTTCTTTGTTGCTTGTGTTTTTGGTGTCATATCAAAGCTGTTTATTACAGTCGAATGGGATAGACAGTGATGGTGTGAGGGCCCCCTCTTAGGGCTCCTGACTTTCTGCTTGTGTCACATGTAAATGCTGAAAGGCTTCTCCGGCTGTTATGAGAGATGCTTTTTTCATTGCCTTGCTGGGTTCTGCTGCATTCTAACCATGATTCTCCTTTCCCACAGTTGTTTTTAATTGAATGTCCATGGGAAAATGGCCAAGTAAATTGAAGTTTCACAGAGAGAACCGAGTTTCTTTGCTGATTTTTTTCAACCGTGGTTTTTCATCGTTACTGTGCGCAGTTGGTTGGAATTTGGCATCAGTTGTGAATTTTCATTGAGATCAGCATTGCTGGTCTTGCTGAATATCCCAGCATTAGAGAGGTTCCTTCTCTGCCCACACAAAAATTCCAAAGCATTCTGAAGGCCCTGTGTTCTGTACAGATGGCTACTTCCCCCGGTTGGAAGTTTAATTATGGGGCACAGAGCCATCGGAGCCCCACATGGGGAGACGGGCATCCTGAGAGGCGAGGCTGGGAGCAGGGGCTCTGACCTGCCTGGGGGGTGCACACCTGGCCCCCAGTCACTCATTGTCACCAGCCTCGGCCACCCACCCAGGCTTCATGTCTGTAAAACTGGGGTGACGGCAGCCTCTGCCTGAGAGTTAGGAGGACTCGCTGTCGGGGATGGAAGCTGTTGGCCTTGTGAACAGTCACCGCAAAAAGGGGGTGTTTTCTGAACTGCTCTTCAATCCTGTTGGGTATTCCGGGCCACTGGGAAAGTGACAATGCTTGACACTTAGCAGCTTGTGAAATGTAGATAACTTCCGCTGCTTCTCTGACCATCTGAAAACAAAACATACTAAACATCAACTTTTTACTAGGTTAAATTCTGAATCTTTCATTTCCTTCAGATACAGTTTGATGAGAAAGTAAAGAGCTATGTGTCTTTGTCGGGTAAACCCAGTCCTTTGATTTGCAAGACTTTTGAGCGATGTAACCAGTTAGGGTCTACTTAGTATTAATCCAAATATTCGCCATGTTTCACAGTGAGGAAGGGTCCCTTTGCATTTTCCTTGCCAAAAGCTAGCCTACCAGTACGTAATTTACTCTATACTTAGCTTTTCCCAGGTCTGTGTATGTATTGGTCTGAACTATAAGCCGCTTAAATGTGCCTGGACAGCTCACAGGCAGTGTTCTCGTCCGTGATAATCTGTCAGTTGGCTGGCTGACGTCTTCGTATTAAGTGACGGTTTTAGTGATTTAAAATACACAGATGGTTCTCTATTTGCATGCATAATACATTATAAAAATTTTGAGTATAAGTGGAACTTACTTGTTTGGAACGGGGAGCTTGGTTCAATTCCCAGGAGTATTATCAAATCCTTAATTAAGGTGTAAATGTTTAGCTTCTTAGCCCCCAACAACTTAGTACTTAATCTTGATTCTTGTTTTCAACGATTCTCCTTTTCTTTATCTCTATGCTCAGCTGTTCTGCTGCAGTATTTTCTGCGTTTTTGCACATTGTCAGCTCACCCTTCCCTTTCCAGCGGGACACACGGAGGACACCTGCCCAGTCCCGCTGAGGCTACCGATGGTCCCTTTGACTTGCTGAGAAGTTCCCTCCCTGTCCCCACTGTGCTGTCGTCAGCATTCGTGCATTTCCGCTTGGATCGTCCATTTGTTTTCACACATACTGATGTGGGACAGGCAGCAAAGTGTTGGCATGGGTGCCCTGGTGAGGCTGCGTCCCAGCCGATGGTGCCACCTCTGGGACCAGGTTCCTCGTTGGCTGCCCTGGGGGTGTCCAGGCTCCTGCAAGGCAGTGTGACGGTGGCCTCCAGGGCCACCGTAGGGAACGAGCTCTTGTCTTGGAGTCACCTGTTTGTGTTTTGTGTCAGGGCCTCCTTTAAGGGGCAGGGGCAGGTCTGGGGGGCACGTGTCCAGGAAGCCTCGGCCAGTCCTGCTGAGACACGCGGGAAGCGGCAGGAAGGGGCCAAGTCCGTGGCCGCCGGATCCTCCTTGCACATGGCGTGGGGCAGCGCTGTCGCGATGACTGCGTGCTTGTCCACAGGTGTCCCTGCTTAGAGTCGTCTTCCTGCGTCGCCCATCCGCAGTCCAGTGGCCTGTCTTCTGAGCACGTGGTGGGTTGGCAGGACTGGAGGGCATCACAGCGGCCAAGCCGCGGGAGAGACCGTCTCCCTCCTGAGCCAGCCAGCAGGAGGGCATCGTCCTACCGTCACCAGCCCAAGCATCCCGGGCCCGGAGGCCGCCCGGCCCTGGGAGGGCACGTGGACGCCGCCCACGGCTGCCGGCCGTGTCGGCGTCCGTCTGTTGGCCCGGATGGGCAGTGAGGGTGCATGGATGCCTTTCATCTGTTCCTGACTTAATAAGTGTTGGCGTGCACGTCGGGGGTATATTTTCTAATTGACGTTTTCCACAAGCAGCGGCTTAGGGCGGGGTTGCTTTCAGCCCGGCCGTGGAAGTGACTGGCCCTCAGCCCCCCGGAGCCAGCCCCTTCCCTCCTTCCTTCCCAGCTGCAGAGCTCGTGTCCGCCTGCTCTGTCTTTGGGGGCTGCTGCAGCGGTCCTGGGCCTTCCCCCGCTCGGCCCCTTGGCCCCAAGCCTGTCAGGGCCCCAGTGCCCTGTGGTCCCCGCTGGCCTCTGCCCGAAGCCGGACGCTTGTCTCCTCCCAGAGCATCTCATTTTCCCCACTTTTGTCTGATCTGCTCTTGGCTGACGCGGATGAAAAAGCAAAGAGAAGTTCCGCTGTCCTGCCCCGGGTGATGTGGTTTCCTGGGAAATCTTGTTCCCTTTTCTGTCGCAGCCTCAAGAGGGGCCTTGCCTCTGACAGGACACTGGGCGGTCGGCTGGCCACCCCGTCACCACTGGGGACCCCTGCCTTCCCAAGGCCTCTAGGTGCTTCTTGATGACAGGGGCGGGGCCGTACCCCACTTGTTCCCAGATGAGGCATGTTTGTTTGTGGAACGCTTGGTAAAAGTAAACACGGATGTAGTATTTTGATTCCTCTTTGTGATTAGTCAGACTCAGGGAGAGAACTGTGTTCACTGTTCTGATGAGTATCTTCGTTCCTGACATGCAGCATGTTGACTCAACATCTTTTCAAAATTACACTTAGCTCGAGAAATTCTAAACCTCTTCCAGTCTCTGTGACCTCTTGGCTTGTCTTCAGGCCCCTTGCACGTCCCCGAGAGGCTCAGGCCTGCGGTGGGCGGTCAGCAGCCTGGCCTGGCCACCTCCACCCAGTGCCTGTTCGTGCCTCGAAAGGAGAGGGAACGAGTGAAAAGTTAGGTAAATTTAAAAGTGACAATCGAATAGATATCTCCTGACTACTTTGATAAACCTTTGAATTTAATTAGGAGTTAGAGAAAATGCTGATTTATGTATGGAATTCAAGTAAAGCTTGTAGTTTGGTGTACAGTTTTTAAAAATGTTTGATGATCTTTGTCTTTTTAGGAAAACATCTTTATTCTTAGGCGAGATGGCATTTGAAAGACTACGCGTTAGGAATATGAGGAATTACTGTCTAAAAGTCAAGAAGCTGGAAACAATGAGTAACAGCAGACTGTGTGGAAAAGTGACCAGCTGACCTAGAGCGGTCCCTGGTCGTTGGCAAGGACAGTGCAGGAGGCCTGAGTGCAGGGGCAGAGGCCCCGGGGAGGGGCCGCCGTCTGCTTCCTCCGCAGGATCTCATCCCTGTAGCCCTGCAGCAACCACATGGAGGCGGAGGGCTGCTTGTGCACAGGCCCTTTCGTGTGAGAGCCCTCATGGTCCACTTGGCCACTCACACCCTTCCCGCACTCCTCCTGAGGAAGTGTGGTTTGACATTTCCGGCTTGCGGTTAGTTTTGTGAGTATACGACTCTCTCTATAGCTGCCGTCGAGTGGGGAGCCCTTCCGGGAACAGTTAGAGATTGTAGCTCCCTCCATGGCATCCTGAGGGGTCAGGAAGTCTCTGCTAACTGCTGTGCTGTGGAACCCTGGGCGGCGCTGGGCTGGGACACAGCCTGGTGCCCCTGGTGGTGCCATCGGGCCCTGGTGCACCGCAGACTTGATCAGCTTCCCTCTGAGGGTTCAGCTCCGACCTGGAGGGGGTCTGGGTGCCGCCAGCGAGAGAGGGGCAACTTGTCCAGATGGGGACAAAGACCCAGGAGCAGGTGGCTGCCCAGTCAGCCGTCCCTCGTCCCCACTAGGGCTGCCCTTGCCGTACTCTGAAGGCGCCTGGGAGAACAGAGGTTCTGGGCTGGCTTTGTGGAAAGCCTTTGAGGGCTGGGGGCAAACAGCAGGGTTTGTGGTTTTGTTTTTGTTTGTGTTTTTGGAAGGCCTGTTTCTGAGCATGAAGCGTGAGCCCTTGCCTTCTTGGGAGGAGTGATTTTTCTTCTTTTTTGAAACCACACCCATTGTTGGTCTCAGAGTGATTTCCTGATAAGAAAGTCTGTTGTATTTGCTGAGAAATCACAAGTTTGAAAAGGAAGCATTTCACGGTTCCTTTTATGAAGGAGCATTTTTAGAAGCTGTGATTTTTTTTTTCTTTTCTGAGAGGCGTGCTTGACCCTGGGGGCCAGCACACTTTGTGCGGAGGACCTCTTGTCACCTAGGGTCAGGTGGCTGTGTGCTAGTGCACAGGCTGACCTGGGACAGTGGCGTCCTTTCCTTGGGTGATGCCGGCAGGGGGTTCGGGGGGCCCAGGGCTCACTCCCAGCCCTTGGCTTCTGTGGGGGCTTGGCTGCCAGGCCCCAGCCCTGCCCACCTTTGTGGCCTGTGCCCATATTTGGCCTCTGGCCTGCTGTGTGGTAGCAGAGGGCTTCTCTGAACCTGGAAAGTTCTGAGGAAGTTTCCAGCTTGTGGACAAAAGAAAAACAAGTTGCCGCAGTCAGTATGGGGGTGTCCCGATCAGTGTCACGTCTGTAGGAAGTAAGGAAAGGAGAGGTGTGGCCACAGCCCCCCACCAAGGGTGACGGGCAGTCCCTGAGTCCCCACTTGGACCTGCAGCACAGCACAGCCCTCTTAGGAGAGAGAGCCTGCCAGGCCTGGAAACTGTGGCCCCTCTCTTCTGGGGGGTGAACGGGGACAGAGGTGCATACAAGGGGACCCAAGGGTCCCACTGAGAAATGCTGTTTGAGTCTCACAGCCGTGGCACCTGCTCCTCTGCAGGCTGGGGTAGGTGTGTAAGAACAGCGCTGGGCAAAGGTCCTCTGAGGACTGAATGGGATGGAGCCTTCATCCAGCCACAGGGCGTGTTCTTGGTGAGTCACGTGCGGTTGGCCGCCCCGTGGTGCAGTGGACACCATGTTTCTTTCTCCAGGATAGACCACTGCGTCTGCTGAGTGACTTCCACAAGGACTCTTGCATTAGCACTGTCCTTGCAGACACTGGAAAACCAACCGGAGGAGACCCATCGTCTGCCCCCATACCCTCTCAGCACCCTCATAAATGTAAATTGCATTTGGAAATGCCTGTGCTTACATTTAAAACCAAAGCCTGATTTAACCCTCGCGATGCTGCAGAGTTCTGGCTGAATGGATGGAGGTGACTGCGCTGAGGAACCTGCTTCCTTTCCCCAGAGTTCCAGAGCGCTTTAGGGAGCTCCCGCGGCGGGTGGGCTTCGGGAAGATGGGCTCCAGCAGGGACCTCAGGCCAGGCTGAGTTGACACCCTCCTCCCACCCCCAGCTTCCCTGTTTGAACCGCTCTTCCTCTCCAGGGCCGTGTACCCTCACCTGCCCTTCGTCCAGCCCTCCTCGGGGGCCCTGGGCAGCCACGGTAGATTGGGTGGCCCAGAGGTGATGCCCAGCTGAGCACTGGGTGACCCAGGCCAGGTACCAGCTCATGGTTCCTGTCCCAGGGACAGAGCACGTGCAGTGTCCACCTCCTCTCCTCCCCGCCTCTGGTAAACCCCTTCGCAGGTGGCTGATGCCGCCCAAGGCCCTCCGGGTCCTGCTGGCCCTGTGTGTCCTTCGAGAACGTACCCTCGGCAGTTCCTCGTGAGCTGCGTGGATGGGGCCTTCCTTCCCTTGCTCCCATCTGCCATCTCCCCCGTCCTCCTGCAGTGGCTCCACCAGGCCCAGCAGGACACTGGCATGTCAGTGCCAAGAGCCACGCTGCCTGGGGAGCTCCCTGCTCTGCAGCGTGGCCTGTGCTGCACAGAGCAGGCCGTAAGCTTCTTGGCGGGCTGAGAGGCAGGCCTGGCATTCCATCAAGCAGGCATCAGGGCACCTGTGTCACTGGAACAGCTCTGATTTCTGGGCTCAGAGGATGCAGCCCAGACAGTGAACAGACACTGAAGAAAAGTAGCATTTTTATATGTTGGATATGGATTCCCGCAGTGACTCTGGCAGTGTGTGCCAGGCGGTCTGTCTGCAGGGCGAGTTCTCAGTCCTTCAGGCTCAGGTGTCTTCACCTAAGCCCTTCCCAGGTCTTGGCTTCCCTGGGGGCTTACGTGTGGCCTTTCATGGGGCACAGAGGCTCCCAGAGCGTCTCAGGAGTGGGTGCACTGACTGACCTGCAGTGGGGGAGCCCCTGCTGGGCCGGATGCTCCTGCTCACCCAAGACACCAGCCCATCCAAGGGTTGCTGGGCCAGTTCTGGAAACAGTCCATGTGCCTTAGTGTGTGAGGGCAGGCCCCAGAGTCTTTCTCCTGCACGTGTGACTGGGGGTATTCTCGTGTGGCCCCTGCATGCCGCCTGGACCTGGCCGCACCTCTGCTGGGTGTGCCGGGTACTCGGACCTCAGGACCTGGGCTGCACCTAGAAATGTATGTACCATGGGTCGTGGTCAAAGGGTGTTCAAGCTATTGTATTAGAAAGATTAGACTGGCAAGAGTCTTTTAAATGGATTAGGAGAAGGGAAGGATTCAGGCGAGGCCAGGCAGGGCGGGGGGATCATGGTAAATGTCTGAGCAAAGAGGCCCAGAGCCAGAGGAGTGACCCGTCCCCGAGGTCTCCCGTGTCCTTCAGCCTTGTTTCCTTATTTTGTGCACAGAGGTCATCCAGAACTTTTGTTAGATTTATTCATAGCTAGTTGATGCTGTTATATTGGTAACTATTAGTAAATTTTATTTTCTATTTTTATGCAGAAATAAAAGATTTTTGTATATTGACCTTTGACTGACCTTGTTGAATTCTAGTAGCATCTGTAAATTCTTTGGAATTTTCTACATGCTGATTGCAAACAATGGCAGTTTTATTTTTCCTTTCCATTTCTTTCTTTCTTTTTTTTTTTTTATTAGTTTCTGCTTTATAACAAAGTGAATCAGTCATACATATACATCTGTTCCCACATCCCTTCCCTCCTGCGTCTCCCTCCCTCCCACCCTCCCCATCCCACCCCTCCAGGTGGTCACAGAGCACCGAGCTGATCTCCCTGTGCTCTGCGGCTGCTTCCCACTATCTATCTACCTTACGTTTGGTAGTGTATATATGTCCATGCCTCTCTTTCGCTTTGTCACAGCTTACCCTTCCCCCTCCCCATATCCTCAAGTCCATTCTCAAGTAGGTCTGTGTCTTTATTCCCGTTTTACCCCTAGGTTCTTGATGACATTTTTTTTTTAAATTCCGTATATATGTGTTAGCATACGGTATTTGTCTTTCTCTTTCTGACTTACTTCACTCTGTATGACAGACTCTAGGTCTATCCACCTCATTACAAATAGCTCAGTTTCATTTCTTTTTATGGCTGAGTAATATTCCATTGTATATATGTGCCACATCTTCTTTATCCATTCATCCGATGATGGACACTTAGGTTGTTTCCATCTCCGGGCTATTGTGAATAGAGCTGCTATGAACATTTTGGTACATGTCTCTTTTTGAATTATGGTTTTCTCAGGGTATATGCCTAGTAGTGGGATTGCTGGGTCATATGGTAGTTCTATTTTTCGTTTTTTAAGGAACCTGCATACTGTTCTCCATAGTGGCTGTACCAATTCACATTCCCACCAGCAGTGCAAGAGTGTTCCCTTTTCTCCACACTCTCTCCAGCATTTATTGTTTCTAGATTTCTTGATGATGGCCATTCTGAGTGGTGTGAGATGATATCTCATTGTAGTTTTGATTTGCATTTCTCCAATGATTAATGATGTTGAGCATTCTTTCATGGGTTTGTTGGCAGTCTGTATATCTTCTTTGGAGAAATGCCTATTTAAGTCTTCTGCCCATTTTTGGATTGGGTTGTTTGTTTTTTTGTTATTGAGCTGCATGAGCTGCTTGTAAATTTTGGAGATTAATCCTTTGTCAGTTGCTTCATTTGCAAATAGTTTCTCCCATTCTGAGGGTTGTCTTTTGGTCTTGTTTATGGTTTCCTTTGCTGTGCAAAAGCTTTGAAGTTTCATTAGGTCCCATTTGTTTACCTTTCCATTTCTTATGTCTTTCATTTCTTTTTCCTGCCTCAGTGCATTGGCCAGGAGCACTGGTACTGCTTGCATAGTGGTTGTCCTCCTCTGGTTCTAGACCTCAAAGGAAAACTTTCCTTGTATCACAGTTGACATGATATTGCTGTAGGGTCTTCTCCTTGTTTTTTTCCTAAGGACCCATTATCAAGTCAATGTTGTGCTTTCTGTTCCTAGTCTCCTGTGAGGGTTTTTTTTCCCCCATGAATCTATGTTGAATTTTATCAAATGCTTCTTTTCTCTCTGTTGAGGTGATATAAATTTTCTCCTTTATTTTGTTAATGTGGTTAATTATACTAATTTTTAAAAACTAAACCAACCCTTCATTTCTGAACTGAATTCACATTGACCAAGATGTAGTATCCTTTCTATACTGCATCTTTTAGTATATTAGTTTGCTAATATTTTATGATGTTTGCTTCTGTGTTAATGAATAAGTTTAACTTATAATTTTTTGTGTCAATTTTTGATATCAAGGTAATGCTGTCTCATGAAAAAAGTTGAGGATTGTTTCCTTTATTTTCTCTGAATGGCTCTGTGTAAGATTGGAAGTATTTCTTTTTTTGGAAGATGTTGGGGGTAGGAGTTTAGTAACTTATTTTCTTTATTTTTGCTGTGTTGGGTCTTTGTTTCTGTGCGAGGGCTTTCTCTAGTTGTGGCAAGCGGGGGCCGCTCTTCATCGCGGTGTGCGGGCCTCTCACTATCGTGGCCTCTCTTGTTGAGGAGCACAGGCTCCAGACGTGCAGGCTCAGTAGTTGTGGCTCACGGGCCTAGTTGCTCCACGGCATGTGGGATCTTCCCAGACCAGGGCTTGAACCCATGTCCCCTGCATTAGCAGACAGATTCTCAACCACTGCGCCACCAGGGAAGCCCGGAAGTATTTCTTAATTGGAAGCTTGATAGAACTTTTGGGTGAAGTCATCTCTGTCTGGAGTTTTCTTTGTGGGGCAGTTTTAAATTACAGATTATATTTCTTTAAAAGAAATTGGACTATTCAGGTCTTCTGTTTCTTCGGATGTCAGTTTTGGTGAGTTGTGTTTTTCAAGCAATTTTTAATTTTCATCGCTATTTGCGTCAAGATTTTTAGAAGACCCTCCTGCTAACCTTTTTCACACCTGTAGGAGGTGCAGCAGAGCGTCTTCGTCGTGGTGCTGTTGTCGCTTGGGGCAGTTAATTCTTTGTGTGCAGGTGCTGTCCTGTCCATTATAGGATATTTAGCAGCAAGTCTGGAATCTACCCACTAGACGCCAGTAGAATTCCCCTTTCCCGGTTGTGACAATCAAAATCGTTTCTTTTTATCATTCTCTCTAGAGATCTTTGTATTCTATTAGTCTTTTTAAAGTACCAGTTTTTTGTTTTGTTAATCCTAAGGGTTTGTATCTCTTTCCTATTTCATTAATTTTTGCTCTTTATTATTTTCTTTCACTTTCCTTGAGTTTGATTTGCTGTTTGTTCATAAACCCTTGGATGGGCCCTAACACAGGCATTTTAAGGCAGTTTTCCTCTCTGCACAGCTTCAGTTCTTCTGGTTGTCGTCTGTGTTGAAACTTGGTCAAATGACCTATTTCGCCTTATCTTGCAACTTGTGTTTTTTGGAGAAAGCGTGTTTATCCATCAAATACTGATGCTCAGAGTGTATTTTGTCAAAAACAGATCTCTTCCTGTATGAATTAGAGGCAGGCATGAATAGCAGAAGATGTTTAGCGGTGTATCTGGGGAAATTAGTCAATTTGAAATGTAATTAACAACTAAGTTAATTAGTAAAGGAATTGTTAGGAGGTTTAGAGTTATCTGTCCAAAGAGGTATTTTGGAGTTTTAATGGCAAGTTTATGTGAGAGTAGATGTTTCTTTTGAGGGGCATCTGAAGGCAGCAAGGCTCTCCCCCTTCTTCCACAGCCCATTCCATGAAGATATTGGTCTAATGGATGTGATTGGTAATATATCTGCATTCCATACAAATGGATGGTAAAATTAGTGTTATTAATGTTTGAGGTCATACTCTTTCCAGGTGCCGTTGGTTGGGTAGAGATCTGGAAGTTGAATATATTTGAAATCTGAAGGATCTCAGGTCAGTTTTTTCATATTATCTGTTTCCTCATTTATAGCATGATTCATCCACACACCCATCCACTCACCCATCCATCCGGTCTCTACCCGTACTGAACTGGTCATTGTTTTAGGGTCGTGGATTAAAAAAAAAAAACAACTGTCAACTTTTCATCCCTATTAGGAGCTCTTGATTTTGTGGCAGAGGCAGAAAATTAATTCAGTGATGTTAGGATAGCCATGTTGGCAAGGAGCCTTCCTCATCACCACCCTCATTGCATGAGGAGAATGCAGCGGGTAAGGTCAGCGCTTTCCGTGGAGGCCAGCCTTGGTTCTGGGTTGGGTGCTCTGATGGCAGCCTTATGCCACCGAGTTGTTCCTTTCCAACATGTGTTGGTCTTCTGAGTATATTTTCCCAACAAAGGAATTTATCAAAGCCAATCCTAGTTTTTTCCTTAGTCAAAACTATTAAAAAGGAAAATCCCACCCACAAAGCCAAACCGTTTGTTCCAGAAGTAAATTCCGGAATTTATTCTTGGATTTGTTTCTCTCTTGCCTTAAAAGTGAAGGTGTCTCCTCAGGATCCGCACCACACTTGCTTGCTTTCTGCACTCTTCAGTACACTTCCTTTTGTGACGAAATCTGTTTCAAACTCTAAAAAAGCAGCTGGAACACACTTGAGTCGCTCAGCACAAACTACAAAGCGATGCCATTGACTGTGCAAAACAGATGCTGTTTGCATTCAAATAAAAGACAAACATAATATTTGCATTAATAGAGAGCCTTTGCAAAAGTATTTGCATAAAGTGGTTTATTCTTTTCCAAGAGCTGGCTACTTTTTACTAATTTCTGAGTGTAGCAAAGGATAAGCAATCTTTTGCTGATTATGTCTCACAAAGAGTTGCTTTTGCACAAGTGTAGCTGATTTCAGAGAAGGGCTCTCCAACATGCAAATATGGTGTCAAGTGGAGCACCGCACTGATTGCTGTCAGTCATATTCTTGGTAGCTTTTTGTGTTTAAAGTCGGGTTGATGAGCTATTACCTTGTTCTCAGTGCTACTAAACTGCTTCTGCAAAGAGTTTTGTAAAGAATTACTCAAACTGGGCCTTATTTCACTGGTTGCCTCCTCTTTGTAATGAGAAAGAGCCAGACGATTGGTGTGTGGAGTGCCTTGGGACCTAGTCAGTGCAATTTCAAGGATAGCTATAGTTAATTCTTATTTCATTAATGAGGGCTATATGAATAAAGATAAAGAAATCAGAGCAAAGGACAAATGATGGTCTATCAAAGAGAAGGAGAGCCCAGAAATGCATGTTTTAAGTCCTGCATAATTATTCAAAAACAAACTACAATTTGGCCATGAGTTTCCTACCCTGTTAAAGTGAAGAGGGAACCTTGTTTATTTTTATTTTATTTATTTTTATTTTATTTATTTTATTTTTAGGATTTTCATCGTTCTTAAGAGGAAACCAACTAGATGTTTTAGGCAGTGGCTTTGAAACACACATACACAGAGGCACTGAAGCAAAAGTTTGAGGAAACAGTATTACCCATAATGAAAGTAGTCTCAGTAACTATATGATGTTTTGTATTAACTTAGTATTCAGTCCTTATCTGTATTGACTTACATGTTAATAGTGTATTACCTCACCCTTATTCCTAGCATCTTACTCTTTCACTTTGGAAATGGCTTCCTTCTGTCTGAAATAACCCATTAGTTGTTATTTCAGCAATGGTTTCTTCGTGGTAAACGTTCTCAATTTTTGTTTGACAGAAGATGTCTTTTTCTCCCTTTTTCTTGAGTGGTAGTTTAGCTGGGTATAGGACTGTAGGTGACTTGTATTTCACTCAGCAGTTTTAAGGTATTTTATTGTCTTCTGGCTTTTTTGGTCGGAAAGTTAGCTCTCAGTCCAGTGCTGTTTCTTCTGAGGGAATCTGAGAATTACATATAATTCTCTGGACGACTTAAGTCTAGCAAGGTTCAGGAGCCTGAGGTTGTGATTAATTTTGTATATTGTTCAACTCTGTACTGTGGACGCTAGTGGTATCTATGTTTCCCAAAGTGTGAAATTGGTTTTTGCCACAGGTGCCCCTGTTAATTCAGAACATCAACCAAGCAGCCCGGATTTGACCACTATTGTTTTCCAGTTCCTCTTTCCTGCAGTTGAGCTAAAAGGTTTGCCCTTCTTTCTAATTGTCTGTGGTTACTTTAATGATCGATCAGTGATAACTGAGTACCCAGCTAATGGTGCTGATTTTCATTACAGATTGCTGTCATGCCTAAGTAGTTGGACATAATCTGTCTATATAGGTATAAGAGCCAAAGAAATTGGTTATAGATTAAGAAAGGCTGCTTTTCTGGGGGTTTTTTTTGGTGTAATTTCTATAGATTTCCTTCGCCCCACGATTCTACTTATTGTCAGCAAACTAATACGGGCTGGGGGGAGTGTACATGGTTTCTCATCTGAGTTGAACTTTGACAGGAAATAACTGTTCTAAGAATCATAATATCTCATGAGAAGATTAAGCTATGTCATCAATTCAGCGTAATATGGAAAGGAGGTAAACGTTGGGGATGGAAATGTGCCTCAAGCTCTCGCTTTACTCTACCTGCTGCGGGTGCTCAGGACGCTCGCTGGGTGGTGTGAGGTGTGGGTGGCTTAGCCAGGTGGAGCCTCTGGCCGCCTAGGCCAGGGGGCTGTTCATCCTGAAACTGAAAGAGGAGGGCAGGGGGCAGGGCACAACCTTTAAAAGAATGACATAGCCATAGGACAAGATAAAAACTGGTTAGAACCAACTAGGTACAACATGGCAGAAGATTCAGCTTCCTGTAACCTTGAGCCTCACTATATGCTCATTGTAGTACATCAGCATCTAAATGACACACCCACAGGCTCCATGACCAAAAAAGGCCAAAAAAGCAGATGGTGGCCCAATTCCTGGAAATCCCCGCCCCTTCTCCAAGGTAGTTGGAATAATCCTCCCACTCATTAGCCTGTGAAATTATCCAGCTCATAAAAACTAGCCACCCCATATTTCGGGGCCTCTCGCCTTCTGAGACAGACCACATTCTGCCTATGGAATGTGTCTCTCTCTAAATAAATCCACTTCTTACCTATCACTTAGTCTCTCACTGAATTCTTGCTGCGACGAGACATAAAGAACCTGAGCTTAAGTCCTTAAGTCCTGAGACTACGAGACTACGTGTGTGAGCTCAGTTAAAAGACCGTGGGTTCAAGTCCCAACCTGGGTTGTGCAGTTTCAAAACCAAGGGCAAGCAGAGCATTAACCGGTGATTTGCTTGTAGAGAAGAATCTGGATAGTTCTCTACAAGAGTGAGAGACACAGGGTCAGGGCCCTCCTGACCCTGTCTCTCTCACTCAGACCGGGTTACTCTGCTCTGCATGTCTGTGGCGGGGAGGGAGGAGAGAAGTGCTTTGTTTCTACTTTTTTCTTCATTCAAAAATTACTCCGTTACAGAACAGGCAAGATAAGGGATTGTCGTCTAAAAATTTGGATATATCTGTTCTTAGAACTATGAAGCTTTCAAAAATTGGCAGGTTGTTTAAAACAGCCATTTTTAATACACTGTCAATTGGAAAACAGCCTGCTACTTTCCAGTGTGGCCTGGGGCCACGTCTGTGCTTTGGAGGAGAAGGGGGAGGGGAGGTGGCCTGCACAGGCCCCTGGGCCCGCCCAGGAAGGACTCCACAGGGCACTGGAGCCCTGGGAGCAAAAGCTTCCCTCCCGTTCTGCTCTTCCCTTGTGCCTTTTGATTTTCCTCCGTAATTACTGCTGAATGCCCTGGGAACTAACCAGGCTGCTGCCGGGAGAGAGGGCAGGAGGGCTCACTCCCGTGGCTGGGGTCTCTGAGGCACAGGCTCCTGTGAGCCGGTGTCAGCTGGGGGCGCTTTACTCAGGGAGCCTCATCGCATCCTGTCTGTCCTGTGAGGTGAAGCCTTTCACCAATTTTACAGATGTGGAAAATGAGGTCAGGTCATTGGTGTGAGATCAGGGGCACCCAGGATCAGATCTGGGCTTTGGTGCCTGGTCTCTACACTCACAGCCAGAACCTCGGTGGTGCCAGCCACCAGGGTGCCCGGGACTCCCCGGCAATCGCGCAGAAACCGCAGGCTGAAAAGAATGCAAAGGACAGAAATCTGTATCCTGTCACTGACATCAGTGCAGTTAACATCTCACAGCAAATTGCTGCTCCTGTCAGTACCTCTATTTTTAGAAGGTTAAATAGAACACGATAGAGTGTAATCAGTGTATTTTTAGAAACTGAAGTTTGTGTTGTATAAAAATGGTTATAAGAGGAATAATGATAAGGGTTAGTTCGTCTTGACTTGGGGGAAGCTGTGCTCTGTAGAGTATATCCATGTTGCATGTAACAAAAATGTAATAGTGATTTCTACAGCTTGTATACCATCTTTTCAGAGGACCCAGGAAAGCTAGTTTTGTTGGAGGAAGGGGGTGTGCTGGGGTGTTTTTGCATTAGATAATAATGGTGAAATTCTCTTGCATGCGTGGACACCTTTGAATAACCGGCCACCTCGTGCAATGGGAGCCCGTTCTCTAGGCTACAAGAGGCACGTGCGAGGCGTGGAGCAGGTGACGGTGGGGCTGTGGCTGCACGAACCTGCCTGGGAGACCGGAAGGCTCTCTGCGCATCAGCTAAGATGCTGACAGCTGTGCATCTGCAGGGTGTGATTTGTGTGTCCAGCTCTTGTTTCTATGAAGTTATCTTTTAAAAAGTTAAGACAGTGGATCTAATTTTAAGAACAACGTGCTCTATGTTATTAGGTAGTACAGAAATGAGAGAAAGTGGAGCTTCCTGAGGCAGTTCAAAGCTCATGTTGCAGGCCCCCCGCCCTCCACGGTGGCCCCTCAGCCGGCGTCCACTCACCACTGGCGCATCTGTGAGCTCCACGCTCCAGAAGGACCGCGTGCCCGTGAGGAGGTCCATTGCAGGCTCTTCGGCTGCACTTGTCAGCTGAGATGAGATGTGGGGTGCATGGGGGAGGGGGGAGGGGGTACCATGTGGACGGAGGAAGCCTGTTTCCCAGTCCCAGATCTGGCAGCTCTTCTCCTGGCGCACTCACGAGCCAGTCGTCTGCTGTCTTCCTTTGGCCGTGACCTTGGCAGCAGGGCCTGCCCGAACGTGACAGTCGGGTGTCAGGCCCCTTCCCGTCCAGGGGCGCAGAGCAGGGCAGCGTCGGGGAGGAGGCTTCTTTCCCGGCCACCTCAGGGCCGCAGCCCTTGAGATTTTCACTTTTCCTGGTGGAGTGTCACATGTCACCGCTGAGCATGAGCCCCAGAACCATCAGGAAGGACTTCTGGTGCTGCCCCGCCGCGCCTGCAATCCGAGCCCCTTCTGTTCTGTGTCTGATGCTCCTGCCCCAGGGAAGCTCCTGGGGGCTGGCAGTGGGGACAAGCAGCCACCATGCGGAGCTGCCCCGACAGCCCCCGGGAGGGCGGGCGGTTCTTGGACCACACGACACGAGTGTCTGGTCACATCTGCCCAGTCTCCAATTCACTGTCACCCCGCTGGTTCTGGTGAGGAGGCCCAGGGTCTCTGGAGACCTGGGTGCCGAGGGTGAAATGGTGTTATGAGTTGCACATCTCCTCCGTGGCCCGCGGCCCTTGCGGGCAGGCCTCCTGTCAGCGCGGGGCTGCCAGCACCTGAGGCTGGGCCTGGAGCACACTGAGCTCCTGGCGGTGCGCTGGCCAGAGAAATGGAGCTAAGCCAGGGCGGTCCACGTAACCGGAGGCCGTACGTGTGGCCCGGTGGGAAGCGTGCAGCGTCCTCACGGTGGCCGGTGCTCAGGCTGCCCTGGCGGACACCTGCTCGGCCGCAGGGCACGGCCGGGTCTCGTCCTCCAGACGAGGGTTAAGTTCTGAAATGAAGAGCCTCTGTAGGATTGTGTGTTTCAGAAAGGCACGAGAGAAACTAAAACCAGCGAGATCCATGAAACATACTTTCACCGCTGGTATGTATTTTAAGAACCGTTTCCTGACACAAGATTTCCGGGTGGGGTAGGTATCATCTAATATCCAGTTCCTTCTTTATTTCTTTAGCAGCTCAGCTAGAGAACTTAATAGTTCAAAAGGCTGCAGCCCCACCCAAGATGCTGAGAGTCTGGACGGCAGAAATCAGGACAGCAGTACAGATGCTGTTAAGGACGGGGAACTTACAGACTGGCAACATGAGTGGAATGAAGCACATGAGGATATTTATTAACTTGAATTGTGAGCCACTGACAAAGCCTGAACTTCTCTTTTTTTCTGAGAAACTCATAAGGAAGGAGCAGAGTGGGTTTCGAAGTTCCGTTTGCTCTTCATAGTAGGTCTCTCAGAGCCAGCAAGGCCAGCGCTCTGTGTTCGTCATCTCCCGCCTCTCCCCCAGCAAGCGTGAGCCCACTGCAGCCCCCTCTGTGTCCTTCACGCTCCGAGAGGGGCCTTGCCTTCCAGCCCCCCGCCTCCCGTCCAGCCGGAAGTCCTGACGGATCACCTTCGAAACAGATCCCCAGTCGGACCGTTGCTCCCAGCCCCGTGGCCGCCGTCCTCCTCCAGGCCTCAGAGGCAGCCGCCCAGCTCCTCTTCCTGCTGCTGTTGCCTCCTCGGTCCCTCCTGGCCCCGGTCAGTACCCTCTGCCTCCAGGCCGGGGCCCCCCTGACCCTGCCTCTCTCACTCAGACCCGGTCACTCGGCTCTGCTGCCTGGGACCCACCAAGCTTGTTCCACCTCAGGGCCTTTGCACGTGCTGTCCCCATGCCTAGGATGCTCTACCTTGGGATCGTTTACACGGCTCCTTCTCACCTGCCATTCAGGCACTGCTCAGATGTCGCCACCTCCCAAGGACCTATCTGAGGAATAAACCCCATCACATCCTGCTCAGCACAGGATCCCACACGATCTGTTTATATGTGTCACCTCCTCTTCACTAGTAGAAGTTTGGGGTGCTGGAACTCGATGTCACTCAAGGCTGCATCCCCTGGAATGAGGACAATCGCTCCGTAACTCGTTCAGTAAAATTTGCTGAGTGACTGAATGATGTGATTTGGACCTTGTGGCTTGGTGGGTCAGCGCTTAGAGGCAGAACTTCCTGACCTTGATCAAGACAACCGTCACCATCTCTCTTGCTGACTTTCTTCATCTTTAAAATGCGGACAATAATAGTATTTATGCCCTTCGTTTCCGGGTGAGGACTGACCGAGCTGATGTGAATGAAAGACTTGGACGGGTACCTGACCCCTAATCAGTGCCTGTTACTGGTTAGCTGTTATTTCTAAGTTAGAAGGTAAACTTGACTCATGTTGTTTAGGAAAGCTGGCCAGAACAATGCTTTAGAAACAATGAATTATATCCACACTAAATATTGTCCTGAAGAGAGCTGGGGAGAAAGTCTCCCCACCCAAGGTGCTGTGGCCACCGCACACCATCAGCAGACGTCGGCCGTAGGGCCGCGAGGGCCGCGTGTCCCTGGGGCAGCTGCTGCTGTGTCAGTCCGGCCTCTCTCAGTCCCCCTGGGCCCTCCCATTGCATTAAAGGGAAAGGGCAAAGGAGCCCTTTTCGAGACAAAGAACTAGCAGTGCTTTTGAGTCCGACGTGGCCGGGAGGGTGAGCAGGGCCGCAGCTCGGGTGTCCATGTTGCCCGGGCCTCCGGGGCACACTCCCCGCAAACGCTTCCCGGCCACACTGTGAACTTGCCTGCGCGGACTTGTTCCAAGTGGCTGTTTGGGGTTTATTGTTTTGAGTTAGTGACTCATTTCTCGTGAGCTGCTTATTAACATGTACCTCTTTTCCGGCTTCCTGTCACTTAACCACAAACACCTCTCAGCTAATCTTTAATGCTCAGCAGTGTGGAAAGCGTGCGGGGAGCTGGTCAGCCAGCCAGTGGCTTTAATGGCTGACTCACAGTTTCAGGAGATGCTTTGCCCCATCAGGTGTCTTGCTGTGGGATGAGACGTGCGTTCTTTGTGCAGGCGGGACCGCCCGCTAGCATCACAGAGGGGCAGGTGAGGTGGGAGGGGCACGTTCTGTATCTTTTCCTTTATTTACTTTATTTTATCTACTCCTGTGTCAGTTTACCTCTCCACTGAACACATGAGGAACCTGAGGCTGGGTTGAAACGACATGATCACTAACGAAGCTTTGCGTGTTGGGGAAGCCAGGCCTGTCCGACCCCGAGTCCCCCAGGGCCACACGGCCTCCTTCCCGGCAGAGGTCTGCTCTGTCCGTGAGGGGATGGACTCAGCCGGGAGTTTTGCTCACTAGACTGCTCGGCAGTTAAGAGGTGTTGGTTCAGAAGGTAGGACAGCGGCAGAGAACAGTGGTAGCGGGATTGCCTGTGGATTTTCACAGGCGTGTGGGTTGGTCTGAGTAACCAGAGGCAGCGTGGTTATGGACAAGTGGGCTTCAGAGCTAGTTTTCAGTCTTTGCCGGTAACTATGCTACTTCTTGTCATTACTGACGTGAGCCAGGGGTATCTGTCCAGAAAGCTATTTTGCGTCAGCGCAGGGATGCGGGTTCACCGCGTGCTCTTGTGCGGGGCTCCCATGGGACTTCTGTGGTCCATTATTTGTCACACAGAGTCTGAGAAATCTGCACCTTTTGCGTCCGAGGTTCCTTCCCCTCCTGCATCTCCAGAGCTCTACCAACAGCTTTGGAATGACTCGCTCAGTTATGTCCTCCCCACGGGGCAGATGGACAGCCTCTCCGGAGCAGAGACGGATCTGTTTCCAAAGGCGGGCAAGGACCTTTTCTCCTGAGTTTCTAAGTCACTTACTAACGGTTGAGCTGGGCCGGGCCACGCGATGGGGACACTCACTAAGGAGGGGGGAGGAGGGGCAGGCCGTCCCCGGAGGACTGTCTGAAAGGCAGCTGAGAAACTCCCCTCAGGAAAGGCTGCCCGGGACCAGGGAGAACAGAGCCGGCCTTTGTCTGGCCTCCCAGGGCACGGCGGCCTGGGCTCCGGCGCTGCCCACCCGCGAAGCTGTTTTCTTTCCTCACTCCCTCGCATATCCCTCCCTGGCCCTCGCTCCTTCCCGTGGTGCAGCTCCGAGCTGGACCTGGGACCTGGGGACCGGACAGAGCCCGCTCCGCCCCGGGCAGCTGTGGTCCAGGCCCCTCCTGGTGGCCCGTGGTCACACTCACTGTGCGTCCTTCCTCACTACCAGAGCTTTCCGGTCTGTGGGTCGTGTCTCAAATCGGTGAGGGCTGGTCCACCCTCGCCGGGCTGAGTTCTGCCTGACACCAGCTGGGGCCTGTGTCCTGCCCATTGTCACATCTCAGATGCTCAGGACCCATCTGTTGAGTTGAGTGTGAGCTGGGAGGGTTTGCTTGCTTGCTTGCACAGCTACGGGCTGGTAATAAACTGGAGATTGTTAGGAATGTTACTGAGAGAACTAGTTAGACTGATGAGCTGGCAGATGTGAAGCGAGGACAGATGCTTAGGAACAGGAAGAGTCGGGCTTGTCTTGGCATCTCTCAAAAACTCTTACCATGAAAAAATTAAAAAAGCAAAGATGAACTGTAGTCCATATAGTGAGATCCCCTGTGCCCGTAGAAACCCTGAGCTCTCTGACCAGTCCCACTTCATCAGGTGCCCCCTCTCCAAACTTTATCCCCTGGAGAATTTAAAACAAACCCCAGATGCCACGGCACTTCCCCATAAATACTTCAGTGTGTGTTTCTAACAGATACAATCCCATTGTCCCACTCAACAAAATGAATAATACTTCCCAACTGTCACCTTATACCCAAGCTATGTTCCATTTTTGCTCGTTGTCTTTAAACAAGTCTCGGTACTTGTCATTTATTCAAATCAGGATGCAGGCCTTGGGGCTGAGTGACGGCTCTGCAGTGTTCACTCTGTAGCAGCTCACCTGCCCGTCCCGAGGAGCTGGGGCTTTTGCCCTTCGATTTTGTCCTTCCACACCTGACTGATCAGAGCCTCCTGGGGCCTTTGAACCTGTTCCTTTCAACACGTATTTCCTATAAACTGGTAGCTGGAGCTAGATTTGATTTCCAGAGGAAGGACAAGAAAACCTCAAAGATCAGCCCTGACCTTTGCAAAGTCTGCCTGATTTTCCTGAAGGAAAAAGGGTCTAGCTTCCATTTTCATTTTCTCTGATGAATGCACGTCCGCTGTATTGGACGTGCCTCGGGAATTTATGACACTTAGCTCGTTAAGGTTTACTTCATATTAATGGGCACACACAAGCTGTATTATAGAGCTTTGCTATATTGTTTCCACAGCTTTGCATGATGAGCAACAGAAACATTTAATGGACTGAAGCGCGGGTGGCTCTGAGCAGAACTCACAGGGGAGGTGCCCGTCTGGTCCGCCTGAGCGTACGGAGCACCTGAGTGGTGCGGGATGTCAGGCGGGGGCTCTGTTGGGTGTGGCTCTGAAGGAGGGTGGAGGATGCCAGAGGGACGGGGGGGCCCTTCAGCAAAGGAGGCGGGAAGCAGAGGGGAGGGAGGCCAGGTGCCAGGGGGAGTTTGAGACCCCCTGGGGTGTCAGGGGAAGGGCCCTGGGGGAATGTGAGTATTTTGCTGACCTGATGATTCATTTCCACCTGTGACATTTCAGTGTACTGAGCCCCTTTTTATGATTTAAATGGACAAGAGGGTCAAGCTTTCAGTAGGAGGATTCCACAGGCCCACAGATCAGGTGCAGGGAATGCTGGCCTCACCTGAGCGTCCCGGGACACCCCCGCGAGCTCCGCACAGACTCACATGACGTGGGAAGGCCCGGGGTGGGGGTCAGCGGGCGAGCCTAGTCTGCAGACCCTGCCCTGTGCCCCCATCCTGGCGGCCGGGCCTCCGAGCAGCTGGCTGGTCCTTTCCGTCTTCATTCAGGCAGGGTCAGCGCCTTTCACCAGGCGTGAGAACTGCGTACTTTTCCGTCCTTCTTATAAAGGGTAACCGATTTTTAAAAAACTTTTTTTCCATCGAGGGGTTTTTTAATTAATTAATTAATTAGTTTATTAACATCTTTATTGGAGTATAATTGCTTTACAATGGTGTGTTCGTTTCTGCTTTATAACAAAGTGAATCAGCTATACATATACATATATCCCCATATCTCCTTCCTCTTGCGTCTCCCTCCCACCCTCCCTATCCCACCCCTCTAGGTGGTCACAAAGCACCGAGCTGATCTCCCTGTGCTATGAGGCTGCTTCCCACTAGCTATCTATTTTACGATTGGTAGTGTACATATGTCCATGCCACTCTCTCACTTCGTCCCAGCTTACCCTTCCCCCTCCCTGTGTCCTCAAGTCCATTCTCTAGTAGGTCTGCGTCTTTATTCCTGTCCTGCCCCTAGGTTCTTCAGAACCTTTTTTTTTTTTTTTTTTTTTTTTTAGATTCCATATATATGTGTTAGCATACAGTATTTCTCTTTCTCTTTCTGACTTACTTCACTCTGTATGACAGACTCTAGGTCCATCCACCTCACTACAAATAACTCAGTTTTGTTTCTTTTTATGTCTGAGTAATATTCCATTGTATATATGTGCCACATCTTCTTTATCCATTCATCTGTTGATGGACACTTAGGTTGCTTCCATGTCCTGGCTATTGTAAATAGAGCTGCAACGAACATTGGGGTACATGACTCTCTTTTTTTTTAAATATACGTATATTTTTTTAAAATTTATTTATTTATTTATTTTTGGCTGTGTTGGGTCTTCATTGCTGCGTGCGGGCTTTCTCTAGTTGCGGCGAGTGGGGGCTACTCTTCGTTGCAGTGCGTGGGCTTCTTACTGCGGTGGCTTCTCTTGTCGCAGAGCACGGGCTCTGGGCGCGCGGGCTTCAGTAGTTGTGGCACGTGGGCTTTAGTAGTTGTGGCTCGCAGGCTCTAGAGAGCAGGCTCAGTAGTTGTGGCGCACGGGCTTAGCTGCTCCGCAGCACGTGGGATCTTCCCAGACCAGGGCTCGAACTCATTCCCCTGCATTGGCAGGCGGATTCTTAACCGCTGCACCACCAGGGAAGCTCTACATGACTCTTTTTGGATTACGGTTTTCTCAGGGTATATGCCCCGTAGTGGGATGGCTGGCTCGTATGGTAGTTCTATTTTTAGTTTTTTAAGGAACCTCCATACTGTTCTCCATCAAGTTTTATAGTAGCACACACACAGCAACGCAAATATCCCCACCGCAGGAATTCTGCCCTTTCTCCTTAAGTTAGTGTGTAGGGACCCGGGGCTTCTGTCCTGCAGGATCAGCCCTCGCAGTGGCCCCAAATTGAGGGAGCTCAGCACCTCTGCCCCCCAGCATTGGTCTCCCCAGGCCTGGCCCACGTGCGGCTCCAGATTTGAAAGCCTCCTGCTTCTCGGCTGAGGCTCCGTGTCCAGGAAACGGGGCCACCTCACCCTCCAGACCCTCATCACAGACATACGGGAGCCTTAAGGATCCAGGCGGCAGAGGGAAAACCCAAACTCAGACATTTGTTAGGGAGGAACCCCCTTTCCTTTGCAGACCTTCTGGCAAGTTCTCTGTAAGATCTGAATTCACAGCCGATCAGAGGGGAGAGGAGACGGGGTGAAGGGGAGGCATACCGTCATTCTTACTGCGAGAAAATAGTCCAGCTTCTCACCAGGCTCCGGGAAGCCCTCAAGATAAGAATTAATTCTCACACAAACCTTCAAGGTTGAGTCTGGGAAATGCAGACCGAGGGCCTGGCCTCCCACCCCCACCCGCCCCCGAGCACCAGCTGCAGTTCTGGCTGAGCCCTGCCCCTCTGTATCCAGGCTTCTGCTTCCTCCCTTGGGACCCAAAACTGGGGCTGCCCTCTGTCCCCGGTGTTCCCACTACCTCCTTGGGAGCAGGTCCACTCGTACTAACTCCTGAGAAGTCATGCGGCAAGGAAAGCTCGGGCCCTTTTACAAGCATGGGCAGTGTGTAGTGGCTTTCTTCCAAAGAATGCCATATGGAAAGAATGCCACAGGTCTTACTGTGGAGAGACCTGATGGACACACCTCTGCCAGGTGATCAAGGTCAGCATCAATGGGATGAGCCATGTTGGTGGGATGTGGTACCACAGGATGGACGTGGCACTTCCCCTCCGTGGTCTCCTTGCTAAACACACAACCCTAGTCCAATCAGGAGCACATCGGACAATCCCAATTGAGGGGCATTCGACAAACCACCTGACCCATACTCCTCAACTACCAAGGTCATCAAAAACAAGGAACGTCTGAAGAAACATCACAGCCCAGAGGAGGCTGAGGGAAGGTGATGACTAAATGTCATGCGGGGTCCTGGGTGGGGTCCTGGGACGGCAAGAGAGCACTAGGGGAAAACCAAGGAAACGTGAGCAAAGTATGGACTTCAGTTAACGACACCCCAGACATACTAATGTAAGATGTTCATCACAGGGGAAACGGGGTACAGAGTATATGAGGACTCTCTGTACTATTTTTAATTTTTCTGTAAACCCACAGCTGTTCTAAAAGAAAAGACTTGTATAAAAAGGGAGAGGAAAATGGGCTGGAATGAAGACTTTGAGTTATTACTGCTGCCAAATACCGAAGATTCCGCGGCCGCGGGTCTGGAAACAGCTCTGTGAGGAGGATGAGGTGTGTGTGCCCTGCTGTCATATAAAGTGGGTGACAGGCAGCCTTGTCACCCCCATTTCATTTTGGTGACCTACATACATCGAACAAGCCCCACTAAGCACATTTTAGAATATTAATTTTTCCAGTTCTTTTATGTACCTGACAAAAGAGCAAGTGTGGAACTAAGGCTGAAATGTGTGGCTAGGTCTCCAACTCTCTGGAGTCAAAAGTAGAAAAGATTTCAGGCTGCACTCGAATCCCTTATATCTGTACGACTTTGTTCCTTTCCTTTGCCTCAGAACTCACTGGACGCAACCAAGTCGGTTTATCCCAGGAATGCAGGTTGCTTTGACATGAGAAAAGGAAGTTACCAGATGAAAGGGGAAATTATTTAACAATATGAATCAATACAGAAAAGCTTAATAAAATTAAGCACACATACATGATTTTAAAGTAGTCTTTGCAAAGTAGAAATGGAAGGGACTTTCCTTAACTTAATAAAGTTATCTGTCAGAAACTTACAGCAAGTGTTAGACTTACTCTAGGTGAAGTATTGAAAACACTCCCAGTAAGATCAGAAACAAGACAGGGGTATCCTCTTTTGCTATTTCTATTCAATAATGTACCATAGATCTGAGCCGTAGAATAAGCCAAGAAAAAGAAATAAAAAGCATCAGGTCTGGAGAGGAAGAACAAACTGTCATTATCATAGGTGACATGATTCTGCATGTAGAAAAGTCAAAATAACTTCAGGTAAGTGATTAGAATGAATATGAGTTTAACCAGATGCTATAGTACCAAGCCAATATATAAAACTTGATTGTATTTCTGTATATCAGCAGAGAGACATTGAAATTTAAAATACTATCTATAATATTTTACTTAAAACATCAAATGTCTGATAATAAATCTAAAGGTGTTCAAAGATCTCTACACTCAAAATTCTAAAACATTTTTGAGAGAAATGAAATGAAGTGATATTCCATGTTCATGGATTGGGAGACATAATATTGTTAAGATTCTGTTCTCCCCAAATTCTGGATACGATGCAATTCTAGAGTTTCTTTTTTCTTTTTCTCTTCTTCTTGTTCTTCTTCTTTTTTTTTTTTTTTTTTTTGGTGAAACTTAAGTTGATTCTAAAGTTTATGTAATAAAGACCAATATTGCCCCGGGTGATTCTGCAGAAGGCAGAGATTCTTGCCTGGCCTGGTATTAAGAATTGTTGTAGAGTTATGGCAGTTAGTGTGATTATTGGCACAGGTGTGAACAAATTGGCCAAAAGGACAGAGGTTTGGCTTGTAACAGAATTAATGTTGCTGATAGGTAGTGAAAGTAAGGCTTCTTAATAATGGTAACGGGACATTTGGCTGTTCTCATGGGAAAAAAAACACAAAATCCAAAACTCTACTATATACCATATAAAAAAAATCAATACCAGAGAGATGAGAGACTTACACATAAAAGGGAAAACCCACAAAACTTTCAGATGACAATATGGTAAGATATCTTTACAACCTCCACGTAAGGAAGAATTTCTTAAACCTGACACAAAAAGCAAAAGTTTTAAAAGAAAGATTGATAAATGCAACCTTAAGGAAGGAAACTATACTCTCTGAAAGGATGTCTGCAACACGTGACTGACAGACCATTCGTGGTGACAATCTTTAAAGAATTCTCAACCAGTAAGAAAAAGACAAACAACCCAATTTTTAAAAAGGGCAAAAGACTTGACTTCAGAACAGCCAATAAACACGTGAAAAGACGCTCTGTGTCATTGGTCCTCAGGGAGGGGCAGACTTCACCTTAATGAAATGCCCATCATCCCCACCAGGGTAGGATGGGATGGGGTGGGAGGGGCAGGGGCTCTTTCCCAGTCACAGTTCCTCCCTCCGGCCTCTCCAGCCCCGTCTCTTATCCGGTTTCATGTTCCATTTTTATTGGTCCGAGAAACATAATCTCTTACAGGCAGTAAAATGCAGGTCCTCTGTAACTCTGTACATCAGGGAGGGGTTGAGCCCTTCTGCTCAAGGTCTGAAGTTTTGGGTTTATTTTTTCATCCTGTAGGTTATGGGGGAGTTGTCATAGAAATGGCTTCAGTACCCACGTTATGCAAGCACCTGCTGGTGGCCTGTGCGTGGCCTGACCCACGTGCTCTGTGGGGTGGGGGCCGGGTGGGCAGCTTGCAGGGCTTCACAACGTGGATATAACCTCTTGGTGTGGCTGGGGCCTGGGGCCTCCCTGGGCCTGTGTCTCTGGGACCTGCTTGACTTTTCCAGGTAAGTGATTAGAATGAATATGAGTTTAACCAGATGCTATAGTACCAAGCCAATATATAAAGCTTGATTGTATTTCTATATATCAGCAGAGAGACATTGAAATTTAAAATACTATCTATAATATTTTACTTAAAGCATCAAATATCTGGTAATAAATCTAAAGGTGTTCAAGATCTCTACACTCAAAATTCTAAAACATTTTTGAGAGAAATGAAATGAAGTGATATTCCATGTTCATGGATTGGGAGACATAATATTGTTAATATTGCCACTTACCTCTTCTTCCAGAGAAGATTCTATGAACTCTTTTGCTGTTTTATAGCAATTTTAGAAAACTGAACCTGAAAAGTGGGGAATTACAACTATGATATGCTTTCATAGTTGTAATTTTTCTTTTTCTCCCCCCTTTTCTTGTTTTTTTTTTCTGGTGTTTTCCTATCTTTCTCGACTTTCTTCCCCCTCTTTCTTTCTTAATCCAGATGAGGGCAAATTCCTAGGGGTTGGGGGGGACTCGGTCTTGGTGACTGGAAGCCCTGGTTGAACGACACAGGTCTGGCTGAGTACCAGAGTACAGAGTACAAGGCCCAGTTCAGGCTTGTGTCTGGTCTGGTTGCGACAGAGCCAGGTTCTGGGGTGCTAAGTACATGATCTCACGGACATTCTCAGCCCTGCAGGGCTGCTTTCCCATGTGTAAAGGCGGGGAATAGGCCAGAAGTGTTGGGAGTTAGGTTCCTTTGGCTCCAAAGGCTACGATTCTAGTTAGAGATAGCCCCTGCCCATCACACTGAATTACATACAGCCAAGTGTTGCTTTTAAGTTGGGCCCCATCGTCTCTAAATGGGCCGTGCTGTTTCTGTGCGAGCGTGATCACGTGTCCACTGCCGTCCCACGTGCCACCATGTGCGTTGTGCTCACTCACGGAGGAGTCACGTGGTGAGGGAGACACGGAGGACCCTCATGCTCCCTACTTCTCTTCTGCATGTGTGCTCCTCCGCCAGCTCCCTGAGCCAAATAAAATGCCACTTGAGGACATGAAGTACCACAGTCCCATCCAGCGAGGTTTCCAAAATTAGACTCTCAAGTGGAGAGAGATTAGGGCGGAAACCCGCTCGCAGGGGTGTTTCACGGGCCCAGAGGAAGCCGTGCTTTGATGCCCTTCTCCTTGATTCCTTGCATTGCTTTCTTGGCTGCTCTTTGCTCCATGGCTACGTGGTCACGTGCTGGTGGGCGCTTACGTCTGGGCTCTAAGCAGCGTTTCCTGGCCCTTGTAGCCCCTGCCCCTTCAAACGCAGTTTCTCTATCCCTGCTCTGTCCTGGGGTTTTGTCCAGCTGCACAGCCTCAGGTTTGTTTTGTGAGCCCTGTGATACGGAATTGGATGTGTAAGGCCCTCGGTGGTATTTGTCACCAGCTCTGGTCCCCGTGACATGGAGCAACAATGCGGCGTCACATCCGTCCCCACGGCTGACTTTTGTGCCTAAAACTGTCGTGTACGTGCTGAGCAGCCCCTGCCGCGCAGGGCCCTGCTACAGGTGTCTGTGGACTTGGTATATCTTCTCTCCATGTTTAGATCTGAATCCTCCAGGGGCTCGAGGGGGCCCTGCACGCCTCCGTGTTCTCAGCCTGGGTCTTCGCCCTGTGATGTCAGGGTCCTCACTGCATGCCCAGGGCCACACACCTGGGCCTGCCAGCCTCGAGCATCCAGACCAGCTAGCGGGAGGCTCCAGGGCCGGGACTGGGAGGCCTGGTGTTACCTTCCCTTCTCTGGGCCTCGTCTCCCGGTGTCCGGTCCCTTCTTGGTTCAGGTTTCTGCCCAGTGCCGTTCTATCTACTGCCTTCTGTGAAAAGACCTCTTCCTTTTTGGCTTCTGTGATCCTCCATTCAGAGTGAGGAACGTGGGGTGTGCTGGGGGCGTCAGGGTGATGGGGTGGGGTCTGCAGAGGAGCAGGGCGAGGGATGGGCACGGGCTGCTGGCGGTGCACCCAGCATCACAGGCTCTCGGTACTTGATGCGTCTTCCGCTTCAGCGTGGCTGAAAGTCGCATGTTATTGGGCATCATCGGGCATGTGGCTTTGGAGCAAGTGGACCTGCAGGGCTTGGGGCAGACGCAAGCAGCTCGATCCAAACTCCAGAGAAGGCCTTCACACAAGCCGGAGTGCAGGCCCAGTGCTACTGCTCCGGCCCCGGAAGCTGGAATTTCCTCATTTGCCAAAAGAGGCAGCTGTGCTGGTTTCTGGGTTTCTAAACTGTGTCTGGTTCTAGAACTTTGGCTCAGGTGGAAGCGAAGGGTGGACACTGAGGAGGTGACGCTTTGGGGGGGACACGCCAGGTGTAGTGGGACCAGAGAGAACGCCCTGGGCTTGCTCAGACGCAGCTGCAGGGCCGGCAGGATGGCTCTCTAGCACCCCGCTCCTGACCCTGCCCTCAGAGAATGGCAGCTGGACTAGGATTTTCAAAAGCGAGTTTTGGTGTTTCTGAAAGTATTTACTGTGGGATTAGGATTTTTAAAAATATGTTTAGACTTTTCTGAATCTTTTAGTTTTGAAAATGAAATTTTCATTTCACTTATTCACGTTCAGAAAAAAAGGCTTGAAAGTGCTTTCTATCACTGTCTTGAGGCCCCTTTCTGAGGGGCAGTGAAGGGGCTCACAGGACATGGCATTAGACCCGCAGGTCAGCATCAGACCATCTCAGGGCGGGTTGTATGCCTGGAGAGAAGCCTTGGTGCAGACGGTCGGCTGAGCGTTCGGTCCTGGTCTGCTTCTGGGCATGAATGTGGCCCCCAGTCCTCGTCCTGCCTCGGGGAGCATGGACTGTCCTAACCCCACATATGCCCAGTGTCTTGTGTGAGAGCCATTTTGCTACCTTCAAGCTGCCAGAATGGGGGAGGGGTGGCTGGCTGTGGAGAGGAGACCCCAGATCCCAGCGTTTGAGTCCCCGCCGTCGGCTCGGGGGTGGCTGGGCACCGCAGGGGAGCAGCTTGTTTTCCCCGAGGGTGTGGGAACGCAGCTCACAGGCCTCCCCGCTTCCTTGGGAGGGTCTGCAGTTCTCAGGAGACGCTTTGGGATCTCCTCGGGGTCATTGTTCTCGTCCTTGGACTTTGAAACTCTCCAAAGATAGACATGGGTCATGGAACACGGCATTCGAAGGCTGCCTGAGATGCTGTCCATTTGGGGCAAAAAGCAAAGTTTTAGTACAGAGGAGTCAGTAGACCTGCTCTTAAGTGTTTTTGTCATGATTTGCAAGTCAGCCCGAGGGGGCCGATGGCTGCTCTGGGAAACCACTGCTTTCTCCGTAGACCACACGTCAGCGTCAGTAATGACGCGCTTGTCCCTGCGGGCGTTCACACCAGTTGTCAGAAGCTAATTTTACACCAAAAGTGTGATTCCCGGAAGTTTTGCAGGAGTTTCTTTCTTGTATGTCTGAGGGAATGTGGTCTAAAGGCAGCCTGTGCCAGGTGGGGGGGGTGTGCGGTTTCAGTGCCATCTTTGCAGTCAGAACACGATCAAAAGGTGGACCTGGAAGAAACGATTCCTTCCATTGTGAGAACCTGGCCCAGTATCTTCCTAAAAGCGTGTTTGTTTGTCTTACTTTCCTGGACTGTCCCACAAGCGGGCAACACCCACAGCTGCTCTCACCGCCGGAGCCTACAGGGGCTGTGTCTCTGTGGCCCCTGGGCCACGGGTCCATATCTGGGAAGAGGATGAGTAACTCTTCTGTCTTCATCTTACTGCTTGTGGTCTCTGCAGAAACGCTGAGTGGTATCAGGTGGCTGCTGAAAAGAAGTAAAACCACAGCAGCTCGGCCAGATACCCTCAGGCCAGGAATTGGTGTTTGCCATTTTCGAGATGGGGAGGGGTTGGGATGTTCTACAAAGGGTCTTTTATTTTCTGACTCCGCAAATAAAAATGACACCAGTCTCCTTTAAAAGTGAGAAGGACACATGCACTTCCATTGTTTGCAAGGAAGTGCTCCTTGCAGACCAGGAGTGTAAAGTATTTTAACTGAGATGTGAGCAGTTTCTGAAGCCAAATGCTTTCTCTGTCCTCCAGATGGACTTTCTGGCCGAGACCAGCCAGTGGAGCTGCTCAACCCTGCCCGCGTGAACCACATGCCCGGCTCGGGTAAGTCTGCACGCCCAGCTCTGCTGTGCACCAGGCACCACCAAAGGGGTGTTTGGGTCTCCGCTGTCCTGGGGGGCTATGGAGAGAAAGGGGTGGGGTCTCAGGTCCACGGAAGTTGGTTGCTCTTTCCTGGGGTAAAAACAGGCCACTGGTTTTGGAAATGTAGTGGGCTTCGCTTAATGCTTCTTAAGTAAGTGGCACAGACATGCAGGGCCTTTCTGTCTTGAACTCTGATGGGGTGTGTTCTTCCCAAAGGTAAGACCTGCTTGTTTTGGGTCTAACTCCAGGCCCTGAGCTGTACGAGAGTCTGGGGGAAGAGCTCTGAGCTTGAGCGGGGGACACTGCAGGGCAGGTCACACTGGGTCCAGGGCCCCAGGCTCCTCGGGGGAAAGTGAGTCAGTGATGTCTCCTAAGCAGCTTTCCATGTATAACTGATGAAAAAGCATCAGCCGTGATTAGAAATCTCTCATTCCATATATAATATTCCTAAATATCATGCCATAGGCAATGTTTTCCAAATCCATACAGCCGTGGGAGCTTTTTCTTTTTCTTTTTGTAAAACACTAACCCTCCATCTACTGTCCTCCAGGATTTCAACTCAGAGCCCGGATGCCGTTCTTCATGGGCTCCTTAGCCTTACTGAGACTAAAACGAGCCTCGTGAAGACCTAGGGTGTATGTAAGGGAACCGTTGTCAGCGTTCCACACACGTTCTTAAGCCAGCGTTTTTAGGGCGGCACTGCTGGCCTCTTGCCTTTGCCGTGTCCTGAGGCCTCCGTCTCTGTGGTTTGTGCCCCGCGGCACCTCCTGAACCCCAGCCTTCTGTCCCCCTCTGCCCTCTCTCTCCGTGGGCAGGACTGGCAGAGACGGGGGGCACATAGATGCCTGCCTCTGCCCCGGCCTCCAGCCGACCCACCCATCGCCTCACCTTCCCTCTTAAAAAGAAGTCAAAGCTTGAGGCAGGGCTGGAAGTGTCACAGAAGAGATTTCTTCCTTTGCATAGAGAGTCTCCGAAGCCTGCCAAGGATCAGTTTTGGCATCTCCCCAGACGCGAAGCTCGGGTTGTTTGTCTGCGGTGCTCCTAGAAGGTGGTGGCGCTCCTGCAGGGGTGCTCACGCCTCTCCGTCACCCTCCACCCATCCGTGGAGCAGGTTACTTGTTAACCGAGGACGCTGGGGGCAGGGCAGGGGAGAGGGCTTGGAAACAGCAGCCGAAGACGAAGATGCTCTCTTTCTCATTTTGACCCCAGCGAGGGAAACAGTGCTGATTTCCC
The DNA here is from genome assembly GCF_964165515.1 of Mesoplodon bidens. Lineage (NCBI taxonomy): Eukaryota > Metazoa > Chordata > Mammalia > Artiodactyla > Ziphiidae > Mesoplodon > Mesoplodon bidens. The sequence continues at coordinate 112,188,260 of NC_138165.1, read as the reverse complement.
TTTCTCTTGAGTTCATTTTGCCAGTGCCTTGTGTAGCTTGGGCATTTTCAGACAGTTTCCTGGTGCTCGCCCAGTGTGGGATGGAGGAAGAAGCTTTTCAGTAGCTTGATAGACTGTGAAAAGGTGGTTTCCAAGTGAACCAGAAAGTGGGTGGGCTTCAAGTTGGTTTTCTGGCTTGAGAAGCGCACCCTGCTGGTTGAGACTTCGTATGGGCCTCCCAGCTCCACGCACAGACAGACCATGGACTGCATGGACCATGGACGGAGGGGACCTGGAATCCTGGTGACCCACTGACCGTGTGACTCTAGGCAAGCCGCCGAGTCTCTCGGTTTTATTTCCTAGATGGGATAATAATGCCGACTCTGCAGGATTCTTACAGAGATCAAGTCTATGTGTCTGCTTTTTAGTAGTTCCTGGAGAAATGTCATCTCTTCATGTCCTGTGGGCGGGTACTGAACACGGCATGGGACGTGGCCGTGACAGTGCCAGTGTTCAGATGCTAGGACAGCCCCTGGGGTCTGTCACACCCCTTCTTTTCTGTTGGGGGAAGCGCCCCACTTGAGAGATGGCATATCGGGGAGGGGGCCCCGGTGAAATTGGAGCCAGTAACCCTGTACCTCCAGATTCCATCGGTCAGAGTCAGAGGATGAGGCTGTGCTTGCTGGTGTCATCGGGGGTCAGTGTTTTCGGGGTGACTCTACCGGGGGGACACAATGCCCGTGAGCAGCTGGCAGCGGAAGGAGGGGGTGTACGCGGGGCTGCGCGCCCCAAGCCGGATGCGGAGGCTTCGCCGTGAGCTGAGCCTCAGAAGCTGCTGAAGTGAAGTGCGTTCTTAACACTCCATTTTTGGTCATTCCAACCACTGTCACCTACGTTCTACAAAGACATGTGAATCTCAGCATACGTAATAATTTGAAAATTAGTACAACGATTTCTGTAAAGCCACATTTTTATGATACGAGAGTGGAAACATTTTTAGATGTATTTTTATGTCGATCCCAGCTTGCTGTTGCACATTTTCCAACAATTGAGTTTAATCTTAAGTACTCTTTTGACCCTCCGCGGTTGGAAAACAAACTGATACATGCGTATAATTGGCAGGAATCCCTCAGACATTCACCATGGGAGCTCGTTCCTTTGAACGTACAGCTTTTGCTGTGCCTGCAGGAGTGCCCACGCGGCCCTCCCCTCCTGGATCTCTGCTCATTCCTTGTCTGTTCCTGGCCATGAATGGCAGCACGCTCAACCGTCTTTCTGATAATGGTTCTCTTTAAATACGTTAGTCCTTGTGAAGTCTTACTTCAAATAAAAAAACACTATTCATACCTTCTATTTTTGGGCCATTTTGACTTGAGACTTGAGGTAATTCCTACAAGAATATCTCTTACTAGAAAAGTTTGTATTGTAGAAGGAACAGGCTAAAATGCTATTTATTTTGGATTCATTCTGATTCCTCCACCTTCCCCCTTAACTTTTTATATGCAAACAAGGCTTTCCTTCTTTTTGTGTTTCTTTTTTTCTTGTTTTAAAGTTTTTCGCTGTGAAATAGTTTTATATCATAAAAGAGAGAAAACATCACAACCATTTGCCTACCACTTAGTTGCAACATCTCCTTCATTCCTCTTGTTCTGTGTGCGTATCGTATTTCTTCATTTTTTTTGGACTAGATGGAGTGTCACAGTTATGGATGAGGGTACACCATTTCACCCTTCCTGGGAGGTTGTCCTTCTCCTTCCTGGGTGGGGACTTGGGGGCGCAGACAGGGTGGCGGGAGCCGTGGAGGGTTCCCTGGAAGCTCAGAGTTCGGCCGGGAGAGATGGTGGGGCTTGAGGGCAGAGGAAGAGGTGAGAGGTGGCCCTCTAGGAGAGAGATCACACACCTGCCTGTGGCGGGGGACTTGAAAAACTCTTCAGTCCTTCATTTCTGAATCACTTTGACTTTTCTGGGAAGTAACGTACTTTTTCCCTGATTATAAAAGCAAGGCATGTTTAGTATAGGAAAGAGACATTGTAGTGAGTGTGTGGGATGCTGGTTCCAGACCTGGAAGTTGAGCTCCCTCGGAGCTGGATGGTGTAGGTGCTCAGCGCCTGGGTGGAGTGAAGCGGCTGGAGGAGAAGCCTCAGTGCCCGGGAGGAAAGGGGAGGGACGCAGCCCTGAGGGGCAGCAGGAGGCGTGTGGAGGCGCCCACGGTGGTGGCCTGCTGCAGGGCGCCGCGACCTTCCTGCCTGTTGCCCGCCAGAGGCGAGTGGCAGGGCCGCTTCCCCAGGGTCGCCCGGCGTGTCAGTTACGGGGCAGGGACCCATTTCTGCTCTCCAGGGGTGCCGCTGGAGCAAAAGATCCCTTTGGAGAATGCTGGGGACCTCTGGACCAGCGGGGCTTTAAGGATGGGGTGTTGACTAGAGAGGAGCCTCTGCTACGGGCTCCATCGCCCTCATCGTAAACGTGGGTTTCAGTCGGAGTTATCGAGGTTTCCTTTCAAGGCTGTATAACAGGGGTGTACTTTTTAAAAGAAAATTCTGGAAACTTGAAGAAACTACCCCAACTCTAGAGAACTTATCCAAACTAATTTCTAAAAAGTGAGGTTTGGCTCTAGCCTCGGATTCCCAAATCTTACAGAGTATTTGACCACTGCACTGTCAAAGGGGTTATTGAATTGCTTGACCGTCCTCGAATTTTGGAACAGGAGCTATCTGAGGTTAGCTGGTGCCTGAAACTTACCATGCCTCCCAGGCATGTCGTGTTGTTCTTGTCGTTTGGTTTGGTTTGGTGAGAGAAAATGCGAAGCAAGTGCCAGTGTGAGGACACACGTGACCTTGGGGAAAGCTGCAGGAGATGCCCCTTCATTGCACAGGAAGTGGTTCATCACGGTGATCATAAATCCCCCGTCACAAAACCTTGCTTGTCATACTTGTCACCGGATCCTCCTCTGTGTGTTTTTCATGCAAAGCTGGGTTTCTGGGGTTGAGATGTAGCACAGTAAAGGGTCGTGGGCCACCTTTGGGGGCCCCTAAGGCTGCCGCCTGCTCCACACCAGGAGGGAGGAGCGGACCTTGGTCTCCTCGTTCTGGGGCCAGGCCCGACTCTGCACATTGCTCTTCCCTGCAGGCCAGGGGCCCATCGCTGGGTGACAGCTCCCCGCTGGCCCGCAGGCCGGCTGCCCTCTGGCTGCAGCAGAGAGCGGGCAGGCGCGCAGTGGGGCACAGAGCACGTGCACGAGCCAGAGAGGTTGCCTGCCTTGCTTTTCCTATGAGCTTGTTTTAATTTGTGGAGGAAAATGAAAATATAGAGCACAAAGACATAAAGTAAAATCCAACAGTTTGAAAAATCAGAAAAAGATTCCGATAGTTTGTTTGCTTAGTTTAAACAAAGGTTGAGAATTTTTCCACTTCCCTCCTTCAAGTTCACGTGCGGGCCTGGTGAGTAGTAGTGACGTAAAGGCCAGGTTTAGGCGTCTGTAGCCCACGTGACTTCAGAACCTGGGCGTCATCATGGCCCTGGCCGTGGAGGCCCTGCCTTGCTGCGTGCATCTATGAGCTGTTGGGAAACGCCTCAGGGTCGCCTGGGGGAACAGGTAGACTTACAGCCAAGAGTGGTTCTGGACCAGGGGGCGCCGTCCTGCACTGTCCTCCTGTGTCACCGCCTTGTCCACCAGGTGTCATGCCCAGGGATCCACCCCCAGGTTCCCCGTCACCACGCAGAATTCCCAAGGCTGCCCTTCCCCAGCCCCCCTTCCCCAGCCCTTCCTGGTCTCCCAGGCTGTCCTCCTGGGAGTCTTCAGAGCCTCCCCGTTTTCTCTCTGGCCACTTGCATCACTCCCAGCCCCTGCACCTGTCCCCTCTCCCACCAGATCGGTGAGCACCCGTGGGCAGTGCCTCTGGGAACACCGCCGTGCCAGGCAGGGGCAGCATCGCATGTGGTACAAACGCAGGATGTCTTTTCGTCCCATTCCTTCTCCTCCTCACCCCGTTACCGAGAGCTCCACTCCCGCCCTCCCACTTTGGGCTCCGTGTTAGAAGAAGTGAGGGCAGGGTCAGGGCTGGGCCCAGCAGAGCTACTGCAAGGCCTGGGGGCCGGGCAGCAGGATCTGCCGGCCTTCCATTGGCCGTGTGGCCTTCAGCTGGTGGCACTTCCTCGGAGCCTGGGCTGCCTGTCTGGCGTCATGTGGCTGCTCGGCCTGGCAGAGGCATCGGGTGCCCGGGAAGCAGGTGGGCATCTGGCACATGGGAGGCCCCGCGATGCTCTCTGTCCCTCTTCTGTTGCACTGCGCTCCGCCTCCCTGGTACCCTGTGGTCTGCCCGCCCACCGCCCCAGCTCTGCTGATCCCTGCAGCATGACTGCCACCCGCAACCAGCCCAGAGGTCTTTGTGATGGCCCCTAGGACTGCTGTTTAAGACGAAGCAAAACCAGCCGGTGTAGAGACGCTTAACAACAAAAATGCTTGGAGTTATGCTGAGAATGAGGACTCACATCTGCCAAGGCTTTTCTTTGAATGTTGTATATTATCAAGTTAGAAGCCTGCCTGCTTTTTTGCTACATCGAGCTCCCGGACCTACTTAATGTTTAATGCTGACGTATCCATCTTTAATGCTGAGCCTGGCACGTGGGTCTGGCCCACGGAGAGAGGACTCCCGTCGCCGCGGATGAGCTGGCAGTCCCCGCCTCTCTGCCGACAGCTGTGCAGGTGCACGTGTGGGTTTGATTTGTGGCCACGAGAACCTCAGCAGTTCAACCAGAGTGGCAGCGCCGGCCCTCGGGACCCAGGGCTGAGGAAGTGCTCCCAGGAACCACCCTTCTGCCTGGGGACTGAGCTCCAGAGAGGAGAGGGACAGAGGCTGTAGCTTCGGAGCTCAGGCCTCGGCGCCGGCCCACTCCCCGTCAGAGGCCTCTGCCCTCTCGAGTCTGACAAATTCACTTGGCAGTGGAATTTACCAACTAGGAAATTGATTATCCCCCCGGTAGTTCTTAACGGGACAAAGTTTTGGATCCTGTGCCTCTGGATGGTGTTTCCAGAGGAGAGCAAGCCAAGCCCTCCTCACGTTTCTGCTTCATGTGCCGTAAATCCAGCCCCCGTCCCTCATTCATCCCGCTGTCACTCACTGCCTTTGGCCTTAACAGTCGGTCGCAAGGGCCCCGAGGCTGGGAGCTGTGTGGGTTCCTGCAGCTGCAAGCCCGTCGGGGCACAGAGCTGCACCTGTTACATGGTCTGCATTGTCTGGGCTTCTATGGAGATAGCAGCTCCGAATGTGCCAGGAGCCGGAGGGACCGGCTGGGCTCTGTCTCTGTCGCTTTTCTCTTTTCTTCTTCTTCCTTGTGTTTCCCTGTTATGTTCACTCAAATCTCACCAAACCAGGGGGTGCGATTATGGGTTTGGAAACAGCTTTCCCTCCGGACGCCGGGGCCCGGTTCCCTTGCCTGCCCGAGGCCTGCCTTCCACCCTGAGGGCCGTCTGGGCAGTGGGGCCGCCCTTCTTCCTGAGCAGCGGGTTGCTACCCAGGTGCCGCTGTCTGTCCGCCTGGGCGCTGCCTTCCATGCTGACGGTTTTCCTGGCCTGTCCACTCATGTTTAGACAGAGCACCCAGAGGCTGGGGACCCTCGGGGATTCGGGGGTGCTGGCAGCCGGGGCTGCGTGCCCTGCTCTGGCACGTCTTCCATGGGGCTGGTCAGCCTGCTCACCCCGCTGGGAGGCGTGACCCAGGCCGCCCGCAGCCGGCGAGCAGCGTTGTCACTGCAGCACCCTCGCCCTTCCCGGAAGATGAGTCTCCTGCTTTGTGGGGTGCGCAGGGGTCTGGGGACCTCTGTGCTCCCCGAACGGGTCCCTCTCCTGCGTCGGGGGTCCTGGTGCTGCCGCTCCTGAGCCTCAGGATGCTTTGATTCGGTTTCTTATAGCTGGTGAGGCAGGTGCCCCTTATTCACCCATGTCTTTTCTTGTAGAACTTTGTTCTCTCTCATTTGCCTTTTGTCTGCAGTTGTGCTGGTGATTTATTTAGTGGTCTCTGGAGGAGTGGGGATAAATGATGGTGTTTGGTCTGCCATCTTCCACCAGAAATGCCCCGCCGGTGCCTCTCAGGTGCCCCGTAGCGGGCCGGCTGGCCGAGCCCACCCCTGGCACCCGACCAAGGCCCGCTCTGCCCCGCACGGCGGTGGCCTCGTTCCCCAGCTGTGTTCTTTCTGTATCCTCAGCACTTGAGGGAGGAAAATAAAGGCCTTCCCAACCAGGGTGGAAATTAGATTGTTTGGGTTATTCATGTTTATCACCAGCTGTCGCACCCCATTAAGTTTGTTTTGTGATTGTTGCCATAGACGCGGAGAGTTAGAAGGAGCTTGCTGTGGGGTCTGAAGGAGGGAACAGGAACCATGAGAAGCAAACATTTACCAGTTACGGCGTAGCGGGCCCTCGGAGGCTGGCTGGGAAGTGTCTCACGTGCTCAGGTGCGCCTGAAGCTGGCCACACGTCCGCATGAGCCCAGTGAGATGAGGTCGACAACTCCCCGTTTCTCCATCTTATAGGAATAAATGTGGTAGCGGCAGTGGTGACCCTAAGATCTGTGTTGATACAGAAAATAGAGCATTAAACCTTAATGTCCTCATGGTGTATTTGAAAGTGCTTTTTAGGTGGAAGATACAGTAGTTTTCCAACTCAGAATTTTACTCTGTTTGTGCACTGGAAGCATCACTGATGCCAGGAAGGTCTGGATGCATGAGTGCATCATTTGCGGGCAAAGCACTTTTTATCTTTTCGTCTCTTTATTACCATGTTTTGTGTTCTGTACTTCAGGGCTACGCGGTGTGAATGAGATATATCCAGAGTCTGGGAACCCCTTAAATGTGTCTAAAAGTGCTTAACTGTGTCTCCGCAGGGTCAGGAAGACAACTCTTGTTAACTCTTGTCCATGGCTGTTATTGTTGCTGGGAAAGTGGTCACACTTAACATGCTGTATCATTCAGCCCTGCCAACAGCCTGCCCCCTAGGAGGGTAAAGTGTGGTCGTTTAAGGAGAAACCTCACAGCAACTCGTACCGTCCAACAGCCGTTAGACCCAAGCCCTGGCCCTCTGTGTCCTTGGCAGGCTGGCTCCCAAGCGCCACTGTGGGGCTGGGGTCTGACCAGGTGTCCTTGGGCAGTGGTGCCTGGTCGGAACAGACGGGGAGAAGCAGAGGGAGTCTTGCTGGTTGAGTCAGGAGCCCGAGGGGAGGGGGCCGGTGCTCCTTTCGGTCCCACCGGTGCCCACTGAGCACACTATGTACGGTCAGCCTGGGAATCCCGCTGAGGGGTGGGGAGGCTGCGGTGTCCAGCTGCTGGCCGTGTCCGTCTTTCCCTGAGCGAGCCTGCCCTCCACCCCCCGCCTGTGTTTCTAGTGGGACAGGGTACATGCAGACCTGGTGTCGTCAGAGCCGGGGACACTCTATCAGTCTGGTCCAGCTTTGTCTGTTTCAGTCATCTTTCAAAGAACCAATTTCTGCCTCTGGTGATACTCGTGTACATTTATTTTCTCCTCCTTTCATTCCTGTTCTTATTTCCATTCTGCTTTTTTTGGTGGAGGGGTTTATGTGGATATTCTTGTACTAAATTCTTACGTTGAACATTTAGCACATTAATTTTTAGCCTTTCCTCCTCTTGCTGTAAGCATTTAATGTTCTATAGTTCTCTCTGGAGACAAATGGAAATGCTTTGGTGACTTCTATTTGTAGTATTCAAGTTCTAGTTTATAGTAGTTAATTTGTAGCCTCTTGAAAATTTGTTTGATGGTTCTTTTTTCTTTGAAAAAACGAGATATTCAGAAGTGTTTTTCATCTGGAAGTACAGACTTTTTCAAGTAATCTTTTTGTTATTGGTTTCTAATATACTGTATTATGGTTAGAGATTACTAAGCCTTTGAATTTTTTGAGACTTGCTTTATGGCCCGTGTTGATGACTCTTCAATATGTGCTTTAGAAGAGTTGTATTCTCTAGTTGTCAGATGCAGGGTTCTAACTATGCTCATTAAATCCAACTTGGTGGCAGTAGGTGATGTGGAACGCTAGACGATGCTAGAAGGTGATCCAGGCTGTGGGGAAGAAGAAGCAATTGAGGACAGCTGAGCTCTTGTGGAGATGGGTTTCTGCAGTTTTAAATGAAGTGTCCGGGGAAGGCCTCCCTGTCAAGGCAGGCGTTGGGCTCACCCACTCACTCACCCACTGACTCTTCCGTAGGGATCAGCCCTTCTAGGTGCCCATCGCCTCCCTTGGCACTTGGGATACATGTGTTTATGAATAAAGCAAAGATCCCTGTGTTTGTGGAGCTCAGATCAGAGTGGAGGGAGCACAAGACGACCAGTGAAGACAGTGCGTTGGTGTGGACACAGTGGGCGGGCTGCAACTGCTCCGAGTCTAGAGCTGTTCAGAAGTAAGCGGGATTCACTGAGGTGGCAGGTGAGCTGGGAGGGATGCAGAGGAGTGGACAGTAACTCCAGTGGACAGAGCAGGGCCCCTGGCCTTCCCCAATCAATAGAAATTGACTGGAGGCCAGACGAAAAATTCAGGCCAGGCTTTACTGGGGCCCCTGCTGCAGCAGGTGGGGAGAGAAAACAAGTACGTTTCCCTTGCTTGCTCCCTGCAGGGAGGGGCGTGAGCTGGTTCCTTATATGGGGTCGGGTGGGAGGCGTGGCTTAGGTGGTCCGCCCACCCCTTTGGTGGTGGTGTGTGCAGGGCGCCTGCCCAGTACCTGGCTTTTGCTCCTGGCTGTTCAGAAGTGACGGTTGGGTTTTTTGGCCTTTTGTATCTTTTTGTCCGTCATTTGCCCCAAGTGCACAGGCATGCCGTTATTTTTAGTCCCATATAGTTTCTTTGTATTTTGTGGCTCAAGGAGACGTGTGTCCAGGTGCCAGCACTGCAGCAAAGGGTCCCAGGTCCCACAGGGTTTCGTCTTTGAGCGTCTGGATGGCGGAGTTGCTGTAAATTGAGGTGGGGAACACGAAGCTGCCCGTGGGTGAAGGTGAGGGCTGGTGTGGGACATGGGCGTGTTGAAAAGGGACTCTGAGCCCTAGCGCGGGAGGGGACTGGGGCTGGGGCTGAGCCTCTTTGAGAATCTTGAGTCGTTGGCGTTGAGACAGTGTGGAAATGAAGTCTCCCGAGGGCGTGGATCTCCCTGCACTCTCTATGCCCTGGGCGTTGTTTATAATGTTGCCCTACGGGCCACGATCTCTTAGAGGTACCAGTGCATTTGTCCCCACGTCACGCTTGCTGGGTGGAGTTCTCCCAACCTGGAGCTCCTGCTGCGGGGAGAGGTGAGTGAGGGTCCACGTTGTGGGACAGGCCACCCCCGCCTTCCGTAGCAGAGCTTGGGTCCCCGCAGTGGCTCGCTGGTGCTGGCGGTAGTCATGGCGGTAGCGATGGTAACGGGGAGCTTGCCTGGCGCTGCTGGCCCTCCATCCGTGACCGGCGGTAGTAGCTGCAGAGGCTAAGTCACTTTCCCAGCCTCCCTGCACGTACATTAAGGGCCTGACTTTTTGACGAGCATCCCGGGTATTCCTTCTACACACTGCAGTCTGAACCTGACCTCCTTCCTGCCCCCCAGGATCCACAGAGCCCTGAAAGGCTGCTGCATTCCTCGTTGGGCACATTGGTTCCCAGAGAGCCCCGGGGGGATGCTCACCTTCCGAAACGCGGCCCAGCTCAGGCCGCCCTCTGCTGCCCTCTCTCCTCCTTCTACCAAGTGGAAGAAACACCTTCTATTTTTAAATATTTCAGCTGTTACTATTAAGTAATATTGGTTCCTACTGCAACCCAGCTGTTAGGTGAACTACATAACCAAATGTTTGGAGGTTGCTAAGAAGGAAATTCTGAAATGCTTTCTTCTTTGTATTATGTAAACTTGACCTTACGAAACTGAAATGGCAAGGACGATTGCGAAGGAGATCTGTGGCCTTCCTAGACCACTGGAACTATTTTTAATTTTCAGATAATGTGTTTTTAGCCATGGGGTTTAGGGTAAGCAAAATGGCTTTCAGAGAGTAACTTGTGAGTTATGCTGGGGCGAGCACAGCCCAGGCCCAAGGTGTGGGCAGGTTGTGGAGGTGTGCAGGGGCTGCAGCGGTATGACCGGATTGAATCCAGGTGTGTAGTTACTGCCTGAGCGACCTGGGCAAGGTGCTGAGAACTCTCCAGCCTGGGTCCCCCATCTGTGTATCCTGTCACCACTGGGGCCCCAGCGTGGGGTCATGGGGGCCAAAGGAGATAATACCAGGGGGTGCACTTTTAATAGGTGCTCAATGGCAATGATGAGACATTGGGTATTCTGCTATTGTTTCTATTTTATTGCCTTTGCGTTGTAATTGTGTAATCTTAGAGTTCTCAGTAACACCCGTTTATGAAATTACACAGCAGAGTCTCAGATGGATTGCTCCGTCCAGCGCTTTTTCCAGGGGTCACGTTTGTCTTTGGTGGCTGCCTTTGTACGTTAGAACTTATAGCGCGTCTCCCCGTTTTTTGCACCGGGCAGGCCTGCTTCTATTTACAGTTTCCCGGAAGCACATTTGTGCGCTTCTCGAAAGCCAAGTTCCCAACTGCACGCCAGGTTTTTATTTACAGCTCTTGCTCAATTGGAGCTTGCAAATATTTCCCAAAGACAGTTTCTCTTCTTGGGGGATACAGAACAGATTAGAAACAGTCCAAGGATTTTCCAAAGAGCTTTAAGGAGAAGTTCTGAAATAGGGAGTGGGGGGGGGGAATCTAACACTTGGCTTCATCTGAAATCACAGAGCACAGGAGTGCAGATGGCCTGCCCCGTTGTGCGTACCAGATTCTGTGAAAAGAACATCACGGGCTTCAGGAAAGCCAGGAAAATTGCAGCGACATGATGGATGTGTTCCTGAACCAGAATTACGGGTCCTCTTAGAACCACCCGGGAGAGGAGGGGTCGTTGGGGCCCTGGAGGGCTGCACGTGTAGAGCCACGTTTACAGCTAAGTCACTTTATTTTCTGTAGACTCAGGTTTGGAACGCTTTCTGCATTGTTGATACAGTGTCTTTATTACTCTGGAGAAAGAGCCATTTAAGGGACCTGTTAAGAAAAGTTCTGTCTTTTCCAAGCTCATAACAACTTCAGTAGTTGCAGCTTGTCATTTAATAGGACCTTTGGAAAAACACGCGCCAGAAGAGAATCAAACCAAGTTGGTGGGCAGTATAGAGGCGGCTCTCCACCAGTGAAGTTTGGCTGAAAATAAGATTTTTGAGTTTATCGTACATTTCAAGCAGTCCTAACAGTGTACGGAAGTGGCTGTTGTTCAGTTCGAAGTATTCCCGTGTCCTGCTCTCAGCTCACACTGAAATGCAGCTGGAAGTGAGCCTGCTTGAAGGATGCTTGGGACCCGCTCAGTGCTAGCTTTGCAACGTCCTGTGAATCTATACTTACTTTTTCACTTCGTAATGTTAATGAGAAAAATCTGTTTTTTTAAAAAAAACGACTCATTCTTTGCCATCTTTTATCAGTTGAAAGTTGAGATATTTTATTCCATGTAGTTACCCCAAAAAATGGATGTTAATAGATGAAACAAAACATTGGTTACTTGTTAAAGCTGTATACGAGGGAGTTCGTGATAGCCCTCTCTGATTTTGTGTGTCTTTGAAGATTTTCATAACGAAAGGGTTGTTTTCGTTTTGTTTGTGAAGCTTCCTTCAACTGTCATCCCCGTGTTTTTGCCCCAGAGAAGCACAGGCAAACTTTGTCCATGGTGGGGTTTAGCAATTCCATGGATTTCCTGTTTCCTGACTCAGTAATTCCTTTAATTTTTTAAATCTTTATTATCTTCTTCCTCTTTTTTCTTGAACAACATATAGCTTAATTTTTGAGTTCTTTTTCTAACTTTTTGAGTCCAATACTTAATTTATTTGTTTCAGTTCCTTTTTTAAAAAATTACTTAAGTGCACAAGACTATGAATTAATTCTCTAAGCTCACTGTAAGCAGTTTCTGAAATTTTCAATAGGTGATGTGCTCATTATCTTTTGAAAGTTTCTTTACTTTCATTTTGGATTTGGAGTATTCAGGAGAAAGGTGTTCTGTTTTCCTATAGTTGGACTTTTGTTTTTCTTCTGGTTTTATTCATTTCTGATTCTGTTGCAGTGTGCTCAGGGATTGTGGCCTGTATGTTGGGTATTTGTGTATGTATTTGGAAACTTTCTGTGTTTATGTGGCATTGATTTTCGTAAATGTTTTGTGGGGGGTCTGAAAAAGAAAGCATAAATCCTTTCATTGTGCAGCATTTGAAGTGTAGCTTAGCTGAAGTGTTCATCGTATTTTTCAAATCCTTGGCATGACACTGTTGTCAAGTGTACCACAGCAAGTTCAAATCAATGGCTAATTCTGTGTTTCTGTCCCTTTCTTCTTATTTTTCTGCATTCTCTATGTTGTCTTTTATTAGAAAGCACACATCTCCAGGACACTCTTATCTAAGGTAAATTGCGTACCTTATACATGTGAAATGGACCTTATCTTGTGTAGCATTTGCTTTAGATTTAATCTTTGTGATACTGATATTTTGACCTCAGATTTCTTTCAGTTACTGTTTGCCCGTTGTGTTCTGGATGCTTTTTATATAGACAGTAATTGTTCAGTTTTGTTTTTTACCTCATCTGATCACCTTTGTGTTAATAGATCCCATTTAAATTTGGTGGCACAACAGATATATTTAGTTCTAAGATTTTCATCCAGTTTTTATGTTCTATTTTCTGTATTCAGTGCTTCTGGTTTTGGGCTTCTTGTTTGTGGGCTTTCTGGCCTTTTCTTTGGTTTAGTGTCAGTAGTTGTGTTGTCCTTTTGGTCATTTGGGAGGCTGTATCCTCTTTCCACATCTTACTACGGGACCGTTTATAAGCCCATATATTTAGCTATATGGCTGTTTCTTGATATGGCAGCGTTTGGCAGCGTTTGTGAATCCCTCATGAGAGATCAGATAATTAGTAAACTGCAGTATCTCTGGCCTCTTTTCTCTTGCTCGCTTTCTGATTTTGTTAGTTACAGTGTTATTTTTAGTTCAGGTGATTCTCTTTATAACATATAATCATATGCTTACTACCTATCATTTACTGATTTATTAACCTTAAAATGGTATTGGTTGACCACTAAGAAGGGTGAGAAAATGAATACATTAAGTTTCTTCTCCCACATCTTGGTTTGTTTTATGACTTTCCTTTTAAAATGTAAGGAATTTTAAGTTAAACCTAAGGTTTCTAACAATCGGGTCTAAAGAGCCCATCACTTTGGTCCTCACTGAGGGGAGGGCAGGACCCCTTGCTCTTCGGAGCGATGCTGTCGGCTGCTGGGAACCCTCCACCTGCCAGTACTGGGCTGGTCTCAGCCTCCAGGGCCACACAGGTGTGTTCCCGTCCCCGCTCTGAAGCCAGTGACCTTGGCTGAGGATGTGCCTGGTCTCTGCCACGGCCTCGGGGTTGTCTGGTGGTTGCCCCCAAGTCCTCAAGGTGGCCAAGGGGTTCCATTTTTATGAGGAGCGCTTTCAATGAACCCCTCACGGGGATGACATGCCAGAGCTAGGGGAAAATGGCTTGAAATGGAACACGTGTTTAAACAAGTCTTTTGCTGCTTACTTCTCTTCTGCCAAGCCAGGGATGGTGACATTTAGAAATTGCTGAGGATATAGGTGCCCGGACAGACCTTGCTTCACGTGCAGGCTCTGCCCCTGCTTAGGAGACCCATCAAATTTAAGAACCAGACTAAGAGAGCCTTCACCTTCAGAAGGCTTGATTATCGGTGGGCGGGGGGCGCAGCACGTGTGGGCGTCAGAGCACCTCGACCAGGGCAGCCTGGCACTGCCCTGTCCAGGCGCCCGCGACGCGTAGGTGTAAGTGCTCAGCAAATGCCATGTCATCAGTACTGTTTATTTTCAGGGCAATGTGAGTAAAGTCTAATCACTTAGAGCCAACGTGTTTTGGAAACTTTTCCCTTTTTTCTTTTCTCCTCTAGGAAAGTAAATGAGAACATTCCATTTTTGTTCTTGAACGGAATTTTCAATATAAATATTACATATATATGTATATGTGTGTGTGTATACATATATATATATATAAACATATATGTGTATTTCTATATTCAGTGATGTGGGAAGTGTTCACACGACCGCTAAGGTAAAACTGTGCGTAATGTGGTCCTAACTGAAATGCATAAACTATACAGAATATAAGCAGAAGTATATGTAAATACTTAAGAGTTTATATATTTGACCGTTTGAACAATTAGGATTATATATTTAAAATAAATTTGGGGATCCCGGGTAAGATGGCGGAAGAATAAGACGCGGAGATCACCTTCCTCCCCACGGATACACCAGAAATACAGCTACACGTGGAACAACTCCTACAGAACACCTACTGAACGCTGGCAGAAGACCCCAGACCTCCCAAAAGGCAAGAAACTCCCCACATACCTGGGTAGGGCAAAGCGGAGAGATTCCCGCACAGAGGATCGGTGCCGAGCGGCACTCACCAGCCCGAGAGGCTTGTCTGCTCGCCCACCAGGGCGGGCGGCGCTGGAAGCTGAGGCTCGGGCTTCGGTCAGAGCGCAGGGAGAGGACTGGGGCTGGCGGCGAGAACTCAGCCTGAAGGGGGCTAATGTGCCACAGCTAGCCGGCAGGGAGTCCGGGAAAACTCTGGAGCTGCCGAAGAGGCAAGAGACTTTTTCTTCCCTCTTGGTTTCCTGGTGCGCGAGGAGAGGGGATTAAGAGCGCTGCTTAAAGGGGCTCCACAGACGAGCGTGAGTCACGACTGAAAGCGCGGAGCCCAGTGACGGGCGTGGGACGCTGGGGCTGCTGCTGCCGCCGCCAAGAAGCCTGTGTGCGAGCGCAGGTCACTGTCCACACCGCCCTTCCGGGAGCCTGTGCAGCCCGCCACTGCCGGGGGCCCGGGATCCAGGGGCGGCTTCCCTGGGAGAACGCACGGCGCGCCTCGGGCTGGTGCAACGTCACGCCGACCTCTGCCGCTGCAGGCTCGCCCCGCACTCCGTGCCCCTCCCTCCCGCCCGGCCTGAGTGAGCCAGAGTCCCCGAAGAGGCTGCTCTTTTAACCCTGTCCTGTCTGAGCAAAGAACAGACGCCCTCCGGCGACCTACACGCAGAGGCGGGGCCAAATCCAAAGCTGAGACCCAGGAGCTGTGAGAACAAAGAAGAGAAAGGGAAACCTCTCCCAGCAGCCTCAGAAGCAGCGGATTAAAGCTCCACAATCAACTTGATGTACCCTGCATCTGTGGAATACATGAATAGACAACAAATCATCCCAAGTTGAGGAGCCCGGAGTCAGTGCTGTGCCTCTGAGGTGGGAGAGCCAACTTCAGGACACTGGTCCACAAGAGACCTCCCAGCTCCACATAATATCAAACGGCGAAAATCTTCCAGAGATCTCCATCTCAACACCAGCACCCAGCTTCACTCAACGACCAGCAAGCTACAGTGCTGGACACCCTATGCCAAACAACTAGCAAGACAGGAACACAACGCCACCCATTAGCAGAGAGGTGGCCTAAAATCATAAAAAGTCCGCAGACACCCCAAAACACACCACCAGACGTGGACCTGCCCACCAGAAAGACAAGATCCAGCCTCATCCACCAGAACACAGGCACTAGTCCCCTCCACCAGGAAGCCTACACAACCCACTGAACCAACCTTAGCCACTGGGGACAGACACCAAAAACAACGGGAACTACGAACCTGCAGCCTGCAAAAAGGAGACCCCAAACACAGTAACATAAGCAAAATGAGAAGACAGAAAAACACACAGCAGGAGAAGGAGCAAGATAAAAACCCACCAGACGTAACAAATGAAGAGGTACTAGGCAGTCTACCTGAAAAAGAATTCAGAATAATGATGGTAAAGATGATCCAAGATTCTATTTCCCAGATCCAAAATCTTGGAAATAGAATAGACAAAATGCAAGAAACAGTTAACAAGGATCTAGAAGAACTAAAGATGAATCAAGCATCGATTAAAAACACCATACATGAAATAAAAAATACTCTAGATGGGATCAATAGCAGAATAACTGAGGCAGAAGAACGGATAAGTGAGGTGGAAGATAAAATAGTGGAAATAACTGCTGCAGAGCAAAATAAAGAAAAAAGAATGAAAAGAACAGAAGACAGTCTCAGAGACCTCTGGGACAACATTAAACGCACCAACATTCGAATTATAGGGGTTCCAGAAGAAGAAGAGAAAAAGAAAGGGACTGAGAAAATATTTGAAGAGATTATAGTTGAAAACTTCCCTAATATGGGAAAGGAAATAGTTAATCAAGTCCAAGAGGCACAGAGAGTCCCATACAGAATAAATCCAAGGAGAAATACGCCAAGACACATATTAATCAAACTGTCAAAAATTAAACACAAAGAAGTCCTATTAAAAGCAGCAAGGCAAAAACAACAAATAACACACAAGGGAATCCCCATCAGGATAACAGCTGATCTCTCAGCAGAAACTCTACAAGCCAGAAGGGAGTGGCAGGGCATAATTAAAGTGATGAAGGAGAAAAACCTGCAACCAAGATTACTCTACCCAGCACGGATCTCATTCAGATTTGATGGAGAAATTAAAACGTTTACAGACAAGCAAAAGCTGAGAGAGTTCAGCACCACCAAACCAGCTTTACAACAAATGCTAAAGGAACTTCTCTAGGCAAGAAACACAACAGAAGGAAAAGACCTACAATAACGAACCCAAAACAATTAAGAAAATGGGAATAGGAACATACATATCAATAATTACCTTAAATGTAAATGGACTAAATGCTCCCACCAAAAGACAAAGATTGGCTGAATGGATACAAAAACAAGACCCATATATATGCTGTCTACAAGAGACCCACTTCAGACCTAGAGACACATACAGACTGAAAGTAAGGGGATGGAAAAAGATATTCCATGCAAATGGAAACCAAAAGAAAGCTGGAGTAGCAATTCTCATATCAGACAAAATAGACTTGAAAATAAAGACTACTAGAAGAGACAAAGAAGGACACTACATAATGATCAAGGGATCAATCCAAGAAGAAGATATAACAATTGTAAATATTTATGCACCCAACATAGGAGCACCTCAATACATAAGGCAAATACTAACAGCCATAAAAGGAGAAATCGACAGTAACACAATCATAGTAGGGGACTTTAACACCCCACTTTCACCAATGGACAGATCATCCAAAATGAAAATAAATAAGGAAACACAAGCTTTAAATGATACATTAAACAAGATGGACTTAATTGATATTTATAGGACATTCCATCCAAAAACAACAGAATACACATTTTTCTCAAGTGCTCATGGAACATTCTCCAGGATAGATCATATCTTGGGTCACAAATCAAGCCTTGGTAAATTTAAGAAAATTGAAATTGTATCAAGTATCTTTTCCGACCACAGTGCTATGAGACTAGACATCAATTACAGGAAAAGAGCTGTAAAAAATACAAACACATGGAGGCTAAACAATACACTACTTAATAACAAAGTGATCACTGAAGAAATCAAAGAGGAAATTAAAAAATACCTAGAAACAAATGACAATGGAGACACGACGACCCAAAACCTATGGGATGCAGCAAAAGCAGTTCTAAGAGGGAGGTTTATAGCAATACAATCCCACCTTAAGAAACAGGAAACATCTCGAATAAACAACCTAACCTTGCACCTAAAGCAATTAGAGAAAGAAGAACAAAAACACCCCAAAGTTAACAGGAGGAAAGAAATCATAAAAATCAGATCAGAAATAAATGAAAAAGAAATGAAGGAAACGATAGCAAAGATCAATAAAACTAAAAGCTGGTTCTTTGAGAAGATAAACAAAATTGATAAACCATTAGCCAGACTCATCAAGAAAAGAAGGGAGAAGACTCAAATCAATAGAATTAGAAATGAAAAAGGAGAAGTAACAACTGACACTGCAGAAATACAAAAGATCATGAGAGATTACTACAAGCAACTCTATGCCCATAAAATGGACAACCTGGAAGAGATGGACAAATTCTTAGAAATGCGCAACATGCCAAGACTGACTCAGGAAGAAATAGAAAATATGAATAGACCTATCACACGCACTGAAATTGAAACTGTGATTAAAAATCTTCCATCAAACAAAAGCCCAGGACCAGATGGCTTCACAGGCGAATTCTATCAAACATTTAGAGAAGAGCTAACACCCATCCTTCTCAAACTCTTCCAAACAATATCAGAGGAAGGAACACTCCCAAACTCATTCTACGAGGCCACCATCACCTTGATACCAAAACCAGGCAAGGATGTCACAAAGAAAGAAAACTACAGGCCAATATCACTGATGAACATAGATGCAAAAATCCTCAACAAAATACTAGCAAACAGAATCCAACAGCACATTAAAAGGATCATACACCATGATCAAGTGGGGTTTATTCCAGGAATGCAAGGATTCTTCAATATACGCAAATCAATCAATGTGATACACCATATTAACAAGTTGAAGGAGAAAAACCATATGATCATCTCAATAGATGCAGAGAAAGCTTTCGACAAAATTCAACACCCATTTATGATAAAAACCCTGCAGAAAGTAGGCATAGAGGGAACTTTCCTCAACATAATAAAGGCCATATATGACAAACCCACAGCCAACATTGTCCTCAATGGTGAAAAACTGAAACCATTTCCACTAAGATCAGGAACAAGACAAGGCTGCCCACTCTCACCACTCTTATTCAACCTAGTTTTGGAAGTTTTAGCCACAGCAATCAGAGAAGAAAAGGAAATAAAAGGAATCCAAATTGGAAAAGAAGAAGTAAAGCTGTCACTGTTTGCAGATGACATGATACTATACATAGAGAATCCTAAAGATGCTACCGAAAAACTACTAGGGCTAATCAATGAATTGGGTAAAGTAGCAGGATACAAAATTAATGTACAGAAATCTCTGGCATTCCTGTACACTAATGATGAAAAATCTGAAAATGAAATCAAGAAAACACTCCCATTTACCATTGCAACAAAAAGAATAAAATATCTAGGAATAAACCTACCTAAGGAGACCAAAGACCTGTATGCAGAAAATTATAAGACACTGATGAAAGAAATTAAAGATGATACAAATAGATGGAGAGATATACCATGCTCCTGGATTGGAAGAATCAATATTGTGAAAATGACTCTACTACCCAAAGCAATCTACAGATTCAATGCAATCCCTATCAAACTACCACTGGCATTTTTCACAGAACTAGAACAAAAAATTTCAAAATTTGTTTGGAAGAACAAAAGACCCCGAATAGCCAAAGCAATCTTGAGAACGAAAAACGGAGCTGGAGGAATCAGGCTCCCTGACTTCAGACTGTACTACAAAGCTACAGTAATCAAGGCAGTGTGGTACTGGCATAAAAACAGAAAGATAGATCAGTGGATCAGGATAGAAAGCCCAGAGATAAACCCACGCACATATGGCCAACTTATCTTTGATAAAGGAGGCAGGAATGTACAGTGGAGAAAGGACAGCCTCTTCAGTAAGTGGTGCTGGGAAAACTGGACAGGGACATGTAAAAGTTTGAGATTAGATCACTCCCTAACACCATACACAAAAATAAGCTCAAAATGGATTAAAGACTTAAATGTAAGGCCAGAAACTATCAAACTCTTAGAGGAAAACATAGGTAGAACACTCTATGACATAAATCACAGCAAGATCCTTTTGGACCCACCTCCTAGAGAAATGGAAATAAAAACAAAGATAAACAAATGGGACCTAATGAAACTTCAAAGCTTTTGCACAGCAAAGGAAACCATAAACAAGACCAAAAGACAACCCTCAGAATGGGAGAAAATATTTGCAAATGAAGCAACTGACAAAGGATTAATCTCCAAAATTTATAAACAGCTCATGCAGCTCAATAGCAAAAAAACAGACAACCCAATCCAAAAATGGGCAGAAGACTTAAATAGGCATTTCTCCAAAGAAGATATACAGACTGCCAACAAACACATGAAAGAATGCTCAACATCATTAATCATTAGAGAAATGCAAATCAAAACTACAATGAGATATCATCTCACACCAGTCAGAATGGCCATCATCAAGAAATCTAGAAACAATAAATGCTGGAGAGGGTGTGGAGAAAAGGGAACACTCTTGCACTGCTGGTGGGAATGTGAATTGGTACAGCCACTATGGAGAACAGTATGCAGGTTCCTTAAAAAACTAAAAATAGAACTACCATATGACCCAGCAATCCCACTACTAGGCCTATCCCCTGAGAAAACCATAATTCCAAAAGAGACATGTACCAAAATGTTCATTGCAGCTCTATTCACAATAGCCCGGAGCTGCAAACAACCTAAGTGTCCATCATCGGATGAATGGATAAAGAAGATGTGGCACATATATACAATGGAATATTACTCAGCCATAAAAAGAAACGAAACTGAGCTATTTGTAATGAGGTGGATAGACCTAGAGTCTGTCATACAGAGTGAAGTAAGTGAGAAAGAGAAAGACAAATACCGTATGCTAACACATATATACGGAATTAAAAAAAAAATGTCATGAAGAACCTAGGGGTAAAACGGGAATAAAGACGCAGACCTACTTGAGAATGGACTTGAGGATATGGGGAGGGGGAAGGGTGGGCTGTGACAAGGCGAAAGAGAGGCATGGACGTGTATACACTACCAAACGTAAGGTAGATAGATAGTGGGAAGCAGCCGCAGAGCACAGGGAGATCAGCTCGGTGCTTTGTGACCGCCTGGAGGGGTGGGATGGGGAGGGTGGGAGGGAGGGAGATGCATGAGGGAAGGGATGTGGGAACAGATGTATATGTATGACTTATTCACTTTGTTATAAAGCAGAAACTAATAAAAAAAAATAATATTTACCAAAAAAAAAAAAAAAAGCGGAATATCCTGAGATTGCCACAAAAGCACTGAAAAGCCTGCTTCCATTTCCGACATCCGATCTTTGTGAAGCGGGGTTTTCTGCAGTGACAGCAACCAAAACGAGATTACGGAGTAGACTGGACATAAGCAACACACCTCGGGTGTCACTGTCTCCCATTACCCCCAGTTGGGACCATCTAGTTACAGGAAAACAAGCTCAGGGCTCGCACTGATTTTGCATTATGGTGAGTTGTATAATTATTTCATTATATATTAAAATGTAATAATAATAGAAATAAAGTGTGCAATAAAAAAAATAAAATAAATTTGGGTGCATGCTGTGGAAAGATCATAACTTTTATGAGTAGAGTCAAGGGTATAAATATTTATTTAGGGATTTTCGTGCACATCCCCAAATTGCCTTCCAGAGACGCTGTTCCACTCTTGTTTATTCACGGTGACTTCTGATGAACTAAGATTTAGGGACTCTTTGACCGCCATTGCTGAGCTGGGGCAGCTGCGGTGTGGCCCCTCAGTGAGAGCGCTGTAGGAGGACGCTGGTCCGGTCAGCCGGCCGGCCAGTCGAGGCTCTCTTTCTGCTTTGGTTGGCCAGGCTGGTCTGGGGCTCTTGTCTTGTCCTGGCTCTTTGGAGGAGAAATAGATGGTCTCCAGGACCCAGTGGCTGCAGCTGCAGCAGGGGGCTTGCCTGAGGGGGACCTTTTTCCGGAGAGTCGGGCTCCTGGGTGGGGTTGATCCAGTAGCCAGCTTCAGGGGGCAGGCAGGGGGTGGCCGGCTCCTCATTCTCACCTTGTGCTTTCTCGCATGGTTGCGCTTGGCTGGTACCGTCGACTTGGATTTTCCGGTAGCATGTGTTCTATGTAAACTCCCCCCTGGCTGAGTCCGCAGCGTCTCGGCCAGGTGAGCGGCATCTGTCTGTGATGCAGTGGCCATGGGCCCCTCACCCGCCCGGCCCCAGCTTGGCAGGATGTCCTTGTACGGCTTGGGGGGCTGGTGAGCAGGGCCAGGCCCTCCCTCGCCCCGGTCACCCCCCAGGCTCACGGCCGCCTCCCTCTTCCTGGCACCGCTCCGGGCTCTGGGGCGGGGGCACAGGGAGCCACGTAAACGCTCCTGCCTTCTCGGGGGTGGGTGAGCACGTGAAGGCTTGCGGGGCACCTTTGTTTCGGTTGGCTGCTCTGTCTTCACGTTCGGGGCTGGCCCACAGCTCACGGTGAGTCTCCCACAAGCCAGCAGGGCTGATGGACTGGCTGCCTCCCTGCCCAGGTGATGGGCAGGGACCTGGCCATTTCCCAGTGTCCCAGAAGCCAGGACCTGCTGTCCTTTGTCTTGGCCTCTGATCCTTTTACCCGGACAGCACCCTCTCAACTCCTTCCTGCGGGTCCCTGCCTGGCCCCCGCGCCAACCCTCGGTGAATCAGCTTGGCGTGCCCGGTTTTAGGCCGGCACCCAGCTCCTGCCCTCAGCGGGGAGCTTCTCTGGGGGGTGGTGAGCGACAGTCCCCGTGTGTGGCGGGCGGGCTGTGGTGGCCAGAGGCTGACTGTACCCTGACCTTCCCCAGCCTCAGAAGTCCCTGGTCAGCCAGGTCCCTTCCCAGCTTCAAGAACTCTATGGCCGTGGTCTCCTTGAGGGATGCGGCTTGGGGGAAAGATTGATGTCTTTTTGCTGTCCCTGGGGTGGAAGTTTTGGAGGGAGGGGGTGGGTTGGGTGCCGTCAGGCTGTGTCCTTCACAACATGCAGCTCTTTGAATGTCGAGAATGAACCCCAGCCTCAGCTGAGCCAGGAGGTGGTGAGTGTAGAGACTCTTTAAATTTGTACTTTCACAGTTTAAGTTGAAGATTAATTGGACTCCACAGAACAGTCCAGAAAGTTTAAACATCCCAGTTCACAATCACTTTTATCCATTTCTTTTTGAACACACTTGTTGCTGGGCTTCAAAGTTAAAACATCCATGAAACAATGAAAAGCTGTCTCCCCACATCCTCACTGGTCCCTGGAGGAACTTTCCGAAGTCTTTACGAGCACTTTTCATCTGTAAAGGAGATGTTGTTTAAAAGGACCCTAGACTCTGTGCAACGATTTGATGAAATACTGTGCTGAGGGGAATGGACCGCTTTTTATCTTCACCCAGAATCCGGTGCCACAGAGAACGTACCTGCTCCCCACGAGGCAAGTTGGCGATGCTCGCTCTCACCACCTTCTGTCTGCTTGTTTGCGGGGGGCGGGGGGGGGTTCCTTTGCTCGTATTTGAAAGAAAAGTCCTCAAAGATGTTTTAAGATGCCAAATTCTGGGGAATGTGTCAGGGGCCGAGGAGCGTCCCACAGCTCAATAAACGCCAAGGGGGAGAAGTCCCTGCCTGGATTTAAAGCTGTTTTTGTAGCTTTAGCTGCTGAGTGACGGGGGTTAGAGACCCAGCCCTTCCTTCAGACGGAGCCATAGGACTGGAGGCTCCAGGAGCTGGCCGCGGGCCCGTCATCCAAGTTCAGCAAATGCAGACAGCGATAGCCTTGCAGTTTCTTTCACGTGAAGACTCAGTGCTCTTGGTTTCCTTCTTCATCCTCACTACACACCCACTCGGGGTGATTGTCGGGGCCCCTGGATGGTCCCCGGGGGCTGTCACTCTTAGAAAAGGGACTTTGAGCCCTCTGGGAGAAGCCGCAAGGCTGGGCCCTCGGGGAGGACAGAGCTTTCCTTAATTATTTCCAGCTTCCGGGAAGCTGGATTTTGTGCTCCTTAGTGATTTTGTATTGTGAGGGCACCGATTCCGTGTTTATACCATTAAAAAAAAAGGTGGAAGAAACAATATATTTCCTTCTGTCAAGAATTTCCACTTAAAATTAGTTTTGAATAGGTCAATCGAAAGTGGAATTTTAATGAATTATTTTGGGAGCAAGTGGTTTTAGGGGATTAAAGCTAGAGGGTTTCATCATGCAATCGTGTTTCCAATTCCTAATTATGTAGCAGTTACGATTTCTTCATCTCCTCCTTTTAAGAAATGTATACATAGATCTTAACAGCCAATGCCTGCCCCTTTTCTTGAGGATGCATTTAAGTCTTTTATAAAGGAGGTTTGGTACTTGTGGAATGTGATTTAAAGGTTCTGTGATGGGGTTAGTGCAACATAAGGCATTAAAGGAATGTGCCCTGTCTTGTGCCTCCTTCCAAGGCTCCATGAACAAGGGTTGGTTTCCACTGGGGAGGTTCCAGCCCCTTGGCCCAGCCTCCTTCCAGCTAGGAATCCTGGTGACCATTGTGTAAATGGGCCTGCTGAACACCCTCTATTCCTAAGAAGTCAGGGCGGTAGAATTGCGGACTGTCGTTCAGTCCTTTATAATCACACGTGGTGAAAAGTGGAGAGAGATGTTGTCTTGGGCTGGTTTCCACTGGACTTATCTCCCCCAAGGGGGCACCCCCATTGCCAACCACACACACGTGGCCCTTTTCCTTGCAGGCCCAGCAATGAGTGCCGGGATGTGTAGTCGGCCATTCGCCACTAGCAGAAACCTGTTTTCAGTTTTGTGTTTGTCACTGACTTGCTTTCATTTATTTATTTATTTAGGAATGCAGTTGAGTTTTTTTTTTTTTTTAACGTACTTTCTTTTAGAAACTACTTTGCCATATATGTCTGCTTTCTTAAACAGCATCTTGTTTAGTTTTACTTTTTCTGAGATTTTTTAAAGTGGTATCATACTGATACAGTCTTCTGCAGCTTGCTTTTTTTAAAAAAAAATTCAGTATTGTTTCCAAGACTCATTACATCATTTCTTTTTTAGCTGTAAATCATTCATTTTCACTGCTAAATACACTTACACACTCTTACTATCCCGCAGCTGATATGTTGATGGCTCTTTGGGCTGTTTCCAGTTAGTAGTGCTGTAATGACAGTTCTTGCATTATTCTCTTTGTACACACAGGCAGGAATTTTTCAAGCGTGGGTATACCTGGGAGTGGGTCATAGAACCAAGTTTCAGCATTATAAGAGAAAGCTGATGAATTTCCAGGAAGTCCATCCTCACCCTTAACCTTTCTGACACTTGATAAGTCTAGAATGGGGTGGATGTCAGTCTCCCATTTCACGGTGGTCTGATGGCCTCTCCTGCATTACTAATGTGGTCCTGCATTTTTTTGTGTGTGTGTGTGGTACGTGGGCCTCTCACTGTTGTGGCCTCTCCTGTCGCGGAGCACAGGCTCCGGACGCGCAGGCCCAGCGGCCATGGCTCACAGGCCCAGCTGCTCCGCGGCATGTGGGATCCTCCCGGACCGGGTCACGAACCCATGTCCCCTGCATCGGCAGGCAGACTCTCAACCACTGTGCCACCAGGGAAGCCCCTGGTCCTGCATTTTAACCTATTTTTTTCGGCCACTAAGTGCCCTTCTGTGAAAAGCCTATTTGTACTTTTTGCCATTTTTCTTTGATCTTTCTTGTACTGACTTGTAGGAGTTATGTGTATGTTACAGAGCCAGGTCCTTTGTCAGGTACTTCATCAGTTATATACAGTGTGGACCGCCTTCGTCAGGGCTCAGGCTTTCACTTTTAAACAGTGTCTAATGAGCAGAAATTCTTTTTTTTTTTTTTCAAATCTTACTATTTTTTTATACAGCAGGTTCTTATTAGTTATCTATTTTATACATATTAGTGTATATATGTCAATCCCAATCTCCCAATTCATCCCACCACCACCACCCCGCCCCCGATTTCCCCCTTTGGTGTCCATCCATTTGTTCTCTACATCTGTGTCTCTATTTCTGCCTTTGAGCAGAAATTCTTAATGTAAATGTAGTCAAAGTGATCGGTTTTTTCTTTTGTGGTGAGCTCGTTTTGTATCTTGAGTTTTTCTTTCCAAGGTCATGAGGATATTTTCCAAGGAGTGTCTTCAAAAAGTTTTAAAATTTTGCCTTTCACATTTGAGTCTTAATCCATGTGGAATTAGTTTTGGTGTACTGTGTGAATAGGGATGAGTTCCATCTTCTTTCCATAAGAAACATGGGATACCCCATCTTTTCCATAGTTATTTGCGGAGGACTCATACCGCCTTCTTCAGGACTGCTCTGACTACTTTGGGCTTGTTCTCCTATATCGTTTGAAAATCACCTTCTCAAGTTCACGAAGTACATCAGTTTGAAGAGAACTGATATCTTTATGATAGTAAGTCTTCTTGTCCTTCGGTCATTTAAAATATCTATCAGTAATCTTTTATAATTTTTTATCCATAAAGTTCTCTTCTATCTTTTGTTACATATAATTCTTGGTACTTTGTACTTTTTAAAATACTGGGGTTCTCTGCTTGTTGCATTAATATTGATATGTAGGTGGGTTTTTCTGTATGTTGACCTTACCCAGCACTTTGTTAAATGACCTCATTAACTTCTCTGTAATTCTTTTTTGTTTTTTAATGGGAGAAGAGTTCTATATTTTGATCATAGCGTCTGTGAGGCGTGGTTGTGTGTCTTGCCTCTCTGCTTGCATTATTCCCCCATCAGCCCCTCCTCTGCGGTGGTGTTGCCTGGAATCTTGTCTCGATTAAGGTTCACCAATAAAAGCAATATTTGCTGCGGTTGTTTTTTTTTTTTTTTTTGAGTATATGATAAGATGTATTATTTATTTAATAACACTATTTTACAAAGTCTCAGAGAAACAATGAAAATTTTAGGGAAAATATAGGTTAGATTTTACTAGTTTTTCTATTTATTTTATAAGCATTTCCCCTAATTTTTCATTTCTTTTCTTTTTCTAAATCACACTATATTGAAATATGAAGCCCTTTCACCCTGAACAGATTAACATACTTTTAAAAGTCTCAGATTAAACTTTTATATAGCATCTTGATGTCTTTATTATGAGAGTTACAGACTGATCTTTATAAAAGCTTCCTAGCAAAGAACTATAAATATAGTCCTTTTATAGGGTATGCCACCCTTTAAGAAAAACAAATAAAATCTTATTTTTAGAGGATAAGAAAACTCATCTAACTTCTCAGTCTATGAAGATGGCATTAGTATCAATACTTCAGTTTCTTATAGCTTTAGATACAGATTCTTGCTGTAATCCTTAGAAATACAATAACTTATAAACTTCAATTCTGAGACACCAGTAAGTGTAAAAACACACCAAAAACTTGCAGATTTGTTTGAAACATTTTCAGAGCCACTACTCAGTTTTAAAATGTTAAAATACAGGAAAAAATAAAAACAAAAATCATGGGTCTTTGAACTGAAAAAGCATGGTAGTAAAAAATTCCCTGTATAGCACTTAATTAGAAAGTAATGCCTTGCCATGTATCATTTAAAAATGCAGAGTTGCTTGTAAACAATTTACTCTCCCCAGTGTCCCCAAACAATTAAAATGTGACAATTTTCAACATTCAATTTTACATGAAATTTTCTAGGCACGTGGCAAACTACCCATATACTTAAATGTATTTTAAATAAAACCCTTATATGAACTTATACACAATACACTAATTAAACACAAAACTAGAATTATAATAATGAGAATACCAATTTTTAAATTTTTTAAAGAGTTACATACAAAGTAATAGATACGTCAAACTGTTCACAAGTTCAGGTGGGAGAAGAACTCTTCGAGTGGAACTGATCTCTGGCAGGTTGGGTACTGACAGCAAACGAGGTCCTTGTAGAGGATAAACCATATCTGACATGCCAGAAACAGTGGGATCATTTGGGGCAGACCCCATGAGCAGGTCGGAAAGGTCTGGGTACATGCGGTCTCCTTGCAACTGATGGTCGATGAGCCACCTGGCATTTTCCAAAGCTTCCTGCAGGGCTGTGGCCGACATGGAGGCCGGCATTGCCGACCCCAGCAAAGAAGACGGCATATCAAAAATCGGAGACACCAGCGACCGGAGAAAGTCAAAAAGGAAGGAGAAATAAGAGAAAACCCAGGACGCTAGCTCAGCCCCAAAGCTTAGGGCGCGCACGCTTAAACGAGCGCCCCGGCGCCAGTCTGCCGTGTTTTTTTAATAGATCCCCTTTTTCAGGTTAAAGAAATTCTCTTTTATTCGTAGTTTGCTAAGGACTTTTATAGTTGTTGGATTTTATAATATACTTATTTCTATTATGATGATGCTCATGATTAATTCAGTGAATTACATTTATAGATGTTCTATGTAGATGTTGCATTTCTCATTTTAAAATACTGCTTATTTTAGTCTATTATCTTTTTTATAGACTGCTAGATCAAGCTTGCTAATGATTCATTTAGGAATTTTGTGGCTATATTCATGACCAGGACTGTAATTTTTCTTTTTTATACTGTCTTTGGTTTTTGTGGCAAGGTTTTGTACTAGCCTCACAGGATGAGCCAGAAGTGCTCTTTATTTCTCTGTTCTCTTTAAAGTTTTGTTTAAAATTGAATGATCAGTTAGTTGAAAGGTTGATAATACTGTCTCTAATATGATCTGTGTGGAAAGATTTTCAAGTATTGTTTCACTTTAGTTTATGATTATAGAGTTGCTGTATTTTCTATTTTTTGTCAACTTGGAAAAGTTATGTTTTTCTAGAAATGTGTCTGTTTTATGAAGGTTTTAAAATGGATTGGCCTGAAGTTGTTCACTGTCTTTTCAATTTCTGCCATATCTGAACTTTGGTGACCTTTTAAATTCCTAATGTTTTAAGTTTGTGCTTTTCTCTCATGTTCTAAATCACTCTTCTCAGAAGGTTATCTATTTTGTTGGTCTTTTCAAAAAACCAGTTTCTTATTGTGTTGGTATGTATGAGTGTAATGAACATTTTCCATTTATTTATGTGTTTATTATCTCCTTCCCTCTGTTTTCCTAGGATTCGTTCTAGTGTTTTTTCTAAAGATACATCTATCTAGCTTATTGATTGTATCCTCATTATTGTCAAATATAATCATTTAAGGTTATCAGTTTTCCTCTAAGTATAGTAAGAGCAGAACCTTTCAACTTATTATATGTACTTTTTCCATTATCTTTTGAGTCTAATTATTTTTAAGTGATCGTTAGGATTTCTTCTTTGAAGATATTTAGAAATGTAATTAAAAATTTTTTTTTAACTTTGTATCATAAAAAATCTTAGACACACTTAGAAGTGGACAGACTAGTAGAAGGAGCCCTCAGGTTCTTATCAGCCAACTTAGCAGGGTCAGGTCGTGTCCAGCTGTGTTTTATCTGTCCCACCTCACCCCTCCACCTCTACCCTCACAGTCATTTTGAAATCATATCATCTGTAACTATCCCAGTACCTACCTGTCTCCCTAACAGGTAGGGACTCTTTGTTTTCAACGTAAGTACAATGCCATTTTCATGTTTAAACAAGGTCAGCAATTCTTAAATTTTATTCGATGTTCACCTAGTATTTATATGTCCCTTGTGTGTGTATGTGTGTGTGTGTGTGTGTGTGTGTGTGTTTTAATTGAAGTGGAATTGACATACAGCACTACGTTGGTTCCAGGTACACCACGTAGCGATTCGGTATTTCTAGACATTAAAAGATGTCACCATCTGCCACCATAGAAAGATACTGCAGTCTTGCTGACTGTGTTCCCTGTGCTGTACGTTACAACCCTGTGACCTGTTCATTTTGTACCGGGAAGTTCGGACCCGTAACTCCCTCACCTGTTTCCCTCACGTCCCTAACTCCCTCCCCTCTTGCACCCACCAGTCTGTTCTTGTATCTGTGAATCTCTTTCTGTTATGTTTGTTCATTTGTTTTGTTTTTTAGATTTCACATATGTGAAATCATACCGTATTTGCCTTTCTCTGTCTGACTTATTTCATTTAGCATAATAATACCCTCTAGGTCCGTCCATGTTTTTACAAATGTCAGGATTTTATTCTTTCTTATGGCTAATATTCCACTGTATTTAAATACCACGTCCTCTTTATCCATTCACCCTGATGGTGTTTAAAACCTGTGCTTCTTTAGTTTACTGTTTGACTTGGGGTCCATTTAATGCTCATGCATGGTGACTGGTCTGTCTCCAGTTCATCTGTAAGTGTCTCCCCTCCTGTTTTTGACCTTTGCAGTTTATCTCTGAAGGTACTGGGTTGTTTGTCCTGTAGGGTTTCCCTGTGTTCTAGATTCTGCTTGATTTCATCCCCGTCTTGTCATTTAAATGGGCCTCTGTTGCCTGTGTTTCCTGTACGTTGGTGGTTAGATCTGGAGGTCTGATCCGACTCAGGTATAATTATTTTTGGCCCGACTCTAGATGCAATTGTGTACGTCCACCAGGAGGGCCCAACTTGGGGGTGGGGTGGGGGTGGCGGGAGGTTAGCAGCCACGTGTCTTGTTTTCTCCTTAAAATCTTTTTATTGATCTTGCCGCGCCCCGCCACTGCTTTGGGAGGCCTCCCCTCTGTCCCCAGCAGTTAAGTGTGAACCGTTACGCCACGCCGACGCCCACGGCGGGCAGGTGTCCCGGGGCCCCCGGATGCTCCTCCCCCTCCCCACCAGCCAGGGTTTTCACTGTCGGTTCAGCTCCCAAGTTAGATGCTCTTACCCGTCTCCTGCCTGTTTGTCTGGACTCAGCTTCAGGTTCGTCACACTCAGCACTCACCTCCTCTCCCTCATCTCAGACGTTCCGTGGGCTTTTCTCTTAACCAAAGGCTTGTCAGCGAGTCTGTAACCTGTCTTGGTCTTTGATATGCCTCCATCTGTGCATGTTCTGCATTCACTCTTCTTTAATATATATATATAATTTTTTTAAACTTTATTTTATTTATTTATTTATTTTTGGCTGCGCTGGATCTTCGTTGCTGCGCACGGGCTTTCTCTAGTTGCGGCGAGTGGGAGCTACTCTAAGTTGCGGTGCGCGGGCTTCTCACTGCGGTGGCTTCTCTTCTTGCGGAGCACGGGCTCTAGGCACGTGGGCTTCAGTAGTTGTGGCTTGCAGGCTCAGTAGTTGTGGCTCGGGGGCTCTAGAGCGCAGGCTCAGTAGTTGTGGCACACAGGCTCAGTAGTTGTGGCTCGCGGGCTCTAGAGTGCAGGCTCAGTAGTTGTGGCACACAGGTTCAGTAGTTGTGGCTCGGGGGCTCTAGAGCGCAGGCTCAGTAGTTGGGGCGCACGGGCTTAGGTGCTCCGCGGCAGGTGGGATCTTCCCGGACCAGGGTCGAACCCGTGTCCCCTGCATTGGCAGGCAGACTCTCAACCACTGCGCCACCAGGGAAGCCCCTGCATTCAACCTTGATCGCACTTTCCCCAAGCACGTAGTTTTAGCGTGGCAGGTGTTTCTCTCCACGCTCAGAGCTGGTTCACTGTTTTCTGGCTGTTTCTGTGCGTCCCTTTTCGGGCAGCCTCACTCATCCTCAGGGTCTGCTGACCTTTCTCTCTAGTGTCTGTGGTTCCACTTTGAAATTGCCTTGATTGTTGCTGTTATTGGTTTGTTTCCCCGCTTGGTTGTGCCTTCCCTGTCTCCCACCAGTCCTGGAAATTTTCAGCCATCTGTCTTCAGGTGCTGCCTCTGAGGTCTGACCTCTGACCTTCACAGTCAGTGGGGGCCCACACTTTGGAACTGAATTGCAGGCTCTGACCTCCCTGCTGGGTGGTGGGGAGCTGGGCTGGAGGATGGGGGGCCGGTGTGGGGTGGAGTGAGTGAGGAAGGAGAGGAGCAGGGGCCTCGCTACACGACGGTCTGCTTTAAACAGAAACATCGAGATCACCTAGGTTCCAGCCTGTTGTCTTAATTCTCTTCCCTATGCGCTCCTATCCTACAAAGAGCTTTTTATTTCTTTGACAAAGGAAGAGAAGGGAGTGCGGGAGGGGGGAAAATCTGACCTAAACTCCTTGTCAGCAGCTGCTGTGGGATCCGCACCCAGCCTTGAGGAGATGAAGCCAGGATTTGTTTCTCCCTCTGCATTAAACAGATGCATTCTCGTTCTTCGGTGCCTCATAAAGCTGGCGTGTCTCTGCGTCCTGTTCACAACACCTGAAGCTGAGAATCCGTTTTGGCTCCGTGTCCGCGGGCACCCGGGGACCTCTCACCTGTGCTGCCGTGAACACAGCAAGTGGGCGGAACAGAGGCCGGGCCGGGGCCGGGCCGGCGCCCCTGGAAACGGGCAGGCGGCGGGCTACTCCCTGCAGGCCTGACTGCGCTCCTGGCATTGGAGGGGTGCGGAGATCTGGGTGAGGCCCCCCACGGGGTCACAGCCAGGGAGGATGGAGGACGGCTCCCGTCTTTCCTTTTCCTCCCAGTTTTTACGCCGCTGTCCTCCACGCGGGTGACCACATGCCCGCCCTTTGCAGACGGTTCTGGGACTGTCAGCCCCAGTCTGTTTGTTTGCAAAACCCCAAGTCTGGCTCAGTTGATGGGGTTTCCAGCCTAGGAGCCAAAGGACCCTTGTGGGTTTGTACTTCCAGGAGAGGGAGAAGAGACTGCGGTTCCTTCACCTTGGGGTCCTCACATTGTGATCCCTCGTTACCAAGGTTTCCAGTCAGGCATCTTCACTTCTCGTTAAGGCCCAAAATGGAGTTTTCCAGTATCTGAGCACGTTCAGCCCCCTGTTTTTATCCTTTGTGAATCTACAGTTGATTTTGCTAAAAATAACCTGATCATTACAGAGGGAACTTCCTGTTCACATGAAAAGGAGAATTTTCGTCCTTAGGGCGCTGGCCCCTGCTGCTGGCCCATGCCTGCAAGTGAAGCACGCTTCCCTCAGACGGTGACACTCCTGGATCCCGTCCTCGTGTGCTGGGGGCAGGGGGCAGAGTCTGCCCGGTGGGCTCTGCTGGGCCCTGCGGCCTGGGAGGGCAAGGCTGTAGCGCTGGCTGATCCAACCTGACGCCGGGCCCGGGGCTCCTCCCCTCCTCTCTCCTCGCTCTGTGGGAACTCCTGGAAGCTTCTGTAAGGCTGAGCGGCCCGAGGGCTGGACCCTCCAGGGCAGGGCTTGGTGCCCTGCAGCCTGCAGAGTGGACAGTGCTGGTGGCGGAGGCCAGCGGGCTTGTCCTCTGGGGCCTCACGTCTGGGCTGCCCGGAACCCGAGCCCGGGCGCCGTGGGCACGTGTCCTCACGCGTGTCCGTGACCTCTGTCTTCAGCTGTCACTTGTGTGGATGCCGAGGGTGAGCTGGCGCCCTTCTGGGAGGTCTCTCCCACATCCTGACCGCAAGGCTTCACCTTGGGTCTTCACCACCCTCAGTAAAAAACACTTTCTGGGCCCACTTATGGGGGAAAGGTGTTCAGGAGCCCGGGAGGCAAGATGGGCTCAGCTCCGCCCGCCTTGCCTGGACGCCCGTCCTGCTGCGTCAGCCGCCCCGGGCTCTTCTCCCTGCGTTTGTGCGGCCCCTGCGACAGAGGCCTCCAGGCTCGAGGCTGCATCCTGGCCCCGTGATGGACACTGGGCCACAAGCACGGCCCCGGCCACGCGCCTGCTGGTCCCCCGGTAGGATTTGAACTCGCACCGGCCCCGCCCCCCTGCTGCGTGTGTGATCGTGTCCTCGCGCTCTGACCCACACTGGATGTTTGAGGGACCAGGTCTGTGTGCCGCGGGCCCCAGGAGCCGCTGACGCAGGGGCCGTGGCCTGGATTTCTCTCACTAGCTTTACTTGGAAACACCTCCCTGGTGCCTGGAAGTGGAGGCCGCAGAGCTGGTTTCCACGAACAGCCCCACCTCCCGCTCTGCTGCCCCCATGGTGGCTTGTGGTGTTCTCGCTGGTGTCTGCGGACACTCAGGGCAGCCCAGCGGGGACCTCCAGGTAGGATCGAAGTAGCTGTGGGAAAGGCCCCCCTGGTGGAGGCACTGACTGGGAGGCCAGGCCTCAGGGTACTGACAGCCTTAGACTCTGTGCCAGGGAGAAGCACTTTGAAAACTTGTCGCTCGGGGGCGTGGTATGAGTGGGTGGTGGTGAAATCTGACTTAGGTGAAGAGACGGTGGTATGAAACATCACCCTGGTGTTCATGGTAGCTTTATCTTTTTAGCAGTGAAAACAAGATTTCAGGGATTTTCGGTCTCCGCCTCTGCTCAGCAGGCCGCGTTTGGCTCGGCGGTGCTTTTCAACCTGTTTCTGGTGCTGGTTGGGTGGTGCAGACCCGGCCTGGCTGTGCCTTTGGGGCCATTGTCTCAGCCGTGAGAAGAAGCTCGCAGAGCTGATTCCTGTGGCTGCCCCGGGAGCTCTTCAGGAAAAGTAGAGTTTTCTCCCATGGACAGCAGTGGACTGCGGGGTGCTAGAGTGAGCCTGCAATCGCGGGGGACACCCGGCCTGTGGTCGGGACGGAGTCCAAAGCTGGAGCCGTGGGCGTGGAGGCCAGGGGTCAGCAGGCCTGCCGGTGTGGAAGGCGCTCTCAGAGCTCCGGAGCGGGGGGTTC
This sequence comes from Mesoplodon bidens, assembly GCF_964165515.1. Classification (NCBI taxonomy): domain Eukaryota; kingdom Metazoa; phylum Chordata; class Mammalia; order Artiodactyla; family Ziphiidae; genus Mesoplodon; species Mesoplodon bidens. The sequence goes on along the minus strand of NC_138165.1, from coordinate 112,154,096 downwards.
TCGGGCCGCAGGGCGTCCTGATCGCCCGAGCGCTGCTGGAGCCCCCAGGGACGCCGTGCACTGTAGCTGAGCAGGGCCCGGGCCCTGTTGTTTCCAAGTCCCCAAGCTGCTGATGCCGCCCAGCCTGAGATGAGAACCACCGCCCCAGGGTGACCTGCGGGCCCCCAGCTCTCCCTGCTCTGCATCGTGTCACTGTTGGGGTACCCGTGGTTAGCATCCAGTTCTGAGTCTGCCGGTGACATTTGCTGTGTGGCCTCGAGCAAGTCACTTAGACTCCCCGAACTTCAGTTTCGCCACCTGTCAAATGGGGATAACGCTGGTATCCATCCATATCCTACAGCGTGCCTGTTCACACATTAAGTGAGCCCAGGCCAGCAGCCCACAGGACTGTGATCCCGTCGTGATGTTTTTACTGACTGGAGGAAGCGGGGGAGGTGTGCCTGCCCCAGACATCCCCTCCTACCTCCAGCTTGGAGGACCCCGTGCCCTGCTCCGGTATATTTCTCCTTGCTTTTGAAGAGGGATCAACTAACTCCCTTTTTGTCTGGAAGGCAGAAGCATGGGTAAGCCAGGGCCGCTCCCTTCTTGACGTCTAGATGTGTGCAAGGAAACCACGTGCACAGAAAACACAGCTCAGAGGGTTATGTTGTTGTTTTTTTTTTTTTTAATTTATTTATTTATTTATTTTGCGGTACGCGGGTCTCTCACTGTTGTGGCCTCTCCCGTTGCGGAGCACAGGCTCCGGACGCGCAGGCTCAGCACCTATGGCTCACAGGCCCAGCCGCTCCGCGGCATGTGGGATCTTCCCGGACCGGGGCATGAACCTGTGTCCCCTGCATCGGCAGGCGGACTCTCAACCACTGCGCCACCAGGGAAGCCCGAGGGTTATGTTTAATAGACTCCACGTGTGTCACATCTCTCTCCCTGCCCCAGACCAGATTAAAAAACCTTCCTATATGTACACATATAAATACTTCATGTATTATACGTTTATTTCTTTCTTTACATTTTGATCTCAACTGAAAACAAAACAATGTAAAACATAACAGCCTGTTCTTGCACCATAATATTTTTTATCTTTATGTTTCAAGCATAATTTATATGATAGTGGGTTGTTCACATAAGTTATCTCTTTGGCATTGCTTATGTACGTCTAAAGGAGGCAAAAAGAAATGAGATACATGCTCATCTGCGTAAGAAGCAGAGGTGGGGGTCACTTGTGTTATTTACATTCCCTACAGAATATTTTTAAATGTTTACATTAACAAGCACTTCTGACTCCTGTACCTCATTTCTCTTTCACACACACATGCGCACACGCGCGCGCACACACACAGTTAAATAGAATAATTGTACTTCAGTTAAGAGCACCTTTGGGGAAAATGATACTGCATGTGAATCAGTATTTTGAATGGAACTTGATTGTGAGTGTTCAGCCCTTTTGAACGATGTTTTTAATAAATTACGCACCCAGAGTTCTGCGGTAAGATGACAGATTGCACACGTGTATCTAATTTCACTCACTTCTGAAATTCACAGAAGCTCCAGTAAAGGTATATTCGTTATAAACCATGTCACCCCGAAACCGAGATGATGGTCTCTACTGTTTCCCACTAAAGGGACCCGGTTATCCTTGGAGACACGTCTGTGTCCTTGTGGGGCCCAGGAAGTGCAGGGAGAGCCCTGGACACCTTGTCTCAGCTGCACAGAGAGCTGCTCCCGGGCGGCCTGTGGGTTCAGAGTGATGCGGCAGCCTTAGGACAGTACTACAGAGGCTCAGTTCACCATGACCCCGAAAACCAAACCCCTCTTCCCTGATCACACGTGGAGCATGCTACAGGGCCAGCTTGTTCTTTTTAAAAATTGACAAAGGAAGAGAATCAAGCGCTCGCTCTGCCTTTCTTCTAAAAACCCTTCGTGAGAATAACAAGATAGTTGACTTGGGACCCTTTCTCACTATAGACGTAATGTAGCTAGCAAATCAAGAGGGGTGGATGGAGCTAGAAAAGCCCTGTTTACAGCAATGAAGACATCATCGGTGAGCATGTTAGCTGCCGATAACACAGGAGCCCGAGGGGTACAGGACCTCTCTCGGGAGGCGGCCCTGCTAGGAACCAGAGCTGCATCCTCTGGGCCTCCAGACCCCCTTCCAGCTCCCAGGGAATCTACAGCTCAGGTTCAGTCAGCACAGGACAGGTGACCAGTGTCTTCAGCCCATCAGCTGGAGGGGGCAGGGGTGAGGGAGAAGGTGGGGGACCTTTAGATTAAAAAGAATTCAAAGGGTATATCAGCCAATTGCACTGAATGGAACTTAGTTGGGTTTTGATTTGAATAAAGCTTAAAAAATGTGTATGAGACTCTCTAAAAAAATGGGAATACCTTCTGGCTATTTGATAATGTCATGGAGTTGTTAATTTATTTGGGTAGGTTGATGGTATTCGACTGTGTTTTTTAAGAGTTCATTTAGAGATACCGAAGGCCTTATGGATAACATGCTGGGCTGGCTGGTAGGCTTCCGGATGATCTAGAAGGAAGTGCAGCGGGTGGGTGTGAGAAGAAAACGTTGGCCATGAGGTGGCAGGTGGCTGATGGATCCTTGGGAGTTGATTATACTGTTCTCTCTGCCTTTGTGTGTTTTTGAAATTTTTCCCCAAAAATAAAAATATATATTCCAGAGAGATGTCATGAGGTCACAAAGTTGGGGGAACAGAAAAGGAAACGACATCACCAACAGTCTGAAAGTTGGAAAGTACAGCCATAAGTCTTAACCGATTTGGCAGTTTGGGCAGAAAAAGCCAGATTCCGAGCCTCCTGTCAGTGCAACCAAGAGCCCCGGGGGATAGATGCCACAACATCCTCGAAGAGCAGCCCCATGTCCCGCCCTCCGGGACAGGAGCAAAAGGGGGCTGGTCCAGGTGGAATGCAGGCTGGCAGAGAAGCAGACGCCCCGCTGTGCTGGGCGCCTGAGCCCCGAACCAGCTCCCGCACCGTCCAGCGAAGCTCAGCGTTGAGAACCCCTCTCTGCTCGCAGCTTCCAGCTAGGGTTCATGCCTCCGTTCGTACTCAGGGACACATCCGCAGAAAATATGCAAAACTCGGTGAAAAACTTAAGAGTACACATTTAAGGAAATCTCGAATAAAGTTGAGCACTAGACACAGAAAAGGAAAATAGGAGAGAATGAAAGAGAAAATCAGAGCATTGTCCCAGGAGATTTACCACCCAAGAAGTTTCGGAAGGGGAAAACAGAAACAAGGAGATCAACAAAATATCCGTAACATCTTACGGAAAAACCCAAACAAACTTTTTGCCCAACCCAATAACTCAAGGAAATTCCCCACGACTGGAGAAACTGAACAAGCCAGCTGCATGCCCCCCACGGTGGAGGAAGGAAGAGCCTCACCAAGCCACCTGCTTCTCAAATCTCAGAACACTGGGGACAGGGAGAAGGTCTTATAAACATCCAGAGGGAAAGGCAAGCACAAAGGGTCCAGAGCCAGAGCGGCTCCGTGTTTTTTAATAACAGTATGAGAACAGGGAGGCCGTGGAGCACTGCCTTCCCCGCCCCAGAGAAGCTGACTTTCAAGCTGGAATTCTGTACACAACCCACGTAATGATAACGTTGACAGGGAAGTAAGTGCATCTTCAGACGTGAAACCTCACACGCCTCCTTTTTGAGACACTCTTGGAGCCTGAGTTCCTGCAGAAGAAGAATGAACCGAGAAAGAAGAATGAAGAGTGGGATAAAGGGATCAGGTGATCTGCTCTGGGACAGAGACCAGTGGGATCCCGCGGAGGATGAGGGGGCCGGCCTCAGGAGGGCGGCTCTGCAGGAGATTCTGGGCCGCCCGGCTGGACCAGAGCTCAGCAGCCGCCGGGGCGGGCGTGGGAAGGGGGGCTGACCTGTCTGGACCTCCCTGCCCTCCGGCCTCACTGACCAGACCAGGCAGGTCTCTCCGTGGGGCCTCCTGCGAGCCTCACACCTGGAGGACAGCCTGGGTGGAGCAGCAGCAGGACACAGGGCAGTGCCGGTCCATGGGATGGCCCCACCGGCTGCTGCACTGGGGGTGGCCCTCGGTTTCCCGGGGGTCACTCTTGACCTCGCCCGGACAGAGCTCTTTTTTGTCAGCTGTCCTAGAAGCTGAAGGCAGCCTGAACTGAGACTCTGTCTTTTCCTGGGAACCTTTGTCACCTCCCATCCCACTGCTCCTGTACTCGCTGCGGTCACGTGGAGAACACGTGTTTACGGATACATCTGTAGATGTTATAACCAGAAAGAAAAGCAGGGATGCTGAACCAAGTCAGAATGTTGCTGGGGGCACAGGCATGTGATGTGTGGGGCACGAGAGCAATGCTCTGGTTCTGGCTGAGGTGGGGGGGGTGACTGTGTCACCCTTAGCCCTTCTGTTCTCCAGGGTGTGTGACACATTTCACCATAAAAGATGAAAATATTTTGAACTCAGTTCTGCGTTCTCATAGACCCCTCCCTTTCTTTCTCTTCCTCCGCCGCCCCCTGCAGTCTTTTCTCTCCCTGACCCTCACACACGCAGGCAAATGTCATGGTAAGAGGAAACCGTGGCTCCATGGATGAAATATCTTTTATTGTCCCCTAGATTTGAATGAGTCGTTCTTTACTTGAACAGACCCTAAACTTCGGCCCTGTTTTCTAAAGAATAGTCCTTCTCTTTCTTTCCTGTCTATATGATGACATGAAATGGTGTTATGAAAAGAGGACCCAACCCATGTAATGGAAAATTATAGTGTCCTTCTTTTTTTCTGATCATTCATTTAAAAAAAATAGAGACTAGCAGATTTTTTCTGTTTCTGATTGAGAACTTATAATTCACAGCCCAGGCTTTGCCGTTTCTTATTGAAACTTTGAATATAGTCTTTGTGCTTTTACTAACGTCATGAGTCTGATTGTATTAATATGTTTCTCAAGGCACAACCTATAAAAGCAATTTTCTACTCTGCCATAAAATATTCATGAGAATACAGGCTTTTTTGTCTTGATGCTGCATTCTTTAAGTAGAGAAGCTTTCATTGTTTCTTCAGGGCTCTGTAGGTCAAAAGCACCAGCAGCTTCTGTTGGGAACTTATGGCATTTCAGAGAGTTTTTGATACAGAAATAGTCCGAGTCATGTTTGACGCACCCGCCAGCGATGGGAATGAATGGGGACTGTGGGTCTGATCTCGCAGCTGGGGCTCAGGCCAGGCCTGGGGACCGCTCGGCCACTTCCCACCCGCCTGGCTTCCCGAGGCTGGGCACACAAAGTGGGAGAAGGACCTTGCCTGGGTCCCCCGGCCTCGTGTAAGTTCCAGTGTTGGTTTGCATGTCTGTAAACACAGTGCTGTCTTCAGAGGTGAAGGAATGGCAGGAGGTGATCGTGGTGCATCTGACGGAGGTGATGTCTAGCTTTGCATTCTCTTTGCTCTGCTTTTGACTTTCTCTTGCAGAAGAATGAAGTTTTATGTGAAACCTCAAAAGGGTAAACCCAGACAGGACTTGCATCCCTTTCTCACAGTAAATGTAGAGGGAACGTGGTGAGAACCGGGATGCCTTGGGCCAAGGACAGCACGTGCCCCCCCGTGCCCCCCGGTTCCCTTCTGTCTGTTCACTGTGGGCAGAAGGGGCTTGCTGGGGTGGGGGTCTCCTCACCACCCTGCGCGCCCACCCCCCAGTGTGCCTCCGCTCTGGTGTCTGTGGCATGACCAGGGGGTGTTTCCTTCTAAGGTTCCCTACGCCTCCAGACACAGAGGAGGCTGAGAAAAGGTGCAGTAAACAAAGCGAGGCTCAGCTCGCGGGTGGGGGGTGTGACGCCCCTCCCCGCCCTGCCGCCCCATCCACAGGACCCCGTCCTGCCCGGCCATCTGCGAGTCCTCCCGTTCGGCCCCTGCGGCCACCGCCCCACCTCTTTCACCCCCAGCACCCCTCCCACCTCACAGATGCAGCCCCCTCCTCACACCTGGGGCAGGTGTGAACCCTTCCCCAGGCCTTCCATCGGCCCCGCTGCCCCCTCCTGCCTGTCTTCACATCAGACCTGCCACAGGCCAGTGCCCAGCACAGAGCAGGAGTGTTTCCGCGGTACGAGAACGCACGCTTAGAAACGTGTGGCCCATCTTATTTTTGGAGTCAATAAAAAGGATCCCTTAAAGTTGTTTTATGTTCAGTTTTTCTTTTGTTTTTTTTTTTGCAGTACACGGGCCTCTCACTGTTGTGGCTTCTCCCGTTGCAGAGCACAGGCTCCGGACGCGCAGGCTCAGCGGCCATGGCCCATGGGCCCAGCCGCTCCGTGGCATGTGGGATCTTCCCAGATCGGGACACGAACCCGTGTCCCCTGCATCGGCAGGCGGACTCTTAACCACTGCGCCACCAGGGAAGCCCTATGTTCAGTTTTTGAAGACGTTAACTACTAGACATTCCTGATGGTCCTCCTGACCCTGCCTAGGAAGAATTAGAAGTAGGGAGAGGGTGTGCAGCAGTGAGCAGTGATGGTCGTCTTCCGCCCAGCATCGTGGGGATGGCCGTGTTCCTACCTAGTGTCTTAGGTCACCTTGGCACGTCACATGAGCGGGGGCCACGTCTGACCACCCCTGCTGTCAGGGCAAGTGAGATGATACTGCTACAAAATGCAGGCAATATGGTTATTTCACAAAGTCTCTGTGGTTATTTTCTTAAGCTAAAATTCCGCGCTCTGACCAGACAAGCGGAGTGTAAGAGACACTGCAGGCCGGTCTCACCTATGACTATGGATTCAAATGTGCGTAATGAAACGGTCACAGGCTGAAGGCATCCGCGACTCTTTGTGTGTGTGTGTGTGTGTGTGTGTGTGTGTGTCTGTGTGTAACCCAGGAAGACCAAGTCGGGTTTATCCTTAGAAAGCAAAGGCCAACCGGGACTTCCCTGGTGGTGCAGTGGTTAAGAATCCACCTGCCAGTGCAGGGGACACAGGTTCGAGCCCTGGTCCGGGAAGATCCCACATGCCGCGGAGCAACTAAGCCCATGCGCCACAACTACTGAGCCTGTGCTCTAGAGCCTGCGAGCCACAGCTACTGAGCCAATGTACCACAACTACTGAAGCCCGCACGCCCTAGAGCCCGCACGCCGCAACTACTGAGCTCATGCGCCCCAACTACTGAAGTCCGCATGCTCTGGGGCCCGTGTGCCGCAACTACTGAGCCCGCGGGTCTTGAGCCCGTGCTCCACAACAAGAGAAGCCACCAGAGTGAGAAGCCTGCGCACGGCAACAAAGAGTAGCCCCCGGTTGCCACAACTAGAGAGAAAAGCCCACACGCAGCAATAAAGACCCAACGCAGACCAAAAAAAAAAGAAACCAAAGGCCAACTAACCTGAGGAGGTCTGCTAAGTAACTCACCTGTAATCCATGAAGGAACTAGGCAGGTTAACCGGTTAATAGAAAAACTTTCTGATCCCATCTGTGGATGCAGAAAGGGAGCTGGAAAAACCTGCCTTCATTCACAGTTACAGTGTTTTTCAGGAAGCATTCAGCACTGTCATTAGTGAAAGCAGGATAATATACACCACGTCTCCCCACCGGAGAAAGAAAAACATGAACTGAATTTCCTTTAAGACATCAGGTCACTTTCTCTTTTCTCTAAGTCTCTTTCCTGAGCCCTCCTCCTTGCCCTCCATAGTATTCTGTTCCTTAAAAGAACGTCTGAAGCAAATGGGGGAAAATATTGATTGAGGTTTTATAAAACTGGTGTTGTTTGCACTGTTTTTCCATTTTCTTATATTGCATGATAAAAATGATCAAAAAAAAAAAAGAAAAGAAAGGAAAAGGGGGCTTCCCTGGTGGCGCAGTGTTTAAGAGTCCGCCTGCCGATGCAGGGGACATGGGTTCGTGCCCTGGTCTGGGAGTATCCTGCGAGCCACGGAGCAGCTGGGCCCGTGAGCCATGGCCGCTAGGCCTGCGCGTCCGGAGCCTGTGCTCCGCAATGGGAGAGGCCACAACGGTGAGGGGCCTGCGTACTGCAGAAAAAAAAGAAAAAGGAAATTAATAAAAGCCAGTCTTTACCAGCTGGTGTGCAGTGGAGGTTGGTGGGGTCCACTGGTCCTCGGGCCTGTTCATGAAAACAGTTCATTTGTGCAGATTTTTCTCATGTAAATATCAAATAAAGACCTCGTCACACATCAAGCCTCATACCCCACTAGAAAAAAAGAAATACATACATTTAAAAAGTTGGGGGAATAAACCAAAGAAAAACAGTCAGCTGGTATTTATCCCAGGCTTGTTAGGGCTTCAAAGAGAGGAGAATTAGATATTTTCTGAAACTGCTTGAATATTGAGGATTTTTCTCCATTCCCTGTGGCCAGGTCCCAGGCATTCCTTGCATGGAAGCTGCTCCAGGCTCTGGGGGCCTGGGGTGGAGGCCAGGGCTTGGTTCCGGGGGTGGGAGAGGCAGCGACTTGAGCCCTGGAGCCAGGGCCCCGCTCTGCCCCGGGCAGCGTCCCGCACTCTCCCAAGGTGAGCAGCCCTGCAGGTGTGAGGCCACGTTCTAGTCCAGGGCTCCAGGGCTCCAGGGCTCAGGGAGTCAGCTCGGGGGTTAGAATCCAGGGCTTCGCCAGAGCCGGGCCTCGCCCCACCTCGCCTCACTCATCAGAAGGATGGTCGGCATGGGACCTGCCGCCTGGCAGTGACCACAGAAATGCCCTGTCCTGAGGGGTAGTTCCACTTATGGGCTGTTTTTCCAGAATCTGTGGACTGTGGGGCACAGACTTCCCGAGGGACTGGGTTATGTGCAGCCTGTGAGTGGCCCACACTCACTCAGGGAGACCCCAGGGTGAGGCCAAATGCGTCTGTCGCAAGCCCCGACCTGCAGAGGGTCCAGGCAGAGGTGCTAGGATGAGGCCCCGTGCCAGGTGGTGAGGAGCTGGCATTGGCGGCCCGTGGGTGTTGAGTCTGGGCTCCCACCGGAGCCCTGAGCCCCCCAGAGGGCGAGGCCCCAGCCTCCAGTCCCTGGGTCTGGTCCGTGCCATTGCGTGAGCCCAGAGCAGGTTGTGAGGGGGGCTCTTCGGACGGGACAGGGACCATGGGCCTCGGTGCTGGGCTGTCTTCACTCCTCTCTCTATGAGCAGCACCCAGGGCGCTCATCTGCGAAGCGGGGGAGCAGCACAGGAGCCTCGCGGGAAGTAAGGGGCTCCCCGCCGGCGCCCCTCGGCTGTTCACATGCTGTCCTGCCATGGGAGGAGCACCCACGTCGGGTTATTTTGTGAGGTCCATAATTTAAGGCTTGCTTTCTGCATTCTTTTTCTCACTTTAATTTGGTATTGATTTGTAAGCCTTAAGATCGATTCAGCTTCTGTTTCTAATCAGAGTCACTTGTGGCTCTTTCTCGGCCATACATCAGTGCAGTGAAGACAGTCCGTTTCCTGGCAAAGCGCAGAAGCACGTAACCCGGATGCGCAAGCTGTGCGGGCGAGCCGGGGGAGCGTTTTATTGGCTGCAGCCGGTAAACCTGTTTTCCAGAGGGCGCTCGCTTCACCATGGAAACGCTCTCCCCGTCCGTCCGGAGCGTCCGTCTGGACCACTTCAGTGGCACACACTGTCCTGTGGTTCCTGCACACAGCTCTTCCGTGGCTTTGTGAAAAGGAGAAGAAAAGCATGGGCAATTTGCCTCTCTACTCACGGGTGTTCAGTGCTCTTTAGAGCCTTTTTCTTGCTTTTTCTCTTCGTCGACTTTCAGAAAGGATGTCAGGAAAGGCCGCTGGGGCTGCAGCAGGGTCCTTTGAGAGAGCAGGGGCCCCTTCCAAGGAGGGCGGGCGGAGGGAAGAGAGATTGCGGGAGTGTGTGTCCTGGTCCAAACGTCCACTGATTTTTGCCCGAGGGATAGAAACCTCAAAGGCCTCCGGGTCGTGCCTTCTGAGCCTGTTTAGGGAGGGGGTGCAGAAGCGTCCGAAGTGTACAGTGGCCCTCAGCCTGTGGGCAACCCAACTGTTGGCGGCGGCTCTCTGGGAGGGTGGGCGGGGCTGGGGGCTCCACGGTGACCAGTGCTCTGTGCTGTGCTCTCTCCCGCAGTGGATGTGGCCTCGGCGCTGCCTTTGCCGGTGGCCCCCCCGGCGGTGCCCATGGACCTGCGCCTGGACCACCAGTTTCCACTGCCCGCGACGGAGCCCGGCGTCCGGGAGCAGCAGCTGCAGCAGGAGCTCCTGGCCCTCAAGCAGAAGCAGCAGCTGCAGAGGCAGATCCTCATCGCCGAGTTCCAGAGGCAGCACGAGCAGCTGTCCCGGCAGCACGAAGCCCAGCTCCACGAGCACATCAAAGTAAGTCGCCCGCCATCCGCCCCCGGGAGCCCTCAGAGCCCGCGCGCTCTCTGTGGCCCCGTGGTTCCCATGCTGATAAGGACAGTCCCTGATCACCAGCGGTAGCGATGAGATTGGTGCACAGCCATATTCCTTGCTGTGCAGTTAATACCTACGTGTCCAGCACTTGGGCACTGGTTGAGTAAATTGGGGCAGTTGTGGCCAATGGTGGGAACAGCCTTTAAAGTCAGGCTGTAGAAGCGTGCTTAAATTAGGGGAAATGCTTATCATCTGACTTCATCTACAAAGATAAGGTATGTCCATAAATAGCAACATTACCAGCAAGAAGAAACACCCGTGTTTGCAAATCATCTTTATTTTCTTCTTGGGACTTGTCTGGCCACTCTTCGTTTTTCCCACTGACTTTTTATGATTCGAAAAAGATATTAATATTTACTTTTCATTTAAACGGAATAAGAAAAAAACTAACATGGGTTGTTTTTTGGTACACACTCTCTGCATGTATTTAATCTGATCTCAGATTTTAAAAGTAAACATATTAGAAAGAAACATGCATTAGTGATGCATAGAGAAGTCAGTGAGCATATGTTATGATCACAGATGTCCTAACTGGTCATGTGGTTGAGGGACCAGTTAGGACATCTGTGATCATAACGTATGCTCACTGTACTTGGAAACATGGAGAGCAACGCTGTCCAATAACAATGTGTGTATATTAAAATTATATAGGTAATTTTACATTTTCTGTAGCCACCTTAAAGCAGCAAAAGAAACCAGATTGTGTAAGTTATTTATTGCTATGTAACAAATTACCCAAAAGCTTTTTAGCTGGTTAAAGTAACAGACGTGTACTATCTGATAGCTTCTGGAGGTCAGGAATCCAGGAGTAGCCTCGCTGCTGGCTGTGCCTTAGGGTCTCTCGTGAGGTGCTGTTGAGCTGCCAGTCAGGGCTGTGGTCTCATCTGAGGGCTAGCTGGGGCTGCAGGACCCACTTCCCAGCTGGCTCCCGTGGTTGTGGGCAGGAGGCCTCAGGTCCTCCTCACGTGGGCCTCTAACAGCAGCTTCCCCAAAGTGGACACCCAAGATCCAAGTGACCAAGACGGAGGCCTCGGTGTCTTCTGGCCACATCTTGGAAGTGACATCCCCCAACCCTGCTACCTTATTCTACTGTCATACAACCAACCCTCCCAGGAGGGGCCCAGACAAGGGGTGAATACCAGGAGGCAGGAATCTTTGGGGTCATTGGGAACCTGGCTGCACAAGGTAAACTAACTTTAATGTCTTTTATGTAACCTCATATTTCTAAAATATTATTTCAACCTGTGATCCATATAAATACTTTTGTTCACGCTAAGTCTTAGTGAACCATCGCAGACGAGACACGTAGAGCACATCTCCGTTTGGACCAGCTGCATTGCAGCCACATGTGGTTAGTGGCTACTGGATTGGACAGCAGGGATGTGGAGAATTAAAAGCCCACATGCTTCTGAGATGCCCTTTCCATAGAGACCAACACCACCTACGGCTGGACGTCGCTGAGGCCGGCCTTGGCTTCCTCGTTAGCCTGCGCCCAGATGGTGTGTGTGCACTGGTGCCATTTCAGAGTAACCGTGCACTGTCTGTTTCTGCCTCTGGCCAGCTGAGAGCTGCACCCGAGGCCGTGGGTCTTGACAGTTTTGTTGCTGCCACTGCTGCCTTTTGCCCTGACCCCGTGGGGCTTCTGAGGTTGGCAGTGGACAAACCAAGGAGAGAACACTCTCCAGAGCTGCTGCAAGTCCAAGCCTCATGGCTTTGCTTGTAGCGTTCTGAGCCAGCGAGTGCTCCTGCCCGAGAGGTCACCTGTCTCCATGGAGACGCCCCAGCGGCCATCGTGGTCCTCTGCTGTTTAATAAGCGCTCCTGAGTTTGGGGTGGAGGGGTCGAGGGTCCACAAGAGCGAGCGCGATGCGCTTTGCTCCCCTGATGCGAAGCATCCGCTCCTCCTGGCTGTTGGGAGGAGAGGGAGGCCCCGTGGGATGCAGCCTGGACCTGCCTTGCCGGTGGGGAAGCCAGCGCCTTGCTCAGGGCGGCTGCTCTGTGCGGTGCAGGGGAAACGGGGTTGCGGCGGGGGGTGGGGCTTCCCGCTGAGGCCCCGCCCCGAGGGGTCTGTGAGCAGCGCCCGACGAGGTGGCTGCCTTTCAGTACTGACAAGAGCCACCCCACAGGCCGCCCCTTTCCTTGTGTCTTTGAAGCTGCAGGCTCACATTTCTGTGACCCCTAAAAGCAGTTTAGAAACTCAGCCTTGGCTCTCTCCCGACCAAGTAGCACTGCTCGCCCACGCGGAGCCGAGTTCCGCTCCTCCTCGCCAGCCGGCGTTTTGAACTTTGGCCATCACCGTCCCGTATCTTGATCTCATCTCAGAAGCCTGAAGGATCACTGCAGTCTCGTGTCTTCCCGGTCCTCTCAGATACGCCCCCCTTTAACCGGGCTCCTGGCGACCAGGGGGCCCGCACTGCCGTTCATCTTGGGAGGTGGAGCCCTGTGTGTGCCCCTCCCCCCCCGTAGGTCACCCATCCGCGTGCCTACCTGGGAACGGGCAGCTGCCCACCTCTGTCATCTGCGGGCCCGGCACGGCGCCTGGCTGAAGAAGGAACTCGGGATCTGCACTTCTCTCTATACTTTCACTCCCCCTTGCACCCTCGTCCTCACTCAAACAGCCCCTGATTGAGAGACGGTGCCGGAAACTGGCGATGGTGGGTTTTGTGCTGACCAGGATTAAGGAAGACGCTAGTTGCTTATGTTCTCGTGTCTGTGTTGGTTGAGTCTGTAGCTTTTACAAGAAAAAAATGAGAAATTGAGACATCAACAACCTCTCGTATGTGAGGGGTTGCACAAATAAGCAAGAAACATCAGGAACACTCTTGAGCCTGGTTGGTGCTTCCCCCTCAGGGCGAGACCGGGCTTCCCGCTGTCCTGGGGCCTCGGCCTGGGGTGGGCTTTTTCTCCCTGACCCCCAGTTTCTCTCCTCATCTGGTGCTCCAGGAGTTTGTGTCACCTCTTTGAGATGGAACAGAGTCTCCCTCCTGGGTCCTCCTGTCAGCACCTGCAGACTCTGTGCAGAGAGGGCCCGGAAGTCAGGGGTACCCCGAGCTCCCCCTGACCCACAGGCTGGGTGCTCCCAGAGATGGTGGGAGCCCCGAAACACAGCTCAGGAAGCATCTCAAGGTTACATGCTCTCTGCATTTTAATCGTTTGTTGTTTCTCCATTTAAAATGGAGATCATTCGTCTAAAGCCATTTAAACTATGTAATTGTATCATACCATCAGTCAGCTTCTGTTTTGATGATTTACGCTCTCTTCACAAGGTACAATATTGTTAGTGACATTTGGCAGTGGTGTTTGTCAGACGGATTTCTTGAGCACACAGTCGAATTAGTGTCATTAAATCATCAGTGAATTTGAATAGGATTTTATAGTTAAAAAGGGAATAATTTTTTAAATGTAACTAAAATTGTTAACCCTGGGTAAAGAAGATCTTTCCTAGGGTTTCGACACTCAGTGTCGCAACTTGTACTAGACGCAGTGTCTTTGTTGGTCATGGCTGATTCAGGAGCCCCGTTCCCCTTTCTGTCCTGTGCAGTTAGTTTTCTTCTCCCCAGAATGGGGTCCAGGCAGCATGATCACTGAGGCCCAGGGCTGTGAGAGTAGTGAGTGTGGTGTCCGTGGGTGTTTATGTCAGCTGGGATAGCCTAGGTGATCACCTGGCAAATGTAGCATTACCTAGATTTGCTGCTTTGGGGGTTTGTTGTGTGTCATTTTTTAAATTTTTTAAAATTTTATCAAGGGAATCCCTATTTCCAATGTTTCTAATGGAAATGTAGTACAGCGTAAACAAGCAGAAGCTGTCCCTCCCTACTCTCCCATCTGGCTCCCCAGCCCCAGGTCTCTGCTGGCTTCTGCTCCCTGTTTGTAGATGGTCTGCTTCGTCCTTGCATTAAAGATCCCATGGGGTGATTATTTCCCACTTGCTGGAGAGACTAGGCTTTCGCCCTCCATCCCCGCCCCCCCCCACGCATACACTGCCACTTTTTGGGTGCTTCATATACTGAGACCATCCTTCTGATTAAAAAACCATCAGGGGCTCCATTCTTGTGCCTGTGTGGGTGCCTATTGCCGACACACACCATGCAGTGGCTTCATGACCTCTCTGATACAGCTCTTAACTTTCCCTGGAGTTAGCGATTTCCTCCCTTCCTGTTGGCTGAGTTCCCTATGCTCCAATGCAAATCCAGTCCCACAGTTTGAGAAACCTGTAAGCTCTTCTCACTGTGGGCAAACGCTGGTGATCATGGCTACAGTTTCAGTCTTGTACTGCAGACTATCTTTAAGTATAATGATGTAGTAACATGATTTTTGCATTTCAAAGTATCTGAAATATGAATCTGTTATATCTCTAGATCAGGATCAATGGTTTAAATATTTGCTTTTTGCAAAAAGGAAAACAATTACAGCATATAAGCCAGCACAAGGTCCTTCCTGCTTGAGTGGTGCTGGCCACTATTTTATAAGACCACAAAGAATCTGTTACATGAGTGTCTCAGTCAGCTTTGGCTGCATAACAAACTACCCCAAATATAGTGCTTACTACAGCAGTCATTTGTTTGTGGAGGGCTGTCTGGGCTCTCTCTCATGCTCCTGTGATCAGCTGTGAGCTGCCCAGTGACGGGGTGACCTGGAGTAGCCTCACTTCCAGTCTGGTGCTTGGCAGCTGGCTTATCTGCCGGTTTCTGAGTTCCAAGCTCAGCAAGAGGGCACGAGTGGTTTAAGCCTCCGTGTAAGTCATGGATGCTGTTGCCTCGCTGGCCAAGGCAAGTCTGAAGGTCAGGGTGAGAGCTCATACGGGAATACACCCAGAGGAGTGGATATTGCAGGGCTGTGACAGGCCTGGAGCGCAGTCATCTTCTCCAGGAGCGATCCTCACCCTCGTCCAGGGAAGGCGGGAGAGGGCGTGGTAACAGTGGTTTTGACAAGAGTCGGGGTGCACATGAGGAGGGCTCGGGTAGGGGGACAGTGAGAAGTCGGGGTGCACCGTGAAGAGAGGAGGAAGGGGACAGGGCTGTGGGTCTGGACGCTGGGAGTCCTCTGTGCAAGCCAGAATCCCTTGGCCACCTTCTGAAGGTTCTGGGTTCAGGCATGCCGCCCCTTGACCTCCGTCCATGTCAGTGATGTTTCCATAAATGTGTGGTTTTTTTGCTATTTGGAAAATACTTACAATTTTGTATTGGGAATGTATTGAATATTCCATTTCACTGATGGAGACGTGGTGAGCACTTTGGAGTGGAACGCAATGCTGACCGTGCCGTCTGGGCTGTGCCTCTGGGGTGCTGCCGGGTCTCATCTCCAGAGTTCTGCATCTTCCAAAGTTCTGATGACAAACCTGCTCTCCAGTCCTTCCTGCAGGCTTTGTTCCTGTGAATCCGTGTCTCCTAAAAAGCGCCGTTCCTCTTCGTGCTTCCGAGAGGAGTGGGAGTGAACGCCTGTGTCCACTCAGCCACACTCACCCACACGTCTGACCTCCTCATTAACCGTTTGCTCACAGCGTCCTCCCCACAGATCTCCCTGGAGCCTCCTGCACCCCCGGAGGGACACCTGCTTAGGTAAACAGGAGGAGGAGGGGGAAGGTCCCAGGCCCCCGGACTCCCCAAGGCTTGTGTACCAGAGAGGATCAGGGCCCTGCTATTTGCACCCCAGACGGTGTCATGTTTTACAAGGAATGTTTTCATCATGATCTCTTTCTGATTGCCACAGTCATTAATGTTAATTATCGAATAATTGCAAATCACAGAGAAGATGTGATTCCAGCGCTATTAGCTAGGAAAGCTGTTGCATTTTGTAGTGGATTCCCATAACCTTATATTATGTAAATTGTGCGTGTGTGTATCTATAGTTTTATGGAATTGGGATTATACTGACATGTGGTTTTTATTTATTGTTAACATTTCCCTTTACCATTACATACACTTCAAAAGCATGATTTTAATGGTTTTATTGTAGTCTTACAATGAACCCCAATGAATTTAAATAAGCGCTAATAGTTGAAGAGTTGAACATTAAGGTCATTTCCAGTCTTTCTTCTGTTTTTAGTGTCCTCATTCATGAATCATATGCCTTTGTCTAAACAAAACAGAAATGGTATTGCTGACCCAGGATAAGTCCTTTTCTGTGGCTTTTATTTCTTGCCATGTTTCTTTCCAAAAGCTACACCAGGTCCTGGGTGTGCATGTGTCTCTGTCTCTCTCTCTCTTTCTCTCTGTCTCTCTCACACACACACCCCTTGCTCATTCCAAGAGCAGAATAGTAAAGCAGCAGTAACCACAACAGCCAGCACTCGCTGACCTGTCCTGGGTGGTAGCTGCCTCTGCGGGGCGCTGCAGGGCACCCTCCCTCCCACCCACAGGCTGCTGCATGGGTCGCTACCCGCCCCCGCGTTTTCCCTCTTCCACAGTCCGCACACAGCGGGCTGGCCGAGCAGTGAGTGCCCTCCCAGAGGAGAGGGGCCAGGGCTGACCCCACAGTCTGATGCATTAGTGGAACTTGTTCACATTCTATTTTGATTCTGTCTCATGGCGTGCCTGCATTTCCTTGATTGTGGTTCGCCATATTTCTGTTCACTTACTGCATTTCTTCTACCAATTATCATTTTCTTTGCTGTTTTTCTATTGCAATGCTTGTCTTTTTCTCATCCGTATATGAGTGTTCTTTATAAATTAAGGGCGTTATTTCAGTGTCCGTTATATTTTGTCAATTATGTACTTGGCCTCACCTCATTCACGAAGCAAAGCTGTTTTCTAAACGATTTAAAAAATGCCAGCTCTGTCCCATAATCAGCGCATATTTATCTGGCCGAGTCTGTCTCCGGCCCCCTCTGTTCCTCATACCAGCCCCACCCTGTGTCAGCAGGAGCCTGTGCTCGTGTTTCAGGATCCGACCGTGCAGGTCTCCACTCCCCACACATTTGTTCTTCGTTTTTAATTCCCTCAGCTTGTCTCCGGATGAGCTTTTATTTTTCCAGGTGAGCATCAGAATCATTTCTCATAACGTCCCCCAAAGTTGCTCTGGAAACTTAATTGAAGTTGCAGCAAGTTAATAAATCAGCAGGACATCTACTAATAACTTTCTACTGTTAACTTTCTAGTCCAGGAATATGGAATTACCACCTGTGATTTGAGGCTGCTTCTGTCCTTACGAAAAGTCTTGTTTTATTTTCTTCATATAAGGGCTGTAGATTTTATATTTAATTATTCTTGGGTATTTTATATATTTTCTCCTGTTATGAATAGAATGTTTCTTCATTTTATTCTCTACTTGGTCACTGTCAGTGTAGAGCCCTTGATTTCATTATTATTTGTTAGCCAACCAATGTCTAGAATTTTCTTCTTAGTCCTAAGAAATTTGTAATTGGTTATTTCATGTTCTCTAAGTAGACAATAATGTCATCTGCAAATTATAATTGTTTCCTCCCTTTTTGTTTCGATGCATTGACTAAAACTTCTGTAACCATGTTGGGATCTTGGAAAGTTATCTGTGACAGCACGTGCGTGGGGGGCGCTGCCCACGCCATGGACTGCGGTTGTGTGGCTGAGGCTGGACCCCGGGTGAGGGCTTGCCCTGGGTGTGAGGCCTGCAGGAGAGCTAGGCAAAGCCGGACCTCTCCTCCCTGTGCTGGGGTCTCCCTCAGGGTTGCATGGGAGGCACCCTCTCCAGGACTGTAACCATTTTCCCGTGGTGTCCGATCAGGCAGCCACACTCCTGGGCTGCAGAGGTAAATAACAGCAGGTGACTCCCCAAGGACAGAGGGCCTTTCCTGGGTCCTGTGTGGAGAGACCTGGCCTTTTTCTCTTAGAAGAGGTTGTTAGCAGGGTCGGTGCTGGACACAATTTAATCACCACCTGAGCTGTTTCGTAGTTTTCCAGTGCTCATCAGGGTTCTGATCATTTGCATCACAGGTGAATTTGCCCATTTCCTTTGCCGATGCAGGGTGCTCTCTCCTGATGCCCGTCAGGTAGGGTGGGGGGAGCGTGGAGGAGAACCCAGGCTCTGCCTTCGTCCCCAGCAGCCGTCCAGGGACCCCTGACGGCCTGGGGCACACACACGGGGACCTTGCTCATCCTCAGTCTCAGGGCTGTTCTCGTTCTCACTCGACGGAGCCCAGAGAGAAGTGGCTGCTCATTTTTTTCCCTTTTCTTTATGGAAAATACTTAGTTTTTCCCTTACTCATTTTTTTCATCGTGGTAAAATTCATATAACGTAAACCTCATCACTTGACCATTTTAAAGTGTACAATTCAATGACATTTAGTACATTTACAATATGGTACAACCATCACCACTGTCTGGTTCCAAACCATTCTCATCACCCCATGAAGAACCCCTGCGCTGGGAGGGGTTTTAGACAGGTCCGTCCTGCCGGAACCAGGAGCCCGTGGGTTCACGGGCTGTGAGCGGGCGAGGAACCTGGCGACGCTCCCGGTGTGGATGCCACCCCCGCTGTGGCTCTGAAGCAGCCAGAGTCCAAAGTCGGGGCTGAATCCCGTGACCCTGGCGCTACAGCCTCCCTGTCTACACTGCACAGTGGGGACCGGTCCTGACACGTCTGTCTGGCAGGTGCCATCCTGGGAGACGGGGGCTCATCTTCCACAGTTCCTGCTTGTGGACCAGACTGCAGGCCCCATCCTTTGGGCAGGTCTCCTCAGAATAAATTGCTTCAGATGAAAAATACTGTGTGCACATTACACATTTTAAAGCATCTTGCCGGGTCACCCTCCAGAAGAGTTCCTGCTCCTTCCAAAGCTGTATTCAGCCTGGCTGCCCCTTTCCCAGGTCTTGAAGGGTATTTCCAGTCTAATGGGCAAAAACTAAAAATGATTCCTACTCTTTTATTTGCATGTCCTTTTTTACTAGTAAGGCTGAATTTGTATACATTTGTGTGTGTGTGTGTGTGTGTGTGTGTATAAAATCTGTTGGTGTGATTTGTGCTGTCTCCATGGACAGGAGAGAGCTTTAAGGGCTATTTAGTTGAGCATGTGACTCTTTTCCTTGAAGGGAAAGGGATAACATTGAAAGGAGCCTGGTTTTATGGCACTGCAAGCCAGGCCATCATGTTTACTCTCTTTATTACCTGTCCCAGGTAGCTGGAGAGATGTTACCTGGGGCCCCAGCTTCCGGGTCACCTGAGGCAGCTTTTAATGAGCCTGCGGGACGCACTTAGGTTGCCATAACCCTGGTACCTGGGAAAGCACGTGGCAGCCCAAAGCCCTGCGTCATCCCTGAACCTGTCTGTACCTAATTAACGGGCTTACAGTCAGGAATTGCTCATAAACCCGGCACTTTGGGTTTCTAGGAAGTTGTTTATGGGCAGGTGGATGGCCTTGTTTGACCTGCCGCCCCAGGGGGCATTGATGGCCACTCTGGCTGCCATGCTGGGCCCGGCTTTTCCTTTGCCACCAAGCATTCGTGGCACACGAGTGTGTTGTGCTTTATAAGGTGTCCTCTCACCTTTTGTGTGTGTGTGTGTGTGGTACGCGGGCCTCTCACTGCTGTGGCCTCTCCCGTTGCGGAGCACAGGCTCCGGACGCGCAGGCTCAGCGGCCATGGCTCACGGGCCCAGCCGCTCCGCGGCATGTGGGATCCTCCCGGACCGGGGCACAAACCCGTGTCCCCTGCATCGGCAGGTGGACTCCTAACCACTGCGCCACCAGGGAGGTCCCTGTCCTGCTCACCTTTGACTGTGCCCTCTGTGCTGTAGGCTGCCTGCAGTTGTAGAAGAGAGGGGTCGTTTTGTGTATTTCCAAAGGTGGCAGCTACAGAAGTTTGTTCTACAAAGAACACCGTCTCTTGCGTTGGCTTGCGACATGGTTTTTATCTCATTCCTCCTCACTGGCTCTTGCTGATAAATACACTGCCTTTGATCTGGCCCAGTACCCTCACGGGCTCACTCAGACCTACTGTCTGCAGACAGAAGACGGGGTCAGACACAGCCTGAGCCTTCAGTCAGCCCTGAGCCACCACAGGAAGTGTGTCCCGGTGGTGGTGAGCCCATGGAGGGAAGGAGCCAGGATGCCCTGCAGACGGAGGGGACCCACCACTGGTCTCAAGGGGATGCAGCTTCCAAGGCACCCCACCTGGGAGGAAAACGCGTGTCACACGAATGGAGACTGGGTGGTGAGGGCGGAGGAAGGGGAGGCCGGCCAGGCTCTCCCTTGACCACTTTCACCCATCACTTCTCCCCTCCCCCTCCATGCTCCCCTCCCCCCAGCGCTCACGGCGATGTCCAGTCCGCAGCTTCCACAGCATCCAGAGTGCCGGGTGTCTGTGATGCCGGCCTTCCTCTTGCTGACCAGCATGTTGATGGCTGACCTTTTTGTCTTTGCGGCATTTGAGTATCCAGATTTGGGTGGGAACATGAATGACACATCCAAGGTACCTTTTGACAATGCTGCTGTGCCATGAGGCCAGAGGGAAGAGTGGTTTTGAATGAACTGAAATGAGGGCGCCTCTTCGATTGAGGCAGGAAATCCAGTGAGATAAAGGTGGACATGGTTCCGCTTTGAGGACCCCATAGGGAAGAATAGTTCAGTCGCAAGTGGTCCCTAGAAACCACGGCCAAGTAGCGCGTGAGCCTGGAGGTCAGCATCCAAGAGAAGGTGCTCTCTGTCAAAAGTGACCTCCGAGGGTCATCGGGTCTGCCCTGTACCTCCCTCAGATAGTGGGCCACGTGATGCCTTAGAAGTTCCTTGACTCATCGTTTTTTTGTGTGTTTTTTTTGTGGTACGCGGGCCTCTCACTGCTGTGGCCTCTACGTGCTGTGGCCTCTCCCGTTGCGGAGCACAGGCTCCGGACGCACAGGCTCAGCGGCCATGGCTCACGGGCCCAGCTGCTCCGCGGCATGTGGGATCTTCCCAGACCGGGGCACGAACCCGTGTCTCCTGCATTGGCAGGCGGACTCTCAACCACTGCACCACCAGGGAAGCCCCCTGACCATCTTTGAAAAACCTACACCGCAAGCCTGTTGGGCCTTTGATGCACAGAACTTCCGGGTTCCGGTCCCAGGTGGACGTGGACGTCACCGTGGCAGCCCCGTGTCCCCACAACAATCCCGGCTCTGCAGTCTCCATGCCAGGCTTTTACAGTGTCGTGCTCTGGGGCATTTTGGGGAATCAGAGTTGTGGTTTCCAATTGTGCCTTTCATTAACACTCAATGACAATATCGTTTTTCTGGGAGTTTTGTCATCCTGTGAATTTTAACATCAGGGTCTGGGGTGGTTGTTTCTAGTCTCTTTGTAATGACAACTGAGCGATCTCACTTTCCTTCTGGGTTCTGGGTGAAAAGTAAATATTGTGAGACCATATTAAGCCAATTTCTGCCTGCGCGTCATTTACACATTAAATGAACACTGAGCAGTTGAAAGGGAACCCGGGGCTGTACATAAGGCAATCTGGGGGTGTAGGTAATACCAAGAGGGCCAGGTTCTTCCTTCCAAGATCCGTTGTTCAGGACACGGCCTTGGCTTCCTGACCAGGCAGCCCTCTGAGTCGTCCGTCTCTGAAGGCTGGCCACGCAGGTGGAATCCCAGAGTGGTGGGCAGTGGCCTGGTGACAGCCGCTGGGGGCCTTTACCCACAGACACAGCCATGGGGCCCCCAGGCAGGATTCTCTGAATCCATACGGATCAACAAATACTTCTTCTGGCAGAGGTACCTTCCTCGTGTGCGACCCTGTTCTGAGAAGAGCAGGTAGTGCAGCTCTGAGTAGTGCCTCCTGGAAGAAAACTAACAATAATAAGGGACATGGTTTAGCCCCACCTCATTTACTCTTTTGTCCCAGTGGTGTCATTCGGTTTTCCTTTTAAAAGAGAAGAAAACATCACTGGTTTGAAATATATTAGCAAAGTTCTTAAGCTGATCTTATGGACACGCACAGCGACATCAGCTTGAAGGGACCAAAGCTCAGCTCATGGTCAAACCAGATTGTATTGACTGCTGGCAGCAGTGACTGCAGAACTGGGAAGCTGGCTTGGAGATCTGCTCTTGGAATCGGCCGCCCCCAAGGCCTCTGCAACTTTCTTCCTGCCCCTGAGTTCCTGTGAGCCGGGTGTTGGGAAGGTAATTTTGTTTTCCACAGACAGCTCTCGGCAGTGGCACTCGGGGTGCAGGGGGCGCGGGTGGGTGCTGAGCTGGGTGTACCCGCTGCTGGCAGCCACGCCCCTGCACGACGCGGTCTGGGAGCCCCAGCCGAGGAGCAGTGTCGCCCGCAGGAGGTGCGAGCTGCTGCGCGGGGTCCGGACACTGGCTCCTCTGGGTGGCCCGCGGCCGCTTCCCTCCCCCTCCCTCTTGCGCGGGTTTTGGGCTTAACTGCACCCACCTCTCTGCCTTTCTGTCCCTGTGGTCCCAGCTGGAAAGGAACCCCCTCCCCTTCGCGGCAGGGCTTGTGGGCAGGGCCGTGGGTCCCCTGCTGCACGTGTGGGCACAGGTCTGACCAGCCCGCCAGGCTCCGTAGGGGCCCTGCCCTCAGGTCCCTTACACTGCAGCAGGGCCGGGAGGCTGGGAGGTCGGGAGGCCGGCTGTGCTGTCTGCGGAGGCTCCCAGGTGGGCCAGAGGGGCCGCAAGGAGGTGTCTGCCGCCGTCTCCGGGAGCGGCCACAAAGCTGTTTCAGTCCTGCTGTGTCTCACACGTGTGGTCCATGACGGGGAGCTCGCTCGTTGGTGAAGCGTCCTCGACGGAGAGTCCCGGGGCCTCTCGGGTGACAGATTGCCAGCTCCCCCCCAGCCCGTCCCTCCACCCGGCGAGGGGGACACGAGGGCGGCTCCATGCAGGTGGCCGGTCAGCCAGGCTGACCCCACTCATGTCCTCAGGTCCTTCCCAAGGTGGCAAGTGCGCGTGGCCAGAGCCCCGGAGAGCAGGGGCAGCCGGGGGTGGGGAGACAGGCAGAGCGAGGGGCAGGTGCAGGGAGACAGAGGGAGAGCGAGGGACAGGCAGAGAGGGGGACAGAGACAGACTGAGAGGGAGAGAGAGAGGGACGGGCAGAGAGGGGGACAGAGACACACAGCGAGAGAGGGGGGGGGCAGGCAGAGAGGGGGACAGAGACAGCCAGCGAGAGAGAGAACAAGGGGGCAGACACGGGGACGGGGGAGCCGTGGGGCCGGAGGAGGCAGCACAGACCGTCCCCCTGGGGGCTTTTGCTGGTCGAGGTTTGAGGAAAACCGGTGTCCGGTGTGCCGGCTTAATTGAGCCTCTTCCCGCACCCCTGGTCCGCGTGGCTGGCTTGTTCTTTGTCACCTTTTCCAGTGCGATAAGTGACAGTGGAATTTGATTGCTGGTGAGCTTGAACCCTTGTCCCCCATTTATTTTTAACCACTTTTTGGTGAATCTCTTGGTCTTTTTGCTCACCTTCTTAGGGGCTGCTTACCATAGCCTTAGTAACTTACCACAGCCGTCTCTGGCCACGAACACTGCAAAGAGGTTTCCTCATTCATCTTTTGCATTTTAATTTTGTTTACAGTATTTATTACAAAGGTAACTTTTTATGTTGTCAATTATGTCATTTGAAAATACGTGATATCATTTACACACGATGAAACGCACGGGCCTTGAGTGTCTGTCTGCCGCGCTTTGATAGTCGTGAGCATCTGAGCAAATGCTGTCTCTGTCAGGCAGTCCACACCCTACACAGCTCCCTCCTGCCTCGTCTTCCTGCCTCACCCAAGAAGCAGCCTTCTTCTGATTTTTATCACCATGTCTTAGGATTTCCTGTTCCAGAACTTCATGTAAATAGAACCTTTGCATGTTGACTCTTCTCTGTCCCATATCCCACAGCCCTGTCAATGCTGGACCCGCTCGCTTCACTTGTCTCGCAGCCCATGCGTGTTTTTTCCCGTATGTGCAGTTTATTCTTTTTCACTGCTGGGTGGGATTCTCATGCACAGACACACACTTCTTCCGCTGGGTTCACGTCTGAGGGACGTCTGGGGTGTGTCGGGCTGGGCTGCCGTGCGCACAGCTGCCACGCACAGTCCCGTGCAGGGCTTTGCGCAGATGTGTTTCCACGTCTCTTGGGTCAGTCCTGGGCGTGGGGTTGCTAGGTCTCGCATGGGTGCGTGTTTAGCCTTGTAAGGATGGGCCAATTTCCCGAAGTGGCCACACCATGTCATACGCTTTTGCGTCATTCTCCGAAAGGCATTCCCAACATATGAGATTGCATAAATCTTCAGGCGTATTTTCTTCTAGCAATTCGGTCATTTTTATTTTCATGTTTGGCATTTAGCGTGGAGTGGTTAGGAGACATCCCCGAGCAGCCCTGCTTCCTGGACAGACTGAACGAGGTGACCTCCTTGGAGATGCGGGCCGTGCGCAGGGCGCTGGGTCCCCACGGCCGCAGTGGCGCGGAGGCGGGCTGGCCCTCTGCCAATCTTCTCGCGCGTGTATCTGTCTCGTGATTCTTGCTTCGGGGCGAGGCTCTGACCGTCTCTGTCTCCTCCCTCCCTGCCCGCAGCAACAGCAGGAGCTGCTGGCCGTGAAACACCAGCAGGAGCTGCTGGAGCATCAGCGGAAGCTGGAGAGACACCGCCGGGAGCAGGAGCTGGCGAAGCAGCAGCGGGAGCAGAAGCTGCAGCAGCTCAAGCACAAGGAGAAAGGCAAAGAGAGTGAGTGCGCGGCGGGGCCGGCGGGTTGGCGGCGTGGACACCCTTGCCAGGCGGCTCTCCCTGTGGCCCCGCGGCCTGGGCCCCAGAAGCGGAGCCGGGGCAGGAGCCGCCGGGCTGGTGTCCCTCCCGGGGCTGTGCTTCTGGACACCCCAGCTTCAGGGCTGCTCTGCAGCTTAGTCTTCACTTGGGAGCTGCAGGGGCCATTCAGCCCCACTTTGGGTTTGACTTAAGCATTTGCAGGAACGTTTGCAGACTCCTAGTGGGCTGAAAAAATACTAAGGACCATAAAGCATCCCAGATGCATAGTGAGCCTCACCTGTGTGTTCAGCCTTAACTTCTTCAAAGCTGTTTTGTCTTGAGGGTGTCGGTGAGCACCTGAACACCAGGTGGCAGCTGCTGGGACGCCCCTTGGCTGAGAGGAGACGCGATGACCCACCTCTCAGGATGCGCATTTGCCCTTTGACCCCAGTTTTTGCTTTCCATCGCGGCTGTGCTTGTGCGAAGACCAGCCTGGTCTGTTACCCTCCGAGAGGCACCCAACTGGATCTTAGCCAGGGGACTCTTCTGGGTGCTGTTCCCCCTTTGAAAATTAGGCAGAATTCCCCATGTCAGTGCTGGACAAAGAGCCTGGGGCTCACACGAAAGGATGGACGCAGTTTGGCGTTCCATCCGCAGGGTGCTGTGTCCCTCCCAGGTTGTGGCTGAAGAAACGCTCCCTCGTGTGTATTTGGGCCTCTTTGTTTTGGTAGTTTGTCATTTGCAGCGATACACCCAGGACCTAAGGGGGGCGAGTGAACCCACTCTCACATCCCCAGGCTCTGGTCCTTTCTGCCCGAGACCTCAGAGCTCAGGTGAGTGCACTGGCCCCCTGTTAATCCTGCGTGTCAGTAAGTCAGGATGTGCATTTCTCTCCTGTGTCGGGATTTGATGTCGTGACCATATGGTGATTTACTCTGCTGATGCTCATGAGTAAAAATAGAAGTCTTTAGGCACTTTACCAGTACATATTTATTTATTTTTGGCTGTGTTGGGTCTTCGTTTCTGCGCGAGGGCTTTCTCCAGTTGCGGCGAGTGGGGGCCACTCTTCATCACGGTGCACGGGCTTCTCACTGTCGCGGCCTCTACCGTTGGGGAGCACAGGCTCCAGACACGCAGGCTCAGTAGTTGTGGCGCACGGGCTTCGTTGCTCCGTGGCATGTGGGATCTTCCCAGACCAGGGCTCGAACCCGTGTCCCCTGCATTGGCAGGCAGATTCTTAACCACTGCGCCACCAGGGAAGCCCCCTACCAGTACATATTAACCTCGAAAAACCTCAAAACTTCTTTATCCTCAACTACTGAAAATGGTTAGCCCTGCAATCAAATCCCGCTAGCCTTCTAAGTCTGATCCTCTGGGAATTCCTCCTCCGTTGCCAGACCCTCAGGTTGGGAAGCCTGACGTGGGGCTCAGAACCTTCTCTCCCGTGGGTGGACTTCCATGGTATAAGTGTTCTCCAGTTTGTAACTCACCCACCCAGCGGTTATGGGATTTGATTTTGTTGCGATTGCACCCCTCCTACCGTCTCACTGCGTTTTCTCCTTTGTCTTTGGATGTGGGGCATCTTTTTTGGTGAGTTCCAGTGTCTTCCTGTCAATGATTGCTCAGCAGTTAGTTGTGACTCCAGTGCTCTCTCAAAAGGCAGTGAGCGCACATCCTTCTACTCCACCATCTTGAACCCAGTATTTGTACATTCTTAGTCGTTTTTATACATAAAATGAACAGCTTTTCCAGTTATTACAGCATTTCACTCTTGAAATAAATACACTTTAAATGTATTTTCACTTTAACTGTCTGATAGAGTTTCAATTTATAAAGCAGGTCGGGAGAGTTTTTATTCCACGTGAGATCTAGTTTTTCTACTAGTATTTGAAAGTAATTACTAAATCTGAATGGTACATCTCGTTGGATCACCATTTGGTGAGATGGTGATGTACAGGCTCAGTGATGGCCCACAGTCGAGATTCCAGAAACGAGGGCAGAAAGGCATCCGGAGAAGCGGAATTGCAGGTTTGGGTTGGCTGCTTGCACCTTGGTCTGTGGGCCACCTTGCGGCCCCGCAGTGGGCTGACGTGCCAGACGGGGTCCATCACACTCACGGCCCTCACTCCCCGGCCTGCTGGCTCCCATGGCATCCCCCTGCCACCCACCCAGCTGGTCCACACAGCCAGGCCGGTCTCACCACCACTTGCTTTGTGCTGAGGGCGTGGCCAGGGTGCTGACCATACCTGGGCCTGTAGCACACGGTGTCAGGAACCGGCCCCCCAGTCGTGATGCACTGATCTGGATCAGAGGACAGGTGCCTGTGCTCTCATTCTAAAGCTCCTGGGACGACTCTAAGGTGCAGTGGAGGCTGAGAACCAGGGTCGGGGATCAATGTCCGCTCCCCGGGTTAGGGGCCTGAGCGTCTTGGCGGCTCAGTGGCCTCCCTCCATGGCTTCCATAGAAGCTGCCCCGTGGACGACAGCACCCCGGTCCTCACAGGTGCCCTTGGGAGGGGCTCTGCTGTGGGCAGGATGGTGCACGGGGTCCAGAGCTAAGGCGCACCTGCTGAGCCCCGTGCACCTGGCCCCTGACGTGGCCCCGCGCCCTGCCCGCCCCCTGTCCCCTGCCCTCCCCTCAGTGTGCTTCCTTCACGTGCTTTTCTTTGGAGCGAGGGAATGGTTGTTTACAGAGGAGGGAGGGTTTAGATTGCTAGGGTCAGCGAGTTGCTGTGCGCCCGGCGCGCCAGCAAACCCCAGTTCACCAGCTTGGTCTACAGTAACTCCTCCTAGTTTGCCAGAAAGTTCCAATAAAAATAACATCTTCAGCCTCACAAAATATGAAAAGGTTTGACTTCAGAAAACATGTTTAAAGTAAAAAATGACTTCTGCTGCTTGCCGAGCAGGCCCTTGACGGGGCGAAGGAATGTTCTCTGCTTCCCTCCAAGCTGGTCCCAGTGGCAGCCCCGGCGGTTTTCAGCTTGTGGGTTTGGGTGGTCGGGTTTTATTATTAATAACGGCCTGTGTACAGTTGGGTCCTTGGCCTGCCTGCGTCAGCTGTGCAGCCCTCAGAGTGCGGCCTTGAGAGAAGGCAGGCCTGGCAGGCCGCGCGCTGGACGCCGCTTGGGCTCCTGAGTGCACGGGGCCTCGCCGATGAACGAGAGTCTTGTTTGGGCAGCTTATGGAGCGTGGGGCGGGGAGCGCGCGCATGGCGTCCAGCATCTCCACTTTGTATGCGTTTGAAAAGGCAGTGCAGAGCTTCCGTTGTTTAGTTTCTTGGGGTTTTTAAAAAAATGAATTTCTTGTTGAATATTTAATCAAAAGTTTTGTTACACTTAACATGCACTGTACGTTTAATTTTCAGTAATTCTGCAGCTTTCTTGTACTTATTGATACCAATTAATGCTATTGATTTGTGAATTGTGAACAGTGAATTCTTAGAGTTTATGGCAATTTTCATCTTGTTCAGCATGAACACACATCTTCAATCAGTTTTATTTAAATTAACCGTGTTTAAGACTCTACGTTACACTGTCTTTAAATTCATATCGAAAGGAAAAATCCAACGGAAGACAAGTCTTCACCCTCTGGGCAATTTGGAACTAATACAACTACGTGTTTTTCACCGTTAGTTACAGGTACAGCCTGTTGGGGAAGAAGGTGCCATTGCTTGAGGGAAGTCGTTCACTTTGTCTAAAAAATGGCTCAAAAGGGTGGAGATAAAAGATGGAACACCGGGGGGCCTCCCTGGTGGCGCAGTGGTTGAGAGTCCGCCTGCCGATGCAGGGGATACGGGTTCGTGCCCCGGTCTGGGAGGATCCCATATGCCGCGGAGCGGCTGGGCCCGTGAGCCATGGCCGCTGGGCCTGCGCATCCGGAGCCTGTGCTCCGCAACGGGAGAGGCCACAACAGTGAGAGGCCCGCATACCGCAAAAAGAAAAAAAAAAAAAAAAAAAAAAAAAAAAAAAAAAAAAAAAAAAAGATGGAACACCGGACCCCAAGAGAAGTTCTTTGCCCCGTTTGCTGGGGAAGTCGCGCCTTCCTCAGAGGCGCAAACCTGGCAGATGTGTCCCCATTCAGGTCTGGTGTCACATGCTCCAGGGCCTCCGGGGCCGCTGAGCCCCTGGGTCTCTGCCCCCAGCAGGTGGGCCCCACCCAGATCCCCCTTCCCTTCCTGGGCTTCCTCCAGGGCTTGTCCTCTGATCGCTCCCCCTGGGTTTTATTTACCTCTAGCCCTGCTGGCTGGTTCAGTGCTGGCACATAGTACGTTCTCTGTAAAGCCTGTCAAATGAATAAATGATCATCAACAGGAATTAATTTTTTTAAGTAAAAATTGAAACCCTTGGTATTCATTTACTGAAGGTGTTTTGTTGATGCTGGAACTTTCATTTGAAGTGGAGAAATCTTTTGAGAGATGGGTATATAACTAGAATGATGAGGATTAAAATCAGCATCTTACATTGTGAATTCTTTCCCTGTCAGGGAACCTTCCAGGTCATCTTATGGGGAAGGAAGTCAGGGTTTGGGGACGTGGGTTTGTTTTCTTCTGACTCCATAAGAGCCTGGCAAGGT
The DNA here is from genome assembly GCF_964165515.1 of Mesoplodon bidens. Taxonomy (NCBI): domain Eukaryota; kingdom Metazoa; phylum Chordata; class Mammalia; order Artiodactyla; family Ziphiidae; genus Mesoplodon; species Mesoplodon bidens. The sequence continues at coordinate 112,124,549 of NC_138165.1, read as the reverse complement.
GCACTCACCCACCCTAGAGCTGGCCGAGAGCCACGTGTGTCCGTGACCGCCCGGGGACCCTCAGGCACACCTCCTCCTGTGAGGGCCCTGCAGGCGGCTCAGGGGACAAGGGTACTGTACACCTCCCAGCCCAGTAGGTGCCTTGGAGGTACCTCAGCCCCCACCAGGGATGGGCCAGCGTCCCCCCGGACAGGGCGGCTGCCCTTGCCCGTCTCTGCGTTTATCGTGCGCGTGCCCTCCCTGCTGGAACTGGGCGTCTGTCCTTGTCCCTTCTTGGAGCTCAGGAGCCCATGGTGTGAGCCTGGGGTGTGGCCAACGCAGGGAGAGTGAGCTCTTGCTCAGCGTGGCTTGCTCTGCAGGGGAAAGTGCATCCACGTCAACAGGGCTTTCTGAGCCGGTCGGGCCAGCTGACCCCCAGCCTGCTGGCTCCTGCCCCCTGAGAACCCTGCTTCTTGTCCTGCTTTGCATCATTTACTCCTCCCGGTCCTTTTAGAAGAACCTGAGGGTCAGCTCCTCGGACGGGCCCTCTGGGTCGTGGTCCTCCTCGTTGACCTTGCCCCGTCCCCGCACTGCCCGCGCACTGGAGCCAGACACCAAGCCCCTCATTTGGCTGCCGTTTCTTTCCTGGCGGGGTTGAACCTACCTTGCCCACTCCCTGCTGTAAAGGGCCCTCTGTGCCCCCCGTTCCCTGCCTCCCGCCCCCCCCCCTCCTTTCCCTGGTTGGGAGGCACTTTGTGTTGTGACATGGTCCACACTTTGCATTTTTTGTCAGGTGTCCGCCTGGGGCTGAGAGGCCGTCAGGAATGCCAGGGGGCTGCGTGTCAGGCACGTTATACACAGATTTCAGTGTTTCTATGAGTGTGATTTTTCAGACGAGACAGACAGGCTGAAAGTGTTCAGGACGGTCCGAGTCCAGCCCTGGCTGCATTTGGAGGGGACCCAGGGGCCTTGCTCAGAAGCGGAGGTGCGGTTTTATACCTCCAGTCACTTCCCACCGCCTGCTCTGGTCACCACTCCCGTGGCCCTTCATGCTGGGTGTCGCCAGGTCTGTAACCCTGGGTCTGGGCTGCTCTGCCTGCTGGCTGGTGCACCCACACGCACAACGTCACATAACACATGGAGCTCGGGCAAGCCTCCCTGCTCGAGTGAGGATGAGTTGTCTCCTTGGACGCCGAGAAGGCCTGAGACAAAAGCCCGTGTGTCCCAATGGACCCTTCCAGATGCGCTCTGGACTCGGTTTAGGGCACTTTCCTTGTGCTTCCCTGGCTGGTCTAGTTCAGGTCCCTCTGCAGCGTGGGGGACCCTGTTCCCAAGGGGTTTGTTCTGCCTGACCTTGAAGTCCATCATGAAACGGCCACAGTGGGATGCTGCCTTTAATGCAGACCTATTTATAGCCAGACAGAAATTCAATTTGCGAATGATAGCAGATATATTTGGAATTTGATAAAGGTGGCAAGAAAGATATTTCCCTAATGATATTAACAATTTATGAGCAATTTCTCAAAATATTTGTAGAGTCTTATACACCAAAATTCATTTCATACATCAGAGTGAAATGTGAAAAAATAATAATAGAAAACCGCTAAATGAGTGAAAATCCAATACCAGAAAAACAAGGATAAAATGAAACTGGTTGTTTCCCAAACCAGTGAAAAGATCAAATTCAACGCTTCCAGGAAATGGAAAAAAATCACAATGGATAAACTAGAATAGATGCCACAAAAACAAGCACTGGAACATCTGAATTAGAAAGAACTGAGTCTTTTCCTTCCAGTGCTGAGAAAAATGCAGCTCTCTCGTCTCGTGTTTCTCCTTTAGCCTTGCGTAGACACCACACTGCCACAGAGCACTTCACTCGTGACACTTCTGGTCACCAGACATGTGTAGGATTTCCCCATAACAGGCAATTCTCTGCAACACCAGGTGGGTGTCCTACAATTTCACTCTATTCCGACACTGTCTCCCCAGAGCAAGCGTCAGATCTCGCAGGTTCAGGACTCAGTCCCATAGGAAGATGAACAGCCAGATAAAGAGATACAGAGGGTGAGGGCTGGGAGGGCCCCAAGCACAGCAGACTCTGTCTCGGTGGGGTCGGGGTCCCCCTCCCGGTGCAGATGTGCTCACCAACCCGGAAGCTCTCCGAACCACATACAGTTGGGGTTTTGTGGAGGCCTCCTCACGTGGGTATGATCAATTACTAACTCCACTTACAGCCCCTCTCCCCACTCTGAAGCATGAGGGTGGAGCTGAGAATGCCAAGCTTCTCATCAAGGCTTGGTCTTCCTGGTGACCATCCCCCATCCAGGAGCCCCCATGAGAACAAGAGATGCTACTCATGCTCTGATCACTTAGGAAATTGCAGGCGTTTTAGGAGCTCTGTGCCTGGACCAGGGCAGAGACCACTGTTTACTGTTATCTTACAGCATCAGAATATAATCCACTTTTTGTGTGTGTGTGTGTGTGTGTGGTACGCGGGCCTCTCACTGCTGTGGCCTCTCCCGTCACGGAGCACAGGCTCCGGATGTGCAGGCTCAGTGGCCACGGCTCACGGGCCCAGCCGCTCCGCGGCATGTGGGATCTTCCCGGACTGGGGCACAAACCCGTGTCCCCTGCATCGGCAGGCTGACTCTCAACCACGGCGCCACCAGGGAAGCCCCTATAATCCACATTTTAAAGGGAAATGAGAGACCAGGACAGACCTTGCCTGTACAAGCAGAGCGCAGAGCCAGGAGCCAGGGCTCTGGTGAGACCGAGCGTCAGAACACCCTCACCTGGGGCTGCCACCCTCAGTGCCCCCCATGGACCATGTGGCACCTATAGCATTAGTGTGAGGTTTAAATGTACGTGTGGTGGCTGCCAATAAATGTATTACTGAAGAAAAGCCACACGCACTAAAGGCTACACATTTAAAGTGTACACACAGACCCACAGCAGCACCACACACGCAACAGGAAGACTCTGAAAGAAAAGTGAGCCAAGGACGTAAAGGTGCATCACTGGGAGAAGAACCAGTGCACGTCCCGGTGGCTATCAAGGACCTGGCGGAGGGGTTCCCGTCAGTCTTCTCCTTTGCAGCAAGTAGTGCTCCTGAGTACTGACAGACAAGGGTCAGGTGGTACTCCTGAGCGCTAGTAGATAGAAACACACGGTGAAGTAGTACTCCTGAGTATTGATAGAGACAAAGGTCAGGTGGTACTCCTGAGTACTATTAGAGACACAGGGTCAGGTGGTACCACTGAGTACCGATAGACAAGAGTCAGGTGGTACTCCCAAATACTACTAGGTAGAGATGCAGGATCGGGTGATACTCCTGAGTACTGATAGAGACACGGGTCAGGTGGTACTCCTGAACACTATTATAGACAGAGACATGGGTCATGTGGTACTCTTCAGTGCTACTAGATAGAAACACAGGGTGAAGGTAGTACTCCTGAGTATTGATAGAGACAAGGGTCAGGTGGTACTCCCGAGTACTGATAGACAAGAGTCAGGTGGTACTCTCAAATACTACTAGGTAGAGACGCAGGATCGGGTGGTACTCCTGAGTACTGATAGAGACTCAGGTTCACTGGTACTCCCAAGTACTAATAGAGATACAGGGTACCTGCTCCTGGTCTATGGCCAGTGGGGTTGCACTTGGTGGTCATGTATGGAGGCATTTTGGAAAACAACTTAGAAGGTGCTTCAGGGGCTGTAATATTGTTTTCTTGGATGTAGGCATTTTGCTTATCTCTTCAGAGGACATAATCCTAAGCATGGGGGATGATATTTACTTATAAATATTGACACGACATGTTTTCTGACAAGAACAACAAAAGGAAATGTCTAAAAATGTCTCCCAGTTGGGAAAGGGTTTTGTAAACTCTGCATCGCTCACCTCGTGAAGCATTTTCCCACCATTACAAATGCTGTTTGAATTCTGTGTGACAACAGGGAAAGCACTCACCGCTGTCTCTAATGGAAGGACGGGTCCGAAGTGCCCTGGAGTCTAATTGCAGCTCTGAGGAAAACAGATGAGGTGCCGGCCGACCTTGAGTCAGCGTGGTGGGCTTGGACTTTATTTGTGTGTGTCTATTTCTCAAATTGGCCAGTTTTCTCTGATGGGGCTGTGAACAACCACTACGACCACCAGAAAAAAACACAGAACCCAAGATTTCAGCTTTAGTCCATCTTGGTGAAATGCGCTTTGTCTCAGTAGGTGGCTTGGCTGTAGGCTGGAAAGAGCAGGAACATCCCCTGACAGGGTTGGAAAGGACCCCAGCTGCCCCGCCCCTGCCCTCTGCCCAGGTCCCGGGAGGCACGCCTCATCCCTGTCACACGGGTCGCAGGCACGATGCTTCAGTTTGCACAGAACCTTTTCTCTGAGGCTCTGTTCCTTCTTGCTACAGTGAGAAAGAAACCACCCTGCTGCTCTGCCTAATTCAGGACCTCCTTTTATGTAAGAATATTAGAACTTCCTTCAGCAGTGGGTTTGTGTTAGGTTACAATAGGATTTTGTGCTGATTACCGCTGCATTTTAAATAGGATGCAATTACGTAAAATACTACTGGGAAGAAGATCTCTTCCTTCAAGCCCTCCTGTCCTCTTTTCCTTGAGATGCTCTTTGGCGTCGACAGCGTTGTGAATGGGAATCCCACCCTCTCCATCCCTTTCCTGCCTTTTCTGGCACATGGTTCAGGGTCCCCTGGGGCAGAGCCTTGACTCACCCGCCTCTGCTTTCTCCCGCGCCAGGTGCTGTGGCCAGCACAGAAGTGAAGATGAAGCTACAGGAGTTTGTCCTCAATAAAAAGAAGGCGCTGGCCCACCGGAACCTGAACCACTGCATGTCCAGTGACCCTCGCTACTGGTATGGGTAAGTGGAGGGGCCGGGTCTCCCCTGCGCCCGGGTGCACGGGATCTGGGGGTGGACCGGAGTGGTGCTCAGTGCCTCACCCTGGAGGGCGTGGGATGAGAAACTCCATGAGCCAGCAACACATGTGGTCAGACCAGAGTGGTCTGGTGGATGCGCGTGGTGGTCGTCCAGACGCGGAGGGGGCCGATCTGTGAACAGAGCTTTAAGAGGTGATCGCGGGGCTAGTGCCTGACCATTATTCTGGGCTTCTCACGCAAGTGTTTGGCCACAAAAAGAACCTCTTAAAAAGGAACTCTGGTCTAAATTGTCCGTATGCACCTCCCGAATTTCTACGCGATGTGTTATTGATTCCCAGGCAAGTCAAAAGCACCTGTGGTCTTTTTATTGTTTTGATACTAAGAACCCTCTCCCAGAGCCTGCATAATTGACAGAGACCACAAAGTGCCTGTTCATGCTCAGAACTGAAAAAGCCAAAGAAGTCCTAACGTTGTGGCGAGGATGCTCGTGTGCTGGGGGTCTTTCCTCTGGGCCTGTGCGCGGCTCAGCAGGGCTGGCCGTCGACACATGCCGAGTTGGAAGCGGAGTGACAAAGTTATGTGGCTTTGAACCATGGTCAAAGGTGCCTCAGATTTTTGCTTTGAATATACTTTTCTACAACTTTCAAGGGTTTTTTTCTGTTCTAGAAGAAACCTCATAGGGTAGTTTTCATAAATGAAAATGTGATTATCATTAATTCATTGGGGGAAAAGTGTAGCTCTTCTGGAGCCCCCAGATGGACAACAGTTTTGCTAAAATGCCGCCAGATCGCACTGGAATGAACCCATTTGTTTCAGTGGATGACGTTGGTTATCGGGGTATAGCATGAAAGGCACTTCTGTTCCGAGGCCATCTCTGCTCTGAGTGTCTGCAGCCCCTCACGCCATGCGGACGCTCAGGCCGCACTCACACGAGCAGGCTGCTATTCATGCTGTTCAGCCTGTGACACGACTCGCCCAGAGCAGAGACGGCAGCGGTGGTCCCCGAAAAGCCAGAGACAGCAGCCATGTGCCCCAGAGCAATGGAGAGTTCTGGGGCAGCGCGCCTGGGGACCCCACGATGCGGTGGCACTGATCCGTGGTCTCCCCACTAGTGACAGCCCCCTGGGTGTTGCAGTGGGAAAGCTCCATTTCCCCCTTCGGGGGAGGTTGCCAGGCAGATGCCCTGCAGCGTAGTAGGTTAGATAGGGTGGGAGGAGAAGCCGGGTGGGCGGGCGGGTGAGGACGTGGGGACCGCCCAGGAGTAGCCCGGTAGGGCAGGGGTGAGGAGGTGCTCCTAGATCCTCCGTGGGGGAGGGGACGGGATCTGAGGGTCGGGAAGTGCCGGGAGCCGTCTCAGGAGAGGACCTATCCTGGGGAGGCGAGCCCAGCTGGGGGCTTCGGGAGCAGGGCAAGGGCGCTGTGGGCCCAAAGGAGGCTGGGTGGTGAGCGCAGAGGTCGTGGTCGACCACAGTGGGGTCTTCGGACAGTGGCCGCAGTGACGTGAAGAGATCGGGGCGGCCAGTGCCAGGACACCCCGTGATTGGTGGGGTGAGGTGTTCAGGCTGGCAGGACTAGAGACCGTGATGATGTGCTTGTACCTGACGGGGCGGACGGAGCCCACAGGGTGGGGCAGTGCTGGGGGCTGCCGGCGAGGGGTGGTCTCCGCAGAGCTGCACGTGCCAAGAGGTTGGAAGGGAGGAAGGGCTTTGGGGAGGACGGGTCAGCAAGGAGCACCTGGGAGCCGAGAAGGGGCTGGCACGCCGCTCCCTGGTGAGCAGGGCAGCCGAGACCTGGCGGAGCCTTGCTTGCCCGGGTCCAGCGTTTGGTGGGGAGCTCCCTCTTCCCCGGGGGACTGGGCCTTGCAGGCTGCAGTGGGGAAGGACTCCTCTCAGCGGAGTCAGCCGGGGATGGGTTTGTTTGCGTTGGGTTTGGCACCTTTCTCGTTTTGTCACCCAAAACCAAACCAGATCATGGACCACATTCACTTGCTGCATGAAGGCAAAACTTTGCTGGAAAACCAGTCCAGCAAAAAACCAATCTTGATAGGGAAAGAACCGCACCTTGACCCTGGCTTCATGCCACACATGATAGTCAGCTTAAGTGTCATGGACCTGAACATAAAAGCTAAGTTGTTAAAACTTCCAGAAGAAGACATAGGAAAACGTTTTCATGACCCTGGGGAAGAGGTAGGCAAAGAGTTCTTAAAACACCAAAATCTTCAACTATAAACCCAAAAACATAAACTTAATCAAATGTAAAACTTTCACTCTTTGAAAGACACCCTTAAGAAAATAAAAAGGCAAGGCGCAGGCAGGAAGAAAATATTCGCAATGCATGTATCTGACACAGTACTTGATCCAAAACATATAAAGAGCTCCTACAACTCAATAACAAAAAACAGGCAACCTCCTGAAAAAGTATGGGCAAAAGACGTGACCCAATACCTCACAAAATAAAGATGCAAATGGTCAGTGAGTACATGAAAAGATGGTGAGTCACCCGGGAAATGCAATGCGTAGCAAGATGCTCCCTTACACCCAGTGGGCTTGAAATTGAACAAACCCAGTGTCGGCCAAAGCGTGGAGGCCCTGGACCCCTACATGTGGCCAGTGGGGATTGAAGTGGCACAGCCACCGTGGCAGTTTCCTATGAAGGTAAACATACTCCCACCCCATGACCTGGCCACGCTCCTAGGTGTTTCTCCAAGAGAAGTAAAGTCTTCCATCTGGGCAAAGACTTGTGTCCCCATGGTCATAGCAGCTTTATTCACTATCGCCAGAGAACGGAAGCAGCAAGTGCCCACCAGCAGGTGAGTGGTGAAACACAGGGGCACCCACTGCCTAGTCTGCTGCTCAGCAAGGCCCAGGGCTGCCCGCCAACACCTAGAAATGTTAAGCTTGGTCGAAGACACAGAGTCTGTGCCTTGCGATGCCTTTGCAAGCAGTTCTAGGGTCAGCACAGCTGAGCTGTAGTGACAAGAAGCCAGGCGGCAGGGGCCGGGGGTGGAGATCCCTTGCCAGAGGGCAGTGGGCCTTCTGTGAAGGTGGCGCTGCTCTGGATCGTTATTGGCGTGGTGGTTCCACAGTGTACACGTGTGAAAGCCCCCAGCTTTAAGCTCATCCTATGAGACTGTGGTGGCTGTCCGTGTGGCAGCCACCAGCCACGTGGGCTCCAGGGCGTTGAAGTGAGCTGTTCAGATTGAAACAAGCTGTGAATGTCAGACACGCTGGATCTCAGAGCCTCGTGGGAAAAGAGAACGGGGACTATTTCATTAATACTTTTTAGATTGATGACATGTTGAAATGATAGGACTTGGGATAAATTGGGTTGAGGAGACTGACGTTGATTGCACTGCTTCCTTTTTGCTCATGTGCACGTGTCTATGAGAGAATTTTAAATTGCACATGTAGCTGGTGTTACTTCTGTTGGGCAGTGCCTGTGTGAGTGATTACAAGTTTTATTTATTTTAAATCACCTGCATAAATCTGAGGTAATAGGAAAGGCCAACGGTTGATAGAATTGAAATGGCCGAATTTGTGTTTAGCTTTACTCTGTATGACAATCAGAAGAACGTTTAGAAAGAAAACAAGGCATATTTGTTTTTCCATCTTCATCAGGGAGGATTGTCTTTAAGACAAGGTGCCCCTCTCATCAGCCAGGGTCACAGCAGAGACACACCCCGGCTTCTTCCTCCCCTGGCGGGAATGAAGGGTTGAAAACCTGGAAGACGATTCTGGTTGGGGCTGAGTTACACAGAAGAGCGGCAATTCAGGTTCAGCCCCCGGGGTACAAGGGTGGTGTGTGTGTGTGTGTGTGTGTGTGTGTGTAAGTGTGTGTGCAGCCAGGGACAGGACTTGGCGTTGGCTCACACGTCCAGACTCTTGCTTGCTGGAGGCAGGTGTGAGCCCTGGTCTGTGTGATGAGGGACGGGTGCCCCCCCGCCCACAGGGCAGGTGGCCTGTGTTTTCCTTGGGAGCCCTGAGCGCGGGGCATCTAGTGATGAATTGGTTTTCCTCGGTTTTGCGTGGTTTGGGGAAGCCAGGCTGCTGTGTGTGACATGTGTCACTCTTGAAGTCTGGAATCATCTGCGCTGGTACCAGCTGGGTCAGTCCGGCTGCCTATTCTGGGCCACACTCTCTTGGACGACACAGAGCAGGTCTGCTGAGAGCTCTCAGGCCAGCATACAGGCAGATTCATGCCAGCTGCCTCCTGTTCTAGCTCATTTTAAGGCTGGACAAGAAAGTGAGGATTTGAATACTGACAGCAACTCAAGAGATCAAAACAGAAGAGAAAATCTATTAGATATTAAACAAATAGCTTTTCCTACGTCTGGCTTAATTACAAACAAACTCTACCATTAAAGTATAACTATAAGAGTTATTATTACCTATAATATTTTATTAATCATAATTGTCTATTTTTTTAAATCACATAATACACACACAGGCCTTTCCATGTTTCTTATGAAGGAGATAGTGAACTCTTCCCCAGGTTAGAACTTGGCACTGAAGGAGAGGTTTGGAACTGGCCAAGCCCACGCTCCCTGGAGGATGCGGCCTGAAGATGTCGGGTGCAGAGAGAGTGGCCTTCAGACCTCTAATGGGGTTGTGCAAGGACGGCCCCCCGAGGTGAGGCCTGGCGGCCCAACATGAAGAGGGCACAGCCAGCGTGAGGGTGGCCGGTCCGGCCCTGAATCCCCGGCCCTGGCCCCCTTGACATGCGTCCTGATCGGGAGGTGCTGTGCCCTGGGCAGAGGGGGTGCGCAGCCTGGCAGGGCGGTTCTCTGGGGCTCTCTGGGCGCTTCCCATGACGCTGCCAGCTGGGATCCTGGGATCGGGCTCTGTGATCACCACGTTTTCTGCACCGGTTTGCTCTCAGATATTTAAATATCCACCTGTAAGCATTTAAGTGCTCACATTCTTAATTCAAATAACACCAGGTGCGTAGATGTGGAGTACTGTGTATTCAAGTAAATAGTCTAACAAATTCCACATAAGTAAGTTGGCAAATTCATTTCAAGTCATTAAGCAGATTACACAGTTTAAAGACTCACAGAATTCATTACACCTTCCATGCTTCCAGCGAGACCGAGCAGGCAGTCCCACCCCCAGAATGTTTGCTGACGGTCACCCCAAGCGCGGCCGGCACCCCTCCTCTTCCTGAGGTCTGATCCCCACATTCAGCCTCCTCCTGGCGGCTGCCCCTGTCCAGCCATTTCAAGGATTTTGTGTTGTGCCCGGCTGCTCATAAAGCAAGTCCATTTCATGAATCAGCTCCCAGGGCAGAGGTGTTGCCACCAACCCCTCCCTCCCCAAGGAAGGGGAGATGGCTGGGGCCACTGTCCCCGTGAAGGCACTTCTGCTGAAGGGAAGTCCCCACGTGGCTCCTGCCCTCAAGAACCGGACATCACCAGCACTGTCCCCAAAGTCCCCCGCCAGGTCTCAGCTGCATCCGGCATGCCTGTGTCCCTTGCAGCTGGAGCCCACCTGTCTCCCTCCGTCCCCTGTGTCCTGAGGACCATCCCCTCTGTGGCCAGTGGTGACACTGCGCCCCCCCCCCCCAAAGCCTGAGAACAGACCCGGTCGGGAGACACCCGAGAGGAAGAGGCTGGGCAGAGCCCAGGCACCGGGACCACAGGTGTGCGGTCGTGCCGGCCTCCTGTCCCCGGCGCCGAGGGCCCGGCAGGGGAGGCTGCGGTCGGCGTTTGTTCGCTTGTTCAGTGTTGGTTTTGTGTCGTTTCAGTCTTGCCCCAGAGAGGAGGCCAGTCTGCTCAGGAGGCCGGCTGCGAGCTGGGCTGGCGCGTCAGAGGAAGGACCGGTGTCGTGGGGACCTATGCAGGGCTCCCGTGCGCGCTCCCTCTGCACGGCCATGTGTGCCTGTGCGTGCGGGTCACTAAGCCTCTGTCCTGCCCGTTCTCTGCAGGAAGACGCAGCACAGCTCCCTGGACCAGAGCTCCCCGCCCCAGAGCGGGGCGTCGGTCTCCTACAGCCACCCGGTCCTGGGCATGTACGACGCCAAAGATGACTTTCCTCTCAGAAAGACAGGTCGGTGCAGGGGCTGCAGCGGGCGGGGAGGGGGTCCCAGATGGGGAGGGGAACCTGTACGAGGAGGAAGCTCACCGTGTCCTGGGAGGCCTCTCAGGTGCATATCTCAGGCTTACATCAGCAGTTCCCTCACAAACCGGAAGGACAAGCGTGTTCAAACACAAGCAGGGCTCCCGGGGCTCTTGGACTTTCTCCAGCGGTGACGATTTAAGCGGGCAACGCCTTTTAAGAAAAATCAGACCAGCCGTGGGCCGTGCATTAGGGTGGCCAGAAGGCCAGGGGCCGGAGGAGAGGTGTTTCTGGAAGCTTTGCCCCCAAGAAGTGAGGGCCTGGGCTGTGGAGGGCCAGCTGCCCTGGGCTCAGAGGTGGCAGGTGGAGCCCACGGCCTCAGGGCCGTGTGGGAGTTGCTGGGCACCTGCTTCATGGAAATGGGTCTGTGCGACACAGCTTTTTCTTCGTGAAGACGAATTTTGTTTCCTCCAAAGGATTTTGGTCCATTCTGGACAGAAACGCTCTAAAGCAGCTTCTTCACCCGGGGGATGAGGTATTGGCAGCAGGGCAGGAGGCTCCCCTGTCGCTCCGTCCTAAGGACAGAAGATGTGGGGCCTCTCGGGGGGCAGAGCTGCGCCTCGGAGAGCATGTGGTGTAGCAAATCCCGAACAGGAGCCGGAGGTGAAGGGAGGGGGAGTTCAGCTCAGCCCCCGTGGACTTGACCCCAGCGCAGGCGTGCGGGGCAGGGGCCTCAGCATGCGGCAGGTCGGCAGAGGCCCCCCCGCCCCCCGTGTCAGAGGGGAGGCGTCTGCCCACGTGGGCGGGGTTTCATCCAAGGTGAAAGCGCAGCTTCTGTCCTCTTCTCTCCAGCTCGAGTGCATGGCTGTCACCCGCGGTCCCCTAAGAAGAATGTGAGCTTCACCCCGAGAGCCTGCGGGCTCTATAGAAAGGGGTGTCTATCAGCACCCAGGCCGGCTCCCCCAGGTTGCCCTCCACGCCCCCCTTCTGAAGCCTGGGGCTGTGATCAGCCACGCTCCAATCAGCGAAACAGGGGCCTGTGCTTGGAAAGACCCCGGGCGAGGAGACAAAGGCTGCGCCTGCCCCGGGAAGCCTGGCCCTAGTGGGAGCGCAGCCGGAGTGGCAGGGCTCTGAGTGAGTGGGCGGTGGTCCCGCAGCCCGGTGGGTCTCTCCCGCCTGGTTTGCAGCTCTGTGCCCCACGACAAGATTCCTGAGGCTCTCCTGGCCTCAGTCTCTCATCAGTAAAGTAGGTACACTGAGCGCACGGTGCTTCCTCCCGTCCTGGGTGTGGCAGGCGTGGCGCCCACGGCCCCTGGAGCAGCAGACTCCGGGGGACGTGGAGGACTGGGCTCCTGGCCACCGGGCGGAGCCGTCCACCTCTCTCAGGGCCCTTCCTCTCTGGAGAGCACACCTGTCTCTTCCCCCGAGGGAAGCAGCTGTTCACAGGAAACATTGGTTGGTTACTGAGATACAGGAAACGTGACAGGTTTCTCTCCATCGCTGGCTGCAGCCGCCCTGCTTCTCGAGGGACGGCTTTGCAGTCAGCCTGGCCCTCACCACCCAGTGTCCTGGGCAGACAGCCTCGCCGAGCGGGTTTGCACATCTGTGAACTGGGGCGGCAGTGCCGCTGCGTCAGGGGTGGGTCCGTCGTGGGGCCGCTGCCGCAGAGGGCAGGTGGGGGGCGGGGGGGGACCAGGGGCAGAAGGGAGGATTGGGCCGCTCCTGGGCCGCCAGTGAGGCCACCGGGGCACGGAGCCGCACCCTCCAGCCCCTCCCCCGCCCTTCCCTGTCCGCGCTCCCTCGGGGGTGGGGGGTGGCAGGGTCCGGTTTGTGGAGTGGGCGTGGGGCATACTTGTGGCCCGTTTTACCCAGTCCAGTCACTGAAAAACCCTCAGTGAGCCTTTACGGCCCTGCTGTCAGCGACTGCTGTCCCCGTGGTTCCTTGACGGCCCCAGGGGACAGAGTCCAGGTCTGCAGGGAGCCCCGTGTCTGTTACCAGCTCAGGGCTGGCAGTGGCCCCTGGGTGGACACTCAACGCTGGGTGCTTTGCTGGGTCACAGGACAGTCAGCCGGGGTCCACTGGGTTCCTGGCACTTAGCCTGAAGGGGGTGCGCTCACTCCAAGGCAGTGCCGCATGCCCGAGCCCGAGCAGTGGCTGCCAACCCGCCTGTGTCTTCCCTGCAATTAGTGAGTGAGCAGTGGCCGGGTGCTTCCTGGGTGCTGGGCCCGGAGCTGGTGTGGCGGGCGGAGGGATGGGCCACAGTCCTCATCCTCCTCCAGTCCCGCGAGAGGAGGTGAACGGCAGGGTCCAGGCCCAGGGTGGACGTCAGGTTCCGCCTACGGGGCCCGGCCAGGGAAGGGGCCCAGGCACATGGAGGGCAAAGCTAGGTTTTCACCCCAGTACAGATAGAGTGGACTGAGGCCCCGTCTCAGGTCTCTGCAGAGGCCCTGGCCTGATGGGCTGTCTCTGGGGGGCCCAACTCCGCAGCCTGCACCCCAGCAGGGCCTCCACCGCCTGACAAGGGTCTGCCGGAGGCAAGATGGCACGCAGCAGCCGGTGGAGAGCAGGGTGTCTCTGATCACTGTGACCACATGTGTCAGTGAGTAAGCGGACCTTTCCCTGCCTCCTGGTGAGCTGAACAGTAGTTGTGCTAGTTTATTTTACATCCATGTGTAGCGTGGGTCAAGGTCACCAAGGAAGAGGGCTCAGCCGCCTTTGTCACACGTGATGCCTGTCTCTGCAGTTTGGGAAGGGGCCGGTCACCGCGTGGTCCGTGTGTCGTTCTGATGCAGTTTGCGGAACCCGTGGCATCCTGGTGGCCTGGGCAGTTGTGGGCAACGCCCACACCGTGCATAGTTGTACCTGGGTGTGTTTTATATGCGTCAGGTGCAGGGTGTTAGATGCCCTGCGGCTGTTGCTCAGGGCCGGGCCAGGGAATCGGCCCTTTCTGAGCTGCCCGGGCGGGGAGAAGGGGGTTCACTCCACAGTGCCTGGCCCTGCCGGGCCCCCTCCACTTCCGGCCCCCACACGGGGCTTTTGTACTGGGCTGTCTTCCATCAACTTTGTGCTCATTAAACAGTGGGTGTGAATGTGCTCAGAAGGTTTTCAAAAAGACTTTGTTGTGCTTTTCCAAAGAAACTTGCAGAGATGGCGAGTATGGTCAAGTACTAGGCAGTGTCTGTGTTGAGAAGGGCCTCACTTCAAACTTTGATTTCTATCAAACTTGGACTCCTTCTCACTTGAGAAGTGAGACCTTGAACGAGTCTTTTTCAGATATGCACTGTTCATATCTGAGCTTGATGGCCACCTGAAATACACTATTGAAACTACTAAGTAGGAAAGAGGGTGTAGAAAAACACCAGAGTCTTAAGCATCAAGTTGGGTGCTTTTTTAATTAAAAAATCACAAAAGGCATGCATACATACGACAAATTAAAACATAAGTAAAATGCACACATCTGCATGTTCCCTCCCCCACCCAGAGACAGCTCCCGTTATGGGTTTGGCATCTCTCTGCGCAGATGTGGTCTGTGCCTGTGTGTAGGGTGTGCATCTGTGTGTGTGTGTGTGATGTGTATGGACAGTCTCTTTGTCAACAAAAACACCTGCTTTGCCCTTTGGCTGCAACTTTATTTTTCAGTTAACACTGTATCGTGGGTACCACTCCATTTCAATGTATCAAGATCAGCACCTTTTTCTTTATTATCCCAACGTGCGAAAATTACAGCAGTTGTGACAGTTTTCTAGTTTTTATTTTGCCCACAAATGTGGGTCCCTTTGCTCACTGTTTCTGTAGGATAGACTCCTGAAAATGCAGCTGCCAGTTCAAATGAATGTGCATAGTATGGAGCTGAGCACACAGGACCCTGCCAGCCGCTCTGAGAGGCCCCTAACCCACGTCACTCGTGGGGTGCTACCACCAGTCACTCGAGCAGGTGTGGTGGGTGCAGAAGTCACAATGTCTCTGATGTTTCAAAGAGCAGTTCTGTCATCGTTAGTGGGGTTTGGGTGTCTCTGTTTACTTTCCATCTTCCCTACCAGGAAGTAAGCTGAGTGCCGTGTTGCAGAGCCCCTCTGCCACGCTCCCACGGCGCAGGGTGGCCGGTGCTCCTGAGCCAGGCAGCAGGGGTGCTGGCCAGACCGTGTCTCTCTTGTCCACCCCCTGTGCCCAGCGTCTGCAACCATACCAGTCACACAGGGAGGGTCCCTAAATGTCCAGTGTTTAAAGGCAGCTCACCCATATGCTTTTCTGTCGGCTGGTTTTTTTTCCTTGTTGCTTTATACGTTAATACCAATCCTGTCTCTGTCATGTATGCTGCAAAAAATTTTAGTATTCTAGTCTGTCTTTTGTCTTTCTAGAGTTCTCTTTTTATTGTTATCGAAGGAAATAAATGTCCATAAATCAAAGAGCCGCACAAGGCTCACTCGGGAAACAGATGACCCTCCCTGCCCAGCCCTGCCCTAAGCCTCCCTGCCCGGCCCTGCCCTAATCCTTTCATTGGCTTAGTTTCCTGTGTGCCTGGGTGGTGGTTGTTTTTTTAAATTGAGGTATGGTTGATGTACAGTATTGTACACTGGACAGTTTTTAAAGGCCGTATTCCGTTTGTGGTTATTATAAGACGTTGGCTGTATTCTCCGCGTGTCCCTGTTCACCCCACGCTTTGGCAGGTGGAGGAGCTGCTCTTCCAGGGCAGGTGGTCCGGCAGCTCTGCTCCAGCCTGGAGGCCCCCCGTGGCCCCTGGACCCCCCTGCACGGTGTCCTGGGCAGCCTCGGCCTCTCTTCCCTGGACTCCACGTGCTCCTTTGTGTGTGGTCTCCTTCATCTTGGTTGTGCAGCTCTTCCAAGCTTTCTGAGAAATGGCGTGTGGAATGTGAATTTTTTGAGTCCTTGCATGCTGGTAAATGCATGTATTCTGATTCCCACGTGATGCATGATGTGGTTGGGTCTAGAAGCCGCTTTCCTTCAGGACTTTCAGGTCCTCGTCTTGCCCTGGGAGTGGCCCCTGCAGAACCCGACACTGCTCGCAAGGTAGACCCTTGGGCCCTGCGGCTCTGAAACCTCTCCGGACGCCCCCTGGCGAGGGGCTGCAGGCCACAGCGAGCCCACGCTGACCCCTCTTGGGCACTGGGTCTCCTGATGGAGCAGCGCACCTCGAGTGACTTTGCCAGCGATCTTCCCTGCTCCGTTGGCTCTGTCCTCTCCTGGCGTTTGTGTTAATTTGATGTCAGGCCTTTTTACTCCCATTTTTCAGATTTCTCAACGTCTTCTTCAGATATCTTCTTTCTGCTCTTTCACCTTTGTTTGAAGCGTCCTTCACTGTCCTTTCAGGATCACAAAAAGGGCAGCTCTGAGCACACGCACTCTCTGAATTCTGTGCTGCTGCCCCCGCCATGTCCTGGGCATCCTTGGTGGTTCAGTCTCCGCTTTCCTCACTCGCTGCTGGGCGTGGTGTCAGGACAAGGCAGTGTTGCTTCCAGATAGACGGACCTCAGTGCCCCTGAAAGGGGACCCCACTGGGGCCGGGGGCCTCGCGCTCCCTTTTGTGGGTGCTGCACTGCCCTGGATCTCAGGAGCAGCTTCCATCCCTGGGCCGGACACGTGGTTGTGGAAACCCTGTGTCGGTTCAGCTGAGATCTTAGTGGGAGAAGAGTTGTTGTTTCCTTGCCTGTTAATCTGGTGGGGTTTGGGCTTTCTTTTTTCTTTTTAAATAATGATAAAGTAAGAAACTCAGTGTACAAATAGAAACAAATGAAATGTGAATCTACAGTTATCTCAAAAATGTAAAAATAGTATTTAAAACAATAGAAGTGGATCCTCTAGCCGGTGGGGAAGGCAGCTTTGTAGTTGGATCCTTTCCCTCTTTCGACATGAAAGTCTTGCCAGGGAACCTTGCTTTGTACACAAATGCTGCAAAGCAGAGAGGGCGTCTCTCCCAGAATCAGCGCCTCCAGAGCAAGTTGAGCCTCTGGGAAGGGCTGGCACCTTCCTCGCACATCTTTGATTTCTCTGGGGAGCGTCGTTTAGGGGGCCTGCTTCTCTCTCCTCTTCCCAGGATCCACAGAGCAACCGTCCTTTGCCTCCCAGCCTCCTTCAGGGTCACCCGGCAGCCTGGACCCCCAGCCCTGCCCCCTGTGCTCCCCAAAGGGCAGAGTCACAGTGGCCGTGAGACACACACACGGCCCGGTTCTTATAACCCAAACCAGCTTACGTCCGATTCTGGGGGGAATTTGGTTGTGTTTCTTGTTGCTCTAGACAGCAGTAAACTTCCTGTTCCAGAAAGATTAAAAACAGCAGGGTAGCTGATTAAAAACAAAAACAAAAGGTAAAAACTCGCCAGTTTGCAAATCCACAAGTAGTAGAAGCTTGAATGTAGTCGCGTAAAGCCTCAGAACACACGCGTCTCCGGGGTGGTGGGCTTACCCCGGGACTCCCGAGCCGCTGGCCTGCGGGGCTGAGATTCCCGTGTCTGGAGACCACCGGGAGGGCCCCAGCTGTGTGAGGCTGCCCTCTTCCCAAGACGGCCCGCCCCCTATGTGGGACTGGACTGGCCCGGGGGCAGTGGTGTCTGGGCTCCAGGCACAAAGGGTGGGACCACGGTGGGCTTAAAGATGTGGGTTTGCAAAGGGCTCCACGCACACAAGCAGAGCTGTTAACCAAAACCAAACCAAGCCTAAGCACCTGTGCCCAAGGGTCAGGCGAACACCTGCAGGCAGCATGGCTAATCCTCTCACCGGGGCGGGTTGACCTTAGCACCCTCTCAGTGGCCGGGAGCTCGAGTGGGCAGCTGGCTCCTGGTCTGTTACGTGAGGGAGGAATTTGTGATTCTCAGTTGAACGGGAAAGTCTGTAATGTAGGGGTCATAGTAACATTTGTGGGCCAGAGCCCCAAAACCATCCCCGATGGCCGGGTTTCCTCCCAGCTACTTGTAAATGCAGTGGCTGCTCCAACATGTATATGACCCTCTGTCCGCAGACAGTTCACTAAAGGCATCAGGTACATCTGAGTCAGTGTTTGGACTGATGGATGGGGCTGGACGTCTTCTGCCCGAGGCCTCAGGTTGCCGCCTTGCTCCACCCTGGAACAGCACATCTGTGTTAAGCTAACATTTACTCAATGAGTATATTCTCACACTGCCCACGAGATAACCTTGACCCCAGTTGTGTCTGCCTGCTTGTAATGGTGTCTCCTTTCCGTGCAGCGTCTGAACCCAATCTGAAATTACGCTCCAGGCTAAAGCAGAAAGTGGCTGAAAGACGGAGCAGCCCCCTGTTACGCAGGAAAGATGGGCCAGTGGTCACGGCTCTAAAAAAGCGTCCTCTGGACGTCACAGGTATGTTCCTGCAAACCCGCTGCCCGCTGAGAGGCTCTCCTGTGCGCCGTCCCTTCAGCACCGAAACCTGCCTCTCCGCGTGTCCCCACCGCCGCCCGCCCCCTGCCCCAAGGGCTCTTGTGCCCGCAGTGCCAGCCCCGTCAGTCCCAGGGCCACGGTTGGCGCCCCAGCAGGGGGTCTCAGGCCCTATCCCTGTACAGCGTGTCCTGTTCCCGACCTTGACCCAGCCAAGCAGATGAGAGCAGTCAGACCTCCTGACGTCACAGGAGACTTTCAGGAATTTTAAGTGGAGGCTTCTCCGAAGGTGGGATTTTAACTGATCCTGCCCTATCAGTGGTGAATGCCACGTTTCCTACCTGCCCCACTGCCCATTAAACAGTGTCTGAACCACTGGAGAGCGTGAGAATCTTCCTGGGAAGAGTGGGACGGACAGGGGCGGGGGAAGGAGGAGGGAGCTTGGGACTTTCCGAGTCTCCGTTCACGCACTGCTCTCGGCCCCCACCTAGCGGCCGACTCGGGGAAGCACACCCACCAGGCAGCGCCCTGTCCTGGGATGCACCCCACTTCCCGACACACACCCCAGTCCCTAGGGCGCACCTCACTTCCTGGGCGTGCACCCCACTTCCAGAGGGTGCACATCCACCAGCCCTAAAATCACGGGGCAAAGGGGCTGCTCAGGCGGCCTGGTAACAGGAGGGGCGGGACCATGTTTGCACCAAGTGCAGGGTTTGGTGGGAAAACCAGGGCTCTCGGCAGTGTCCTTCAGGGCCAAGTTCCTGGGGAAGGAGGAGGGGCTCCTGGGTGCTGGTGCTCCCCACGTGAGGGGCCGGGAACCTCACACTCAGATTTGAGTCCAGGGTCTGGGATGGGATGAGAGCTGGAGTGCCCTCACCCCTGTCCCGCAGCCCGGGGCTGAAACCCCTAGTCTGAGGGTCTGCTTCTGGACTTCGTGGGTTTGTGTGAAGCGGAGCCTGAGGCCTCATGCCCGGGGGCCCATCTTTGTCATCGTGTGCTCATTCTGGTAGAGAGATCAGGGAAGAGTGTCACCTCAAGATCCTCTGCCTGGGGGATTCCTTTCAGGCTCGGGCCCTGAATGAGTTAGAGCGTGTGTCTCACCACACGTGGGCCTTGTCTCTCTGGGGGATGCCAGGCTGTGGACGGCGGGCCCCTACGTTCATTTCCAGTCCCGCCCCTGGTGGGACGCAGTCCCCGGTGGCTTCTTTCTGAGCGTCGGCTCTGGCATTCGTGCTGTTAGCCTGTGACTGTGTCAGGACCGGGCTGGGCACCAAAATGGTGAGCTGCGTTCTCACCTCCAGGGAGCTTCCAATCTAACTCGAGCCCAGACGTCACGTGTGGAGCAGCTAACGCACCACACGCGGCCCCAGCTTGGCCCTGGGCTGCGTTACCCTGAGGGCACAACGAAGGCAGCAGGGCAGGGCGGTGGTGGAGGCCACGCCGGGCCCGGGGAAGCTCGATGGGGGAATGCAGGCAGCGCGGAGATGAGGGATGGGTTTCCCGGCCAGCCCACCTCCCGGCGGCTGGAGAGGCAGGATGCTCTGAGCAGAGCTGGCTTTCCACAAGACTGGAAAATAAGGAGTTCCAGGCAGGGAGGGTCCCAGAGAGTGAGGGCACCTCCCCCGGGGTACTGGGGTGGTGGTGAAGGTTCCTGAGCAGGAGAGGTCCGCAGCGTCGCCGAAGCAGCTCCACCGGCCGGTACAGGGGGATGGGGAGGGACGGAAGTGAGACGGGGGCCAGAGGCGGCGCTGAGATGATGGTGAGACAGGTCCCGGGACGTGGCAGCGTCACTCTGCCTGTCCCCAATCCCTCGTCAGAGCCGTGCCCATCAGGGAAGGCAAACGAGGGAATCAGGTGCCCCTCCAACACTATCCAGGGAAAATTGCCGTTAACATCTGAGCATATTTCCCTCCGGTCCTTTTTCTGTGTGTTTGTCACACGCTCTGTGTACACTTGTATCCTTTCCTCACTTGATATTAGTCACAACACTTTCTGGCACCTTTAATGGTATTCCGTCGTGCTGATACAAATAACATTGTGACGGTTACGCATTTATATTTATTTTCTTAGACCAGATTCCTTGAAGTGGAATGAAAAAATAATCAACATTATTGAGTTGAAAACGGCTGAAAAGTTGGAGGGACATATATTTTTTTATTGCCCCCGAAAGTTGTCGTGCTTTCCCACGCACACCTGGGAGAGTTTATGTGCCAATGCTGCTGAGACAGGCCAGCTTAGAGGAAGGTGGGAGGGCCTCACCACATGGGCGTCCGAGGCAGAGGGATGGCTGCCATGGGGGTCGGGGAAGCAAGCCCTGTCTTCACGCGTGAAGTGTGACACCTGCCAGCCCAGTCAGGGGGGCGCATGTGAATGTGACTTCACTGGGCGGAGACCAGGCTCTGGATCTGGTGGGAGGAGGGAGGGGAGCCGGGGCCTGAGTTCACCATCAGTGCCCCGGAGGGCGGGGCGGGCCCTCGAGTGGATCAGAGCCACTTGCTGCCAGGGTGTCCCCAGGGGGACCGCTGCTCAGTGGAGAGGATGAGAGCGCTCACGCTCCCCTGGGTTGAGGGGGTCGTGCATGTGCCCTTGGGGTCAGGTCTCCTTCCCCGAGTGAGCCGGGCCTGTGGGGTTGGGCACTGCCATCCACGCCAGCACCCTCAGCCTTCTCACAGTTACCCCGAGTTCAGCTGGAATCAGGTTTCAGAGTCCGCCAGGCCCCGTGGGCAGCTCCGTGGTCTTGTGCACTGAAGGGTGGCCTGCTGAACCCCCTCGCGGTGCAGCTTAGGGAGGTGGTGGCCCAGATCTCCCCTCCTCGAGCCTGGGAACCCAGATCAGGGCAGAGTCTTAAGTCATCAGTGCCCGTGGTCAGTGAGTACTCAGGAGGGAAAGGCAAATGGCTCAGCCTGGCTCCCTCTGGAAGGTTTTAATCAGAGGCTGCCACTGATAAACACCGTTCAGCCAAACAAGCCCCTCCTATTACGTCCCGTGTTTGCACACACAGCAACAGTGGCTCCTTTGGAATTGAGGGGCAGGCCCGGCTGGGACACACGGCCGCCTCAGTCCCAGCCCTGATGCGTGGGCTAGGGCCACTCCCCCCGTCACAGCTACTTGGAGAGTATCTTGGGGTGAGTTTTCAGATAACCCTGATCAATGACAGAAGCCACCAGCTGTGCTCTTCCCTGGATGTTTGAAAAATGCAGATTAGCTCAAAGCAAATGTTGACCGAGGGGGCTCAATAAGCAAGCACAGGGAATCTGACCTTCCCCTGTTCACAGTCATTTGGCCTCTGTGTTTTCTTGCCTTTTGTTGTTAGAATATCAGTAAGTGTTCAGGGTCTCTTTTTCTGGGGTTTACAATCATCTTGAGACTTTTCAAAAGGGGAATAAAGTTGAGAGTGTGCACAGCTTAGAAGGTGCCAGTGGGGCCTCCATGAGCCACAGGCTTGTGAAGCTCACAAGGGGTCGCTAGCAAAATGGAGAGCAGGGGATTAGCTCCACGGCCCTTGTTTGGGGACTGAGGTCCTGTTCTTTCTTGCTGGGACTTCTGCCTCTGCCATCAGCCAGCTCGAAGCAGAAGTGCAGCTTTGAGGACAGGCGGCCAGCGCAGCTCAGGGCCTCGGAAGCTGTGTCCTTGCCTGACCTGAGTCAGGCTCACAGGTGTCTCTCCCACCCCCAGACTCGGCCTGCAGCAGCGCCCCGGGCTCCGCACCCAGCTCACCCAACAACAGCTCTGGGAACGCCAGCGCAGAGAATGGGATCGCGCCCGCCGTCCCCAGCATCCCGACCGAGGTCAGTGCCCAGCGCTCCTGTCCACGTCTGGTGTTTTGGCTCCAAAGAGCAGTTTCCAGCTGCCCTTCAGTCTTGACTGTCAGGGGCAGCGTTTCAGAAGCATCTCAGGAACCAGGAGCCTCTGACCACAGGGGTCAGCGACCCTCACCTCTGCTGGTCAGACCAGGTGTGCTACAGGTTGAGAGGGATGTGGGTGCAGAGAGAGTTCCGGGAGAGCTCTCTCTGGGGGGCTGCTCCGGCCAGGTGGAGGGGCCCCAGGGCTGGCTGCAGGTCATGCCCTTGACCAGACCTCGGTCAGGGCCATGTTCCGGGCCGGAGTTTCCAGAACCTTTGCTCCGTGCATTCATTTCCCTCCTTATTCACTTTCTCTCCCCCGGCTCATCCCACAAGTGTCTCTGGAGCTCCTGCCTCGTGCCAGCCCTGTGCCAGGCACCCTCCCCCGCCAAGGGCCTGCTTCCCATCGTCTCTCCCGTGCCCACTGGGATGGGCAGGTGCCGACCGGTATCAGGGTCCCGAGGGCGGGGGCGACCGCTGGGGAGCCGGCTGCACACCTCCTTTCCCTGGACTGAGCCAGTGGTGCCGTGTACTTCCCGCTCAGACGGTCCTACTGACTGCAAGGTTCTCATGAGGTTTTTTACGTTCCTTCCAACTTACAGGAGGCTATAATTTATCAAAGACTGGTATTTACTTTCTTCCTTAACTATTTAGAAATGAGTCCTGCCCTTCCAGAGGGTTGACAAGTCTTAGTGGGAGGACACGGGCACACGTGTGCACTCCATTTTCATTTCCAGCTTCTAGACACTTAAGGTATGAGCAGATCTTTAGACACTAAGACGACTGCTGGAAATGAGTTTGTACCACTGCCTCTAGCGTGCCGAATCCCCATCTTCTTTTATTCTTTTCCTTTATATGTCTACTTCTTTTATTACCTGTGCATTTCAACCTACCGGTTTAAATACTTGTTTACATTATTAAAAGTTTTAACAACCCTTCTCTGTGACACTGAGTTCATAGCTGAGGTCTACCTGTAATTAGCCTTAGAACTTGGCCTAGAAATTGCTACCTGGAATGAGACGTGAATGCTGGATGTGGCTTGTCAATAGCTGTCATAGATCCTGACTTTATTTAAAACGGGCAGTTATGTACCTAATGGTTCATATTGTAGAGATGCCTTATTTGGGTGGATGCCAGTTTAAATTATGTGTTAATTTTTACAGATCACATGTTAATGTAAATTAAGCTACTGCAGATTAATAGATGTCAGAGGAGTCACAAGAAACGTAAAAGAGTGCAGTTTTCATGTTTTACGTTAGATATTCATTGTAATCATGGGGGTAGTCTTTGAAAATTTGATCACAATGGGATGTCCTTTGTGGATTTCAAGTACAGTTAGAATTGGACAGTTCTCTCTGAGAGCTGCATTCTGACTGCTCCCCTCCTCCAGTCCAGAGGTGAGGTGGGGGCTCATGCGGTAGCGAGGCCCACTGGCCCGGCACCCCCTTTCCCTGCTTGACTGAGGGACGCTCAGCATCCTCCACACCTCCCCCTCCCCGCTTACACGGAGGAAGCAGGGCTCCCCTGACCCATGGACAGCCGCTCCCCAGGGGAAGACATTCAGCCGATGCCGAAAGCCAAGTGTGATTTGGGGGCGTGCAGGGGGCATGCTGCCCTGGCTCTGGCCTTTCTGGGCAGCTGGGCAGCTGAGAAGCACGTCCTAGGGCAGATGGAGATGGCCGGCACCGGAAATGCAGACAAATCAACATACCAGACAATTCCCAGAAGGCTGCTTTAGTTCCAAAAATAAATCAGGTAAAAAAAAATAAAGCCTTGGTTATAAAGAGGAAATGACAACTTCCAAACATTAAATGTTTGCTTATTTTGTCCCTGGACAAATCCAGGAACAAAATCGTGCTTTCCTTGGCAATCTCAATCACTTTCTCTAAATCATAGCTTGCTGATTTTTTTTGTATCTAGAAAAAGGGCTACTTTTTAAAGTAACCCTTTAATCATTACTATACAATTGAATATGTGAATGAACTAGAGGTGGCTGCAGCCATCTCTCCGGGGAAGATGCACTAACTTCCCTCCCAGGTGAAGAACGCCGGTCCTTCCTGCTCTGCCCTTAGAGCATGAGGACGGAGTTTATCACGTGCGTGTGTGTTTCCAAGTAACACCAAGTATGACACCATTAAGCCACCTAGGAAATTCTGCAGAGCACCGAATACCTGCGCACATGCCCTGGGGTGGTAATCGCCCAGTCCTCTGATGGGCTTTCCAGCGGGGCTACAGGGAGCCCGCCATTGTTTACAATAACTTGTGACAACTTTAAGCTCATATTTTTTGTTAACCTTGCAAATGAAAGTTTAAAGCACCCAAAATGTTTCCCATCCTTAATTATATAGTCCATTGTGAGAAGAACTAGGAGAGAATTGGTTATGTGTCCGTCGCTAGTGTTAATTTCCATGACACCACCAGCTAGCGTCACGGCAACCACCTTCTCGTCCTCTTCTTCCTGTGCCCTTGGTCCCGCACACGTCCCTGGGCGTCTAGTGAGGGAGGATACCGTGTGAATGGGACAGTGTCCTTTGAGCAAAGAACCTTCATTCTAGAAGCAAAAAGATGGGAAATACGACAGCAACTCAAGTCCTCGGGGACTGGTACTTAACCACACGTGATAAATAAGTTCCCAAGTCATCAACAAGATTTTTCCAACCTGAACGTCCCCATGTGTAAACGTGCCCTCGTGGATTTATCCTCTGACATGCTGTAGCACACTGTGGACGCTGCTGCAGAGAGCGCTTCTGTGGCCAAGTCTGTGTGCGTCCAGCTTTATCTGCTAAGAGTGCATCCTGAGGGTGGAGTGGGATTTTAGGATTTAGGGTTAGATCCGGTTTTAAGGCTTTTGACATGGATTGCCAAATTGTCCTGCAGAAGGAGCACGCCGATTTATGATCCAGCCAGCAGTGTGTTTCTGTTTCTCTGGGTCAAGGTGCTGTAGTCATTTTTGAAAATCTTTGCCAACTGGATAGGTTTTTTAATGTTTTTAGATGTTTAGATATGTTTTTAGATTACTGATGATGTTGAGTACTTTTTTTCTATGAGTCTTTTTCTCCATACTGGTTCTTCTTTGTCATTTCTCACTAATTGTTTGATTTGCATGTTCTTTATATATTGGTCTTTGTCTCTACTATACGTTGCCAACCTTGTTGTCGCCATTATTTGCCTTTTATGTGAGGGGTTTCTTTTTTTTTTTTTTTTTTTTTTTTTTGCGGTACGCGGGCCTCTCACTGTTGTGGCCTCTCCCGTTGCGGAGCACAGGCTCCGGACGCGCAGGCTCAGCAGCCATGGCTCACGGGCCCAGCCGCTCCACGGCATGTGGGATCCTCCCCGGACCAGGGCACGAACCTGCGTCCCCTGCATCGGCAGGCAGACTCTCAACCACTGCGCCACCAGGGAAGCCTGGGATTTCTTTTTTAATCAATACTTTCTTCTCTGGTTTCTACCTGTCATGATATGTTTGGAAAGACATTCCCGACTCTAAGAATATATTTTTAAATATATTGTCCTAGATTTTATTCTGATAGTTTACAACGATGAGTGAATTGAATAAGAACAAAACAAGAGAGTGAAGGATGGTGAATCAGGCTGCAGTGCCTGTGGCCTGCTTTGAATGCCGTGTTCACCCCCGTGCTGTCCTCGTTAGATTTCCGTACCAGGGATCTCAGAACTGGGCGTGGTCTGCCCCGAAGCGTTTCCTGTGGTCGTTTCCCTTGGCAAGTGTCACCTAGGCTTGGTGGTGCAGAGCCTGTGTGACGGCCCTGTGTACTCTGTCCCCAGACCAGCCTGGCGCACAGACTCGTGACGCGAGAAGGCTCGGTGGGCCCGCTGCCCCTGTACACGTCACCATCCCTGCCCAACATCACGCTGGGACTTCCCGCCACCGGCCCCTCCGCAGTAAGTGGGCGCCCACGGGTCTGGGTGGCAGTGGCGCGGGGTGGCCGTCCCAGGCCCCTGACCCCGAGAGCCTGGTTGTGCCTCTCCAGGGGGCGGCCAGCCAGCAGGAGGCCGAGAGACTGGCCCTCCCGGCCCTCCAACAACGCATCTCCCTCTTCCCCGGCACCCACCTCACCCCCTACCTGGGCACCGCACCCCTGGAGCGTGAGTCGGGGGCGGCTCCCAGCTCCCTTCTGCAGCACGTGGTCCTCCTGGAGCAGCCGCCCGCGCAGACGCCCCTCGTCACAGGTGAGCACGCTGCGGGCCGCGTCAAGCCGTCGTGGGCTCCCCGGGAGGGCCGGCGGGGTGGCTTGTCCCCCAGAGAACTTCTGGACTTGCCCCTCACATGCCAGGCTGTGGCGGGTAGACCGAGTCCACTCACAGAGCCAGGCGCGTGGACGCAGGAGCGTCAGACACACCTTCTGGTTAATTTCCTGAGAGCAGGCTGACGGCCCCTCTGATGGGTCTGCCCTTTGGGTCGTCGGACACGTGATGGAAGCCCAGGGTTGGCTCTGGTGGGCAGTGGGTTTCTATTAGCAGTAACATTTTTGTTAATGTGCCCCATCTAAGGGGTGGTTATATTTAGAAAAAAATAGATTTGTTATGAAATTTGCCTAGCAACAACAGTGTAAAAGTGTTAACTTTCCGAGTGACGGAGTGCGTGGGGCTCGCCATGAAATGAGGGGGCCCTGCCGTAGGGTCATCAGCCCAGGTCCAGGCACCATCCAGCGGGGTGTTCAGCTTCCTCCCTGGGTTTTACAGGGGCCTACTGAGCCCTGAGTGTCAGCGGGGCGGCCCTGACCTCTCTCCCTCCTCAGCTGTTACGTGCTCTGGTTGTGGTGGCGACTCTTGGTCTTTTATCGTTTTTAACCTTTACCCTCGCTCTCTCCCTCACTTCCCTGATGGCATGTCTGTCCTTCCTGGGGGTCTCGTGGGCCCTTCCCCGCCCCCTCCCTGATCCTGGGATCTCTGGAGTCACCCTACACTCGTAGGAAGGCCCGGGAAGCCCTGCCAGGGTCCAGGGCTGTACCAGTGTGGCCATCCACATTGAAACTGAAAGCTAACAGCAGAGAGAAAGATTTGACGGGGAGACCCACATGTGACTCATCAGATGCTCACGTGGCCACTGGCTGTGGGGCGTAGGAACGTGGAACACTGTCAGCCCAGGAAGCTCTGTCGGACGGCTCCGGCGTGGCGCGTAGCCCCAGCTCTCAGCGTGGAAGCAGCCTGCGTGGGCCTCCCTCTCTCCTCCCACGCAGCACGCGGGATGCCGCTCGCTCAGCACTGGCAAGACCCGCACGGCGCCTTCTGGACCCACCGCCCGTTTCTCAGAGCCCTTTCTCTGCATCAGGCCCCCCTCAGGTGCCCCCTGGTCCTCCTCCCGGGCACTCTGTGCAGGCAGTTCTGGGCATGCTTCCGTCCCCCCGGAGAACAGATGCTGGGCTTTCCTACGACCTTGCCACCCGCCGCGGTGTTTGACGAGGGAAGGTACACAGTAGACATTTCTGCGATGGAGCCATATGCCAGGCAGGGTGTCTGAGCAGAGTCAGGAAGGATCATGGCAGGTTTGCCTCTGGCAGGTTCCCTGAGGTTCCCCAGTGGTCGGCCCACAGACCTGCCTGCTTGCTGGTGGTCACTGTGGACAGACAGACAGTGTCAGAGCTAGAACCGCATCATTTCACAAATACTCAGAAGCAAGTCCCTGTGGGAGGGGCAGCCTGGGCCCTCCCCCCGCCCAACCCAGCTGGCCTCTGCAGACAGCTGGTCACCCAGGACAGAATTTGATCCTAATTTACTGTGCCCTCATGCTTGAAAGTTTTACAACATATACTGAAAACCAACTGCTTTTGAGTTATCATCAAAAACTCTTGTTAATGATCTAAGGGGTCATCTTTAGGTTCTGAACCGGGAACTACCTGCCAGCCAATGGGTTTGCTACTGGAAGGTCGGGACGTCCAGTTTTCGGGGATGCTGATCACTACACTTGTCCCCGAGCATGGTGGCCCCACAGTTTTACCCTCCAGAGGCACTGGAGTCAAATTTGGGGTGAGTGTGATGGGGGTGAGAGGTGAGGAATGGAGGCAGAACAAAACTGGGGTCCAGCCCGAAAGGCCTGCACCCCGGGCAGCTCCGTGTCAAACCCAAGCATCGCCGGCGTCGGGGTGTGTAAGGCCTCTCCACCGTCAGCGCACGCCCACGCCCCCACGGGAACCGCGGCCTGTGTCCTCTGAGAGGCGTCGCCCGGTGAAGGCAGGCGTCTGCGCCGTCGTTGAGCTACTGGAGGCCCAGATCAGAGAGGGGGGAGCCCTGGAGAACCCGCAGCGGCAGCAGGAACCGGAATCCCAGCCTCGCTGGCCCACTTGAGCTCCTTGTTCCTGAGCCTGTGTCCAACCGGACCTCAGATCTCCATGGAATTAGTATTCCCTCCTCTAGAAGCGAGAGAAGCTTCTCTGCGGGATATGATGTGGGGTCGGCCCAGGTGACCCCAGCGCAGGGCTCTCCTGTCCCATCACCTGTTATACCCTCATCCTTGGGGGTCCACAGGAGCTTTAAAAACAACAAGGGATGTTTTCCAAGAAGGGACCTTTTCAGTAACTAAGTAGCCTTTTAATCCCATAAATGCAGCGTTGTGTGGCTGGCGTCCTTATCTCCTCCGGGAAATGGTTTAAACCCCACAATACCTACATCAACAATTGATGAATTCTGAAAGACCTTCTTTACGATGATGCCGTTCTTTTTTTAAAAAACTTTTCTAGAAAGCTGGGGAGAGAATGATTCTATTCTATCTCTAATACATTTTGAGTTATTCACTTTAATTTAGTAGCCAAGCAGACAATAAAGTTTAAGATAACTTACCTTTCCAGAAAACTACTGGTTTGGATAAAAAGAGATGGTGGCTTAGGGAACTGTGGTTGATTAACTTTTTGAAAACGTAACAAGGGACAGTTTTGTTAGAGTTCAGGGTTTTTTTTCCTCTTGGCACAAAGTAGTATTTTTAATTCAGAAATAACCCCCACGAAGGGACCAGGAAAAGACTGAGAATCCACACCCACCGGGGGTCTCAGGCTCAGACTAAACATGGCGACACAGCCCCGCTGGCTTTGGAGACCCTGGGGGAGGGCAGGAGCCACCCACCTGTCAGCAGGGCCACCTCAGGCAGGTGCCCCGTCGCAGGAGCCAGCCTCTCCGGACAGCTGAGAGCTGGCGTGTCAGTTCACCTGTTTCTCGTGGTCAGGCACCCTGATCTGGGGTCATAGTCTGCCTGAGTGATGTTTTGATGTTGTTCAGGTGCCAGGGAAAAGACACTCAGGTGGCCTGGGATGGGTTTGTTATACCCTTTTGCCCATGGAACCAGGGAAAAATGGTAAACTATCTAAACCAACAATTTGTAAAAGAAAAAATACTGGGACTTCCCTGGTGGCGCAGTGGTTAAGAATCTGCCTGCCAATTCAGGGGACACGGGTTCGAGCCCTGGTCCAGGAAGATCCCACATGCCGCAGAGCAACTAAGCCCGTGCGCCACAGCTACTGAGCACGTTTGCCACAACTACTGAAGCCCATGTGCCCTAGAGCCCACGCTCTGCAACAAGAGAAGCCACCGCAATGAGAAGCCCATGCACCGCAACAAAGAATAGCCCCCGCTCGCCGCAACTAGAGAAAGCCCACGTGCAGCAACAAAGACCCAACGCGACCAAAAATAAATAAATAAATAAAAATCAATCAAAACTCATTAAAAAAAAATACTGATGGTTGGAATACAAAGGAATACAGGAGGAAAAACGTTTACCTTCCTGGGTTTTGCATGAAGAGGTTGCATTTTAAAACAAGATTCAAACACAGATTCCAACAAGACCCTGTCCCGTCAATATAGATTCCTAACTTAAAAACTTAGTCCAGGCATGGGTGCGGCCAAGCTGCCCTTTTCCTTTGCAGCTGGTAGCAAAACCTTTCCAGAAATTCATAGAAAGAGATTTTGGCAATGTGCATCAGGATTTTTTAGTGTTAGTGCCCTCTTTGTGTATAAAATCTGTGCTTTAAGAGAACTTTAAGATGGTTTGATCCCTAGAGACCACTGATCCTCACACCCTGGTTCTGTGGGCTGTCAGGGAGGGCCTGCTCTTCCAGGACGCTCTGGAGCCACCAGAACCCTGGCCCCTTCCTCAGCCGGACCTGGGCCCCCCTGAGGACGTTTGTGCCGGGGCTACACTCGTCTACGGCCTGGACCTGGGTGTCCGGGGACCAGATGATGGAAGGCCTCTGCCCTGAAGCCCAAGCTTAGAGCAGGCCCGGCGGGCTGCAGGGAGGCGGTGCCAGACCGGCCGGCCTCCGTCAGTCACTCAACGGCCCTCTCCCCTCCCCTCTGCTGCCTCTCCCCACTGTGTTCTCTTCAGACCGCTATCTGGCAGGCCTGGGAGCGCTGCCCCTGCACGCGCAGCCCCTGGTGGGGGCGGAACGCGTGTCCCCGTCTGCGCACAAGCTGCGGCAGCACCGCCCGCTGGGCCGCACGCAGTCGGCGCCGCTGCCCCAGAGCGCGCAGGCGCTGCAGCACCTGGTGGTCCAGCAGCAGCACCAGCAGTTCCTGGAGAAGCACAAGCAGCACTTGCAGCAGCCGCAGCTGCACCTCAGCAAGGTGAGGCCCGGGCGCAGCGGGTGGCGGGGCCTGGGGGCTCGGGTGCGGCTGGAGCGGGCTGTGCGCGTGAAGCCCCGCACGGTTCTCTGGGGTCTGTTAAGGGCACTTAACCCTCTTAAGCAGACCCGCAGCAGAGAGTCCCCAACGGAGGCACGGGGCCCCCAAAGCATGGGTTCCGAGCCCCTTGGCACTCGTGCCCTGCCCGCCTGTTGCAGCAGCCTCATCGCAAGGGCTCCCGCCCAGAGGTCTGCATCCCTCCAAGGTCTGGGCGGTCACTCCCGGCCCCCTTTCAACAGGAAGCAGCGGCAAGGTTAGTGTGGCCCTGCTGGTTATGGACACAGAGGAGCAGCAACTCTGAGCGGCTTGTCTTAAATGCTCGCATTCGGAGTGGAGCCTCTTTCTGTCAGAGGAGACGAGCCACTTCGGAACGTGGTCCAGCGGTTCCTCCGAAGGTTAAACACGGAGTGACCACGTTGCCTGGCAGCTCGGGGGCGTCTGTCCGGGAGAACTCAGGGCCAGGGCCTGGCCACGAGCGCTCAGAGCAGCGCTGCTCCAGATGGGTGGGTGGGGGGCAGCCCCCGTACCCATCACACGGTGCGTGATAAACAGAGCGTGGCACGTCCGTACGATGGGACGTTGCTGAACCACAAAGAGGAAAGAAGCACTGACACAGGCCACACGTGGGTAAACCCCGAAAACGTGGTGCTGAGTGAAAAAGGCCAGGCACAAAGACTAACACACACATGGTGCGTGATTCCATTCACGTGAAACGTCCAGAACAGGCAGATCCATAGACAGAAAGGAGGTTGGTGGTCACCGGGGGCTGGGGGTGTGTCGTTTCTTTATGAGACCGTGGAAACGTTCTAAACGCAGCTTATGGTGACGGTTGCATCACTCTGTAAATATACTAAAAGCCACTGTGTTACACAATTTAAAGGGCGTGAATTTTATGCTGTATAAATTACATCTCAATAAAGCTGTTAAAATAAGAGGTTGAGGTGATAGGAGGCAGCTTTGGGGATTTTCGGAAGGAAACGTGAGGACGCCGGTGGGTTGGGGGCCGCGAGACCTGATGACGGACGTGTCTGCTTCCCGTGAAAGCTCACCCGTCATTTCCCCTTTTCGGGTGGGTCACCTGTGCTCCACTTGTCAGATGCGCTTAGGCCTCTGTATGCTTCCCTTGGGGATGGAAGGGTCAGGGAGGGGAGGGGCCTAGGGACGAGGGAAGGGTCATGTGTCTAGGTGCCCGGCAGGTGAGGTGCCCGGCAGGTGCAAGGTGGAGAGGTGAGGAGGGACCCCGCCCTCTCCAGGGATGAGGCCAGATGCTCAGGGCAGGCCAAGCCCAGGCCCCTGCTGTCCACCAGACGCTGGGACACAGGCTCACCAGCCCCACCCCGGAGCCACCTTGGCTGCGCGGGCTTTCCTACCAGGCAGCACAGGGCGGTGTCAATAGTGGGAGGGGCCCCTGAAGCCAGCCCCCCACTCGGGCAAGAAAGGCACCTGATCAGGGTGGGCGAGCGGGGCACCACCAAGTGTCAAAGGCACTTCACGTCACCTTCCTAATACCGACTGGCTTCTTTTTTTTTTTTTTTTTTGGCGGTGCGCGGGCCTCTCACTGTTGTGGCCTCTCCCGTTGCGGAGCACAGGCTCCGGACGCGCAGGCTCAGCGGCCATGGCTCACGGGCCCAGCCGCTCCGCGGCATGCGGGATCCTCCCGGACCGGGGCACGAACCCGTGTCCCCTGCATCGGCAGGCGGACTCTCAACCACTGCGCCACCAGGGAAGCCCCCGAGCGGCTTCTTAATTGTACTGCGTCATTAACCGGGTGATGGATGGGTAGGAGGTTTTAGGAAGACAGGACACACCTCTTCACGTGTGGTACATTCTTCACAGAGTGATGTAGAAGCTGGCTGATCGCCCTGGGTTCTGTTCTGTGATTGATTTGCCCTAGCGCATGACAGTTGACTGACGTGTTTGCGCGCTGTTCGCCTGGGATGCGCAGGGAGCCGGCAGTCGCGTCTAGTGCCGCCAGCACTGCCATGTCCGCCCTTCATCTGGGGGCTCGTACCCTGACGGCCCCCGAGCCAGCTCCTTGCAGCCCTGGCCAGCATGCACCGGGATTGCAGCCATTCCTTGCGTGCTTCACTGCTTGTTCAGCCTCCATGGTGAATATGAAAACTGGGCCTCGTTTGTTTGGGTGTCTAATGGTAAGTGTGTCCAATGACCTTTAAATACTGGCCTGCTCACCAGTTAGGTTTGGGCCCTGAACTCTAGCCTGGCTTTTAGAAGCTTCCTGTTACGAACATGAGTTACATCTGTTCTCGTTTAATTGATGAGAGGGTGTTCCCAAGATCCTAAAGGCCTTTGGGAGACAAAGAGCTGATCCATTTGTCCCGTCTGCTGCTGCGTCACCGCCGACGTTTCCGCTGTCACACTCACCCGCAGCGAGCCTTGCTTCCTCTCACGGAGCCGGATCTGCTGAGTGACCAACCAGCCCGGCCTGTGGATGCAGAGCTGCGTTTCACAGACGGACAGGGAGAGAAACAGACCTCTGTCTGTGGCCGTGGCCCAAGGAGACTGGCTGCACACACACCGGTGTCACTGCTGAGAGAAGACCCCTGGCGGGTGTGTGGCAGGCCCCTCGGCGTCACAGGGAGGCCGCCATGTGGGGACAGCCCTCCCCCCCACCCCAGTGTGGACTTTCCGCCCCCCGAGAGGTGCTGCATCCTGCCAGGATGGGCTGTAGGGATGGGGGTCGTGCCCCTGGGATCCCTGACAGTGAAGCTGCAGGGGGAAGGGAGGGGACACTCCTCACCCAGGCCGACCTGGGAGGCGAGGGCGGGTGTGCCCGGGCCGGGGGCAGGAGCCCCGCCACACGGGACAGAGGACGCATGTGGAAACCTCTGAGGCTTGCACATCCAGCCCTTGAACCTTTATGCCCGTCATTCATGGAAAGAAGTAGAACACAGCCCACAGACCTCGGACTGACATCCACAGGCCACACGTTCACACCACCCCAACCCCTGATGGCCCAGCTCCACGCTGACGGACACATGCCTGACCCGAGGGCCCCGCGGGGGCACCGCCCACGTCTCTCCTGAGGGGGCAGCCCTCCTCCACCTCCAGGGCACTTTACAGAGTACGTGGACTCTCCCGAAATGTCAGCCTCGTACGGGACACCTGAAGACAAATTTTCACCTATAGCTGGACCCAAATCAGACCAAAAGCCCACGAGTGGCGTTACTGGAACAACGGAGGAAACTTAAATACGGTCACCAGGACCACACACAGTTACTAAGTTCACATGTAACACACAGTGGGTACGGGTACTGAATTCATCTGTAGGACACAGCAGATACAGCAGATACGGTTGCTAAGCCCGTCCCTCAAAGCCCCACGGTGGACGGTTTCCCCGGGGTTCTGGGGAGAGCGTCGTGTGACACGTCTGCCGGCTGGGTCCGGCAGCCCCACAGCCCGCGGCAGGTCAGCAGAAGGACAGGCGGCCTCTGCCTCTGTTTCCATGGCCTGCCGTCTGTTGATGTCCAGGCGAAGGGCATGTGGAGTGTCTTACACTGTTCTCGAAACCGTGCTGTAGTTCTGGAGTTGAAAGGAAAGTGCTGGAAGAAAGCGAGGACTGAGCTTCTGTCCGCTGAGCGCGCCTTCCCGTGGCGGCTCTCCTCTTCTCCTCGGAGATCATGTTCTCAGCTTTGTCACAACCCGGTTTCCTCCCGGACGACGAGGACCCTCTACCCTTCGGTCGCTGCTCCCGGGGCCTCCACCTCCTCTGCCTCCCCGGATATACTTACCCGCTCAGAGGCCGCCTGCCGTAGGGCCTGGAGCAGGCCTGGCGTCCTCAGGACCAGGCGCAGCTTCCAGGTGACCCCCCGGCAGGCCACCCTCGGGCCATGGTGCTGGGGCCTCCCTCCCGAAAGTGACCGTGATTCTCCACGTCCCCTGCAGGGGCCCCGCCCTCCCCCTCGGCCTCCCCTGCGGGAGCCTCTCTCCTGCCCCCTCTGTCCACGTGGCGTCCCTGCCTCCCCCGAAGTACCCGCTCCCCGGCCCTCAGCCGCCCGGGCTCCCTCCGCGAGCCGGGCCTGGAGCATCTGTGCTCCCCGCCTCCGTGTTCCATCTGCCCAGCCTTCCCCTCACTGCTCCAGGACCCACCTCTCTGCTGACCTTCGGGCCCCTCCTGGCTGAGCCCCCAAGGGTCATTTCCCTGCAGGCAGTCCCTTGACCCTTTGGGCTCTTTCCACGGAGTGGAGAGGAGGTTGCCACCCGCTCTGAGAAAGCACCAGCCTCCTGGACCTTCATCTGGAGGGTGAAGTCCATGGTGTTGGGACCCCATCCCCGTGCCCTCCCCCTGCTGTCCACGCCCCCGTCCCTGTCCCTTGTCCCTCTCCCTGACCTCCACCCCGCTGTCCATTGCTGCCAGTTCTTTCACACCCTCGCCCTCCAGCGCATCGCAAGGGGCCTTGGCCGCTCCCACGTCCATCCTGGCTGCTGTCCCCCCTTCCTGTGTCCCTCCCCGTCCCTCTGCCGTGGCGTCCTCTCACCGGGTCTGTTCCCCAGCCACCTTCTCAGGCCCCACGCTCAGTAAACCTCCCACAAACCCCACCCTGTTACCTATCAGACCCTGCGCCAGGCCCTGGGGGACAGCAGGAGCGAGAGAGCTTTGGCCCCATGGGTCCTAAAGCCGAGGCTTATGATGCCATTTGCTGAAGTTTCGAGGCGCCTGCGGACATGCCGGGGGCCCGGGAGAGGCCCAGCGCCCTCTTCCGGCAGAGATGGGTCCTCCCTGCCCCAACCCAGCCCCAGTCGAGGGGCAGGTAGGGGGGCAGGCACAGTCTGGCCCCGAGTGGACTCTGTCCAGGCACGAAGCTCATCACGGGGCCTCGCGGACTCCAGGTGTGTGGGCAGCAGATGGGATTGACAAATCTCAAAATCACCAAAAACAGACTTCAAGACACTTTTTTTTTTGATGAACCACTGTGAGAAATCTGTCGAAGCACCTGGATGTAAGGTTGGCGGATTGTTTACCCGAAATAGAGTTTTGAGCCTGTCTGCCAGCCAGCACCCTCCCGCCCCGGCTTTCTCTCCACTCACACCCCCTCGCCTTCTGCTGAAGCGGCGCTGACCTGCTCCCGGAGCTCTGGCCGCCTTGTTCCAGCTGGACGGAAACTTTCTGATGAGAAGCTGCCATGGGCAGATGTAAAGAAGGGGCCTGGGGTCCCCACGGCTTGGCTTTCACAGGTTGCTTTCCTTTACAGTGTTCATTACAAACAACTTAAGGGATGATCGCATAAAATAAAACCCTAGCCCAATCAAAACTCTATTTTCTCAGCAAAGTAAGGCAGGTGCTGAGGAGGGCATCTATAGCTCAGTCTTCCTCTGGGGCTGGGCCCTGGTACCCGCCAGGTACAGCTGACCCCTGGCTGGTTACAAGCTAATGGAATACCAGCACTGGCACAAGTGTCCCGAATCCATCCCTTGTGGGCCAGGCTTCACTGCCTCCAGGTGGGTGAGGGCACAGGCGGCTCTGTAAGGACTTTTTAAAATACAAATGCCCAGGACGAGAAAACATTAGGCTTCCTTGAAGACCTCGGTTTCCTTCTAGAAACAGAGTCCGGAGTGGTGGCAAGATTCGTTCTCCCCTGCAGGGCAGATCTCTCACACGGCAGGGACCTAAACAGGGGCTTTCGAGAGCTCCGCGTCTCCTTAAAGCCCTGACACCAGTCACATCTGCCCCACTGACTCCTTTCCCACAGCGAGTGGACGGATCATGCGTGGAGAGCGACCTTCAGACTTGGGGCTTTGAAATCTGGGGCCTGTTCTTTCACAGTTTACAGAAAGTCAAGCAGTTCAGTTATTAATTTGCTCTGAGACATTCCTTGTGCCCGAGTCTCCACGTCAGAGGAGGGGTCCCCACGTCTGTTCCTCTTTCTCAGCTTCTTCCCAGCTCACCACTTCCCCTCAGACCGGGGACGGCCGGGACCTCTGTGCCCCCAGCACCTGTCTGTCTTCTGGCCCCCGTGCCCAGGGCGGCAGCCTCATCACCCGAGACCCAGGGCGCCATCCTGGACGGCCCTCCCTCTGCCGTGTCCCAGGCCTGGAGATGCTGCCCCCTTGCTGCTGCATGGCCCTGTCCTTCCCCCACGTCACAGCGGCTAGGGCAGGCCCTCGTCCTCCCAGGCCCTGGCGGGCCGGCCGACCACAGCACCTACTTCTGGGATGTGCGTCTGCTGGTCCCCTGCTCGCCAGGCCAGGTCCCCACCTCGTCCCCGTCGGGCCAGGCGCTTGCTCTCTCGCGGCCCCCAGGGTGCTTTGATGCTGGCCTTGCTCACTTTCCACCTTGACCCTCCCACTCCCTGGATGGCTCATTCACTTACCCAGTCGTTCAGGTGAACGTTTAATGAATAATTACCACGTGCTCCGTGGATAAGTCAGCCGTGGCCCCTACCCTCACCTGAACTGCAGGTTGCAGGTCAGGTGGCTGTGTAAACGGCAGCTGCAGAGCTGCAGTGACTCCTGCGGCTGGAGGAGCCTGGGGATGTGGACACAGGTGAGCATCACCCAGCCTCCACCCGGAAGGCCAAAGGATGCCTCCCGGAGAAGACTGGAGGCCTAAGGGGTGTTGAGGCATCAGCCCAGGGGGGTCTGGGACGGAGGGAAGCCGTGGGGAGCCCGTCAGGAGGAAACTGCAGTGATGTCTGGACGGCCATGGCGTGGTTGGAGGGGACGGTGGCAGGTCAAGGGGGGAGGGTGAGCAGGGTCAACGGCAGAGGAGCAAAGTAAGGATGAGAGGAAGAGTTTCAGGGGCTTAGGCGGGGTGGTGGCACGTTGAGAGCCCACTGTCACTGCCACACGGAGGTGGACGGGAGAGGGGCCTCAGAAGGCCGTGGCTGTGATCTAGCAGGAGATGCAGGTTGCCCGGTGCAGGATGGGATCAGAGCGTGAGGACGGGGAGAAGCGTGCTCTCCTGAGACATGAGACGGCCAGTGCTGGGCAGGCGCTGAAGGGGAAGGACCAGCGAGAGCCGGTGCCCTGGGTGTCCGCGTTGAGCAGAGATGCGTACCAGGCCGTCGGGCGGTAGGTCTGGAGATGAGGAGCGAGGCCTGGGCTGGGCGCCTGCGTCTGGGAGTCACCAGCATGTGGAACCTTCAGCAAGGAAAGGGCCACACTGCTGAAGAGCGTGGTGTGCCGGGCAGCGGGCCCGGGGCAGACCAGACAGCGAGGAGTGAGTGGGCGCAGAGGCCAGGGCAGAGTAGGGGAGCCCCGTGGGCCCCGTCGGGGACTGGGAGGCAGGGCCACCACGGCGTCTGGGACGTGCATGTGCTTGAGGTGGCGGCGGGGGGGGGCACGGGCGGGGTTTCTCCTGGCAGCTGTGACCGCAAAGGAAGGAGGCCTCCCTCTTCACGCCCAGGTGTGGACGTGGGTCCACACCTGTGACTTGCATTGCGCTTCGCTGCGCCAGGCACACAGGTGCTTAAGAGCAGGTACCAAATGCCGGGCTGTGACCTTTCTCAACACCTCGGACAGCGCCCGGCACCCGTGTGTGTGTGTGTGTGTGTGTGCGTGTGCGTGCATGTGAGCACGTGTGCGTGCACGCGTGTGTGTAACAGCACCCTCAGAGTCTGGCCCCTGTGTTTCTGAGGTGTGGGCTTTGTGTGTGCGTGCGTGTGTGCGTGTGCGTGCGTGCACATGTAACAGCACCGTCAGAGGCTGGCCCCTGTGTTTCTGAGGTGTGGGCTTTGTCACCAGCCTTCTCCTGTCCCGCGATCTCACTCGCCCCACGTCACACCAAGCTCCGTCCCTAACCTCTGTGTTGCAGATCATCCCCAAAGCGAGCGAGCCGGCCCGGCAGCCCGAGAGCCACCCCGAGGAGACCGAGGAGGAGCTGCGCGAGCACCAGGCCCTCCTGGAGGAGCCCTTCCTGGACCGGCCCTCGGGGCCGAAGGAGGCGCACACGCTGGCCGGGGTGCAGGTGAAGCAGGAGCCCATTGAGAGCGATGAGGAGGAGGTGGCGCCGGGCCAGCGGCAGCCCACCGAGCAGGAGCTGCTGTTCAGACAGGTGACGCCGCAGAGCAGGGGCGGGCAAGCCGGCCGGGTCCCGGGGGCAGCGCCCTCTGGAGGGAGTCTGAGGGCGTCTTCCTCCACACCCGCTGCCCAGGCCCCCGTCTTTCCCTGGCGATGCGGCAGGGAGGTGTGGTGGGACGTCTGTGTTATGGCGGTCACACCCAGGGACACTGGCCCTTTGCCCGCTGTGGGTACTTATGTGCCTGCTTTCCGACTAAGCACAG
The DNA here is from genome assembly GCF_964165515.1 of Mesoplodon bidens. Lineage (NCBI taxonomy): Eukaryota > Metazoa > Chordata > Mammalia > Artiodactyla > Ziphiidae > Mesoplodon > Mesoplodon bidens. Next base: position 112,085,574 of record NC_138165.1, on the reverse strand, counting down.
GCCCTGAACTCCTTAGGGATGGTTTTCCTTCAGGTTCACAGACTGTAGATGAACACAGATGCATGTGTTGGTGGGACCAGCATAAACATGGGGGAGGGAGGCTGATTTGTTAACTGCTCAGAAAGCTAGGTGACATCTGAGCAGGAGCCAGGACCTTGGGGGCCAAGAAGGCACTAGCGACCAGCCTTACAGATGCAGAAAAGCAGCCTGGCCCAGGTATCCAGAGCGGCTGAGGTTCCCTGGCACTGACATGCAATGAACAAACTCATAAGACTGATGAATAAATCTGAGGAACGATTCATTGACTTGAGTGAAAAGTAAAACTGCCAGGTCAAGAAAACACTAGCGCAGCCGGCCAGCAAGCCCTGTGTTAGAAGCCCGAGTGCCGCAAGGGAGCTGTCCTGTTCCTGATAAGCTGGGCCCAGGGCATCTGAGGAGTGGAATCTAATATCTAATCGTGTCCTTCATCGATGGTGGAGCTCAACACCCGAGGTGCAGGGCCCCGGCTTGCCCACCCCCTCCTTGCTGGGCCTGGTGCCGGCTGCCCAGCCAAGCTCCTCCTCTGGCCCGGCAGCCCAGGCCAGGCGCCTCTGCTGCTCGTCTGCCCTCCCCGGGGGCATCTGGACTGGGGCGGGAGGTGACACACAGGATTAGCTCATAGGTTTCTCTGGAGACCCCGCACAGGCAGCAGGTCAGCCCTCTCTGCCGGCTCCACACGCCAGGGCAGGCACCGCAGGTGGCTGGCGCTGTGTTGCTTTTGTTATTTCTCATTCGGAGGGCAGCCGGTCTCCTGTCTCGGGCCACAGCCTCAGCGCTAAACACCACTCTGCAACGTGCACTGGAACCAACACTTACTGAAAACAGGGAAGTCACAGCAGGAGGAAGCCGCTGTCTTCTGTGCTGTGCAGACTCCTGCAGGTGACAGGGCCTGAGCTGGGGCCTTGTTCCCCTGCTGGGGGGCGTGGGCCTCGCACGTTTCTGAAGGAAGCCAGCCTCTCATCATAATTGGAATTCAGCTTGCTGTTCGTACGCTGGTATGAAATTGGAAGGCATTTTGACAATTTTTTAGGGCTAGTGTCTTGTCAATGATAAAGTGGCCAGCGTTTACTAAGGAAAATTATCCTCCTTGTACTCCAAGCCTGAGACAGTTATGAGAAACGCCTGCTTTCTGTTCTCGGGGGAACTTCGTGCACACGCAACAATGTGCAGCTTAAGACGGGCACCACATTCTGTAAGCGGCTCGTATCTGGAGAGACTGGGCGCCCCATCAGCAGAAGGGGAGGAAGCGCCTGGGAGGGGCTCCAGGCTCTCCTCTCCACTCTGCTTCCTAAAGGCAGGAGGTCAGGAGCCCGGACAGAGGCTGGCCCTGTGGTTACGGCACAGCCGTGGGCCCTCGTCCAGGGGGCCTGCTCCTCACCGGGGCCCGCGCTTCCCAAAGGACAGCGTTTCCCCCTGGGAACGGAGGCAGGGCTGGCCGCGGAGCCTGTGGTCACCCAGGAGCGCTGCTTTCTCCAGCACCTCTGAACAGGGTATCCTGCCCTCCCCTCCGTGGCCGCCCATGGAGGCAGCCCCCCACTCCCCACGCATCTGGCAGGGGCTGGGCGGCCGCCCGCACCGCTGGCACCTCCACCTCTCCCCTGACTCCACCCCAGACCCAGCACCCCACCTCCCTGTGGGCCCAGCACCTCTCTCCCACCCAGCCCACGGTCCCCGTGGCGTCTTCCTGTGCGTGCTTGTCTGCTGGCTCAGAGTCCAGAGCAGGGAAGCGGTGATGGGGGGCCTGTCCAGCTTCAGCCGAGGGGCTGTGGCCTCCCTGCTTCCGAGCCCTAGAGCCTCATCCAGCGGAGGCCCTTTGGTTTGCAAACTTGCCGCCTTAGGACCTTTTGGCATTCTCCCACAGAAGCCCGTTCTTCACATGGAAGATAACTTTTGTAAAAAAGAAGTTTTTAAAGTGTGTGTTTAACTCACCCACTTTTACTCTGGTTATTTTTGGCTAAAGTGGGGTCCGGGGGATTGCCCTCTGGGTCCAGGCCTCGGAGAGGTGCACCCACACCCCCCTGGCCCTGACGCCCAGACCGCTGGGCCCTGGCCGTCTCTGCCTCAGCCGTCCTTTCCGTCCTGGCGTGAGGACGTGTGAGACCAGGAGAGGGAAGAGGTCGGGGGTGGAGAAGAAGTCGCATTTCCGGCCGTGATGTGCTTTTCACCCAAGTTTCTGGCGTGCAGACCAAGTGCTCCTGGTCGAAACCAGGCCCGACCGGGACTGCTGCTGAGCCCCGTCGGCGTGGCTTCCTGTGCCAGTCCCTTTCTCACACCTCCGAGCCCCGCCCCGAGCACCCTCTGCCCGGCCACCCCTGCCTCCCTGGGTCCCACCTCCTTAGGGACCCCCCGCGGCCCCCAGGCTGGGCCAGGCCTCCCTGTCAGCCCTGACCAGGCTCGCCGGGCATCTCCACTGATGGTCCATCTTCCCACGGGGATGTCCAATCTGGTCGGGGCCAACACAGGCTGTCCACCCGGTGCCACCCGGTGCCCAAGGGCCGGGTGGATGAGCGACCTGGGAGAAGGGGACACACGTAGCCCTCCAGCCAGGGGCAGGAGCTGCCTGGAAGCAACAAAAATGGCTCTTGTCTCCTCTCCCCCAGCAAGCCCTCCTCCTGGAGCAGCAACGGGTCCACCAGCTGAGGAGCTACCAGGCGTCGATGGAGGCGGCCGGCATCCCCGTGTCCTTCGGCAGCCACCGGCCTCTGTCCCGGGCGCAGTCCTCCCCTGCATCCGCCACCTTCCCCATGTCTGTGCAGGAGCCCCCGACCAAGCCGCGGTTCACCACAGGTAACATGGGGTGGGGCGTCGGGGCTGCGGCCCGGGCAGACGTGAGGGGGCGGGAGGTGCCACAGCGGGGCCTGCGCGGGCCAGAGGGTGCGGCTCAGCGCCCCCCCCCGCCACCTGCAGGGCTCACGCCCCTCACACCTTGCCCGACCTTCACCCTTGGCCTAGCCCGGGCTGGGGGCACCGGATGGAGTGCTCCCTGGGGCTCCCCTCGCCCCATTCTGTGACCCTGGGGCTCTGTCCTGAGCCCAGAAGCCCACCTCTCACCTGGAGAATCAAAGTCTCCAGAGAACAGCCCGTCCGCGGGCCCGCGAGGGCCGGGCGGCTTCCCGTCCGCGGTCAGCAGGGCAGTGACCTTTGCCCTTTCACATCCTTCCCGACCTGGAACTGAGCGCTCGGCCAGGACCTCGCCTGTGAGGCCCAGGTGGCCCCGTGCGGTGTTTGCGCGTCGCGTGAGGGCAGGGCTCGGCCAGCCCTGGACTCTTGCCCTGCGCCGAGCTGTCCTCCACCTGTGCTGACTCACCGCCCCGCCCGGCCGGGGACAAGTCTGCGGGCAGGACCCTCTGCCTCCGCCTGGAAGGCGCTCCCCGCGAGTCGGGGCTGAGAACTGTAGCCAAGTGAGGCGTCCGCCAGGGTCTGAGGCGCTGGCCTCGCTGTCGGGCTAGGCTGCTCCCGGGGCAGCCTCCACCCTGCCCCACCCCGCCTGCGACGGGAGGTTGGCCGGGATAGCGCCTCACACTGTTCTCGTCTAACTCATTGGGTAGTTCTTCTTAGTGGCGTGTTAAGGTAAAGTTATCTAAATACACAGCAGTTTCATCCTCCTCCAAACAGTTCTCAGAAAACGCCCTGTTTTTCTGCACACTGGGATGTGCAGACATGGCCGTGTTCTCTCTGTCAGGTCTCAGAAGGATACTGATCCCATTCAGAGAAAAGTTTCAGTCAGTATCCAGAAGTTAAATTCTTGCTTTTCAGAAAGAAAACCAGAAAACTGCGAAGTATCACAAATAGAATCAGCAGGTTACTCTTTTTAAAAGTGTGAGTCCCTGGCCATTGGCTGAGGTAGGTCCATTGTTAGAAGAGCGCAGGTCCTGTGACAAACCCCAGGACCACAGTGGAAACACTCCCATGTCAGATGTGCCCCCTGGGCGGTCAGCAGTCCCGCCAGAGAGCCTGCGGGCCGGCATGACGTCACCAGGAGTGGCCCGGCCGGTGGACCCTGCTCTGTTGATGGACCTCCTTAGTTTGTCTTCATTAGCACTTTTTAAAAAATGTACGAAACAGTGCATATTCACTGTAAGAAAGCACACATGGGACTTCCCTGGCGGTCCAGTGGCTAAGACACTGCACTCCCAAGGCAGGGGCCCTGGGTTCTATCCCCGGTCAGGGAACTAAGATCCCACGTGCCGCAACTAAGAACCAGCGCTGCCAAATAAATAAATAAATACTTAAAAAAAAAAAAAAAGCGCACGTGATGGAAACCTGAGAAGCTAACGGGTGCCCCAACCCTGCCCCCAAGAGGAGCCATTGTCAGTGTTCAGGTCACGTCTTCTGGGTTGTTTCTGCGCGTAGCCAGACAGACAGGTAGACACAGACGTTGTGCATTTTACGAAGCCAGGACTCGGGGGGGCCTGCACTGCTGTCGGCCACTCTTGGCACCTTCCGAGCCCACGCGCGTCTGCCCAGCATGCTGGCCGCTCCCCACTCGCTCTGCAGACCGGCTCTGCTGCCATTTCCCGTTTGTGAAAGGGGATGACAGTGGCGTCACCTTGAAGTTCCTGGCCTCGTGGCCAGTAAACGTCAGGAGGCGATTTTGTCACCACGATGATGCTGTGGAGGGGGTGGCCGTGTCGTGGTGCTGATGGGCCTCTGGGCTGTGCACATACATATGTCCGTGCCGTCCACGTAGACGTGTGTGTGCATCTGTCACGTGCTACCAGGCACACCCTCGTTAGTGCACGGACTGTAAACCTGCCCCTGTCCTGCTGCTTTTTTTACCGGAAGTCCAACCCCACTCTCCCCTGCCCCACCGCTCAGTTTTGCTGGTGGACCCAGAATCTCTCCAATGCAAGGGGACTGACTCCCATTAGCCCAACTTCTAGGAGACTGAGCGGGGAGGCTCGGGCACTGCTGTGTCCAGCTGGACCCGTAGGAACAGGCTCACCTTGAAGCTCGGTCCCCCGGAGGCTGGTGCTAATGCCTCTACTTGGCAGCATCAGACATGGAGAAGGAGTGGCCATGGGTCTCTGACTCTGCGGCCCCTGCTCTTCGCCCAGCACTCCCTCCCTTCTCCACCTGAACGAGCAGGTGTTAGTGACAGGTGCTGGTGGCTGCCAGGGCGTCCACTCACCCAGCCACCTTCCCACTGTCCCAACCCTGGGAGACCAGGTGTGTGACTGTGCTGTGTCGGGGACAACAGGACCCCCTCCTGGCAGATGTCACCAGGGGCTGACCGGCCCCCCCCCCAGGAGGGGCACAGCACAGGGGGGCTCCTGGTGGAAGCTGAAGGTGGCCACACCCACCCCACCCACCCCCGTTTCTCCAGACAGGCAGGTTCCACCACCTTCCTCGCAGCTGCCAAGTGACATCAGTCACTTTGATCAGCTGGAAGGGCCACCGCTTCCCCGCGGCGGAGCCCAGGCTGGTGAGGCTGCCGCACTTCCCTCCTGAGGGTGACCCCGCCGCTGGGCCGGCTCAGTGCTGGGCACCCTCAGGCTGAAACAGCTTCCAGCGCTGTCCCAAGTGGAGAGTGCAGAGCTGGGGAGTGAGTGCGAGTTCCTGGATTCCTCCACTTACGTCCGTTTCTAGTGTGATTTTAAACGCGCTTGAGTCCGTGTGTGTGTGCGAGCCCGTATGTGAGCTCCACGCAACTGTTCAGCTGCTCTGCAAGATTCTGAGGGCAGAACTGAGCCTTCTGGGCCCCAAGAACCTTGGACGGATCTCAGTCCACAAGGTCGAACCACTTGATAGAGAAGTTCCCTGACAGAGAGACTCGAGTTTTGGACCAAAATCTCACTTGTTTCTGGGTCAGCGCAGTCCCCTGGACGTGAGCGCCACACGGCTCACAGCCGAGAGACCTGGGGGCGGGCCGCCTGCCTTCTCGTTGCTTCCTGCCCCGCCTGCCCCTCGCACTGCAGGCCGCTGAGCTCCCGCCACCCTCTGACCGTTGGGCGAGTGCCGTGAGCGGGCGGCGGGCGGGGGAGCTGCCCAGGAACCCGAGGGCTCATCTGATGGCAGCCGCCTCCACCTCTGCCCCAGGCCTCGTGTACGACACGCTGATGCTGAAGCACCAGTGCACCTGCGGGAACACCAACAGCCACCCGGAGCACGCCGGGCGCATCCAGAGCATCTGGTCCCGGCTGCAGGAGACCGGCCTTCGCGGCAAATGTGAGGTAAGGCCGGCCCCGCGGGCAGCGAGAAGGGTGGCCCATGCTGGCCGCCTGAACCAGGGCTTGAGTCGGGGAGGGCCTGGGGGAGGACACGGGCCCTGCAGGCAGGCGCACGGGCCTGGCTTCTGGAGGAATGCTGAGCTCTTCTGTCCTGCACCTCCTCTCGCACGCTCCTGTTCCCTGAGATGCCAGCCCCTAGCCAGGCTCCCCGTCAGCGCCTGGGTCACACGGCCAAGCCGTCCCAGGGCCTCTGCTGCAAGGGCGGGGTCCGGGGGCATCCGTCATCCTGTTGGCTTTCCCTTGGAAGTTCTCTTACTTGAATTTTTCCGAGAGCCTCTCCCAGGGTGTGGGGAGCCTCTGGCCCGCGAGGCAGGAAGGGTGCGCGGGCCGGTCTGGTCTGCTTGGCGTTGGTTCCCAAGCGCAGCACTGCCCCCGCCTCTACCGCTCTGAGCGGCGGGTCCTCGCGTCTGTCCCAGCCGCCTGGCAAGGGGACCACGCTGCCTGCCGACAAGGCGGGCTGAGCTGCCTCTGCTCCGGCCTGTCGGGGTCTGGGACTCATGGTGCCAACCCACCGTTGCAGTGGCCCCAGGCCCATGAGGACAGGAAGGCTCTGCTGAAGGACCTTTGAGGCTCCTCCATCCTTTTGATGGGGGAGAGGCATTTCCTGGCATGCAGCCATCAAGAGGGTCTTGAGCTCTGGGGTGAGAGGAAGCGGAGGACCGTTTGTGCGGGTGCACGGGGAGGGGGGCGGGGGGAGCTCCAGGCCGTGGGCGCCACAGCATCGTCATCCATGGAGCAGGGCAGGTGGCGCCCCCTCCCAGGAGCCCTCCAGGACAGTGGCAGCCAGCCCCCCACGTGCCCACCAAGTGGGGGCCTGCTCTCTCCCCACACACTGGGGACCCCGTGAAGCCGGGGATGGGGTGCAGGGCGGCTGGTGTGTGCTGCCCTGTAGGGTGGCCCTGGAAAGCTAGAGCCCCGTGGATGAGCAGAACGTCCACGTCCGTCCTTCACAGCCCGGTGCCACCTGGGCCAGGCCCGGAGCAGCCCGTCTGGAGGGCGGGCGTGGTCCGAACCCCACTCTGCCGCCATCCAGCCCCCCTTCCCCAGAAGCCAGAGTATTTAGGAGTTGAGGTCAGTTGTCGCACGTGACCCCATCTCTCTGCCAGTTTATGGCGATACATGGTGTTTGGAGGGGAAAGCACCGGGCGTGGGTCAAGAATCCTGTCCTGGAGTCCCTCTGGAGAGGACGGGGACCCTGAGGTTGTGGGCTGGAGCCCTCGGCACCTGCTCCCGGATCCCGCGAGGCTGCACCACTGGGGGGCAGCATCGCCCCGGCGGACGTGCCCTCCTCCTCCGCTGCAGGACCACGGCCCCCGCCCGCCTCCCAGGCTCGCCCCCAGGAGGGTCCCCTCGGGCTGGGGCCTCCAGAATAGTTTCAAGACAGGAGACGGAGGAGGCGAGGGGAGCAGACCGAGCTGCTCGTCCAGCCCCCTGGCACTGAGGGCCGGCGCCCATGGCCACGGGGGCCCCCAGGTACCGAGGAGACCCGGGGTGAAGGGCCAGGCGTGCCCTCGACGTGCGGGAATGCTCACCGTGCGGGGCACCTGCAGGTCCAGAGGGTGACGCGTGTTCCCTCGGCCGAGGGAACGCGGGTTGTTGGGGAGGCCCCCGACAGAGGAGAAGCAGAGGGACTGGGCGGCCGCCCGGGGCCCAGGCCTCCCGGCCAGCGCCCCTCACTCCACGGGGTGGGCAACCTTCTCTGTGACCTTGTGGCCCCTCCATGAGGAGGAGGCCAGGCCGGCAAAGACTCGGTCACAGCCGGCCTCTGGCTCCCCTGCCCTTTGCTCCTGCGTCGGCAGGCGTCTCTGGGAGGCCTGTTGTACCGTTAGGAGCAGTTCTGGGGCCTCCCTGGAGGTTCCCGGGGGTAGCGCAGCTCCTGGCCTGCCCCTGCACGGGGGTGCGTCCGGCCCTGCAAGCCCACAGGCTCCCCCTGGGCCTCCAGGGTCCTCTTGGCTCTTCCTGTGTCGCTCTGGCCCTCGGAAAGTATAAAGAAGTGTCAACTGGAATCTTGCTTCACAAACCAACCTCCTTCTCAAAGGTTAAGTAAATGTAGCTCAACTCAAGATAATTTCTGGAGAACATCTAAAAATAGCCGAGGGGTCCAGATTTGAGGAATTTCCAAACCGAAGAAAAATGCGGACGGACACGCAGATCGGGGTGTCAGACGACTGCGGGCCGTCTCAGGCTCGCCGGAAGGCTCGAAGATGCCCAAGGAGCTGGGGTCTGGCCCCCACTTCCTGAGAGCAGGTCCACCTCCAAGCAGCTCGTCTCTCTTTTAAGACCAGACCCCAGCAGTTGGAAAGCAAAGCAATAATTTGATGCCAAATCAGTTGTGTGACAGTGAAGGTTAAAGCATTGAAGGCTGGAATTATCTTTTTTTAAAACGTTTTCCTAAGTTTTAATTAAAGTGCAAACCCTGTAAAATATTTCTTAAATATTTTTCACATACTGCATCGGGTGATGTTTGCTTTTGATTTCGCAATAACCAAATAGTTTTGTGCTCATGCCCGTGTAGCATTTCATCTCCTGCTGGGCGCCAGTTTCCTGCTGAGGCCCAGCCCTGCAGTAGCCTGTCTTCTTCTGTCCCCGCAGTGCATCCGCGGACGCAAGGCCACCCTGGAGGAGCTGCAGACGGTGCACTCAGAGGCGCACGCCCTGCTCTACGGCACAAACCCCCTCAACAGGCAGAAACTGGACAGTAAGAAACTTCTAGGTATTTCAAGGCCTTCTTTACCTTTACTGCCGAGGCTGTTTCCAGCCCTGCCCTCGCCCGAGGCCCCGCCGTCCCACCTGCATGCCCCCCGCTGCACAGGCGAGTGTCGCCCACCAGGCTCTGTGCAGGCAGCTGGGGCAGGGATGACCCTTCTCTGTGGTGCCCGGGCCAGGCTCTCAGGTGAGGGGCCGGAGGAGAGATTTCCACGCTCGGCATTCACGTGGGCACTTGGTTTCTTGCTTTGTGTCTGGTGTCTTGGGGGGAAAATGGGCTGAGAACCAGTGGTTTGGCAGAATGTTAAATAGCAGAGCTGGGATGCTGGAGGCCGCCCGGCCACCCTGCACTGGGCCTGGAGTCGGTCTGGGGGACGCTCTTCGAGGCTCAGGGGGAGCACCGTGGCAGCCCGAACCCCCCCCCGCCCCACACCTGACCCCTCCTCCCTGGGGGACAGGGGCTTCGGCTTTGGCAGGCAGCCCCTCAGATGAGGGGGCAGGATCTGGGCCTGACAGAAGGAACCTCCTAACAGGCATCTCCTGCTTTGGGAGGTGGTGAGAGTCTCCCCATAAGGCAGGTGGGTCCGACAGAAGGGCAGGGTCCCCCAAGCTCCCGGGCGCAGACCCCTGCCCCCCTCCGGTCAGGACCCTTGCTGGGTAATTCCCTCCCCCGCTTCCCAGCCGCCTGGAGCCGGGGCAGTCGCCAACCGTGGGTTTCCTTCCCCATCCCTGCCTTTGTCCCCTGGGGAGAGAAGCCCCCTGAGGCTCCTCCCTGAGCGGAGCCAAAGCAGGCAGCAGGGGCCCAGGAATCACAGCCGCTGGGGCCCCAGATGGGGCGGGGGGAAGGGGTGGGCTGTGCGCTGTTTCCTCTGGTCTCCGTGGCAGGTGTTGCGAAGGTTGTCTCTGTGCCCGGCCCTGCACTGGGCCGGCTTGACCCTCCTGGGATCCTGCAGTGCGGCCTTGCCCCCTCCCCGGGCACTCATGCACCCCTTCACTCATTTGCACACTCGGGGAAGCATGTCTTCCTCTGCTGTGCGCCTGGTAGGCGCTAAGCCCCCCTAGAGCGAGGAGACACTCGGGCTCTGGCCTGGGGGGTTGGGGGTCATGTGTAGCAACAGGGCTTTTAAAAGACAGACACCCTCGTACCTGGGAGGCAGGGAAGGAGCAGGAGGCCCGGGGCTGGACAGCCGGTGCCAGGCAGTGGGCTGCAGAGCGCCATGGGGACAGACACCCCCAGCTCCGCCCGCTGACTCGGACAGCCCAGGGACAGTGACCGCAGGGACCCTGGCCCCGGGGTGCAGGACAGGCAGGGCTCAGACATGGGACCAGGCCACAGGGGCCTGAGAGGCCTCCGTCCCGACGCCCTGCCAACCCCACAGCCCTGGACAGAAAGGCACAGGGTCCCTGGGCTGGGACAGACTCAGGCACAGAGTACGGTGAGGCCACCACCGCCCCCCCCGGCCCCATGCTGGGCTCCCGGCACGCTGAGCTTTACCCCCGGGCAGAGATGGGGGCCTCCTTCAGGGACTGACTGGCCCAAAGGAGGCTGTCCTGGGGCCCCGCAGCAGGTGGCCCCTGAGGTCCTTGACGTGATGCTGACGGTTCACAAGGTCACCGCGTCTCCACCGTGTCCCCCACCTTCCACCGGCTTTACGTCCTCACTCTAGGCCACGAACCGAAGACCAAGGGTTATCGGCACCTGGGAAGGCGCTCAGCAGCAGCTCGGAGGCCAGACTCCTGGGTGGGTGCGGGGGCCGGAGGGGCGCTGCAGAGAGAGCCAAAACAGCATTAAAGTCCTTAAAGAGGGGCGATTCCACGTCCACAGAACGGGAGCAAGGGCCATAGAAAAGGGAAAAGCCAGAACAGAGAGTAAAGCAAAACATGGTCACAGAAATCGAGTCCTGGGGCTGGAAGGAACGGTGAGCCAAGCCCCCGGAAAGTGGAGCAGGAAGGTGACCAGAGCTGGAAACCAGGAAACGGGAGAAAAGAAGAAAATCAAAGGGGCATTCCTGGCACTCAGGGCCCAGGGAGCAGGGTCTTCCGGAGAACGCAGAAAGGGAAGGAATGCATCTGCGGTGATCACGAGAAGGTCCCAGGACCGGAGGACCAGCCGCCGGCCGCGAGGAACCTGCCAGGGAGCACCGCTGGGAAATCTCAGAGCACAGGGACAAGATGCAAGGGTGCTGCGATGTTCCAGGGACCAGGAACCAGGAACCAGGACGCCATCAAGCCCCTCGGTAGCAGTGCAGCGCCTGGCCCGTTTTGGGGGAAGGTTCTTTCCAGCCTGAAGTTTTCACCCAGCCAGACTCGGTCAAGTATGAGGGTGAATCAAGGCATGTCCAGACTTGCTCCCTGCCCCGAGGCTGGACATGCGAGCTCAGGGTGCCAGCGTGGTGGAGGTTCACAGCCGGTGCCTCTTGCTGGGTCCTCATGGTGGGAGGGGTGAGGGAGCTCTCTCGGGTCTCTGTTATAAAGGCACTAACCCCATTCACAAGGGCTCCATCTTTACGGCTTAATCACCTGCCAAAGGCCCCACCTCCTAATATCGCATTGAGGGTAAGGGTTCCGACATGTGAATTTGGGGGGACCAAAACACTGAAGCCATGTCAGTCACAGAGGCCACCCCCTGAGGATGGTGACGGCAGGTCAGGAGGCTGCCCGTTCCCCATGTGGAAGCCCCCAGGACAGCCTGGACCAGTGTGGCTGAGAGGCCTCCTGTTGGGCTGTCTCCACCAAAGTGTCCACCAAGCCGGACCGCCACGGTGGCCAGGCCAGGACCCGCAATAGCCTGCCCAGGGTCTCCTCTTGTCTTGGCCACGCAGCCCCTGTTGCTCACGCAGGCTCTGCTGCCTGGGTCAGCTGGGGGCTCACTTCGCCCGCCCCCAGGAATGGGGGTGGTCACAGTGGGCCGGGGAAGACCTCCAGAGCTGCTCCCCCCGCGGCCACGTCCCGGGCCTGGTCCCTGGCCCGGCCAGCTGCCCTGGCTATTGTGAGCCCTGCTCTGCAGACACACGTGGACTCCAGGGAAGTAGACGCTCCGGCTCCTGTCCCGGGAACTGCTGCCCCCCTAGGGCCCTGTGTCCGCACTCAGCGAGGTTCGTCCCTGCTACTCAGTTTGGTTTTCCAAAGCTCGGCCACGTGGTTTAGGATAACGCACAGGAAACCAGGAGCTGTATGGGGGCGACTGGCCCGAGGAGGGGTTCCCCGTTCCCCATGGAAGGGGGCACGCTGCTCTGTTCTCTCCCTCGGCCAAGGGGCGTCTACGATGCAGACTGGACACAGATACGGAATAGACTCTTCAGTGTGTACGACGTCCTCCACTCGACGCCCCCAAGATGCATCTGTGTCCTCTGAGCTGGGAGGGCTGTTGGGGCTGCCCAGGCCCCGCACCCAGAGTCGTGGACTCGGGAGGGCAGGAAGGTCTAAGCCGGCCGCCCCCAGGAAGGGGCCCAGGGCTCCGGAGGACAGGTGACACCCGGGAGAGCCCAGAGGCCAGGCCCAAGGCACAGAGAGGAGTGCGGATCGGAGCAGGAACGTCCAGCAATGAGACAGAGTGCCGGCCGGGGCCCAGAGGAGAGGGTCTGGCTGGGGCCCAGGCAGGGCTTCGTGGAGAGGAGGCTTCAAGGACGAGGCCGGTGTGGATGGGGGAGGAGGTCAGCGGGCTCGGAGGGAGGGGCCGAGTGGGCCAAGTGCAGGGTCTTCAGGCCGGCACGTCCGGCAGGGCCCCGGGATCCCCCAGGAAACGCGGAGCCCGGCTCCTGGAACGTTCTCCCGCACGGGAGGGGCTGCCTGTGGGTCCCAGGACGGCACTGGTGGTGCTGCACACGGGACCGGTAGCCCCCACTTCAGCAGCCTCCGGCAGCGTCCACGGGCCTCAGCCCGGAGAGCAGCCGGCCTCCCCCTGAACACACTGTGCGGCCCGGAGCCCACGCACGCTCCACATCCATCCCCTGGTCAGCCCGCCAGGAGTCCTTCTGCAAGCCCGTCTCCTGGGCATGCGCTGCTCCACGGGGCAGGAGATGGGGTGACGGGAGGATGGTCTCCCTGCAGGCACGGAGGCTCGAGTCCTCCGCCAGGAGGACGGGTAAGGTTTCCAGTCTGGTTCCAAACTAGGCTTAAGACGGGTGATGGGAAATGAGAGAGACGCCGGAGCCGGGAGTCCTTGGGGAAGAGTCAATGGTGGGTGAGCCGGGAGACGGCGCTTTCCTCCCGCCAAGCCGTGTCCGTCACCTCGTGGGGGATCCCCCTCAGTTCATCCAGCATCTCCGTCCCTGGAAGCCCCTCTGCTGCTCGTGGCTTCTTTGTTGAAGTGCTCGTGCACCATCTCAGACCCCGCTCTGCCCATAGGCAGCCACGGGAGTGTATTTAGTGTTTCTTTTATGAGCCGAGTGTGTTGTCCCAAACACACATATTGTGAGTGTGTGTGTTCCATTTACCATAATGGTATTATAACCCATTCTGTCTCCTTTTTCTCTCCTACTGAGTTTTGTGTTGTGAAGTCTACTCACGTTGCCGTGAGGATGCCCAAGCAGATACCTTCCTACCACTTGAGACCTAGTTACATTTCTGATGATTGTTCTAACGTCCTCATATCAGTCTGACTATTCCAGACATGGTAAGAGTTGATGATGTTACAGTACCCTGATTCGGTGTTTCAACACTACTGGGTGATCTCCCTTCCTCTTTTTAATTGAATCCACAAATTTCCAAGCCATGTGCAAAGAGGCCTGTGTAGTGAGTGTGGGGCAGTGACACAGCTTGGCCGGGCTGCAGGGGGCTGCCTGTTCACCACCTTAGGTGTTCCTGGAAGTCAGGGTTCATCTTCTGATGGCTGAGGAGTGCGGAGCCAGGGCTGCGGAGCACCTCATGAGCGCCTGGCCGTGCTCAGGTGAAGGGTTACTAGGCGACCCCTCTGCTCACAGCACAGCAGCAGGAGCAGCAGCAGAAAGCCAGCATCTTCCCCGCGCCTGTCGGCGTCCCAGCCTGCCTGTCAGCTAGCCTGCCAGGACTGGGAAAGCAAGGGTGCCCCTTAATCGTCAGATCCCCGTCTCGGCTTGAACATTTTGTGACCTGGCCTAGGCAGTGATGTTGCTGGAACACAAGAGGCCAGTGGGGGAGGGATTCGCTGACCAACTGGGGCCTCGGCCGAGGCGGCTGGGGATGGGGGGAGACCAGCTGTGTGTGTGGAGAGGCCACCGCTGGGCTGCTCCAGAGCTCTGGGCCAGGACAGCTTCCCTGTTTCCCTGCTGCCCATCTGAGCACGGGCTTGTGTCCAAATGCAGGGTATCCTACCTTTTTTATTATTGTGGTCTTTCCTGGCTGGATAATGAGCAAAGTCAAAATATTCACGTGATTTATGGTTTTAATACAGACATCAGTCTGTAATTTCAAACACAGAAATCCAGTCTCAGCAGAGCCCCTCTCACTCATATTTACACACACACTGATGGATGTACATGGATTCACACACACGGGCGCTGGGATTCTTTGGGAGAAGCTCTTACATCGCTAGCCTCATGTTCCTGTGTGCTGGAATAGTTGGTGTTACGAGAACCATCTTGAAGCCATTCCCAGCCTGTGGTCACCTAGAGCCACTGCCGCGTGTCAAGGGCAGGACCCTATGGGGGCATGGGGGGCCGGTGCCGCCCTCGCTGATTCGAGCCATTGGGTGAATCTGTTGCAGGACCGCGTGGTGCCAGCTCCCCTCTCCCCCGCCCCCGTCATGCACTGCAGCCCACCCTCTCCCTCCGGCCCCAGGACCTCCCACGGGGGGCTCAGGGCGGGCCTGGCAAGCCCCTCCCAGGGCTGCTGTCCTTGGGCATCACTTCCCTGCCCGCTGGCTCCTCCACCCCGCTGCGCACCCGCTGATTCCCGGCTGTGGGCCTGCAGTCGGGGCACAAGGAGAAGGCAGGCGTGCCCCCGGCCTCACGGGGATGGGGCCAGAGGCGGTGTGGCTCCGCGAGAATCAGTTTAACTGATGTCAGAAGGCGCGGCAGGTGAACCTCAGTCGAGCCGTGGAGGCAGACGGCTGGGGGGGCGTGACCTGGGGGGGAGCCGTGGGTGCAGGCGGCTGGGGGGCGTGACCTGGGGGGGAGCCGTGGGTGCAGATGGCTAGCGGGGGTGTGACCTGGGGGGTAGCCCTGGGCGCAGGCGGCTGGGGGGCGTGACCTGGAGGGGAGCCGTGGGCGCAGGCGGCTGGGGGGGCGTGACCGGGAGGAGAGCCGTGGGTGCAGGCGGCTGGGGGGGCGTGACCGGGAGGAGAGCCGTGGGTGCAGGCGGCTGGGTGGGGCGTGACCTGGTGGGGGGAGCCATGGGCCCAGACGGCGGCGGGGGAGTGACCTGGAGGGGAGTCGTGGGCACAGGCAGGGCAGGCCCGGGGCAGGACCCACCGTCCGGGCATCTCGGAGCGGGTGGGGCGTGACGGGGAGGGTCCACAGTGTGGTCCAGGCCAGGAGCCGGGATGAGGTGGGCACAGACCTCACCAAGGCTGCTCCCCTGGTGAGCCATCCGGACCCCGTGACCCAAGGCCTGCTTTCTTCCTGGTGCCCTGGGAGCAGCTCATGGCCACCCAAGCAGAGCTGGGGCTCGGGGTCGGGGAGAGGGCAGTGTTGGGAGTGAGCCCTCCCAGCACCGGGCCTGGCTCTGCCAGGTCCAGAAAGTAGGCTCCCAAGCTGGGCTGTGGAACCTGCCAGGAAAGGCCTGGGGGTCGCAGTGGGAGTGAGGTGGAAGGGGGGCAGGGAGCGCCCAGCTGCATAGTCTGTCCCGGATGGGGGCAGCTCCTGCGGGGGGTCGGCCAGCTGGAGCCTGGGCTTCACGCTGCGCCTTGGGGGGGGGTTGGAGCGGGGGCTGGGGAGTTGTGCCACCCTCTGGCCCTGCATGACAGGCAGGTTTTAGGCTAGTCATCAGCCAGCACCCGTATCACACTGGGGAAGAAGACAGTCCCTGTCCTTGTCACCGAGGCAGGCCTGAGCCTCGTGGGACGGGGGCCTTGTGTCTGCAGCGTGGGTCCCGGGCAGGCCTTCCTAGACGGCCAGGTTCAAGGCTGTGTGGTTTCTCAGCTGTGCACCACCCCAGTGAACTTGGAACACGTGTACATGGGGGAGGGCTGTTGTTACATCCCAAAAGACCCCTCCCTGTCTAAAGGGCTCACCCCGGGGGCTTAACCCCAGGCCTCTTTCTCTTGCTCACAGCTGGGGAGGGCGGCCAGAGCCCAGAACTGAGAGCCAGTGTCAAGGGCAGGGAGCTCTGGGTGGTTCCCTGCCAGGTGCACAGCTCAGGCTGGAAGCAGAAGCCTCCGTGGGGCCTCCCCACCCCGTGAGGAGGGGGCTGTTGCCATGGAGAATGCAAGGGCTCTCCGCAGGGGCTGGGCCCGCTCAGCCCAGGACCCACCACCGGCTGGCGCCACACGGTGATTCAGTGTTACTTGAAGCCCATTTGCCCCTCCGTACGTGGGACACATTGTGCATCTCCCGCAAGTGTCAGCGCTGTTGAGGCGCCGCCAGCGCGGTGCTCCCTGCAGGCTGGGGCGGTGCTCCCTGCAGGCTGGGGCTCTGGGTGACCCTGCCCACCTGACCTCGGCTCTCCTTCTCCCTGCAGGCTCCCTAACGTCGGTGTTTGTCAGGCTGCCCTGCGGTGGTGTCGGGGTAAGTATTTCTTTAATGTGTAAATAATGTCCTGTTTGTTCTCAGGGTCCTGGTGGTCACAGAAATCGCTGCCTTGCTCTCCGCAGAGCAGGTAATTGTTGCCAGGTGTTTTCCATAAACAGGGCCTGCTGGGCGGGGCTGCCCCACCGCTCACATGTGTGGCTTCAAAGGCCCTGTGAGCCTGTGAGCGTTTTGATGGCGGGTCTGGGGCACCTTCCTCCAGGGAAGGTTGTCTGGCACCACTGGCTTTAGGAAACGGGATCCGGTGTGTGGGCCTGTCTTGTCTGACCCACTGGACAACAGTCCACTCGTCCCAGCTCAGGTCGTGAATCCATCACCTCACGGGGTGTGTGTTGATCCCGTATCCGAGCTCCAACCCGAAGCCCCACGTGCAGCTCTGACCCTGGGCATGAGGTTTATGGGCCACGTGGGGTGGATAGAGCTGCTTCTCCGGGAGATGGAGCTCTTGAGCAGACCTGGGCAGGTGGACACGCAGGAGAACCAGCATCTTGATTTAACTTGGGCTTTCCCTGCCCGTGATGGGGGCGCAGAACCCATCTGGGCACCCACCCCTACCTCAGCGCAGCGGAGGCCAGGTCTCCGCAGCCAGAGCTTCTCCTTCAATCAGGAGGGGCCGTCTCCCTGCCCCCCGCTGTCCTCTGGATGAGGGAGGGTGAGGGCAAGGACCAGCCCTCTCCTGGCCAGTCTGCTAGCCGTAGAGCTCCCCAGCCCGGGAAGTGCTGCAGCCGGTCACGGTCACAGAGAGGCCGGAGGACCTAGTGGACAACAAGGGCGTCTCGGCTGGAACCGCGCATCAGCCGAGTGTGAGCGTAATGACAGATCGCAGGGTGAAGCTTGGGGTCTGGATTCCGTTATGGAAATGAAACAAAATTGTTTTCTTCCTGAGTCTTTACAAAAATCGCTGCTTTGAAAATTATCCCGTCAGAAAGAGCATAAACGGCGTTTATTCATACCACGACCAGGCCCTCCTGGAGTTATTGTATTTTGTACTGTAAATAGGCTGCAATCTCTTAATGCGGGGCAAATTTTTGGCCAGACTTGAAAAGGCTTGGATTTGCACTGCCCTGCAGCAGCATGCGGTGCGAGGCAGGATTTATAATTTGCAAATGAAAGCGAAAAGGGGACTGGGCCTGGGGCCTTGAGCCAGGTGGCCCCTCCCCGGTGTGAAGTCCAGATCCAGCCTCCAGCAGGCTACCAGCGCCCACCTCCACATCCAGGCACAAAAATGCTCTGGAACACGGAGACGTGGAAAACCTCACCAAGTCGAACCCGGTCGAGAGAGGAGCCCATCAGAATAATTAGTGGGCAGTGTGACCCATAGGGTGTCTCAAGGGATTGTTCACTTTCAGTTGTTTTCTATAACTACCCCAATAGGAGGGCAGAGAATCGCAGTGCCAGCCCTCCCGCCCGGCTCAGCGTGGACTCGCCATGTCGCTGGTGCAGCCGCAGCCCTCTTGGGCCTCTGAATGTCCTTCCAGAGCTGGGGGCCAGCCCCCCGGGGTGTTGCCAGGGAAGCAGAGGAGACCCCAGGGGCCCAGGTGTGGCTGGGAGGGTGCAGGACGGCTGTGCGTCGCTTCCCCTGAAGCTACTTGAATTAACATCTAGGTTCTGTAATGGAGCTTTTAAATGCTTTTACCTTTTCTTTCCAAGCCAAATAAGAGAAACTTCGGCTTTGCTCACCTCCTGAGTATTGCATTTCCCTTCCAGCCCTGCCCTGGCAGGCCCTGGGGGCCCCGAGTGCCGTGGCTTCTAAGGTCCGTGGCCCACCCCGAGTGGCCACCCCGAGTGGCCACTTGAAATCTCCGTAAGAGGTCTCCCCATCCCTGTCTTCACCTGTTCTCCGTCTTTGCTACGTAGGCGATTGCGGAGGAATTGTGGAGTAGTCCCTTTGCTCTTTCCCTTGCTTCCTGCTCCTGTATTTGTGGTCGCCCCAAGCAGGGCCGCCTCGTACTTCTGGAACTCAGGGCTCCAACCCGACCATCCCACGTTGGTCCCTGGGGAGCTGGTGGCCAGAAGCTGGGGGACTGAGACCCCGAAGCAGTGGAAAGTGCCGTCAAGTTCTCTGGAGACGCTGCAGTGGGGCTGGGGGGTCTGTCCCTCACCCTGGACACGATGTTCCAGGACCTTCTGGACCCTGGGGTCATGCGGGAGGAGCGCAGAGCACAGAGATCCTTCAGAGCACGCGGAGGGTCAGTCCCTTTCCCCACCTGGCTCTGGTTACTTAGCCTAAAACCCAAATCATTGCATTTGGAGGAGAAATAATCTGCGTAGTTCTGCCCAAACCCCCTTTGGTGCTCAGGGGTACGGCCTCTCGCGAGGCCCAGGCAACCGGTCGGACCCTCCTGCCAGCTCTCGCTTTGGTTTTATTGAATTGATTCTTCAGCTGAAGCAGCTGGTCCAGAATATTCTAGTTGAGTGGCTACTTCAATGAATAACGGCACAGTATTATTTAGAACAGAAGCTGGTCTTTGAACGTTGAATATTAATGCTGCGGAGAGTGCGCTAAGTGCAGAGCGTTCTTCTGACATTTGGAAGCTATTTAAAGAACATAGAGGTTTGGTCATTGAAAAGAAGAGCCTGCACGGAATAACACTCCTCAGGAAATAGCTCGAGCTGCTCGTAAATGTATTTTAAATCATCTTGCTTTGAAGATGAAGCCCCAGGACTTCATTGAAAGAAATCCATCCGCACCACGTAATGATCAGGGCCTTTGTCAGGTGGGCAGGGGCCTGGGTGCTGATCCTGGCTGGGCCGGAGAGGGGGTGCCGGGCCCTCACCTGCGGCTCCGCCTCTGTGTCCGGGGCCCCGAGCGTTCAGCGCTTGGAAGAGGTTGCCATGGGAAGGAAGGTCTCACCCAGGCCCGGCCGACTGCTGCAGGTGGAAGGGCTTATTCCTCACAGCTTCCCAGAACCCTCTCTAGGCTCGGGCACCCACAGAAAGGGCACGCGAGCCCCGGGTGTGTGCGGCCGAGGCACCAGCTGCCCTGCCCTGGGGATGGCAGCCCCCTTGACTTGGAACCAGGGGCTCCCGCTTTATCGTGGCCCCTGCTCCCCGCCCCCACCCCCAGGCTCCAGCAGGAGACTCAGCCTCCGCAGAACTGACTCGTCAAGTCTGTGTCTTCTTTCCTGCCCACGTTAGCTAGAGTTTAAAAAATATATCTATCCGCCTGCCGATGCAGGGGACACGGGTTCGTGCCCCGGTCTGGGAAGATCCCACGTGCCGCGGAGCGGCTGGGCCCGTGAGCCATGGCCACTGAGCCTGCACGTCCAGAGCCTGTGCTCCGCAACGGGAGAGGCCACAACAGTGAGAGGCCCGCGTACCGCAAAAAATAAAAAAAAATAAAAAATATATCTAATGTGTAAGTAGATAAACCAACACACAAACAGTAGTTACCTGAAAGGTTTGTGCCACACACGTTTTTCTCTTTGACGGGGAACAGCTACCTGGGCAGGTGTGCCATCCCCTGGGCTGAGCCCCCTGGTGTGTGTCCAAGAGCCTGGATTCTCCTCCCTGCACCCGTCCACGTGCCGTCCCCGTTAACGACTCCTGTCAAACACACGGAGCTTCTCCTTCAATTCAGCATGAAATAAAGTCATAATTTGGAAGGACCTCTAATTCTAACACTTGCTACATTTGCTTTTGCTAATTGTTAGTGTACCTCAGCTGCCGTTGCAGTTAAAAACGGAAGGGAACTAGGTAACCTTGACATCATGACTCCTAGCATATGGAGTATTTTGGAGCAATTAAGAAAAGAACTGACACCTCAGAAAGGGGTAAAAACGCAGGATGCTATTTTTGGTGCATTCACTGTTCTTTTTCTGTTTAGTAGTTTTTGGCATGTCTTCAAAAAAAAAAAAAAAGTAAGCCCGAATGTGAGCTGGGTACGTTCTGTAATTAGTCACGGAGAGACGGCAGGCTCTGGTTTTAGCGGCAGAGCACAGGGGCCCCTGGCGGCACGGCCACCCGGCCGGGATGGGGGTGACTGTGACCAAGGACGCCGGCCTTACTGCGGGCGTGATGTCTTCACAGGTGGACAGTGACACCATATGGAACGAGGTCCACTCGTCGGGGGCAGCCCGCCTGGCCGTGGGCTGCGTGGTGGAGCTGGTCTTCAAAGTGGCCACGGGGGAACTGAAGGTCAGTGCGGACCAGCGGGAGGGGTCCTGGGAGGACACAGCCCGGGGAGGAGGGAGGGACAGCCAGCCCGCGTCGCTCGCCCTCTGGACAGGCACCTGGTGGCAGTGACGGGGCGTACGGGCGGACCCAGCTCCGTCATCACCGTTGAACCCGAGGGGACTTTTCCCACGCTTGTGAAAACACGTGTAATGATACAGCATTTCTCAAAGAATTCGGCCTCGGGAACACTCTACATTCTTACAGTGGCTGAAAAATCCCAAAGAGCTTTTGTCTTTGTGAGTTGTGTCATCAGCCTTGACCACTCATCAGAGTTTAAAGCTGAGGCTTTTAAAATATTTATTAATTTAAATATAATAATAAGAGCTTAGTCGCCCAGCTGGACTCTCATACCTGCTTTTGCTTCCGTGTCTGGTGACGTGTTGTTTTAGTTGAAGCACACGAAGAAAATCTGGCCTCGCACAGATGCAGAACTGGGGAAGGGGGAGTATTTTAATAGCTTTTTCAGATAATTGTGGGTATTCTTCTTTGATGCTATGCCAAAATTCAACAAGTGACAGCTTCTTGAAGATGAGTTGCAGCGTGGACCCTAAAACAGCATCAGCGAGCTTGTCCTCCTGTACAAGTAATTCCATCAGCCTCGCACGTGGAGCCAGTCAGTTATCCTGACGTTTGCACAGTGCATAGTTGTTTAGAAATAGGGGCTCACTGGATCACGTAGGTCTTCCAAATCTTGGCACATTTTATTATACGGTGTCCAAAGCATCACTAATCTTTGAAACCATGAATGTCACCACCCATCTCGTCAGGAAGGTCTTCTCAGTGCTGGGAAGAGCTGGGCCGCATACAAGTTTTCCAGAGTTCTCAGTTTCACGGGAAAGCTCAAATCCCACCCCTGACAGCAGCCACTGTCTGTCGTTTTCTTTGAGGTGACAACCCCACGGGTTATTTACACGCCTCCCCATCTCTTTGCATGGGTGTTAAAAAGACGTCGAGGCTTAATGAAATTGATAAGTTTTACTGCTTCATCGGGGCACTGACATGGAGCTTCCTTTTCCCTGCAAACGTGTGTGCCCGGGTCTCCTCCTGCCACCGTACCCGAAGGCCACCCGCCATCGCTGCCCGCTGCCAGTCAGCTCTCAGCTCTGCGGGAAGGGCACAGAGCCTTGGGGTTGCTATGCAAAGGCCCCCGGGGCACGGGACCCCTGGGGCCCGCATCCCCATGCAGAACTGCAGGGCGGGGTCCTGTGCAGGAGCAGGGAGATAGTTGGGCAGCGCCAAGCGTGCCGAGGTGGGGCTTCCACTAAGTGTGCCCCCCCCCCGTCCACCCCTGAGCTGGTCTCTGCAGCAGGCTGGGTACACTTCCCACGCCCGGTCAGCGTGGTCCACGACCCATGGGTCTCTGTTACAGACCTCGACCGCACAGCTTCCTGCGCTGGTGAGATCCGGGTGCCTGTCTAAACCGTTTTTATTACGGTGGCTGCAGGATGGTTTGCAGATGGTTCTTTTAAAGCATAAGTGACTCAGGGGTCCTAAGCAGGGGTGGGGGCTGAAGCTCCTCTCCAGCCTCTGAGATTTTCCTTCTAAGCGTTAGTGATTGTTTTCTGCGTCACTCAGTCCCCTGGGAACTGAGCTGCACGGACAGCAGAGGGATTCACGTTAAGGCCAAACTAGGGCACAGCATCTGTGCAGAGGCCGAGCCTTCTCCGTTTCATCTGCGTCCAGGGTTCCCGTCAAGTTGCTTCCTGGGGATGCTGGTTATGATCAGAGGGGGACCGGGGTGCCCCTTCCACTCCTACCCTGCTTCCCCAGCTGAGCAGCTCCCAGCCGTGCCAGCAGGCTGTCAAAGATAGAAAATCGGGGATGGACTCACCTTTTATCTTAGTAATTTGTGATAACCAGCAGGCCTCGTTCAGAGAAGGGACCTAGATGTCTTTGAAGTGCTTACAGCCAGCCCTGTATCCTGCCCTACGTCTGTGTGCCTGGAAGGCAGCTGGAAACCGTGTCCTCACGCACACTCTGCCTTTTCTCACTGACCTGAAACCAATCTTTTGTCCGCATCTCTCCCTTTTGGTGTCGCGCGTAGAATGGCTTTGCCGTGGTCCGCCCCCCAGGACACCACGCGGAGGAGAGCACGCCCATGTAAGTACACACGCGGTCACTCTCGGGCAGGGGACGTGCGGCATTCTCGCGCCTGCCCGTGCACGGTCCCCGAGCGGCCGGTCCAGCAGGGCGTAACTGTACGTGCAGCTCGAGTTGGTTAGGGTTGGTCCCGGTGAAGAGATGCAGGGGGCGGCGTGTGGGGGTGAGCAGGATGGGTGGCCGTGTGTGCAGAAGCGAGTCCAGAGGAGTCGTCTTGTTGTCAGGCCTGGGAGAGGGAACTTCAGCTGCCCCAGAAGGAGTTCTCGTGGTGCTTCCTCTAGAAGCTTTCACAGTCAGGCCTCAGGTTTGCTCACGTGTGGCCTTCCAGCTGACTTGCTCACGGCTTGGCACCGCGAGGCTGAAGTCCCAAGGTCATGAGCACAGGGGTCATTTCTCTGGCCTGTGTTTCGGGTCGTGGACACCCCTGACTGTGCACACGAGAAGCTGGCCAAGGTGGCGGGGTTGACCTGCGGATTCAGGGTCCATCCTGGTCGAGGAGAAGCCGCCTGGGGGCAGTCACAGGACTTGACCAGGGCAGTTGTGTGCGGAGTGGACGCAGAAAACCCTCAGCGAGCGTGACGTCGGGGGCTCGCCCTCGGGCCCCGAGACAGCAGACACCGTGTTGTGGGTCATCAGGACGAGGGGAAGGGCGGTGGCTGGGGGAATGAGCGCTGGTTTGTCGGCTGGTGAAGCACGGATGGTGCAGACAGAGCCGTGGGGAGAAGCAGGAAGCACGGGGGCAGTGCTGGACCCGGAGCCTGGCTTTCAGCCAACGGGCGGTGGAGCCCTCGCCACCTGGAATCCCTAGTGAGGGCGTCGGGGCCGGGCTTCAGGAAGGGACCCTTCACCGTAAAGGGAGCTGTCGTCACCACCGTGTCCCTGGCCCGGAACAGTCCACGTGACCGAGGAGCGGGCACTGATTGTGGCATTTCGCTGAGGTCACCTTTCTAATTCGAGTCTGAGCTGTCAGATATTCTGAAGGGTGGGCACAGATGGACCGAGATGGAATATGGAGGGACACGTCCGTGGAGGCCCTTGGAGACCGCACAGTTCGGTCCTGGGGCCAGCGCGGCCAGAGAGGCGGCGGCTGCTGGGTCGCGAGGCTTCCCGCCGGGCAGCCTACAGCCCGAAAACAGACCCACCCAGGCTTCTCATTTTCTTTGGTGATTCAGGCAAAGGGAAATTCAGGTTTAGGAGATTTTCATTTTTACTTGACTCACTTTCTCAGCTTGTTTTTCTCGTTCTCTCAGAGACTCTCTAGAATCAATGTTATACATCTTAGAATATGGAAAGATGCGCAGTGAGCAAGTCAAATGAGTAACTTTGGTGTTCTGTGGGCCTCGGTGCCTCTTGACAGGTCGGTCAGTGCATGTTCTGGGAGATGTCCTGGGGGCATAAAGTGAGATGGACTCTCTCACCCTGGGAGCGCTGGCAGCCTGCACGCAGGGACCGTGTGTGTGCGTGTGTGTGTGTGTGTGCGCGCGCGCGTGTGTGTGTGTGTGTGAATGATCAGCATCAGTTAACATTTCCAAACTGCTTGATCAGGAGCCCCGCATTCACCCCACCTTCTAGACCCTCGTGGGATTCTAGACCCTCGTGGGATTCTAGAATGTTCTATCGCAAGTTGAAGAAAAACTAATCAGAGCCCGGAATTTGTCTCTATTTCTCCTGATTCTCGCCTGCCAGGGGGTTCTGCTACTTCAATTCCGTGGCCGTCGCAGCCAAGCTTCTCCAGCAGAGGTTGAGTGTGAGCAAGACCCTCGTGGTGGACTGGGTGAGTGGCCCGTCCTTATCTCCCCCGCAGACAGTGGGAGAGGGAGGCGAGCTTTTCCATCTCCACTGGCAATGGGATTTGGGGGCCTTACCTTTCTGGAAACTACCTCAAAGATGCAGAAAGTAAAAGCCCAAACCTGTTAGGAGTCTGTTTGACAGCTTCAAACAGCCGATCCTGCCAATATCCCGGCTCCTGAAGTGTCTAGAAATAGGCCCGTGGTTGAGGGCAGCAGCCGAAGGGCAATCCTTGCAAAACCTCGCTGAGAGGCGGGAGTGCAGGAGGGGGTCGAGCCTGGACCTCGACAGCCTGGCCCTCCCCGAGCCAACGTGGCAGCTTTGCATCACTGTCACTCCCGGTGTAAAGGCCTTCCCTGCAGAGGGGAGCCAATTTACGCTGCCTTAACCTCCTTCCCATTTTCCCATGGGAGGGGCCACATCTGACCATCCCACTGCCTCAAAGGTAAACTCTATGAAAAAAGCTATAGAATAACTGAACTCCAAAAATAGGTATACGGAGTCTTATGCTGGAGATGGGGATTCTAGGTGTTCACTTTACTCTTCTTTTTTAAGCCGTATATGGTGGGGGCAGGGGGAACATTCTCTTTGGTATTTAAGATTTATTTCATCAATTTTTTTAGTTAAAAAGATCAGGTACATTGGGTGGAATTATCTTTTATGCTGCGAAGTCCTTCTCCTTTGGCAAAAGAAAAACCAGAACACAGCCCGGGACACCCCCAAGCTCCGGGCGGCCGGCACTGGTCAAGGGGCCCTTGGGTGCCACGGCCGCACAGCGTGGACTGCGGAGCCCAGTCTTCACACGCCCGGTGCCTTGGCCCCAGGGGGCCCCTCCCTTAGCACCCCTTGGGGAGCAGTCAGAGATGCTGGGCACTTGTAACAGCGGAGTGCTGGAGAAGGTGGGTGTGCCTGAAGCCCCTGTGGAAAGTGGGTGATCCATCTGTTGCTGTCGCAGAACCGCGTGTGAGGGCTCCGCTGTCACGTGGAACAGCGCACAGGTGGTGCGTGAGCGCCAAGGCCCTGGTGTGCGCCCCTCGGCGGTGGTGGGCCTCAGTGGGGTCCAGCTGGTTCCTCACTTACAGCTGTCCTTCCACTTTTCTATGATGAGCACAGACAGCTCTCATAAATAGAGTAAGGATTCTAAGCAGTTCCCCGGGGTTTATAATCATGGACTCGTGTGCAGCCCTCAAGTGTGCACGCTGTATGCAGCGGGCCGCCCCGCTGTGTGGTTTCAACCCGTGGTCACTGCGATTCGGAGAAGCGGGTTGTCGTTCCTGTTTGGGGCCTGGCACCCCCGTCACTCCGCCCCGGGGATGGTCTCCCGTGTACCCCCGGGTCCAGTGCGGAGCAGGTGAGCGGCCACGGTCAGCGACCTCCCCGGCCCTCACCCACCCGGCTGTGACAAGAAATTGATCAAATGACTTTGCCTGGAAAATCGCAGCCTCCGGGGAAGCTGAGACACCCGCCAAACCTGCCCCATGGGGTG
Organism: Mesoplodon bidens; assembly: GCF_964165515.1. Taxonomy (NCBI): domain Eukaryota; kingdom Metazoa; phylum Chordata; class Mammalia; order Artiodactyla; family Ziphiidae; genus Mesoplodon; species Mesoplodon bidens. The sequence goes on along the minus strand of NC_138165.1, from coordinate 112,059,385 downwards.
CCGTGCGGGCGAGGAGGACGCCACCTGGGGCATCTTCCTTCTCTTTCCAGGGCCCCAAGGGCCCCGAGCCACGGGGATCGTCAGCCAGGGCCCGAGGGCACCTGCGCTGAGTTGCCCCCCCCCCGCCCTTCCAGGACGTGCACCATGGGAACGGGACCCAGCAGGCCTTCTACAGTGACCCCAGCGTGCTGTACATCTCGCTGCACCGCTACGATGACGGGAACTTCTTCCCGGGCAGCGGGGCACCTGACGAGGTGAGCGGGGCTCCATCCTGTGCTGGGCCTTGGAGGAGGCATGAGAACAGGTGTAGCCACACCTGCAACGCAGAGCAAGGGCTCCCAGCGGGGATGGGGGGCAGTCGTCAGCCATGATTCCATCGCGTGTGCCCACGTGGGCTTTATCTTGTCCAAGTACAGATGGAAAACAGGAGAGCATTCTGGTTCTAATCCAGACAGACTGCAGAATTTATGAACGGGTGAGAGTGGGGTGCCCTTGTCCTGCAGGAGAGGCTGCTGTGTGCAGTCGCAACGCATCTCCAAGCCACGCCTTTTGCTCTGTCCCTTGGGCGGGGCCATCCTCTCACCTGTCCGGTGCCACACGGTGGGCCCCGGAGTGGCAGGATCCTGTGGGACACCCCGATGCCCCAGCAGAGCCCCACACTCTGAACAAAGAGGCCCCGACAGTGGGGAATCCCACCCAAGGAAAAAGGATCGTCTGCCTCTGGGTCTCCTTCTGGGAAGGAAGTTGGGAAGGACAGCCTTGCTCGCAGGGCCCTGTGGGTGCACGCTGCCGGCCCCTCCCCTGGGCAGGGCAGCCCCACACGCTCCACCCGTGGAGGGGGACGGGGGCCCTGCCTCTGAAAATGCTCCATCGTTGAAGGCAGTGTGTCCGGGCCTTGGGGACCCCGGCAGGCTAGGGGTGCACCGGCAGGGCCGCTGGGGTCATGGCCCGTGACGCCCATCTCTCTCCTCCATGCAGGTGGGCACGGGGCCCGGCGTGGGCTTCAACGTCAACATGGCTTTCACCGGCGGCCTTGACCCCCCCATGGGAGACGCAGAGTACTTGGCAGCCTTCAGGTAAGAGTCCCGGCTTCCTGCCCCTTGGGGCATTTAGGGAACAATCGGGAATTCCCTGACGGCTGCAGCTCTTGTGGGGTTTACTGTTTTCCTTTGACCTTCATCTTCCTCCGTGAGCAAGCCCCCCCCCCCCGCCACACGGTCCCCGGGCAGGGCCCTCAGTGCCGTGAGCATGCGCCTGCAGGGACCAACCTTTCTGTCTCTGCGTTTTGGAGGAACGGGCTCTGGGGCTTCTCCCAGTTTGCTCTTTAAGCCAAAGGTGGCACCTTCAAGTCTGTCTTCTCACCTTCTGTCTGTGGTGTTCCCGTCTTGTGCATTAAATGGAAAACAGGAATCTGTCTCGCGTCTTAACAGTAAGAAAGTGATGGAGACCGGAGACCAAGGCAAGGTGTCAGAAAATGTTATGTTAATGAAAAGCGGGTGCTCGAATCTGAAAGGGCTCATAATCTCCTAATATTTCTTCCAAAAAACCTTTTGTGAGATAATGGGAAACAGAAATAAATATCCCTCCTTTATTGACATAAAAATCGAGAGACGACTCCCCATTCATCCCGGTTCCTTCACGGTATGCTGGGCCGCTAGACTCGGGCTGCAGGGTGATGTTGTAAAACACAGTGTTTGCCTTTGTCATCAAATGGTGATTTCTGCTTTGATCTGGGCCAGTTTGAAGGGATTCCTGTGGCCAGAAATGGGTGCTCAGAGCATAGGTTTCCTTTTCCGGCTGGAGAAGGAGCAAGTGGCCTGGGGGGCAGCACCTGCCCAAGTGCGAGTCCCAGGGGCCCTCGGGAGGAGGAGAGTTCTGTTTGGTGGTGAAGCCGACGGACCTCAGTCTTTGTTAAAAGCACCATGTCTGCACCAGGCATTGGAATCCCATGAAGTTTCCAGAGGCCTTTTCTCCCTTTCTCTTTGACTACGTGCTCTTGTTGTCCTGCATGCAGGCATGTGTGGTGTGTGTATGTGTGATGCACACGCCTCTGTGTGGACACGTGTGTGCCTGCGTTGGCGTGTGTGTGTCTGTGGGTGCGTGTGCACGTGTGCGTGTAAGCACAAGTGTGTCGTGTCTGGCAGATGAGATTCCAGCAAAGGACACACCCGTAAAAGTTTGGCCGAGGACCCTGCCTCATGCTGGGGGGCGGGGGGCAGCAGAGGTCATGGGTCACGTGACCCCTCGCAGCATCTGCTTTCCTCATCTGGAAACTGGGTCCTGGTCCCCAGCCTCAGGGTGGGTGTCCGGGTCTGGTGATGCAAAGGCCTGGCCCCAAGGGTGGCTCGGCCGACATGAGGCCTCTTCCCCAACCACTTAGTTCATAGAAATAACGGCTCAACAGTGAAACTGCTCCAATAATGAAACTGGTCTGTGCAAATAGGGCAGGAGGTCCAGCAAGTCCATCACCTCCTTAGAAGGCCTGCCCTGATCATCACCTGGCTCGCTTTTTCCTCTGATCTCAGTGGTTTAATTTTGTTGTTTGTTCTTCCTCTTGATCAGATGTAATGTAATGTTGACCTTTGCCCTCACTTATTTAGGGGAGAAGGACTCCCCCAGACGGATACCACATCTGAAAGCTGCTCATATACATAGTTAAATATCAGCTTCAGGAAATCTGAACCCACCATCACTGGTCGGGGTTGTCACTGCCTGTCCTGAGATGCCCTCTGGCCACCAGCACTTTGTCACCTCCCCCAAGAGAACCGGCCCTCTTAGGGGGCTTCCTTAGAGGTAAAGGGTCTGGACTCCGTGTAAGAGGCATAGATAGAGCCCGAGTGAACTCTGGGGCCTCGGGGGACCCAGTGTCGCTGAATTCTGGTGAAGGCAGAGAAGGAGGGGCTTTCTTTAAACTGTGGATAAAAGCGATAAAAGTGGTGGTTCTCTTCCTTCAGGCCAGGTTCCGACTGGATCGGCCCCCAGGGCCTGACTCAGTGTGCACTGGGCACTCTGATCGGGGCGGAAAGGCCCGCACCCAGCCCAGCGGGCAGGCAAGGCGGGTCCCGGAGGTCCCCCCACCCCCCCACCCCGCCAGCTTTGAGATGGACCTTTCACTCTTGAGTCTCTGTTGACATTCCGTTTTAGTCTTCTGCCAAGCGTGTACATGATGGTGCCCTATGAAATGAACTTTGTAAAGCTCAAATAGCCTCTTTGAAAAGGAAAATTGTTTCAGGATTTTTTTTTTATTGATTTTAATGTAAAGTAGCACTTTGAAGTTTACAATTTATGGTTCCCTGGGCATCGATCGGATGGGGGAAGGAGGGTCAGGATCCGTTTTCCCTCCCTGTGCCCCGCTCCCTGGGGGCCCCAGGACATGCGTGCCTTCATGCTTTCCAGGCAGCACCTTGTGCTCAGACCCACGCCTGCCTCGTTGCATTTCAGGAGATCAAGCCCGAGATGAAGAAGAGATAAGAAAATTGCCACTAATGAAATCCAGAGGCAGCGGCACTTTCTCCTGGGCTTGGAGGCTTGGAGGAGAAAAGGGAACCTTAATTCAAACCAGCCAGGCCAGTGGCTTTGAAGTTTGCTGAGCAGGGCTGAGGCCTCCGGGCCAGGAGATAATGATGCACTTTTCTTAACCCCTCACTTACCTGCCGCCTGGCAGTGCACAGAGATGGAGCTGGGATTGTTCGTGCTCTTAGGTCGTAGTTTGGGTTTAAATGCGATATCATAAAGGTTATCAGAGATGGCAGTGAAGCTGGATATTCGAGAGTGGAAGCTTTAATCTCTTAGTGAGTGAGAGTTGCTTTTAAATTGAGCAGCTGGGCAGGTTCATTTCATTTACCCTGACCTTTCCGGCCTGGCACGAAGGTTGAGGCTCTTTTGTTTCTTCCATAAGTTATGTTTTGGGTTTTTTTAACATTTTTTTTTCTGTTGTGCTAAAGTATATATAAAACATATTGTTTGAACCACGTGCGAGTGTACAGTTTGGTGGCACTGGCTGCATTCACGATGGCGTATCTGTTCCAGAAATGTTGTGCCCCGAGGGCCCAGCTCTCACCGCTATGAAGATATTGACTTGAAACCTGCTAGAGGCAATTCTATATCTCTTTAAGGGCATCCACGTCTTTTCCTATGTAGAGAGTTTGTCTGAGGACATTCTGCAGTGATTTTAGAAGCAAAAACATGTTAGCTAAAAACTCAGAGTTTCACAATCCCGTGTTCAGCAAGCCATCACTGTACCTGCATAAAAGGGGGCACACGTGGTACCGTCCTCGTGGGTGGCTCTAGAGCCCCGAGCAGGTGAGGCGAGCATGTGATGATGGAGTGGGGCTCACACCTGCCCTCAGGTGAGGGAGCTTCCCGGCCAAGCCCCGGAGGAAGAGCCGGCATGGGGTGTCGGGGAGGGTGACGTGCCCTCAGGAGCAGGCCTGACGGTGGAACCCGCCTGTCTGACCCCGACGGTTCTGGAGCCTTCAAGGGCCTGGCCTGCACGGTCACCAGCAGTCTCGCAGCAGCTCGGTGACAGGCTCTGTCCCGGGAAGGCGGGACCACGCTGGGTCCCCTAGGCGAGCCCAGGAAGGATGAGGGCACCTGGCCGGGGCGGGGAGTAAGGCGGGGGGGTCCAGCGAGGTCTCAGGGCACTGGCGTGGGAGGAGAGTGGGCACACCAGGAAGAGAGCCAGGAGGAGCGGGCTCCAGGTGGGGTTTGGGACCCTCAGCCTTAGCAGATTTTCACTCAAAAAGCCGGAAAGTGTTCCCAGTCTGGCAGCTGGGCGGCCACTGGCAACCCAGGAAGGACAGCCTGGGTGGTGGTGGGGGGGGGCGGACAGAATGTTCTGGGTATGGGAGCGACAGGGTTGTGGGGAGAAGAGACAGTAAGACTGTGCTTCCAAGGAAGCACCTGCTTGGGGAACAGGAGCTGGGGGTGCAGGCGGGCAGGTGAGCATCCCCGTGGGGCGGCGGGAGAGGCCCGGGAGGTGCCTGGTGAGTCGCCCCCCGTCGAGGTCCTGCCCGGCCCTGCAGAGACCCGCTCCTCAGGCTGGGGTGGGTCGCGGGCCCCTCGGCAGGCTCACGGCCTCTGGCATTCGTTCCCGGGGCACACGAAGGGAAGGGGTGCTGAGTGCTGTGGGCTAAGGGAGCAGTGAGGGGGTTGGGTCTGCGTGCTCTGAGAGCCTCCGTGCCACCCGTGTGAAGGCCCGAGGATGGTGCCTGGCGGGGGCCGGAGGCTGGGCGGGCACGGGGCCTCCTGGGGGGCTACGGGAGGGACCTGGAGCGCAGGGGCGGGAGGGGGCAAGAGTACCTTAGGGTCTGGAGTAGGCATGCACCCACCCCCCCTTCCAGGAGGCTGCAGGGGCAGGGGGAGGAGCGTCCCCACCTCAGCAGGTGGAGGCGGGGCGAGCCGAGTGCGAGGACCCCCGCGGCCTGTGCGGCAGCAGCTCCGGAGTGGGAGGGGGGGCCGTGGGCAAGGGTGGCCGGGCCTAGAGGGGCAGGAGCGGGGACGGCGTCCAGTGTGGACGGGCTTCAGCCTGCCCGCCACGTCCAACTCTGTCCCGACAGGCCGTGGCGTCACCGTCTGGGCAGCCGGGCCAGGGCAGCTGAGCTCCCGTCATCACCGTCTCTGTTCTGATTCTGACTCGCAGCAGAGTTCGGCTGCTTGACGAGCAGGTGCTCCAGCCACTCGCCTGGCAGTCCTGGTGGAGAGGACGGGGTCTTGAAAGGATGCGGGGGACCCCAAAACAGGGAGGTTCAGAGGCCACGCCTACCGTGCAGGTGTGCGGAGATCCCAGATCCCAGAGGAAACACACCTGCCCTCGCCCTGGCCCTCAAAGCGAGAACTTGCACAACGTACAACAAAAGGAAGTTTTCAATGATCAAAATGCTGTGATTATTGCAACTGTGTTGTCAGGTACCACCCAGGCCACAACCTCCTGTAAAGCCAGGTCTGGATTCAGGGTTCCGCCACAGCCGGTATCCTCTGCCTGGTGCTTCCAGCTCACGGGCGCTCTCCCGGCTGGGGATGCTTAACTGCGAGACCAGCCGAAAGCACGGCAGTGAGGGAGGGGGCCTGTGTGGGTGAAGCTTCCAGGGGCCAGTTTGTGTGGACCATGCCTCCGGGGCACTTGGAGGGGCAGCTGGGACCCAGGGGCAGCGACCCGGCCTGAACCCCGGCTCCGGTGGAGGCCCCGGCGTGGGTGAGCACAGCCCCCAAAGACAGCGCCTCGGCCCGCTGGCCACGCCAGGCTGTGTGCCCCCAGCGGGTGCGGGCCACAAGTGTGGTGGGTTTTGTGTAGGGCCCTGGTTGGGGGATGAATCGAAAGTTCCTTTCTTTCTAGAAGTTGAAGCAGACTATTGAATCCGCTCTTGCATTTAGATTCCACTGTGGGTTTTGGAGATGGTGTGTTGGTACGCCCCACAATCTGATCACCGGAGGCTATAGGGTGGCTTGTAGCACCACCCTATAACACCACCCTCTAGCACCACCTGGCACTGCCACCTTCCCGGAGCGGCCCTGGCCGGTTCGAGCGGAAACTGGCTCGTCAGCGACATCCGCCCCGTCGCCCAGCCTGCCGTGCCCGCCTGCCCCTCAGCGGAGGCCCAGCCCAGCTTTTCTCCGTGGCAACGTGGCCGCAGATGTGGCCCGGCCGGCGAGCTGAGGACTGAGGGGAGGGCACAGTGTGGTGTCTGGAGCAGAGGCCGCAGGAGCGGGCCCAGAGGAGGCCTCAGGAGGGCGACGGGCCGCAGCTGCACATGTGGTCTGCACGGCTCTGCCCACCTGAGCTCCACCCCCAGCATGAGCCCCAGGGTCGCAGAGGCACTGGGACACATGCTGCTCGTCCCTACAACCATCTCCTCCCCGCTTTCCCACTCAGAGGGCTGCACCCGTCCGCCTCTTCTCTCAGGGGTCGGCGCATTCGCCTCCTGTGAGCGGACGATCAGTGGTCTGCTACGCTGGGACGCTCCCAGCCCACCCCCCTCTGCCCTCGGTTGCCCTGCAGAAGGTCACAGGGGACCCCACGGACACATTCACCTTAAAGCAGTGGTTTGAGAGAAGGCCTCCAGCAAATATTCACATCTTATTTTCAGGCTAAGCTGTTCCTTAAAATTTCATTCTAGAAATAAAATGTAAGGCCAGTTTCCCATTTCCTTTGCAGAACCTATTAATTGGTGATGGGCTTTCAGCTTCCCTCTGGCACGAGGGTCCTGGGTGGGGTGACGCTGCAGGGTCCAGAAGGCAGGCCGGTGGGATTGTCAGGAGTGCCGCCATCAGCCCTCTTCTCACCTGTGAGGAAGCCAAGTCCCGTCGAGGGGAGGTGACATTTGTTGGGGCTGAGGGCTCACTGAAAATCAGTGCTGGAGACCCACTCGGCACACGCCTGGCATACAGCACCATTTCAGATTTTCTTACTTTAGCAAGTGTTTGGGATTACAACCTAGAGGGTCCCAAATCAGGAAAATGCAGTGAGTATGTGTGTACACGTACATCAACTGTGTCAGCTGCTTACACCGTGCCTGACGATGTACCCACACCTGCCACCCTGCGCGCGCACACACACACACACACACACTGACACACCACACACCCTACCACACACCCACACATGGGGTCAACTGTGCTTTACAATTCGTTATGGTTGGCTTTGGGGTGAAGCCACACACCAAGCACAGACACCAGAGACCCTCTTGGTATTAACTTCCTTTAATTATGATTCTAACAGGGCTGTTTTTTTAATTTTGTGGGGGGATTAGAAATGCGATAGCTCAGCGATACTTCAAAGCAGAGAACTAAAGCCCCCCAACATGAACTTGCTTCAAAACGGCTGCCGAAGCTCTTTGTGAATGAGCTGGTGTCTGCATGAAATGTCTGCGGTTTTCATTGAAAAACTGTCTTGGCTTTAAAATCCATACCAAGACCACGGCTGAAACTGGTCTCCGGCCTGAAGACAAAGTTTATGCGACAAGAACTTCATTAAAATAATTGAAAACCAGTCTCCCTGGAATGATGAAGGCCCTTGTGGTGGAGCCCCGCCAGGTCCTCACGGGCGGACGGTGGCCTGTACCTTTGGGAAGACAGACCACATCTGCTGGGCGTGGAGATGAAAGAGGACAGTTCTTCCTGGATCCCCGAGGCATTCTCTCCCTCCTCCCTGCCTGGACCAGGAATTTCCTCACTTCCGGCCCCGTGGCAGGATTGTTAGCACGTACTCCAGGCCTGCTCTGGCCCAGATGCTGTGTTTAAAAGACAGCGCTCTCTACTTTGTGTTTACAGATTCTGGGAACTTTTGTGACGGCGTCCCAGTGGCACAAAGAAACATTAAAAGCTGGGGCTATTGCCACGCGTGGTGGAACTTTACCAGAGTCGTAATGGCAGGAGTCTGGAGCGAGGTTGGCAAACTGCGGCCCGTGGGCCGAGTCCCAGCATGTGTTCTTTAAGTAAAGTTTTATTGGAACACAGCCACGGCGATGCGCTCACGCATCATGTGAGGCTGCTTTCCCGTGACAAGGGTGGTGTCGAGACCACGTGGCCCAAAGACGGAAATACTCTCTAGCCCTTGGCAGGAACGCTTTCCAGCCCCTGGTCTAGAGTCACACGCCGTGTTCCTGGGCCCCCAAAGCGGGGTGTGGTCCCTGAGGCACAGAGCCTGGGTCCTTTGAAGCTGCTTTCATCAGCTGTGCAGACAGTTCCGGAGGAAACTGAACTGGGTGCAGCTTCAGAAGAAAGAAAAATAAAAGCAGGGAGATGTTGAAAGGCCCACCTGGTCCGTGACTCCCTAGTTCCAGAGGTGGGTTTCTTGGTGAGCGAAGTGCCAGGTGTGAAGTCGGTGCGGGTCTTTATGGCAGACTCTCCCAGCACCTGACCCATCACAGGACAGACGTTCCCTGGGAAGCGCCCCTGGGGTCTTCCAGCACCAGGTGGTGGATGGTCCCTGGAGCCGGGCCGGGGCATCCTGGCTCCGCACCACGGATCCTGCAGAGAGGGACGGCCGGGTCTTCACCTGTGTGTGGCTCTCTGGGGTTCTCGGCCCTTCCACCACCTGAAATCAGAGGAACTCCTCAACAGGATTGCCATTCAGAATAGTTTCTGGATGGAGAAACATTCCGTCTTGAGCATTTTGTTTCTTTGGCCAAAGTTGTTGTCTTCTGGGGTTGACCTTGCCAACGTAAGTGGCAATCTCACTCTTTAGTAAAAGCTGAACGAGAACCTGTGGGAGCTTTCACGGGCCGTCCTGCACCCTGTGGCCGTGGCGCTCTCTGGAGTTCGGCACGTGGCGCGGGACCGTAGGCCGTGCCCAGTGCACTGACGCCCTCCCACGCGGGCCTCTGAAGACCTGGGGTGGGAGGGGGCCTCAGAGGTGACGAGCTGGGCTCGTGTCCGGGGAAGCTGCGAGACGAAGGCAGCCCCTCTGTCCGGTGGCTCAGGGCAGCAGGCAGGGCTTTCCAGCGCGCGGTGCGATGCCCAGGCTCCTCCGGCCCGGGATGAGGGGCCGAGTCGGCAAGAGGCTGCCAGCGCCAGCAGCCACGTGGCCCCTGCTTGGCCTGCCCTGGAGCCCAGGCCCCGCACCGTGATCTGCCCACCCCACCCGCACGGGGCAAGAAGGAGACAGAAAGTCAGGGATGGTTTTCCAGATGCAGTGAAGCCGGCTCAGGGCACAGACACGAGCACTTGACTTGCCGTGGGTCTCTCCAGTCTCAACCAAAGCGTGATTTACAGGACGGGCCGGTACAATTAGGCTGCGAGCTGGGGGCGCAGGGGCATTGTGTTAACAGTGCTTTTCCCCCGCTTTTCAGGTAGAGATTCTTCCGCTTGTTTCCCGAATGTACTTTACTGCTGAACTTCTCTGTGTTTAAATTTCTGATCGGTCAGTCCTCTTAAATTTGGTCATCGGTTTTCCCTTTAGAGATTCTAAGTGTTAGCTTTCTTTTAACTAGCCTAACACATCCCCCTGGCACACGAGCAGTGGGTCGTTTGGTCAGTCGTCCGTAGCCCGTGGTGTGGCCTGGCAGGGGGGAGGGGGCAGTGGAAGGAGAGCACCTGCTCAGCCACGCAGTCCTGCGTCCCCGGTGCTGGGCGGTGAGCTCGAGGCCCTGACGGCTGGCGTCGGTGGCCGTCCAGTCCCCTCCCCAGCTGCATCCTCGGCTGACGCTGCGTCACCTCCTCCCACCCTTCGCAGAACTGTGGTCATGCCGATCGCCAACGAGTTTGCCCCAGACGTGGTGCTGGTGTCATCGGGCTTCGACGCCGTGGAGGGCCACCCCACACCCCTCGGAGGCTACAACCTCTCCGCCAAATGTAAGTCGGGTTTGCGGGTGACCCAAGTGCATGGGGCGGGGGATGCTGCTGTTTTGGGGATCAGACGTCAGAGGCGCTGGGTACGCCGGGCTTCCTCTTTAGTGGCAGCGGAAGGAAACTCCATTTTACATCTTACCAAAAGCACGGCGCCGGCACCCCCACAGAACACGGGGGAACAGCCCACGTAGAGCGGGAAGCCACCGCGGGGGTCTCTGCCCAGAGGTCATGCTGGCATGAGGTTGTGCAGCCCGCAAGCGCAGGGCCCGCGTGCTGGTGCTGTCAGCTGGCGGCCGGGTCCACAGTGCTCCTGAGACCTGTCCTCCCACGTGGGGTGGGGGACTGAGAGAGGAGCCCCTCAAACCCGGGAAGACGGGCGTAGCCGGCAGCCCGTTTACTTCGGAGTCGGAGGGGAGGAGGGCCTCTGCTTCTGCTCTGTCACACCTCATTGTAAAGAGACGAAAGCTCCGCCCCCGCCGGCCACACTGCCCAGCCCCCCGGGTGCCGCAGTGGTCCAGGTGCCTGGGGCTCTTCCGGGGCTCCTAGACGCGGCCCTGGTGACTCACGCGAGGCCCTGGAGGCCCTGTGCTGGCCGTCAGTGCAGATGGTGAAGGAGAGCCTGTCCCTCACCTCGCACGGGGAGAGCGTGGATCCGTGGAGAAGAACGCCGGAAACAAAGGGCAGCCTCTCGGAGTCCACCTCCCGGGGGTGGGGGGGGCGAGGGGCTGACGAGGTGACCGGGCCGAGGGCAGGAGTCCCGCAGCCTCGTTTTCCCTGGCTCCCTAGTAAATGTCAGACTGTTCTGGCCGAGGGTGGAAATATCATGACCCATCGGGCGTTTTCGGCCAGGGGGAGGATGACATGGGTGCGGTGGAAGGACTGTGGCTATTGATGAAAGCCAGATGTCCCAGACGCGGACGTACAAGAGCCCTGGAGGGGCACACGTGGTGCTGATGTGTGTGAGCGTATGTGTGCACGCATGTGCTGGCACGCCGGCTGACCAGAAACCCCCGGGCTCTGGGATGGACGTGGCCGTGCCTTAGCAGCTGCCCTGCCCTGCTCTTGCCCCCTGGCCTCTGCGGTTCCAGCAGGAGAGAGATGAGGGGCTCCCCCCGGGGTCCTCCCCGCCCCCAAACGAGATGGTTTGCGGCATCGTGAAATCAGAGCTCCGAAATCGTGATTCCTATTCCCAAGGAGATCCGAAAGAATCCCACACCCAAATTCTTCAATGGATTTATTACAGTCCGGCCTGGCTTCTATTCGGTGTGTCCGTGTGCCAGCCCCGGGGTCTCTGCAACACGATGTGACGCACTTCTGCATGCTTGGACCCACTGCAGGTGTCGGCGCCACGGCCCGGCCTTGCCCTCGACTTGGATCTCGTTTCCCTTGCAGGTTTCGGGTACCTGACGAAGCAGCTGATGGGCTTGGCTGGCGGCCGGATCGTGCTGGCGCTGGAGGGGGGCCATGACCTCACAGCCATTTGCGACGCCTCGGAAGCCTGCGTCTCTGCTTTGCTGGGAAACGAGGTGGGAGAACAGGAGACGGCGACTCGGGGTCCACGCGGCTCAGGGCCGGGGCTGCTCTGCCCAGCTGTCCCCGCGGTGTTCACGCTCTCTGCCACCCACACCTAGGAGGACTGTCACACGCCTGGCCAGAAGGAGGCGGGCAGAAAGGCAGAACCCGTTTCTCTTGGGAAGACGGTTCAGGGTCTGTCTTTCAAAGGTGCTCAGCGCCACGTGTGGGTTGCGGGGAGAACGCCTTCGCTGGTGTCCTGCTCGTGGACGCTCGGGTCTCCGGGGCGTTCTAAGGCAGGTTCTGGGGGAGGAGTCACCACGCCGTCTTGGGGGCCGGGGCATGGGGCCCCGATTCACTGTGGCTCTCCTGCTGCTCTGACCCTCGGGTGACGCCCAGGGCTGGGCTCGGCGCTGTGGCCTGATGGCCCAGGCTCAGGGGGTCGGGTCTGGACCAGGAGGGGGCACTTCGCAGGGTTCAAGGGAGGGCAGGCGGGCTACTGGGAGCACTCCAGCCCAGAGCGCCATGCGGTCCGGCCGGGGCTTCTCACGCACACCGGTACTCCTGGTGGAGGAAGCCCCCCAGCCGTGGGGAGACCGGACAGGGCGGGCGAGGTGCTGCCGGGATTGCTGCTGGGAGCCTAAAGTTTGTGACGGGCCTGATTTGTAGGTTCCACCTTGAATTTCAGAAATGTGCTCTTCCTAAAACTACAAATCCATCCATGGCCTTTGGACGTGGGGTCATATACCAACCTCCTGACCCCATCAAAGGAGCCTGGGAGGTTCCCGCTCGCCCGCCCACGGCGTGGCTTTCTCTTGCTGCATGCTGTGGTGTCCCCATGAAGGCCCAAGGAAAGAGCCGCTGGTGTTCGGGCAGTGCAGGCCAAGTGCCCGGGGTCACCGGCCCAGGCTGCGGCAGGAGGGTGGCCGGGGCCCAAGCTCTCCAGACACAGAGGGCCTCGTGGGGGGCGCCGGACCCACGCGGGGACACCCAGAGACAGCTGTGAGCCCTGCTCTCGTGCCACCCCTGGGACTCACCTCCCTCACCCCATCAGACGAAACGGGGCTTCTCCGGGTTCGCAAAGTGCAAGGACACTCTCCCAGCAGGGTAAGGGTTACCTGGTGTCCAGTGGGGGTGGCCGAGTCCAGCCCTAGGACAGGTGGGTGCTTTCTGGAGCAGCACCACCCGATGGCTGAGCTCAGGGGCAGACGGGGAGGGCGGGAGCCCTGGCACAGAGGCCGAGAGTAGGACCTACGGCCAGAGTCGCAGGCCCGGCTCCCTGTGAAGCACTGCCTGTGCGGCCACCTGCCCGTGGCTGTCCACAGCCTGGGCTCACAATGAAAGAGGACAAGGCATTAAAAAATAATAATAAAAAACAACCACAAGAGCCAGGCACTGTGAACACAGGAGTTTCTTGATGCCCGAGCCCCATAGTGAGAGCCTGGTGGTCAGCGCTGGACAAATGGGGACACGGGCCTGAGCTCACGGGCTCCCTGGCCGTCCACTAGGACAGGCCGCTGGCTGGCAACAGGGGTGTGGGCAGTGAGCTCCGGTGGGCGGGCACCCGGGATGGCTCCGTTTTCCCCTGACAACCTTTGGGTGTCAAGGATGGTGTTCATTTTAACCTAAGTCACAGGTCCTGGACCCAAGGTCCTGGTGGCATCTCTCCTTCCCAGTCGGCTGGTTAGCCACACGCATGAATGTTCCCCAGCAAATACCCATTTGCTTCCCAAAGCGTCCACGGCTTTTCACCTTTCCTCTCTTCGTATAAAACAATCTCCCCCATAAATTTTACCAGTAGAAGGCAACTGATTTATATATTCAAACCATCCTGAAGCCTTTTGATTTTTAGAGCCAGTTATTTTAAAATAACAATAGAGAACTCAGCTTTCAACTAGGCCTTTTCCTGCTCTTCTAGCAAGAAAATGTTCTTTTACTGAAACACATCAAAAAGCAGGACGCACTAGTTTTATCGAGGTCTCTTAAAAATCTTTTTAATGCCAGGAAGTTGGACGGCACTTCACCCCTCTGCCCCGCGGCCTTTGATGATGCTGATACCGGGCACGAGGGTGGCTCGCACCCACGGGCAGCCAGCTGCGGACGGCGGCCTGTGCTGGGAGCGCCCGCCCCCAGAGCCGGCCGCCCACGGGGGGACAGCAGAGGGGCCCCTGCGGGGCTGGGTCTGAAGGTAGGCCTTGCTCCCAGAGTCATTGTGTTGGATAGTTTGAGCTTCAAGCTGTTTGCAACAGCTTGACAATGACAGTGAAATGTCACTTACTCAAAGTGCGTGGTGCGTGCAGACCTGCAGGGAGCCCGCTGAGCCCCAGGGAGGGGCCCTGGGCAGGTGGGTAGTCACTTCTGCCGTTACATGTCACCCCCAAGGGGAGGTTTCTTTGGGGCCAGTTCTCTACTTAATCGTGTGGCTTTTCAGGGATAAATGCCACCCTTTCATTCAGCCCAAGTTCATGGTCAGTGGAGAAGGTCATGGAGGGCTAGGTGACCCGCGGCCTCAGGGAAAAGGCTTTCACGCAGGAATGTCGCTCCTTTGTCACGTCGTCATGCTCCGTGAGGGTGCGGAGGGCAGCAGCAGCAGCAGCTGTATATGTGAGACGGGGGCCGCGGAGCCCGTGGTCCGCCTCCAGCCCGCCAGGCTTCTCCTCCCTCGTTCGCTCCAGCTCACTGGCGCACATCTCACTCAGTGGCCGCCTGCGGGGCACACGGGCCCGGGTGCGTGGCCCAGGTGAGGGCAGTGAGCTGCCTCCCCTCTCCGCCTAGTCCCCCAGACCCGAGCTCACCGATGTTCAAAAGCTGGGCCCGAACCCCTGTCCTTAAAAGTTGAGGGAGCCGGGCCCGCAGCGGGCTGGCCATCACGGTCACGGGGAGTAGGGGTGAGGCGCTGACCGCCTGGCCCAGCAGCAGGGCAGCTCCCAGGGCCGCGTGAGCTCCGGCCCGTGTCCCCACCTGTCCAGTACTGACCGCCAGGCTCTCACTATGGGGCTCGGGCATCAAGAAACTCCTGTGTTCACAGTGCTTGGCTCTTGTGGTTGTTTTTTTTTTTTTTTTTTAATGCCCTGTCCTCTTTCAAGAGGATTTCAGCAGCGACAAAAATACCAGTGAGACTGACCTTGGGCCAGCAGTGGGCTGGCCGGAGGTCAGTGCAAGGACACAGAGAATGTTCTCTGCAGTGGGGGAGGGAACCCGGGCCTGTGTCCCCCTCAGCTATGGGGGCAGGGCTGACACATCTTGGAAAGTGTCGTGAACATTTGGTTACTAGACTAAGTCAGCCGTAGTACCCAGCGGCTTTCTCGGAGCGTGACGACGGAGCAGGCTGCCCGCCACGCCAGTCAAGTTCCCAGGCCAGAACCTGCACTGCATCGGGGGTGTGGGCCGCCTGTCCCCCGGTCGGCTACCCTTCCTCTCCCCCAGGACGGCCGCTCGCCCCTTGAGAAGATGCCCTGCGCCCTCTGCAGGCACCGCCCCCCCCACCGGGAGGAGTGCCCGCCTCACAGCAGCCCCCCTGCAGGGACGGAGGAGCTGGGGGGGAGGGGCCTGAACCTGCCTTCTGAGCCCTGGGGACGTCGTCCTGGGCACACGCCCTCCACTGTCTGCTGAGTCTCAATCCTTTCACCTCTTATTGAAAGGAGTCACGACCTTTAGCCCCTTATGGTTTATTTTTGCTGTTTAAACACTGTGTTGAGAACCAACCTGACCAGTTCCATAAGCCTTTGCGTTTTCACTAGAAGGGCTATGAGAACCTGATGCCGACTGGTCCCAGATAATTGCCAAGTCTGGCAGTGTCACCAGATGCAGTTCAAGTGCCGAGGCCGTGGAGCCTGAGCAGGCAGACGGGCACCGCACCCACCTCCCAGCCCTGCAGGAACCCCGAGGAGGGCGCCTCTAGGGGGAGGGTGTCACCGCTGGGCCCCGGCTGGCGCTGTGCTTCCTGAGTGCCCACGGGACAGCTCGGGCTGGTGGGCATCTGGCGGGCACTGAAGCCACAGGGAGTGACCAGGCGGGGGCCCCCGGCCACTCCCGAGGGGAGCCAGCAGGAAGGCTGGGACCGGGTCAAGGCTGGGACCGAGGCTGAGGGCAGAGGACTGGGGGGGAAGAGGAGGACCGGAAACGGACCATGGGCAACAGCCCCGGTGAGACCGCGAAAACGGCCACAGAGAGAAGGGGAGATGCGGGCGGGCAGGTAGGGACGCCCACAGGTCCCGTGTGCTTTGACTCTTACGTGGGAGAGAGTTTGCAGGTGCCTCTGTCCGGAGGATCCGCAGACACAGAGGACAGCAGGTCAGCAGAGCCGGCCCGCGGGCAGTGGGTGTGGGTCAGCTGGAGAACTACAGGGGTCCCTGCTAGACATCTTCTGTCTCCTTAAGAAGAAAAGAGGGCAGGGGCACCTGCTGGGGTGGCCGGGGGTCTGAACCTGGAGCGGGGCAGTGAGATGCGGGAAGGTTACCGCTGGGCTGGGACGGCGGCTGTGTGGCTGCCCCGCGGGGCTCTGAGGGTGGGGATAGGGCGTGTGCACCAGAGGAGAGGGGCCTGGGCCTACATCATCTCACAGTTTCCTGGCCGGCCCAGATATTCCCAGCAAAGTGGAGTTTTATGTATTCTGAAAAACACAAACTCTGACCTAGCTTCCTCCAGGACATCCTAAGGACTCTTTTCTCCGGTGCTATAACCTCTTGATTCTTCTCACTTGCGGTGTGGGCCCTTGTAAACTACAGAGTAGGAAACCATCTCCACACCTGCTACGACCAGCGAAGCCCCAGACAGTGTGTCCGATCCAAGGGTGCAGGGCTTTCTCGCCCTGGAGGTCGGACATTCCTCCGGAGTGTTTTCTTGCCCACTTCCCCCGAGGCCGGCTTCTTAAAGGTTGAGCTTCGGATAAGCCTCCTTTCCAGTTTGGTTCTGACGTCCAACACGTGAGGTACACGTGCCACAGGGTGGCTGAGGGCTCCCTGTCTGGAGCTCGAGGCACGACGTTGTCCACAGCCGGCCCCCTCTCCTCTCCCAGGGGAGGCCCTCGAAGGTTCCCCAGCTTGGCTCCTCCCAGACAGGTGGGCACGCGAGGGCACACGGCCCGGCTCTCTGAGCTCACGCGGCCTGGACCAGACTTCCCACCAGCTCCTTCTGGCCGAGCAGGGCTGCGGCCACCTGTTTGCTTGCTCTCCGTCTGGGGCTGCTGGACGCCTCTCTGTCCTTCAGATCTCCCCGCCAGGCTGCCCGCCTCTCTGCTCCCCGTCACGCCAGCCCCGCTCAGCCCTTCCCGAGAAGATCGTCCCTCTGCGGCCCCCACCCCGCTCGGTGCGCCCGACCTCCTCTCCCCGCCCCTTCCCTGCCGTCTCCACTCGGGCCCCTGCATGAGCACCACCACCCACCCCTGCCCGCCCCACAGACCTGGGACCCTGCTCTATGTTTCCCACGAGAATGGCGCTCTGTGAGGCTGGGGGGAGGTTTGTCTGTTTTGTTCCCTGTTGGTTGTTACTGGGCTGCTCAGTAATATCTATTAAATGAAAGAATGAAATCCCAAGCAGTAGGAGATTTTGATATTTTGAGATGTGGATTCCCCCACTTCCCAGACGTTTTGTTGTAAGTCAAGGCTGGGAGCGTGCGAAGCCCCGGGGCCGCCGTAGAAATGGGAGGGGGCAGACGTGGGCTCGAGGTGCTCGCTGGACGGGACCGTGGCAGAGGGTGCTGGGAGGAGGGCCAGCCGCCAGCCGCGTGCGGGTCCTGCTGGGGACATGAGCCGTGGGGACCCCCCCCCGCCCCCGGACGGGGAACAGCAGGACCTGGATTTAATGTGAGAAAATTCCTGGTGCCACGCTCTGACACACCCCTCTGCGTCGAAGGGACAGGTGATTTTTGGAATGAGTTACTTTAAAGAATTGTTTTTCTTAAAAGTGATAAAACTAAAATTCTAGCAGACTAGTAGAGTTGGGCCATAACAGTCAGGACACAGCAAGTTATGCTGCAGTGAGGACCCCAAACCTAAAAGGTGTGTTTTCTGCTCCAGCTTCGTGCCCGCGAGGGGCCTGGGCTCTGCCCCTCATCACCCTCAGCCTAGGGTGACCAGGGCACTCGGGGACACTCCCGTCTTCACGGGGATGCCCGGCAGTGGGGGACAGCAGGACGGTCCCGGGGAGGCTCCGTTCCTGAATCTGCTCTCTGGCCCCGGACTCGCCGGGTAGTCTGAGAGTCACGCCCGTGCAGTCTCCTGGGACAGGAGGGCAGCTGCATCTCTGAGGCAAATCCTGCTGGAGGTAGGGGTGGGTCCCACGTTTACGAGGTGGCATCAGGGTCTTTGTCCTGCGGGCCCTCAGCAGTGGGGGACGAACCTCAGCGACACGGCGTCTCACGTTTGATCCCTGCCAGTCTGCAGGGTGGCACGGCACCAGGTGTGGTAGAGGATGACGTCCTATCCCCTGGAGGCCAAGCACCTTTTCACATGTCTCTTGACCACTCAGCCTTTCTCTTTGTGTCTTTTGCCCATTTTTCTATTAGACCATCTTTTTTCCAATTTATTCTTGGGGGGAGGAATTGGATGGAGGGATGGATGGATGGGTGGATGGATGGGCAGATGGGCAGATGGACCAATGGACGTTAGGAGTCCCCTCTTTTGCTCTTCTCTGGAAGAGTGAGTGTAGGATCAGAATAATCTGCTCCTTGAATGGGAGGGCTCTCCTGGGCTATGGGTCTCCCTTGGGTGAAAAATTTAAATGGCTGATTTCGTCATTTTTTATCCCTTCTTGAATTAATATTGGAAAGTTACCTTTTACCAGGAATTGTTTCCATATCAGCCACGTTTTCAGAATCATTGGCAGAAGTTACAATTGTTCTCTTACTGTCTTTCATCTCTGCTATTCCTGTAGTTGTGGCGCTTCTCATCCTAGTGTGTTTATTTGTGCCCCCTCTTTAGTATTCTTGATCGGCCCCGCCAGAGCTTTTCAATTTAATTAGTCATTTCAAAGAATCAACTTTCAGCTACAGTATCTTTTTTTTCTTTCAAAATGTATTTCTGCCCCTTTCTGTGTATTTTCTTATCTTCTTTCTCTGGGGCTATTCTGTTCTCGTGCTCATTTCTTCAATTCAGTTCTTAGCTCTCAGTCTTGTTTTCCAATATGTACCTTGAAGGTTATAAATGTCCCACAGCACCATGTTTAGCTGCATCTCACATACTGTGATGTGTGGCATTTTCATTATTTTTTATTTCTATGCATTTCATAATTTCTATTATGATTTCTTCTTTGACCCACGATTGGTGTGTTTATAATGTCCAGCCATAGGGCTCGTGACTCTCTTTTTGTCTTCAGCATCTAACAAATGGCACTGTGCTAAGAAAAGGTGGTCTGGGTGGCAGGTATCCTTTGTGGAGACTTGCTTCATGGTCTAGTACGTGGCCAGTCTGTGTAGACGCTTCCACATCCGTTTGAAGTGACATGTGTCCCCCGTCTGTTTTACAGTGTTCCATTTATTCCCACGAAACCAGCCTTGCTAACTGTGCTGTTCATGTTTTGGTTTTCCCTATTGATTTTTGTCCGCTTGTCTGCTTGATCTAAGAAAGACCTGTCCAAGTCTCCTACTAGGCTGGTCCATTTATCCATCTCGCCTTTTAGTCCTGTCCATTTTCACTTCATACATTTGAAAGCAATTTTACTAAATATATACAAATTTTAGATCATTGTATCCTTTTGATGAGTTGACATTTTTATCATTGTATAGTGACCTTCTTTGTGTCCAGTTATGGTTTTTTTTCCCTAAGTCTGTTGTACCAAACACGTAAGGTGGTGCACCGGCCTCCTCTTTATTGGGTGTGCCTGGTGTGTGGTTTTTAGCCTTCTTCCAATGTTTCAGGTATGTCTTTTGGCAAAGAGCATAAGGCTGGATTCCATTGTCATGTGTCACGTCCTGTCCAACTGTCTGTGTTTTACGTGCAACTGAGGATGATGCCTCTATTAGTCACGGAAAATCCTCGGCCGTCGGCACCGCTCGTTACCCGCCCCCCAGCCTCGTGGGGACATTGACCCCCTTCTGTCCCTTGTCTCTGGGCTGCGTTCAGGCTCGTTTCTTCAGTTGTTGCTTCCAGGTTACCCGTTTTCTCTCCAGCTCATCTCACTGTGTTCCTAATTTCTAGGAAATTATGTTTTCATTTCTAGAAGCTCCATTTGGCTCTCTCGCAAATATTCCGTTTCAGTTTCAGTGATCTCTGGTCCTTTCACCATTCATTAACATCTTATTTTTATTTTTAGCATATTAAACATGCTTACTTTATAGTTTAAAGCTGATCACTTCAATAATTAAAGTCTTGGAGGATCTAAATCTTCATTTTTTAAAAAAAAAATTTTCACTTAGGGATACTTTCAGATTTACAGGAAAGTTGCAGAGCTGCACACGTGTCCCTGCAGACCTCTCAAATAATTCCCTCTGTTACTACGGTCTTACTCAGCATGGGGCGTTTCTCACAACTGAGAAACCAACCCTGGCACATGACCGTTAAGTAAACTCCAGGACGGAGGGAGCTTTCACTCATTTTCCCCTTTTTCTGTTTCAGCGTCCTTCTCCTTAGTCCCCTCTGGGCCATGACAGTTTCTCAATCTTCTGTTATTTTTCATGACTCCAACAGTTTGGGGGCAGGCTGGCCAGCTGTTCTGTAGAATGTCTGATTCTCTCCCTCGTGACTGGACTGGAGCGAGGGGCTGGAGGAGGAAGACCCCGTGGTTGGGCGCCCTTCCCATCCACGTGGTGCCGTCCACGTGGTTCACCTCTGCTGGAGCTGACGTGGGCGCTGAGTTAGGGTGTGCTGGTCAGGCGTCTGCAGCGAGCTTCTGTGTTTCCTCTTCCCACGTGGACTCTTCGATGGACATCACACAGCTCAGCTCGGACAGGAGCGGGCAGGGTGGCAGGTGGCAGGCTCCACCTCGCAGAGACAGGGTGTGCACATAAGTTATTTGGAATCCCTCTTAAGGAAGATGCTTCTCTTCTCGCTGTTTATTTGTTTACTCAGTCACTTATCACGCCAGTATGGACTAGTGGATATTAATTTTACATTCTGAGATAAAATTCAATACCTGTACGTATTTCATTTCCCCTTGGCCCTGCGTGTGTCCCTTTGGCACGCCCGCCGTTTTGTCTTTGAGTGCGTCCTTCCCTTACTCTCTGCGTTCAGGATGCTCCAGGCTCACCCTGCATCTTCCCCGCCCCAGCCCTGGAGCAAGCCATTTCTCCAAGGAGCCTGGTTCCTTGTATTGGAGAGAGGTACTAGAGACCTTGTCTTTTCTTCCTGACCCAAGTTCGTGCTCGCTTACTCGTGTGTTTTGTGATGTTTGTGATTGGGAATCCATGCTTCCTAGAAGTGAACTGGCAGTGCTAACTGGCGGCCTGGCTTGGGGATACCTGCGTCCCTCGAGCACTGGTGGGGCCTGTGGTCCGTGTGCGCCTGCTCTGTCCACTCATCCTTGGCAGGGCGGTGGTCATCACGGCCAGGCATGCACAGCCCAGGACCTGTCCCCCGTTATCTGAGCTCCCTGGGCCTTCCCAGCTTTGTTCCAGAACCCAGCAGGCCTTCCCCAGTTTTGTAGGCTTGTCTGGTTATTTACACTGTTACCGTATTTGTGATCTATTTCACCCCACATTTTGGGCGGTTCTGTTGCTGCTGACGGGCGGGCGCGTGTGTGCCTCTGACACCATCTGCTGCGGGACTTGAGGAAGAACGCGGGGCATACATAGGTTCCCTCGCTGAGATGCTGCTCACTCCCTTCCGCTTACCTTTTTCCCCATTATTGGCAGAAAACCCTGAACGGGGGATATTCAAGCACTATCAGTAAAACCCTTATTTATAGGGGATATGAAACTGATATTTCCAAAAAGTAACAAGCATCCCCCCTGATGTTATGCTGTGGTATCAGCAGTGGAGGCCAAGCTGCCGCACTTCTGCTCACAGAGGAACCCACGAATGTACCTGGTAGCCTCCTAAGAAAAATACCTTAAGGAAAATAAATCTATTTTTGTAAAAAATTTTTTATAATAAATGCCAAAACCACATTTGGCTTTTTAAAGCTGTTTACTCAGCAAGTACACTTTAGAAAGACGCTGACTCTGGACATCCCGTCTTAACACACACGGGGATTATACTGATATTAATTCAGTATGTATGCTTTTTTTCTCCCAGCTTGATCCTCTCCCAGAAAAGGTTTTACAGCAGAGACCCAATGCAAACGCTGTCCGGTCGATGGAGAAGGTCATTGAAATCCACAGTAAGTGGCCTGGTCCGGTGCTCAGCTGGGAGACCCTCCTGGGGGAGAGACCCAAGGGAGGAGGGAGGACTCCGTGGCCCCATCTCCGACCCCTGGGCTTCTGTCTCTCTCACCGCCAGCGGCTTCCCCAGGCCGACTTGACAGGGACTTGCATTCAGCTAGAGTGCAACGAGCTGGCAGAGACTCCCGTTTTGCCCCCGTTCATTTCCCCACAACCTCCTACAGTCAGGTCATCCGCTCTGCTTTAGGGGTGAAAGGACTGAGGCTTAGGGAGTCTGTGAGGCCACTTGCTCTGGGTCCCCAGCTGGCAGGGCTGGGACTTGCGTGTGAGCCTGTGTCCGCGGGTCTGGCCTCTACCCCTGGACCAGAGGATCCCACCCCATAGCTCAGAGACCCTCAGCCCGCAGAGACCCAGCACCGGGTGCAGCCCCCTTCCCGGCCGGCCTGGGGGCCCAGGAGGTGAGCACACAGCCGGGCCTCCTGCCCTGCCCTCATCACACGGCTGCTTGTCCTGGGTCCTCGGGGTGACCCAGTCACTAGACTGTCCGTGTGGGTGGGCGGAAGCCAGGGTTTCCCTGCTGCAACCTTGAGCTCCCGGCCTCGGGGTCATTCCCCGCCGGCCTCCCCGACGCGGGGAGAGGCTGCCTGGACGCCCCGGCCCCCCCAGCACTGCCCGCCCCCCCGTCATCTCGGTGGCTCCAGGTGGGAGTTGGGAAGCGCCCCCCGGCCAGCCACAACACCCCGAGGGAGGGGCCCTCCTGGGAGCCCGTCCCCCATCCCAGACGTGCTGCCTCTGGAGGGCTTGGGTCTGCAGGCCACGCAGAAGCTTTTCCGAAGAGGCCCAGCCTCTGTGAGTTTGTAACCAGGTGATTCCCTGGCTTCTGTCTCTGGAGAGAGTGGTGCTTTAAGGTCGCCAGTGACGGGTTCTGCTTGAGCCCCTCGGCGCAGGAGGCTGCTGGCCGGCCCCACGCACACGGGGTCCCGGCCCCTTAAGCGAGTAACTGCGCCCTCCCACAGGCCAGTACTGGCGCTCCCTGCAAAGGCTCGCCTCCACCGCCGGCTACTCTCTGGTTGAGGCCCAGAAGTGCGAGAATGAAGAGGCCGAGACCGTCACTGCCATGGCCTCGCTGTCCGTGGGCGTGAAGGCCCCCGAGAAGAGGTAAGCGTGGGCACCGCCCGGCCGTGAGCGCTGACGTGGTCTGCGGACCCCCCAGGTCTTTGCTCCTGGGCGCCGTGAGATGCACGTGGTTTCTCCCCATAGGCCCTGCCAAGCTCAGCGGGGCCGGGAGGGCAGGAGGGAGGGCGGGCAGTGTCCCCACCCTAGTCCAGGACCGGGCGGCCTGGCCACTCTCTCCAGAGCGCAAGACCCTCAGAAACACTCGAAGGGCATCTGGAGCCAGAGCACTTACCGTGGCGGGGTAGCTGGGAGTCGGGGGCAGGGCAGCGGGCTGGCAGCTGCCCTGGCGGGCGGGGACCTCCGCCCACCCACCGTCTGCTCTTCTCTCCGCCGCCGCCGTGGACCCGCACCCCCTCCCCCTCCCCCTCCCCTCGCCCTGCCCCTTCCGTGGGCCGCCCCACAGGCCCGACGAGGAGCCCATGGAAGAGGAGCCGCCCCTGTAGGTGCGCCCGAGGCTGCGGTTCTCTTGTTCGTTTGTCTCCGTCTTGAAGCTCCGCCAAGAAACGTTGCCGTCGCCCTGCGTCCTGCCACGGCCTTCTCCGAGCCCGCAGGTGCGGCGGGGCCGGCAGCAGCGGGGGGCCCTCTGCCTGCCAGGACCCGGACAGACGCCGGGACGCGCGGAAACAGGCGCTCTGGGCTCCCCAGGGAAGCCGCAGAGGAAGGAAGCCTGTGGTGGCTCGGGGCAGAGCCGCTGATCTAGCCGACACGAGAAAAAGAAAATGAAAATCAAAGATCTCACGACACAAAGCAAACTTGATTAAAACTGGTGCTTACGGTTTGGTGATTCCCCACAATTCCACAGTCTCCGTGTAAACCACTCAACTCATCCTGTAGCTTATTTCTTTTTAAGAGAAAGTCGCCATGGCTCTGGCCGGCCTCCGAACAGCGCGGTGCACAGTGGGGTGGGGCACAGAGTGGGCGAGCGTTTAAGGAGAAAAACTGGACGGAACAGAAACGTGAGCCCGCGGGAGCTGGCTTTGGTTTCTCAAAGCCGGTGGGAGATGCGCGTTTGTGCCTTTCTTTTTATTGCTCTGATGGATTTTTGTGGCTGGGTTTTCTGAAGTCTGAGGAACAATGCCTTAAGAAAAAATAAACAGCAGGAGTCGGTGGGACAGTTCCCTGTGGCCGGTGGGACCAGAGGCCGGTGCGTGCTGGCTGGGCCCTCCGCGAGCAGCCCGGCCATGGCCAGCAGCTCCGGAGGGCTGAGGTCCTGCCACCCTGTTTCACTTTATTGCTGTTGAAAAATGGAGGTAGTTCCAAAAACGTGGCAAATACTGTTGGGGGTTTTGAAGTCCAACAAATTTTAAATGAATCCAAAGTGTTCTTTTCTCGTACATCATATAACAATTGAGCATCTCCATTTGGTTGTGAAGCATGTCCTAGGCACACTTTCAGTGTTACGATCGGAATGCTTTTTATTAAAAGCAAGTAGCATGAAGTATTGCTTAAATTTTAGGTATAAATAAATATATATATGTATAATATATATTCCAATGTATTCCAAGCTAAGAAACTTGATTCTTATGAAATCTTGATAAAATATTTATAATGCATTTATAGAAAAAGTATATATATATAATAAATGCAAATTGTAAAGGTCCCTGGCGAATGAACGACTTGTGAATTAGCTATCAAGGTGCTTATGGAAAGGGATCTAGTTTGAAGCTCATGTATTTCTGAACTCCAGATTGGAGAGCTTTCAATCACACATTCGCCACGGGGCAACTACCCTGCAAGATTGTACTTTCATTTTAATTATTTTCTGACCCAGCCCCTTCCCACTCCAAGCCTCCATGCACATGTGTACCTAATGAGTTTTTATAGCAAAGAATATAAATTTGCTGTTGATTTTGTATGAATTTTTCACAAAAAGATCCTGAATAAGCATTGCTTTGTGAATTTTACATTTTTTCTCACCATTTAGCAGTTTTCTGAATGGTAATAACACCTAAATTTCTTCCTTTCTGAATTTTTGCTTGTACATTTTTTTATCTTTGGAAGGTGTTTTCTTTCTTTATTATTTTCATTCTCTTTATTTTTGTACAGTGAGCACAGAGTTTATTTTCAGAGTGAGCACCAAATGTGCAGCAGGGTCTGAGGTCTGCTCCCCTGGTCCCGTCCCTCGGCTGGACATAGAGCGCGGGGCCTTTCTTGCCGTCTGCGCATTGTGGGCTTCGGGTGGGGATCATCGCAGCGCTGAGTTAGGGGGGGCTTGCCAGACAGCATGGGCCGTCAGCATTCACAAAGCTCGTGTTTAAACTTCTCTGACCACATGGTCAGGATAGAATTTTCACTTCACTTTTCCAAAGACCTTGTAAGCATGTCAGCAACGTGTGGGGCTGGGGGGGGCCCCGGCACCCATTCTGCATTCTTCTGCTGCAGCCACATGGTAGGGCCCCGGCCGGGAGGCCTGGGTCTTGGAGCCTGTGGCTGCAGGGAGCCTGGGCCCGCAGGGATGGCAGACTCCTGACGGGGACAGCCAGCCTTTGCTCTTTTTCTCTTTGACAGTAACTGAAAGTCCCTTTTTACTGGTAACTTATTTTCCAGCACCTGAAGCCACCAAGTGTCATTCCAAAGTGTACGTCAGGTTCTGACTTGAGGGAGTGCAGAACAGCTTGCCCACAGCCGGCAACCCCCGGCCAAGTCTCAAGTTTGGCAACGTTTACAGGGTAGCTTCTGAAAGAGACTCTGACACAACCAGACTTGGACCAAGAGAATCCAGATTCTTGGACTGGCTTGGTCACCGGGCTGCTGTTGGTCACACTTGGGACAGTGGTTGAGAGCAGGACAGGAAGGCCTTGGGACACATCTGATGTTCTCTCCCCTCCTGGCCTTTTGCCCTGAGGCCCAAGTTGGCAGGGGGAGCTGGAGTGTGTGGGCAGCTGGATCCACCCAGCGGCCACAGTGGTGGCAGGGCCCAGCCGGCCGGCTTTTCTGGGCTTCTCGGCCCCCTTTTACTGTGGGGACCCCCCCCCAGCTGCCTGCCCACTTCCCGCCAGCCGTGGCTCCTGGGGAGGAACACATCATCTGGCATTCTTTACAGGTGATGGGTAACACGGACCCTGGTGGCCAAGTTATCTTTGGGGGGATTTACTTCTAATCTCATTCAACAGAGACCTCCTCTGCAGAAGGCCCGGTAGGGGGAGCGTTGCCATTTGTCAGCTCACTCCAGCTTCACAGGCGTGCTTAAAGCAGTACCGTGTAGCCTTTTCTTTTCTTTAAAGACACAGCCCTTCTCGACGGCCAGCCGTCTAGGGCAGATGGCGGAGGGCCCACCTGGAGTGCCCGCAGGCCCACCGCCTCAGGGAGGGCCCCTCACACCTTCCCTCTGTGGTCCCTGGACCTCTGGCCTTTTTGTTCCTTTGCAGAGGCCTTGGGGGCACTGGCCGGGGGTCAGCAAGTGAGCACTTTATATCCCTTTGCGGGAAACCCCGTGATGCCCCGGGACTCGTGGTGTCACCCTGCCTTTGGGCCTTCCAGCTGCGCCACGTGGCGCCCAAGCCCCACCAGCAGGCGGCCGTCCCTGGGCTGCGCCCGAGCCCCTGGGACTGGCCGCCCCTCCGGTTCTGAAGGGCCACTTTGTCAAAGTGTTTGGGTTTTTCTTTACTTCTTTTCAAAGTTTGTTTCCAGAGGAAGGACCGTTTTGTACTGGTCTGATTTTTGCAGCACTAGCAATGGAATTCCTTGTTTTTAATTTTCGATCAGAACATTCCTTCTCTCCTGGTCACAGCCATGCGTTCATTCCATTCTTCTTTTTGTAGACTTTTGGGCCCACGTGTTTTATGGGTATTGATACATATATAAATATATATATATAAATACATATGAATATATTTTTTTAAGTTTCCTACACCGAGGTTGCATGGGCTGTTACGAGCGGCATGTCTTTATATTGTATACGGATTTTGCACGCCAAACGCGGCAGCTTGGGGAAGAAGAGAAATGCCTTTTTGTTCCCCTCCCATGACATTTGCAGACACAAAAGATGGGAATTTTTCTGTAAAACGAAACAAAACCTTGAAGGAGAGTGAGGGAGGGGGGAACGTTTGCATCTTATTGAACTTATTCTTAAGAAATTGTACTTTTTAATGTAAGAAAAATAAAAAGGACTACTTAAACATTTGTCATATTAAGAAAAAAGTTTATCTAGCACTTGTGACATACCAATAATAGAGTTTATTGTATTTATGTGGAAACAGTGTTTTAGGGAAACTACGCAGAATTCAAAGTGAACTGCCTGTCTCCCTCGGGTTGATTTAGAGGGATTTGTTCTGTTTGGTTTCTTCCCTTCTCTCCTTGCTCAGGGCAAGGCGAGTGCCGCCCCCCGCCCCCAGCCCTGGTGGCCGTCGGTTCTGCTGGGGAACCCGAGGCCCCAGCGGCCGTTTCCGCACAGCTGTGCCGACTTTTCCTGACTTTTAGATCACGTATGGCTAAGATTTCACTTTAAACTCAGCAGTCATGAACTGTGCTGCACTGTGGTTTAAAATCATACTTTGCATCGAGAGGAAACCGTTGCTTCCTTGTAATGACGCAGAGCTTTCCCAGCTCAGCTCACTCTGTCTTTGACATGATTAAAAGCCTCCTATTGAAGGAAAAAGAAAGCAGACAGTTTCTGTTCGTTTTTGTTGCTGTTGTTGTTTTGGTGTGTGTTTGCTCCACAGTGGAGGCACTATTTTCCAATTTACGAGAGTGACAAGCATGTCACCATATGTCTACAGGAGGGGGTTGGCCCTATTCACCCAAGAGCTCCTCACGGTGTCATGGAAAACGCCATGGTGACGACTTCCTGTCCCACCCGACGCCTGTTCGCACTAATGCAGGCGCCGTGCTGGTAGCAGAGACCCGTCTCATCTGTAACTTAACCAGTTCTCTGATTGTCTGGACCTCCCAGTGGTTCTTTCCTTTGCTCAGTGGAGTTGGAGATTTTGTTCTTGGTTTTCTCATTCTTGTTTCCTTCTCTGTGGGTGGATTTTCACCGACTGAGGTGTCCTCCCCTGACGGCCGACTCCACTTCACCCGGAGTCCAGTGTTTGTACCTCATCATATGACTTGTCACTCTTGTGGTGTAAATAAAGAGCATTAATTGCCCTCCCACCTGTGGTTTCTGCCGTGTGCTCTCATCCTCGCTGGCTCTGTGCCGGGGACCCCGGCGCGGGGGGGGGGGTCCTGGGACCCAGCCCATCTGCAGCCCTATCACCCTCTACCCGTACAGACGGCCTACAGGAGTGTCTTCACTTAAATGTCCAATAATTCAAGTCCTTGCACTATTTTCTCCCCAAAATCCTGGTCTGAAAATGACCTCGTAGGTGAACGAGGCCGAAGGGAAGGGACCAGAGGCCCGGCCTCCCCACAGCCGGGCACTCTCTCCCTGAGGCCGTGAATCTGCAAACACAGCCCCCAGCAACACTGCCCCCCCCAGATGACCACCATACTTCCCCGGTGGTCACACCCCTTCCCAGGCCCCCACATCC
Source organism: Mesoplodon bidens (assembly GCF_964165515.1). Classification (NCBI taxonomy): domain Eukaryota; kingdom Metazoa; phylum Chordata; class Mammalia; order Artiodactyla; family Ziphiidae; genus Mesoplodon; species Mesoplodon bidens. Next base: position 112,030,685 of record NC_138165.1, on the reverse strand, counting down.
AGTGACTAATAATGGGGGTGGGGGGTGGGGGTGGGGGGGTCAAGGGTCCAGCCCCCCTTGGCCCAACTCAGGGCCCCTCTAGCTACTCCTGGTGGGGTCAGCCTGCCCCCCAGCTGGACTCTCCTTCTGTCAAGTCCTGTTCCCTTCCTGTCCTTTCTCAGCTGTTGACCCCAAGGACACGCCTTAAAAAACAGTGCTCACCAGACTCCACCCAATGTCTGCTTTCTGGGAACCCAGCCTGCAATACCCAGGGGCCTCTGACCCCCTTGCCTGAGCCCCAGGGTGAGGCCTGTGGAGCACAGCCGCCTCCAGACACAAGCAGAGCTGCCCCAGGCAAGAAACTAGGAGTTGGAGTCACTGAGTTGGGGGTATTTGTTAGGCAGTATCATTGCAGCAATAGCTGACTGATGCAGGCAATGTGAAGAGACAGGAAGCTCCAATGTAACTTTAGCCTTTTCACGCTCAAGTTGATTTTTATGAGGATATATTTATTAATTTACCCAAAATGAGAGGATCTTATTCTAACAGAAATTCTCTTCTTTAAAACAGACGCAAATGAAAAAAAACCTTGAAAAAGTGTTTCCAGCTCTAGGGCAAGGACATTCCTGAGGGCAGCTTTTCTTCAGTTTTATCACACTGTAGGTTTTTTGTGACATATCTTTTGGATCATTTTATCTGAAAATTATTTTTTAATGTGTGTTATAAAGCACTGATATTTTTTGCCTTTTGAAAGTATTAAATACCTCAACCACATTGAGGAGAGAAAACAACACACGTCACATGTGGCACATGGTCACATTTTGCCGTAAACATCACAAATAGACATGGAGGATGCAGGTCAGCCCAGTATGCTCTTCCCTTCCCTTCCCTTCCTTCCCCAGAGTAAACACTGCCCTGAAACTGGTGTGTGGACATCTTGTCCATGTTTTTGCATCTTTGCTGCATAATTTTATCTCCATAAAAGTAGAAGTTAGTGCATATGGTGCAAGTATTTACTGTAAATGCCTTTTTCATCCCATAGTGTGTTATTGGGACTCAGCTCCTCTGTGCACACACCTCTAGGGCATTCATGACAAGGGCCATGTGCTATTTTGTTACATGACTGTCCCCCACATCCACAACCCAGCCCTCTTGACATGATAGGCATGTAAGCTGTCGCTGGCTTTTCTCCTCCACAAATTACACTGCACTGGGTATCAATGCGGTCTCTCTCTCCAGGAGGAGTTGCTGGCCCTGCATGGTATCAACTCTGTTAAATCAGAACAGTCACTCCCCAAAGCGGTTTACCAATTTTCACTCCCACCAGCATGGATTGGATCAGAAGTTTGGCCAAACAGAGAGCAGCAGGAAGAAGAGCACTGAGACCCTATGTGTCCCCCACCTATTCATTCACTACAAACACTCCCACATCCGGGTTGGCTGCACCTCTCCCCCCAAACAGGGTGACTTGGAAGCAAATCCCAACAGCACATCACCCACCTGTATATATTTCAGTAGACATCCCTCGAAGATAAGGACTGTTTTCTTAAACAGGACACAATACCACATCATGCTTTAAAACTGGACCGTTCCTTAATGTCATCAGATATCCAGCCAAAGTTGAAGCTTCTCCAACTGTCTCATTTTTTGTTTTGTTTCCTTGCTTGTTTTTTACGGTTGGTTACAATGCTTACAGGAAAAAAGTAAGCCCTGAAAGGTTACAGTTACAAAATGAAAAAGTTTCCCATTCAGTACCTCACTCATACTAAATATTTTAAGCAAGGTTTAAAGGGTAATATTATATGGCTTAAATACATAAGACTTGAAGTTTAATTTTAAAATGCACTTAATATTCCTGTTTAAAATACACCCTTTGATGGGTTAAACTACGTCGGTTTGAATTTAAAAGTAACATTTTATTTCTCTGCCAGTAGTGCAAGCTCCAATTAGGAAAACGGGGATGAAACTGCATTTTGATTCATGCAAGTATTGGGATTCGTGCACAAAAACTAAAATGGGTGCAAAGTTCCCAATTTCTTAGGCCAATTAAAACCCCTTTATCTGATATTTGAGTGTATAAAAAAACTGGAGTTTGCAACTAAATCGTTTTCTAATCTAAATACTCAGCATCTTTTAAATCTGATTCTCATGAAACACAGCTAATATTTCAAATTAAAAAGACCGAGAAAGTTGGCCCACTTAAACCTTTTGGGTGCACTTTTAGGGTGTTGTATTTCCTGACTCATCCTTAATATCAACAAGAATTCAGTCACCCTCTTAAATCAGAGAGTCGGGACTTCAGGCTAATGAAGTTTTTGGGGTTTTTTTAAATTTATTTTTTTATACAGCAGGTTTTTATTAGTCATCCATTTTATACATATTAGTGTATACATGTCAATCCCAATCTCCCAATTCATCCCACCACTACCCCCGACCACGGCCACTTTCCCTTGGTGTCCATACGTTTGTTTTCTACATCTGTGTCTCTGTTTATGCCCTGCAAACCAGTTCATCTGTACCATTTTTCTAGGTTCCACATATATGTGTTAATATACGATATTTGTTTTCGTCTTTCTGACTTACTTCACTCTGTATGACAGTCTATGGATCCATCCACGTCTCTACAAATGACCCAATTAATAAAGGCCACTTGGAGATTAAACAAAGGCGAGTAACCAACAGTCGAATACATGACAAAGTGATACATGATGACACAGCTAATCTCTGCATGGGTGGATCCCTGGGGATCTACCACATCCCCCAGTAACTTGCAGAGCCTGAGGCAAGAGTCCAAATGGAGACTCACATGTGTGAGTTGAGGTTATAAATCAAGTTCCAAAGGTATTCAAGAAAAATATCTTCTCTCCCCCAACCCCCTTCTTGACAAGTAAACTTCCTGCAAGACCTGGGAGGCCAGGTTAGAGGTGGCCTTTTTAGACCCCCAGAAGCCCCGCTGCCCACATCGCCCTGCAAGGTAGGCTGGGAAGTGCAGTCTTCACTGCAGGTGAACCTGGAAAGGCGAGCTCTGTTTTTACAGGAGGGAGAAGGGGTGTTGAGAGACACTGCACCTCTGCCACGGAGCCCAGGCCAGTCTCCATAAACCTCACCAGGACCACCGTACCCTCGACCTTGTGGCACTGGGGGCCTTTCTACAAGATCAATATCTACCTGAAAGACCTCTGTGTCGGTGGAAAGGTACAAGGTCAGGTGTGGGGCTGCTGGGGGCTGTGTGGGCAGAGCCCACCGAGGACAACAGGAGGGCGGCTGTCACCACCGTGCCCTAACAAATCGGAGGCGCTCACCCTTCCTGGAATCACTCCAGTGTGTTCCATCCCCAGAAGAGGACGTGGCACCCAATACTGATGGGCAGAGAGGTACTCAGACCCTAAAGGAAGCCACCAGGTGATGCCAGGCCAAGAGCTAGGGCTGTGGGCTCCTGCCGGCCAGTGACTGGGACTCGAGGACGAGACGGAGCAGGACGGAAAGCCTCCTAGGAATTTGCTCACATGGAGCAGTGATGCTGATGGATGCTGCTTAGACCAACTCACCACAGAAACACAAAGGGCGTTTCAAAGAGCTGTTAGACGAGGGCTCTCCAGGGTTATCACCAATGAAGAAAAATCATCCAGAGGATGAGAATTGTTGATTCTCACACAGTTTCAGGGTGATATGCTGACAAAGAGGCAACAAAAAAGGGATCTACACCCCTGTCTTTGTTTTGACCCCCGCTGGGCTGGTGGGGAGGAGAAGCCGCCAGCCTGGGAGGGTGAAGTGAGTGAGGGGCAGTGGCCAGGCATGTGGTTAGAGACAAGGAGAGGCTTAGAGAGGAACCATGGATGGTCACTGTATTTTCTGTCTACTCTCACTCTGGGTCTCATCGTGAAAGTGGGTTAGCCAGAGCCAAGTCTGGTGAGAAGGAGGTTCCCACAGTACTAGGAGGCTTGTTCTGACGGTTCCAAGAACTGCTGGCTGCAGCCGTGCAAAGACATTTGCAGTGGGAAATGCTCCAGGGAAGCAGCCATCGCGAGGCTTGAAGCTCGAGCTCTCACGAACTCATCGCATCTCAGCTTCACTCAAAGGAGGAATGTGGCTGACCGCACAGTTCTGCCAAGTGAAATGCATTATTTCCATGGAAAACGTGGTGGCTGGGTATCTCCAGAGCACAGGGCGGAGCTTGGCTCTGTGACGTCCTGAGCGCCGAGCCAACGGGCGTGACCTGAGTTGTCACCATCGCCCCCGAGGCTGGCCCACTTCACACGAACATCCACCCAGATGGCGTCATGACAAAGTCTGAAATCCAAATTTAAGGAGTTAGGAGGTTAAGGTGTAAGTTATTCTAACAGCACCCTTCGGAGTCCCTGAGCCTGGAGATGATGGGTCCCACCCTACATGGGACCCTTGGTGGTGGTCCCGCCTCACCAAGCGCTCATGGATCAGGGCCTGCGTTGACTTAACCCCCCGAGAACCGTTGGGTGGGTCGTGTGGTTACACCCATTTACACTCGAGGAAACTGAGGCTCAGAAAGTTCAAATACTTTGCCCAAGTTTGCACATCCACGAGAGGATGGACACAGGACGGTCCTCAGGCTGAACCTCTCGTGTGAATCCCCATTTTCTGCTCCCCAGACCACACTCTGACGCACAGGCCACAGCTGACTTTGGAGCAGAATGGACGCCACGGGGACCGTTGACTGCAGCGTCTGGACCAGGGCTTGTTCACTTGTCGCGAGGATGTCTGGGGCCAGTCGTTCTCCGTGGGAGTGCCCTGCACGGGAGGCACCGTGGGGTGTAGGGCGGGTCCCGGCCTCCACCCCCAGACGTCTCCAAACTCCTCCGTGCACTCTCTGCCCAACCCAGTGGGAAAGGGTGGGGCCCTGGGCTTCTCCCCTCCCCCACCCAGCCATCCTCACTGAGATCGGATCAGGGACAGAATCCCCAGAGACAGAGCGCCCTGGGTCCAGCCTCCCAGCTCCGCTCAGAACCAGAAACTCCACAGCTCCAGCCTCTGCACGGAGCCTCCAAGGACGGACCTCACCACCTCCAGGTGCCCCGTTTCCCTGCTGGACAAGCCCAGCCAGGAGAAGGCCCTTCCTCCCCGTGGGCCCCGGGGGCTCAGGTCATCCACCCAAGAGGCCCCACGTGTGGAGCCCGTGCCAGGCGCCCAGGTGTTCTTGTGCAGACCAGGTGTAGGCAAAGCCCACCATCCCTCCCAGGAGGACATCCCTCTAGGCCTCCCCCTTCCCGGCTAAGCTTCCCAGAGCTCTTGCCTGGAAAGGGGATCAGGCAGAGATGGCCTTAAACGGGGTGTGACCTTTGACCTCACAGGACCTCAGTTTCCTCTGTAAAAGGAGCAGGTGTGCAGGTGACCCCTCAAGTCCTCTGCTGTCTGCACAGTCAAGGGGCGGCTCCTGACGTGTGAGGAGAAACTGGCTTGTTTCTGATTTTCAGTTGTCGCTCTGAGAGCGACAACTGTGCCCACACCTGTCATTACTGCTGCACGGTACTTTCCTAACAGCACAACTGCTGATGCGACTTCACATCAAGATTTCAGCGAACACTGGAGGCAGGTACTGGAGAGGTAGAGGGTTGGGGTTCAGAGGGCCTGAGAGGAGGAGATGAAAGTGTCCCCTGGCAGGGAGGGGGTGGGCCTGGGGGCTGCGGGCTGCCCGGGCATGGAGGGGTCAGCTCTGACTTGCAGGCCTGCCCCCCAGCACTGATGGGGAGGGTAGGAGTCACACCTCTCCCTCTTTCCTCCTCCGTCTGCCCTCCTGCCACCTCCTGCTGTAACCCCGACCCTCCTGCCCCACTCCCATCCCTCCCCCTCCCCCTCCACTCCTGTGAGTCCCCCTAGAAGAAGGGCTGCAGTGACAATGTAGAGGCTGGGACCCCCTAAATAAACCAAGACCCTGACAGAAAGATGCCAGCCCCACCTGCCTTCATGTGGGGACTCAGTAAGTTCAAGTGGCCTGGGGTGGAGCTGGGGTTACAAGTCCCTGCGCAGTTCACAGCCAGGAACAGCAGTCAAAACTTGGAGAAGGCAGCGGAATGAATAAAGAAGATGTGGTACATAGATACAATGGAATACTACTCAGCCATAAAAAAGAATGAACTAGTGCCATGTGCAGCAACATGGATGGACCTAGAGATTGTCATACTGAGAGGTCAGTCAGACAGAGAAGGACAAATATCGTATGATATCACTTATATGTGGAATCTAAAAAAATGGTACAAATGAACTTATTTACAAAACAGAAATAGAGTCACAGATGTAGAAAACAAACTTATGGATATCGGGGGGGGAAGGGGAGGGGAGGGATAAAGTGGGAGATTGGGATTGACATACACACACGACTATATATAAAATGGATAATTAATAAGGACCTACTGTATAGCACAGGGAACTCTACTCAGTACCCCGTAATGACCTATATGGAAAAAGAATCTAAAAAAGTGGATATATGTGCATGTATAATTAAGTCACTTTGCTATGCAGCAGAAACTAACACACATTGTAAATCAAGTACACTCCAATAGAAATTAAAAAAAAAAACTTGGAGAGGGCTTCCCTGATGGCGCAGTGGTTGAGAGTCCGCCTGCCGATGCAGGGGACAGGGGTTTGTGCCCCGGTCCAGGAAGATCCCACATGCCACGGAGCGGCTGGGCCCGTGAGCCATGGCTGCTAAGCCTGTGCTCCGCAACGGGAGAGGCCACAGCGGTGAGAGGCCCGCGTACCGCAAAAAAAAAAAAAAAAAAAAAAAAAAAAAAAAACTTGGAGAAAGGCAAGTAGGAGGCAAGACCTGCCAAGGTCCAGGAACATGTTATAAGATGTGTGAACTCAGGCCCATCCTGCGGTAGAAACGCAAACTATTTCTTATGAATTCAAAATAAAAAGATTAGCAAATGTAGTGAATGCACTGTATTGGAGTTACTACTTATGCTGTCCAGAGAAAGACCACTTTTCTATTGTGTATCAGTATATCGAAATAGGGCTTCCATGGTGCACAGTGGTTAAGAATCTGCCTGCCAATGCAGGGGACATGGGTTCGAACCCTGGTCTGGGAAGATCCCACATGTCGCGGAGCAACTAAGCCCGTGTGCCACAACTACTGAGCCTGCGCTCTAGAGCCCGCGAGCCGCAGCTACTGAGTCCACGAGCCACAACTACTGAAGCCCAGGCGGCTAGAGCCCGTGCTCCGCAACAAGAGAAGCCACCGCAATGAGAAGCGTGCACACCACAATGAAGAGTAGCCCCTGCTCGCCCCAACTAGAGAAAGGCCACATGCAGCAACGAAGACCCAACACAGCCAAAAGTAAATAAGTAAATGTATTTTAAAAATAATGATAGAAACAAATCAAATCTACCACATGGAGCTGTAAACCTGTTTTGAAAGAAGGTTCAAGTGTGTATCTTCATCTCTGCGGTGATGGCGGGACTGAACGTGTTTGAAAGTCACTGAGTGTGCTCGCCGGAAGCAGGGCTGGGGGCGTAAGCCAGAGCGTGGGATTCTCGGGGCAAGGGCCATCTGCACGGTGACCCCGCCACGTGCAGGGGACCAGGTGGGTGAGAGGGTCAAGGGAGATCAGCCAGGAGTGTGGTCGTCCCCATTATACTCTCCTCTCGTGTCTCTTTGAATTTTTCCATAATGAAAAGAAGTGACGGAAATGCGAAATCACAAAGGAAGAGCGTTGGTGAATGCGGCTAAAGAAAATGCAAGCCCTTCCAGTCCAACGACACCCAACTGACCAAGCAAACCAGGAAGCCAAGACAACAAAGCTTCAATGTTTACCACCTATGCGAACTCACACAAATTTCCTTTTAAAAATCATGAACAGACGAGTCCCAGAAGATGAGACACAATTGTTCAACAACCACACAGAAAACTAGGAAGCCTTGTGAGTAACCGAAAAACCCACTGAGACAGAAGCGCTACTGGGGGGAGGTGGGTGAGAGTGGGCTGTGTGTGTCCATTCAAAGGAGGGTGTGTGGACCTGGGCCGCTCACAGGTCGCTGTTGGAGGAAGCTCACGGCTACAGACAGATGGGAGAATATTTACTCAGAACCTTGCCTGGACCTGGTAATTTCGCCCTGGGAATCGGTCCCAGGGACATAAATCTAATTACAGAAAATGTTTTCTGTATGGAGATGCTCATTTCAGCATTATTTAGTGAAAAGCTGGAAACACCTGGAAATATCTAACAGTTAGGAGCCGGTTGGTGCCTAGGTGCTGGGCATGTGGGCGGCGTCCGCCGGGGCTGGGCTGACCGTCACTGCCGGCCACCGCGAGGAGCGCGCCTTTTGGGGCTGGAGAGTGGAAAAAGCATTGTATTCGGTATAAACCTAATGAAGAAAGCTAAGCTGTGCCTTTGAACTTGGCATCCAAAGAGGACGGGGAAGGGGTCATCTCCAACAGTGTGCTGAGGATCGTTCTTTTTCCCTTTGGGGATAGAAAGGAGTACACAGTGCTCTGAATTCACCTCATTTACATTAATGAAGGTTGATTTGAAAGCCATCTTTCCCAGCTTCTGTCCCACAGAGCAGTTTCCTCAAGGAATGAGACAGCTGTTCGGAGAAAAACGTAAAAGGCAGGGAAAGTATTTTTTAGCACGTTCCGCTGAGCTCCGGCCCAAGCCCAGAAGGGCATCCCCGACCCACCCTCCTGTGTGCAGAAGGCCCCTGGAGGGGCCCACCCTGGGGCGCACCCCCACAGAGAAGCCAGCTGTCGGGGAGCAGCAGGACGCCCAGCCGCAAGGTCCAGGGAGGGGCAGCCTGACCGTCGCGCAGAGACCGCCGTAAGGACCACCTTCAATGAGGTATAAAAGCTCTGAGCACAGACCGGCCATAAGAGGCTGTCACCAAAGTTGTTACTGTCCCACAGTATTTTCTCTGTCCTGCAGCATCGTTTTTTTTCACAAGCTGCTCAACATGTTTAAAGGGGTTAAACTCAGTTCTTGGAGGGGAGGTGACATGGGTGCCGCCCGGACGCCCGCGGGGCGGAAGGACCGTGTCCCCATGCCCTGCAGCAGCCCGCAGCCCGCACCAGGGGCCGTTCATGGGGGACCATGGAAGGCAGCCCCTCGCCCAGTGGCCGGCAGGCTGGAGGGCCGTCCAGCCGCAGAGCTGGAGGGCGGCTGACGCCTTTGTTGAGGCCTCGTCGCAGCTCGGGGTCCCCCTCTGCCCGGCCCTGCCCCTTACCTCCCTCCCTCTGCGCAGGCACCCACACCTCCCAATACATCCAGCCTCGCCCGTCTGCTTCCTGGGGAACCCACGTTGCCACTGCCACGTGGTGTGGTACCAACTGGGGGATGCATTTTAGGAAGGTGAAAATAAGGCAAATGCACATCTTAGAACAGGAGCAGAAAGATGCTTTGCTCCCGGTCAAGCCTCTCAGGTAGGAAGGACAGAACCGCCCGCGCAGGGGCGGGTGAGGAGGGCGCGTGGAACCGAGAACGGGCAGCCCCGGCGTCCGTGCACGCACGCAGGTGAGCTGAGCCCGGGGGAGGCGGCACGCACCTCTGCTCGCCCTCCTGCTTCTCCATCGAGTGGCACCCCGCTTGCTGTCAGCTGCCTGGGCCGAAGGGCCTCCCGAGTCCCGTCCAAGTGCCCACATGGCCCCGAAGAATGAGGATTCTGCCCGGGGCCCGGTTGGCTGTCCCTGAGCACAGAACAAGCTTTCACACACAAGCCCCACTAAAATCTCAGGCACCAGCTTGCCCTGACCATCAGCCCGGGACCTTGCTCCCTCTTGCGGGAAGGCCTCCGGGAAGGCACCACACAAGCCCTGCCTCCTGGCCCCTGCTGCGCCCTCCGCCAGGAATGGCCGCCCCCTCCCCCGCCTTCCCATGAACCCTCTTCTCCCCCTGAACCCCAGTTTAAGTGGAGCTTCCTCTGCAAAGCCTTCCCTTCCCCCTCCCCCAATACTCTCCGGAGACACAGAGGTGGCCGCGAGGGCGGGGCTGTTCACCAGCCTCAGGGTGGCGTTTCTTCCTCTGTCGGGACAGTGACCCCTGGCCGAGTCCTGCCCTCGGATTTCCCCTGGAGACCTTGCACCAGACCCTCTGGGGAGCGGACTGGACGCTCAGGTTCTTGGCGCGACAGCCCCAGCAGGCTGGGCTCTGCTTCCCCCGGGCCTGAGGCTGATGAGCCCTAAGATTCCACACAAGTCGTGAGCATCCTTCAGCCCTCCCTGGACTGAGCTGGGTGGGGCTGGGACACTGCCCGGCACTTGCCAGGGGACACTCATTCCTGGCGGCCAGCCCCTTCTGACCTTGAGACAGGCAGCAGTGGGGTGAGTGGTGGTCCCTCAAAGACATGCCCACCTCCTAATTCCTGGTACCAGTGATCTCAAGACGAGATCATCCCAGATCGTTCAGGTGGCGCTAAACCCAGTGACAGGTGCACAGAGACAGAGGAGAAGCCACGTGGGGACAGAGGCAGAGATTGGGGTGATGCGGCCGCAAGCCGAGGGATGCTCGGAGCCCAGACGCTGAAGGGGCGGGAAGGATGCTCCCCAGAGCCTTAGAGGGAGTGTGGCCCTGCCGGCACCTCGATTTCCGGCTTCTGCTTTACAAACTGTGAGGGAATAAATTTCCGTTGTTTTAAGCCCCCAGTTTTCTGGTAGTTTGTTACCACAGCGCCGGGAGACTCAGGCAGAGACTTCGTGGGAGAGCCGGGGGCACTGGCACAGCTGGGTTAGCGTCTGAGCGGGTCCATTATATCAGGGCTCTTGATCTGGAGTCCCCCCGGGGAGTCTGGGGGCTTCGGAGCTCTGGGACCCCCTTGACATTTTGTGCAGTGTTCTCTGGGGGGAGGGCAGGGGGCTTTCAGCAGCCCCCCCCCCACATCTCAGGACGATTCTAAGCCTCTGTCCCCCTCCTTGGAGGCCCCACAGGAAGGGTGATGGCCGTCCTCCACCCCCCGAGGGGCACCTGGGTACAGGGCTGGGCCCTGGGTCTATGTCCCCAGGTCCAAGCAGAATGCGACAGGTGGGAGGGGTTCACAGAGTATGTGGGGCACAGAAGACAAGTGTCACCTCCCCACCCGGCCTGGGACTCTCTGCCCCGCATCGTCCTGCATGGTCAGCACAGGCACCCGGCTGCGGCCTGCGGGGCCTGCTGGACTGGACTGATGGTGGGAACAGGTGGGTGCTGCCCTGCGCCTTGGAGCTCCAAGCCCCGGGGCGGGGCGGGGTGTCAGATAACCTCCCCTGGACGAGGGCCGGGCCTGTGTGACACGAAGGGGAAACCAGAGATGAGCCAGAGCAGGGTGGCCGGACGAGACACCACCGGGAGGCAGGTGGGGGGCCGCCCCTGGACCCCCCGCCCCGTCCTCGGGGATGAGTGTGCCTCAGCCCCTGCTGTGGGTCGGACAGGGAAACCAGGCAGAGATCCAGGACCCGGGATGCTGCCGGGTCGCCAGCGATGCACGTGTCTGCGTCGCCAGGAGAGGAACGGGCATGCTGACCCCCGCAAGGCCCTGTGCGAGTCCTGCAAACACCGGTGCACGGGGAGAGAAGGCCTTCCTGGGGGGCAACGCGATGTCGTCGACTGTTGGACCCCTTCCGGACTGCGTGGCACGGGGGCCTACAAGACACCCCCGGGCCCGTCTCGTGCTTGCGGGACGGGAGCCCCCTCTCCGCTGCTTCCCCCGGACGCCACAGCCCCTCCCTGGGTCGGGCTCTGCTGACCTCCAGCTCCCACCGGACCCTCACCCTCCCCCACCCCCGAACGCGTGGCTGCGGGAGCAGGGCAGCCCTGGGGCCTTGGGGACGCGCGGAGATTAAGGTCGACCCCAGACAGGTTTTCGTAATTAAATGTGTCCAGTCCCTTTGACCAAGTGTGAAAGACACTTTCGCAGGCTGTTAACTTAATCTGATGGATGTGCAGAAGTCCCTGCCAGGAGCCGGAGGGCGGGGCTGTTTTCTCAAGACTTCTCTCCCCCCAGGGGCTGGGGGCCGTGGGGCTACAGGGCAGCAACAGGGGAGGCTTTCTGAAGTTTGGGGAGGCGTCACCACCAAAGGGCACCGCAAAGGTGAGGAGGCTGCGGTGCTGGGGACAGTGAGGAGAGTTGGGGCTCGCGGGGAGCCCCTCCCACCAGCCCAGGCTGCGCGGGTGGTGGGGGGGTGGAGGGGGTGGGGAGCCTTGCCATTCCCGCGCCGCCTGGTGGTGATTCCCGGAACTGCAGCACCACCCAGACGGCGCCCCCCCCGCCCCGCCACCCCAGGCCTGAGCCCTGACCCTGGTTAGATGCTGGACGTGACAGTGGAGCAGCTTGCGAGACACCACAAACCACCCCCGATATCCCAGGGAAAGCGCCAACTTAAAAAGTGACACGCTTCTCCCTGGTGCGGAGGCTTAGGGTGCTTTGGTGGGGTTCCCCCAACGTCCCCTGCTCTGCTGGGAGACCCAGGTAGAGCCCACCACCCCAGGGAGCAGCCGTTGATTTCCGGGCAGCAAGACCCCCAGGGCGCTCTTCCAGACGCAGGGCTGACGGTGGCCCCGGCCCCCATGACGGCTCTGTTGCCGGTCGCCCCGCAGCTCAGCCATGAACTCTGCCTTCCCTCGCTCTGTATGAATGTACCGGGTGCCAGCCGCATGCCGGGCCCTGTCGGGTGGACAGGAGAGAGGTGGGTGGCAGCGCTCACATCCCGGCGGGGACGGGAAGGCAGACGCAACACATAAAAAGGTACCTGTCTGTGTGCTGGAGGCTGAGACGTGCTCGGAGTGAGAAAAAGAAGGGCGGAGTCAGGCACCCACAGAGCCTGGGGCTCCAGGAGCCCTGGGGACAGCAAGGAGGAGGGCGCGATCCTGGGCCAGTGCCCAGTCAGCTCAGGGAGGAAGAGAACCAGGATGCTGGCGGCCGGAAGCCCGAGGAGGTCAGCGACCACGGGTCCCCCAGGGCCGCCATCCTGGGAGACGAACGCCAGCGCCCAGAATCCGCAAATAACATGGTCCTTGCACACCTGACCCCAAGCGGGCCTTCCCTCGGGGACCCTGTGTGTCTATGATTTCAACCCGATGATTGTAGTAAGAGCTGCTCTTTATTGGGGGTTTACAATACTCCAGGAACTACACTACCCATTTTGATATTTGACTCCGTTAAAACTAGCAAGGGCCCAAAGAAGTGGGCGTTCGTCTTTACAGAGGGACAACCTGCGCCTCCCAGAGGCTGAGAGACCGAATTCCAGCGCCCGGTCTTCAGCCGCAGAGCTGCTTCCGGTCCCAGGGCTGCCCGCTGGCTCCGAGGCAGGGGGCGCCGACTCTGACCCATCTGGATGTTTGCAGCTCCCCATCAGCTCCTTTGGAGCTAGAAGACTTTAAAATCCTCACAGCTTCTTCACACGGATTATTAGTAAGTCCTAAACTTCAAATAATAGAACTTTATAAGGTGGAACTTCGTATTACTGGCGCCCCCCAAATAGTGGGGATCAGTCAGTCTTTACAGAGCTGCGGAGGCTTGGTGGGGTGGAGTCCTAGGCACAAGTACGTATTGTGTCAGGCACTTGACACGGTTTCCTCTTCAGCTGCAGATTCTATTGTCTACAGCCCTTTTCGTGAGCTGCTATAGCAAAAAGGTACTCCATGGAACCAGTAAACGTGACCCTGTTTGAGAAAAGAGTCTTTGTAGATGTAACTAAATTAAAGATCTCAACATGAGCTCATCCCGGATTAACAGGGTGGGCCCTAAATCCGATGACAGGTGTCCCTATAAGAGACTCACAGAGGAAGCTCCCAGGGAGGCCACGTGTAGACGGGCAGAGACTGGAGCAAGGTGGCCACCTGGAGCCACCAGAAGCTGAAGAGGAAGGAAGGACCCTCCCTCAGAGCTTTCACACGCGTGTGGCCCTGCGACAGCTTGATTTAGGACTTCTGGCCTCCAGAACTGTGACAGAGTAAATTCCTATTGCTGTGAGCCACTAAGTCTGTGGCCATGTGTTACGGCAGCCCCCGAAACCAATAAACCCCTCCCAGCAGCTGTGAGGAAGCTGACCCTCAAAGGGTTGCTGGCCAGCCCGGGTCCCTAAGCACCCAGCAGAGGGAGAGCCCGCAACCGCAGACCCTGCTCTGCCGGGAGGCTGACTAAATGCAGGATCTACGCCACATCCCCTAAGATTTCGGCTTCTGGTTACAGGCTCCCATTGCGGTCAGTCAACACTTTCCGGACTCTCAATTCCATTTTCCAACTGTTACTGATCTTGCCACCTGGACATTTAGTAAACAAGTTTTTGAATGTCTTCATTCAAGGTTTTGATTTAAAAAACAAAAAAACAGAAAAACAGGATAGGCAAGAGGACAAACCTTGAGGTTGACCTCAGAGATGCCCTCAGGCCATGGGTCTGCTGACCAGACTCGGAAGGGGGTGAACCAGCTGGGACTCCGTGGCCAAGGCTTGCTGCCTATTTTAAGATCATCTGGCCCCATCCCCTCCTTAGAAACAGAACCTTGACTGTATTCAGGGCCACAGATACCCATTTCCCACCAGTTAGCTGTGGCCATGAGACTAAGTTTGGCCGATGGTAGGTAAGCAGAAGTGAGTGTGGGATTTTCCAGACAATTCTCCACAGGGGATGTAGCAACCTGCAGGCTCAAATAAATCACTTCCGGCATTTGAAGCAGAAAGGGATTCAGCCTAGGCTGTAAGGATTTAAAAATCACTGCGGGCTGGAGCAGTGAATGCGGGCTTCTGCTCACACAGGCGATATAGCTGTCCCACCACTGAAGCCAAGACCCAGAGTCCAGGAACCCACTGCCGTTGCTAAGACCCTCACCACGTTTGCCTTTTGTGCCCACAAAGCTGGTCTCCAGACACCGGGACGTGGGATCTGGCCACCAGGACACACACATTTGCCAGCCTTGCCTGCAGTGGCCACATCTGCCTTTCCAGTCCCACCAGAGCCCTTGCAATCGAGCTGCACCTAAACTGAGTCCAGAACGCCAGCTGTAAGGGACTCTGGGAAGTGCAGTTTTCCAGGGCATGGTGGTAACCAGATGGGAAATATAGTTTGGGCTTGTTACGAAATAGGAGTTTGGTTCTCTGGGAGACGGATTCAGCCAAGAAGAGGAAAAGGGAAGGACACAGATGCCCAGTGGAAGGAGCCTCTGGCCAGGGGAAGGCATGGATGTTCTTGGCCTCCTTAATCAATAGAAATTGACTGGAGGCCAGACGAGAAATTCAGGCCAGGCTTTATTGGGGCCCCTGCTGCAGCAGGGGGGAGAGAAAACAAGTAACAGTTTCCCTTGCTGCTCCCTGGGAGGAGGGGGGCATGAGCTGGTTCCTTATATGGGGCAAGGGTAGAGGCGGGTCCAGGGATCGGTGGGAGGGGTAGCCTAGGTGGTTTGCCCACCCCTTTGGTGGTGTTGAATGCAGGGCGCGTGCACAGAGCCCTGTTTTTGTTCCCGGTACCTTATTTTTGCTCCCAGCCCTTCAGAAGTAGCAGTTGGGTTTTGGGTCTTCTTGTATCTTCTTGTCCATAATTTGTCCCCACTGCTCATGCCGTGCAGTTAGTTTTAGTCCCTTATAGTTTCTTTGTATTTTGTTGCTGGAGGAGAGGGGACATTTGTCCAGGTGCAAGCCCTGCAGCAAAGGGTCCCCAGTCCCAGGTCCCAGACTGTTTCAATTGCAGGATGAGACACAGCGGAGGTGATGGGTCAGCCCTGTTGGGTCAGGCATAAACAGGGCAGTGAGTGCACCTGCAACATCCTGGGAATCAAAGGGCTTCTAGGAATGTGGAGACAGGCCTCACTCACATCCAGAAGCAGGGACGTCAATAGGACTGGGGTAGAGTTCCACAGGTCCAGCTGCAGGAGAAAGGCAAGCAACTGTTGGTTTCCTTGGAACTTTTTTATCCTGACTCTTTTCACCATTCCTTGCCTCCCAGTTTGCTGTGGCTTTGGAAAATTCCTTTCTCAAGTTTCTCAATATTTTCTATACATTTGTCCATCTATTTTTCTATTTTCTTGAACGTAGTTATACTAAATTTCTTGTCTAAATTCTACCATTTATGGTAGATTACCTAAGGGTCTGCTTCTATTGGCTATTTTTTCTCTTGATTGTGAGTGCCATTTCCTGTTTCTTTATCTGTTTCATAAGTTGTGATTGTTTCTGGACATTGTATGTAAAAGAACCACAGAATTTGAGGTGGGTGTTTTTTTTCTCCCAAGAAAGTGCCTCCTTTTCTCTGTTCACCATATCTCCTTAAGAATCAAGGTGAGTCAGGGCTAGACTACAGCTTTAGGTAGTTTCAGTTTACCTCGGGTTGCAGTGTTTTGAGAGGAGATGCTTCTGAGCTTTGGACTATGAGAATAACAAACCCATTTCCCTTCCCAGAAAGACTTGGGGGTGGACATGGAATTCAGCCTATCCTCCACAGTTGGAGGTTTTATACTACAATCTCTTGCCCGACTACTTTCAAACTTTGGCAGAAGTCTTTTGGAGCAAACCAGTGACACATTTGAAGCAGGCCTCCTTCCTGGAGCAGGGCTGTGCTTCCACACGCTTCAAAATACAGGAACATCCAGTCTGCCTTTTGAAAATCTCCTAACCTTCCAGACAGTCTTGGGATTCAGCCAACCAGCCATGCAAAAAACATGGCTGTCTCATCTTTAGGGTTCCTGATATTTTTAAATTGTTGCACCACTTCCTGTGAAGGCTTTTCTGTTTCTCTTCCCCTGGTAACACCCCTCAGCACTATTTTGTATCCCTGTGATACGTATATTTTGAGTGATTCCCATAAGTGCGTATGTGCTTTTTTTGTGTTTAGTTTAATTGACTCAATGTTATTTTGTATGCTCACTTTCATTTATCAACATAATTAGCATATTTCTGATATTCTTTTCTCTCCTGGTTTTTACTGGAAACAAATATGAATAAATGTTAACAGTTTAATATTCTGGTTAATGGGAAGGAATATTTGTCATATTTATTTACTTATTTATTGTATGTTTATAATTTCTCAGAAACACCCCACTTCATGCCACCAACATTAAAACCTTAAAGGAAATTACCCCCCAAAAAGTTAAAATTCACTCATACTGAATAATCCTATAGCAAAATTCATTAAAAGAATTAGTAATTACATGGGCTTCCCTGGTGGTGCAGTGGTTGGGAGTTCGCCTGCCGATGCAGGGGACACGGGTTCGTGCCCCAGTCCGGGAAGATCTCACATGCCATGGAGCAGCAGGGCCCGTGAGCCATGGCCGCTGGGCCTGCGTGCCCGGAGCCTGTGCTCCGCAACGGGAGAGGCCACAACAATGAGAGGCCCGCGTACTGCAAAACAAACAAACAAACAAACAAAACAACAACAATAACAAAAAAAGAATTAGTAATTACAGAGCTTCCCACAAAAAAGCCCAAACTCATGGCTTCACTGGTGAATCTTAACAAATATTTAACAAAGAAACATACGACAAAGATATCACAAGAAAAGGAAACTATAGACCAATAACATTCATTGACATAGATACCAAGATCCTTAACAAAACATCAGCTAACTAAATCCAGCAACATGTAAAAAGGATTATACACCATGACCAAGTGAGATATATCCCAAGAATGCAAGGTTGGTTTCACATTTGAAAATCAATTAATGTAATTGTGGAATGTAAGAAATATATAAATTGGTCTTCACCCTCGGTTCCTGCTGATTTTTGATCTTTGACCCTACTTCCTGACACAGAGCTCCTCAAACCCTTGTCATTTCCTAAGTGATAGAAGTGTCTGACACAGAGCTCTTAAATCCCTTGGAATTTTCTGGATGATAGGCACATCTTTTGTTTTAATGAGGTAGCTCTTGAATGCGGGCCAGTCACCAGAAAGACCAAGCCATGCTCAGAAGCTTATTACTTTCTGCTCCCTGCCCCATTCTCTGGAGAGGGAAGAGGGGCTGGAAATTGCATTAAAAGCAATCATGCCTGCGTCATGAAGCCTCCCTAAAAATCCTGAAAGTATGGGGTTCGTAGCATTTCCAAATTGCTGAACACGTGGAGATATGGGGAGGGTGGCCCACCTGGAGAGGGCATGGAGGCCCCGTATCTCGCCCTATGCATCTCTACACTCTGGATATTCACCTGTATCTTTTATCACATTCTTTATAATAAACTGGTGAACATAAGTGTTTCCCTGAGTTCCGTGAGCTGTTCAAGCAAGTTATCATATCTGAGGAGGCTGTTGTGTGAGCCCTGATTTACAGCCAGTTGGTCAGAAGCACAGGTGACAACCTGGACTTGCAGTTGGCATGTAAGTGGGGGTGGGGGGTCAGTCTTTCAGGACTGAGCCCTTGACCTGTGGGGTCTAATTCAGGTTAGTGTCAGAATTGAATTAAGTTTTAGGACACCCAGCTAGTGTCACAGATCTGCTTGAAGTGTGGAAAACCTACACATCTAGTCACAGAAGTGTTCTGTGTGAGTATGTAAAGGGAAGCAGTGAGTTTTTCCAACACAGTAATATATCATATTAACAAAGGGGAAAAAACACACGGTCATCTCAATATACACAGACAAAACCTTTGACACAATCCAATACCCGTTTATGATAAAAATTCTCAACAAACTAGGAATAGAAAGAAACTTCCTCATTCCTATACAGGACACTAAAAAAATCCTACAGCAAATATTATACTTAATGGTAGGAGACTGAATGCTTTCCACACAGGATTGGGAAAAAAGCAAAGATGTCCACTCACTCTATGCTTATTTAACCTTTGCTAGAGGTTCTAGCTTATGAAATAAGGCTAGAAAAAAATTAAATGCTTCTAGATTAACAGGAAAAAGTAAAACTGTCTTTATTCAAGGTGACATGATAGAAAATCCTAATGAATCCACAAAAACTAATAAATCTAATCAGTGAGTTCAGTAAGGTTACTGGATATAAGATCAACATACAAAAATCATTTTTATTTCTATATACTAGCAACAAACAATAAAAAATGAAATGAAGAAAATAATTCCATTCACAATTGTGTCAAAAAGGAATATGAACATTTAGGAATAAATTCAACAAAGGAAGGGCAAGACTTTTACATTGTAAACTAAAATATTGCTGAAAGAAATTAAAGAAGGTCTAGATAATTGAAGAAATATTCCATATTTAGGGATTGGAAGACTCAAGATCCTCAAGATCTTAATTCTCCCTAAATTGATTTATACAGTCAATTAAACCTTATAAATATCCCAGCAGAATTTTTTGGTGGAAATTGGCAAACTGACCATAAAATTTACTTGGAAATGCAAAGGACTCAGAATATCCAAAACAATTTTGAAACAGAAGAACAAAAGGAGGATTTATATCTAAAGGAGGATTTTAAAGCTTTCTCTAAAGCCACAGTAATCACGGCTATATGCTATTGGCATAGGGTAGACATATAGATCAATGGAACAAAAATTAAGAGTTCATGAATAAATGCTTACACTTATGGTCACTTCATTTTCATCAAAAGTGCTAAAGAAAATCAATAGGGAAAAGAGAATCTTCTCAACAAAAGTGCTGGGGCATTGTATATCCATAGGCAAAACGATGAATTTAGGCCCTTATCACCCAACATCCACAAAAATTTACTCAAAGTGGATCGTAGACCTAACTTAAAACTCTGGGAAGGAAACAGGAGAAAATCTTTGGGAGTTTGACTTAGGCAAAGCATTCTTAATCTTGATGCTAAAAGCACGATCTATGAAAGAATAAAATGATAAATTGAACTTCATGAAGATTTTGCAGGTCATAAGACATCATCAAGAAGAGGAAGATACAAGACACGGACAGGGAAAAATTACTTAGAAATTATGTATCTGGTAAAGGACTTGGCTCCAGGATATGTAAAGAACTTTTACAATTCACTAAGAAGATAAAGACTTCAATTAAAAATGGGTGAAAAACATAAATATCTATTTCACCAAAGAAGATGTACAAATGGCTAATAAGCCCATGAAGAGATGCTCGGGCTCATTAGACATGAGAGTTAATGCAACAAAACCACAGTGATGCTCTCCTTCACATCTGCTGGACCGGCTGCCATCAAAGGGACAGACCATCCTAAGTGATGAGCAGGATGTGGAGGAACTGGGACCCTCGTTCATGGCCGGTGGGAATGTCAAATGTCTCCACTATAGAAAACAGGTTGGCAGCTCTTCAAAGTGTTGAGAATTGAGTTGCCGTAGGTATCTACCCACTGTCTTCTGAAAGTTCAAATCCCCGCACAATTCATATGTTGAAATCCTAACTCCCAAGGTGATGGTATTAGGAGTTGGGGCTTTGGGAGATGGGTAGGTCATGAATGAGATTAGTGCCCTTTTAAAAGGGACCCCAGAGAGCTCCCTGGCCCCCTCCACCATGCGAGAACACAGTGAGAAGACAGTCGTCTATAAACCAGGAAGCAGGCCCCCACCAGACACTGAATCTGCCTGCACCCTGATCTTGGACTTCCATCCTCCAGAACTGTGAGAAATAAATGTTTGTTGTTTACAAGCCACCCGGTCTGTGGTACTTGTTATAACAGCCAAAGTAGGCTAATACAACACCCCAAAGAAATGAAAACACAGGTCCTCACAAGAACTTGTATGAGAATGTTCAAAATGGCATTATTCATGAGACTGAAAACAATCCAAGTGTCCACTAGCTGGTGACTGAACAAATGAAATGTGGTGTATTCGTACAATGGAATACTATTCGGGGATAAAAAGGAACAAAGTACTGATACTTGGTAGCATAGATGCATGTCAAGAACACTATGCTTAGTAAAAGCATTGTATGAGGGGCTGACATATTCACACTACTGTATATAAAATAGGTAACTAATAAGGCCCTACGTATAGCACAGGGGACTCTACTCAATACTCTGTAATGACTTCTATGGGAAAAGAATCTAAAAAAGAGTGGCTATATGTGTATGTATAACTGATTCACTTTGCTGTATACCTGAAACTAACACAACATTGTAAATCAATTATAGATCCAATAACAATTATATTAAAAAGCATTGTATGAGTCCATTCATATAAAATGTCAGAGAGGCAAGTCTATGGTGACAGGGCACGTAACAGTGTTTGCCGGGAACTACGTGTTGGGGCAGAGATTGACTACAAACAGGCATGAGAGAACGTTCTGGTCTGGGCTGATGGAAACGTTTTAAAATTGGATTGTGGTGATGGTTGCACTACTCTATAAATTTACTGAAAATTATTGAATTGTACACTTATGAATTCTATGGTGCAAAAATTATACCTCAATGAAAATAAATCATGCTATAAAAGAAAACTCCGTAAGATCAACATCAGAACATAACCTCTGTTTTAGTTTTTCTAGACTCTGTCAAGTGAATGCTGAGTGAATGCTTACATCAGTTAATTAGAAGATCCAGTCTCATTTTTCTTGGTGACGGGGGATTTTGTGTTCCTGGGGAGTGTGTCAGAGTTCAAGGCGGGGACCAAAACCACTTGGGTCTTTCCAGGAGGAAGAAAGTCCATACTAAGAATGAGATGCGGGATTCCCTGGTGGTGCAGTGGTTGAGAGTCCGCCTGTTGATGCAGGGGACACGGGTTCGTGCCCCGGTCCGGGAAGATCCCACATGCCGCGGAGCGGCTGGGCCCGTGAGTTGTGGCTGCTGAGCCTGAACGTCCGGAGCCTGTGCTCCGCAACGGGAGAGGCCACAACAGTGAGAGGCCCGCGTACCGCAAAAAAAAAAAAAAAAAGAATGAGATGCTTATAGCTCAAGTCTCATGTTCCAAGCTGGACCTCAGGCTCACCGGCTCTCATCCTCAAGTGGCCTGGGTCCCAGGAGGCTGCCCAGCCGGGACCCCTTACCCAGGAAGCAGAGAACACACGCGAGGTGCTGCAGCACAAGGGTCTGGCGCTTCCAAACCCAGGTGCTGGGCTCACAGCCCAGGCCTCACTCCCCAGGGGAATCTCATCCCAACCCCAGTCCACCCAGGGAGAAGTGGAGGCTCACAGGGGATGGAGCCCCTCCCCGGGGGCCTCTGCTGGCAGGGCAGTATCCCTCATCCAGGCGTGGGGACCACCCCCTTCCTTTGCTGTTGGCTCAGCACCACCCCAGTGTAGAAACACCAGGGCACAGGAGGCTCATGGAGACCTTCCCCACCTCAGCCCTGTTCACCGCGTTCAGGGGGCTGCCCAGCAACCCCTCGTCCTGTGCTGACACCTGCCCTGGAGCAGGTGTCACCATCACCACCCCATTTCACAGGTGAGACTTTGGAAGCACAGCCCAAGCTTACACAGGCACCTGGCAAAACCTCCGAGCCCAGGGGTCTCGAGCTTATCCTCTGTGCTGTGGCACCTCTTCAGGAAGTGGGGATGGTGATGAAAGTTTACTGGCAAAGTCATTCTATTCAGAACAATGCTTCCAGGAAACATTAACCAAGGATTTACTCATTAAATAAATGCATCCCTGCCCCAAATGGTGCCCACACCCTGCCCCTTGCAGCCCAAACCCCTGTGGTATGCATCCCTGAACGCTGCAGTCTCACGTCTCTGTGATCTGCACCTTGGACCTCCTGGAGCAGCGTGACCAGGACGAGGGGAAGGCAGCTCTCAGCTCTCAATCTGTTCTCCTCGACCCCCAGGTCACCCAGATGGGCCGGAGCATGGTCGCACACCCTTCATAATATTGGGGTGAATATCTGTGCTTAGGTTTCCAAATTCTAGGTGTGCGGTGCTTCCTTGGAGTGGTTTGGGGCTCCATCTTTAATCACTGGCTGGAAGGTTTTGCCTGTCTGGGACAAAGGCCCACTCCCACCGCGGCACCCCCATCTGACAGGTTTCCTCTCAGTGAGGTCACCCCCCCAGCGTGGACAAGAGTGATGCTGCACCCACAGTTACTGGCACTGCTGCACTCTCCGATAGCAGCATTCCTAGCGTCTTAACAGCTGTTCACTTTTTAAACAATCTCGTATTTTAAAATGTCTTGATTCTGACGTTTTTGTGGCATTGTCTGTGGATCCCCTAGGGCTTGCTTTGTCCCATATGGTGGCCACTGGCTACCTGAGGTTATTTAATTTAAATCCAAATTAACTGGAGTGACGCTAAATGGAAGACCCAGTTCCTCGTTCACACAGGCCACATCTCAGCCCCCCACGGTATGTGGCTAGTGGCGGCCACACTGGACACTACAGGGACAGGACACAGAGGGGTCTGTGGACAGTGCTGCTCCAAATGATAGGTTTCCCTGCTCATGTGGCATTGCCTTGGCAGTCGTTCAGCCTCTGCAATTATTTGCTCATTTTTCTTTGAGAAACAACTTCCTGGAGGACGGTGAGTGTGTCTTACCTTGGTGGGCACCGGGCAAGCCCTTGCCCATGATTCCCAAAGGAAGGGGTGGTTTGAGGGCCATTGGCTGGGGAAGGCAGGGGCATTGAGAGTTGCCGATGTGGGCAAGTGGGCTCCGGGCCAGCAGGCAGCAGCTGTGGCTCGAGAGAAGGCTGGAGGTGGATGGTGATGAGCACGAGGCGCAGGCTGGACTGGATGGGGAGCTTACTCGCCGTTTCTGGGGGCTGCCTCCTGCCGCTGGCCCAGAGTCCGCAGGTGCTGCACACCGCGTTCCCACGTCCTGAGGACAGCCTTCCAATGCCCTGGCCAGCAACCCTGACCCCATGACTCCCCCAGCCTGCCTCAGGGTGACGAGTGGCAGAATTTGGCAATGGAGAGCCGAGGGCTGAGTCAGGCACTGAAAAAGCCAAGTGGAGCGATCATGAGGATGGCTTGGAGCTGGGAGGCTCCGGACGTACTGGGACCGGCGAGGGGACAGGGAGGGACAGAGCCCAGATGCCAGGAGGAGACACTTGAGGGTGGAGCCGCAGGCTCCGCCGCATGCAGCCTGTGCCCACCTGGGAGTCCGTGCCCCTGGGCCCGCCTGAGTGCAGCTCTGGGCCCTGCAGGGTCCCGGCTGCACCAGTGGCACTGGCACGCCCCCCGCCCCCCAGACAAAAGCAGTGGCGTGGCACACAGGGCCTGCCGTGGCCCTTCCCCTGTTTGGAGAAACATCTGGTTCCGATTGTCATCCTAGAAGACGAAAACTCTCCTGGGGTGACGAGGAGGGCTGGGCCTGGTGGCCTGGCGTCCTGGCATCCTCACCATGTGCAGCCAGGGCCTGTCAGGACCCCCGAGGGCCGCCTGCAGGGACCCGCTGTGCGGTCACCTGGCCGGCAGGACCTCACTACGTGCGGTGGCCGCGTGGGGAGCTGGGCAGGGAGCGGTTGGGCGGCACGCAAGGCTGAGAAGTCGAGAAATGCCAAGTTTGCCGGGGAACTCAGACCCGGAGGTACTGACGATGGCGGCCAGGGCGGGGCTGACGTGGCTTCTGACACCGAGGCCTGGAAGTAGGTCCTGAATTGAATCAGTTTCCTATGGGAGAAAATTCTCACCCCCGGGGAAGGTCATCCTGACGAGAACTTCTACCCCGTGACTGGCCCTCTGGGCGTCTGCGCAGAGACCGAGACCCAGGCTGGCCTGGCGGGGGGCTGCAGGGCGGGGCATTCCTGCTCCTTCCGTTATCAGAGACACAGTTCTGGGTAGCTCAGGCCGCTTCTTTCTTTTCTCTCTGCTACTTATTGTCTAAACCCTTTGTTATTTTTACTTCTCCTGATTTTTCCGAGTGTCCTAAAAATCCTGCCAATATTTCAAAACACACCAGCTTGAATCACACTTGAACTCTTGCTGACGCTCCGTCAGGCTCCGTGTGTTCCGGGCAAGAATAGAAATGGACACAGGGGCCTCGCCGGGAGGGTTTGCACCAAGGCCTCCGGCCCTCCTGTTCCGACACCAGTGTTCCCTCGGGCTGGCGACCTCCAGGGAAGACCCCAGAAATGCCTTAATACACTGCCTGAGAAAATGTGTGTCCTTATTGCTAAAAATGGGCTGGAAGAATCTTTTTTCTTTTCTCATGTATTTAGCTATATACTTTTCTTCCTATCACCAACGTTGACTTAACATTTGCTTTAAGCCCCTCAACTCAGTGCAGCTGGATTTTAGGCCACGCTACCCAGAGGGGTTGCGGTTGATTTCAGTTCACGGTAGCCCAGCAGACAGGGTTTGCTGCACGATGATGCTCCAAGGCTATGGTGGTGGGGACGGGATGGTGTAACTGGGAAAAGTACCTGGTGCACCAGTGAAGAGCACCCGGGCTGGGCACACACAGAGCTCTTTTCCAGCCCCGCGGGATGTGTGACCACCTCAGCTGTAGGCAAACGTGTCCTGAAGCTCTGCGTGTGTGACCAGCCTCTGTCTGAGAATCGTGGTCCAGAAGAACCACCAGACCTCAGGCTTGGAATTACAGGGAACCCATTGCTCTTGTTGAGAAGCCCTTAAGACAGTGATTTGAGTTAGATTCTGTTTCACCAGAGGCCCTGACCTACTGTGCTCTGGAGTTACGAGATGAAAGTGCTGGTGCAGGAAGTTGGTACCCATCGAAAGCTCCCGGGTGCTGCTCCCAGCCTCAGGGTGCTGCCCCTTGGGACACCCCTGCTGGGGGACTCATCAGTCCAGACAAAGCCCTGGGAGCTCACGGGGGTCCCGGAGCCCGTGGGGATTTGGGGGCAGGGGCCCTGGACAGTGCAGGCCACCTGTGAGGGCTCGCGTACTTTTATTTATGAGCGTTCCTGGGCTCGCCTGCGCGGGCCGCGCTCCCTGGGACTGACCCCCTGCCCGGCTCTGAGCGTGCTGGAGGGACAGACGGGCCGCAGCTGCAGCCACCCACAGAGGAGGCCACGTCCAAACTCTGGGGAGGCGAGCGTGGTAAAGTGGAGCACATACTTCTGTCCTAAAATAGATTTTATCTGAAAAAGAAAACAGATGGAGATGGAGATGATTTTTTTCTTTTATGAAAAGCACAGGAAGCGACTGTGTCCTTCCCCTCCCCCTCCCCTCCGTTTGAGCTGGGAGACCTCCGAGGACCTCACTTCATGGAGGATCAGCTGATAAGGCCTGGCCGCGTGGGGGGCTCTGAAATTGGCAGGTTTCCCGAGCAGAGCTGGTCAACGGAACCCTCCCGTCTCTTTCTCCATCGCGGGGAGACGAAGTCAAAGAGGGCAACGGGAAGAGCCTCTGTCTTGCCCAACGGCAGGACACTGCAGGGCAGACCTTGCCCGGCCAGGACGCCAGCTGTGAGAGGCGGTGCCCTTGGGGATCCTGGTGCTAGGTGGTGGGCCGTCCTGGCTGGGAGGCCGCCCTGGGCAGCAGCTCCGGGCCCTCCAAGCCATCTCCCCACTGGGCCTTGGAGCAGGCAGGCCCGGGCTGCTGCTGTTGCAGGGGCAGGTATTGAGCAAGACCAGTGGGGCAACCAGCAGGTCTTCCAGAATGTGGTGGCGAATGATGCTGGAAACAGAGGGTCTGGGTTTCCTGGCTGCCTTTTACAACTGCCTGTAGATTCCTGTTTTGGGAAAGCCTGAGAGTGTTAACAGGTCTGTATGATGATGAATATTATCTGGGTAAAGCCTTGATTCAGCAAAATTCCTCTTGACGCAGTTTGTCATTACATGACTCACTGTGGAAACGTCGAGGGAGAAAATTCATTAAACTTCTCCATGAAATGGCTCCATTTATTTGTGTAAAACTTGCTCTATTTATCTGAGATGATTATAAGTGTGGATCATAAACATAATTCTTAAGGTAAGATTTTATGACCAACAATTAACTTAGAGACATGGGTTTCCTTCTATTCGATAGGTTATAGGTTTGTGCCAAAGTTAAGGACCCATTTCTTCTCAAATAATGTACCCTCAGGACGTGGAGATTAATAGCTGTAATAGGTGTATCTGTAACAAGAGCTTGGGGACCACACCTCCCACACAGACACAGCATCTTAGCAAGACCCCAAGGAATTCCTGGGCATTTAAAAAGCTTCAGTTAGGGGGTGAGACAAAACCAGTTCCCAAATAACACACAAGAAAGCAAATACTCTGAAGCTTTATAGAACTGAGCTTCACAATCTTACAAGATGTATTCTTATCTCAGATCCTGTGAACAAAAATTAGCCTGTGTAGCCGAGGCTGCAGCCATGTTCCGTGGCCAGGACCAGTGGGGCCGGAGCAGGCGGGAAGGCCCAGTCACTCAGGGTCAGGGACAGACTCGTGCATTCACACGGCCGTCCCCCAGGCAGAGATGCATGGAGGTGAAAGGCTTTAAACGGCAGGACGGCTTTGTGAACTCCCTGGGCAGCCTACGCTCTCTGCCGGCCACCAGGCACGGCTGGGACCGTGAAGCAGGACCTGGCGATGGGGAAAGATGAGGGTGTCTGTCCCTCGCACAATCTCCGAGGGCTGGAAGCCGCCGAGCATCCTTCCCATGGGCTCTGGGTGGCCCGATCAGTTCTCTGGGAACAACCAAGCCATGAACTGCGCTGGTGGTGAAAGTCCCCTCACCCGGAGCTGGGGTTCCCCTCAGGACCCCATTCAAGCTGAGGGACAGGAGCTCATAGTCATCAATATGCCTTGTCCCAATGCACAGATGCAGAGGCGGTTCCCCAGCCCTGCCCTGCAGCCGGGATGTGTTTGGGGTTGAGAGAAGACAGAATGGCCGCGCTCCTGCTCTGAGCTCTGGTTGTTCCACGGAGGATGAGGAGCCCTGCCCAGACGGGGATCCCCAGGACGGGGCTTCCCTTGGGGCCCACGCCGGCCGCCACAGGTAGGGCTGCTGGAGTTGAGAAAAGGTGAGATTTTCCTGCCCCCACCGCCCTTCAGACTTGGCGCCAATCGCCATTTGGACGAACCTAGGTGACAATCCACAGGCTTCCCTCTGAGGAATGTTTGCAAACATCGAGCACCCTGGCCCTTGAATTGAACTCGGCACCACATCCTCATGCAGTGAGGGAGGGAAGCCAAGGCCGCCACGGGGTCCTGAGCAATGTCCCCACCTCCCTCCCCAGACTGTACTGGCACTACAAGCCAAGAACGTGGATGCTAGGAGTGAAATTGGGGTGAAGGGAATAAATAAGAGAAAAGGATGAAGACAAGAGTCCAAACAGAATCCAGAACGAACACTTTGTGTCCCTGCACAGTTGCTGGGGGTGAGGGTGGAGGTTGCAGATTTGGCTCTGAGCTTCCTAGCAGTCAAAGCAAAAAGGGAAACTAACTTTGCCCCTTTTCCCTGGAAGCCTCCAGGATGACCCATGGAGATCTTAAGGTCTTAGTTCATTGTTCTTGGGCTTTGGGTTTAAAACAAGAAAGAGGAAAAGGAAAGAACTTACTTAACGTAGAAACAAGACTAATACTCTTGGGAAAGGATGGCATTTTGTAATTATCTTGTACCCCCCAGAGTCACGGCACAGGGTTGCACAACTGGGGAGTGATTCATACATGTTTCTGGAAGTAGATTTTCTCTCCATCTCCTCCATTGCCCTTGTCCAAGCCAGCCTCCCCCGTCAGCAGTGTGTCTGCCCCATCTCCTGAGTGGTCTCCCCTTGTCTGCTTGCATTGCTCAGACGCCCCACGGGGACCTTGCTTCCCCACACAGTGCATGGTTGCAGTCTCCTTCCACCCAGGTCTCAGCTCAGACAACTTATCCAAACCATCCAATATTTTAGCCCCGACCTGACAGCTTTCCACAGCCATTTTGCCACAAGATTTGGGGAAGAGGGGAGGATGGTGCAGACAGCGAGTGCGTCTCCTTCCTACAAGGGAAGCCTTTGACCCCCGCCACAGGAGAACATGCAGAGGGGAGTCCCCAGGCAGGAGGCGCCCAGTGCCCCTCGAGAGCTCGTGTCTAATGGTTTGTCATCTTGTTCTTTGAAATGTAAAAATTATTTTCTATCCAAGTGTCGAATTTGACTTTATAAATCATCATTGATAAAACCAAGAGGGGGCATTATCTACTGGTGAATCAGTTGTTTCAGGGCAACGTTTCCATGACGCTACGAGAAATGATCTAGATGGATTTCTTCGCCCGCTATGCCCACCGAGGTAGATGCTCTGCCAAAGATGGGCAGCTCAGGTGCACATGATACTATTACTGTTACTGGAGTTGATTCTGTTATTATTTACCGTATTTCAAACGAGTGTTTCTCAAACCGTCTGTGATGGAGGACCAGCATTTTAAAATCGCCAGTCGGGAATTCCCTGGCAGTCCAGTGGTTAGGACTCTGAACTTCCACTGCAGAGGGCATGGGTTCGATCTCTGGTCAGGGAACTAAGATCCTACATGCCATACAATGCAGCCAAAAAACAAACAAACAAACAAACTTGGAAATAAAATTGCCAGTCCCCTGGGGACCGAAACATCACGGCCAGAACAAAAGCTGACAAAGCACCCACAGCTTACTCTTGGTTTTGTCCAACCTCAGGGTGAACGGCTCACAGCCACGGCCGCGGGGCTCTGTGGGGCGGGGCTCCTGACTCTGCGGGCAGCACTGGGGTCTCTGGACCAAGGGCTGTGCTCCCCACCCCCCATAACACCGTCGGCTGGCCACGAGTGATGGTCCCTTGTGGACCCAGGGAACGGGCTGGAAGTAGATGGTGAGTCTCCATGGTCCCCACCCCCCGCCTCCCTTGGTGGACGCTGGGCACACTCGGTTCTTTTGGGCTGACCTCATCGGCCGAAACATGTTAGGTTGATTTGGTGGTGCTGACATGCTTCAAGCGAAGTCTGCGACGAAAAAGGCAAACTTGAACTGTAAGTGTAGGATTTCAAACGTTTTTCCTTCCCAAGTTTGGCTTTTTGTATTTGTAAGACATGCACACAAATGTAGGACATCTGCCTTCGGAATATTTCCAGGAGAGAGAGGACAGTGGGCAGCGGGAACGAACCCCCAAACCTTAGGTCAGTCCCTGGGTCCTGGAGGGCAGGGGATGGGGCCCCAGGGCCGCAGGCCCCTCCAGCCCCGCTCGCCCCTCACATGCGATCCCGGAGGCAGGCAGGAAGCTGTCGCCTTGGTGACGAGACCAGATTCCGGGTGGCCCAGTGCTGCTCTACATGAGTCACTGGGCCGGGGAGGGAGCCAAGCTGGCCCCCGACACCCACGTGTCCTCACAGCTCATTGTTCTCTGCACATCTCTGTGTGCACTAGCAATCCTGGAGGACTTTTATCATAAGCCTGTAAAAAGTGCAGCCATCGACGGCAGAGAAAACCATGTCTAAGCTGAAAAGTTGTCCAGGGGCCAGAAGAGACCGGGCCCCAGATTAGGCAGAAGGGAGGGCTGTCCCCCGGCCTTGAGACATAGGAGGAGGGCCCTGGGATGGAGGCAGAAAGAGGGTCTCTGAGAGGCCGCCCCTGGTGGGCCCAGCTCTCCCTGCTGGTGGGTGGCCCTCGGGTCCCTGGGGCTCAGCTCCCCTCTGCTCTCAGCCTCAGGGCCCTCCCAGGGGTGCAAACCCCACACCCACGCTGCCTCCCCAAGTGCCGTATTCCAGTCTGTGTGGTCTGACCGCTGAGCCCTGCGTCTCCCATGCTCAGGGTGGCCCCTGCGGAGTAGTTCCTGGGGCTCCTGGGCCTCACGGAGAAGCTGCCTTCCAGGCACCATCAACTGGTCAACTTGGATCAATTCTTCTCCAGGTGGATCCCATCCACTCTTGTTTCTAGAAATTCCTCACCATCCCTGGGAGGGGAGATTTTCCCAGCCTAGCCATGGGCTAGCTCTTATTTTGAGCACTCTTCCGTCATTTCACTGGGGTTTGGGGAGGAGGTGGAGTGGACACGTGGACACAGCCCGCTATCTCGAAGGGACATTCTTTCCTTTGCTCTTGGGGAGACAGGCGTTCTCTTCCTGGGTGTATCACCCACCAGGGCCTTGGTCTTGAGCCTTGTATTGTGGAAATTCAGTCCCCAGCCCTTGAAAAGTAAGGAAAAATGAGGGCTTCCCTGGTGGCGCAGTGGTTGAGAGTCCGCCTGCCGATGCAGGGGACACGGGTTCATGCCCCGGTCTGGGAAGATCCCACATACCACAGGGCGGCTGGGCCCGTGAGCCATGGCCGCTGAGCCTGCGCGTCCAGAGCCTGTGCTCCGCAACGGGAGAGGCCACGACAGAGAGAGGCCCGTGTACTGCAAAAAAAAAATTTTTTAAGTAAGGAAAAGTAATCCTCCCACCTTACGAAGGTGTTCCAGTCTCCTCTCATGAATGCGAGGCTGGGGGGTATCTGGTGCGACCCCAGACGTTTACAGAAAAGGGCACAAGAAACCCAGTGACGCCGACACCTAGAATATTACTCAAGGAAATAACTGAGGACATGGACTACAATCCACTTACAAGGAAGTTTGCTTCTATTAGTAAAAAAACGAAGCAGGTTAAATATCCAATAAAATGTCAGTTTTACAGAAAGATATGATACGGAGGGAGTGTCAAGATAGCTAGTGATTTCCATATCGACAAAAGTGTGAAAGTGTAATCGTCAAAATGTTACCATTAAGAAAAAATTACTTTTAAGTTACCATTGTTTACCTCTGCATGGTGAGTTTATTAGTATATTCGAGTGTTTTCATTTTTGCTTAGATATCTAATTGTGCTTCTCAAAATTTCAACAATAAATGCATCTTGCTTTTTAATAAGAAAAAGTGTTGTTCAATTCAAAACAACCAGTGTTAAGCTGAGGGGATGGCAGGGCTGGGGCTGGATCCTCAAGAGTGCTTGACCAAGTTCACCTGCAAAATCCAACTGACCCACAACCAGCTGGAGATCGTCTCTGTCACCAAAGAGCTCTCAGATTCTACCTCTGAGGACTTTTCTGGGAAAAAATCTCCCACCGGGAATGGCAGTGCTTGCTGAGACCAGAGTGCACTGGGGGCCACAAACATCTGTGCAGAGACGGACGCAGGGCCTGCGCTCATGACACGTCCAGCCCAAGGAGCCACCACAGCTGCGGGAAGAACAGAGCCCGGGCGGCCGCCCTGTGGAGAAAGGCAGGCAGGGGCCGGCACGGGCGGTCCCAGGCAGAGACCTCATGCCCCACGAGGTCAGGGCCATGCTGTCCTGTCTATCTTCACGCCCAGTATCCAGCCTGGGCTGACACAGAAGGGGCTCCAGAAACATTTGCTGAAGGACTCACTGATGGACAGCCCCCCACCTTCCCTGCCCACCACACTCGGTTTCTGCCGGGGTGCACCACACGTGAGGACGCGGGACTCCACTGCAACCTACGCAGGGGACAGAGGCCACCACACAGGGTGTGCCATCACTGCCCTCAGCAACGGGACCCTCCCCTCGTAGGCTCTGCCCCCCGCCAAAGGGACACCCAGACCTGGATAGGTAGGGGGCTGGGAAAACTCAGCTCACAGTGCAGAGGGGAAGCATCTGACCCAACCCTGAACTTTTCTGGCAAGGAAGTGAAATCCACGAGGAAATATGGGGAGTCTGGGCTTCCTCACACTCTGCGGGGAGCCGTCTTGGGGGCGGTAAATCAGCGTGGGAAGGAGGCAGGAAGGTGGGGAGGACAGGGTGGGCGTGGGGCTTTGACTTGAAAAGGTTTGCTCTCTGGGAAGGGAGCATGTGTGCGTGCGTGTGGTTGTACGTGGCAGTGCACACATGCGTGGGCACCTGTGTGTGTCTGCACACCTATGTGACTGCACGTGTATGCACGTGTGCATGTGTGTGACTGCGCGTGTGTGCCTGTGAGGCTGTGACCTCCCCGGCAGGAGATGCATGTTTGCATCAAAGCCCATGGAGCTTGGCGGGGGGATTGGGGGCATCCCCAAAAGGCTGCTCAGCTTCCCTGGGAGGGGTGAGCTCTGCCTTCACCCCCATCCACAGCGAGGGGTCCCTCAGGTCCCCCAGCCCTATCCTGGGCCTTTGGAGGTGGCTTGTCCCCAGGGAGGGGTCCGTGTGGGGGTCCCCAAGGAAGGACAGCTGTGTGTCCAGACCTGCATGTCCTCTCCATCCCCTCGCCCACCTGCGTGCCCTCCTCTCCCTCCCCAGCCCCAGCCTGTCTACAGCAGAAACACACCCTGCCCGCCTCCCGTGGCTGGGGCTGGGGAAGCATCCCTGGGTTGGTGGTCTCTTTGAGTCTCTGTTTCTTCTCCTTGTGGGCTGGGGGTGCCGTTAGGAGAGGCAGGACCCGGGAAGAGCTCAGACAGACACTTGGACACGGCCCTGCTGCTCTCACCCCTCCCCATGTGGTGCAGGGGGGCAGATGCGGTCCGGTTTTGAATCTAGCCTCCAGCCTCTCCTGTGCGGTGATTCACTCATCTCCGATGGATGCTCATGCCTCCCCTTAGAGGGTCAAGCTGGCGACCGTGGGGGCCCATTCAGCTCGGGGTCACGTCCTCCTGGGAGCCTGGGTGCGGGGGCAGCCCGGTCACCCTGGAGGGGCAGCAGGAGTTGTCCGAGGCCCTGAGGCCCAGCGCCCTCCCGGAATGCTCGGGGGCCCCGTCAGAGGGCAGCCGGTGACCGTCACAGCTCAGGCCTATCCCAGGCACTCTGCAGGGCCCCCACCACCGCACCCTTTGCTCCTGGGAAGTCCTCCTGCAGAGGGATGGCTTCCCGAGGGAGCCTTGCGATGTCCTGACCTGTTTGCAGGGTCGATACTGTCAAGCATCAAACTTGGAGCTGCCGTCCAAGCGATTACCTCATGGCCCGAACAGACTCCGGCGCCCTGCAACAGCTCTGGAGAGTCGAGGGCAGCTGTCTGATTGGATGGGAACCGTGCAGGATGGGGATAAATGGGGCGAGGTGGGCGTGCGGGCAGCAGCGTCTCCCACGGCCAAACTTCAGGGTCAGGCCAAGTACTGGGGGCTGGGGTCCACCCTGGCTGGGGCGGTAGTTGCCTGGAATGCAAGCTAGCCCGCACTCAGCCCTGCAGATACAGCCAGATGTTCGCGACGGGGAGGGATGCTGGCGTCGGCAGGGCAGGCAACAAGGGAGGCTGCCGGGACCTGCGGCCAGATTTCTGACATCCTCTCAGAAAAGCAGCAGTCCAGGCCAGGGCCAAGACTCCCCCTTGGGGAGCGAGGGTGGGGGAGAAGCATGGGAAGGCACAGGAGACGACGTGTGGCTGGTGGAGGTCGGGCGGGAGGCTGCGGGGACTCAGCGAGGTCCCTGGGCTCTTCCGCTGGGAGGGATGAGGGAGGTAAAGAAGTTTCAGGGTTTATTTAATTTTATTGTTTTAACATCTTTATTGGAGTATAATTGCTTTACGATGGTGTGTTAGTTTCTGCTGTATAACAAAGTGAATCAGCTATACGTATACATATGTCCCCATATCCCCACCCTCTCGCGTCTCCCTCCCACCCTCCCTATCCCACCCCTCTAGGTGGTCACAGAAACCCTTGTCAGCTTGCGAGTGCGCTGTAGCCTTGTGCCAGGAGAAGGAACGTGCAGGGCCCCATGCAGGGAGAGGTAAAGGGGGACAGCACTCACCTTCGCCCCTTCGTCACCTGTGACCCTCGCCCCTCCCAGGACGCACCTCACCTATGGGCGCTCTTCCTCTAAGAACTGGACAGAGCATCACTACCGTCCATCCATGTGTGGCAGGTGCTGTGCACAGAGATGACCCAAGTTGTCCCCTCCCTGCACATCCGTTTCCGGGGTTATCACCGTAACCCAAGGGCCGGGGCTTGGAGGCCTGCCGTCCTCACCGGAGGGATGGAGCTCAAATCCACAGAGACGGCCGCTCTGCCTTGTTGAATCCCCGAGTCCAGACTCCCAGCAGCAGGTCCACATGCTTCCCGGGCCCCACTCCGCCACTGGAGAGCGCCGGCTGCCAGTGTGGCTCAGTGAGATGAGCCTCTGTCTGGTACCTTCAACCCAGTTTGTCCCTCTGCACCAGACACAGCCCGGATCTGCCCGGCTGCTCCCGCTCAGAGACACCCTTCCTGTCTCTTCTCTCCAAGCCGCCCCACCCCCAGTTCCTCAAGCTGCTGTCAACATGAAGGGGTTCCTTGGTCTATGGTTGCGACATGTCCCTACCCCCGGGACCCTGCACTCAACACCATCTCCCACTGCCACGCCAGAACAGAGGCTCCCTGGGGCAGTGAGCAGCCCATGTCACGAGTCACACTGCCATTGGGGCTCGGGTCTCTGCACCGCAAGCCCAGTGCTTTTCCACCAACCAGCAGGGGCTGAAAATCATTCCCCCAGGGAGGGACACATTTCTTAAAGAGAAGCCTTGATGAGAGGATCAATGCACACAAGCTGCTGAGGGCAGCAGGGGACAGGCAGCCACAGCCACGTGTCATGCCCCACCCCCACTAGAAAGGTCATCCCTGAGGTCATGCCGAGGGCCTGCTGGGGTCTCGGCACAGGGACTGAAGAGCCCCGGGCTATACTGCTATGTATTGTATGTTTGTGTTCACCGTTATTTCATGATGCTGTTTATCTGGTTCTAGTAACCACCCTGGTCCTTTTTAAGGGCTGCGTGGCACACCTTTGCACGGATACACCACAATCTGTATAACCGTTCCTTTAGTGCTGGAGATGTGAGTTGTTCCCAGTCCCCACCCGCCGACCTTTTTCAACTTTTCATTGAAGCTTTACATACATACACATTTCCCATCATTTTTTAAAAGAGACTTCTAAAACAGCCAAATAAATGTCTGTTCTTGAGGAAGAAAATAAAGCAACTTTGAGGTCACATGTGTTCCTCCTCCATCCCCAATTTTAGCAGAAAAATTATGTATGTTTAGATTTGCCCCCATAAGTCAAATGCTTAATGCACAGCTCTTCTTTGTAGAGGGGAGAGTTCTGTCTCTTTTATGAATCATCCAAATCCCAAAGGTGGAAATACTTCGCTGAGCATATTAAAATGATTCAAGATTAACTAACCTGCATTGGCTGGGAAGAGCCGCTCCTGCGAGGAAACGGCAAAGGGGTCATTTCAGAGCCTCGTCTGCCAACTGGCTACCTCGTCATCAGAAAACGCAGGGTGGCCAGATGGGTCGCGCAGAACCTCTGAGCTGGGGCCCCGACTCCCCCCAGTTTCCCTGGACCCCCCCCCAACTCAATTCACCGGTTTCCCTGGACCCCTAACTCCCCGCTGGCTTGCCCCGGCCCAGGGTGGCCATCCCCAGGAGCAGCTCTGATCGGCCGCTCTCCATCCCAAGGTCCTTCCTTGGCTGAGCTTCCCCTGTGACGTCATGCCCGGGCTCTGTGGTGAGACATCCACAGGCTTCCCTGACACATGGAGGAGCTGGGGCTCTGTGAGCACCGCCCCACCAGGCTCAGCGCCGTTAGGAACCTGTGACCCAGGGGGGTAACCGGGGGCGGCCTCAGGTCACCCGCTGGTCGGAAGCCTAGGGGCTGTGTGTTCTGAGCCCAGCTGACCATCACCAGGGCATCAACTTCCTTTCCAGCTTCATTGGTCCTCCAGCCGGCAGCCACCCTGCCATGGGCTCCCCCCGCCCCCCCCTCCCCGGGACCCTCCATCCCCCTCAGGCTGGGCCTCTTCCCTCTGCCGGGAATGGCCATTTCCAAAGGGCCACAGCCCAGGTCCAGCCCAAAGCTGCCTCATCCTCGGGGCTCACCTGGGCATCCTCCCTCCAGCCTCCCCAGATTTCCCTTTGTCTTGCACAGTGATGAACTTGGCGTTGATGTTCTGGGTGTGCATGTCCTGACTCCCCACCTACCAGACAGCCAGCTGGAGGGCAGGGCTTGGGCTCGGGGCAGCGGTAGGGGCAGCTGGATGGGTGGGGACCTGGGGGGCGGATCCGACTTGATTCCGGTCCCTGAGAACAATCTGAATGTGGAATTTTGCGAGAGGAAAGGGCAGATTTCCCAGTGGAGAGAAGAGCAACTGTGAGGTTCTCACTGGGTACACGAGACTGTGTAACTGGTACCTGTGTGACTCGGGCAGGTGGGGCCTGAGGAAGACGTTGCCGGAGAAGACACGGGGCTTGAGAGAACCGTCCGACCCTCCCGTGGCTATCCGTTCTCTCCACGAGGACGGGCAATCTCACCTTCTCAACAGCGTCTTCTCTCTCTCTGCCTCCTCCCTGCTCTCTTTATAGATGAAATCATTGTGAATGGATGTATACTAGAGGGAAACACTAAGCTCAAGGGAAGGAGCTGTTACTCAGATGACGTCATGCCCACTCTATTTTTGAATATACTTCTCACACCCCACTGCCTGGTCTTCTAAAGAATTTCCTCAGACATATGAAATGATTTGTTCTCTGCTGAGAAAGATAGATGATCCAAACCAGGGCTTCTCAAACTTGGGGTTCCCTGAAACACTGGTCCACTGGGTGGTTAAGAGTTTTCTTGCTCACACAGGTTTGCTACACCGAAAGGGTTTATGGTATTGGTTGAAGGGCTTCTCAGAACCTTTGGTGCCCCGTGGTGATCCAGGACAGCCTCCCAGGGGTGCAGCACAAGGCATCCCCTGCACTTTTGGACAAGGACTGACCTCCCCTGCTTTTAGGGGAATATCCACCAGCATCTCCCAGAACAGTGCTCCATGACATCTGGTGTAGAAAAGAGTGGTCTAAAATACATTGGGTGATGCTCAGACACACCACTTTGAGAAGATGCATTATGCCAGGGGCTGATGACTCAGATGCCTGCACAGCACCGGGTCCCTGACAGGTTGAAAGAAGCTGCTTCTATTGGGACCAAGCTTGACATCCTGACAAGTGTGCTGCCTTTAAAATCATCTTGGAAGCCCCCCAAGAATGGTCACGGACATTACCCACCTGTACCTGGCAGTCCCAAGCAGCACCCAACCATACCCCGCAGCAGCTGGCAGTACCTACAAGTACTTGGCCATACCTATGAGTCCTCACTAAGCACCAAGCGTCAGTACTCATCAGTATACAGCGACGCCCAGGAGCACCCAGCTCACCCACGGTCGGCTAGCCAGCAGTGGCTGGCTGCGTCTTCCTGCTCTTTCTACAGTTGGGAGGGAGGGTGGCCCTGGACCAGCCCAGCCCCACAGTGGTCACAGGTGACCCCAGTGTGGCCCTTGCAGGGAGCTTGGGCTTAGTCTGCCGCCTCTCCGTTCTGGCCGCTCCCCAAGCCCTGGGAAACCTGCACTTGGCTGGCAGCGGGCTGGCCGCGGGGGCCTGGGGTTAGAGAGCCGCTTCATCCTTTAGCCCCAGCTCAGGCGTACAGAGCTCTGCCCACCAGCCCTGTCTGCCCATGCCCTGTGCACTCTTCCCGGGCCCGGCGCCTGCCCTCCCCCCACGCACCCGGGTCCCTTTAAGGCCGTCTCTCCATGGCTCTGCCCCCTGCACCCGCTCTCCGGTGCTCACATTTCCTGCCAAAGCTGCAGAGAAGGGGGAGTCCTGGAGCAGAGGTGGAATGACTGGGCCAAAGGCAGTCAGAGATAAGTGAAGAGCACATGCCCGGCCTGAAGCTAAAGCAATGAGTGACTGTGTAACATGTGTCTCTGGTGTGAGAGCCCAGCCACTTTCTGGCCAGACCACACGTGCACAGAAAGAAAGCTCCTTAAGAAACCAGTCATCAGCCACCCAAGCACCTGCATGTCCCCTTGAGCAGCCCTGCCAGGCCTTTCCCTGCGCAGGCCTGGGTGAGCGCCCACTCTGGTCAGGAAACATGAGCTGCAGAGTGATTTGAGAAGGGAAAGTTTACCATGAGGAATTATTACCTGGTAATGGGGTGAACTACTGCGGGCCCGAGAGAGAGCCCTGAAGAGAGCAGGAATCAGAGAACCTGCCTTCAGGGGCGGGGTGGGGGGGTGGTGCACATGGCAATTCCCAGGGGATCTGCACTCCAGGGGGCTCGCCGACCGGCTGGGAGGCATCCCCCATGTGGTGGTGTCCACGCCCTGCTGGGAAGGACACGCTGGGGCCAGGAGGAGAAACCCCTTCCTCTGCTGAGCCCCGTGGCATCCCAACAGCTCCCGCATGACAAAGCCTAACGTGGGCCAGTGGGAAAAGGATGTGTTTGCAGGGTGCAGCCCCAGGACCACAAAGCCAGAACAGCAGCGTGGATTTGGAGCTGAGGGAGGGGCGGTCGTGCGACGCCCGGCGAATGCAGTTTTTGCTATTGTAGACACATAGACGGTGGCACTCCTGTGCTTTAGAAACACATCACAGAGATGTTGATCCTCAGTGTGAGTGGTGTCGACTGTGTCTTGTCACATCATGACTCAAGGCCTGTTTCTAACTTCATTGTATTGCTTACAAAGTTATGTAGATGCAAGCGGAATAATGCACTAATTGGCTGTACTTATTAAATCAAGCAATCAATTTTCAATGCCATCCATCAGTTATGCACAGGTTTTTGTTAAAATTTTGCCTAGTCAATGTTCCTCTCCCCTGGTGTTAATATTTTGCTCTTGTACATTAATTGGGTGGAGTTGTGTTTTTACATTATTTAGCCAATGGATTTAAATCTCACTCAATCCCATCATTTGAAAGATTTTCAAACAGGTTAGAAAATTCTGTCCTGAAGTTTTTAAAGCATTCAGATGTAAGAATTTTTGTAGATGACAAATATTAAGTCTCAAGATTACATAACAGTGGAAAAATTTCAAAACACTCTTGTTCTAAGTACAGTCACCATAGAACCATTTTCTAAAGAAGCTATTTTTCTCACTCTTTACTAAAATTTCAACTTTACCTCGAAGGGCAGACTGTTTATTTTTCCAAACATATCTACAAACAACATACAGCTTTCAGCTACTTGTCTTCTAGAAAAGGCCAGCAAATAGAAGACACTTGTACTTTTAAAAGAAAAGAGTGTCACATCATCCCGACAGTGGAGAGGAAGGTTAGGAGGGTGTTCAGGGATGACTCAGCCCTGAACGAGTCCCCTTTTTCTCCCAGCTCCTCTGCAGAGAGCAGTGGCCGCTGGGCCTGGGGCTTTGAGCTGTGAGCTGGGTGGGCACACTAACCCCCTGGGAACGGAGTGTTTAGCATTGGCAGAGTCAGAGCCCTGGGGAAGAACTGAGGGTCTGCGGACAGCTCATCTGAGAAAGAGGGCCTCACGCAGAGCATCCAGGAGCTGAATGAGTGTATTGGGTCTTCTCTACCCGTGAAGAGAGTTCCTCCAGGGGGGCTCAGGAGGGGCTGAGAGCTACGGGATGGGAGATTCCTTTGTTTTTTCTACCAGTTGGATATTAAAGCTATTCCAGCAGCAGATCTGAGCCCCAAATTTCTGACAAAAGGAAAAAACAAAGAGCGGCCTGTATGGGGATGGGGTGAGAGAGGATGGGATAGGGCGGGAGGGAGACCCTAACTACTAGAGAGAAGGCTATCAGGGTGAACCATCTGAAAATGTGACAAGCAAAACAGAATAGTGAGAATAGTCAGATGGGCACCTGCATGACAAGTTTATATGTAAAAGATCCAAATTCCAGCACTGAAAAGAATGCCAGAAGCTTAAAAACACGATTTGAAATGTAAACCTCCAGCAGATTGATTAAAGAAGAGATTGTGTTGCAGACCTAAATGAGTGGCCCTGGGAGAAAAGGACAAGAAATATCTCAACAGACAAAGCGGAAAGATAAAGAGATGTAACAAAGGAAAATACGATTGACTTGGAAGATAGAGCAGGAGGTCTAATGCAAGAACCATAGAAGTTCTAGAAGTAGAGAAAAATAGCAGGTGGGAGAAAGGCAACAGCTGAACATTGGAAAACTCTGAGTTGAGGAAAGTCTGGAGGCTACACACTTAAGGGTTCATCAGTTCCAGGCTTGACCGGTGAGAAAAAACACAATCTGTTCTGTATCATGTGAAAAGTTACAGACTCTGCAAACATATGGTATTATTCCATTTATATGAAATTTCTAGATGTATAGTAATTTCTAATCTATAGTAACAGAAAGCAGACCAGTCATTGTCAGGGGCCAGTGATTTTAATGGAAATTTTAATGAATATGTGATGCATAAATTTATCAGAAATCATTGACATGTGCAACTAAAATGGGTCGATTTTGTTGTATGCAAACTTTACCTAAATACATATGAATAAAAATGACAAATTCTAGGGTTTCTCCGTAAAGGAAAATAATCCAACAAATTTTCAATCAAAAAGAATAGGTTACCTAAAAAAGCAAAGCAATCAGAACAGTGTGAGACATCTCATCTGATACAACACTAGATGCTAACAACAGTGGAGCAACATTGACAGATATCAGAGCAAAGAGACCATGATCCAGGAACCCTTGTTCCCAGCAGTGATATCATTTTGTCATCCGAGTGAAAGATATACAAAGATATAAAAACATCTCACAGGGTTTAGCACCTAAGTACTCCACCTAAGAAAATAAGCTCCCATTTATTTAAGAAATTATTAGTCATATATTCTGTTACTTGCTGTTGAAACATTCTGAGTGGATACAGGTATTAATATGGAAGTTCTTAGAAAACCAGGAATAAATGGAGTCTTTCTTTTTCTTTTTTTCTTTTTTTTTTTGGCCACGGCACGTGGGATCTGAGTTCTCTGACCAGGGATCGAACCCGTGCCACCTGCACTGGGAGCACAGAGTCTTAACCACTGGACTTCCGGGGATGTACCTCTTTTTCTTTTTTAAAAAACAACCTAATGATTAAGTATTTTTATGTACTGAGAAACGATGATCACAGTAAGTCTAGTTAACATCGATGAATTCTTTCCTAATCTGATCAAGAAAGTGTATATTATACCAATAAACAATATCGCATTTAATATGTGGAAATTA
Organism: Mesoplodon bidens; assembly: GCF_964165515.1. Classification (NCBI taxonomy): domain Eukaryota; kingdom Metazoa; phylum Chordata; class Mammalia; order Artiodactyla; family Ziphiidae; genus Mesoplodon; species Mesoplodon bidens. Next base: position 111,989,216 of record NC_138165.1, on the reverse strand, counting down.
TTAGAGGCTTTCTGCTAAAGTTAGGAATGGGACATGAGTGCCCATGCCTGTCCATGAGTATGTTCTGGAATCTTAGTCAACACGACAAGACAAGAAAAATAAAGCACCTAAATAGGAAAAAGTAGAGGAGAAACTAATCACTACTCGATGACGATCTAGCTGTCTGAAGGCAATCCAAAGCGTGATCTGAAAGCCGTTACAACCTATAAGACAGGTTAGTGCGTTACACGTGGAACACGTGAAGGTCATCTGCTTTCTGACACCAGGAAATATCGTATCACAATCAAAAAATTATATTGACAACAGCAACGAAATACTTTGAAAGTAGGGATTCATTCCATTAGAAACATATAGGTCTTACAAGAAGAAGATCACACCATGTTTATGAAAGATATTAAAGAAAAATTTAGTAAGTGGAGAAACATATCACGTTCTTAGATATAAAAAGTCTTTATTGTAAAGGTATAAATTCCTCCAAGCTTCTCGATCTATATGTTTAATTAAAGTTCAACTAAAATGTTATAGAACTTTTTTCTTTCTTTCTTTTATTTTCCTGAGGGAAACTTATAAAATACTTCTGAATGATCCTCATTGCCCACTGGAATTAAAAATTGAAAGGAGGAGTGACAGCTTTATTTAAAGTTAGGATAATTGGAGAATAGAAATTTGAAGTCTATTAAAATATACTGTGAAACTGTAATAATTAAAACTGTGTGATAGTAGGTGCACAGTTAGAAGGAGGCAACTCTAAAATGCCCAAGAAAGTCCACATATGGATCATAACATGCCTGAATTTAGTATTTGATAGACTAATAAAGAAAGGTGACCCATTCCACAAATGGTCTCAAACCCTAAAACAACTCGAAAAAATGTATGTGAACACTTACCTGATATCAAGTAAGAAAATCCTTTCTAAGTTTTTCTCTAAAGGAAAGGATTACTATATTTGATTATATAAAAACAAACAAACTCCCTTATATCTAAAGAAATTAAAACTGGCAAGCTAGGAACTTCCCTTGTGGTCCAGTGACTAAGACTCCGTGCTCCCAATTCAGGGGGCCCGGGTTCAGTCCCTGGTCAGGGAACTAGATCCTGCAAGCCGCAACTAAAAGAGCCCACACGCCACAACTACAGCCTGGTGCAGCCAAATAAATAAAAATAAATAAATAAATAAATAAAACCTGGCAAGTTAAAATATGTCAATTATATCTCAATTTACAAAAAAAAAATAAAGCATACATTAGAAAAAACTGGCAACCTAAAAAACGAGATTATTTGCAAAATCTATGATAGACAAAGGGCACTGTGCTCAATCCATATTTGTCTCTAAAAACTAATTCAAAAGCGCACTCCAATAAAAAAGGACAACATTAACGCTTGGAGCTAAGCTCTGTCACGGCCCAGGCCAGGTACCACAGCTGGAATCCCATGTGCCAGACCCCCTGACCCACGGCTGCCCTGGGAGGGGCGGACTGTTAACCCTCCTCACAGATGAGCAGACTGAGATGCTGGCAGGAAAGGGGGTTTGAACCCAGAGCCTGCTTGCTTACGCAGTGTGTCATTTTCCCCTTCAGAGAGTGAGAAATGTAAAAAGCCCAGGGAGTCTTGAGAAATCGAAGCAAAAGCCGTGAAATGTAGTTTTACGCGTTATCAAGCGGGCAGAGTGTGGAGAAGCACATTGTCCTAGAGACCCAGGCCCTTCCTTGTCTGTCTTCCTCGCATAAGGGGCGGGTTGGAAGCTCATTAGTAGCCCTCCAAGCACAAAATGATGCCCCCACCCTGCCGTACGAGTTCAGGAGACCCCCTGGGACCAGCGGAGAGCAAGGCTGAGCGGCCGGGCTCCCAGAGACGCCGAGGACAACCGTGAAGCAGGCGGTTTCCCTCCCTGTCCTGATCCTCCCTTCGGTGTCCATGGGGGTCTCAGGTCTGCCCGGTGTGCTGCCTTCCATCCTGGGCTCTTCTGGGCATTCCCACCCCTCCGCTTTCTGCCTGGAACCCGCTTTCTTGTGACAGTTCTCCGAGCTGTATCGCTGGACTCTGAACAAATGCCAGCTGGCCCTTGTTCCTTCCCTGCTCGCTAATCCCCTGGCGGCTTCTGATGACCCAGAGTAAACTAGGAAGTGCCCACGGGATGCCCCCGCCAGCCACCCACAGACACCTCAGCCTGCGGCTGCCATCGCCAAGCAGCTCTGGTCCTGCCTGCCTCCCCTGAGGGCCCCGCAGCACTGCTCCCATCCCAACCCCAGGGCCCTTCATCTCGTTAACACCTTCAGGCCTCAGATGCGGGGTCATCTCCTCAGAAGGCCTTCCCCCCACCCCACCCCTAGTCTCAGATGCCCCCCCCCCAACAAGCAGTCAGCCCCATTCAAATTCCCCTACATCTCTGTGTCTTGTTTGGGGAGCATCGGTCCTCCCCACTGGACTGTGGGACCCAGGAGGGCAGAGGTCACCTTCAGTGTGTGTACTGCTGTGTCCAAAGGCCCAGCGCCTTGCCTGACCTGTAACAGAGGCTCACCATCATTTGCTGAACGAAGCAGGAATTCCGGGATGCGTGCTGAGTCCAGTCACGTGGACACCTGGATTGCCCCTGGCATGACACCAGAAAGACAGCGGAGGGATTGCCATCGATGGGCACAGGCTGAGGTACTGCCTGGGGGGCAGGATAGAGCAGCAGAGGTGGGGCCCCCAGGAGCCCAGAGAACCAGGGAACTCAGGGCCAAGCGTGAAGAGCTCTTTATTGTGGAGATTTAAAAAAATACATAGACATTATCCATATAGGCAATAAAAGTTTTTTTTGTTTTTTTAGCTGCTTCGGTTGCTGCGCGCTGGCTTTCTCTAGTTGTGGCGAGCGGGGGCTACTCTTCGCTGTTGTGCACGGGCTTCTCATTGCGGTGGCTTCTCTTGTTGTGGAGCACGGGCTCTAGGCACACGGGCTCAGTAGTTGTGGCACGTGGACTCAGTAGTTGTGGCTAATGGGCTCTAGAGCACCGTTTCAGTAGTTGTGGAGCATGGGCTTAGTTTCTCCGCGGCATGTGGGATCTTCCCGGACCAGGGCTCAAACCTGTGTCCCCCCAATTGGCAGGAGGATTCTTAACGACTGCGCCACCAGGGAAGTCCGAGGAAATAAAAGTTTAAATGTGCTCCCATCCAAGCCTGTTATGATGGAGTAACAAATCCTCTTCAGGGCAAACGGAGAAGTCTGTTTGTAAAAAAGTATTTGATTCATGAACAGCAGGGAGGAGATGGCTGTGGGGAAGATGAACACATAGTCATGGGCCAGAGCAAAGAAGATGGATCATTCTGTAACCAGAGAGGGTTTGCCCGGGGCCCAGGGGGCCACACTGCCCTTATTTATCAACAAGAACTGAGATCGGTGGTGTTTCTATCTCTACCCGAGCATCTGTTTATTGATGCAGTGATTAATGGGGCACTGTTGCCAGGATATAAAAGTCCTTTCCTGAGTGGACTGTGATAGTGGCCCTGCCCTGTTTCTCCAGTGTATTTATCCTGGACTTTATAGGACAGTAAAAGCCCATCTGGAGCCATTCAAGGCCGATGCCCTCCCGCCATGAACACTGTCCGGCCACCATCATCGCCAGCACATGATATTTGCAGCCACCTACTGTGTGCACTGTGTGCAGGCACTGGGCCTGGCACAGTGGGGACAGAAAGAGGGGTAAGGGCAGAAAGGACATACTAGAGGAGAGAGAAAAGACACCTCTGTTCTCAGGAGTCTGCCATCCCCTGGTGTAGACAAGGCACGTGCTGTGATCAGTAGTGGACCCTCCCAGACAAATGAAGATGGAACCAAAAAATTCTACTGGTTCAGAACGGGCTCTGATTCAATGATTCATTCAAGAAGTAATTGTGGAGTCCCACTGCAGAGGCTGCCAGTTGTCCCATATTTCCTAGAAATGAAATCTTTTTTAGCCACACGCATGGGTGCCTGGAATAAAACCACACTTCTCGGCCTCACGTGCATCCCCGCAAGGCTCTGTGACTAGGGCCTGGCCGGCGGGTGTGAATGGGCATGTGATGTCACCTTCTGAGAGGTGTCCGCAGGGAATTGCCTCGGCCCTAAACCTTCCCTTTCCCTTTCCTGCTGGCCAGCACAGGGACAGACTAGTCAGAGCTTGGACAGCTGTCTTAGACCATGAAGGTTGCCTGGCAACACTGGAGCAGAGAGGAAGCAGCCTAGGTCCCCAATGACCACGTGGAGCGAAGCTCCCAAGCAGCCTGGACGAGGACTCCCGGAGCTCTGACCTGCAAGAACAAAGCTCCGCGTGGTGAAGCCAGTGCAATCTCAGTGGATCCCTGCTGCTTGGGATAAACCCAATTTTAATGAAAGCACCTGCTATGTGTCAGGACGCCGTGTGAAGGACTGCAGTTGTGAGAACAAATAAGATAGAGACAGTTCCTGCTCCCAGGGAGCTTTCACTCAAGCAAGAGACACAGAGAAAGACCAGGTAACAAACCAGCAAAGATGCATCTTTACAAATGCTGATAGATTCAGGGAAGTAAGGAAATAACTCGCAAAGTTAGAGAGAAGCAGAGACGGGAGAGCAGCTGGGGAAGTCTGCCTAAAGGAGGTGGGTTCTAGAAAAGTGGGATGAGGAGAACATGGCATTGGTTACAGGGAATCTGTCAAAAGTCAGAATCGGAAGAGATGGGGGATCCACCTGTGACTGACCAGGGCATCACTGAAGGGATGGCACGGTACCCGAGCTGTGGAAGGTGAGGGGCTCTCGAGTGTGGGGACATGGTCCCGGAGTGGTCCTCTGCTGGGGCAGCCCCTGGAGTTGCAGCTGGCTTTGGTCGGGGTGTGTCTGTCTCAGGGAACGCCCGTTCACTGGCCCCGGGTCTCCACACCCAGGGTCATGCTAGCCCTCTTGGCAAAAATGCAGATTCCTGGGCCCTGCCTGCTGGAGATTTCTGATTTCATGAGACTTCATTAGTGTTGATGAGATCTAACGGCCCAAGGGACACAGGCTTCCAGAAGCTCAGATTTAAGGGCCTCAAGTTCATCTGATCCAACCCCTTCCAGCAGCCTGAGACCCCTCCCACCCTCTGTCAGAGAGCCCTGAACTTCCCGCAGGACAGCCCCCTCCCAGATAAGAGATTGTATTGTATTGAACTGGAATCTGACCCCTTTTCTAGTTCTTCCTCTGGACTCCTGAAAATAAGATGAATCTCTTTCCAAACGAGAAGATTTCAACCACGTGAGGTCACTTACCACAACCCATAATTCTCCTCTTTTCCTGGTTGAATGTCCTCAAAACCTGCAGCCATTTCTCTTTATGAGCTTTACTGGCTGAAGCTCAGCCTTCTGGGGCAGCAACTTAGGAAGGGCAGCCTCTTCTCCAAGCCAGCTCAGCATCACTAATCATTAGAGAAATGCCAGTCAAAACCACAGTGATATACCACCTCACACCAGTCAGATGGCTGCCATCAGAAAGTCCACAAACAGCAAATGCTGGAGAGGGTGTGGAGAAAAGGGAACCCTCTTACACTGTTGATGAGAATGTAAACTGGTACAGCCACTATGGAAAACAGTATGGAGGCTCCTTAAAAAACTAAAAATAGAATTACCATATGATCCAGCAATCCCACTACTGGGCATATATCAGGAAAAGACAAAAACTCTAATCTGAAAAGATACATGCACCCCAATGTTCATAGCAGCACTGTTTACAATAGCCAAAACATGGAAGCAACCTAATGGATAAAGAAAATGTGGTATATATACACAATGGAAATATTACTCAGCCATTAAAAAGGAATGGAATAATGCCATTTGCAGCAACATGGATGGACCTGGAGATTATCATACTAAGTGAAGTAAGTCAGACAGGGAAAGACAAATATCATGTACTGCTTATATGTGGAATATTTTTAAAAATGGTACAAATGAACTTATTTACAAAGTAGAAACAGACTCACAGACTTAGAAAACAAACTTATGGTTACCAAAGGGGAAACGCTGGGGGGAGGGATGTATTGGGAGTTTTGGATTGATATACACACACTACTGTATTTAAAATAGATAATCAACAAGGACCTACTGTATAGCACAGGTAACTCTGCACAATATTCTGTAATACCTAAATGGGAAAAGAATTTGAAAAAGAATAGATATGTGTATAACTGAATCACTTTGCTGTACACCTGAAATTAACACAACACTATAAATCAACCATAGTCCAATATAAAATAAAAATTAAGAAATAAATAAAGTCACATGGAGAGCTAAATAAAAAGAACCAAGATAAAACGGGCTGATGATAGCAGTAAGCTTTGTGCAAGGTCCCTCAGAGGTGTTCCCCAAGTACGACCCCATTTCCTACTTACAGACTGCAGATCCAAGAGGACCCTTTAAGACTATTTAGTTCAACCTCCAGTCTTAGTTTTCTAGGGCCGCTGTAACAGAAATGGATGCCCCCGCAGTTCTGGAGGCTGGAAGTCCAAAATTACCGTCATGGCAGGGTTGGTTCCCTCTGGAAGCTCTGGGGATAAAAGCTACTCTGGGTCTCTCTCCAGCTCACAGAAGCTGCTGGTAATTCAGGGGGACCCTTCGGCTTGTAGGGCGTCACTCCAGTCTCCAGCTCTTCACACGGTCTTCTCCCTGTTCCTTTGTGTCCTTGCTCCTCTCTTCTCTTCTGAGGACCCTCATCATTGGATTTAGGGCCCACCTGAAACCAGGAGGATTTCATATTGAGATCCTTACCTTAATTATATCTACAAAGGCCCTTATTCCAACTAAGGTCACATTCTGATGTTGCTGGTGGACACAGCTCTTGGAGGCGACCCTGTTCACCCCACCACTCCTCTGTACCTTACAGATGAAACCAGTGGATTATGAAAGGAAGGGGTTTGCCGGGGTGTCCCCAGCGAGTTAGTGAGGGGATTGTACAGCAAGGCTATGAGGCCACAGGACAGATGCGGTGACACCTGCATTGCTGGTGCTTCCAAGAATTTCTCAGATGACTGAAGCTTATCTTTTTCAGAGACAAACTTCTAAAAAACATACTGTTTTGAAGACATTCTAAACCATATAAAGGTACTCCCCCACTTACTAAACAGAATTTTTTAAAAAGGTCCATCACCATTTTGTCATTTTGTTGGTCATTTCGTCATTGCTGTGAGGAGGCATTAATAAGTGAGGTTGCAACGAGGTGACGCCTTCAGATCCAGCTCAGCCGGGCGGGCTGCAGCCCTACACATTCCTGAGCTTCCCCGACTGGGTGCCTGTCAGACCTTTCCCCAAGATTGTCAATTCTCAGAAAGACAGCTCCTTCATTCATCACCAGCTCTCGTAGGACATTCGTCTCTTACAGACATAAGCTTCAATGAGCCGTAAAATTCATGGACACACCATATTTTGGGGGGGATATTAATCCTTATTTGCTTTCTGTATTTCTCATTTTCATCCCATTTCAAGCATATCACTCAGCTCTTTGTAATTTTTTTGCCCCAGGGATTTTTTTTTCCAGGCAGAAAGCCAAAGCAGCTTGAAGCCAAAGGCTCTTTCTGTCTTTTATAAAAACCTAAACCCATTTCATGAAACCCTAATCCCAAAGGCTGAGTGGGAGGGAGAGAGAGCGATTCCCTGAGATTTGGAAGAGGAGAGACATTGGCAGTCTCGAGGGCCCAGGATCTGAGCAGAGCCCAGGAGAAGAGTCCAGGAAGGGGCCAGGCCAGCCACGCTGTGCCCCCAGGGAGGCTACACCCAGGCACTGTGGGTTATGGTGAGGATTCCTGAGCACAAAGCACGGCACAGGAACAGCTGCTAACCCGAGGGCGGAAGAAGGATGTTGGTGAGGGGCCTCCACAGTGGACGATCACTAAAGGCTCTCCGTGCTCTTCTGGGCACCATGGAAGACTATTGATTCTGGAGTGACCCTGGGAGGGGAGGGGTTGCATTTCCTGCCAGCCCCATAGGGTGGGGCTCAAAGTTGGGCTTAAGTTGACATAAGAAGATAAAGAAATGAACCTCCTGGATTTCTGGACAACATGACATTGTAAGTTGGTGCTTTGAGGCCTCTTCTCTGCTCCAAATCCATAGCAACCATAGATAAAACATATTTTTAAAAGTCACAGCCCCATTACAAAACAAGACAAACACCTCGGAGACAGAAATAGAAGGCATAAAGCAGTGAGTGGGGTGTAGGCTGAGTGTGCGCTGGGCTTCAGGTTCAGAATCAGCAGAGATAGTAACAGTGACTGAAAGAGCCCCACCTGGGCAGGGGTTTGGTGGGAAGACAAAGGCTGGCCCACTGCTCAGAGCCCCCCCAACCATAAGAGGGAGCGGAAAGAAAGTTCCAGTTGACTACTTTCTATAGAGGTGAGGACCCAAGGTCAGGAAGCAGTTTCATATAGAGAATGTGGGTGGAGACCACCTGCGCCTGTGATATATACTCAGTGCTCAGGTGGATGAAGAGCCCAGAGCCAGTGATGTGAGACCTGTGTCAGGGAGGCTGTCCCGGGAGGCTGGGCGGAAACATGTAGAACCTCTAGGCAGACAGGATTGAGTGTGGGTGGGGTGAGGCATGGATAGGGAGAGAAGGAGGAAGGGTAGAGAGAGAAGGAGATATGTAGACAGAGGTGGGGGAGTGAGAGACAGAGAAGGAGAGAGGAAACCTCCTTCTACTCAAGATGCATCTGGAAACCCACACGCACAAATCTGTTGAAATAACTCGCACACCCCACCCCCAAGTAGCCAAATAAAATCCACAAACTCATTCCCTATCAAATGAAACTATTAGAGCAATCTCAAGGTGAATTGTCAGCATCTCAAAAAGCAACAGCCTATGAAGGGCAACAAGCTATAAACAAAAAAATTGGCAGAAACGAAAAAGATCTGAACGGATAGAAATGGAAAAGATCTACCTAGAAACATGGAAATGGAAAAGATGGTCACTGAAATAGAAAAGAAGCCAGTAGATGGAATAAAATCCAGTTAAACACAGTCAGAGAGATAGTAGGTGAATTGGAAGACGGATGCAAGGGATTCACCAAGAATGCATCTCAGAAAAAAAGAGGTTCAGAGGTCGCCCAACATGAAAGAGCAGCTCAGAGCCATGCGGGTGTGGCTGGGCAGCTCTGGCCAGAGGAGAGGAGCTCAGGGAGGGGAGAGCAAGAGGAAGAGCAGAGAGGTCATATTTGAACAGACACCAAGAATGGGCCAAGACTGAAAAGAGATGCAAGTTCTCAGACTGCAGCCCCCTCTGAGAATTGAGCAGGAGAATAAAATGGACCTTCATCTATCTCTGCTGTACATTGTAGGGTACATCCAAAAAATGAACTGTTGGGACTTCCCTGGTGGTGCAGTGGTTAAGAATCCGCTTGCCAATGCAGGTGACACAGTTTCGAGCCCTGGTCTGGGAAGATCCCACATGCTGTAGAGCAACTAAGCCCGTATGCCACAACTACTGAGCCCGTGCACCAAAACTACTGAAGCCCACTCACCTAGAGCCCATGCTCTGCAACAACAGAAGCCACCGCAATGAGAAGCCCACACACTGCAATGAAGAGTAGCCCCCGCTCGCCGCAACTAGAGAAAGCTCACATGCGGCAACGAAGACCCAACGTAGCCAAGAATAAATAAATTCATTAATTTGAAAAAGTGAACTGTTCATTGTAAGACTACTATTCAATATTTTTTGCATTTGAAAATAATCATAATGACAAAGATACAGTAAAAGATATCAAATCTCTTTCCTTGTTCAGAAAGATGTAAATACTTTAGACTTCATTAGAAAAAATTTAGAGTTAGGAATGTAGACTGAAAATAAACGGTAGCCAGTACAAGGCTGGAAATAAAACCTATAGCCTCCACACCATTGCAGAGAAGAAAAGAAGGATTCAAAAGACATCATCCTGCCTGGAAGAGGCAGAAAAAATCAAAGAGAGCAAAGGAAATTCACAGTACATGAAATATCACATAAAATGGGAGAAATAATTCTATTAATTTAGTATTTACTGTAAATAAAAGGGATTAAATTCATGTATAAAGGCTGGAGACTATAGGACTAAATCTCTGTCTCCCAAATTCGGCTAAATGCCTCTTACAAAGATACACATAAAACAAATGACAGAGACAGGTCAAAAAAATGAATGACAAAGGGATATAAAGCAAACACAAACAAAAGAAAGCTGATGGATCAGTAATAAGACAGTGCAATTTAAGGCAAGACCTTCACAGGCCCACGGACAGGATGGGCCAAGTTATGCTGGACCCCAAGGCTTGATTCTCAGCCAACCTCCATGCCTGCTTTGGCAGGTGGCAGCCTGCTGCCTGTGATCCTGGCCCTGGGACCAGGACCCAGGTAGTCAGAGTGGCCTCTACCTGCACCGTTGCTGGACAGAGACACCCAGAGCCACAGGCTGACTCTGAGCACTTCTGCCCAGAAGGGTCCGATGTCACTGCCCACATGTCACTGGCCGGAGCAGGTCACCAGTGCTCCTGAGGTCAGCAGGTGGGACCCTCTAACTCACCTTGGAGAGGAGAAGCAAAGGATTGTGAACAGTGATGGCTCACCCCACAGTGACAACCAGGACCACCACGCGGAAAGGGAGCCCGGCCGGTCCGAAGGCTGAACACGCACCTAAGAACCAGCATTTGTGCATCAACGTGCTTTTTCACCCCATGGGGCCTGGCACTGGGGGAGGTTTTCCCACCTTCCTGTTCCTCCCGCTGACCTCTGAAGGTCACCATCAGGGGAAGTCAGAGCACCCACTCTATTTCCTTCTGGGGGCCCACCGGCCCCAAATCTTCCTCCCGAGGGAGTTGGCCCCATGACAGAATCACACCGGCTACGGCCACCTGGACCAGGATGACCACTGGCCAGGCCTGGCCTGAGAGCTCTGCTCAAAGGGGACATCACATAGTGGGTCACAACAGATGCCATCAGACCTTCATGAGGGAGTAAGACCTCAAGATACAAATCAGAAGCTGAACACAGCAGAGGCAAAACACAGATGGAGGCCGTGTGTGGAGACTGCAGGCCGGGGAGAAGGGGGGTCTGCGGTGGCCAGGGCCTGACCCGGGAGTGCCCCCAGCGAGTGACAAGCTAGCGTGTCCTAGGTGACCGTCGGTCCTCTGAGAGGTCTGCCCTGACCTGGAGCCCTGTCTGTTCTCCAACCGCCTGTGCCCCTCCAGCACGGACCCTCGTTATCTTGGTAACTGGAGCTCATCTTTGTTCCCAGGCAGGAACAGGGCTGCAAACAGCAAGCCCGGTCCCTTCAGGATCTCAGTATCACACTTAATGCATCCCCTGGGGGCTCAGGGTGGGGCTGCCTGGTGGGCAGGGGACTTCAAAAGTTATTCCCGGGCCTCCCTGGTGGCGCAGTGGTTGAGAGTCCGCCTGCCGATGCAGGGGATACGGGTTCGTGCCCCGGTCTGGGAGGATCCCATATGCCGCGGAGCGGCTGGTCCCGTGAGCCATGGCCGCTGGGCCTGCGCGTCCGGAGCCTGTGCTCCGCAACGGGAGAGGCCACAGCAGGGAGAGGCCCACATACCGCAAAAAAAAAAAAAAAAAAAAAAAAAAGTTATTCCCCTTTTCATGGTCTCACAGCAGAAGGTCAGGGTTTCTGGAAGCCTGGTGCTGGTGCAGGAGCCCAGGGCTCGGAGTTGCCGGACTTGACTTTTATTCTGGCTCCTCCAGCTTTTAGCCTGTGACCTTGATCAGGATTTAATCTCCCAAATTCATTTTCTTCTTTTAATGGGAACACCTTCCCCGCCTGCTTGAGGAGCCCCGTGTGCACGAGCATCGTGCAGACACAGGTGGGATGGAGCTAATTTGGGGATCGGGAAGCTGGGTGGCCTCAGAGCCAGCCAAGACCACCACTTCCCAGCTCCGCTGTGACACAGTCACATGATTTCTCTCTTCTGGGGCCTTCCTCCCTCAGGGCCTCCACTGCTCAGAACCCACAGCCAGATTCTTCTCCTCACACTTGAACAATGGCTACACTTAGAAGATATACAGCACTTAAATAATCTAATATTTTTAAACACCTATTTTAAAAACATAAAGCCACACCTTGGCTGCTTTGGTGGGGAGCATGCACACGCACACAGAGGCTGCTCTTTCGTGGGGACATGCTGCCAGGACCCCCCCACCGCCGGCCCTTTCCCCCACACCCCCAAGTCGACAGCGCGTCCAGTTCTGGTGAAGTTAAAGCAGGGGACCCCCCTGAACGCAGAGGGGCTGGCTCCTCCCACCACCCCCCTTAACTTTGACTGAACTGGCCTCCCTTCCAGTGCTCTTGCCTTCATGGGAGGTTTTGCCATTTAATTGCTCGAAGTTCACAAATGCTTCTAGCCTTTGGCTTAAAGGCACGGTGAACCCCTTCCTGTGCCTTTGCAGCCGGGGGTCAGGAACAGTCACAGGCCATCCTGGGAGGAGGAGGTGGAGGGGTACCGTGGCCCTCAGGAAGGGTCCTCTCCGCCTTTATTTAACCAGTGCTTGTTTTCCTAAGTCTCTGGCCCTCCATTAATTACTCTCACTTTGTTGTTCTGTAACCAAGGGCAGCAGTTTTGGGTCCAGGATGGGATTAACAGTTTTAATCTCTTTGGTGTTACTAGAGAATTCCAAAGGCACTGGGTGTAGATGAGAGAAGTGCTTTCCTGCAGGGTCCTCCGGGAACTCCAGCCGCACGGGGCTCCAGGTCTAAGCACGGGGCCTTGGTAGAAAAGCCCACCAAAGTTTCAGGGGTGGAGGAGAAAAGTAACATTTTAAAGAGCTCTCCGAGTGTTAATTTTAGGTCGTAGAGCGGTCAAGTGGGCCCTTTCCAAAACAATAGAAATGTTATGAAATCTCTTTGCTGTGCACGTTGACCAAAACAGCTAGCTTTGGAAATCAAGCCTCGGATGACTTTCTGTGAGTTCAGAAATTCTTACTATTAAATGTGGTAGAACGTCGAGCCTCCGGGCCCTGGCGAGTCTGCCAAGAGGCTGGCATGGTTTTTACAAGGCAGCCAGGAAGCCTCTGGGGACCAGCACTTTGCCATCTTCTATTCTTATACCACGTTTCCTCTGTTCTGTCCTTAAAAGGAATTCAGCCCAGCACCCCAGGAAGAAGCTCTCGCTGGACCACTGATGACAGCCTGCTGAAACAGAGCTCCCGGAGCAGGTGAGGAGCCTCCAGAGGTGACAAACAGGGGACGTGGCGGGGGAGGGGTGCAGGCTGCAGCTCTCTGACCTTGAGGGGACCAGGGACCACAGAGCAGGGGACACACAGACAAGTGATAGCTTTCCCAGTGTGGTGTTGTTACTGACTCCAAGCTCTTACTGCTCGCCGCACGACAGGCCAGTAAATCGTGAGATGAGTTGTTGGGACAAGGAATAGAGACTTTATTTGGAAAGCCAGATGGTGGACTAGTGTCCCAAAGAACCATCTTACCGGGTTAGAATTCAGATTCTTTTATACTAAAAGGGGAGGGGGGGTGGCTGGTTGTCGCAGACTTCTTGGTGTTGGCATCCTTTGTTCTTGCAGCTGCCCATGTAGGTCAGGTTGAGATGTACCTGCACACCTCTAACAAGACAAATGTTATTCTCTGTTCTGCAACTTTGTATCTCTATATGAATGGAAAGTGTTATACTTTAAAGGTCAGAGCCTTGAGAATAGGCTATACTGTATATTTCAGGCTCTAGGCAACATTCTTGTACAAAAGTTGCAGAGCCAGCATGACTAAGCCCAGGCAACAGAGCACAAAGTTTAAAGTAAAAGAAATAGATCCAACATGGAGTCAGATTTGTTCTTACTTATTACAGTGTTTTTAGGAAAAGAAACCCAGGGGCCTGTCCTGCTCCCAGGGAACCCAGGTCACTCAACTTCCCCTGTGTAGGGATGTGCAGGTCCCCCCTGGGAGCAGACCCCACAGATGCCCTCAGCAACATTCAAGCCACCAGGCAATCTTTGGAGGGCTGACATTGGACAGGCCTAGGAGGAAGCAGTCTCTTGAAGCACTGGGAACACACACCCCCATCCAGGCTGCCTCCCTGCCTTCCTGCCAACCTGCAGGGAGATGGGGAGGGTAGCCTGGGGCCCTGGGTCTCTGCTCAGACACCAGCTTTGATCTCCAACCTGGAGGAATGGGGTGGAGGAGGAGGTTTGGGGGTTTCAGAGACTGATTGCAGAGCCAGCCCCATCACTCACTGGGTAGATGTCTCAACCTTGGGCAGAACCCCTCCTCTGAAATTCAGCCTCACTGTTCTCATTCCTCCCTGGGGGCTGTGAGGGTGCCATAAGTTCAAGGATGTGAAGCTCTAAACAGACACACAGGGTGCTCATCAGTGACAGAAGGAGCTGAGGTCTTCAGGTGTCTCTCTAAAGCTGTCAGCATCCATCAGCCTCCCAAGGGTGGCAAAGAGTTGGGTGGGCCCACCTGGGGGGCTTCCACCTTCTGGCTCTTGTGAATAATGCTGCTGTGAACACGTGTCCTTTGTTTTCTATCATTGACATTTTTGAAGAGTATAGGTCAGCCATTTTGTAGAATGTCCTTCAACTTGGGTTTGTCTGATGGTTTCTTTATGATTTGATGTGTGTTTAGCGTTTTTGGCAAGGAAACAACATGATTGGTGTGTCCTCAGTGCATCACTTCAGGATACATGTGAACTCACCTTGTCCCATGGTTAATGATGGACCTCGATCACCTGGTCAGGGTGCATTTCCAGATTTCCCCACTATGAAAAGACATTTTCCCCTTAGTAGTTCATAGCCTCTGGGGGGTACATTGAAATGACAGAAGTAAACTATTTCCTAATGTTCTTTGATTCAGTGGTCTTAGCATCCATTGATGACTCCTGCATGAATCATTCATTACTATATTGATTGCAAAACTATGACTTCCTAGTTCTTGTCATTCCTTCCACATTTATTCATTGATATTCTACTGAAAAGAGGAAATTTCCCTTCTCGTTTGTTTGCTTTCTAAAATTAATATGGAAACTTGGTCTCTCTCTCTCTCTCTCTCTCTTTAAAAACATAATGCATTATAGTGCTTTGCTGTCACTATTCATCTTCATGCTCAAATTGTCTTAGATTCAACCAGTGGGAGCCCCTTCCTTCTACTCCACTTTCATCATATTTTGAGCCATTTTAACCTGCTGGTAGAACAAGACTTTCTAGGCTCATCTGGTTTGCTTCAGTCCTGGAATCAAACTTTTCCCCAGGGAAACCTAGTTGATTTCATTGGAGAATGGATGGTAGTTAGGGACAAAGTCTGACTGCTAGTGTGCTTGTTGCTGATGGGAGTCACTGTTTCTAGGCCTTTTCAGTGTATAGAGCCAAGACACCGATACAAAAAAGGAAACACACACAGACATTTTAAAATCATGATCTACACTGCAGAAATCAAAGAGGAAATCAAAAAATACCTAGAAACAAATGACAGTGAAAATACAGTGAAACAAAACCTATGGGATTCAGCAAAGGCAGTTCTAAGAGGGAAGTTTATAGCAATACAATCCTACCTCAAGAAACATCTCAAGGGCTTCCCTGGTGGCGCAGTGGTTGGGGGTCCGCCTGCTGATGCAGGGGACTCGGGTTTGTGCCCCAGTCCGGAAGGATCCCACATGCTGGGTCCATGCACCATGGCCACTGGGCCTGCACGCCCGGAGCCTGTGCTCCACGGCGGGAGAGGCCACAGCAGTGAGAGGCCCGCATACCACAAAAAAAAGAAAAGAAAAAGAAACATCTCAAATAAACAACCTAAACTTACACCAAAAGCAATTAGAGAAAGAAGAACAAAGAAACCCCAAAGTTAGCAGAAGGAAAGAAATCATAAAGATCAGATCAGAAATAAATGAAAAAGAAATGAAGGAAACAACAGCAAAGATCAATAAAATTAAAAGCTGCTTCTTTGAGAAGATAAACAAAATTGATAAACCATTAGCCAGACTCATCAAGAAAAAAAGGGAGAAGACTCAAATCAACATAATTAGCAATGAAAAAGGAGAAGTAACAACTGACACTGCAGAAATACAAAAGATCATGAGAGATTACTACAAGCAACTCTATGCCAATAAAATGGACAACCTGGAAGAAATGGACAAATTCTTAGAAATGCACAACCTGCCAAGACTGAATCAGGAAGAAATAGAAAATATGAACAGACCAATCACTAGCACTGAAATTGAAACTGTGATAAAAAAAATCTTCCAACAAACAAAAGCCCAGGACCAGATGGCTTCACAGGTGAATTCTATCAAACATTTAGAGAAGAGCTAACACCTATCCTTCTCAAACTCTTCTAAAATATAGCAGAGAGAGGAACACTGACAAAATTATTCTATGAGGCCACCATCACCCTGATACCAAAACCTAAGATGTCACAAAGAAAGAAAACTACAGGCCAATATCACTGATGAACATAGATGCAAAAGTCCTCAACAAAATACTAGCAAACAGAATCCAACAGCACATTAAACGGATCATACACCATGATCAAGTGGGGTTTATCCCAGGAATGCAAGGATTCTTTGATATATGCAAATCAATCAATGTGATAAACCATATTAACAAATTAATGGAGAAAAAACATATGATCATCTCAATAGATACAGAAAAGCTTTTCACAAAATTCAAAACCCATTTATGATAAAAACTCTCCAGAAAGTAGGCATAGAGGGAACTTACCTCAACATAATAAAGGCCATATATGACAAACCCACAACCAACATCATTCTCAATGGTGAAAAACTGAAACCATTACCTCTAAGATCAGGATCAAGATAAGGCTGTCCACTCTCACCATTATTATTCAATATAGTTTTGGAAGTTTTAGCCACAGCAATCAGAGAAGATAAAGAAATAAAAGGAATCCAAATCAGAAAAGAAGTAAAGCTGTCACTGTTTTCAGATGACATGATACTATACACAGAGAATCCTAAAGATGCTACCAGAAAGCTATTAGAACTAATCAATGAATTTGGTAAAGTAGCAGGATACAAAATTAATGCACAGAAATCTCTTGCTTTCCTATACACTAATGATGAAAAATCTGAAAGAGAAATTAAGGAAAAACTCCAATTTGCCATTGCAACAAAAGAATAAAATACCTAGGAATAAACCTACCTAAGGAGGCAAAAGACCTGTATGCAGAAAATTATAAGACACTGATGAAAGAAATTAAAGATGACACAAACAGATGGAGAGATATACCATGTTTTTGGATTGGAAGAATCAACATTGTGAAAA
This sequence comes from Mesoplodon bidens, assembly GCF_964165515.1. Taxonomy (NCBI): domain Eukaryota; kingdom Metazoa; phylum Chordata; class Mammalia; order Artiodactyla; family Ziphiidae; genus Mesoplodon; species Mesoplodon bidens. The sequence goes on along the minus strand of NC_138165.1, from coordinate 111,972,018 downwards.
TGACTATACTACCCAAAGCAATCGACAGATTCAATGCAATCCCTATCAAACTACCAATGGCATTTTTCACAGAACTAGAACAAAAAATTCACAATTTGTATGGAAACACAAAAGACCCCGAATAGACAAAGCAATCTTGAGAGAGAAAAATGGAGCTGGAGGAATCAGGCTCCCTGACTTCAGACTATACTAGAAAGCTACAGTAATCAAGACAGTGTGATACTGGCACAAAAACAGAAATATACATCAATGGAACAGGATAGAAAGTCCAGAGATAAACCCATGCACATATGGTCACCTTATCTTTGATAAAGGAGGCAAGAATATACAATGGAGAAAACACAGCCTCTTCAATAAGTGGTGATGGGAAAACTGGAAAGTTAAATGTAAAAGAATGAAATTAGAACACTCCCTGACACCATGCACAAGAACAAACTCAAAATGGATTAAAGACCTACTTGTAAGGCCAGATTCTATAAAACTCTTAGAGGAAAATATAGGCAGAACACTCTATGGCATAAATAACAGCAAGATCCTTTTTGACCCACCTCCTAGAGAAATGGAAATAAAAACAAAAATAAACAAATGGGACCTAATGAAACTTAAAAGCTTTTGCACAGCAAAGGAAAACATAAACAAGACGAAAAGACAACCCTCAGAATGGGAGAAAATATTTGCAAATGAAGCAACTGACAAAGGATTAATCTCCAAAATTTACAGGCAGCTCAAAGTCAAAAGAAAAAAAACAAATCCAATCCAAAAATGGGCAGAAAACCTAAATAGACATTTCTCCAAAGGAGATATACAGATTGCCAACAAACACATGAAAGGATGCTCAACATCACTAATCATTAGAGAAATGCAAATCATAACTACAATGAGGTATCACCTCACACCAGTTGGAATGGCCATCATCAAAAAATCTACAAACAATAAATGCTGGAGAGGGCGTGGAGATAAGGGAAACCTCTTGCACTGTTGGTGGGAATGTAAATTGATACAGTCACTATGGAGAACAGTATGGAGGTTCCTTAAAAAACTAAAAATAGAGCTACCATATGACCCAGCAATCCCACTACTGAGCATATACCCAGAGAAAACCCAGAAAAAATAATTCAAAAAGAGTCGTGTACCACAATGTTCATTGCAGCTCTATTTACAAAAGGCAGGACATGGAAGCAACTTAAGTGTCCATCAACAGATGAATGGATAAAGAAGATGTGGCACATATATACAATGGAATATTACTCAGACATAAAAAGAAACAAAATTGAGCTATTTGTAATGAGGTGGATGGACCTAGAGTCTGTCATACAGAGTGAAGTAAGTCAGAAAGAGAAAGAGAAATACTCTATGCTAACACATATATATGGAATCAAAAAAAAAAAAAAAAAAGGTTCTGAAGAACCTAGGGGCAGGACAGGAATAAAGATGCAGATGTAGAGAATGGACTTGAGGACACGGAGAGGGGAAAGGGTAAGCTGGGAAGAAGTGAGAGAGTGGCATGGACATATGTACACTACCAAATGTAAAATAGATAGCTAGTGGGAAGCAGCCGTATAGAACAGGGAGATCAGCTCGGTGATTTGACCACGTAGCAGGGTGGGATAGGGAGGGTGGAAGGGAGATGCAAGAGGGAGGAGATATGGGAATATATGTATATGTATAGCTGATTCACTTTGTTATAAAGCAGAAACTAACACAACATTGTAAAGCAATTATACTCCAATAAAGATGTTAAAAAAATAAAAATAAAATAAAATCATGATCTCAGTCTGACACTTCTATGTAAGTCCAGCACCACAGAGCTCTTCTTTGCCTTCTACTATTCCACATTTGTTCCTGCCTTTCCCCACGATATCAGTATAATTACTCATTTACACAAATATAGAATACATACAAAACAGTTTCAACAATAAATGTACTGAGTAATGTTCAAGATTTATACCCAGCAAAAATATCTTTTTTCTCTTTAGACTGAGGTTATCCTCAAAAGTTACTTAAATAATTTCTTTTTTTCCCCTTCTATGCTGTTATTGTTCTGATTATCTGCAGCTATATAACAGACCACCCAAAACTTAGAGTCTTAAAATTTTTTTATTATTGTCCCTGACAGTTCTGTGAATTGCAGGTATTCAGCTGAGTGATTTCTGGCTTGAGGTTTCTCCTGCAGGTGGTCAATTAGAGGTTGAGGTTGGCATCATCCAAAGACTCAACAGGGCTGTCTGTCCAAGGTGGCTTCAGTGATTCAGGTGAACACAGGCATACTCTCTACTGGCCTCTCTCACATAGCAGCTTAGCCCTTTAAGAGGGAGAAAGTGGAGGCTGCCAGGTGCATTTTCAGCTACATAGGGAACTAGCCCTTATCTGGTAGCCCTTCTGCCAGATAGGGGCTGAGGCTAGTTTCCACCTGGGCTGGATGTCCAAGACAGCCTCATCACTCACACATCTGGTCCCTCAGGGCCCCTCCTCATGGCCTGATTCTCCAGCACGGGAGCCTAGATTTCTTATACGGAGTCTCGGGGCTCTGAGAGAGGAAGTGGAGGCTGCCAGGCCAATTAAGGCCTATTCCGGAGCTGGCTCAGCATCATTTCTGCCATAGTCTGTTCATCCAAATAATCACAGGAACCTCGCCTATTCAAGGGGGTGGACAAATAGATGCCACCTCATGATAGGGGCCATGTCAAGGTCCATTACAGAAGGGTTTGTGGGATGAGGGAGAAGGTCACAGTCATCTCTGGAAAATACAATCTGCCACTGTTATGTCAGCAATATGATGTGCAGTTGGATTCATTTGTCTGAATAGAATATGGCAGAAGTGATGTGGGCTAGCTCTGGAATATGCCTTAATTGGCCTGGCAATTCATTTGTCTGTTTGCATACAATTTTAAGTTGTTTCCTTCCTTCTTTACTGACATAATTTAACTTTTTGAATATGTAAAAAACTTAACTTGATTCCAAAAGTCAAAAACTATGCCAAAAGGATATGGTATCCTCAGAGAAGCCTGGATCCTTCCTGATCTCACCCCCACAGCCCAAATGCCCTTTAGGAAATTGATTTCATTCGTTTCTGTCTTATTTTGGCTTCTTTTTGCAAAGATAAGGATAGGTATTCTTTGTATTTCCTTTTATTTCTCACACAGAAGTTAGCATACTACATACACTGCTTTGCACTTTGCTTTTATCACTCAACACCTTTGACACCTGCTCCATGTCTGTTCATATGATCTTCCTCCTTCTTTCCCCAGCTGCATGGAACTCCACTGTACAGATGTTTCTTCAAAACATTTCCTATGTGGCATTTAGGTTGTTTCCTTTATTTTGTAATTATAAAAGCAAAATATTTAACGGCCCTCCTATATTAAATAACTTTGTATAAATGTATTTTTGTGTAGTTGGGGTATATCTTTGGGGTAAATTCCTGGAATAAGATATAGTTCTGTTAGATGTTGCCATGTCCCCTGCAGAAGGGCACCTCAGTTTGCAGTCCTACCAACAATGCATGAATGTCTGTTTCCCCACAGCCTCATCACCCACAGTGTGTATTAGCAAGACCTTCACTTTTTTTTTTTTTGCCAATCTGATAGATGAGAAATGGTAGCTAGTGTCATTTTAATTATTGTTTTAGTTAATCATGGGTAAAGCCGAACATCTTTTCCTGTGATTAAGGGCTGTTTATCTTCTTCTGAATGATTTGTTTATGTTTTTGCTCATTGCTCCACCAGATCTGTGGTTTCTTTTCCTGGGGAGTTTTAAGAGTTCTTTATACATCAGGGATATTGGTCCGTTATCTGTGATGTATGTTGCAAATATTTTCCCTCAGTTTGCTATTTATCTTTTCAACTCCTCTTTTCTTTAATAACATGTTTTCTTTAATTGTATCTGGATTTTTAGTCATGGCTAGAAAGCCTTTTCCCACCCACAGTTCTAAAGAAAGCCACATGTATTCTTTTCTAGGACATTTCGCTCTTTGCTGACTTCACTCCCTCTTCTCCATCCCTCCCTCCTAGGGTGAGGAAGGAAGTTTAAGGACACCTCACCCATCTGGAATCCTGGCAAACCAGGAAAGGCCCTTGGGGAGATGGAAGAAAGTCCAGGCAGCAAGAGCCAATCCCTCTTTCAGGCAGAGCCTGTGAGATGCTCACAGATGTGAATATCCAGGTTGCTGCCTCCTGGTTGATGAGAAGAAGCAAGTTTGAAGGGGAATATGCTGGAAACAGCAGCAAGTGACATCTGACCAGCCCGACACCACAGTTCTCCCTAGAAGGCAGGAAAAACTATACAAAACAGGAAAAAGAATTAAAATTTTTTATTATGAAAAATTCCAAGCATGTGAAAAGTAGAGAATACCACAAACCTCCACATACCCATCACCCAGCTTCAACAAATGTCTCTACTTTGTGATACTGATTCACAGAGAGAAAAATTCAGGAAGCTCCCTGCCAGGGCTCCCAGCACCGGACGTCTCCCAAGGTCTTGGGTGAATCCCCATCAACTGAACCCTGAGGTCATAGTGGTGCTGGGTCTCAGTCCTATAGAGGACTTGTGTGCATGCTGGCGGCCTTGAGTCCTCAGAGAAAAGGATCCTGTTTAGTTTGCTTCCCTTAAGAGGTGGGAAGCAAAAAAATTCCCTTTTGAAAGAAAGTTTTCTATCAAAATCCAACACAATTTTCATGCTGAAAGGGATGGTTGCCCAGCCATTTGGACTCCATCTCACTGCAGAGGGTTCCAGAGTAACTGAGGTGTCCCCATGTTGGTTCCCTGCAGACCTGGGACCCGTTGTAGCTGCTGAGTCCACTCTTCCTGCCCTTATGGGTTTGGAATTAATGCTGGTTTTCTGGGTTATCCTCTGACAGGCCTGGGGTTTCTATTGAAAAAACTAACAAAACCAGAAAACAAACAGAAAATAAACCAATGCCAGCTGCTCGGCATTGATATGTGAGAGAACAACACTCACTAGCTACAGATCAGAGCCAAGAGATGATTTTTATTTTGTGCAAACAGCATTATAACAACAATAATGGCGTTGAAAATAGAAAACTCTCTGTAGTAGTCCATTTTGGTTACTACAATAAATGCCACTGATGGGTGGCTTATAAACAACAGGAATTCATCACTCACCATTTTGGAGGCTGGGAAGTCTGAGACCAAGGCGCCAGCAGTCAGATTCTGGTGGGGGCCCAATTCCTTGTTCAGCCAGCTCCTTCTCACTGTGTCCTCACACACCGAAGGAGCAGGGAGCTCTCTGAACCACTTTTATAAGGGCACTAATCCCATTCTGGAGGTCTCCACCCTCAAGGCTTAAGCATCTCCAAGGGCCCCACCTCCTAACACCATCACACTGGGCATTAGGATTTCAACATATAAAGTTTGGGAGGAAACAAACATAGCACCTTCACTTAACGGTTTTCATGTTTTGTCCCAATTCCTGTCCACGGGAGTACATACGTTCCATGTATCATGGTCATCACGTAAACATACTTCATTTCCTATGTTTTCTGGATATTGCTTCATGAGCCATCATCCACGTTGTTCTGTGGTCATCACATCCTTCATCCTTCACCTTTATTACCTCCATTACCTCCACGGCCTCTGGGAGGGAGCAGCAGAAGGGGACCTTCTCTAACTTAGGGGCTACAGTGCGGCCACTCCAAGGGGACACCATTGCAAAGAGAAGATGTGAAGACAACGGCGTTTGGGAAGGGCAGTTCAAAGAGGCGAGTGCAGAATGGTTGGGGAGAGGAGGTGTCCTCTGGGAGATGTCCTTCCCTCTCGGGTCGGTGGGGGCAGTCCGAGGACGACAGGTGGCGTGAATGGCGATAGCCGGAGACATTGACCCCAAAAGTCAGTGTCCACACCCACCTGCTCAGGGGGCAGATCCACATGTGCAGGGTCACCACTGGGGCAGAGGGCAGAGTAGTAGCAAGAGAGGGAAATGGTGAGGTTCCAGTGAGGTTAACCCTGGATCCTGCACAGGTGAGTGTGGCTGGGGAGAGCAGGGTGTGTGCGGCCAGCCTAAGGCTGACTTAGGGACCTTGGGTGGAAAGATGCTGTGTGGTGGGGATTCCCAGGGAAAGGGGGAGAAAGAACCAGCAAAAGAGAGGAGTGCTGGGCCTGGAATAACGCTGGAGGTGGGCACAGTTGTGCAGCTGGCTGGCTGCAGCTCCCCCGGGGCTGTGCTATGCCCTCCTCCTCAGCAGCCCCCAGCCGTCTGCATGGCCTGGGCAGGACGGGGCCATCCCCATCCGTGGTGCCATCTCACTGCCCCAGGGGCACGACATAGGCAAGGGTGCATGCCCTAAGTGGGGCCCATCACAGGCCCATCAGGTTTTCTGGCTTCAACTGGCGAGATGGCCCTAGTTTCTCCTGCCAGAGGCTTCTGTGCCATCATGGGAAGTTCTCGAGCCTATGAAGGCGACCCTGGGCTGACGCTGGGTGTAGTTAGAGTCTGTTGCTGGCAGCCAGAGGCCCGCCCCAAACAAGCTCCGTCTGCAAGTGGGTTGAGGATGGGGGATGAGGGAGCCAACGGGACAGGCATGACCTCAAGACCTGAGGTGTGCCTGGCAGGGTCTTATCACCGCTGCAGGGAGGGCGAGGTTACCCTTTGGGGACCAGAGAAGGCTCTGCAGCCCCAGGAGGTGTCTATCAGGATGAGCCAGAAGTTCCCACCCTGCTGATGCCACAACTGTGCAGCTGTGCATCCTAAACAGACAAACCCTTAATTTCCAGTCAGACAGCTGCTTCTACAGGCCAAAGAAGACGCAGTCCATCGCCATTCACTTTTTGGTTACTTTTTCATAACAGCTGTGTTATTTTGTTTTAAATCTGGCAGTTCCAGGGTCTCTCTCTGATGGGAATAGAGGCTTTGGTTTCTTCTTTGAGCCTCTACAACTTTTTGAGTCCTGAATGAACAAGCAGACCATCCTTAAATCACAGAAGAAATGGGGGGTGAGGGGGTGGGGAGAGAGGACACTTACGCAGCTTTCCCTTTTGAACGCTGGCTGCACTGGCCCCCCCAGGTGGGGGCGGGGAGGGATGGCGGCCCAGAGCGGGCCCAACGCTGGCCCACGGGTGTCACCCCTGAGGGAGAAGGCTGGCTTCACGCCTCACATTTTGCTTGATGACAGACCTCAGAGAGTTTCTGGAGCAGAGGAAAAGAGCCTAATTAGCTTAATTTTGGAATTGCAAAGGTTATTATTATAATCATTGCCCTTTGAAGAACTGTAAATAATTCATTTGCAAAACTCCACTTGAAGTCTCTAATTAGACCCTTGTTGGGCACTTACGAAGCTGCTTCCTCATCCAGTTGTGAAATCTATTTTGTTTGGGGTTTTTGTTTTGTTTGGACCCTCTCTCCGCTGGACAAGCTAAGACACCAGCTTCCCCTTGTATTTTCTGTTGCCAAATTATGTTTCAATTGTGCCCTGCCTATCCCATCACTCGGGGGGCCCTGGGGATGGTGGGGACCATATAGGGTGGTTGGAGCGGCCTGCGTGTTAATTGATCTTTGGGCTCCTCTTGCACTTAAAGCAGACACATATTTCACAAGATCAGAGGGGCCGGGGGGATCTCAGACATCAGCTGCTCTGTGGCCCCTGCCTGCCCTCGACTCCACCGCAGAAACCAGGCAGATGAGGTGTGGTCTCCCCAGAGGGACAGGCAGAGCCCCCTCGAGGTGATCAAGCAGCTGGCTCTGAGCCCAGTGGGAGCTGAAGCACGAGGCGTGGGCCTCTGAGGCATCACCAAATGGCCTGCTTCCCTCTTCCTGGTCCCGCCCAGGTGATAGTCCCCAGGTACACCTGGAAAATGGTGCAGGTGCCAGTGTCACGGCAGGCCCTGCTGTGGAGGAGAGGGTTTCTCAGGATTGTGCCTGCCTCCAGCCAGCTCGACTCCAAACCTCACCTGCCCTGAGCCTGGGGCTGGGCAGTCAGGGGGGCGCAGGGCGTGGGGCAGAGACGACAGAGCGCTTGGCTTCCTACTCAGAAGGACAAACGTGGAACCAGCGCTGCTGACGCCACGGCACAAGAGTCCAAAAGGGGCCCTTGGGGGAGACTCCTGGACGCACCACCCTCCTTGCTGGTCAGGCGCCCTGCATGTGGGGTGCCCTCTGGGCCTGCCCAGGCCCCACCCCCAGGTCCACCCCACCCCCCGCCCCCCTCACCCTGGCCCCGCCCTTCACCAGCCTCAGGTCCCACCCCTCGCCTGACCCCGCCCCTTGCCCTTGCACGGGGCGCATCCCATGTGGCCCTGGCCAGCGTTTTTCCCTAAATTACCCGAGGCCCTTCCTCTTTAATTGGGGCTTTTGGGGTAACCTGAGCCCATCTGGATCACGGAGAAGGGAGGCACACCTGCACATGGACCTGCAGAGACTGGACTGCGCAGCCCACGTGGCCAGGGCTTTGCAGGGCCACCTGTCCCGAGTGAGAGCGCGTGGTGTCAGGCGGGGCCAGCCGAGGACGCCCTCCGGAATAGTGACCTGGTGGGCCCATTCAAGGCCCCTCTTCCCGCACCTCCCACCAACTGGGCAGGCTGACCACTGCCAGACACCGCCCACCGCCCCCTGTCCCCCACCTGCTGTTTTAATGGAAGGGGCTTGTATTTAAGTCCCAAGGGGAAGGACCCCGAGGGGGCTAAGCTGGGACCGCAGGCCAGGGGAGGAGGTAAAGGTGGCGGCGATGGCAGAGGTGAGGGCGGTGGGCAGCGGGAAGGCTGTGGGGAGGACTGACATTTCTAGGGGGTCCAAAGTGCAAGGCTGTGGACCGTGTCCTGGGTCCTAGAAGCTTCCCAGGAACATTGTCCCTAATGGCCCCCTTTGGGCTGGAGTCCCATTGAGGTCCCGTGGCAGGCAGCCTTCCGCACACCTGGAGGGGCACCCTGGCTCCCCGGGGACCGTGCACGTGGAATCCCTGCAGGTTTGCTAGTAAGCGGTCAAGGTGCCCACTATTGCACTGCAGGCTGGGGAGTGCAGGTGTGCCAGAGAGGGGCCCTTCCTCACGCTGCTTTCATCAGAGGGGGGAATGATTAGGGTTTGGGGGGGTCATCCCCTGGGCCCCCACCTGAGCTCCTGGTGTGACACAAGTGACTTCAGATGATGACCTACGCGACAGTCATAGGAGGGCCCCTGGACACTAACATTTGGTGGAAATGGGAGAGGAGAGAGTTAAATTAGAAAATCCATATTTGCTAACCTGCGCTAACCTGAATGAACTCAATCCATGTTTGTAGAAAAATGCTTGAAGGAGCACAGGGTAAAACACAGTAGTTTTTGGAGCATCAGCATCTCCTGGAGCCCAGCCCCGGGCCGACCCCTGGTGAGCCCCTTAGGAACAGGCTCCAGGGTCCCATCATTTGGTAGGTGTGGTGGAGAAGCCCCAGATGTGGCTCCCACAGTGGAGATGAGAGCAGGAAGGTCAAGACCCTCTCCAGAGGAACACATGAGCTTTGAGCACCGCACCCCAGGGCTGCCCCCACCTATGGAGGTTAACTTCTGGGCCCAGACTCCGTGGTGGGGCCTCGTGCCCGAAGGTCAGGGAAAGGCTGCCCAGATCCCCCGCATTCCTGCTCAGTTTCTGGATGGAAAGTTTCTGTCCGTATGTTTCTCACAAGGTCTGCCCGACTGGACCGCCTATTGTTATGAAATGCTTGGGTCTGGGGCGTCAGAGGCTCAGAGGCTGACTTCATTTCTTTCTGGTATGAAGGTAGCTGGCTTGCAAGGCACTAAACTCATAAACCTGGCTTTAGAGACGCCGGTCACTCCAGATGTGATGTCACCTCTATGTACATACATCTTCTTAAACTCACATACATAGAAATAACTCCCAAGCAGCTGCCACAAAGAGAGGATGAAATGGAAGGAAAGGCCCCCCTGGAACTGTGTTTATTTGCCATGAGAGGGGATGAAGTTGCCCTCTCTGGAAGTTTCTCTGGATACACCACTCTCTAATTAAGCTTACCCCTGATTACTGTTCTGGAGGTACCTCTGAAGAGTCCTGGAGGGGACTTTTCTGGGCTGATAAACTCCAGGAAAGTTCGATGAAAGCTAACCTGAATGAACTCAATCCTAGTTTGTAGAAAAATGCTGTGTGATGTTTAGAAAAGAACCAAAGATGAAAACTGTTTGCACAAATCAAAATATGTATTTTAAAATCGTGGTTAAGTACATACTCATTTACCTGAATTATACCAGTCTCAGCAATTCCTGTACTTCTGTTTTTAGGAAAAGCAGCTTTCCTCCCCCGCCAAAAAAAAGTGACTGTTGGTGTCACGATGGAGATATAACACATTAAAGCATACTTCAGATAGTGAGAGACCTTGAATATTTGGTTTCCTCAAACTTCAACCTACTTTATTTTAAAATATTATTTCCCTAACCAAAGTTCCTATCTTCAAATCATTCAGACCCTTTTTTTGGAAGTCATGTGAAAAACATTTAAGCAAATGTGGATCATTTAGTACTTATCTTCCCCACCTTTGAGTCAGATGCCTGATCCTGACTTAATTTTACAGCTAAAAACCCATAACCCAGGCTGGACACCAACTGGGCTTTGTGCTTTCCTTAGTTACCTGCTAAGGAGTGACAGGCTGATTATAGAAGCAGACAATGGCCTGACCATCCATATATGAAACAGAACTCTGACCCACAACCTGCAGCAACTAGCCCAGGCAACCAACACCTTCTCTACAAAAACCAGCCCAGGAAGGCAGTTGCCATCCACAAGTACCTTAGGGAGTCAGACCTCTGTCTCTAGTGACAATTCAGGAAGTGAAATATCCACCCCTGTAACAATTGGCCCAAAATGACCAGGATGGGATTAATAACTGACAGCTTCCCTAATTTTTGTCCCCACTTCAAAACTAAGACCAACCAGAGGAAGCCAAATATGCACCCCGACCAATGACATGGGATGCCCCACTTGTAGTTGGTCCACTCTTACTTTCCTAGGCCCCCAGCCTCTGAGCAGAGTGCTCGGGAGCCATCCCTCTGTCCACCATAAAGCTTCCCCAGTCCTCTGCCTGCTGTGAGTCCCTGCCAAACCCAGGTGGCATTGGTTGACTGTCTTGCTAGAGCCAGCCTTTACTTTTTTCATTTGGGTGGTCTTTGTTTATTTCCACAGGAGAAAGTGCTCTGAGGAAACAGGGGGACAAACTGACTAAAATAACAGCATTGGGGGGCTCATCTAAGAGCAGAGTTGACAGGTCGAAAAACAATTGAAGTAAAAATAACTGCCTGAGCATAATGCTTAATTTTGTGTGCCGACTTGACTAGGCTATGGTGTGCCCAGATATTTGATAAAACATTATTCTGGGGATTTCTATGAAAGTGTTTTCAGTGCGCTTAACATTTACATCAATAGGCTGAGTAAAGCAGACTGCCCTCCCTAATGTGGGTGGGCCTCATCCAATCAGTTGAAGGCCTGAATAGGAAAAAGATGGTTGACCCTCTCTCACAAAGATGGAATTTCTCTTGCCTGACTGCTTTCAAACTGGAGCATCATTTTTGTAATAGAGAAGAACAAATCTGACTCCATATTGGGTCTGTTTCTTTTACTTTAACCTTTGTATTCTATTGCTCTTGTTACAATTTAAGAATGTTACCTATAGCCTGACATATACAGAATAACTCATTCTCAAGGCTCTGACCTTTAAAGGTATAACACTTTTCCATCTATATAGAGATAAAAAGTTGCAGAAGAGAATAGCATTTGTCTTGTTGGAGGTTTACAGGAACATCGTGACCTGGCCTACCTGGACAGCTGCAAGAACAAAGGATTCCAACACCAAGAAGTTCACAACAACCAGCCACATTCCCTTCCATTTTAATAAAAGAAGCCTGAAATCTAACTCGGGTAAGATGGTTCTTTGGGACACTAGTCCACCATCTTCTTGGTCTGCTGGCTTTCTGAATAAAGTCACTATTCCTTGCCCCAACAAATCATATCGAGATTTACTGGCCTGTCATGGGACGAGCAGTACAAGCTTGGACTTGGTAACATTTTCCCCCACACCTTTGACTGTTCCTGGGACTTGAACTTTCCAGCCTTCAGACTGGGACTTACATCACTGGCTGTCCTGGGGCTCCAGCTCATCTTCTCACCCTGCAGACCTTGGGACTTGTCAGCCTCACACTGTGCTGGTTGTATTTCTCTGGAGAACCCTGACAGATATACCAAGGCATTTCTTGGAGAGTATCCTCAGGTAGGCTGAGGCAGCCATGGGGGGAAGGCCTACCTGGGCAGAGACACTGAGCTCTGGACAGTGTCCTTAGGAGTCACCATTCTGAAATGGGAATAGCAAGGTAGGCTTATTTCAGTAAGGTAAAGTTTAACATAGAAAATTAATGAGCAGACTAAAGGAGAGAGATGACCACATCATAGTCTAGAAAACAGTTGTGGTAAAATCCAGCATCCATTAAAAACCTTTAGCAAACTAGGAATAGAAGGGAAAAATTTAACGTGATAACAAAATGACCTATATTTAAACATCATTCTTAATGATGAAAAAATGAAAACCTCTTCCTTAAGACCAGGAAGAAGGCAAAAATGCTCTCTCCCTTCACTCCTGGTCAACACTGACCTGGGAGTCCTAGCCAGTGTGGTAAAGCCAGGAATAGACAAGCAATAAGAGGACAGAAAGGCAAGAGACAAAACTGATAACTCAGACATTATGATTGCATACCTAAAGCACACAAAAGAATCTAAGATTAATTTATTAGAATTAATAAGAATCTAACAAAGTTGCTGGATATAAAATCAATATACAAAAATCAATTACATTTCTACCTACGTACATTTCTAGAAAAAGACACAGAAAGAGACGCATTTCTAAATAGCATTTTTAAAGTGATATTCTTACGAACAAGTTTAAAATGCAAAAGAATTTTATGGAGGAAAACTAGAATTTTTTACAAAGACATTTTTTAAAAGACATAAATAAATGGAAGGATACATTATGCTCATGGATCTGAAATACTTAACATGTAAAGATGTAAATTCTTCCTAAATAGGTAATGTAGATTTCAGGCAATCCCAATAAAAATGTCCATAGTTTTTTTTTTGGTGGGGGGCAGGGGTTGTGGAATTTGACACCAAATAACACTAAAATATATATGAAAGCACTAAGACAAGAAAAATAAAGACATTTTTGAAAAAACAACCACACAGTGGGTACTTGACCTATGAAATATCTATACTTATTATAAAGCAATAATAATTAATATAGTGTAATACTGGTCTAGGGGTGGATAAATAGATCAATGGAATAGACTGCAACATCTCCAAACAGAACCTCCCATCCTTGGTATATGCAAGAAGTGGCATTTCAGATAATTGAGAAAAGGATGAACTTTTCCATAAACAGTCCTGGGACAACTGAAGAGTCATATGAAACAATGGAACTGGATGCCATTTTTCAAAGATGGCTGCACCAATATATCTCCCACCCCACATGCTCTTCTTTCCATGTGACATTGACACTCCTCCATTGAGAGCTGGGTCTATGTTCTCTTCCCTTGGACCAGGGCACACCTTGGTAATTACCCTGACCAACAGCATGTGCAGAAGCTTCTCTAGGGGGCATTGCTGAGGCTTGGTCATAATAGACAACACAACATCCACGTGGCTGTCGCTTTCTCATTGTCAGTATGCTCACACTTGATACCCAGCCACCACGCTGAGAGGAAGCCAGAACTAGACCGTATGGAGAAAAAACCCACCCTATGTGAAGGGAAACTGAGATCTCCAGCTCTAGCATCAAATGTCAGATATGTGAGTGAATGAGCCTTCAGATGATTCCAGCTTTCAGCCTTCCAAAGTTCCTCCAAACCCAGACATTGCAGGACATCAAACGAAAAAAGAAAGGGAAAATCTTTTTCTGCTGGCTCTTTATGAATTCCTCACCCACAAAATCTGCAAGCATAATATATGGTTGTTTTACTCTACAAAGTTTGGGGATAATTTGTTACATTGCCCTAGTAACTAGATAGACCCCCTACCTCACATCATACACAAAAATCGATTTCAGATAGATTATAAGTTAAAAACAAAAGATGAACTATAAAATTTTCAGAGGATGATAGAGGAATTATCTTCATGACCTTGGAGTAGGAAATTATTTCTTAAATAAGACACAGAAAGAACTAACCATTAAGGAAAAGATAGTTACATTGCTCTACAATAAATGTAGGACCTTCTACTTTATCATAAGACGTCTCTAAGGGAGTGAAAAGACAAGCCACAAAGTGACACGATCTGTGCCACACACATAATTTTTAAATTGAAATATAGTTGATTTACAGTGTTTTAGGTGTACAGCAAAGTTATTCAGTTATATCTATCTATCTATTCTTTTTCAGATTATTTTCCATTATAGGTTATTACAAGATATTGAATATAGTTCCCTGTGCTATACAGCAGGCCCTTGTTGTTTATCCACTTTATATATGGTAGTGTATATCTATTAATCCCCAATTCCCAATTTATCCCTCTCCCACTTTCACCTTTGGTAACCATAAGCCTATTTTCTGTCTGTGAGTCTATTCCTGTTTTGTAAATAAGTTCAGCTGTATCATTTTTTTAGATTGACGTTTAAGTGACATCATATATTTGTCTTTCTCTGTCTGACTTACTTCACTTAGTACGTTATTCTCTAGGTCCATCCATGTTGCTACAGATGACATTATTTCCCTCTTTTTAATGGCTCAGTAGTATTCCACTGTATATATGTACCACATCTTCTTTATCCATTCATCTGTTGATGGACATTTAGGTTTCTTCCATGTCTTGGCTATTGTAAACAGTGCTGCTATGAACATTGGGGTGATGTATCTTTTTGAATTAGAGTTTTCTCTGGATATATGCCCAGGAGCCACACACACAATTCACAAAGGGCTCGTATGCAGGATACATAAAGAATTTCTACGAAGTAATAATACTAAAAACCAGAGAGCCCAGGAGACAAAAATGAGCAAAATTCTTAAGAGGCACTTCATAAAGGAAGACATTCAAATGCCAATATATTAATGAGAATGTGCTGTACTTCCTCAGTGGTCAGAGAAATCCAAATTAAACCACAGTGAGATACCACCACACACCCACCAGACTGACAGAAATAAACAAGCCCAACAATGCCAGATGTCACTGAGGGTGTGGCCCACTACTGAGGCTATGCATCCTTGTGAACTGCTGTGTCACTCCCTATATGCCCTAGAGAAACGTGTGCCCATCGGTCCTAGGAGGTTGTTCCAGAAGTTTCAGAGCAGTATTCCTCATAATTACCCCAAATGTCCTTCAGTGTATAATGGATACATAAATTTTGGTATATTCATTCAATAGGTAAAACACTCAATGAACTATATTTACATGCAACAATATAGAGGAACTCACAAACATGATGCGCTAAAGGGGCAAGAATGAAAAAAGTACATACGATACAATTCCATTAATATACAGTTCAAAACCAGGTGAAACTGTACATGTTTGGGGACAAACAGAAAAGCAAGGGATGGTCTTTGCAAAAGTTAGGCCAGTGGCCACCCTAACAAGTGGGTGGATGGAGGAGGTTGTAATTAGGAAAGGCTTCCGGGGGCTGACAATGCCCTCCCTATTTCTTGGTGACATAGGAATTAGCTTTGCAGTTATTTTTTGCCATTACATTTGTTTTTTTTATTAGAACTAACCTCTCTCTTTTTGTTATACAGTGTATGCTTATTGTAGAAAGTTAGAAAACAAAAATAAGTAAATGGAAACCTTATATTCCCATCACCTAGAAATTGCCACTGTTAGTAGTTTGTTATATCCTTCCACATTTTTCTAAATATGTATAATACACAAATGCATTTTCTACCCAACTGAGATCATACTGTACATAATGTTTTCACCCATCCATTGCACAATTCTGTGGTTTTTAAGTATATTCAGAAAGTTGTGCAACCATCACTCCTATCTAATCCCAGAACATTTCCGTCACTTGAAAAAGAAGCCTCATACCCATTAGTAGTTACATTCACCTTCCACCTCCCCCAGCCCCTGACAATTACTAATCTAATATCTGCCTCTGGATTTTCCTATTCTGGATATATAAATGGCATTACAATATGTGGCCTTTTGTGTCTGGCTTATTTCATTTTGTATAATGTTTTTGAGGCCCATCCATGTGGTGGCATGTTACCAGTACATCATCCTTTTTATGGCTGAATAATATCCCAGAGAGGGAAGGGTAAGCTGGGACAAAGTGAGAGAGTGGTAGTGTATATATGGACATATATACACTACCAAATGTAAAATAGATAGCTAGTGGGAAGCAGTCACATAGCACAGGGAGATCAGCTCGGTGCTTTGTGACCAGCTAGAAGGGTGGGATAGGGAGGGTGGGAGGGAGGGAGACGCAAGAGGGAAGAGATATGGGGATATATGTATATGTATAACTGATTCATTTTGTTATAAAGCAGAAACTAACACACCATTGTAAAACAATTATACTCCAATAAAAATGTTAAAAAAATAATAATATCCCATTGTATGGATATACCACATTTTATATTTCTGTTCATCAATTGATGGGAAATTGGGTAGTTTTCACTCTTTGGCTATTATGAATAATGCTTCTATGAACATACATGTGCAAATTTTTATATGTACATGTTTTCATTTCTGTTGGGTATATACATAGGAGTGGAATTTGTCTGGGTCATATGGTAACTATATGTTTAACATTTTGAGGAGCTTCCAAACTGTTTTCCAAAGTACCTGCATCACTTTACATTCCTACTGGCTACATATGAAGTTTCCAGTTTCTCCACATCCTCGTCAATACTTGTTATTGTCCATCTTTTTGATATAGCCACCCTAGTAGGTATGGTATCTTATTGTGATTTTCTTTGCATTTCCTAAATGACTTATGATGTTGAACATCTTGTCATGTGTTTATTGACCATTTGTATATCTTCTTTGGAGAAATGTATATTCAGATCTCTTGCACTTTTTAAATTTGTTATTTGTCTTTTTGTTGTTGAGTTGCAAGAATTCCTTATATATTCTAGATACTAGTTCCTTATCAGATAGATGATTTGCTAATATTTTCTCCCATTCTGTGGGCTGCATTTTAACTTTATTAATAGGGTGCGTTAAATCACAAAAGTTTTAAATTTTGATGAAGTCCAATTTGTCTATTGTTTTCTTCGGTTGCTTGTGCGTTTGGTGTCATATCTAAGAAACCATTGCTTGCTTAATCCAAAGTCATGAAGATTTACACCTGTATTTTCTTCTAAATGCTTTATAATTTTAGCTCTTACATTTAGGTTAATCCATCTTTAGTAATTTTTTTTGTATATGGTATGAGGTAGGGGTACAATTTTATTCTTCTGCATGTGACTATCCAATTGTCCCAGCATCATTTGTTGGAATGACTATTCTTTTCCCATTGATTTGTTTTGCCATCCTTCTCTATATGTCTAATGCCTTTTTTGTTTCTCTATTTCTGCCTTCTTTTATGTATTAAAGAGGTGTTTTTCTGTGTATCATTTTAATTCTCTTACCATTTCTTTTAGCATATATTTTTGAGATATTTTATTAGTGGTTACACGGAGGATTATATTAACATCTTAATGTATAGCAATCTAGTTCAGATTACTACAAACTTAATTTTAATAGTATACAAAAACTTTGCTCTTACATAGAACCATTACTTTCTCCTTCCTTTATGCTATGATTCTCATACAAATTACCTATTCATACAGTAATGCAGATATATTATTTTTGTACACAGTTGTTTTTAAGATACAAAAAAACAGTTACAAACAAAGATACATGCATACCATCTTTTACATTTACTGATGTAGTTACCTTTATTGGTGTTTATTTTTTCATGTGGATTTCACATACTGTGTGTTGTTCTATCATTTTAACCTGAATAATTTCCTTTAGTGTTTTTTGTAGGGCAGTTCTGTTAGTGAAAAATTCTCTTAATTTTTCCTATCTAGGAATGTCTTATTTTTTTTCTCATTTTTGAAGGTTAGTTTTGCTGAATATAGAATTCTTGGTTGACAGTCTTTTCCTTTCAGCACTTTGAGTATATCATCCTAATGCTTTCTGGCTTCTATGGTATTTGATGTGAAATCAGCTGTCACTCTTGTCAAGGGTCCCATGCATGTGATGAGTTGATTCTTTATAACTGCTTTCAAGATTCCTCTTTATCTTTGGCGTTGACACTTTCATTATGATGTGGTTAGGTGTGGATCTTTTTCAGTTTAACCTACTTAGAGTTAATTAAGCTTCACAGATGTGTAGGCTGAGAGTTGTCATCAAGTTTAGAAGTTCTGCACATTGTTTTTCAAAGGTTCTTTCTGTCCCTTTTTCCTTCTCCTTTTCTTCAGGAGCTCCCATTATGCAAATGTTATGCTTGATAGTGTTCCTTAGGTCTCTGAGGCTCTGTTCATTTTTCTTCATTCTCTTATTCCTTCTGTCCTCAGACCAGAAAAACTTTATTGACCTATCTCCAAGCTGGTTGATTCTTTCTGTTTATGGCCTGAATGTGCTGTTTTTCAGTTGTACTTTTCAACTACAGAATTTTTATGCAGTTCTTCTTTTAAAATACTTTGTAGTTCTTTATTGGTCTTCTGTATTTTGTGAGACAAAGTTCTCATATTTTCTTTTAGCTCTTTACACATGGCTTCCTTTAGTTTTTTAAACATGTTTAAAATAGCTGACTTAAATTCTTTGTCTAGTAAGTCCAACAACTGGGCTTCCTCAAGGGCAATTTCTATTGACTGCCTTTACTGCTCTGTATTGGTCATACTTATTTGTCTCTTTGCTTGCCTCATACATTTTTGTTGTTAAAAACTGAATTTTTAAATAATATAATATGGCAACTCCAGAAATTAAAATCTCCTCTTCAGGGTTTGTGTTTCTATTTGCTTGTTTTGTGACTTTCCTGAGCTAATTCCATATTCTTTATCATGTGTGACCACTGAAGCCTGTGCTCAGTTAGCTTAGAGGGCAGCTCATGATTGGACAGAGGTTTTCTTAAGTTCCTGGAACTAATAAGTCTTACAGCCTTCTTCGAGGGACTCTGTGTTTTGGGGGCAATCCTTCAATTCTCAGGCAAGCAGATTACATGCTGCACAAGACTTCACTTCCTGCTTGCACAGAGCCTCAGTGCAGCCAGGGGTGAGACCTAAGTCCTTGTCAGGTCTCTCCTGGGCATGTGTCCAACTCTGAGTGTGCACACAACCCTGCACATGCATATGGCCTTCATATTCCCAGGAACATGTCAGAGTTTTTCAAAGCCCCGTTCTGAACTTCTCTCTCTCCAGCTCTTCTTTTTACGTTTTTCAGTCATCTTATTGTTTGTCCTAATTGTTATCACCACCTCAGGCTGTTGTGATGATAAGCTATTACCATTTTCCAGGAAACTGCAATAAACAGGCCGAGTGATGACAATTCTCAGGGAATGGGGCTCTGGAGGAGCTCCAACTCAATTTTGCCACCTGCAGTAGCTGCCAGGCTGTTGGTTTTCATGGGATTGTGGGACTATTGACTTTCAAAGCTACCACAGAGCTGGGACGAGGGAGATAGGAATAGGGCAATTGAAAATGCCACCAAGTTCTCTGTTCTTACTGAGATTCAGCTATGTTCTTGCATAAATGCCCCCTAGATTGTTGCAAGTCTTTGGTTAATTTCCAGAGTTCTGAAAAAGTTGATTTTGACAATTTTGCCAGTATTCTCATAGCTTATATATAGAAAATTTTCAGAGGTCCTTGTGCTGATGTTCCCACTGACATCACTCTGCAATTATTCTCGATTTTGCATATGGCTTATGTAGTCATCTGTGCTTATAAAACAAAGAACAAAAACAAAATCCGTGTGATGTCCTCTTGTGCTCAGCCACAATAATAAATAATGTCATTCTGTCTTCGGGGTGTTCAAAGGATTCTGCGATGCCGTATGGTAGCTGATCCAAATTTCATTGTTAGATACTGATGTCAGTAAATAATCCAGACAGAGGAAAGGCTATATGTGCAACAATGCTCATTACAACATTAGTCATAAAGTAAAAAACTAGAATCAATCCCGAAGTCTGAGTTAGGGGAAACGGTAGCTAAATGACCCTGCATTTTCTCACTGGAATGGCATGTACCCATTCTCTGAAATAATTGTGAAGACTAAGAGTAACATGGAGAACTTTTTAGGATGTGTTTATTGAAAAAGCAAAGTGCAAACTCCTATGTGTACCATCGTTATAACTTTGGAACAATTATATATGTGCATGTACAATCGCCAGAAGGGCAGAGAGAAAAATGAATACAATTTGTTAGGGTGGAGAGAACTGTGGGTGTTTTTAAATTAGATGTTTTTCCATCTTACTGTTGTGCTATGAGTGCAATAAATATGAAGTTTAAAAAAATAGGTCAGCATGTCTAATAGAAAAATTTATTTCCCCACCACACTTCCACGCTGGACGTGGCACAGGTCAGAGGCATCGATGGCAGGGGTTGCAAGAGGCCAAGGGGATTCCTTTGTGATGTGACCTGGAGACAGAGTTCTGCCTCCTCAGCTACAGAGATGGGCCTCAGGGACCAGGATGGGATGGAGTGCAGCTCCTTGCCAAGCTGCTTGGAGGGGGAGGAGGAGGAGAAAGTTCTCGTCCCTTCCCTCCTGGCAGAGGAGATGTTTTTCCAATTAATAACTATGAAGTCTCAAATGAAATATAAGTCTCATGAATTATTTGGCCTTTTGGGGATCCAGGAATCTTTCAGTGTCTGGACAGGGTCACCGAGGCTTCTGATGGAGGCCCACATCTCCTGCAGGGGCACTCCCTTCCTGATGATAATGGGTGACCACCCCATTCCACCCCTACTACCATTCCACTCCCTCCTCCTGATTTGAGGGGCTTTCGGCTGCACTCAGTAGTCCAGAGCTGTCATCCTGTGTTTCTATCCTTTTATTTATTTATTTATTTAAAGTGTCTGAAGGGGAAGGAAGAATCAAATGGAATATTCTGTGGGAATCATTTGTCAGAGTGGGAAATAATTTCCCAAAGTGGGTTCCGTGTAGGTTGGCCAACTGTCCTGGTTTGCCTGAGATTGGGTTTTTCTAGAACACAGAAATTTTACTGCTGAAATCAGCAGGTCCTGGGCCAAGTCCTGAGATGAAGGAGTTGGTCTCCCTAGTTCCATGAATCTCTAGTTCAGTGGGAGGCTCCTAAATAGTATTTGAAAATGGTTCCAGGATCATACCAGTTGGCAAAATACTGGACTGGACAATGTCACACAGATATATTGGGTTGGCCAAAAAGTTCTTTTGGTTTTAAGTAGAAATAAAAGACACGTTTTTCATTTTCACCAAGAACATTACTGAACAACGTATTCATTAACCAAATGAACTTTTTGGCCAACCCAATATTTGCTACAGGACTTGTGAGAGTCTCATGCTATATGGTACATGCACATACATATCCAAGGCAAACTGCCCCTGGTGTAACAGCTGAAATTCTCTCTCTCTCTTTTAAATTAAAGAAAGAAAACATTGATCTGGGGAACTTAAAGACTTCTGGAGCTGAGTGGGCTGTGGACATCTTCTGGAACGGAGGGAATCATGGTTCTCCTTCCCTCTTCCGGGGAGTAAGAGAGTAGAAAGCTGCCAAGTGGCCAGGGTGGTCCTTTCCAAGGTGCTCTTAGGGAAGAGGAAGTCGTGGGGCTAGCAGCTGTAAGGGCCCTCCATCTGCACAGAACCGGCAGTGCCAAGGGCTGTGATGGCCAAGAATGAGTGCTGGCCACCCGCCTCAACCCAACCACCGGACACAGGGAAAGGGCATGAGTGCTCCTGGTCCCAGGAAAGCAGACCCTTGGGCCCACAGAGGGGCCACAGGGAGGGTTGCCTTTCGCCTGGACACCCAGGTTGTTTTGAGCTCTCATTCCCCAGGTGGTGTGGTGGGACATCCTTGCTGAGATGTCCGTATGTGCAGCCCCTGACACCTTTATGGTCAGGGGCTGTGCAGGATCCGGGGTTGCCTGCTGGCCGGGTGTTCTCACCTTACCTTCTCCACTCCTGTCTATATAAGGCACAGTCATCCCGTCCCCTGCCACACGACCCGCAGCTGTTGTGAGCTGTGAACAAAAACCACAGGGAGCTTGGTACAGCCCTGTTTTGGTCTCCTTGTGTCTCCGCAGCATGGGGTGTGCACAAAGGGGCTGGTGGCTTTTCCACCTTCCAGAGACTGGGCTAGGGTGAAGGAGTCCTCCCCAGACAGGAAACTCAGGCTGCAAGGTTATGGGGTCTGAGGGGGGTCCTGGGGTCATGGGTGCTGGGCAACCGCTCGACTCCCCCTGCCCTGACCTCTCATCCTCCCCGCTCCTAGGGCGACAAAGGGGTCCTGGGAGCCACGTCTGCTGGGGTTTGCATGCTCCTTCTCTGGACTCTGGGGTCAGGGACACAAGGGCTGCTGGACACCAAGAGTCAGCTGACAGCCTCACACGAAGCTCATGGTCCCCGGGGAGGGCAGACTGCAGGGGCTTTGCGACCCCGGCCTGGTCTGTGTGGACAGGAGGGGGTGGGCTGTGGGTGAGCACAGGACCATCCTCAGCTTTGCACCAGGCAGGGGGCGTCTCCTCACTTGCCTCCAGCCTTGGCAGGAGATCTGTACCCACTGTGGTCCCACTGGAACCTGACCCAGCCCCTCCAGCTGTCCTGGGCGAGGCTGCAGGACCTTGAGGTCGCTGTCCTACAGGAGGGGCATGGCCGTCAAGCTCTGAGAGCAGAGGCCTGTGGGCTCTGGGTCAGGCAGGGGCTAACTGCACACTCACTGGCCCCCAGGGCACAAGGGCTGTGCCAGGCACCAGAGACCTGTGGGGTGTGCAGTGCACAGCCTGCAAGTTCCTGAAACACATGATGTGCAGCAAAGACCATGGAGGGCCAGGGTCATCAGCGTACTTGTGTCAGGAATTCTGTGTGCACGGACGCTGGTTGGGCCTGGCAGGAGTGATGTGGATGGCATCTTGGGGCTGCTGATCGAGACTAAGGTTTTGAGTAAAGATGGGATGGAAGTCACTCTCTCTCTGGGGTCTTCCTAGGTGGATGGGAGGCCAGGGGCATGCGCGCTGTCTGGCTCTGGGGAATGGTTGTAGGGGTGATGAGGGTTCAGGTGTGCCCTGGGTGGGGGCCTGCCAGGCGCTCCAGGTTTTGCGGGCCTCTGATTTGCTCAGTGTGGAGCCTGAGACATGCCAGGGCGTTGAGTAGGACAGGGCATCCAGGGCCAGCAAGACGGTGGAAAGAGAGGGTGCCTTTTGGGGCAGACAGGACAGCTTTATCCTCGAGGGCAAGAGAGTCCCTGCCCACCATCCAAAGGCAGGGGACTCCACCCCGGCCACAGAAGAGCCACACAGCCTCTGTCGGCAGCTGGGGGTGCGTGGGCAATGCTGCCCAGACTGGGGTAAGCAAGGGAGCCCCGGGTCAGCCTCGCAGACCTGGAAGAGGCCCACAGGGTCGGCACCTCGGGCAGTGCGAGGCCTGCCACAGTTGCAGATGACAGCCACCAGGTGGCATAGGAGAGTCCAGCTTGGGCAGCCGTGGCCGAGTGTCCTGCCGGCTGCCCAGGAGGACACGGGAGCCCGGGGTTCCAGACTCGGCCACTCCTTGCCCCTTGCCCACTGCACGCCCTCTCCAGGTGAGGCGAGGCCCACCCGCTGGACAACTTTTATGTGTTCTGGTGGCATCTGATTAACTGTGGGTCCTGGCATGACTGGGGTACTAAGGGGGGGTGGTATGAGGATCCCGAGAATGGAGGCGACCAGGAGCCCCCTCCCCACACCCGGCACCAGAGGCAGAGGCAGGAGGCAAAAGAACAAAGTGGAAAAGCCCCAAAAGTAAAGGAGAAGGAAAGACAGGAGGGGAGGAGAGGGGACAAGCTGGGACCCTCCGTCCAGGATGTCCAAGTCCACGCCGTGTTCCAGTCATTGGAACCAATCCTACGGAATCCTTTTCTGATTTTCCACATTACTGAACATTTTTAACTTTATCAAGGAAATGTGGCACCTGTCAGTCCAAATCATTCATTCTCTGAGCAATCTGCCCTCGGGTCTGGAAGGGCTCCCTCTTTCACCAGGAACTTGTGTGTTTGTGTGTCCGTGTGCGGGCACATGTGTGCACATGTACTCAGCCCCATGGTGGGTCACAAACGCGAGGACAATTTACAAGGTGTGCTGCTTCTCTCTCTCTTTTTTCAGGTCCAGAGTCCCTGTGGGATCCAATCTTCATGTGATTTCTGGGAGGCGGCTTCACTGTCTTGCAAAATCATCGAGAATTGGTAACGAGATGAGAAGCAGTCTCTGGAGATGCGGCACCTCCATGGGGCCCTAGAGGAACTGGCTGCCGCCCTCCCAGGAGTGGGGCCCTCTGGGTAGATGCACCCGTGGAGGACATGTCTGCCAGGGAAAGGTCTGGGGGGACGAGGCTGGAGGAGCAGGAATGCAGGGAGGAAGCTGGATGTGGCCCGGGGCCTCTGGGCGGCCAGGAACTTGGGGAGGATCCCACTTTTCCTTGGGGATCCAGGAAACGGGGGGCCCTGGGCTGCCCGCTGCGGCCTGTGGCTGCAGCCTGGGGTCCCCCTCCCCAGGGCCAGGGCCAGGGCGGCAGAGGTGGCCCGTCAGGCCCCAGTTTGATGAATTCACTTTTAAACAAACTCACCACAGCCCCGACTCTTTCCTGGAAGGCCTTGCCCCATAAATTTTCATTTAGTGCCATTGCATTTTCATCCAGGGAGCTGTCAGGGGTATTTTGAGAAGGAACTGGGAGGTCAGATGGTCGGGCTTCAGCGGCGGCGCGGATTACGGCTCAGGCTGGATGCCAGAGTTGGGTAAGACAAAGGGGGCCCGGCCCACAGGCTGTGTCCTGCAGGGTCCTCAGGATGGCGCTTCCAGAGGGTTGACCAAGGGGCCCCAACCCCAACCTCTGGGCTGACCCTGCAGACAGAGAAGCGACCACTGTGGTTTTACGTCGGAGGGGCCGGGAGTGTCCCCCCACCTTCCTGAACGTGCAGACCCACAGAGGGGAGCGCAGTGAGGACTTCAAGATAACCCTCCTTCGCCCTAAGGTCTGCGGATGGTGGCTTGGAAGTACAAGGCCTCCTATTTGTAGGACTTCCCGTGGTCAAGGTGCTTTCTCACCCACCATCTTATTCGGTCCTCACAACCACCCTGAGAGGGAAACAGGACAGGAGCGAGTATCCCCTTGTGCAGGTGAGGAGACTGAGGCTCCATGGAGGTGGGAGAGTCCCCAAGGTCAGGTATGGAGAGGTGCCCAGAGGGGCTAGCTGCCCCCTGCCTATCTGATAAGCATTTCCTCAGGTAATGCTCACCCCAAGTCATTATTTTACATGCACATAAAACCTTACAATATGTACATAAACTAAAGACTTCTTTTCCCCACTGCTGGAGCTCGTGGGGCTGGCGTCCTCCACCCAGGACCCACGCCCACAGTTGACAAGAAGAGGGCTGTTAAGCCGCCAGGGTGTTGGCCTTCCTTACCACACTCTAAAACCCCACCTTGAATGCTGAATCTGCCCTAGAACCTTCAACCCAGGAGGAGAGAGGCATAAGGATTTCCCCTGCCAGCTGGGCCTCTTCAACGTAAGAGATTAAATTCACCAAATATTTATGGAGATGAACACGTACCACAGGCTTGGGGCCGAGTTGGGTCTAAAGGCCCTGCAGTGGGAAAAGGGAAGTGGTCTGCCCCCAGGAATCCAAGAGGACCTCATGGAGGAGGTGTCCCAGGAGCCCAGCCTCGAAGGTGCCTGGCTGTGCAGGCAGAGACGGTGAGGAAGGCTGGGCAGAGGCGCGCTGAGCGAGGGCAGAGCGGGCGCCCTGAGAAGCGTGTTTCTGTTGGCAGCATAGCTGCTGGATCCATCCTCCATTGGATGGCTGCATGATAGGAGAATGTAGGTCAGTGGGTTTAAAAAAACACTTGCCCGGACTTTGAGTGTATGCGAGTGTGTGCAGAGAGGCTGAGTGGCTTGCCTGAGAGTCGGTGAGTATAAAGCCTTCTGTGGTTGGGAAGAGTGGAAACATCTAGTTATTTTAGTGGTGCTGGCGGGGAGTGGGAGGTAGACGAGAGAGATAGACATACAATCACATGTCTTCGTAAGCCAGTCACGGGCTCCGAGCACCAACTGTGAACAAGTCCACGTGTACGTAACACAAATATCAGTTCAGGACGCTGCAGAGGAAAGAAAACGCCAACTGGTGAGAAAGTGCCGAGAACGGGGCCCATCGGTGGGGGGAGGTGATGGGGGTTCGGAGGGGGAACCCTGGGGCCAGAGGCCACAGACCGGAGCGGGTTAGAGAGAGAACTTGGAAACAGCACAGCAGAGCCACGTGGGCCCGCATCCAAGGAGCCGACACCCCCAGCTTTAGGTGAAGACAAGATGTTTGAACAGTGACTGCAATCACGATCTCCATGATGAAATACGGGACATTATTTCAATCCGGGTGGATTTTCTAATCATCTCCCAGCAACAGTTGTAGCTCTGGAAAGCACAGCCCAGAGCTGGGGGCTCGAAGCACCCTGGGTGGCCTCGGGAACACTTAATTAAACAAAGAGCCAGTCACCGAGGGCTGATGACAACCCCCTGCCTGTCCCGGGGCTCAGGACCCAGCTGACGCTGGCAAGCTTATGGTCCTTGTAAAGGTGGTCTTGCTTGCAGGAGCCCAAAAGACCCTGGAGGGTGGCAACAAGTGGGAGTCGTGCGGGGCTCACTGGGGCTGCAAAGGGCCCGCAGCTGTCCCCTCGGCACCACGGGAACTTGGGGCCACATTGTGGCTGGCCACTCAGCGGTGCGAGTCTCAGCCTCTTCAAGCTTGTCTCCTAACTTTATGTTGGGGCTGTCATGGTGCCCTCCCACGGCCTCTCCAGGAGGATTAAGGCACCGTGCCCCCAACCCCTTCCTGCATTTAGCACGGAGCCTGGCCCTGAGGGACTCGGAGTGGGCAGGTATTGCTCCCGGACACCCGGGTGCTTTGCCTGCCTCTGTGACTCCAAGGCGCTTCCCCAGATGTGCCTTCTCCCTCATTCCCCTGCCTTCCCCTTCTAAGGAATTTCTTGGCTTCAGAGGGGAGATGCTGTGGATAAGAAAAACACCTTCCTGAATACGAATACTGAGGAACAACCCTATAAGTTAAATCACCTTGGTGGGAGTCCTGAACTGGCTTCCTCCACTGAAGTAATTAACGGGATGGAGAGCGGAGCAGGGGGGAAGACAGAGCTCCGACTGCAGTGAGCAGCAAAAATCCGCAACACATTATTTCAGCCATAAAGAGCCCTTGGGGCCCTTCCACTTGCAGGTCAGCTGGCATGGAAGCCGATCCCAGCCCCGATCGGTATTTACTGAGAAAATATCACATGCCTCCCCATCTGCTATTACACTTAATATTTGAAACGGATCCACACAAAAACAAGGGGATATTTAGTAAAGGGGGCAGGCTTTCCTTTGCACATGAAGAACGTCTGATCTCAGTGAGCCAGCAGTTCCAGGAGCCTCACTTGGGCTGAGGAGGGGTGATAACCCTCAGTGCCGTCGGAGAGCATTGCCGGCGACCCAGCACGGTCGGGGGCTTCAGCCCCCAACCACTAGACTGCCCTTCCTCTCTCTCTGGCTTCTCCCACGAGAGCTTGCTTCTTTGCCCTTGAACTCCTCATTCATTCATTCACCAGTATTTACTGTGCACCTACTATGAGCTAGGCTTTGTTCCAGGTGCTTGGGACACATCAATGAAGAAACAAAAACAGATCAAGATCCGTGTCCTGGTGGAACTGTTTCTGGTGGGTGAAGGGGGTCGGCTCACCAGCAAAGGGCACCAGTGACCTAGAGGGTGGTGAGTGCTGGGGACAGAGGCAAAGCAGAGCAGGTGAGGGAGTGCAGGTGGGCTGCATCTTGGCCAGGGCGGGCCGGTGGGCCTCGGTGGGAAGGAAGCCACCGTATGGAAATCTGGGGCGGGACGCTGGGGTTTGGATGTGGGCCCCTCACTGTGGAGGAAGGCGGCCAGCAGGACGGGGAGAGGGGGTGGCAGGCCAAGACCACAGAGGGTCCATGTCTTAGTTTCCTGGGGCTGCTGTAACAAATGACCACAAACTGGGTGGCTTAAAACAACAGAAATTTATTTTCTCACAGTTCTGGAGGCCAGAAGTTTGAAATCAAAGTGTCAGCAGGGCCGTGACCCCTCCAGAGGCCCTGGGAAGGATGCTTCCTCGCCTCTCTCCAGCTTCTGGCGGGCAATCCTTAGATGCATCGCTCCATCTCTGCCTCGGACTTCACTAGGCCACCCTCGCTGGGTCTCTCCTCCACTTCTTCTCTCCTGATACAGTTACCTGTCATTGGATTTAGGGCCCATCCAGTTAAACCAAGATGATCTATTCTCAAGGGTCTTAACTAATCCTATCTACAAAGACCCTTTTTCCAAACATGGTCACATACCGGAGGTTAAGACTTGGACACATCTTTTTAGGGGGCCACCATTCAATGCACTGCAGGTTTGTCAGATGAATGGGATTAGAAATCTGTGATTCCTGGTTGGAGGTATCATGGTGCAGTGTGGGAACCCTAGATTCTCAGCGGGGGAGGTTCCAGAAGGTTCTAGACCACATTGGTACAAGGCCCACACCCTAGTGTGAGCTGGGAGTTAGACGGTCCTGGGTGTTGAGTCTCGCCTTGCTGGTCCCCATATGCTGGACAGGTGCAGTCAGGATACAGGGCGGTTAAGGGGGGCTGTGCTGGTCCTGATCTATTCTCAGACGACCCCAGAGGATTCTATGGAGTGAGAGCACTTGTGCACACACTCAGTAGGCATCAGCAAACCCCACCACGTGTGGGCACTGTGGTTACAACAAAAGGTGGACAAGCCCCGTCCAATGGGAGAGATGCTGCCTACTCCCCACTGGTGATGGCAATGGAGAAGGCTCGGGGCAAAGAGGGGAGTGTGCTGAGCCTGCAGAAGCCTGGGTGAGGGGCTCAGCCTGGCCCCCACAGGGGTCTGGGGGTTGAAGTCAGATCTACAAGGACCAGCGTGTTGGGAGGGTGCAGCTGGGAGGGAGTGATGGTGAGGAGGATGCTGCAGGCAGTGGGGACACAGCGTGGAGCGTGGAGGTGACGCTGGGCTGGTGGTGGTGAGACCTGAGGCTGGAGAGGTGGGCAGGGGCTGATCTCGGGGATCCTGACGGGCAGGGCTGGGATGGGCCCTACCCTGGAGTCTTAAGTGGGATCCAGGCTCGGGTGCACTGTGTAATAGATGGGTCACCGGCAAGGATCATGAAGGATGCCTTTGGGGTTAAGGGCACCAGAGGTCGGTGGTCCCATCTGTATATTCGAATCAGGACACAGATGCTGATGTCCAAAGCACTTTCCCACCATGGTCTGACTTAACCTCCCAAGCCATGCTCGCTGGGAGACGGGGAGGCCTCCCTGCCTTTCGTGGGAAGTGAAGGAAGGAGGGGACAGGTCGCAAAACTATTTTTTCATTTTGTTTCTCAGACACCTGGGTGTTCCGATCGTAGCTGGAACTGTGAAAGGTTTGAAGTTCCATCCCTGGTTCCGGCCAAGATGCGGAGGTCAGGAGACTGCCAGCAGGGCCCCGGGGCCTGGAAAGAATGTCTGGCATGTATTCTGTGTTGGATAAGCAACAGATTTACTTCCTAATGGCAAGAAAATGAAACATGAAAAGAAACAGAGAAGAAAAGGTTACAGGTTGCAAAACAGAGCTGAGAAAGAAAACTTTTAATTGTCTTATTTGAAGCCAGGACAGAGGAAAAGAGAGACCTATAACTGTGTCCTTTCCATCAACCCTTTATAGAATGTGGACAAATTATGGCCTTTCTGTATCAAGAGGTGAAAGAATCAGTTAAATGATTGGAATGATAAAATAGCATCTTCTCATGAGAACACCCGGTGCCAAGGATGTGCAAACTCACTTGCTGACTCAGTAAGCATCAGAACAGGTAGGAGCTAAAAATCTGTCCGCCGTGGACAGAAAAAGGCAAGAAGAGAGTAATAAGAAGTGTGCAAGACCTTTGTGGATAGAATCCCAGTACTTTGTTGTGAGCCAGCAGGACACTGGAAGGACAGGAGAGGCGTGCCCTGTCCATGAGTGGAAGACTCCAGAGTGAAAATACAAAAAGTCCCCCCAAGTAACCAGTAGATTTTCTACTATTTGAATTTAGGTCCCAGTGGGTTCAGGGAGAAAGACACAAGGAGAATTCTGATGATTCTAAAGTTCATTAGTCAAAATACATATATATTTTTTTTGGCAAGAAAGTTTCATTTCACAACAGGCACAGAGGGGTTTTGTTTAAGGCGTGTGTGGCAGTAAGCTCGTCAGCCCTCATGGGGCACTGGGTGGGCAGACAGGAAGCTGCAAAGTGATGGGGCCACGAGGCACCATGAAGCCCCGGAGGCGGCAGCGGTGGTACCGACTCTCTGGTCCTCTACCCTTGGGGACCCAGCCCACCTCCCTGCCTGCATCTGCCCTTCGTGTCCCCATCAGCCTATACCTCACCCTCTAGGCTGTGCATCTTTCCTTCCCTCGTGGCCTTGGCGGACTCCTCCTACTGTCCACTCTGGATGTCACCTACGTGGGCTGGTGGAAGACAAGCCTTTAGGGATATGCAAAGCACAGTTGGAAGGGGTTGCGGTCCAAACTAAGGAATGCATCTCCATCAGGAGGGCAAGGGGAAAACCGCGGAAGGATTTCAAACAAGGAAATGTCAGTAAGATGATGCAGGCAGAGGACGGGGAAGAAGGGAAGGAGCCCGCCGTGGCTTCCAGGAGAAAGGATGGTCCCCAAGGATGTGGAAACCTCCTCTGGGCGCCCTCCTTCCACCTCTCAGCGCATGTCACTGTCTCCGAGGTTTCAGGGCCAGATTCCAGACTGTGACTCAGGGGGTCAAGCTTTCAAAGGGTTAAAGGCTGGCTCACTGGGGTCTTTCCTTCTGGCACCGACAGGCAAGCTGTGGATCTGTGGTCCTCAAACTTTCCTCTGAAAGATTTTGGAGAAACTGGGTACCCCTCATACGTTTTAAGTTGACATCTAAAAATTTTAGTGAGGTATTAAAAAGTTGCAAAGCCTATAATTTCCAGGATATTATAAATAATAGATTTAAGCAAAAACTGCTGCTTTTCTCTTTCAAACGTACTCATTAGAATGTAAATGACATAACGAATCCCTTACTAATATCAACTTAGAAAATAAATAAGCTCTACCTATCAGAAAATGTGCATGTTTCCTTTTTCTTCTTTAACCCGTAATTCTTTTCCATTTCCTCCACCAACGTCTATCTTAATATAGTATAATCTCATGCTTGAAAGCCTCTTACAGATCACCCTGTTATTATTTTGTTTCCTATTAATCTTATCACAAATGAAGATACTTACATATATTGCAAATTAAAAATACATTTCTTAGAACAATCAAGGGCGGTGGTGCTGCCCAGAAGGGCAGCCTGGACAACATGACCTGCATCCTGGTCTGCTTCCCGGGGGCCCCCAGGCCTTGTGAGGAGGCCATCAGGAAGGAGCTAGTGCTGGACGCAGCCCTGGGACACAGGGTCGCAGAGCTGTGTGCCTTTGGCCAGGAGCCCCCCAGCTTGAACACAGTTTTCAGGACTCTGGCCTCTGAGGACATCCCGGATTTACCTCCTGGGGGAGGGCTCCACTGCAAGGCCACAGTCATCGCTGACGCTTACTCTCAGTTCTGCCAGGCCTCAGGAGGGCGCTGGGTGATGGGGCAGAATGGGGCTGAGAAGCCCACTGGCACCCATTCAAGCTCTGCCTTGGACGCCTGACAGCTGTCATCCTTTAGGGACCCTCTGCCCAGCTGGGGCCTCAATGGAATTAAGGAAGAAAACTCCCCTTCCCCAGCTATGCAGACCAGCGGAAGGAAGAGAAACCAATGGAGGAACACCAGAATGTTTATTTCCCTTTCTCCTACTTCCCTCTCATAGGACAGAAAGTCTTATGAGAGAGGGGAAACTCTGCCCACCAGCTAGATCCCCCCAAAAACCCCAAACCTCAAAACCCCAAAATCAAATGTCTTTGAAATATTTAGAGCTGAATGGACCCTGAAAATCACCCAGTTCGATAACCTTCTCTTCCCTTCCTATTTTTCATCTGTTTGGCGGGGAGGTAGGGGAAAGTTTTTATCATTAAATTTTAACTTAAAAAAAAATACACTTCTTCCTATGACCATGAAGCTCTAAGTATTAAAACTTTTTTCTTGTAGATTAAAATATCATTGCAGTTAATATTAATTACTAATGATCAAAATTATATAAATATGATTTAAATATTGATAATTATTAAGCAAAAAAAGGAACACTTTCTCACAAATGGTGCTCAAACATTTTCTACGTATTTAATAAAGGAAAGATATGTATTTCCAAAAAGAATTGGCCTGACACCTGGACTATTCTTTTAGCCTTTTGCTAATATAAGATAGAAAAATTGAACAATTTTCTAAAACGGATAAGGTAACAATGAACTGAAGTCAGAATACATATTTAATCAAATGTATGGAAAATATATTTTAACTATCTCATTAAGGAACAAATACCCCATCTGAAAAAAATCATGTGAAACATTTATCCATGGTGTTTCCAAAGTGGTATTCGTCAGCTTCTGTTAGGTTAAGCCGCATAACAAATGAGCTCAAAATGCTCACAGCTCTCATTTCTTGCTCAGGCTCCTCTGTGTGTCTTCACAGCCCAGGACCCAGGCTGAGTGAGGCAGCTCCTTTCCAGGACACCCATCCTCCTGGCTGTGGACCAGGAGCAGGAGGGCTGGTATGAGCAGGTTGAGTGGGGCACAGGACACACACTCACATCTGAAGTCAGTAGTGTCTCTGCCAGGAAGGAGGGGCGAGTGATCACACCTGATGAAGTAATCTACCACAAGCATAACTTAAGCAAGTGGGGCATCCTGGACCAGACTTCAGCTACATTTAGCAGAATCAGCCCTTTTCATCCACACTCCAGAGCTGCTTAAAGCTGCTTTCTCCCCAGCTAAGGACACATCCTAGCCAATTGTTTTTGCTTAATTAGCTGAGATAAGACCTATTTTCAGTACCCGATAACCCTAGTGATGTTTTCTCTGCTTTTCCCAGATTCTTTCTCAGCAAGAATGTATTATTTGATATCGATTGAGGGATGAAAGAAGGAAGGTAGGAAACAGAAGTCATCACTGTTTCTGCCACCCCATCGTAACGCCCCCAATGAGCACATCACTAGACACGCCTCACCTTTTACAGACCTATGTGTCTGGCTGGGAAATGCTTGGTGCCTGAGGGGCTGTTGGTTCCTGGATTCATTATTAAAGCAGGCTTCCTTGTGGGAGGGGTCCGGGACGTTTTTCCACCCTGGATGGGTGAGTGCCCTGGTTCTATTTACAAAGGGGGAAAACAGCTCCTGGGGGCTCAGGCAGGGTCCAGGCAAATCCCCTTCAGTCCAAGGACTTCCGCTTTGAGTGGCTCTGTCCTCGTTGGGGGCAAAGGGAATCAGCCTTTGGTTTGATTCAGGCGTTCCGCCCATTGCCCTCCAGCCCCAGATGTATCTATCAGGGGCTGTACCTGCCCACAGCCTGGGCCCTTGATTGGGACAGGTCTGTTCTGAAGAGTCTTCCCTGGCAGGTGCCCACCCACTGGGAAATGTGGGCCCTTGCCCGGGTCCAGCTTCAATAGGTCAGACAATTGCCCCACATCACACAGACCCCTCTGACCAAATCTGGGCAGGGGAGGGGCTGGTAAGTTAGTGGAGGAGAGCGGGTCACCAGAGGAGGGTGCCAGGAAGGACCCACCAAAGTCACATCTCAATAGATGCAGAGAAAGCATTTGACAAAACTTAGCGTGTTATTTATGATTTTTTTAAACCAGAAAACTAGGAATAGCAAAAAACTTTTCAACTCAACAAATGAGATTTACTAAAAATCTATGGCTAACATAATTTATGGTAAGAAAACAGAATGTTTTCTCTCTGTGATCAGGAACCAGGCAAGAAAGTCTGCTCTCACACTTCTGTTTAACATGCTCTGGAGGCTCCACCACGGCAATGAGGCAATCAAAAGAAATGAAACTCATACTGATGGGAAAGAAAGAAGAAGAACCATCTATATGCACAGGTGATAAAGTTGTCTATATAGAAAATACTAAAATATCTATAACAGAGCTACTAAAAGTAAGAAGTAAGTTTGGCAGGTTGCAGAATAGCAGATGAGTGTTCAAAGATCAATTGCATTTCTGTACACTAATAAGAATCAAATGGGAATTGAAAAATTTTTAAAAGAGTGCCACTTACAATAGCATAAAATATGAAATACTATGAATACATTTAACAGAAAATGTGCAAGACTGGTGTGATAAAAAGCAGAAAATATTCATGAATTAAAGGAGATCTATCTTTTTTTTTTTTCTCACTGTTGTGGCCTCTACCATTGCGGAGCACAGGCTCCGGACACGCAGGCTCAGCGGCCATGGCTCATGGGCCCAGCCACTCCACAGCATGTGGGATCTTTCCGGACCGGGGCACGAACCCGTGTCCCCTGCATCGGCAGCCGGACTCTCAACCACTGCGCCACCAGGGAAGCCCAAGGAGATCTATCTTAATGGAATGTTATATCATGTT
Organism: Mesoplodon bidens; assembly: GCF_964165515.1. Classification (NCBI taxonomy): domain Eukaryota; kingdom Metazoa; phylum Chordata; class Mammalia; order Artiodactyla; family Ziphiidae; genus Mesoplodon; species Mesoplodon bidens. The sequence continues at coordinate 111,937,372 of NC_138165.1, read as the reverse complement.
CCTGAATCAGAAGATTCAGTACTGTTGAAATGTCAGTTCTCCTCAAACTGGTCAATGATCTAATGCAACCCCAATAAAAATTCAAGCAGATTTTTTTGGGGTAGAAATAACAAAGCTGATTTTCTATTTATATAAAAAATACAAAGGACCTACAATAGCCCAAATAATTTTGGAAAAAAGGTAAAAAGAACAGAGTTGGAGGATTCACACCACCTAATTTCAAGGCTTTCTATAAAACCACAGAAAACGAGACTGTGACATTGGCATACAGATGACCATACAGATACATAGAACAGAAGAGAATCTAGAAAAAGGCTCAAGCAGATATGGTCATTTAATTTTCAAGAGAAGCCAAGATAATTCATTGGAAGAAAAGACAGTCTTTAAGCAAGGGTGCTGGAACAATTGGGTATCTACATACAAAAAAATGAGCTCTATCCTTACCTCAAAACATATACAAAGTTTCTAGTGCAGCCAGACGGTTTTAGTGTTTTTGTGAACTTTCATCACTATTTCAATGGGAGGCAGGGAAGGCCCTCCACCAGGTTAACCTTGGGCTTCACCCACATCCCAGATGAAAAACCTGAGAGTCCGAGAGGTTAATGAACTTGTCCTAAGCAGAGAACTAATCTGTGGAGTAACGATTCAGCTTCTTGCCTCCAAGGTCAGCAGGCTTTCCACGGGGTCATTTTGCTTCCTGGGACCCCTGGGGGATTAATCAGAGAGGACAGAGGTGTTCCAAAGTCCAAAGGGTGTCAGTGAAGTCATCTGCTTAAATCAGCGTCTCTGGGACCAGAAGGGCACAAAGCCCCAAATGCCAGAGCGGGGAGTGCCCTCTGCTATCCTGGGCAGGTGGGCTCAGGGACCAAGGACAGGATGAGGGGCAGGTTCTGAAACTTGGGCCCTGGCTGGGAGAAGTGTGGATGTGCCTACAGCCTGGGACCATTTACTGGGATCCCCCATGCAGCACCTCCAGACAGTGTACCCCATAACTGCAGTAAAGAGACCTTCCAAGTGCCCACCCATGGAGCCCTCGAGGGGCCCAACCAACCTGCAGACCCAAGCGAGGCCTGGACAAGCTGGGAGGGAAGCCGATCTCAGGGTCCTCAGGGCTCCTGGGACCAGATCACGGCCAAAGTGTGAGCCCAGGATGCGTACGCCATGCCTCTGGGAGAAGACACTGACCCAACCCTAGAGGAAAGATGAGAGCAGATAATGTTCCAGGAAGGGCTCGGGGCCTTCTCCCTGGTGGGAAATTAGGGCCGATTCTTACTTTTGATTTTGTTTTAAAGGAAGGTACTTTTTTACTGTGTTCTTTAACATCGCTGGAAACAAAAGAAACAAAGCTTGTACGAAACAGGAATGCCTTTTACGACAGGAAAAGGACCCGAAAGAAGTGGCTGCCAGGGTTTTGGCCATAGGGCTGATCTGAGAGGAAAGAAAAACGAAGTGATTCAGGCTGCAGAGGGGCCGGAGAAGTGGGGTGGAGGTCTGCTCTTGCAGCCACCTGGGAGGCGGGGACCCTCGTCCTGCAGATGGCGGCTCTGATGGAAGCCTGCATCCCGAGCAGAACCCCACGGCGGCAGCATCTGTGGGAGCTGGCCAGACGCCCCCCAGGCTTTCAGCCCCCAAGGGGATACTGCACCCAGATTGCCAGGAAAAATCACCCTGTCCCAGCGACAGCTAGTGTTTCTGAGGGGCCTCCAATTGCCAAAGTCCTTTTAGTAGCCACAGAGAGATAGAAAGAAACAGTCACTGCAAACCTCCCTGGAGGCTGCCTGCCAGGGTGGGGAAGCTGCAGAATGCAGGGTCAAAGGACCCGGGAAGTTACCACTGCGTGGCTGATGGTGGGTGATCTGGAAGGTTCTCTGGGGCAGTGCTGGCCCGCAAGATTTTCTGTCCCTGCCTCAAGCCGGGAAGATCTGTCCAGCTCCTCCCGCCTTGCCGAGGGGTGGAGCCTCCAGGCACCAACCCTTCCTGGGCTCGGCCGAGAGCACCTGCTGGACATGGCGTGGGCGGGGTTGCAAGGCACCCAGAGTTAAACCTGCAGACATTTAGGTGACAGCGAAGGGCACACTCACAACTGTCAGGTCAGGGAAGGAGAGTGAGCTATTTCTCGTGTCGTCCATTGGGAGACAGTTTGGGTCCACAAGGGTCAGGAATGCAGGGGTGGACCTGAGACGTCACCAAGGTGACCCTCACAGGGAAGAGGATCCCGATCTCAGCAGCACTGTCTGTTCTGTTTGTTCGCTGGTGTGCATGGATATTCATTTCGTGGGGCTGCTGGAACCAATGACCACAAACCAGGGGGCTTAAAACAGCAGAAATGTATTGTCTTCCAGCCGGGAGACCAGAGCCCCAATTCCAGGTGTGGGCAGGGCCACGCTCCCTCCCATGGCTCCAGGGGAGGGTCCTTCCCTGCCTCCTCCAACTTCTGGCCGTTCGTTCCTTGGCTTGTGGCTGCATCTTTCCAGTTTCTGCCTTTTCTGTGGCCTTCCCTCTGTGTCTGTGTCCTAGCCTCTTCTTGTAAGGACACGGTTTACTGGATGTAGGACCCAACCTACATCCAGGATAACCTTATTTCAACATTCTTACCTCAACTGTATCTGAAAGACCCTGTCGCAGTCTGGTTCTGCGTGGACATGAATCTGGGGAGACACTAGTGTTCAACCCACAGCAAGATACCTAAGTTTGTCACGTGTCTGTTTTACCCATTTCTGTGCCAAGATGGAGCAAGTGGTATCTACCCAACCTTTTCTCAGGGGACATAGTTAATGCAGCTGCTGGGAACACACTCATAACCAGCTTGGGTGGACAGTGAGAAACTGGGGCAAACTCGGCATCACCTACCGGTAATAATAAGCCGCTGTTTGAAGGGGGCTGGGGAGGTTCCTCCAGGGTTTTGCAGGGTTGGGGCAGAGTCATATTACAGGGTCCATAGCAGCAAATCTCAGACTCAGGGAGGGAGGGAAGGAAAGGGCCCTCCTGGTGGTGGCTCCAGAGAGCGAGGCAGGCAGGGGGATCCCAGGAACTCGCCACTGGGAAGGCTGGAGGAATCCCTCCCTCTGCGTTTCCCTACAAAACCTTCAATGACATCCAGATTTTGCACTAATGCCTAGTGGGAGAGCGCTATTTCTGAGAATTTCCCGAGGCTTATTACAAGGAAGGTACAGGACAAGAACAAAATTTTCATAGAGGGAAAACCACCATCTGGGACATTTCTCCTCTTTCCCAGCTGGGGAGCTGGGGAGCTTGCAGCCTGCACCCGGGGCCGGTGGCAGGAGGTCAATTCCTGCCAAACTGTAGACCTCACGTTAGAAGGGGCTCACATTAGAATAAACATGTGGAAGGGGCTTTTGGTCTCTGGGAAGACAATGCCAGGGATGTTTGTGGTCAGGATTCTGGAGGGCGTGGACCAGCAGCTGCTGGCCTGATGCTGCCCTGGGATCTGTCCTTGCCCTGGGGTGGTCACATCATACAGTGCCAAGGAGCACAGAGAATGCTTCTCGCAACAAGTAGGTAGGAAGGTTGGGTTGCCGTTATTGCTATCTCCGTGTTCTGATGAGGAAACCGAGGCTCAGAGTCGACGCCAGGGAAGCCCAGCCAGGATAGTGGAGGAGCCAGGCTGCAAAGCCGGGCCAGGTGGGATCTGCCATCTCTCGCTCTTCTCTGATTCTCAGCTTTAAGCTTTACTATTCTAATGTACCAGGCTCCCCGCTTACACCCCATAAGCTGGGCAAGGGACGGTGACTTGTAGGAAACGCGCAACGGCTGCCCATCTGTCTTGCCTGGAGGCGTCACGTTCTCCCAGCCGTCCTGTGCCTGCAGCTCTCAGTGGGACAGGCCCTCCTGGCTGCCCTCTGACTTCCCACTCACCACGTATTTATGTCCCCAGCTTCTGACCTCCCAGTGTTCTGCCATCCCCACTGCTATCTGGGACCCCAGCTCTGGAACTTCTGCCCCCATCACCCAGGCCCTCAGAGGACAGTCCCCCCAGCTCAGTGACACTGGGCCCCCACCAGCAGGTGCACGTGCCTTCTGACTTTGGTGCAGCGCGGCCCCCGGGTGGCTTTGTGGGCCTCAGGTTCCTTTGATGCCCCTGGCCCGTCTCCATCATTGTGAGGACCAGGGTTTCTCCAAGGCTCTGCAAGAGCATGGCTGCCAGGGGCTTCTCCCAGGCCCTCCTGTCACTACGCTTGCTCTCCACCATCCACCCTGTGGTCCAGCTCCCACGGTGCCCTCCCGGCAGCTGTGGGTCTTGTTGACCACGTTCCATGGCCCTGGTCAGGTGACATTGTGACTTGAATCTACTTACTGCTCTGGTGATGGTGGCGGGGGGAGGGCCTGGGGGGCCGTGCTGTCTCCACAGGCAGAAGCCGCTGTGTCCTCTTCAGCCAGGGACAAGCATTCGTGGTTAACAGGGAGGATGGGCTGCTTCTTCGGGAATCCGGAGTCTGCACGCTTTCTAGGGTGTCGACATGGCTGTCCCCATCCTGTATCAGGGCCCCTGTCTTTGCTCCCGACAGGACCCTGACCTGGGTTGAGAATGGAGGGCTGGCCTAGGTGAAGGCCCAGGTAGACGGGGCCCGCGGCGTGGCCCGGGAGGGGTGCGCATGACCTGGGTGGGACATGGTCAGAGTGGATGGAGATTGGAAACCCTGTCTCTGCCCATTACACGTGGTCTCATAACATCTACGTGAAGGTAACTGCTGGGGGAGAATGAATAGATGTTCAGGAAAAGTGAAATAGGGCAAGACCACCCCCCAGCTGATGGACGCAAGGACACACAGCATATCAGCAAGCACAGAGGCCAGAGCACACACTCCCTTCTCTGGCCGCAGACACTGAAACACACTTTAGTACAAAAATGTAAACAAGGCACCCAGCCACGTGCGGATGAAAGACAGTTTCCTTGGGAGCAAGTGGATCCATGAGGAAATGAAGAACATAATAAAACTATATATAGAGATATAGAAAAATACAGTCCGACTTCTTAAGTTGGAAGATACTGAAAAAAATTGCATGTAAACTAGAAGGATTATGGCCGTAGCAGCAGCTGGATGGCTTGCAATGCCTTCTTTATCAAAAAAAGAAAATGATCACACTGACTCTACAATCTGTGATCTCAAAAAGTTTAAGGAATTGGAGGGAAAGTAATAAAAATGGCAACGGATCACATTAGTAGAAATCAACATACATTGTATGAAGAGCGCAAATAAACGTATCTGAATATGGAAAAAGCTGAAATCAGTCACTAAAGCCAAGAGCTCATCCAAACAAAACAAATGAGAGGATATTTGGAATTAACCTACAAAAGGGTTTCTCCGCCTCTGCACTACTAACATTTTGAACCAGATCATTGTTTGCTGTGAGGGCCGCCCTGTGCCCTGTAGGGTGTTGAGCAGCATCCACTGCTGGCAACACGTCCCAGATTGGACGACCAAATACGCGACCCGATACCACCAAATGTCCCCGGGGAAAGAATGCCCCATTGCAGAGAACCACGGCTCTAGAATAAGAAAAGATCACAAGCCCACAGACCCTTTATCTGATGGGTTACTTGGTTGATCTCACCCTTTCAAGGACAAATCATTTTCATGGTATGTCATTTGTTTCTGGACATTCTTTCAGGTGCATATCATGGGGTAAGAAAACCTGAAGAAGATTTAAGGTGCAAGATTATTATTTACAGACAGCATGAGAATCAGCAAGGGATGGAGAGAGAGCAGAGACCAGCGGGTAAATTTTGCTTCCTTTTTCAAGCAAAATTGGGAAAAGACCCAAGGTTTTGAAACGAGGTGACGAAGGAATGTTTCTTGTCGATGAGTGATGACAAGAGACTCTCTGATAACACGACATCTTCGAGATGGACCACGTTTTGGAAGACAAGGCTAAGAACTTGTCACCAGATGTGGCCAGGAACAAGAGCTCACAGACGCCAGTAGAGTCACGTTAGCATCAAGAGCACCAAGTGCCCGGCAGGCGCCTCACTCTGCAGGGACCCATGACTCCCTCCAGGCGTGGTCTGGGCAGGGTCCCTAGTCAGGAAGACCCCTGTCTGGTACCAGTGCACTTGGGGTCTGTCCCCATGGTTGCTGCCTCCTGCTCCGGCCCCTGGTTGGTTCTCACCTCCTTCCACGAGGCTGGGAGTGGTCTCCCCGTTGGCCTCAGTGCCTGTGTCCCAGGGGCTGCAAGTCCCCTGGCCTCCAGCTGTCAGAGCCCGGCTGTGCTTAGCAGAGGTGAGCAAAGGAGCTCCTCCCCACACAGCTGGAGTGGCTGCAGGTCTGGCGACCTGGGCTTCCCAGTCGGTGGAAGTCCAGCGGGGGGAAACGAGATCAGCCAAGGGACAGGCAGGGAGACCAGCTTCCCCTTCTGTTCTTGCTGGGTCTGTGTTGCACCTGTAACCACAGCACAGTCGGGACACAAACATGCGGGACACAAGCAGGCGTCTCCCTGCTCCTGCGCAACAGCCACAGCCAAGGTCAAGGATTTGGTCTCACTTTTCACAGTAGAGGTGTTTGTTTGTTTGTTTGTTTGTTTTTGCGGTACGCGGGCCTCTCACTGCTGTGGCCTCTCCCGTTGCGAAGCACAGGCTCTGGATGCTCAGGCTCAGCGGCCATGGCTCACGGGCCCAGCCACTCCACAGCATGTGGGATCTTTCCGGACCGGGACACGAACCCGTGTCCCCCGCATCGGCAGGCGGACTCCCAACCACTGCGCCACCAGGGAAGCCCTAGAGTTTATTTTTGAACCGTTCCCATAGTTAATTTAACTCCACAGGGGGTACTTCCCTGGTGGTCCATTGAGTAAGAATCCTTGTTCCCAATGCAGGGGGCCTGGGGTTCAATCCCTGGTCAGAGAACTAGGTCCTGCATGCCGCAACTAAGGCCCGGCACAGCCTGAGTAAATAAATAAACTAAAAATAAAAATAAAAATAAAAAATACCACCAGGCTCTCCAAAATGTAGAATAATAAAAAGGGAATAAAAACAGCTCCACAGAGAGTAGCTCACCTGTTCACTGAAGTGGTCAAATAGGTGAGTGGCCAGGATTTCAGTCTTCGTCCGTTGGCCCCGTGTAATCGCTATTACCCTTTCACTCTCAAGAGTGACCTGGTGTGTTCAACCCCTCTGCTCACGCCCTCCCAGTCATGCCCTGGGTCCCAGAAATCCTTCTCAAGACGCCTGGCAAAGTTTACCCTTTTAAGCACCAAAGCATGAGGACGGTTTCGGGCCATTTTGTGTAGAAATCCAAAGGTCACACGGAGTCTGTTTCGGAAAGAGGACCAGGTCCTTGATGACTCAGGATTCGGCGCCCTGCCCTGCCCTGTGCCAGCCCCTGGGGCTCACCTGGGTCACAGGAAGAACATCTCTCTTTTCTTCCCGCTCCATCTCTCTGTCCACCACACCGAGTTGTATCTGCAGGTTGAACCGTGGCCCGTCCCCTGTGCAAAAGCTGCACCGTCTCCCCTGGCGGGTGAGTCATTTCATGTAATTTGACCTCCGTGGATGGATGTCTGCTGGGCCTGGACCTGATGGGGCCGAGTGGGCGGATGCAGTCCTTACCTGGAGGGGAGAAGGGCTTCAGGTACAGAGTCCTTGCCCCGGTGCAGGAGTGCACAGGGGCTGTGGACACATGAGAGGCGTGGAGCCCCGCCGAGCACCAGCAGTCTTCCTGGAGGAGGGGGTACTAAGCCTGTCTTGGAAGGTATAAGGAGTGGCCAGGTGGGAAAGCAGGAGGCCATCCCTGAAGGGGGACTAGACTGAGCACAGGCAGGTGATAGGCAGGTGTGCTGAGCCTGTGAAATGCAGGAAGGCCTGGGGCCAGGGTTGAGGCTTGGGACACGGTGGTCATATGTGCTGTGCAGAGGGCTTGGGGAGCCCGAGTCCTCTCTTTCTGGCCCCGTGCCACCAAGTAAGTTCTCCTACAGAGCCACAGCTTGCCTCCCAAAACATTAGAGACTGAGTTTGAGAGACCCTACAGTACGGGGGAGATGCTGTCAGTTATTAAACATGTCCTGGTTGTTTGGGGCCAATTGTTACAGGGGTTATTGTTTCACTTCCTGGACTGGTTCCTAGAGACAGTTGTCTGATTTCCTATATAGTAGAGTCTGACTTACAGCAGCTGCCTTCCTGGGCTGGTTACTGCAGACAAGGGGTTGGTTTCCTGGGCTGGTCACAGCAGGTTGTGGGTCAGGGTTCTGTTTGCATATGTGGATGGTCTGGCCATTGTCTGCTTGTGTTTCAGTCTCTCCAGTGAAATGGGCTTTTTTTTTCGAACGTGGTAGTCACCACACTAGAAACCCCCCATGTTCTGGCACTTGCCAGGCTAGAGCATGGCTCGGGGTCAGCAGGGGGTGCAAGTCTCGTTTGGCAGTTGACGGGGACTTCCTCTGTCCTGGATCCGATGTGGCCACAAACCTGGGCAGCACCCAAGTGCACGGATGGACACACTGGAGCCGAGTCCAAGGAGAGGCATGTGCCCAGGTCCTCCCGGGCCCGGGTTCCGTGAGAACCGTTTTATTGAGATGGACGGTATGCAGTGGGTTGAGAAATTGCTGTGGTTGGGAAAACAATGAAAAAAACCTCCCAGAACAAAATACTGAAGAGGAAAGTGCCAGATCAACCGAGGAAGGCAAGTTGAGCATGTGGGAAATTACAAACTAATTTTAAAAAAACGGAGAGGAGGGAAGCTCGAGCTGTGTGTGCGCCAGTGCCGGGGGATTTGGCCGGATGGTGGCTCTGACTGCATTTCAAGTGTAAGATACACTTTGATTAATTTCTCTAGACTTCACCAGAGTTACACCAGCAACTCCCAGAACACTAATTACAGAGAAGAGGCGGACAGTGACTCATGCTGGAAAGAACCCAACTGACGAAACCTTCCCAGCCCTCGGAAAGCATCCGCGGTCCTCCTGCGATGGGAACCGCCTTGATCAGGCAGCTTTGGCGTGAGGTCAAGGAGATAATGGAGACAGCGCTCTGAGTAATGCGTGTGTGTGCGCGCATGTGAGTGCACACGTGCACAGGCTCTGGGTGTGTGTTCCCAAGGAAAGCTGGCAGGGACGTCTGGCAGGCACTCTTCCTGGAGGGGGTCACCCTGCGGGAGATTGATGAACCAGCCGGGCGCTCTGGGGTTTCGATTCCCAGGAAAACAGAGGAAGCTGGTCCTGAGGACACCGCTGGGCGACCCAACCCATCACCACCACGGGCTGGACATCGCCTCTCCCAGCTGGACCCAACCACGCAAGGCCATGTTGGCTGACCGAGCTTTGCCTTGGAAGCTTGAATGGTGGAGAAGAGAGCCATTCATCCTCCAAATGCTGTGGGGATGGGACCAGGCAGAACCATCTGCCTCCTGCCTCAGACCTGGAGTGTGTGAGAGCTGAGGAGGACACCCAACGTACGTTTCCTCTCCAAGTGACGAGGGGCCTCAGGCCCTGGGACGCTATGGCTGCAGAGCTGGCGGCCACCCGGTTGTGCCTCTGAGGACCAACAGCTTGGGCCTCCTTTGCCGGTCAGGACTGGAGGATGGCCCCCTCCATGGCTCTCAGTTCCGAGCTGGGAGCAAGCTCGCCTGCCTGCAGACATCCTGGCGCACAGGCCCTCAGGGCCCTCCTGTGGGTGATAGAGATGTATCACACTCACATGAGGTCCTGTGTCTTCACCCTTGATCCCTGGGTCATGGTGTGAGTACAGATAAGAACCAGCGTGCTCTTCAGGCAGAGGTAACATCCACGTGCCAACCTGTGAAGGGCTGAATGTGGTTGAAGCTTTCCCAGCTTCGGTGTGTGTGTGTGTGTGTGTGTGTGTGTGTGTGTGTGTGTGTGTTAAAAACTGAGACGGGAAAACGTGGAGGTCAAGAGCAAGGGCTCTGACTCTCGCTTCTGCCCATCCTAGAACCCTGGCTAATAATTAACCCGTATGGGTTCAGCTCTTCAACCCGTGGGTAAGGATAGTGTGTACGGGCCCCCAGGAGCCTGTACAGGAAACAGATGGGAAGAAGGCACAGCCCACGGGAAGCACTCAGCCATCACGCCAGGGAGCCTCTCAGGCTGGCTGGAGTCGGATTCGCCGGGCTGCGTTGTGGACTGCTGAAGGCCGAAAGCTCCACACCGCCGTGGGCATGAGAATCCACAGGGGCGCATGATCCAAACGCAAAAAACTTTACAAGTTTGTAACCAAACAACCAACACAGGAACGATAATCATAGTTTTTAAAATCATAATTAAAAAGGAGGAGGGGGCAATGTAGGGGCAGGGGAGTAAGAGGTACAAACTATTAGGTATAAAATAAGCTACAAGGATATATTGTACAGCATGGGGAATATAGCCAATATTTTATAGTAACTATAAAAGGAGTATAACCTTTAAAAATTATTAATCACTACATTGTACACCTGTAACATATAATATTGTACAGCAACCACATTTCAATTTAAAAAATAAAAATAAAAAATAATGCTCATCTATATCAAAACCTAAAAAAAAAATCTAACAGTCACAAAGACATCTTAAATTCTCCATATATAAAGAAATTGTGGGCTTCCCTGGTGGCGCAGTGGTTGAGAGTCCGCCTGCCAATGCAGGGGACGCAGGTTCGTGCCCTGGTCTGGGAGGATCCCACATGCCGCAGAGTGTCTGGGCCCGGGAGCCATGGCTGCTGAGCCTGTGCGTCCGGAGCCTGTGCTCCACAACGGAGAGGCTGCAACAGTGAGAGGCCTGTGTACCGCAAAAAAAAAAAAAAAAAAGCAAAAGAAATTGTGATGGTTAATCTTACATGTCAACTTCACTGGGCTAAGGGATGTGCAGATAGCCGGTAAGACATTATTTCTGGGTGTGTCTGGGAGGGTGTTTCCCAAACAGATGAGCATTTGAAGGACTGAGTAGTGATCATCCTCCCAATGCAGGTGGGCATCATTCAATCCCTTGAGACTTGAAGAAAACAAACAGGCGAGGAAGAGTGAAGTTGCTCTTTGCTTGAGCTGAGACACCCGTCTTCTCTTGCCCTCGGACATCAGCTGCCCCAGCTATTCGGCCTTCCACTTGGACTGAATTATACCACTGGCTTTCCTGGTTCCCCAGCCTGCAGATGGCAGATTGTGGCATTTCTTACTCTCCATAATCATGTGAGCTAATTCCTATAACAGATCCCCTCTTATATATCTGTATCTGTATCCGTAGCTATATACCTATATCTACATCTATGTGCTATTGGTACTGTTTCTCTGGAGAATCCTGACTAATCCAGAAATACTATGGTAAATATCGGACTTTGCCTTAAAACGGGGAGGGCAGCTAGATGGGAAGTGAGAAGGGCTGACACCTGGGAACCACAGGGACAAGTATGCAGGTGGAGAATGAACTCTAAGTGGGCACTGAGCCTTGGGGGGGACCCGGGGGTGAAAGGGTGTGACCGGCATGGCTGTGCTTCTCCAGGACTCGCCGTGTTCACCTGTGTGTGTGCGCTTTTCATTCAGCCGTGACTTGTTGGTGCACCAGACTCGTTGTCTGGTGCTGGGAGAAATTAGACAGGAACCGATGGGTGAGTGGAGCGAATATTCACACACAGGCGCGGGGAGGCTCTCCCGAGAGTGGCTGAGCCCTCTGCCTTGGATTGGCAGTCTGGCTGGCACGCTGGACCATTGGATTTCATGGTGCAAATCCTGTAGGCTGAGCCCCATGCTAGGGCCTGGAGAGCCAGCAGGGAACAAATCAGACAATGACCAGACCCTCATGAGGCTTACGCTGCAATTAATGAACACAGACCAATAAGGCAGAAGAGCAGATGCAGGCTCTGCCCCTTGTCTTCTTGTGCTTCACAAAGGAGCGTTGCTTATGACATCAACAAGCACAGACCCTGGTGCAGACACCGCCAGGACATCAGTAACACAGACCCCAATGCAAACACCGCCATGACATCAACAAGCACAGATGCCTAGATTGTGCTTCCAACGTGGAAGGAAAAAAGTTTGGAAGATTTTGGAGCCTTTTAAATTCATGAGTTCTTTCATCTCTCACATGAAAAGGGGGGACACCCAAAGTAGGGCAGTGACGAGCTGAAGGTCATACCGTTCCTAAAGGTGCAGCTGTGATCACACACAGGTCCCCCAGCTTCCCCATGTCAGTCACTGCTTCTTCCAATGTCACAATGTGCAGAGGTGTCTTCTTTACAGTGGAGAGTACCCGCTTCATTCAGTTGTATTTTGAATGTACTTTTGTTTATTTCTAATTAAAATCTTTATTTTGAGACAATTGTTGATTCCCATGCAGTTGTAAGAAATGAGAGAGATCCTATGTAATGGTAACATGTTGCACAACTTTAGTACACCATCACAAAGTCAGGAAACGGACGTAGATACAGTCGCAACACAGACCATTTCATCATTCCATCATTCCACACGCCATCACCAGGAGGACCATCATGCTGTTCCTTCATAGCTACGCCCACTTCCCTTCTGCCTCCCCTTCTTAATCCTTTGCAGCTACTATTCTGTTTTCCATTTCCATAATTTTGTCATTTCAAGAATGTCATATAAATAGAATTATACAGCAAGTAATCTTTTGGAATCGGCTATTTTCACTCACCATAATTCTCTGGCAGTCCATCCAGGCTGTTGTGTGTATCAGTAGTTCATTCCTATTTATTGCTGAGTGGGGTTCCATGGTATGGGTGGACCACAGCTTAACTACTCACCTGTGGAAGAAAATTCAGTTTGTTGCCCGTTTGGGGCTATTACAAATTAATCTGCTACAAACATTCATGTACGGTTTTTGTGTGAGTATAAGTTTTCATTTTCTGGGATAAATGCCCAGGAATAAAATTGCTGGGTCATATAGTAGTTGCATGTTTAATGCTTAGAGAAACTTCCCAAGTACTTTTCCAGAGCAGCTGTGTCATTTTACATTTTCACTAGCCATGAATAAATAATTCAATTTCCCCACATCCTCATTAGCATTTGGTGTTGTCACTAATTCTTATTTTAGATAACCTGATAGGTGTATAGTTATACCTTGTTTTGGTGTTAATATGCATTTCTCTGGTAGCTAATGAGGTTGAACATTTTTTCATGTGCTTATTTGCGTTCTGTGTGTTCTCTTTGGAGAAATGTCTGTCCACATCTTATGCTCATTTTCTAATTGAATTGTTTGATTTTCTTTCTTACTGCTGAGATTTGAAAGTTCATTACACATTCTAGATATTAGTCCTTTGTCAGGTATGTGGTTTGTAAATATTTTCTCCTAGTCTGTTATTTGTTTTTTTCATTCTCTTAACACAGTTTTTCACAGCAAAAGTTATTAAATTTTGAAGAAGTCCAGCTTATTGATTTTTCCTTTTATAGGCTGTGTTTTGGGTATCAGTTCTAAAAACTTTTTAGCCAAGCCTAAGATATGAAGATTTTCTCTTCTTTTTTCTCTGAAAAGTTTACAGTTTTAGGTTTTATATTTAAGTCCACGATCCATTTTGAGTTAATATTTTATAAAGAAGAATACTTAAGTTGAGGTTCATTTTTTTGCCTTTTAATGTCCAACTGCTGCATTTGTTAAAAACACTATCTTTCCTCCATTGAATTGCTTTTGCTCCTTTATCAAAAATCAGATGGGCATATTTGCATGGGGCTATTTCTGTGTTCTCTGTTCTGTTCCATTGACCTATATGTCTGTCCCTTTCCCAATACCACACAATCTTGATTACTGTAGCTATACAGTAAGTCTTGAAATTCAGTTGACTAATTCCTTCTACTTTATTCTTCTACAAATTATTTTAGCTATTAGTTACTTTGCTTTCCATATAGATTTTAGAATAATTTTGTCTCTAGCTAAAACTCTTGCTGGGGTTTTTTATGGGAGTTGCTTTCAACCTGTATATCAATTTGGGGAGAATTGGGATCTCTACTATGTTGAGTCTTACAACGCATGAACCTGTAATGTCTTCATTCATTTAGATCATCTGAGATTTCTTTCACCAACATTGTGTAGTTTTCAGCACATAAGTCCTGTACATGTTTTGTTAGATTTATACTTAAGAATTTTCATTTTTTGGAGCAATTGTAAATGGTATTGTATTTTTAATTTTATGTCCAGCCTTGCATGCCCAAAATAGATCCTACTTGGTCATAGTGTATATTTATTTTTATATATTGGTGAACTTTACTTGCCAATATTTTGTTAAGGATTTCTGCGTCTATATTTAAGAGAGCTATTGGTCTATAGCTTTCTATGTTTTTGTAATGTCTTTGTCCAGTTTTGGCATCAGGGTAATACTAACTTCATAAAGTAGATTGGGAAGTCTTCCTCCTCTTCTGTTTTCTGGAAGAGATTGTGTAAAATTGGTGTTAATTCTTTTCAAACATTTAGTAAAATTCTTTGGTGAAGCCATCTAGGCTAGAGAGTACTTTTTCTTTTCTTTTCTTTTTTTTGAGTTTTAAAATTGTGAATTCAATTTCCTTAATACTTATAAGTTATTCAAATGATCTATTTCATATTAGGTGAGTTGTGGTATTTTTTTTCTGAGGAATTGGTCCATTTCATCTAAGCTGACAAATGTTTGTAGTATTTGCTTACTATCCTTTCAATGTCTAAAGTGTCTGTAATGATATCCTTTGTTTCACTATTGTTCATTTTTGTCTTTTCTCTTTTTTTCTTTGTCAGTATTTCTAGAGGTTTGCCAATTTTATTGATTATTTCAGAATACCACACCTTTGTTTATGATGTTCTCTATTGCTATGTTTTCAATGTCATTGATTTCTGTTCTTATCTTCATTAATTTCTTCTTTCTGTTTGTTCTGAATTCTTTTATTGTTTTTATGGGTTTTTCAGGTGGGAGCTCGCATGCTGATTTGAGGCTTTTCCTCTTTCTTAATGTAAGCACTTAGTGCTATAAATATTCCTCTCAGCACTGCTTTAGCTTTAAATCTGCATGGTGGGGGAGTCTGTTCTCTCTGCTTTTCATTTCTCTGTTATATTTTTCCTGTCTTCCTGTGCGTTACTTGAACATTTTTTCAAAATTCCATTTTCATTATGTTCTGGCCACAAAGTAATGTAAATTTAAGGTGCAAATACATGTCAGGATTGGCTTGTGTTTACAACTTCTCACAGGTGTGTTTTCCTCTCTACTTAGCCCCAAGGCACCTTTCCTTAAAGTACCCTGAATGTGGTCTGGGGAAAGCAATGGTCCATTTGGAAGTCTCAGATTGATGTGGAGCAGGTCTTTTATTCAGCTTGCCATGTTGAGATGTCTCTGCATCATGTAAACCATCAAAGCTGCAGCCCAGGTTTGTCCGAGTCTTCAAACACCCTCGGGCCACTTGCAGCTGCCATGTTCTGTTTGTCTCTCTGGAACCCATTTTTCTCTACATTTTAGCCTGTTGATTTCTTACCATCTTGTTTGCTCTTCATTGCTTTTAAGACAATTTTAAAAGATTTTTTTCCAGCCTATTTGTTTTCAGCAGGAATTTGGTTTGAGTAACCTAGTTTGTCACGTTCCTGGAAGTAGAAGATTCTAACTACTTTTTGAAGGACCTTCTGGATGGAGTGGTTTTGGTTGCCAGTAAAAGGGATTCATTTACGTCGCCTCAAGAAAAGGGGTGTCTTTGCTTGGCTTCCCCTTCCAAGCAGAGTCTGAGACAAGACTTCTGCACAGGTGGCTTTTTCTGTAAAGTTTCCAGGGAACGAGGGACGGGGGTACTGGGACAATGAAACAGGGGTGGAGGGAACGCTGATCCAGGGGTGCCTCGCTGGGCTGGCTGCACTGCAGACAACAGGGCTCCACCCTGGTGGCGACCCTCTGAGCAGAACTGTCCTCCTGAGACGTGGAAGGGGAATATTTCTCTTCCAGCTCCTGTCCTATGGGTAAAGAGCCACCCCAGGGTGTGTGAACTCCCGTGCACTAGCACTTGAGAGAATGCATCAGAACAGACCAGAGATCCATGGCTAGTGGCCGGGAGCCCCGGGGTAGTGGCCGAGTAGTACTTGATGTCCTTGGTGAAGCAGTTAGGACACAGCCCCACACAGCTCATTCCTCCGTAGGAATTGGAAAAGAGGCAGGTCAGGAGGATGTGAGAGAGGCCCTAAGAGGTGTCTGCACAAAGCCGAGTACCACAGAACGTACGGTCTGGAAGTTGAGGACATCGAGGATCAGGTGGCCCTCTCTCCTCCTGCACCTGGGACAGTGTGGTCATCTCCGCTTCTCTCCACGGCCCCTCTGCCTGCCTGCTCTCTCTCCTCCCTCGTAGATTCTCCCCCTTTCTCTCTCCAGCTTGTTTGGGGGCCAATGTCACCACACTTCCATCCCTGCTGTGACTGCAGATGCACAGGCTTGTGGTCTCGGCTCCCACCATCAATGAGACCAGTCTCTCTGTTTCCCAGTTCCCATGAGGACTCTGCTTGGCCCAGTTCATCTTTTTGACCCAGGCCACTCATGCCACGTGCCCTTGGCAGCCTGGCAGTCAGCTGCTGCTGGGCCCGGCATCCACCCTGCTCCCGACGGCAGAGGCAGGGGCACAGGAGTGGGGACCATGGGTGGCTGTGCAGGGAGATGGCTGTTTACCCAGAAGAGCTGTGGGCAGGAAGACACTAGCAGCACAAAGGACCTACAAATGAAGCAGGGAGCTTTCATTTTGTTTTTTTATTACTTCTTACAACTCCCCAAATGGACAATGGGAGGAACTGGGTCTGCGGGGTCAGCAGATCATCCGACGAACAGAATGTGCAACTTTTTCCAGCTTGATTAGCTTAGCTTTTTTTTTTTTTTTTTTAATCTGTGAATTGTTGGGTCAATTCCCAACATCATAAAGAGCCAGATTTTGTTAATCTTGGCATCTAAATGATGTGTTTTCAAAATCTGAACTAAAATAAAGCAGTAACAAGACGAAAGAAGTAACATCCTGTTTTATGGAGAGTCTGTTAAAAAAAAATAATGAGAAAAAACACTCTGTGTGCAGAGTCAATATTTAACCCCCTGTTGCTGGAAGGTGGAGTGCTTTCATCCAATGTGGATGTGAGAGGACGTGAGTCTCAGGACGGATGCGTCACCCCCCCGAGGCCTCAGCACTGCTCACGGGGCTCACCTGGTCTGGAAGCATGTGGTCCCACCCTCCTGAGGGGCACTGGGCAGTGGGAATGTCACCACAGATCAAGAAGAGCTCAAGCACAGGTTTCGGGGAGCTGGACCCCAAGAGGGTATTTTTAGCGTGTCAGTCTGAGATGAGAGTTGACCACCTGTCAATCTGCAAGCCCTGGTTGCATGACCTGATCCTGGACATTTTAGATGAGGAGCCCGGAGGCTGGACTCAGCTCTCGACACTCATCTTCCATCTTCCTGAGCTTCTTCCAGTCTCTGGGCATTGAGAAGGTGTGGCGTCAACACAGCCCCCGAAATGAGAACACGTGTCTGCGTTGCCCTTCCCAGGGGACTTGCTCAGGTGTTGTCACATTTATGTCCCCAAGAGCCCTGCAGGTTACATCTGGTTTCCAGGGCCCTTGCCTCACAGATGGGGAAACAGGGAAAATGGGTTATTTGCTGTGGTTGTTTGTTGTGTTGTGTTTTGTCAAATCAGAGAACTGTCTCTTGGGTCTTTCTTCTTCTAACGGTAGGAACGGGAAAGCACATAGGCCTTTCCTGGCCTGGACAGGTATGAAGGTGACCCTCACACTCACCTGGATTCCCAGATTTTCACACCTGGCAGCAGTTCTATTTTCCCCAGTGTCGTTGTAAAGGTTACTATTTGGATGTGGGTTATTATGATGTCAATATGTCAAAAAGGTTTCTTTCTTCCCTCATAAAATTCTGCAAGCATGACAATTTGTTAGCAAACGATGATCTAATTCCTATTTTGGTGGAAGTTTGGAACGCACTCTCTGTTAGGACTTTTTGCATCGTAAACTGACAGGGAGCTCAGTTCAAATGGATGTAAACAACAAGGACCATGTACTGGTCACCTCAGGGGAGAGGACATGGGTTCGGGGACCTGCAGGAGAGGTTTGATCCAGCACTCAGACACATTGCTCCCCCTTCATAGCTAGTGGCTCTGCAGAGGGACCTGTCCCTGCAGCCCGACTCTGCCCTGAAGAAGATGAGTTGTCCCCAGCAAGAGTCCTGAGGTTCACTGAGCCCCCTTCCAGTCTTTTCCTGGATCCAGAGGTATTTTCCTCAAGCCCACAGGTTCCCCAGGTGATGGGGCCCTGCAGGGACCATGCACTGGAAGGCACCTGTGTGGGGACCACTTGCTGAAGGGCTCCCCTTAGGATCCCAAGGCTCAGAATCCCGTGGAGTGTGGTGGCTCCAAGGAGGTGGCTCCCATCCAGCACCTACTCTGAGAGTGGCCGTGAGCACGTGCTCTAATCACCAGCCACTCGGAGCCAGGTGAGATGGGCAGTCACGTCACTATCTTCCCTATGTCCATTCCTGGGGCCTGAGATGAGGCACTGTCCCTGCCACCCTGAGGACCTGACCCTCCCCAGGCACAGCACAGTTTCTGGAGTCATTCTTCTGCGGTTCTTTGACCTTGAGCTAAGCTGAGTTTCCTCCAGGAAAGCCCAGGGGCAACAGACGTGCCTATTACAAAGTGCCTTCTTCCAATGTCTTTCCTTTTCTTTGCTCATTTAGACGTTTGACTAAGCTGAGCGTCTCTCGGCCTCTGCCCGCCCCCACTACCCATGAGTCACTTTTCTCTGTCTGCTGGGGGACCAGGAGGGTGGGGAGGAAGAAGGGAATGTTGGGGCAGGGGTGTCTCTGCTGGCCTTTCCTCTCCCCAGATGAAACTTTACTCTCAGCTGGTTTTCCGAGGACCTGGCCCACTGTTTTAGCTAAGCTTCTGCTAACAGCGCGATCACTGTTTTGAAACAGAAACTGAAGAATGTTTGGGAGTTGGGGTCTGTGCAGAGAAAACATTCTCCTTGACTTTCTCTACTGAATGGCACGTGTGAAGGGAGATGCAGGCTCCCTCCTGCTTCGTCTCCGCCCCCTAAAACCAATCACCTGGTTAAAAAACAAACCCGAGAAACAAACAAAGCTCTCAGCCTGTGTTAACCAGAGAGTGGTGTCATGTGTCTATTCATTCCAGGGTCCTGCTGATAATCTACTGATTAGGAGTCGAGTCACGAGATGCTTTTACACAGATTACCTTGCTTATTGTCACAAAACCCCACGAGAGAGGTAGCATTGGGGTTTTATCCCCATTTTACAGCTGAGGAAACTGGGACCCCAAAGTAAATTTCCAACAGTGACTCTGCCCTGCGTGTCCGGGAACACGGTATGACACATGCCACAAACAACAGCTTCAGAACAACCAAGAAGAGACAGAAATCACCAGTAACAACAGAACCAAAACCACCCCTGTTTCTTTGGGTTGGCTGTTCGCTGCTTGGTGTGCAGAGACAGGCTCTCCGAGGCTCAAAGGGAGACCTTATTCAGGGCGGAGAGGGTCGGGCCCTCCCAGGGGAGGTTTGTCTCACTTGCCCTCCTTGGTCCTCTCTGACCAGCACCAGGTGAACTTGAGTCTCAACCCTGGAGCATGAGGGCTAAGACATTCTGATGCTCTCTGGCCCCTGGACAGCCATGCCCTGGCCTTGGCCGGCTGCACCCTGATGGGAGCACAGAGGTCTCCCCCATTCCTGGGTCAGCACATCCACCTGCCGCCTCCCAGGAGTGGCCGCTAAGAGCTCTGCTCACCTCTCACTCAACCTGCAGCCTTTCCAGCAGGTTACGTGGGCTGCACGGTAATGCTGGGAAAAGACCCAAACACCTGGGCGAAGTGTGTGGACTGATGCCAACACCAGAATGGCAGAAAGTGAGTGCAGAGTGCAGCCGGGCCAAGCTCCAGGTCCTTGGAGCCCAGTGGGGAGCTCCGGACTAGTCCCTGTCCACTCATAGGGGTACACTGTCGCCCAGGCCACGCATGCCAAGTGTCGCTCTGGGTGGAGCCTGCCCCTTGTGTGCGAAGGCTGGGCCGTGGGTGATAGAGGGTCCAAAAGGTGTGTTTGGGGTAACCTGTGAGGGAGGGGCCAGGTGCCGGGCCACCCCCTGCGTCAGGAACACCTCCTGACGTCTTCTTCTTACATGTTTATGGGTGCTGCAGCCAAAACCCTGTCAGAGGCGTTCCCAGCCCAAGCCCATCTTGCACCCCATTCTGAGCCTCTCTTTCCATGACTGCTGTCTGGAGACCTCTTGGCCTGGAACGTTTTAGTTAGAAGAGCTGGACCACAACACGGGAAGCAAGACGCACCCAACCTCCAGTCTAGAGAGAAGGCTATGGTGCTAACGGCTCAGCCCCTTTCCAGCAAAACTTAGGTGTCAAGAGTTTCTGGAGCTGCTGCTGGAGAAGAAAAATCATCACCCACGAGCACAGTCCACACTCACGGAAAAGCGAGAGTTACCATCAAAGGGCACACGTTTTACAGCAAAGCCTGTAACGCTGGCGCTTTCGGCGTTCAACTCTCCACCTCTCCCTTCTTCCTGATACGGTCTCTTGGGATTTTGGCAAGTTAAGCTCTAAATACCCTTTGATTTTGTCCTTGCCCAAGGAGATAGACCCAGTTTGCCACATTCCAACGGGAAACATTTTCATGTGTAAAAATACCCGAAGATGGTTTCCGGTCTGACGGTAGCGGACCCACGGTTAGAGCTGGCCGCTTCCCTCCCACCCCGTGGACGTGCGGGGCTTTGGGGAACACTGAGTCTCTATGGCCCTGCAATCGCGCCTTCTCCTCCCTTAAATCAAACCTTGATTTTGAAGCCCTGAGTATCATAAATTTAAACTGACCTGAAGGAACCAGGAAATCACTTAGAAAGGCCAGAAGTCTTCCACAGCAGCTCTGAACTCAGCAGCGGAGGATCGAATCGCTCATTACACTGGCCGCCCCAAGAAAGGAACTCCCGAACTGCGGTGAAGTCCTACTTCACTGCAGTTTGGGGTGGGGGTCGGGCGACGGGGTCTGCCCCCCAGAAGTGCACTTTTAAGTAGGAGCTCAGCCTGTGAAGCATTTGTGCCTGTATTTGGATTGTTTTTGCTCCAACCTGGACATTTTACTTCAAAGGGAGAGGTGACCACAGAGCTCTGGAGGCTGGACACATCTGAAGTGGAGTGGAAACTCACCGAGAGAGAGAGGGTATCTCTTTTGGGCCCTAAATCTGTGAGTGGCCAAGCGCCGTGGTTTCTCAGCATCAGCTAGTCTCTGCAGAGGATGGCTGTCTGCAGGCGGACGTGCTCAAAGTGAGGGCACAAGGTGATCTCCCCTTCTCCCACAGGCGGGGAGGGGCTGAGGGACACTTCTTCACCGTGTCCACACGTCCTTTCCCTCTCCGGTCAGCGCCACCAGGGAGACCAGGAAACAACCCTTCTGTCCAAGTAGCTAGTCATCATCCCTGACGTCATCAGGCCCCTTTGTCTTCCTCGGCTGCACACCTACTTCCCTCCTTGCAACCAGAGAAGCCGGGACCAGGGCTGCGATTGGTTGGAACCTGCCACTGTGCCCTCCATGCATTTGCAATTTGGGAAGGAATGCCAACCCCATGAGTTCCTTTCATTTCTGCATTCATTTCTCTCTACTTTATTCTCATAGTAGACACGCGGGCAGGAAACTTTACAGCTTTGTCCAGGACTGCGATGACAAAGCACCACACACTGGGCAGCTTACACAATAGAAATGTCTTGTCTCTCAGGGCCTGAGGCGGGAAGTCTGAGATCAAGGCATTGGCAGGGCTGTTCCTTCTGAGGCCATGAGGGAGAATCTGTCCTCGCCTCGCTCCGTGGCTCGTAGACGGCCGTCTTCTCCCTGTGACCTCACATGGTTGGCCCTCCGTCCACGTCCTAATCTTCTCTTCTGATAAGGACACCAGTTATGTGGGATGCAGCCCACCCTAAGGACCTTAGTTTAACTTGATGACCTCTGTAAAGACCTTAACTTCAAATAAGGTCACATTCAAAGGAGGTTAGGGCTCCAACATATGAACTTGGGGACACAACTGAACCTATAACAAACCTGAATGGCTTTCACAGGTCACTGGTCCACAGCACAGTTCATAGAAGGAGAAACCAAGGTGGAGAGAGGGGAAGTGGGCAGCCGCTCCCCGCTGGGATCAGAAACCATGGCTCCCACTCTGGACGCTCACTGGGTGCCAGGAACCGTGCTGAGTGCCTCCCCACCCCAGTCCTGACAACCACCCAAGGGAGGCACTGCTGTTCCTCGGGTTGTCACTGGGGAGACCAAGACCAAGACAGGTGGGGAGAAGAAACCGGTGACAGGCTGTGCATACTTCTACTGTTGTGAGCGTTTGTAGCTTTACTATTTTGAGGACCTTTGTCTGCGTGCTTGAACATCAGTTATCACTTCTTTGTCTTCTCATTTGGTTGCTTCCCCAAGACGTCTTCCTGAGGCCCAGCCTGCCTGGCCTGTCCTTCCCTCAGTGCCCCCATAGTCTCAGGGTAGCCGTCCACCACGTTCCCCATGTGGGTGCCCAGCTTAGCACCTGCCCCTGACTCCAGGCATCCCTGTAATATGGGAGTCACCTCTTAATAAAGAAACCACCTAATGCTGAGATCCTCCGCATCTTCACTGGCGTCCCGAGAAACGTATGGGGGGAAGGTGTGTTCTTCATGGGGGGCACATGTCTCAACACCTCTGTCTCCCCAGCCACCTTCAATACCACCATCGTCCCCCCCAAACTCTGCTCCCCTCACTCTCAACCCGGGGCCCGCCCACGCTTCCCTCCCCACAGGCACCTCTGGCCTCTGCGGTCCCCCATCCTCCTGCATCCCCACCTGTGTCTCTCCAGCCTCCCTGCCCCTGAGCTCCCACCATGAAGTCCAGGCACTGAGGTAACCAAGGCAGAGCAGCCGTCTCCAGGCTGGGAAGGGAAGCTGAGACACTGAGGTAACCAAGGCAGAGCAGCCGTCTCCAGGCTGGGAAGGGAAGCTGAGAACCCCCAGGGCTCGGGCTCCACGCATTTCTACGCCCCAGATAAGGCAGGGAGAGCTCCACTGCTCTTCTAAGCTTGGGCCACGGTGGGTCATGGCGTCAAGACAACCTGAAATTCTCAAGACTCCAAGTCGGGCCTTCCCACCTCCCCTTCAGGTGGGGAAGGAGTGGTGCAGGTAACCGTTCTGATACTCCGGGGCCACAGTCTAAGGTGGAGAGCATGTAAACAAGAGGGATATTGAAGCAGATGGACCCAGAGCCAATGGTGAGTAGGTGAACTATGAATGGAATGTACGTGCTACTTCTAAGGTGAACGCAGACAATGTCCAGGTGAGTGTGTTATTTGAGATACAAACACTTGGCCCGTCACTCCTGGAGGAGAATCCTCAAATACTAAGGATGGGGCTTACCTTCAGCCATGGGGGCGTGAGTCCAGTGGGCTCTGTTCCTTACACAAGACCTGAAGCAGCTGTGGGAGAATGTGCAGCCTCAATGCCCTCATCCAGCTGTTTTTAAGTGGAACCCAGAAATGTAAGGGTTTTATTCGATGTCTTTTCTGTGGCGTGTGTTCAGGTCCTGCCTAGAATTATAATCTTGGCTTTGTCAGTCCCCGAGACCCAGATGGACACGGCTTGTGCCTTCTGGAAAATGCTTCCTGTGACTTACGTATTGCTACCTCTTTCCATATTTCCACGGAAATTTTTGGATGACAATTTTAATGTCTATGAAGAAAATCCGCCTGATTAGGTAGAGGGAGGGGGACATATTTAGGTGAGCACTCAAAGACAACATGATACGTAGAGAGCGAATATAAAACCGCTGAATGGGGGGTGTGGCTATTCTCATTATAAGGTCTGGGCCCTGGAGGAGGTGGGGCTTCCTCTGAGCGTGTTTGTGTCTGGATGGGGAAGGGGATCCAGGGGCAAAGAGTAGGGCTTTCCGGGTCCCAAGATATGCCCTGGGTTCTTTGCTTGGACTTTGGCCTGGAGGTCCCCTGACTCTCCCAAGGGGGGCCGTGTGTCACCTGCATGGGTACCTCTTGTGCCTCACCCCTAGCCAAGCCCTCTGCCTTGGGCTTGGGTGTGGGAGGTTCATAGGGCCTGGTCACCCACAGTAGAGACCCAGGGGCTGGTCACTCTGCAGGGTGACGTTGGTTCCAGCTCTGGGAGGAGGGAGCATGGATTTCGCAATTTGGAAATTGAGAAAGAAATTCTGGCCACCCCACCCGTAAGTTTTAGGTGATATGATTTGGTGTTCTTTTAATCTCTCCATGGCGAGAGACCATGACCTTTGCAGTCTTCAAGGCCTCCAAAGGCCTCTGTAGGACCCTGTGGGATAGCACAGGACAGGGCAGGAGTCTCATTGCCAGGATGGCAGCTTGCCCAGCTCTGTCTTCCCAAGGTCTCAGCAAGGAGTCCGGGGGTGGGGGTGGGGTGGGGTGTTTGTTTGTGTGTGTGTGTGTGTGTGTGTGTGTGTACGTGTGCGTGCCTGCTTTTGTTGTGTGCAGTGGGTGATAGGGCTTGTGCTGCACGGACCCCTCCAGGTGGTGCCAGCCCCCAGAGGTGCAGGTGCTGCACCACGATCACTCCTAGGGGCCAGCTAGGTGATGGAAGTTGAGGACAGGCTGGTATTTCTGGAGCTCCTGCCTTTCTGGTGGGCCTGGGAGCAGAAGTAGGAGAAGGGTACGAGGGCTCATGGGCCACCACAGCCCTGCCAGAGACCCCCACTCTCCAGAACCCCGTCTGGGAGCTGGGTGGGGTCTGTGTGGCCTCTCATCTCTGGACAGCTCCATCCAGCAGCCCCAAGTATCGGCTGTCCCCCAGGAGACATGTCTCTGGTGGCTCAAGGTGGTGACCCATGGACTTGTAGTTCCCCAGCTGGAAGCCCTTAACCTGGGAGCCACTCCCCAACCCCCCCAGTGAAGCCCACAGACACAGTAAGGAGGCCAGCAGGTGGGGCGTGGGACTTCCTGCCCCACATGGAGGTGTGTCTGCACTGTCTCCCTGCCCACCTAGACCAGACCCCAGCCAGATTCTCCTTCTTGGATGCAGACTGTGGACTGTGGCCTTTCTGGGACTTCTGCTCTTGAGCTCCATCCTTACCTACACGTACAGGTGCTGCAACCTTAACCTGGCCCAGCGGCATATACAGGGCTATGGAGAGTGGGACAGTTGCCTGTGGAGCTCATGTTATCAGGGGGACTGGACGTATGCAGAGCAGACTGTAACCCACTGGGAGAAGTGTGAGGGAGGGCGTGGATGTCACGTCTGGGGAGAGTAAGGAATTCCACCTGGGAAGGCTCCGCAGCGCTGGCACTGGCTAGCACTGACCTTGAAGAGCAGGCCTGGGACACAGGATGGGTGACTCTTGATCTAAAGAACAAGAAATGGTCTGGAGAGCGTACCTCTAGCAACTGAGTCTGGGGCGTGGGTAGGTGAGAAGATGGGCACCTAGAGGGGCTGCAGCCAACCTCATCTGCTTTCCCAGGCCTGGGTCTGTTAACACTCTCAACTGCATTAGTGTTGGTAGTTTCTAGAAAGTTCTACAATCATGTATGCTATAAAATGTCTCACATCCTTTCTGGTCTCCTTTAAAGTGAAATGATAGTTATTTTTGCAACCCGTCCCAACTTTCTCAGGCCGTTTCTCGTGTTGCAAAGTAGAGAAAAGAAGAGACGGAAGACCAGGACTGCAAAGACGTCTTTATTGTTCCTGGGAGGGAGGAGTATACACAGCCACGTTGCAGTCACTGAGCTTGTTAAAAATATCTCAATAAATAAAACAAATAAGCAACATATACACTGAAACAGAAAAAAAAAAAAAAAGGTTAGCTGAGCAAATCATGGAGAAAGAGAAAGGGGAGAAGTGAGAAGAATTCCAGGCTTCCTTGAAACAATCATGCAGGGGCTTGGGGGTGGAAGGGAGCTCGAGGTTCTTTTTCTGAGAGCCTTGGTCCAGTTTAAACAGAATTGTACAGGAAGGCATTTCTGGCTTATTTTTTAAAAATATACACTAAAAAAAGGCAGTTAGAGGGAAATACAAATCCAAAATCCTTGTAAATGTGTTCCTGAATTTAGCATTTTTCAGAAAGAATAAATCCCCGCCCCCTCAAAACATAAAAATAAAAAAATAAAACCCAGGCCTGGGTCTGTTCCCACCCTCAGACAGTGGCGAGGATGGCAATGAACATGTCACCGGCAAGAAGCACCATGAGCGCCACTTCCTCTGCGGGGACCGTCTCGGGGAGGGGGCCGTGCGGTCCGGGGTCTGTCGCCGTGCCCTTGTCTAGGCACCGTGCTGGAGCACTGAGAGGGGGGTTTTCCCGGAGGTCATTCGGGTTTCAGAAGTTACAGACTCGGATGCACCCCAGTTCCACGTGCGCTCAGCCCCGCGGGACAGTCTGGAAAACAAGGTAGAGGGAGGTTGAGAAGCCGCTGCATCGCTCGGTGTCCGGGGACCACCCTCATTCAGGGGCCCCCGGACGGGACGGGACAGGTGCGAGCCGCTCTGATACCCGTCTGCTCCCTGTCTGCCCTGGCAGAAGCTGGACAGGTGACCAGTAGTCAGGGCCACTGGGCACCTGCAGGCCACTGCGCCCAGGGACCCAGGCCAGGCCTGGAGCTCCCCCTTCCCTCCCCACCTCCGCCCTCTCCGGCTGCACCCAGACCCCAAGGGCCGGATCTCCTGTCTGCTGTGCCCACCAAAGCCTGCCCCCCAAGGTGCCCTGCAGGGCGGTGCTGACCCCGTGCGTGAGCCGCTCCCTAGTGGACCTCTCATGGAGAAGAGCAGTCCCCCATGGAAGGGGACGGGGTGCTGGGGAGAGGCGGCTGCAGGGGCGTCGGGACAGCAGTGCGAGCCAAGCCAGCTGCGGAGGGGTGGGGGCGAGGATGCAGAGAAATGGGACGGCCGCTGGGCAGGAACTGTCAGAGGGGGGATGAATTTCTACAGCTGTGCTTTTGAAAAAACTACAGATTCACAGACAAACGCAAAACAAACATGTACAGGGAGGTCGCATGCACCTCTCACCTGGTTTCCTCCACTGGTATCACCCTGCACTAGTCTCGTGAACCATCACAAACAGATGAGGGACCTCGGCACAGTACGAGGGCTTATTCACACCTCACTCGCACATGTGTGTGTGTGTGTGTGTGTGTGTGTGTCGGGGGTGGAAGGAGGTCGTACCCAGGTGCATGTGTGTGTGTGTGTGTCGGGGGTGGAAGGAGGTTGTACCAGGTGTGTGTGTGTGTGTGTTGGGGTGGGAGGAGGCTGTACCCAGGTGCATGTGTGTGTGTGTGTGTGTGTGTGTCGGGGGTGGGAGGAGGTTGTACCCAGGTGCATGTGTGTGTGTGTGTGTTGGAGGTGGAAGGAGGTTGTACCAGGTGTGTGTGTGTGTGTGTTGGGGTGGGAGGAGGTCGTACCCAGGTGCATGTGTGTGTGTGTGTCGGGGGTGGAAGGAGGTTGTACCAGGTGTGTGTGTGTGTGTGTGTTGGGGTGGGAGGAGGCTGTACCCAGGTGCATGTGTGTGTGTGTGTGTGTGTTGGGGTGGGAGGAGGCTGTACCCAGGTGCGTGTGTGTGTGTGTGTGTGTGTGTGTGTTGGGGTGGGAGGAGGTTGTACCCAGGTGCATGTGTGTGTGTGTGTCGGGGGTGGAAGGAGGTCGTACCCAGGTGCATGTGTGTGTGTGTGTCGGGGGTGGAAGGAGGTTGTACCAGGTGTGTGTGTGTGTGTGTTGGGGTGGGAGGAGGCTGTACCCAGGTGCGTGTGTGTGTGTGTGTGTCGGGGTGGAAGGAGGTCGTACCCAGGTGCATGTGTGTGTGTGTGTCGGGGGTGGAAGGAGGTTGTACCAGGTGTGTGTGTGTGTGTGTTGGGGTGGGAGGAGGCTGTACCCAGGTGCGTGTGTGTGTGTGTGTGTGTTGGGGTGGGAGGAGGTCGTACCCAGGTGCATGTGTGTGTGTGTGTCGGGGGTGGAAGGAGGTTGTACCAGGTGTGTGTGTGTGTGTGTCGGGGTGGGAGGAGGCTGTACCCAGGTGCATGTGTGTGTGTGTGTGTGTGTGTCGGGGTGGGAGGAGGCTGTACCCAGGTGCGTGTGTGTGTGTGTGTGTGTGTGTGTGTCGGGGGTGGGAGGAGGCCGTACCCAGGTGCGTGCGTGTGTGTGTGTGTGTGTGTCGGGGGTGGGAGGAGGCTGTACCCAGGTGCGTGTGTGTGTGTGTGTGTGTGTCGGGGGTGGGAGGAGGCTGTACCCAGGTGCATGTGTGTGTGTGTGTGTGTGTTGGGGTGGGAGGAGGCTGTACCCAGGTGCGTGCGTGTGTGTGTGTGTGTGTCGGGGTGGGAGGAGGCTGTACCCAGGTGCGTGTGTGTGTGTGTGTGTGTGTCGGGGGTGGGAGGAGGCTGTACCCAGGTGCATGTGTGTGTGTGCGTGTGTGTGTGTGTCGGGGGTGGGAGGAGGCTGTACCCAGGTGCGTGTGTGTGTGTGTGTGTGTGTCGGGGGTGGGAGGAGGCGGTACCCAGGTGCATGTGTGTGTGTGTGTGTGTGTGTGTGTGTCGGGGGTGGGAGGAGGCTGTACCCAGGTGCGTGTGTGTGTGTGTGTGTGTGTGTCGGGGGTGGGAGGAGGCGGTACCCAGGTGCATGTGTGTGTGTGTGTGTGTGTCGGGGGTGGGAGGAGGCTGTACCCAGGTGCGTGCGTGTGTGTGTGTGTGTGTGTGTCGGGGTGGGAGGAGGTTGTACCCAGGTGCGTGTGTGTGTGTGTGTTGGGGTGGGAGGAGGCTGTACCCAGGTGCGTGCGTGTGTGTGTGTGTGTGTGTGTCGGGGTGGGAGGAGGTTGTACCCAGGTGCGTGTGTGTGTGTGTGTTGGGGTGGAAGGAGGTTGTACCAGGTGTGTGTGTGTGTGTGTGTTGGGGTGGGAGGAGGCTGTACCCAGGTGCGTGTGTGTGTGTGTGTGTGTGTGTGTTGGGGTGGAAGGAGGTTGTACCCAGGTGCGTGCGTGTGTGTGTGTGTGTCGGGGTGGGAGGAGGCTGTACCCAGGTGCATGTGTGCGTGTGTGTGTGTGTGTTGGGGTGGGAGGAGGCTGTACCCAGGTGCATGTGTGTGTGTGTGTGTGTGTGTCGGGGTGGGAGGAGGCTGTACCCAGGTGCATGTGTGCGTGTGTGTGTGTGTGTTGGGGTGGGAGGAGGCTGTACCCAGGTGCATGTGTGTGTGTGTGTGTGTGTGTCGGGGTGGGAGGAGGCTGTACCCAGGTGCGTGCGTGCGTGTGT
This sequence comes from Mesoplodon bidens, assembly GCF_964165515.1. NCBI lineage: Eukaryota > Metazoa > Chordata > Mammalia > Artiodactyla > Ziphiidae > Mesoplodon > Mesoplodon bidens. The sequence continues at coordinate 111,908,208 of NC_138165.1, read as the reverse complement.
GTGTGTGTGTGTGTCGGGGTGGGAGGAGGCCGTACCCAGGTGCGTGTGTGTGTGTGTGTGTGTGTGTTGGGGTGGGAGGAGGCCGTACCCAGGTGCGTGTGTGTGTGTGTGTGTGTGTGTTGGGGTGGGAGGAGGCTGTACCCAGGTGCGTGTGTGTGTGTGTGTGTGTGTGTGTGTGTTGGGGTGGGAGGAGGCTGTACCCAGGTGCGTGTGTGTGTGTGTGTGTCGGGGTGGGAGGAGGCCGTACCCAGGTGCGTGCGTGTGTGTGTGTCGGGGTGGGAGGAGGCCGTACCCAGGTGCGTGCGTGTGTGTGTGTGTGTCTGTGCACACGCACCAGGCAATTTCATCACCTGTGGATTGTGGCACCTCCAGTGCGACCAAGACACACAACTGTCGAATCCCCAGCCCCACAAGGCCCTGGAGCTCATGCAAGTGATCCATAAAGCACAGGTGGGTCGATCAAAATGCCGCTCTGGGGCCAGCTTCCAGCCGCCGTCTCCGGAGCCCCTCACCCCCACCTCCACCACCTCCCACGGGACCTGGCCAGTGAGGCTCCCAGGAACCAATTCAAGTGACAAAGGCTACGCTCTACCAGAAACACCACTGCCTTCCTGCTGGGGAGTGAAGCTTGTTGCTGACGGGGAGGACGAGGGCCAAGTGATGTCGCAGAGGGAGGGGGTGTGTGCCGGGCGGACCCAGCGGGCAGGGCCCCGAACTCAGGACCTCACGGGCTGCCATCTGCGCCCACAGGCGTGCTCGAGAAAATGTGCTGCTGGAGAGAAGATCCGGGCCAGGGTGTCCGACCACCAGACCACAGAGTGAGTGACGCAGCCGCCGTAAGCCAAGGTCGTAAGTCTCCGCAGTGGGGACAGCGGGAGGGCCCCGGGGATATCACTGGGCACAAGCACCTGGCCAAGGACCTCAGCATGCGCTGGAAAGGTCCCACACGTGGATGCTGAAGGGCCTGGGTATGAGCACAGTGGGGCCCTCACCTCACTCCAAGGAGGCAGCTCGGGGCTGGGGCAGCTGCTGGCCTGTCGCCTGCTGTTCTGGGGCCGTGGACTGCTGATTGCCCAGTCCTGCAGGACCCAGTTCTACAGCACACCCAGCCAGCCTGCAGCCAACCCCGAATTTACAGCATGTGTGTGGGGGGGGCGGGGGTGTGTGTGGCCTGACCCCACTGGGCAGGGGCAGCACAAGGCATATGCCTTGACCTCCTGCGCCCCCAGCTCCCTCCCCGTGGAACCCCGAGCTCCACACTGAAGCGCAGCTGATCAGGGAACTCTAGAAACCTTTACTGACTCAAGACAAAGCTCTGCAAAGGCGAAGACACATTTTCCGTAAAACTCCAGTGCGTGGAAACACACATGCACTTCTTTTTTTTCAAGTTCAGAGCACTCCAAATATGTAAGCCTTTTTAAGTGGTCCTGGGCAGAAAGTCAAAGGCTGCTCTCTCTTGGAGAATGTGGTTGTAATTAGATAATTAATAAGGGGGGCAGCTAGAGAAAGCTAAATGGAAGCCTTCCTCAGTGGGAGGAAACAATTACAGCAGTTTTTGATATATGAGCTGCGCCAGCCCTCCGAGGGGAAATACAGCATCATCCGTGGAAAGCCAGAAATGACAGGGCCGCCCCCAGGAGCGCAGGTTTCAGGGTTCACTCCACATGCCTGCGGGGCCCAGGGCTTGGGCAGGAGCGAGCGGCAGGTTCATTAGTCTTTCTGACCGAGAGCCTTCGGGGCCGACCGCCTTGATGTCACCCTGACCCCAGCTGTGTCTGCTGACATGGGCGGCGTTCTCAGCCACAAATGAAAAACATCTGGGGCCCTGACAGCCTCCCGCGTGTGAGAGCCACCTGAAACCGTGTGCGTGTGTCCTGTACACGGTTCACTCTGCGTCTGTCTGCCAGGCCAGGAAGCGGGGGCAGGCAGAGAGGCCGGGCAGCGGCTGGACTGAGGGGGTGGCCGTCCTCCTCTCTCACCCACGCCGGACCCTTGGGCACTGAGAAGCAACAGAGGGTCTTATTCGAATCTGTATCCCTAGGGCCTGACACAGGGAGGGGCACATCAACAGAGCTCTCCAGGAAGTGAGGCAGTGGCGGGCTTAAGAGGGAAGCACTCGTTTTAAGGCCTTCCATCCATTCACTGATCCACCCACCCATCCGTCCATCCACCCACCATCGTCCATCCATCCCTCCACCCACCATCCTTCCTCCCTCCCTCCTTTCTTCCCTTCCTTCTTTCTATTCACCCACCATCCATCTACCAATCCACCCTTCCATCCATCCATCTATCCATCCATCCATCTATCTTTCCAACATGTACTGAGCATCTTTCATGTGCCAGGAACGCTGTTAGCTGTTTAAAAAGCCCAGAGGTGAATCAGAGCAATCTAGCGGGGGAGGAGTCACATGTTTATAAACAACTAGAGCTCAGGGTAGACAGTGACAACTTTTTTAGAGGAAGTGCCGCTAAGACTCTGCAACCAGAAGGGAAGGGTGAGGAATAAGGGTAGAGGGAGAGGATCACAGATGTGAAACGTCTCCTGGTCAGATACAGCACACGCATGCACACGTGCGCACACCTGAGGCTCTGCCAGCGGACACTGGGGGGCAGAAGGGGAGGGTCAGGAGGCCAGGACCTGTTCGCAGCAGCCCGGGGGTGTGGCCACGGTCCCCAGCACAGGGCAGACATCCAGGGCGTTGTGCCAGCTCTCACTGCCCCTGCAGCATGAAAAGTGGAAGCATCTTTGCCTCCACAGGCCTCGGGCACTGCCCAGCTCACTTGAAGGGGCTCCCCCCGTCGGGCTGCCCCCGCTGCCCCCTCCTCCCGTTCACTACGCCTACAACAAAGACCCTGGACACCTGGGCTCCCAGGTACACTGTGCAGGGGCGGGGGTGGAACGTGCCAGGGGGAGATGAGCAGTGATGGACCCAGGGTTGGAGAGCTGCCACCTTCCCTGGTGGGTCTCGCCCATTCTGCACGGGCCAGCCCCCTCCCTCTTGAGCGTTTGTCCTGTACTGGTTTTCAACGGGGGTCCTCTATCCCCTGGCCGAGCCTGCCCACAGCCTCCTGACCGTTTGAACACAGCTGCCAAGAGTGGTTCAGAGGACAGAACCAACTTCATATCACCAACAAAACGTGCCGTGGATACGAGGAGAAAACCAACGATGATTCGCATCAGGCAACTGAGGACCACAGTGGGGAAACTGCCAAGTTGAGCACCACACAGACAGCCCAGTGAATGGGGATCCAACTTTCAAAACAGCGGAAATTATCATCTTGGGAGAAGCCAGAGGAGTGTGTGTGGATAAAATGAGAATATGCTGTTTTGAAAGAGCATGAACAACCAGGAGACAGGAAAAGGGCTCTTGGAAATCACAAAAAGGATATTAGTAGACATTTTTTTAAATAAGAGAAGCAAAATAGACACTGATGAAAAACCGTTAATGAATTGGAGAGTGACTCATGGAATCTCCCGTCATCTGAGCAAAAAGACAAGGTATGTGGAAAGGAGGAAGCGGACGCAGTCACAGGAGAGATACCGACGGAAGAGACCCCACGCTCAAGAAAGATCGAGGGTTTCGGATTAAAAGGAACACCGAGTTCTGGAAACGAAACCCAACAAGACAAGCAACCGAGCCACATCACAAAGTTCTGGATTCTAAGACTAGAGAAAACTTCCTACAGGCTTCCAGACATAAAAAGAAACAAAAAAGAACCAGACTGGGGTGACTTCCCCTGTGCTCCTACCACCTGCGAACTGACAATTCCAGGACGCCCAGAGTTTCTATGGAGAAGAACGGCGTCCCCGGAGCTCTGTTCCCCAAGAATCCATGGACCCCGTGGGGAGGGAAAGAAACATGAGGCATTTAAGACCTCAGAAAATACACCTATCAGGTCCCGCTTCCGGGAAACACGACTAGGAAACGTCTTCCATCAGATGAAAAGCAGCTTGGGCTCTGTCTATGCAGGCATGGCAACACATGATCTAACAATCTCCCCACTGCAAACCAGACAAACAGGTAAGATGCTTGTGGTCAACGCTCTTTCTGTCCCAAGAGGGCAGGGCGCTACTCTTCCCCAGCTGGGTCGCCAGGGTCTGGAGCAGCGCCTGGCACACAGTAGGTGCTCAATAAATACCTGCTGCAAGAGGGACTACAATGAGGAGGTCAGACAGACAGCAGAGGTCCAGGAGCCCCGGGCTCCCTGTAATACCCGCGCTCTGTGACGCACTCGGACTCCCGTGCATTCTATGCTTCTGCTCCTCAAGACCAGCAGGGTCGGCAACACACGGAAGCCAGTGAGAAATGCAGACGACAGGTCTCGCCCGGAACTGAAGAATCAGCACCTGCACGCTGGCAAAACCCCAGTTCTCCGGAGATGCTCCCCGAGTAGGAAGAAGTGGGTGATCCTGCGCAGCCTACATCATCCGCATCCCTGTTCAGAGACATGAACTGCGGCTGAGATGGGCTGTGACTGCCAGGGGCACGTGGCTGGGTGGAGAAACAAGAATTCTAGTTTCATGATGCTCCCTGCCGGGGGCGGGGCCCCCGCGGGCAGCCAGGCCCTGAGGCTGTGCCAGCCGCTACAATCCTGCCTGGGAGCCCCAGACACAGAGACCCGCCAGGGCCCGCCCGGGGCACACAGTGGACACAGCTGTGCAGCCAACCCCTGCCCAGCTTGTCTGGCTGCACCTTGATGATCACCCACCTGAATGCGCGGGCAGCAGGGGTGCCAGCGACAGCCCCTGCAGGGAGTCTTGGAAGGATCACCCACTCAGCTGGGCGGGTTTTCTTCTTCCCTCTGGGTAGGGGATTTGAAGAGACCATGGGGCACTGGATGCAGGCAGGCGCTGGACGCCTCCCTGCCGCCTGCTGGCCTGGCCAGGATGGGCAGCGCCAGCGGGTGGCCAGAACATAGCTCGTTCCCCCAGAGCCGCTTGCCCCGAGGCAGTTTCTGTGACAAATGCTTGTCCAGGGACGTGAGGAAAGAGCGGTTTTGCTTTCGTTGGAGAGAACGCGAAGCTCTGAGCAGCGAGCTCCAATCAGGCCTGGATAACGGGAGAGCGTGTAAACAGGACCCCCTCCCTTAGGGACCAGCGGCCGAGGCCTGCCGGGGCAGGTGCCAGGCTCACCTGGGCGATCGGAGAGGCGGGGGTCCAGCCGCCCCTGCACGTGGGGGCCCTCTGTCCTCCCAGTTCAGGCCCCCTCCCTCCCTGTGGCCTCTGGGCACCTCTCCCGGCTGTGAGCCGGGCCTGGAAGCCCCAAGGGTCAGAAGGGTAGAGAACTGGCAATGCCAAACGACAAAACGGACCCCGCCCCAATGACTATTTGGGAATCCAGTTCTAAAACCTAGAACTGGCAGGAGGGAGCCCGGAGCCATCCTCCCGTAGGCTGGACTCTCTTTAACTGCGACTTGATTTTCAAAGGGGAAGTTTAAGGACATATCCCTGTGGGGTGAAGGAGGGACAGACAAAAGGCAAACTGCTTCCTCTCCCCGCAAATGTAAAGCAGGAAGCACTGGGCTTGTGAGATTGTTGCGTTTTTACAAGGTTCCTCTGGACGGCTGTCCCACCTCCCTCCCTCGCCCGGTCCTCCCCTCCCCCTGCGGAGTCCCTGCCCTTTAGGGGGCTGTAAGTGGTCCCTGAACCAAGCAGCGGCTGGGAAGGCAGGACGCCCTGGTCTCTCTTTACAGGCCCCTGGGCCCTCTGTTAAAGAGTGGGACGGAGGCTGCAGCCATGTGAGTCTCATTAGGCCAGTGAGCGGCAAGGAGGTGGCAAATGGGGCCAGAGTTAAGACCCGGAGCTTCTCTGCCGGGGGCTGGCCCATCCCTTCTGGGCAGTCCTGCTTTCCCGGGAACGGCGGGTGGGAGGTATCCCACCACCATACCACAAAGCTCCCAGGACCCCAGGTGGGTGGAGGGGCTTCTGCTGCCCCGCGGGGAGGCCTGAGGCACTGCCTGCTCCTCTCAGCTCTGTCGGGACCTCAGAAGATTCCAGGACCTGCGCGTTCAGCTCGAGCGTGACATTCAGGGCTGCTGCCCGGACACCGGCGCAGGCTGTGGGCTCCAGAGGGACCGTGCCCATCTGTGCTGGAGCCACTGACGCCCCCTGTGCTCTCTGCCCCCTCTCTGTGTCCCAGACAAGCCCCCTGCTTGCAGACGCCACCTGCCAGGGGCCCCTGCCCTGTTCAGGGTCTGGGGTCAGTGGAAGGGTGAGGAGGGTGAGGACAGGTGGCCCCTCTCTCCAAGCTCCACGACTCAGACGTCTGACCCCGGCCAGCCCGCCGTGAGTGAGAAAGAGGAATCCTCTTCGGAATGACCGCGTTTACGATGCCAGGACTTTTCTATGGCTCCCTGGTGGCTTGCAGGGGAGCTGTTGGCCTTGCTCCTCCATGGGACCAAGAACTTCACGTCCACTTGGAAGTGGAAACAGCGCTCCCTCCCCCTCCCTCCCTCCCTCTCTCTGTCTCTTCCCCGGCCCCGGCTTGGGCCTGGCTTCAGTGACTCAGGCTATGTCTGCAGTGACCTGTCTGCCATGGGGAAGGAGCCCTGAGAACAGGCTGGGGAGGGGGCATGCTTGCCTCTGGGCGTCCAGGCAGGTCCCTCCTACTTGGGGCCTCCCAATGTCACTGCCTGGAGAGACCGCCCTGCAGAGCCCACCCCCGGCAGCCCGAGACTCCCCAGGGCCATCCCTGCTCAGTTCCCAGGGGAGTTGCGACAGGAAGGCCAGGGGTCCCCGCGGACCCATCCTCAGCGCTGCCTCGGAGGGAGACCGTCCCGTTTGTTCTCCATGAGTCACGCGACGCTGCAAAGGGTCCTCCCACGTTTCAGAGGCAGTGAGGACGAGCAGTCCCGAGTCACCAGAGACGAGGAGGATGCAGCCTCTTCCTGGTCCACAGGCCTCCAACCCCAGGAACTAGCTTAACCGGTGAAGTACGATTTCTCCAGATGTCACTACATTCAGCTTCCAAATAAAACGCATGAGTGTTAGAGGGTGGAGTAAACAGTCACCCTGCAGGCGCCCCATTTCAGGCTGGAGGTGCAGGAGGTGCCTTTCAGGATGGTCGATCCAACGACATCATTTCGGAGATGAGGCGATGGGGGCCTGGGGTTGGGAGTGACTTATCCCAAGTCACCAGGCAGGTGCAGAATCACCAGCAGAACTCAGGTCAGCTAAGCCCTGGGTTGGAAATCCCTCCTCTCTCACGACCGACTTCATGCCCACAACACCCTTCACTCGGGTCCAAACCTGGGGGCACCGAGTTAATAAATGTCTTTGCACATTTGACAAATGAGTATCTGAAGATACAAGGGTCCCAGTGACGGCAGCACCAGCTCGAGAGAACATTAACTGAAGGTTTTCTGACATCAGGTGTCCTGCTGGATGTTGGCCTGTGACGATGAGGAGGACAGGCTCCCTGTCCTCAACCAGTTCATAGTTCACTTGGGGACAGACAATAAAATACATTATTGCAACAAAAATGTAATGTGTTCTAATGAAGGTATAATATAGGTATGTAAAGGTCTACAATTATTTTACTTTAAAATACAAACAAAGGGCTTCCCTGGTGGCGCAGTGGTTGAGGGTCCACCTGCCGATGCAGGGGACACGGGTTCCTGCCCCGGTCCGGGAAGATCCCACATGCCGCCACGGAGCGGCTGGGCCCGTGAGCCATGGCCGCTGAGCCTGCGCGTCCAGAGCCTGTGCTCCGCAACGGGAGAGGCCACAACAATGAGAGGCCCGCGTACCGCAAAAAAAATAAATAAATAAAATAAATACAAACAAATAATTATAGCAAAATATAAGAAATGTTATCATAAAAGTATGAAAAGGCACATAATAAAAGCACAGAGAACGTGACGATTAAGTTTCCAGGGCTTTGGGGAGCTCTTCACGGGATCAGGGGCCGGTGCTGGGTCTTCAAGGAGTCTGGTCCTGGGCGGGAAGGGGGAAGGGCCTCGTGGGCAGAGGTGAGGGCGCACGGGCCCATGCGAGGTGGGCTGGAGGAAGGTGAGGATTTGGGGTAATGGTGAAGGCAACTTTTGGGTGGGCAGAGATGGGCAGGACCCACAGAGCAGTGGGGAGGCAATGAAAGGGGTACTAAGCAGTGCACGGCAGGATGAGCTGGGCTCTCCCAAGGTAACGGCGGGGTGGCCCCCAGGATGCCAGGATGGGGAGACCCCGGCGGGGCCTGGGTGGGGAGGCCCCCCTTGTGGTTGAGGAGGAAAGGGGAGACGCAGCAGCGCTGGAGAATCAGCAAGAGGTGAGCGGTGACCGAGGGTCCAGCTCGGGCAACAGGAGGGGTTGTGACCCCAGGGACTAAATGGGGGTCACGAGAGAAGGTGCTTTTGTGGGGAAAAAGACTAGTGCGGGTCGGGCTGAGTTGTCAGTGCTTTCATGACACCTTGAAGGTTAAGTTCACTCAGAAGGATGTGCGGCTTGGAACCCCAGAAGAGGGTTGGGGGCTTCAGACTTATGAGCAAGACCCTCCCCTTGGAAGGAATGAGGGTACCGTGCTTTGCTAGGATTTGGACCCAGACCTCTGGATCCCAAACCCGGGCCTCATTCTCCATCTCTGTGCCTCCTGTCGGGGGCAGAACTGGGGGTTGCATGCCTTTAGGGTCACACTTTCAGGGGAGATGGGGAGGCTGAGCGCGAACCATCTGGAAGAGGCCACTGGAGCTGGCCGGTAGCGCCCCATGCTGGCGGGAGGACTGCATCGCAGGGGAGAGCTCGGACCTGCATCTGGCCACGGGGGTGGTCAGCAGGTGACCTTGGGGAGGGCAGGTCCAGTACAGTGGGGGCTGGGCTGGCTGGGAGCAGTCTTCTGCACGTTTGGAGGACAGTGAGCGTGCCAGGAACTGGCTTCCTACATGGATTCTGCCCTCATTTCCACATCTTCAACATAAACACACCCAGGCCTGGAGAGGCTGCAAAGCCGTCGGCTCACAGAGCAGAGGAGAGAGAGCTGGGAAGGAAAGCCAGCCTCCCGCTGTCTTCAGAGCGGGCCGCCCCACCTCTCACGGGGGAGCACAGCCTGGGAAATGCAAAGGAACACTTCCCACAAACGGTGAAAAGTGGGGGATAGAAACACTGTGTCCAGGAATGCATCGGTGGTGACGATGACCTGTGCCTGACCACTGCCAGCTTTTAGCTCCCCAATTCATCTCAGAAACGTAGGCAATTTTTAAAATGCAAACTGGTTTACAGAAATAACTGCGCCTAAATCTATTTTATTGGGCCCTCTTTTTTCCGACCACCCGGAAAAAAATATGCTACTTTGGAAATATTATGCGTATAGGTGTGCACATCCAGAAGAATGCAAAAACCTTACTAAGAAGCCTACTAGGACCCGATCCCCGGTCCTACCCATCTCTGGGAACCCTGATTTTGGCAGCCTCTTGAGATATGGGATTGATTTTGACAAACCAACAGCACGCAGGGGGCCCTGGCGGGAGGATGTCCTTCTAGGCACAGGAATATCCCAGCTTTTCGGAGACCAGCCAGGGGCTGGGCTAACCCACCCCTTCGGCAAGGCCTTTTGCTTCCCAAGCTCCGGATTCAGTTACTTTTAGCCCATTTCCTATTCTCAAACCTCAGCACCACCTGAGTAAAACTGATCTCTGTTGGGAAACATCATACTTAGAAATCGACCAGCCCACACTCAAGCGTGGAAGGGCCTCAGGGGTTCGGGTATAACTAGCTCATAGAAGCAGGACGGGGTGAGTGAGCGACCCCCAGCCGGACCGGCCACGCGGCTGTGAGCAGCCAGGGCTGAGTTGGGAAAGCACTGACCCTCCTGGCAGAGGCCAGCCCCGGGGTCCCGAGGAAAGGTGTGCGCAGTGGCCTTGGGGTGGGTTCCATGGGGGCCAGTCAACACCCCGGCATGTGGTGAAGTAAAACTGAACGTGCGTGTTTAACGGCCGATGAGCGCTGAAGGGGAAGGGGAGTGAACGGACGGTCCACTTAGTAGGTAAATGGCAGAGAGACGGCAAGCGGTCCACGAACAAGCCCGGCTGTTAAACGGCACCTCTCGCACTTGCAAGAATCCAGCCCCTCCTGCACAGCCTGGCCCCCTGCCCCCAGGGGCCACTAACTCCAACGGAAAGACACCTGATGGGCCCCAGGACAGGCGCGCAGGTGTCTCAGGGCAAACGCAGAGAGAACTCGGGGTTCCTAGACTGGTCACCCCTCCCAGGCAGCCCGCAGGCCCTGTCCGCCAGCTCCCGGCCCCAGCGAGAGGGCGACCCCCTGGCCTGTGGCTCCTGTGTCTTCTCGCTGGGCTTCCATGCGCTGCTCACAAACACGGCCTCCCGCTGGCGGGTGAAGCCGACACCCTTGCTCGCTCACCCTGTAGACCTGCCAGGGGAAGGACATCTGATGGACTCTCCTCTTACCCCTAGCTGACACCTGGGAGCCCTCAAGCCCCAGGGGCAGCAGACACAGAAACAGAAGTCAAGTTCACGCCAGCAAGCCCCGAGGTAAGTCTGTGAAGAATCTCGTACAGATGTTCCGGCTGCTGGCAGCGAGGGAGTGGGGTCCCGGGGGCATTAACAGGGGGGTCTGCTGTCAGCCGAAGAGGATCAACCGGGGGTCCCCATCCACCGGATAAGGTCAATGTTACCCTGCTGATCTTCAAAGCCCCTGGAGTTGGTGTCGCCTCTGGAAAAAGCGTTAGGTATTTCCTCCTAAAAAAGGCATCCATCACCCTCCTTCCAACAAAGAGCTGTAATTCCCAACCATTTGCTTTTTGAGATTCAAACTTCTAATTTCGCAATACACAAATCTAAGGGCTCCTTTGTTTGCACTGAACCTAAAAGGACCTGTGAATGTGGGCGATAGACTCTGTTCTTTTTAATTGACATACAGTTGATTTACAATGTTCTGTTAGTTTCTGGTATACAGCAAACTGGTGATCCAGTAATACACATATATATTCTTTATATATATCTACTCTTTTTCAGATTCTTTTCCATTACAGGTTCTTACAAGATACTGAATATCGTTCCTTGTGCTATGCAGTAGGTCCTTGTTTATCTATTTTATACATAGTAGTGCGTATCTGTTAATCCCAAACTCCTAATTTATCCCTCCTCCCAGACCCTGCTTTCCCCTTTGGTAACCGTAAGTTTGTTTTCTGTGTCTGTGAGTCTGTTTCCGTTTTGTAAATAAGTTCATTTGCCTCATTTGTTTTAGATTCCACATATAAGTGATATCACATAATATTTGTCTTTCTCTGTCTTACTTCACTTAGTATGAGACTCTTATCAGCCCACTGGTAACCGCCCCCCGTGCGGACTGACCCTGGGGACGGAGCAGTCCAGTCTGGGAAGGGCAGGTCTTGGGGGACAGGTACTCTCAGGGGCCTTCTTGGCCTTGGCTTCCACACAAGAGTTTAGAGTCACGCCCTCATCCCAGACGGCTCTCGGCCCCCAGGGCCAAGTAAAGAGATACAGAAATACTTCCATTATTGCTCAATTTTTAAAAGTTCAAATTTCCTGGATTGAAATCCCACATTTATAAATTACAGCAGACTCAAATAAATCTTACGGAATGTATTGTGTTTTCAAAATATTTTTGAGTAGGAAAAAAGAAAACCCTGAATTATTCTGTATTTTCCCACACAGCCACAGAAGACGGCACAAATGAGAAGCGACCGCCCGTGTGTGTACGCGCATTTCTGGAAGCAAACCTCAGTGGGACCCCATGTCCTAGATTGTGCGGTGACACCATGTGTCCCCTCTTTTCTACAGGCTTCGTGGAACCACTGGCTCTTCGGAGCCCCCTCCTAAGATGGGAGCTGCCGGAGCAAAGCATCTGAGAGCAAACAAAGCCCCTCCCTGGATGCCCGGACAGGGAGGCGCTGACCTCTGCCCCGGGGCTGTGACCAGGCCTGACACTGGGACGTCCTGCAAAGGCGGTGCTGCCCAGCATCGCCGGGCCTGCAGCCTGGTCCTGTCTCCCCTGTCTATAAAGTGGGCTGGTTCTACCTGCCCCAGGTGAGTGAGCACCTGGCACGTAATGGATGCTCACCTTGTGCTGAGAAATCCATGGGGGGCGTTACAAATGAGGCCACTGGCGCTCGAGGGACGGAATCATGTTCCAGGTCACACGTTCTGGCTTCCCTGGGGTTTGGGATGACTGTGCACTGCCGGCTGAGCGATGCAAGTAGTCTGACTTTACGGTACAAATACAAGCAGAGTTTTCTTTGAAATGAGGCCGCTCAACAACTAGTATCTATCGCGCACACAGCGTGCGTGGAGCTCTGCTGCAGACCCGGCAGGCGGGGTGGACAGGGTGGAGCAGGGCCGACGGGCTTCAGGCCCTTTGGTACTTGGATAGTAGGTGTATTTGTGTGTATACACACATGCCATCATGTCCCATATACGTGTGTGTATACGTACCACATACACCCCCCCCCACATGTACGAATATCATGTACAAACACTCATACGCACAATGCCACACCCTTCTCTAAGGAGGGTCACCTCTGTCCTGAGTCTGCTGCAGTCGTTAACTACTGAATTCACAGTTTGGGGGTAGAGGTTATGCAGTCACATTGGTCCAAACGGGCCCATCGCACAGAAGTCGGCGTGAATTCGGGGCAGAGTTCAATCAGACCCTGCTACTCTCCTGGGCGTGACTGCTCAGTGCAGCTCCACGGCTCCAGGAGTTCTGGGGAAGGCTGAGCACTGGAAAGCAGATGGAGAAGAGCCTCTTTGTACCTTGGAACCTGCCCAAGGCGGACAGGACTCCCCCTTCTTAAAAGAACGTTTTCAATCACTCAAGTGCCAAGACTTCCCGTCTCTTCCTTTCTGGAAGAATCAGCCTGACAGTCAGTCGTGCAAATCACAGATGCCCATGTGACAAGCAGAGCTGTGTATTTCCCAAATACTCCCCTGTATTTTTGCATTGATTGCAACTCCTGAGTTTGAAAGCCGGAAACGACTACTTTAATTAGAAAGGTAACAGCGCTAAGACCCAGAGACAGGGGATGAGACCTTGGAGTTATGACCAAAGCAGGGTAGCTGAAGTCTGAATATTTGCTATCACGTTTCTGACCAAATCAAAGGCTACGCTCCTTAAGCGGGAATCACCCTTGCATAATCTGCCCATTTTTAATGCTTTTATTTACCATTTGGACTCCAGCTTAGCATCCTATAGTAATTTATTTTGCCGAGACAGACCCATGAATATGGAAAGCAGCGTTGATGTCAATGTTTATAAAGGGATTCGGCAGCTACTTTAAATCTTAGATCCAGCAATCCACCTTCCCTTCTAGACTCTCTTTAATCAAGCTTTGTCAATAAATAGATGAGATACAGATGTTCTGTGTAGTTTTAAAGAATTCAGGTTGAATCCACTTTAAAATAAAACACAACTCTGGAGGCACATACAGAGGAGGAAAGTTAACAGACAGAAGAAAGCTTTAACAAAACCCCCAATGGAGGCAGGACTCTGAAAATCAGCAAATACACCTTGAACCAAAGATAAGAATTCAAATAACGCTTAGGGGAAGCACAGAACAATCCAAACGCTTTCAACATCTAACAGGAGTTACTTCAAGGAAATCTGGGGTATAGAGGCTCACGTTTGGTAAACAAATAAATGAAGCCACGGTTACACTCTGAAAAAGTTTTATATGTTAAAAACTTTAGTGAAAAGTGCCTTTAAAAATTGAGCTTCTCCCAAAATAAATCTGAAACAACTTAGTTTAGACAGTTTTTCCAATGCACACACAATCATTTCGCAAAGCAGAGTAACCATGTCTGAGGCTCCAGGACACGAGAGAGACCTCTGCGGTGTCAGACCGTCTTCCCTCTCATCACAGGGCTGCTTCAGTGGGAGCGAGGGTGCCGAGGGTGCAACTGCAGACAAGGTCCCGCCTCTCCCAGGGTGATGTGTGGCCCTTGCTCTGCTGTTCCTGCTCATCCAGGCCGGCTGGGGCTTGGCTCCACAGGGCACTCAGGACTCAGGCTGGCAGGGTCTCCACCGCCTTGTAGCTGCACCTTGGCGGGCATGTGGCCTTCCAGCCACTCGGGTAGTGGAAGACAGACTGAAGTGTCCCCCACTTCCTCCTGAAGTTCACTGGTTGGCACCAGTCAGCCTACCCAACCGCAGGGTCCGGGAAGTGGGAGTGAGAGGGCCAAGCGTTGGTGCCGCTGAGTCGGCCCCAAGGGCTAAGGCAAGGTTTTTGAGCAAGGGTTTCTCCAAGACACAAAGAGCAGGTTGTAGATGGTCACTGGGAAACCATCTGATCATTTGATTGCACTACCTTCTCCAAATGTGGGCAACAGAGTCCTGAAGGTTGGCAGGTAGCAGAATCACAGCTGGGGAAGCTATTTTGGGGGGAAAGATGCAGACAGGCAGATACTGAATGAATGTGTGAAAGAACTTTAAAAAAACGGTCATTAAGGTCAGCCATAAGGGCAAAACACCAAAGTGAACACAACGACGTGAATCCACGTTAACTTGGTAGCAACGGGGTCTCACTCACTAGCTCACACCCTGTTTTACTGAGATGATATGGCGGCTGCAAGGGTGGTGAGGTGAGTTATTACTCGGCTTCGAGGTGCCGCCCCTGCTTTTCTCTCCTCTCTCCAAGTGACGGGCCACCTGGTTCTCAGGACAGCGGCAGGTGTCCCTTGGTGTGAAGTTTCCGCTGGGACAGTGACTTCAGGAGGCTCGTTGTGCTGGAGGGACCCGCAGTGTTGCTGCTCGATGCCCAGGGTTTTGTGAAGGGTCTTCGCTGAGCTCAGAAGAAAGCTCCACAGGGCTCTTGTTAGCTGGCCTTTCACTAAAGTCCTCTTGGCACCGCTGCCCTGGCGTGTCGTCCTCGTCCAAGCATGTTCTTGGACATTGCTAATGCGTTTACTCCAAATTTGGTCTTTCAGGGCTGCCTGGACAAACACCTCTCCTTCTCTTTCCCGGAAGTCACCTTGGTCACTTCACTTCCAGGAGCAGAAGGTGTGGCTGGGAGACTGGCTCGGGACGTCCCTCACGGGGAAGCTTCTCCTGCTGGTGGGGCTCTGTGCTGAAAACTGGGTTCCCACTGACCAGACGCATGACTCTTCCACTGCCCCCACCTTGCCTCCCAGCCCGCTCACCCTGTTCAGCTCATGGGCATCACCCAGAACTGCACACAAAATGGTGGCCTGGGTGCCGTACACACAACCCAACATCCCCCTGGCTCCAGAAAACAGCCTAAAAGTTGGCTCTCTCACATTCTGAGCGAGGTGAACTCAGGGTTGGATGAGGGATTTCCGTGTACAGTGTGCTCATCTTCAGAGCACCAGCAGCCCTATGGCATCTTCTGGGAAGGAACCTGGATTCTCCCTCATACCTTGTACTGTGGACCAGAGAAGCAAAATCGAAGCTATCTGGTGAACCAGAAAGATGTGGAAGGAAATCACACTCCCCGCCAATATAGTTTAGTTTGAGTTTCAGGAACTTTAATTGTTGAGTTGAAGGCATAATTAACACTAAGTAAAGCTGTGACCTTGGATATTTACAGGGGTTCAGGGCTTAATGTCATTTCACTAGCAGCTGGGGACTCAGATCCCAGGAGAGGGTCTAGGCAGGCAGGAAAGCATGGGAGCCATGCTGTTGGTCTTTAGAATAAAGTTCACGACACATTTTACGTCTTAGCAGGAAAACCATTAGCTTTTGTAAGTTAAGACTGCAAATTAAAATTACAAACATACTTTAAAAATGTAAAAACTACCTTGGATCCCTTTAGGCAATGACCCTACAGTGTTCAGTAATATCCCCCCACCCCACCTCCCCAGGGCTACGCGGCATTTACGATCTGGTTTGCAGGATTCTCGGAGATCTCAATGGTGAATTCTTATCAATCACCCTCAAGATCGTCAAACACAATCTCACCTGCTGACTGGCGCCAACCCACAGGACATCGGGAAGGTACAGTCCCCAGACCCAGACATCTTCTGCTGGGCTGTGGGCTGACACAGCAGACACTGAGGACACTGCATAGCCATAGGGGCAGAGTCATAAATAAAATTCCTGGGCTGTATTCTTTCCTTGGTCAAATGTGCACAATAAATGCATGAGAGGCCAGCTTTTCATCCTCTGCCACTTTGCCTGGATTAAATAAAACTGGCTGAACCAGGCAGCACGTATCAGGGCCTTGGCGGGTCACCCCGTGGGCACTGGGAGGGAGGTCGGAAGAGTGGACCACGCCCAGAGGAGGGGCCCCTCCAGCGCCAAAGACAGCCCGAGAGCAAGGCGGGGACCCTCAGGACCAGGCAGCAGGGACCCTGAGCAGGAGGTGGCACAGCTTCCCCCCATCTCCCCTGTTTGGGAGGGTCTGAGCACTGAAGGCACGAGAAGCTGATCCCAAACCCTGAGCATCCCAGGGGCGCGTCTTCGTGTGGATTCTACACTCTGCCATGTCTTCTTCCACAGATGACACTCAGTGGGTGACCCCGTGGCCCCTCTGCCTCCTTACCCACCCCGCCCAGGGGAGGGGAAGTGGCGTGACCGGTGGGTGGTGGAAGGGGAACTGAGTGTGCTCAGCGCAGGTCCTGGACCCCTCCTCCTGGAGTGGGAGCTGCCTGCAGGGAGGGCGTTTCCCATCCACCTCCAGCAGCTCCCGCGACTCCCAGGCCCTGCGGGGAGGCCCACCTTGGTCCAGCTCTGCCGACACAGGGTTGAGTCTGCCTGACCCTGGGACCCTTCATCTCAGCCATCATCTGTAAAGAGGCGGCACAGCCTACCCCAAGAGGAACTGCAGAGCCTAAGTGTTGGGACTTGCCTCAGGGCTCAGGCTGCTTCGCAAAGGAAGGTCCCATCAGGCCCCGCTAACCCCTCCTGTCTCCCCTTTGCCACCTGCTATCTGAGTGACCTTGGTTACGTCTTGTCCCCAAGCTGGACCTCACTTCTCCCAGGTGGAAGTGGCTGGAGGTCTCCATGGCCCTGGGGGTCTGGTGATTTTTGAGAATCTTGGGGACAGCTGAGAGCTCACTTGCACGTCCCCGCGGGGGCACAGCTGGCATCTGACAAATCTGTTTTAAGACCTGGTTAAAGCTGTGGAACCCTCACTCTCCCCAGAAGGTGCTCAATGCTGTGAGTACACGCATTGCCTTCTTGGGAAGGAGGCTGGTTTAACCGGAATATTTCTGAAGGGAAGGAGGCTAGAAGGAACCCAGATAAACACCCGGGGACCGGCGGGGAGGCGAATCGCATTTAAAGTTGTGGGTCCAGGTGGACTGAAGCCAGACATGCCGCCCACGGACCCCAGGCTTCACGGAGCAACTCTGATCGGCCATCGATTACTGACGTCTTGCAGATGCAAAAGGAGAGAAAAGCCAGTTCCGTACATCTTACAGCTGGGAAACCAGTAAAAACACAGCCCTTCAGCTTTCCATTCCTGAGAGCCACCTCCCTCTCCACAAGGCAGAGACCGCACCCCCCCCCCAAAAAAAAACCCCATCCGGTCCCCTCTGGGGTGCATCTGACCCACCTCCCCCCGGGCGTCAGAGTTCCTCTGTGGCCAGGCTTCTAGAAAACTCTTCTGCTCAAGTGCTGAATGTTTTCCCTGATCTGTCTTCAAAATCCCAATCCTTTTCTTTCTCCTGGAATTAAAAGCTGGCGAGCGGTGAAGGATGGACTGGCCATCACTCCTCCTGTGTCTCCTGTCCCTGCACTTGCGCTTTCCTCTCCCTATTTCTCCTATGTAATGCGAGGAAAGCCAGCCCAGCTCCTCCGAGATGAGCCGCTGGAGGAGGGAGCGTGAGGTGGATTTTACATCCGCAGAGAAGTTAGGATGAATGACGGGGCAGCCCCGCCGTCTGCACTCCCATGGGCCTGCCGCCACACCTGTGCTCACAGGTCCCCGCTTCTGGGTGAGGACAGGCCACAGGGTGACTTCAGTGGTCGGGGTGGGGGGGACAGTCCCTAGCCCCGCCTTCCCAGTAAGACAGGATTCGCACAAATGCCACGCTCTCCTCCAAGGGACATCAGGCACCCCAGGCAGAAAATGGAGCCCCAGAAACGCAACGGCCTTGCTGAAGTCTCTAGAATTAGCAGATAAAACGGATGCTGGAGGGAAAGAATCATCAAAGAAACGTTCATGTCCATCTCGCCCCAAACCGCCCCTTCCCTGAGTCCCCTGGGGCCATGCTGAGCAGAGGGCGTCCAGCCCTGTCTGAACACTCTCGGACTCAAGCTCTGAGGATGGGGCAGCCCTGTGCACGCCGGGCAGCTCCAACCGACGAACGTCTCAGGTTCTGATCCTTGGGCCTCACCGGACGATGCCCTGGGCCCATCGCACAGGAGGTTCCACTGTCAAACCCAGACACCCTCGGATGCATGTCCCCTGGGAGCCTGGCTCTCCCTGGGCGCACACCTGGACCAGTCTACCTGTCCCCCCGCGGCCCTGGCTCTCAGCAGCTGGGACTGCCCTGGGTTTCTGCAGAGCCCCTCAGGAAGCATCCTTCTACTTTGTTAAAAGAAGCTCTGTCCTTGGAGGGCTCTTAAGATTGAGTTATCACTTCTCAGTGATCCAAGCAGATTCGTTCCCTGAAAGGTCCCTCACGTGGAACAAAATGAATCCGTGAGTTACAAACAAATTTGCTCCTCCCAAGGAGTTCTCCTCATGAATTTAAGTGCTTTTACAGATCATTAACTCCCTGGCCAAGAGGCCAGAGCAGGGAGGAAGCTGAGCTGGGTGTTGGTGGCTGCTGCCCCGAAGGCCAATCAGAGCTGGGCTAAGGGGCTCTGAAATGATAATAACAGGAGTCAACGTTCACCCAAATTAAATTTACACATGCTTCTGAGCGCTGTCTGTTTTGTGAGGCCGGGCACCCTGGCACGGGGAGGGACACACGGCTTCTGCATTTCTGTTTGGGCCACAGGACAAAAGTGGAAAAAAGTCCTAATCTGTTTTCCAGCCGCCGTCTAATTTCAGGTCCTGGCAGTTTGGAGAAGGCCAGTCAGTGCAGGTGGGCAGCAGTGCTAGTGCAGAAGGGCCGGGGCTCCAGCACTTCCAGGAGAACACAGAGCTGGCCAGTTTGTCCCACATGGTGCCCTGGGCTCGGAGGAACTGGGCTGCTGGGAGAGGAAGGTGAGAGCCCTCAGGAGGAGGAGGAAAGCAGGGCCTGGGGTGTGGACAGGGGCTCAGAGCCAGAGGCGCCTGAACTTAAATCCTGCCTCTGTGTGCCTCTCTGAACAAGACAGTGTGAGAGAGAGAGAGAGAGAGACGAGACAGAGAGGCAAGAGAGACAGAGGAGGGCATTACCTGACCTGTGGGGGTGGTGTGAGGCCTGCGGTGCATGTGGACGGGAAGCCCAAGTGCACTCAGGTGGGCACCGTCTCCTGCCTCCAGCCCTGTGATGCCCAGTGTCCCTATCTGAAGGCTGAGCAGCTCCCCAGAAAGCACCCTTCACACAAACAAGTGCAGACACATAACTCCCGCTGAGACTTGCACAGAACTGCAGGCACAGGTGATGCTCAGGACGTACTTGCTGAACGGAACTGAGCTGAGGCGGGGCAGAGAATTCACAGCCAGGGAGGCGAGCCCGTCCCAGCTCAGGGGCAGTGACCCCACGCCAGGTGGGCACATCCTCCAAACCCAGCCCAGGTAGGAGCTGCTGCAATCCTCCCTGTGGTAGAGGCAGGCTGCAGGCACAAGAGAGTGAGTGGATCAACGAATGAGTGAGGGGCGCAGGGGTGAAGGGGCGCTGACTGCTCTCTACGACCCCCATTAGCCCACGTGAGGGCACAGGGCTTGCTGGCTGGACGGGTGAGCGCCCACTGCTCGCTCAACTGTAATGACAGTAACAGTTACACCCCTTTGCTTTCCCTGACTGAATGTGTCGGCGGCCCCAGGGCTCTGTCCGAGGTCCTTCTCTGCCCACCGGGCATACGGGGGCTTCCCTCCCTCCCCGCCTTGAGTCACTCCCCACCTGGTGGCCTCCCTTCACCCCGTCTTGATCTCCAACGTGGAGACCTGCATGGCCATGAGCAGGTGAACCGCAAACAAGAGCCCCAAGAAAGATTGCCGCTCCTCCCTTGTGGGGAGTGGCGTGTCCTCTGGTCTTGTGGGGTGCCTGGTCCAGAGCTGCTGGCCCTAGGAAGCCCTTCCTGACCACCCCCCCCCGCCTCCCCTCCACGTTTCCAGCATGCTTCCCACCGGTGCGACCTGACCAGGGGCCCCGGTCTGCACAGCTGTGATGTCCACAGCCCAGGGACCGGGGCTTGACTCAGGATGAGGTCCTGCTAACCCCCGGCTTGACGCCAGGTCCCTGGTTTCGGGGGTTGGAGGTAGCACGTCAGGATGGCAGGGGAGTGATTTGCAGCACACGCCTCCCGAGCTGGGCGCGCTGGAATGGGGAGACGGCAGCACGGCAGAGAGAGGGCGGAGTGTCGTAGGAAAACCTACCAACAAGTCTCACGCACATCCCTGTCCCAGCACTGGAGAATGGCTCGGCATCCCCGGCAGGAGGCTGTGTGCGTGTGCGTGCGTGTGTGTGCGCGCGCGCGGGTGCACGTGTGTGCGTGCTGGACAGGATGACCGCAGGGCACATCGGCTAAAGTGAGACACTTCTGAGGACGACGGGCACTGTTACTGATCAGGCTTGGAGAACAGGAGCAAACCAAGATGGTCCTGGGGATATGGGCAGGGACGGTCACCCTAGCCACAGGGCATCCACTTCTGACCCCTCCACCTCCACTCAGGCCAGCGGAGCCCTGGTCACTGATCTCACCAAGACGGCACTAACCCCACACCTCTCCAGGTGCTCAGGTCCCCGCAAGACCACAGCTCAACGGGGAGAGAGCCGTGTCCACCCACAGCAGTGACCCCTTCCTGCTTTTTGGCGCCTGCTGGGTTCTTTCTCTGCACAGAGCACACTGTGCCACTTGATATTATCCACTTAGAATTCTTTTCAGAATCATGGTCTCCCTTTCATTACTGGGCGTCCCAGCACTTCTGTGCGATCACGTGCCCTCACTTGGTATGTTTCACAGACAAATTCTCACCACAGCCTCCAGAAGTAACATTGAATGAAACATAAAAGTGGGCTCCTAAAGGTGGTTGGCACATGGGGTTTCCAGCTGAAAGCACCGACCCCCACCCTGCCCAACCGTCGTCCTGTCCCCTCCGTGAGATCTGTCCCCACGGCCACACACAGCTTTCGGGCCACGATTAAGATGAAACCCACACAGTCCTGGGGAAACGTTTCCATTCTGTGTTATCTCCGGAAGGAACAGACTCCACATGAAACTGGGGACCTCGACTTCACCTGGAAGGACATATCAACCTGGCGCTGCCACCTGCACTTTCACGAGAGGCGTGGAGAGCAGCGCCTGCGTCCCACTGGCCGGACCCTGACGATGGCCAGGACCCGGGAGGGCCCCGACGGGAGGGGCTCGGATGCCGGCGGGGCTGCCCCCTCTCTTTCTTCACGGTGCCCTGGAGTTCGCAGTCTTTGGTTGCCATCTGACTCTAGATCAGAACACTGAGGAGACAGTCAAGTGTAACTGTAACTCCAAAGGCAAGACTGGGCTGTCTGCAGGGGTTCCAGACGGGCTGCAACAAAAGGCCAGCTGTGGGGTCCAAGTCCCGCAGAGATCCTGGGGCTCACTGTTGAACCGCTGGCTCATGAATAAGGTGGGGTGCAGCCGGGAGGAGGGCCCCTCAAGAGCTGGGGGCCATGGTCAGACCAGGCTGAGAGCCTGGGTCTTCACAACCCCTGTGGCTATTCCTGCAAGACCTGGCAACCCCTCTTTTTTGGAATTACACTCTGAATAGTCCCCCCCTACCTGTACCTGGGGATGACAGATATTTGGGGTGTTTCTGAGCTCTCTACGGCCCTACTTCATGCTGTTTTCTTCTGGTGCCCAGCCTGCCCCCGTGATTTCAGTACCGGAGCTCTGAAATCTCACATCTGGCCACCCCAGCCTTCCTCCTCACGTTTCCTTGTCCTAAATTTCTTCTTTCTGCTGTCTTCGTCTTCCCTGCGTCCCTGACAATAACTTTCTTGAATTAAAAATTACATTAAAGGTCTTCCCTGGTGGCGCAGTGGTTGAGAGTCCACCTGCCGATGCAGGGGACACGGGTTCGTGCCCCAGTCCGGGAAGATCCCACGTGCCGCGGAGCCATGGCCGCTGAGCCTGCGCATCCAGAGCCTGTGCTCCACAAAGGGAGAGGCCACGACAGTGAGAGGCCCTCGTACCACACACACAAAAAAATTATATTAAACATAGGAATTAATTTGAGAAAGAAATGGCACCTTCACAATCGTATGTATTTCCAAACAGCCTCACAGTAAGCAGAGCTTCTCATTCAAAAACACACTGTGTTGGATCCCCCAGCTAAGAGATGTTCCTTCAAAAAAGTCCTTCACTTTTCTTGTTAAGGATATAGGAGGTGTTGTTTATTTTTTGCTTTTATGAATGGCATCTTTTTGTTTCATCATATAATCTAATTGGTTATTGCTAGCGTATATGAGGATGTTCTTAAAATTTATCTTCACTTAGTAAATGGACTCCATCCTAAATGGTTTCCTTGGTTCTAGTGGTTCTGAACGGATTTCTTGTTTTGGTGATGGAGAGCGGGGAAAGCTTCCAGGTAGATAATTGCTTTAGCTCGGAATAATAACATTGTTGCTGTTCTGCTTTCTAGTCGTTCCGTCTCTATTTCTTTTTCTTGTTTTACAGAATCATTTAAATGTTCCAGGCAGTGTTACAACACAGAATGTTGTTGAGGATGCTCTTGGCTTTCATGCCAAGGCAGTGACGGCCACGTCAGCTTTTAAAATAGGTACTCTCCAGGAGGGTGAGGACAAATCATTATTGTAGCTTCTGGAGACTTTAAATACCAGAAAAAGAGATTTTAATATCAGAAATGCATTACATTTTCTCAGATGCATTTTCAGCATCTATTGAGATGATTATATTTATTTTCTTTTTTGACTGTGGATGGGCTGAATGGCATGACTCGGGAGGATTAGGAACAATTTTAATGCTTTGACACCTATTGACAGTGTGTCAACTGGTCTTCTAGTCCATAAATAAAACCTCCTTGTCATGTGCTTTATTCTTTGGAAAGCTTGCTGAATTTATTTTTCTTATACTTTACGTAGAATTTGATCTAAGTTCCTGATGAGACAGGTCTGTTTGTTTCTTTCTTTCTTTTATCTTCGACAGGATTTGGTTTATCATTATGACAAACACTGAGGTGTCTTCTCTTTTTCTGAACTAGTTTCTGCGTGATGTTCCAGACGGTCCCCGGTGGGGGAGGCTTTTCCTCAGTCCCCAGGGGAGCGGGCACACCAGGGGTGCTACTTCCTGTCTGAAGGACCCTTGAAGGTAGAAGGGAGTCTCTGGGACAGAGCCCACCTGAAGGCTGACGTTTCTGGAGGCGCTTCATGAAACATTTGACAAGCATTTCTTCCCAGGCTTTGCTCCTCCCGATTTCAAATTCTTCGGAGGGAGGAAAGTTACAAGCCATCGAGAGCCCCTGGTCCCCGTGCAGCTCCTGCCTGGGGCCGTCTTGGCTTCCCTCCCCCTAGTGAGGGCTCAGCCACTGCTGCGTCTCCCAAGAGGCCCTGGTCACCCTCCACAGGCACCCAGGGGGCCGAGGCAGGGGCGGTCGACAGGGATTTAGTTCTACTAGCCCCTCGCCCACAGGCACCGAGTGGATGGGGACTTGAACCCTGGCCTGTGGGCCTCAGGGGCCCCCACCCCTCCAGGCATCCTTGTGCCTCCCTCCAGCCCTGCCAGATGGGGGAGCCCCCCAAGAAACTGGTTCCCTTGTCTTTTATTGACTTTTGTTCTGTATTGCATCAGAATCTCCTGAGTAAACTGCCACTTGGGACTGAGATGTAAGAGTCCAGGGGTCTTTGCCAAGGATCGGTGAGGTAACCCTTCCATCTGTTTATTTATTTTTTTTGGGTACTTGGGGACTGCGTAGAAATGCGCAGACACCCATGATCCCCAGAAACCAGGCCGAGGGAAACCGGGCATCCTGGGAATTGGTCTGGCCTGATTTACGGCATTCCCGTGACCCAGGTCAGGGAGCTGAAGTTCACGGCATTTTCTTGGAACCCACGTACTCCTAAACGTCCGCTCACTGCAAGCCAGTGCCTCTTTCAAGGTGATGGGCAATTCTGCAGTTTCCTAACAAGCAACAAATGCTAGCCACGTGAAAATAAAGCAACCGGGATGCACCCTGTGTTAGAACGCTTGGCCACCGTCACATAGACCTTTTTTTTTTAACTCCTGTTTACTATTTTTATTAGTTTCATGTTTGAAGTGCTTCAAAGCTTAATTCTACCTAAGTTAACCAGCTCCCCAGTATATACCTGCTTACAAAATTAGATTATGATTTACGCAAAGGCTGGGGACTGACAGCTTGGGCCTGGACCAGGTCCCCTGCTGGAGGACAGGCGTCACATAGACTTTTACTTTTCTCTTCTTTGATCTGCTGAGCCGATTCATTTTTACCCCATGGAGGAGGCTACTGGAGGAACGGGAGTCCCAGCGGGTCACACTGTTGGAGGAGTCCTGGAAGTGGCCTTTCATCCTTGGCTAAGCCCTGCAGCTGGGCCTCCCCTCTCATCTGTCATCAGGGCTCCTTGAAGGGCCAAGTGTCCACCGTGTCTCACCCCAGAATGAAGAGACTGAGCTGGCTCCACTGTGGCCTGAGACCACGACGGCCGCCAGATGTCCCATCTCCCCAGCCAGCGTTTGCCCACTTGAGTCAGGCCATTTAAGGGCTGGGAAAGCCCATGAAAGTATTTCCTATTTTCTGCATTGTTTCCTGAGCCTTCTGGTAGTAAGAAAACCAATCATTTCAAGCTGTGGATGCCCTGCCGCCCTTCATTCACCTTTGTGCCTTCGTGCATTCGCCACCAAGCCATAGAAAGAGTGTACGTGAGTATGGGCATTCCACAGGGAGGGGTCCAGTGTGGCAGAGGGAGAGGAAATATATCCCAGTAACACAGGTTCACCTGCACCTGGAGGGCTCAGGAGTATACGAGCCCAGGGCAGGTACCTCTCTACCTGAAGCACAGCAGGCATCCAGACGATGCTCACCTTGGCCCTATCAGGGAGGAAGCCTCTGTAGGTTCTCCAGGAGAGGAGAAAAGGGCCAGAATGTGTGTCTTCATAAAAATACCTGCTGGCAGTCGGAAATGGACCGGAGTAGGGGTTGGTGCAGACTGGCACCCAGCAGGGAGAAAGTCAGTGGGCCAGTGTCCAACCATGACACAAATCATTGCAAAAGGTCAGCCTTTTGTTTAGAAGCATAGGGACACTGCAATGTCTCATCGAGCTGCATCCTAACATTTTTTCCAATCTTTTGCAAAAGAAGAACACTAAATAACTAAATTGGACTTTTTAAGCCCTAGTAATGTGAGACTGAAGAGGAACACTGCACTTGCAATTAAGATAACCGCAAGAGGAAAGGCGAGGGCTTTAAGCAAATGAGGTTTCCATTGTACTGGACTCGGTAACGCAGGAGGCGTTAATGAAAGTGCCTAGAGACAGCCGTGTCCTCACACTGTGGCGTCCCTTGAACACTGTTGGCGGCTAACCACCCCCCATCTACCCGGAGTTGCCAGCCTTGGTCCGCCGTTCCTCAAGAAACCCGTCATTTGGGAAGATGTCCCCACCCATCATCATCTTGCCAGGGGCCCCACGTCTCCCAGAAGGGCTCCTAACTTCTCCAAGACACAGACCGAGTCCCAGCCTGGTGTAGAACTGCAAGTGAATTATGATATTTTTCCGTGAAGAAATATGATCAGCAGGGTTAGAGCGAGTTACAAAACAGCTCTGAGACGATGCAGACTCCCCAGGTTTGGGGACGGGGACAGTAGACCAGAGAAGCCCAGGCTTCCAGCCTCTCCCAAGTGAGATCTGACAAAACACACTTCGTTATTTTGTTTCTGGCGTTGAGATGTTCCAGAACATTCCTTACAGGCTCACTTATCAAATCTTTCAAAGATAAATATGACTTTTGGTCGGGTTTGGCTTCTGTCTCCCCGGCGGGGTGACTTGGTAACACATAGTTGTGTAGGGGGACACGCAGGTGTGGATTTCTGCTGTCTTCCCAGCCTGCCGCCTACAGCCAGCCCCACCCGTCCCCCACGCACACCCCACCCTCTGGGTGCTCTCAAGCTCTGTCCCCTCCACGTGGGGCTCCTCTGGCCACTCCCTGCCCAGGCCTGCTAACCCTTGATCTTGGCGGGATCCCTCACTCCATTCAGTCATCTGCCCAAGTCGCCTCTTCAGAGAAGCCTTAAGTGACTGCCGTGACACTAACCTCCTGCCACCCCCCTCCCTGTCCCCGGCTTTATTTTCCTGGACAGCACCTGTGACTACTGACCTGACATCTGCTTCTTAGTGTGTTTCCTGCCTGCTGTCCCAGGCCAAGCTCCGTGGTGGCGAGGACCATCTTTCTCTTCCCAGAATCCCAGCCTCTAACTTGGAGGCCAGCACACAGACAGAGCTCTATAAATTTCTGCCGAATGAAGGACCTAGTCCACCGAAGTGCCGCACCTTTGTCTGGCCTTCCCATGGCGTCCAGGAGATAAATCCACCACTTCTTTGTTTGCAAGCCCCTGTCACAGCACGCTGACGTCCGGCCTCATAACTGGTGGCTTACGTATCTGTCTCCCTGGCTGCGGGGGGGGGCGGGGGGCGGGGGGTCAACTCCTCCACGGGAGAGACCAAGTCATGATCACCTTTAGTCTCCAGCCCCAAATATAAGGGCTGCCGACAGTCAGCGCCCAACAAATGTGTGTGCAATGTGAAGACAGGGCTCTGAAGAAATAACTCCGTCGCATAATACCAGCTATTCTGAACTACCCCACGCAGTGTGTGCTCTGGGCCGTATGTCTACGATCTCAGATTTGCCACCTGCAGGAGGAGACATGGTCCAGAAGGTGAACCGGCGTCTGCCGGGCCCGACGTGCCCACCTCCACCACCCCCCAGGCATGTCCTATTTCATAATTCTCCGTTCCAAGAACATCCAAAGCCTGTTGTTTGAATGACCTTAAAGATACATAACTGTATCAAAGTAATAGACACTGAAAGCACTAAAAGAAACAGAATCCCACTTCCCTCCATAGGGCTGGCCAAAAAGTTACCAGATCTAAATGCAGATGAACAAAAAAGATGCCTGAGTCCTGGCCTTACAGCTCAGGCCACTGTCGGCCCAGAATTCCTGCCCCTGGAAGGAAGGTAAAATGAGCAAACCAAAATGGCTTTTGCCTGGGCCAGCCTCCAAGTCAAAGGGCCCAAAAGTTGGCCCCAAACAGAACTAACCCAAGACTCCCAGCTAGGGACCCTCAGGGGGATTTGACACCAGATCGTGGAGGGAGCGGGGAAGGCAGGACAGTCTGTGGGGACCCACTGCCCAACACCTGCTCCTCTTTGCATCAATGTGACAGGCACACCTCCTGAAAGTTTTTTTTTTAATTGTAGTAAAAAACACATAGCATAACACACTACTGTAGATAACCAAAAGGACCTACTGTATAGCACAGGGAATTATACTCAGTATTTTGTAAAAACCTATAAGGGAAAAGAATCTGCAGAATATATATATATATATATATATATATATATATTTACAATATCTTGTTAGTTCAGGTGTATGGCAGAGTGATTCAGTTATACATACGAATATGGAATATATTCTACATGTGTACAGAATCAGTGAATCACTGTGCTGTACACCTGAAGCTAACAAGATACTGTAAATCAACTATATTTCAATTATTTTTAAATGTGAAAAAATACATAGCATAAAATTTGCCATCTTTACCATTTTAAGTGTACAGTTCAGTGGGGTTTAGAATATCTACACAGCTGTGAAACCAACCTCTAGAACGTTTTCGTCTTGAAAAACGGAAACTCTATACCCATCAAACAACATCTCCCGTTTTCCTCTCTGCCCAGCCTCTGTCTTAGGAGTCTGACACTCTAGGGACCTCATATAAGTGGAATCAGACAGTATTTGTCTTTCTGCATCTGGCATATTTCACTCAGCCTAATGTCCTCAAGCTTCATCCATGCTGGAGCCTGTGTCAGAATTTCCTTCCTTTTTAAGGCTGAATAATATTCCACCACATGGATAAACTACATTTTGTTGGTCCATTCAACCCTCAGTGAATATTTAGGTTGCTCCCACCTTTTGGCCGTTGTAAATGATGCTGCTATGAACGTGGTGTACAAATCTCTCTTGAAAGACCCTGCTTTCAACTCTTTTGGGTGTTTACCCAGAAGAGGAGTTGCTAAATCACCTGGTAAGCCTATCTCTAGGTTGTTGAAGAACCTCCGTACTGTTTTCCACGGCAGCTGCACCCTTTTACGTTCCCACCAATGGTGCACAAGGGCTCCAGTTTCTCTACCTCCCTGCCAACACTTGCTGCTTTTCTGCTTCGTGGCAGTAGCCATCCTAATGGGTGTGAGG
This sequence comes from Mesoplodon bidens, assembly GCF_964165515.1. Taxonomy (NCBI): domain Eukaryota; kingdom Metazoa; phylum Chordata; class Mammalia; order Artiodactyla; family Ziphiidae; genus Mesoplodon; species Mesoplodon bidens. The sequence continues at coordinate 111,879,765 of NC_138165.1, read as the reverse complement.
TGGCGCCTTACTGTGAATTTGATTTGCATTTATTTCATGATGAGTGATGTTGAGCATCTTTTCCTGTACTTGTTGGCCATTTGTGTATCATCTTTGGAAAAACGTCTACTCAGGTATTTTGCCCATTTTTAAATCCGATCTTTATCGTCATTGTTGTCAAGTTTAGAAGTGCTTCATATATTCTGGACATTAACCCTCTCAGATACACAATTTGCACATATTTTCTCCCATCCGTAGCTGCCTTTTCACTCTGTTCATTGTGTCCTTTCACGCACAGAAGAGTTTTAAGTGGATGGAGTCCCGTGTGTCTATTTTTGCTTGCGTTTGCCTGCCTCCTGAAAGTTTTACTGAGAGAGCCCAGATTGTTCTTTTTGGACGGATAAAATTCCATCTCCATGGGATAAACAAGCCGCAGCAGCGGCAGCCGGTGCCAGCACTTCTTGTGAAGTCCCTCGCGCTCTTGACTGATCTCCCTTCTGTGCCCTCGTGTCCACGGTGCCCCGTCCTCGAGTGAGCCACGCACACGGTGCTTCCTCTCCGTGGGGTCCGCCCCGGGCTCTGCCTCTGCACAAAACAACTTCACCTTCGGGCATCTGCATCCCCCCCGCCCACTCCACATAATCTGATTGCCCACGGACACCACGGTCCACCCGTGCCGACCACACGGTGTCCCCCCATCACCGGTGTCAGCGCGGGCAGGGCCCACAGTGCAGGGCGTATGGCTGCAGCCGTGCTGAGCCATTGCATTTGTTCCTTCTTCATCCCCTGCCTCTCCACGCCCCCACCCCATCGCCGGACTGTCTTTGGGACTCGGTGGGTACAAGCCCCGGCACGCAGGGCTCCCCCAGTACTCTCCAAGCCATCAGACTACGTCCTGTCCATGCCGAGCCCGGCTAGCCACGTCTGTGTGGGGGTGGGGGCGACAGAGGAGAGCATGGGGGTCCTGGTCCCAGAGAATCACCCAGCTCAGAACACAGCGTATCTCACAGACAGAGCCAAGGCCAGAGCTGCTTTGCTGCCCAACCCACCCCACCCCCCAGCATCTTCTGTCTTGTGAGGACCAGCTAGGGGTCCTGTGGTCCAGCCGCTGGTGGCGTGATGGAGTGACGTTGAGGAGAGGAGACCCCAGTCCGGGCTGATCCTGCCCACAAGCTCTGTGTGACGTAGCACCCTCCCCCTGCTGAGACCCACTGCCACACCTCTGAACCAACACCACTGGGCTCAGGTTTTGCCCAGCGTGTACCAGCTCCGGGCAGGTGGCAGTTTGGGGGCTTGGCGCCCACCAGCTCTAGACCCCACCCCAGAGAAGGCCCCTGGGGCCTCGGCAGATGATGTCCAAGGGCCCTGGAGTCCTCCGGGAGCCTCGGGCTGGTGCAGCCAGAGGAGTCCCAGTGACTCGGGCTTACATCTGAGGGACTCATGTCTGGTCTATGTTGGTCTGTGTTTGTCGGGAGAGGTGGTCCAGGAGTGCCAGCCGCCTCCCTGGGCTTCCGTTAACTCCGTTCCTTCTTTCAACCATCCTTTCACTCCCTGTGAAGAGCGTCACTCGGCTGCGGGGAGCCTGCCTGGTGCCGTGGTCCTGCCGGGCGTCATGTCTGGCTCCTCCTCTTTCTGGCCTCCACCTGGCACATCCCTACCCTTTGGTTCCCAGGTGTCCTCCTGCCCGCATCATCCAGGCCTTTGGGGATGCACCCAAAGGCCTCTGGGAGGGATGCTCTGCCCCCGGCCTCCCAGCCCGCCCATCAGCTTCTTGCTGGTGAGGATGCTATTGCATTTCAGCTCTGGGTTCGAGGCATTTCCCGGGGGTGACGTGGAGCCCACAACTGGCGGCCAGCCTGTCCACCCAGCCCTCAGTCTCTGGATGCCGTTTGCTGGCAACTAGCGCAGAGCAGGCAGGCCGGGCATTCCGCAGCCCTGTAGTAAATGCTTTCTTCTGTTTTCGCGAAGGGTACTCAGCCTCGACTCTCTCCCATCACAGCCCACCCCACCCCAGAAGCCGGGCTGGGATTCTCCTTATTGCACCCCTACCGTCAAAGCCACTGCATAACGCCTGGTGAGAAATGAGTATTTCACTGAGTGTGTGTGTGTTTGTGTGGGCTGAGGGCAAAGGAGATAGCACATAGTGTACAGCACTTCAGTCCTCAAATCACAAATCACAATCCTGCCCCCCCAGATCCAGATGTATCTCTTCCCGCTATTCTCCCCTCTGCTAGGATGCACTGAAGAAGTTCCTCTCCCTCTCTCTCTCTCTCTCCCCCCACTTCCCTCTTCACCCCCTCCTTTTGCGGACAGCAGTTCAGGAGCTGTGTTCCTTCCAGTGTCACAGCCCCCTTCCGGCAAACTGCCACCAGCTTCTAGGATGGAGAACGCTCTTACAGGGAGAGGCCAACTCTCTGTTCTCAGCAAGCTCAAGGCCCCCCAGCTGCCAGGAGCGTTCCCCTCAGAAGGCAGCGAGGGAACTATAAATCACAAATACTTTTTTCCTGTCACAAGAGAAAATGTGCTTTTGTATCACAGACACAGCATAATTTCTTTGTGTACTTGGTAGGGAAACAGAGGGTCCTCCTGCAATCCCCTCCCCTGCATTTCTGCATCATACAAACACACCCTGTGTACAAACCACATGCCCGGCCTCGGGCTGGGCCAAGCGGGTGCAAGTATAAGCAAGACGTGGTCTCGGAGGCGAGATACTGGGCAGTCAGACATGCCTGGAGAGAGTTACAGCAACAGGGCCACTGTGAGGGGAGCATGGCAGGGGTCACAACAAATGCCACAGTCCCCCCAGAGAAGGGGACATGGGACGGGGGTACCAGAGGGGCAGAGGCGGGGGCACGCTAGCACAGAGCATGAGGAGACAGATGTTTTCAGGACGCAACACTAGGATTTGCTCATTCACTCCACCTGTTCCCAATGGAACACCTGCTCCAGGCAGCTCCCCTGCAGGTGCAGAGCATCGCGTGAAAGGGACACACCTGCCCCCCTGGTGGAGCTGATCGGGGAGGATGCCCGGGGTTAAAAGTGCGCAGGAGCTGCAGCCACGAGGGTACCTAGAGCAGTGCTGAGGGCAGGGGGTGGGGCAGCGGGGTGGCTAAAGAATCGACATTCGACGGGGCCCAGGGGAGGTGGCACTTTGTACGCCATGTTACGAATATTTCCCCATCAACCATGGAGGTGATTAGATGAGATCAGTGACTTGCAAACATGCCCTGGCTGACTAGGTGACGGATGTCCTGAACAACAGGATAACACTACACACCTACCAGGAGGGCCACAACCCAGAACGCTGACATCACCAAAGGCTGGTGAGGATGTGGAGCAACAGGAACTCTTGGTCAGTGCTGGTGGGGCTGCAGAATGGGGCAGCCAGTTTGGAAGAGAGTTTTATGGTTTCTTACAAAACTAAACCTATTCTTTCACCCTGTGATCCAGCAAACGCACTCCTTGGTATTTACCCAAAGGAGTTGAAAACTTACGTCCACACAAAGACCCACACGTGGAGGTTTTTACACGTTTTATTCATAATTGCCAAAAACTTGGAAGTAACCAAGATGTCCTTCAGTAGGTGAATGGATAAGTAAACCGTGGCACATCAGACAATGGAATGTTATCCAACACTAAAAAGAAATGAGCTATCAAGCCCCGAAAAGACATGGGGGAACCTTAAATACGCATCACCAAGACAAAGAAGCCCATCTGAAAAAGCTCCATACTGTATGATTCCAACTGTATGACATTCTGGAAGAGATAAAGCTATGGAGATAGTAAAAAGATCAGGGGTTGCCAGGGTTGGGGGGAGGGAGGAATGAAAAGGCAGAGCAGAGAGGATTTTTAGGGCAGTGACTCTTCTGTATGACCCTACAATGGTGGATACACATCATTATACATTTGTCCAAACCCACAGGATGTACCACACCAAGAGTGAACCCTGATGTAAACCGTGGACTCTGGGGGATGATGACGTGTCCGTGCAGGTTCATCAATTGTGACAAATGCTCCACTCTGGTGGGACAGGCTGTGTGTGGGGGTGGCGGATGGTATATGGGAAATCTCTGTACTTCCCCCTCAATTTCGCTGCGAAAATTAAACTGCTCTTAAAAAGTAGTTGAATAAAAAGGATAAATTAAATAAACAAAAAAAATTTTTTGTTGTTTATTGTCCTAAGATGGGCCCAGAAGAAGGGCCCCAACCGTCCCCTGCCGGGCAGGGCACTGAGTGACAGGAAATGCTCCCTTATCAGGAAGCACATCTGATCCACGCTGGCATTGTGTAGACAGCAGGGAGTCTTCCCTACTGACAGAGAGCATTACATCTGCTTGTTTATTTACACCACACACTTAAGCAGGTAGCAGGGATTCTCTGGGTTAGAAGGAACGTGTTTCTAATACCACAGCAACAAAACAAGCTCCGGTGACAAGTCAAGGTTCACCTCCTGCCCCGGCTCTGTAAGTTCAGGGGCTTCACCTCTGGCTAGTGGGTTGATGCCCAGGAGAGTAACCTGGGTTGGGGAGGGTTTAATCCATTTCTGGACCTGGGCCTCCTGTGTTCAGGCTGCATCATGCCCAGCCTGCCTTGCCGAATCCCGACAGCACGGAAACAGAAACGCACAGGTGTGGCGACCTGTGGGGGGCGGCCGGAAGCAGAATCGGCCTCCCCCCCCCACCGCAGAGAGCTGCATGGGCTCCCGCAGGCAGTGGACAGGGGCACAGGAAATGCCACCGGTGCGCAGCCAGCATCCAGGTCCAGCCCTTGCTCTCTCCCCAGGGAACACATGTGGGGGTCCCCATCTCATCTGAAATAGAGATCCCCAGCGTGACCACCCATCCCAGGAACAGGACCCGGGCCACACCTGACGTCGAGGGGGCGTCTCACATTTCAGACCACCTGCTGAAGGCACAGATGGCCTGGGTGCACTTCCTGGCTCCGCCCACTGCTAGCTAGATGGTCTCAGCTAAGGCCCCTCAGTTTCCCCATCTGGGCATTGGGAGTAAGAGCACCCACCTCACCGGGCCATTTTCAGGATTAAAATAACTCTACGTGCCAAGTGCCGGGACCCGTAAACGCTCTGCATCACAGCCTCAGTGAGCACCCTCACTGGTCTTCCTTTGCTCCCTGAGCTTCTCTAGGGCAGCGTGGCTCCTCCTTTTGTACCAGTCTGCGGGGAGAGAGGAGGCCCCTCACATCACCACGCGGCCAGGCCTGCGGTGGGAGGCACCCCTCCGAGCCACCCCCAAACCTTGGTGCCACCCAGCTGCACCTGGAGGGCTTCACAAACCCCCTTCCTTGGCACACAGGAGCTCAGAGAAGGGGGCTGCTTGAGGGGAGGTACCCAACGGGCACTTCAGAAGGGGCCGAGCGCAGGGCATGGAACAGTGTCCCTCCTATGCCCGTGCAGGCTGGGCAGGGTGCACCAAGGGGCGGGTGGACCCCAGGCAGGGGCGACCCTGGCTCCGCGTCTCTGCAAAGCAGCCAAGGCCTGCACCCGCCTCCCCCAGACCCGTCTCGGCCCGACTGTGCCCCATGGCACCAGCTTCCCTGACCGGGTCCCACCTGGTCTAGGCCCCGGCCTGGGTTCTGACCTCCTGTGCCCGTTCCCCTTGCCCAGGCTGACCCTCGGGGGCAGGGCGCCGCCTCCTGCCCTGTGCTCCTGGCGCCCCATTCGGGCCTTCCTGCTCTGTTTATTTGCACAGCCAGAAGACAAAAAGCCATCTCTCTGACTCACTCATGCTCCCCCGTCGGCTCTGATTCATGCAGGAGGCCCACGGCGGGGACTAACCCGGCCGTTAACCTCCTGGTTTCTTTATGTCTCTACAGCAAAGGCAACTGTGGTTTCGGATTGAGAATTCAAGCACAGCTCACAGCATCCGTGTGCTCACGGGTGTGCTGCAGAGGACAGACAGCCTGGAGGAAAGTGCCTGCCCAGGGCTTTCCCTCCTGGAGAACTCAGAGCCACTTCACCCGGCGGTGATGGAAACTTACAAACATTTCAGTCATCTTTCTGTAAAGGATTTGGCCATCTGGCAAGGCTGGTCCCAGAATGTGCCAGAAGTATGCATCCGATGCAGCCCAGGGTGTGAAAGAAGACAGCCTCAAAGCAAATTAGATTATGGTTTAGAACTGGAAAGGAAATGTGAGACTCAGAGCTGGGGGCTCAGCCCAGGGACACTAGGTTGGGAGGTGCAGGTGTGATTCAGATAGTAGGTGAGGCTGCAAACCACCCAGGTCCAGGCTTCTAGAGAACCTGACTTGTCAGGATGGGAGGGGGCGTAAACCCACCGGCACCGCCAGCGTCTCCTTCAGTCCTGAACGTGTGCCGTTCATCCCCGAAGGCCAGGAGCCGGGGGTGACTGATTTGAACCTTGGATTCCAGTGACTGGTGAGCACAAGCGCCTCCAGAAGGTAAGGAGGCTTCTCTCTTGGGGTTCCTCTCAGTCTGGATTCAGGGAGCAGTCAGTCCACTGTATTTTCTCCACTTGCTTCCACAAATCTGAAGTGGTTTATGATTAAGAGCATATATCCCCAAATACAGAGAGAAGAATAAGAAAAGAAAGACAAATGAGGATGCTGAAACCAAACCGAGGGCGGGGTGACCACAGGGGAAGAGGATGAGCTAATTCCTGTAATTAAGCACTTACGCCGATCTGCCCCGGAGATAAGGGCAGAAAGCAGAAAGGTACATGGTCCCCCCCGCCCCCCCCCCACCCCCGCCAGAAGAAGCCGGCCTGGGGTCCCGGTAGGGAGCCCAGCTGGGCCAAGTTGATGGGTTCTGGAAGAAGACATCAAACGATCCCAGCATTAAAGGCACTCTGAGAAAACGGTGGACAGGGGACAGGGTAGTGACGGTGGATTACAGAAGAGACCAAAAAAAACCTATTTCACATGTTACTTCAGTAGGAACCAAAGTTGTGACATGGACTGAAAGTTCCAGCGAGGGCGGATCTCTGCAGGAGGGCAGAAGGCTGTCTTGCAGGAGCCCTGCTTTACCAGCGTGGGCCTGGGGGTCGGAGGTTAACCAGAGTCCAGAGGAAGGGATGCTCGGTAAAAGCCTTCCACTCTCCGGCTCGAAAGCCCTGGTTGGTTTTCTCAAATTGCATAAGTGATACATGGCATTTGCGGAAAATTTGGAAAATAAAGAAAAGCAATAAAAATAAGAAGGAAAGGAAGATTTTCCACTAACATTCTCGTCTAGAGACATCTGTCCTTACCTTTCTCTCTCTCTCTGGACGAACGTACCCATGCAAGCACACTCTGAATTTTCAACCTGGGATCATATGTTCTGTTCCATCGTATAACCGTTTCCCTCACATTCTTAAATATTTGCTTACGATACAAAATCTGCTGACCGTATAGTGTTCCAGAATATGGCTAAACCCCACAGTTTATTCAAGCCATTCATTCAGGACATTTTAAACATCTCCCTCATATTAACAGAGCTGATATGAATGGGTCTGCTGCTAGGCAGAGCCACCGTGATTCACTCAGAGATAACTCCTAAAACTGCATTGGCTCCATCCAAGCCTATTTCCAATTTTTCAATCTTTTTTTTTTACCTACTGTCAAAATCTCTTTAGAAATATTTTACAACGTATCTTCTCCCTGGCAGGGACCAGAGGACCTGGTTCCTCACCCTTTTCTCAATAATGGGAATTATCATTATCTCTATATATTCTCCACTTTAGTAAAACAATAGTATCCTCGTGTTTTATTTTGAATTTCTTGGCTACTGTTGAAGTGCAACACTTTTGTATGTGTATTGACCAACTGAATTTCTTCTTTTGTAAATTAATATATTTTGCCCTTATTTTCTACTGGGTGATTGTCTTTTCTCCTATGGATTTTTAAGGGCTCTTTGTCTCATAAGAATATTGATCCATCATAAAACACAGTGTAAATATTTCCTTCCCAGTTCATTTGAAAATTCTGGATATCCTAGTTTTTTGGTATTTGGAAGTTTCATTTTTTAATTGAGTTGCAGTTGTTCCTTTTCTTTGTGACTTGCATCTGCTATTCCTCAAATGACCACAGCTTCAGGAGCCAGGGCAGTGAAGGCTTCACATCGGCACCGTCATTTCCGTCCCCTCCGTATCCACTGTCAGGCTCTGCGGCGCCCCTGCTGCGCCCCACCCGGTGGGCTGGGGGTGGGCACATGCGTCAGTGATCCCCGCCAGACAGAGCCATGGACCTTGACGGGACAAAACGACATTCATTTTGTCCGCCAGGATTCACCAGGAGGCTTGATTTTCTATTAGCTTTGACGGCCGATGTTTTCTTCATGGCGAGGTTGGGTGGGTGAACATTGTGACACCCAACTGGCTGCAGGGACAGTGAGAAGGATGGGGTAGGTGGGTGTGTGCGCCCAAGGGTGTTGACTTAGTTCCCGTCACCAGGACGGTTATATGAAAACCAGCTGCAGGAAGGATGGAGCCCACCCGCCCAACATGACACTGCCTACCCCGGGTGCTGGCCCAGTGTCCACAGTGTGTGGCACCCAGGGGGATATGGTGAGCCCCCGGTTCAGTTACTCAAAGCAGAGGTGGCCGGAGAGTGGAGCAGTGTCCCCAGGTACAGTAGCGCTGGGCTGCACTCGTGAATCAAAGAGCATCCCCTCCGCACCTGGGCTCCGTCCTTGCAGCTGCAGGAGGAACCACGTGGCAGTGATGCATCGGGGCCCCGGGACAAGATGCGTCTGGCTTGCGGGGGTGACCCGGGTTCTTGTCAGGCGGCGACACAACTTAACTAGGGGGCCGGCAGGCAACCTGAGTCCTGTCCTCCGCGGCCTCAATCTGAGTTGTCTCTCTCAGCAGCTTGAGGGAATCTGTCTACCTCTCTTCTTCCCTCCCTGGTGGTTTTCTTTTTGGGGGAGGGGTTCACAGAGCACCAGGAAGCGGGGAACAGCAGCAGCAAATTTGCTTTCAGCCACTCACCCCTCCTGGTGAGATTCTTTCAGACCTGCTTCGTGTTCTCCTGAGCCCTCCTGTCTGGATTCTCAAAACACAGTCCATGAGCCCAACACTATCTCTGGGGTTTCTGCAAGTGTCTCAAAGTGCTGACTGCATGACACCATGAAGGTGATGGCGTTTTTAGAAACGGAACTGAATCACGGCGGAGGAAGCACTGGGTGGGCCACTCTCCCACCCATCTCCCTTGGTGGGTCTCTGGGGCACAGTGGCTCAGGAAGCAGGCGAGGTGTTAACTCGGCAGTGGGGGAAGGAGAGAAAAAAGATCAAAGGAGAAAAAATGACCCAACTGGCCCTGAATGACGGCGTGCCACCCCTTTCCCCATGTCCCTCTCTCTGGGGGCGGGCCCCACCATGCTGGTCGCATGTCCACTCTGCACTGGGCTAGGGTCCCAGCCCTTAGAAGGCGGCCCTGGAGAAAGAGAAGGATTTACCCAAAAGAGCAGCACAGGGCCAGAGGCCCCCCTTCTCAGGAATCACCAGCTCGGGGTGGCCACAGCATCCCCTCTGAGGGTCTCTGAGCCTGCGAACCAGACTGAGACCGACTCACTCGTGGGCTGGCCCTGGGCTTTAGGGGGCCCATTGCTGGACGCAATGGGTCCAAATGCTCCTGGGCCACCCCTGCAGCAGGTGTGGAAGATGCTCCCTGCTCTTGTCTGTTGGGTAGATGGCTGGCAGTGTAGAGCCTTGGGGCCACTCCCGCCCCTGTGCCCCTCCCCCCCGGTCCCCCAGCCCACCGTGGAGAGGCTTCCAGAGGTACAATCAACAGGCCGCTAAGTGTGTTATCAGAATTGTTTGAGGGACTTTTTTTATGAACACATTAGGAAAGAGATTTCAAAAGGAAAATGCTTTTAGGCAACACAACTTGACTAGATGAGAAGCATCTGATAAGCGCTGAATCAAGTGGATAAGCTGGATTACGTCTCTGGAAAGTGGAGAAAAGGTAAAGGTCTAGCACACCTCCACCCCCAAGTCCCAGAGAGGCCCACAGTCTGACGCAGGATTTTTTTGTTTTCTTGCTGGTAAAATACACAATTTATCATTTTAACCATTTTAAAGTAAACAATTCAGGAGAATTTTACACTGTTGTGCAAACATCATCGCTATCTAGTTCCAGACCTTTTTCATCACCCCAAACAGAAATCCCACACCCATTAAGCAATTCTGTCCCATTCTCCCTCCTCGCCAGTCCCTGGCAACCACAAATCTACTTTTGCCTATTCTGGATATTTCATGTAAATGGAATTGTACACTATTTGGTCTTTTGTGTCTGACTTCTTTAACTCAGCGTAATGTTTTCAAGATTCACCCATGCTGTAGCGTGAGCCAGAACACCATGCCCTCTGGCTGAGTAGTTTTCCACTGTGTGGAGAGACTGCACTGTACTGACCCCGTCCTCAGCTGATGGACACCTGTATTGTTTTCACCTTTGGCTATTGTACATAGCACTGTTGTGAACATGAGTGTGCACTTTTGTATGAACATCTGCTTTCAATTCTTTGGTGTACATACCCAGGAGGGTCCTACTGGCTCCTGGAATTTTGGTAACCACAGGACTATGAGAAACTTACCCCATCCTTTTACAGGCAGGAAAACTGAGTCCCAGCGAAGCTATGACACACCTCAGCCCACAAATGTAGGGCTGAGAGCAGGAAGGTGATGTCCACTGCATGTTCAAATTCAGGAAAAGTCCTATTTGGATTCTCAATCCCCTGGACCCCAGACAATGGGTTTTTCCCAACAGATTCACTTGAGGACCTAGCCTGCCCCTGCAAGAGCAACTGCCTTTGCTTTCTGTCTAATTAAAATTTCCCCAAATAGAACAATACCAAGTCAGAGAAATTCACTAAGGGAAAGAATTACATATGATTTGTTCTGGAATCGGTGGTTTCACTGAAGAGCAAAATCCACTGGGAAGAGGCACGTTGACGACATATAGTCGCGAGCATTTAAAACCTCCAGAATTCACACTGTGAAGAGTCAAGCAGGAGAGAGCACAGTGGGTGTCAGGAGCCAGAAACACACCAGCTTTGCTCTTTGTGCCCTCACTTCCCCTCTGCCTCTTTCTGGTTAGCAAAAGTGAAATTATGTAATTAACACTGAATAATACTTGCTGTAACCTTCAAAAACTACACAACACAAGCTGACTGTCCAAGAGCTTGCTTCATAAAATCTGCACATTGACATGCTTCTGAGGAAGGAGCCAGGAGGATGAAATCTGTCATCTGTGCAAATAACGCTTTATCACCATTCAGAGAACTCGGCCGCTCCAGCAGAAGGATGCTTCACAAGATGGCCAGCGTGGTGAGTTGGCTTCTCTCAGCAAAGCCAGGCGCGGTCTGTTTCCCCTGTGAACCTCAGAGGCGGGCGGGTGTCATCTCCTGGAAGTCTGCTGTCTTTGGACGAGCGAAAGCTTCAAAGTGAAATTTGACAGTGGGGTTATCTACAGGAGGAGGAAACCAGTGCTGAATTCCCACGTCTTCTGTTAACCCTGGCAAAGGCTGGGCCACGCTGGCTCCCGCTCAGCCGCTCCTCCGCGTGACCTGGCCGGTCCGGCCCAGCTGAGCACCCGCCTCCTGGGCTCCCCTCGCCTATGCAGGGTGGTCACCTCAGCCACCGAGCTCTCAGGGACCTCTGCTTTCTCTGGCACCTGGGGCACCCGCTGACTCTGGCAGGGTCCTGCAAGTCGGGCACCACCTCTGGGACGTCTCTGATGGCCCTCTCGGGGTGACGCTGATGCCCCGGAGCAGGCGGCAGGTGAAGGCTCTGCAGGTCCTTGTGAAGTCACGCGGCTCCGCAGCCTCCCGCCTGGGGCGTCATCACAGCAGCGCTGAGGCAGCCCTCCCGGATTTTACAAAGTGTCCCTTTTCTGGGAAGGCCGGGAGGGTGTTTGTTCTGATAAACCACTGTCTTCTAGGTTTCTCAGGGACCCTTGGGGAGACGCGATGGGTCTCCAGGGACCAGCAGAGGGAGGTCCACACCCGCACACACACCTGATCCTTCTGTTTCCTTATTCAGGGGCTCCAATCCCCTCAATCGCCCTATTCTGTGTGAAATTCTCCACACATCACTTTTCCCGTTCAGATCCTCACTTTCTCTTTTACTTTGCCATTCCTGAAAAAGTTACCTTTGTCATATATAAATCATAAATGATCGATTCATGTTTCCAGAATCGCTGGAGACGCGTAAGAAGATTAAATTTACTCAACAGTGAAATTATGTGAAATCGTTCATTTTTGAAACGTAATAAAACAAAAGTGGATGTCGCATAATAGTGATCTTTGAAACGAGCAGATAAATATATCACAGTCCACGCTTTTTGCTTATTGTTTAATTAAAAGAAAATCTCTATCCTCAAAAAATCGTCTAAAAGAGAGTTCCGGAACCGGCAATAATTTAACATCCGGCAAAATAGCCTTGAGTTCATTCTGCCCTTAAAATACTTGACTGTGTGGACTCTTTACCCAAGAGGGGTGTGCGTGGAGATCCCGTGCAGCCCCACCACGGACACCATGAACTATCAGCCCGGAAGCACCCGCCGGTGGAGTCACCACATGGTTTCGTGCAGTTCTCGGCGGTTGAAGCAGGTCATTTTGCACAAGAAAAATCAACACAACAGGACACACCAGGCTTTCTAGGGTACAGATATCCACTAGGGGCACTTTTGTTCTAGTATCAGTGGAACAATTTTCTTAGAGAAGAGTAACGATAGCCAACTAAGGAGAGGGACTCACCAGCACACAGTTTAGGGGGCGGGGGGTCTGGCTGCACATCTGTTACTGAGCTGCACTGAATTTCCGGGACACCCAGGACTGCTCTACTCAGAGAACCTGAGACGGGGTGTTTATTCCTCGTGCCTGTTTGTGCTGTTGCTGCGGCCTGATGATGGGCTTTTTGTTCATCCTTTATCACTTACTACGATATGAAAGCTTTCGTGGGCTTCAGTTATTAATCATGATAGATCTCAGCTAAAGAATAAGCGCCAGAGAGGATGCGGGGTTGTCGGGGCGGGGCGGGGAAGGAGCTGAGGAAGAAAGGCTCACCAGACAGAAAAAATGCACAAAGGATCAAGTCTTCTTTCTTAGGTTCCGGCCGACGCATACAGATAGCATGAAAAAGGACAACGAGGTGGCCATGCGTATTCTGAAGACTTTGATTAGTTACGACCCCATGTATACGTAGTAGGCAATTTGGGATGATTTAAACTCAGGAAAATTAATCTTCAGTGAGGATGTTGCTCATCAGTCAAACCCAATTATATGACTAGAGACTCGGTAATGCTCTCAACTCGAGAAAGAAAATAAAGCCCTTTCCCCCCTCCTCTCCTCTCCAATTTGCAGTAATTTTAGGCATTTCCCAAAGAAATGATAAGCACCTGTGTATTGATCAAGGCAATCTCATTAGGAATGGGATTTTCAATGTACACAGCCTTCCGGAAGTGACCCAGTAAGTACAGGTCTTCCTAACCCTGCAGGCTACCTTTCCCTGTTACTCTTCCCGAGTTAAAAGTCTGAGTTATGGAAGCAGACGACTAGGTAGCAGGCACTTTCGCACCCACAGGGCCAGAAAGTCAAACAAGGCAAATGGCTTTTGACTTCTGATCCCACTACACACCCTGCAAACAAATCTACTTAAAGAGCTGAGATTAATGAAAGGAAATAGCAGCTCAATGTTCATTTCTAGACCTCGTGATTGAAAGAACATGCTGCCTGCTTGCATTCTGACTTCCAGAATGTTAAATCAAAGTCGAACACACACAGAAATCCACCACGGCCGCAGAGGCAGAGACCAGAAACTATTGGCCTGTGTTTTCTTTCAGGGAGTTTGTTTATTTTACAAGCTGTTCCTCAAGGAGCCTTCACTTGTCTCTGGAGCAGGCAAAAATCTGTTGAATCTCTAAGAGGGACATACTCAGAGAGAACTGAACAGAAAGGCCAGTGTGGTATTTCATTTGTGCAGCAATAGAAAAACAGCTTGAACAGCAAAAGTTGGGGCATTTGTTCTCCATGGGGAGTCGGACAAAGGATCCCCACACCTCCCCTCCCCAAGCACGAGGCTAAACACCCACCACCGGTTTCCCTTCTGAGTTGCTCTCCCTGACGCTCCAGAGAGGCCCTGGCTGTGATCCCAGCACAAACCTCAGCCCTGGGGTTGGGGTTGGATGTTTGGTGTCTATCGCAGTGTTAATAAAATTAGGGGGTTTTGCCCAAATCTTTCCCATCAGTCACACACCAGATCTGCACGTCCAGAAAAACAAATGTGAACCCTCCATCACAAACAGCAAGGAAAAGGAATCTAATGGCAGACAACATAATTTACCATTTCCCCCCGCCCCACCCAAAGATGCAGGTGGCTATTTTTAAGGTCGAATATGAGCTAAAAAGAAAGGAGTATTTTTCAGAATAACCGAATTTGATAACTTAAAGCTCGTGGGGCTCAACCCTGTCCTTCATTCAATTGATGGGGAAATTCTGGTTTAAAGAAAGGAGGGATGTGCCCAGTTTTAGAGGCATTGCTCTTAGGATGTGAGAAGTAAAATTACCATTCTACAGGAGACATCACGAGAAGCTGGGTCATCTAAATCTTCCCCTGATCAAATAACAGAGGAAAACGATATTATGGGAAGAAATTGAGCAATAGCAGCCTCCACAGACACCAGGCCTCGCTCTCTCAATCATGTTCCCTCTTACACATAATCACAGGATCATATTATTCTAAACAAGAGAGTTGTAGATAAAACAATACAGATTTCAAAGCACGTAAGACATTGTTTTGATTCAAAATGACTCTTTTCAAGTAACCACGAAACATTTCTCAGGTCAGAATAAAGTTACGTGCTGGCTTTTCCAGTTTCTGATTCGAGTCTCCTTTTAACAGGACAACTGTTAGCAATCACTGGAGAAAAATCCCACCATGCCTTAGCTGACTTCAGCATGGAAATCGCAGCGTTAATGTCACTGTATCTCACTCCAAAATAAACATTAAATTAAGGCACATTTAGTATAACTAAATTGCGGTCAAAGACTTACCCAAACACAAAATACGTTCCTAAAATATTAATTTAAAACAACCATGACTCAGTTTACGATTTGATATCTCTGTCAGTCTCTCTCTCTGTGTCTCTCTGTCTCTCTCTCTCCCCACCCCCCAACTGTGTACTAAGACTTCAATCTCTACACTTCTTGGGTGAATAATTTTGATAAATCATCGGCTTCAGAACGGTGTGTGGGGGGGATATGTAAGTCAATATAGACTTAGTATCTTAAAAGCAAATGTTGTATCAGTTTCAGGTGAATATTTCCTAAAATTCCTTTGAAAAATATATTTGTTATTAGCAAAGGGATAAATGTATTGATTGGTATTTCTCCTCTAGATTTCTGGGATTCTACACTTTGTTTCAGAATTATAAGGAACCACTTCTAAATTCATTATATATTGCAAATATGAGAAATTCCTAATATTCGGAAAAGTGCAATAATGCAAATGATAACAGGGAAAAACGTGGATTTTTGCTCAAGGCACATTTTTTTTGGTTTATTACTCTGAGATAGGCATAATCATTCCTTATATAATTTGCTCATTTGAATATAGAAAGCTTTTTAATTCCTGTGGAATATCTTTTCTTTCAAACTTTTTATTTTGAGATAACGGTAGAGTCACAGAAAGTTGTAAGGAACAGTACACAGAGATTCCCTTACATTCTTCACTCGGTTTCCCCCAGTGGTAACACCTCAAAAAACTATAATACAATATCACAGCCAGGAAACTCACAGTGATACACTCTCCAGACCTTATTCAGATGTCGCCAGTTTTACAGACACCCGTGTGTGTATGTGTGTGTGTGTGTGTGAGTGTTTCATCCTATACAGTTTTATCACATGTGTAGACTCAGGTGACCATGTGAAATATGTTTTGAAGCATTTTCTGCTTTCAGTGTTTCATCTTGGCTTTACCTTTGAATGCATACATGTCTGTATCTCTTAGATTCTATGTCTTCTTTATGGCTTTGCTTCTTGGCTACACTAACGTATTCATCTCTTCTTTGAATTTTATTGCCTCATCCGTGAATTCTTTGCTAGCAGAAAGCTTTGTATTTGGTTTGCTTTTTGCAGCACATTTATCCTTTCCCAGGACAAGACACAAACATAAACAGACTTTCCAGCATACATTCACAGGGTTTTTAAAGACACCAGTGAGAATAGATTAATATAAATACTAAGCTTAAAAACTGTCATAAAAGTTCAGCCTTTAAAACTGGCTTCTTAAAATATTTGGTTTTTTTTAAAGCCCAGATTTAAACTACAGTTATGAGTTATAATGCTCCGCTCAGAAAGAGTTTACTTTATGATCTTTTCACCAGGCGAAAGGAATCTGGCATCTGTGCTGTCTATCCAAAATATAGTGAAACAAGGAGGATGAAAACTCAATTCTTTCAGGTTCAAGCCTTGTCTGAAAATAGTACAGCTTTCAGAAAACCTCAGTAAAGTACTACATTTCAAATGACCTCAAACAGCCACTCTCCAAGTCCCAAGCCTCCAGTTCCCACTCTGGCCAGATGGGCAGCAAGACCTGCTTCCTGCAAGATTTAGAATAACTACAAATATTTAAGGAAACAATACCCACGTAACAGAGGTCAGCCCCTACATCAGATCTTTTCAGTGGGCATGTTATAACAAAACATTACTTATATTTCAAGTAGCTGGGCCATTCATTCTACTTCTTCCCCTGACCAATCAAAAGCTCTCCTAGGATTCTGCATTTCCATTCACCATAGGGAATTCATTTTCTTTCACGACCAGCTAGCATTCTGAATTTAGCCATTAACGAACACCTCCAAAAAGTCAATTTTCAGGAGAGAGGAAAAGGCTTACACATATTGGATGGTTAGAGGGTCCTACTCTGTTCTCCAAAGTAACTAAAAGTTCTTAGGGGAAAAAAAGGTAGTATTTTGAGGATGGGAACCTACTGAAAATCTATGCAGATTGCAGAAGTTAGAGAGATATCTTCTTTAACCACAAAGCAGAGAACACGAAAAATGTCTGATAAGTAATCATCACCTCCCCACACCCTCCCAGCCAGGTGCCCCGCCAACCCTGCACCGAAGACTCAGGCATTTAATGAGAAAACTGAAAACTCCTTTGGAGATTTTCAGATTAGATGAACCCTGCTGACTGTCCAAAGACACCTGATTTATTGTGTATTTGTATTTTTAAATACCAGGCCAAAGGAAAAAGTCAGGATAAACATTAGCACCAGCAGTACTCTGATTCTTCCTGTGTTTCTCTTTATATCAAGGGACAATTCCGGCGTTTAATGTGGTTGCTGCTCATCTAGACACAGCTTTTCTCATATATCTCAACAGACACTAAAATCACATACAATTTATGGAAAGGTATAGACGCACCTAATGCGTCTTAAAAATGTTACAAATAAATAACAAATGCCATGGAGCAACATTTTCAGGAAATCAAACCAATTATGACTGTATTTATACTCATACAGACTAACAGCTTAAAAACAGAAAGAATACAAAAGTTTGTCGAACATGCCTGATAAGTAAAAACAAGGTGCGTCCAGGATCGTCAGTGTGTTAAAGATTTTCACATTTCCCTTCTCCTCTGTACAGAGTGGGTATCTATCCGCCTAAGGAAACTGGTTTATCAGACCTAGTCAGTTATATTCATGTAAGAAAAATAAAAATAAATGGGCCCCATGGAGATCATTTGCTCTCCAGCTGAATGTGTTTCTCTCTTACATTTCAGGGACTTTTTTTTCCAAGAAAACTCTTAATGCTTTTCATTTATTCATTATAAGCAATACCTTTTCTTTTTATATAATGTTAACTGTGCTCTATGTCTGAGTCTCTGTTTTAGGAATGCGATTCTTTTCAAATGAATCTTAAAAGATCCTACGAAATTCTTGCATTAAGGTAATACCTCTTGCTTTTGTTTTCAATAATTTTCTGGAGGGAACTCTTAATGATAATTCTGTTGACTTTTTCCTTAAACAAAGCTATATATGTGTACGTTTTAAAAAGATGATGTTCCTCATCTGTTTGTTCTTATTTCAGATGTGCTATAAACTATGTGTGGTAGAAAGGGTAAATGGAATTAACTAATGGAAGCTCATAATTTAGGCAGCGAAAACCAGAATTAATGTATTATCCCACTGTAGCATTTTAGTACTCGGGCAATCCAAACTTTCTTTCCTAGGGAAATATGTGATTGAGACACTTTCCATCTGCTTTTGACAAAGATAGGAGAAGATGCCCGTAAGTTATTCTCTGCTAAAAATTCTTTTTAAAAAGCCTATAAAATGATTATTGTCTTAGGGACCTATTTCACCAAAAGAATTTTCAGTGGCACAGAAATAAAAACTAAAAAAATAAAATAAAATCCACCTGTGCTAGGTCAGCCTTTCGTAGCCACAGCAAAAACATTTGCAGATATTATAAAACACACAGGAAAGAAATGGATATGCTTGGGAGAATGGGCGGCTGCACGCTCTTGATTAATCTAAATTCCTTCTGTGTGAAGTGGAGACGTGAATAAAAACACTTCACGCCCTGAGCGCTCTACTAGAGGAATCCAGAACTTCCAGTGCTCTCGGCAGCAGCCGTGTCCCTTTGCCTTCTCCGGCGCCGGGCCCTGTCGCACCGCCTCCCTTTCCCCGCAAACCTGTTTCCCAGCCTGGACCCCTCGCGCTCTCCTGCGGGGCCGAACGCTCGGACGCAGCGCGGGCAGAGCCCCCTCCCAGACTCTCGAGGTTCAAGGCTGGGGCCAGAGGCTCCCAGCTCCGAGGTCCACTCCACCTGCCTGCGGGCAGCCGGGGTTCCCAGCGGCGGTGTCCGCGCTCCGGTCTCCGTGCCTCAGCCTCGGCCCTGTCCTCCGCGCTCGGGGCGCGGATGGTCCCCGGCTTTCGGGCTGCACTGGCCCCCGGAGCCGCCAGCACAGGGCAGCGTCCTCCCGCCTTCCCCAGGCAAACCCAGGCGCCGCCGGTCCGCACCTCTGCGTCCACCGGGCAGGCCAGGGCGCCGACGGCCGGGTCCCCGAGGCGCGGGCCGGGACACCCTGCAAGAGCAGTCGAGGAGAACTGGGTGTCCGCACGACGAGCGCGCTCTGCCACTCCCCGGGAACGGGGCGAAGCCACAGCCTGGCATGGCCCGGCCCAGGCAGCTTCCCGGGCGGCCTCCGCTCCGAGGGACGAAGTGGGTAGCTGGTCCCCAGATCTCTGCCCCGGCCGGCTCCGGGCAGTTCTTCTGATGCCCACTCCCCCGACACTCACCCACAGGCCCCCACCTCCACAGAAGCAAGGACGGAAAATACCACTGTCACCAGTCGGCACGTTCCCGACTGACACCCTGCCTGGGAGCTTGCACAAAACCACAGGGGTGCCCCGGCACCTGGAAGCTTCCCGATCGACCCCCGTCTGTTGCTAGGAGGAAAAGCGCACCCCATCCTCGCCGCCGCGGCCCGCCCGCTGAGGAGGGCGCCCGTCGCGCGCTCAGCACCTACCCTGGCGCGCCGGTCCGGACGTGGGTGGCGCGGCGCTAGTGGGAGGCGGACATGGACCACGCGCCCTCCATGCGCCACACGGAGAAAGCGTAGCTGAGGCGCTCGTGGGCCACGTAGCTGCAGCTGGTCATCTTATTGTCCATCTCGTCGCTCTGCAGGACCTGGTAGAGGAAGTCTATGTACCTGGCGGCCAGCTTGAGCGTCTGGATCTTGCTGAGCTTGTCCGAGGGCAGCGTGGGGATGATCTTGCGCAGCGCAGCGAAGGCCTCGTTGAGCGACTGGGTGCGTTGGCGCTCGCGCACGTTGGCCAGGATGCGCTGGCTCTGCAGCTCCTCGAAGGACTGCGCGCTCGGGCTGCCCTTCTTGCCGCGCTTGCCGGGGGTCGGGCTGCCATCTTCGCTCGACTTCTTGCTGTAGCGCCGTTTCCGGCCGAAGCGCTTGGGCTGCCGCTCGAGCTCCTCCTCGCTGGTGCCCAGGCTGTCCACGGGGGACACGGGCGAGCTGGAGCCCTCCTCCATGGCGCCCGCCCGGCGCGCGTGGGGCTGGGGGCGCCGGGCGCCGAGCGCGCGCCGCTGGCCAAGCCCGCGGTCGCCGAGCACACGCTCTCCGAGCTGCTCGAAAGGCTCTGATTTCAAGGCCGGCTTGTGCAAAACCGAGGTCTCGGGGAGAGGAAGTTATTCTAACTTTTTTGGAAACCCTAGCCGGGCTGGGTTGCTAAATAGTTGTCAGGAGCGAGGGCGGCGCGCTGATTGGCCGCCGCGCCCGGGGGCAGGGCAAGTTCTGGGGCCTTCGCTGGCCGCCCCCGCCCCCCGGCGCGGCACTTTCAGTTTTGCCTCCCCCTTAGGCCCCGGCCGCGGCGGGCACCCGGGAGTCCCGGGCCCTCGCGCGCCGCCCGCGCCTCCATCCCGGGCTCTGACCGCTCTCCGGCCGCGCCGCGCCCTGGGCTCAGCCGACCCGGCTTTGTCTGCTCCTTAACTGGAGATCGAAACCCGCCGGGCTGCGGGGTCTCTCCCGCGCCGCGAGGGGTGCGGGTGGCGAGTCCTACCCTGGATGCGCTCCCAGGAGGTGAGGACGCGGCGGGGAGCCCCCGGCGGCGCCCGGGCCAGTGTGCGCCTTGCCTGCTCCCGGGCGCACAGCGAGTTCGCGCCGTGGTCCGCACGTTCGGCCAGGGGTGGGGGACGTGCGGGGCCAGTAGCCCCGGTGCGCAGGCCGCGGGCGTGCGGACACGCGGGTGCCCTTGGAGACGCCGCTCTCCACGCACGCGCCGCGGGGATCCGTGGAGACGCGGCCTGCTCTGCCCAGCAGTTGTATGGGGGAGTTTCTCACCCCAACTTGCTGGGGAGCCCCGGCCCGACGGCCTTCGCAGGTCGTCCTTCTAAGTGCGTTAAAACCTCAGCGCCACCGCGAGCCTCCTCGGGAGCGCCCACCGCGCCCACCTGCCTGGACCCCGCCGGGAGTGCGGGAGCGGGGCGGGGGCGCCCGCTAGGCCGCGGTGCCGGGCCCCAGCCTCGGGGCCCACCCTCTGCTTCACAAATCGGCTGTGGACAGAGGGCGGTCTGGGGAGCCGCGCAGCCTCCCCTGCGCTGGGCGCCCGCGGGGCAGCCCGGGCGGCCGCAGAGCGGGGGCCCGGCCTCGGCGGGCGACACCGGGGACGTCGGCCCCGCGCCATCTGGACGCCGAGCGCGGGCGCGTTTGAAGTGGTTCGGGGGCTCTTTGTTCGCCAGGCCGTTCTGGCTCGGGGCCTGGAGGTGGTTTACGGCCTGGATGCCTTTGAACCTATTCCCAGGTGACCCGGGCTCAATTAGACCCGGGCCTGAGCGGGCTGTCAGGCGAGGCGCGTGATCAAGGGCGGGCTGGGCCCTTTTATTGCAGTTGAACTCGGGGCCGGCGTGGCTGGGCCTCGGCTGCTCCGCGGGGCCCGGCCGCGCCCACCGCGTTAGGAAACCCGAGGGCGAGCGGCTGTGTGTGCGGCCCGGGCGGCCCAGGGGGACGTTTCCCACCCCCGCAGTCAGCGATGGGAGACAGAGCGGGTGGAGAGAGGCCCGCGCACGATGTGGCTGCTTCAGAGCGCTGTTGGTTTGCCGTTTCTTCCCCACCCGCGGGCTTCACGATCTGAAAACTACAGGATCCTAAGATTACGGGGTCTTGGAAGTTGCCGCGCCCAGCCTGCCGCGCCCGACCACCCGCCTTCTCCAGCTCTGGTATGGCGCTCCGATTATCCAGCGCAGCAAAAGAGCTTTCCGTGTCTCTTTAAAGTCTAAAATAAAAACTTAAGGAACAAAAGAGAGAGCGAGAGGGGCCTGGGGAGCGTCCTGGCCTCTCTGGGGCCCAGCCTTCCCGAGGCTTTGCGCGTCTAAAGGGCCTGCGCTTTATGGGAACAGCAGCGACGTGCTGCTCTTCACCAACTCCGTGTGTCACTCAGTTTGCGGAGACCGAGGGCCCAGACCCCTCGTTTCCCGCCCAGCTTACATAAGCCCAGAGACGTCCCTCCCCCCTCCCCCTGCCCATGAGCCCAGAGAGCGAGCGTGTAAGGAGGAGGCTGCTCCACCCGACTCTGTCTGCCCTGCTGCTCATGGGCATGAGAACAATTTCTGGAAGTCCCGTCTAAGAGCCGATCACCTGCCTAAGCCACAGCAACAGCGTGGAGTTGGGCTTACAAGGGGCTGACACCTGATATCCAAGGCACCGATCACCTACAGATAAGATTCTCCTGTAGGAAAATCCCTTTTAGAAATTTCCCTTTGAAAAATCGCTCAAGAGGGCATAGGACAAGCCCTCGTTATAACCGTTAGACCCTTGCCTTGCACGTCTAATGTTACCACGACAAGGCGTAAAAGGATGGTTCCTCCAGCGTTCAGTTGTATATGGGGGACGGGGGCTCATCTCCTTTCCATCCTTCCTCTACAGATCCTTCCTGAACTGCAGGAGTTGAAAAGCTACAAATGACCTTTCTCAGACTTTGGCAGCCCTGGTCTGCAGGATGCAGTCCTGTGGGATGTGGAGGGAAGAAGGCCATGGCTCTGCCCCGCCCTTGTTGAGTCCAGGGGTGGAGATGTTTGGTTGCTCCTGGAAGTGCAGTGTCTGGTCACATCTAGAGGCAGGGGGGAAAGCAACCCTTTTCTGGAGTGGAACCCAGCAAGCCTGGGAGCTGGCAGCCGCGGCAGTAGCGGTAGCTCCTGGATTCCAGGCTAGTTCTGGAATCACTGTTTTCCTGGTGCAGTGAGGCGGTGGCTCCAAGTCTGCAGTATGGTTTGCAAGTCGGTCCCAAAGGCTCTATCTAGAGTCTGTTTATCAGCTCCATTGCAATTCTGTCATATTCCCTAATAAGTTGTTTCCTGCATAAATTAGCCAGCGTGGGCCCTGTTCTCTGCAAAAGAACTCTGAGACACCCCGACTGTGGACCGTAGTGTAGAAGATGAACACTAGGGCTCTTCCCAGGGTACCTTGTCTTCTTGACATCTCTCACTTGTAACGTGGGAATAACACGGGCCTTTGCCCCACATTTATTAATGCCTTTAAGATCAAATCAGCAACAAACTCATGCTATGATTTTTTTTTTCACATGGAATGTATACCTAATTTCAGTTTTAAAACAACACCAGAGGGCTACCCTGGTGGCACAGTGGTTAAGAATCCTCCTGCCAATGCAGGGGACACAGGTTCGAGCCCTAGGCTGGGAAGATCCCATATGCCGCGGAGCAACTAAGCCCATGCGCCACAACTACTGAGCCTGTGCTCTAGAGCCTGTGAGCCACAACTACTGAAGCTTGCGCACCTCGAGCCTGTGCTCCGCAGCAAGAGAAGCCCGCGCACCACAACAAAGAGTAGCCCCCGCTCGCCGCAACCAGAGAAAGCCTGCGCGCAGCAATTAAGACCCAGCACAGCCAAAAATAAGTAAATAATTTTTTAAAAATAAGAATGAAAAATAAATAGAAACAACACCAGAAAGATCAACCATGGCCTAAAAAGAATGGGAGAGAGAGAACAAGGTGTAGGGGTCTGGGAAAGAAGCCAGGCTCCTCTGCATAAACCTTGTTATGTAGATTTGACTTTGAAACCATATAAATGCTTCACATAATTATTTAAAAATTAAACCAAAATGAGAAAAAAATAGAAAACCCTAAAAAGTCAAAAGCAAAATCAGACAGATGTACCTAATTTTGTATCATCTTGGTGGCTTAACCATGCAGACAGAAATAATTTAAGATCACTTTAAACGCTGTGATTTGACTGTATCCATCCCTAGAGGGATAGACTGTGAAGGAGAGAGAAAAGAGCCGCACAAAGGCTTAATCTGTTTTCAGTATTCATGTTTCTAGTAACAGTATTGCTGCTGTGGTCCTGAAACTGTGAGCTAAAGCAAGTTATTACGTTTACATCTTTGGGAACCGCGATTTCCACCCTAAAAGAAAAGAGATACAAATATAAAATGAAAGAAGTTAGGTAAGAGCATGGCTTTCTAAATTTGTTGGAAATATCAGTATGAACTCATAATGTATTTC